>NC_046312.1:48235305-49446697 GCF_009819535.1 Lacerta agilis
CCGGGGCTTTTTTCCGGTGGGGGGTGGTGACCAGCGGGGAGGGGGTGACAAGTTTGACACCCCCCTCGCGGGTCCGACCCCCCCCGCCGGAAAAAAGCGGTGGAAAGGGGGAAAAGAAGCAGAGCAGGGCTTGAATGTGCCCTGCTCTGCTTCCTTTCCCCCCCCCTCCCAGCGATTTCCATGCCAACCTGTATTCATCACAATCAGTACCATTTCTGTTTCGCTGCAGTTCAGTTTCCAACAAATATTTCTTTATTTACCTCACTGCTTGCTAATTAAGTTATGTAACTTACCATAACACATGTAACTATTTATATGACTTGCACAACTTGCATTCGTTTCAAAGTAAAGGAAATGTCATAACAATCTTTAATAAGTCATCAATTACGTATCATTTGCATGGGGGGGGGTGCGCGATGATGTGAAGGAAAACAATGGTGTTAATTCACTTGGCTGATTTCCATTCCTGACCACAGACAAACACACCAGCTGCAGAAATTTCCGCTTTATTTTCCATTTTTGCTGGAATACTCCAACATTCCTTTATTTTTATGTTTTTCTTTATGACATTTTCCCAACTAATCAAAGCAGATGACAGTTTCAAATCCTTGAATCTTTTGTGAGATGAATGCACCCCTTTGCCCACACAGCTGAAGTATGTTCTTTTACCATTTATTTATTTAATAAAATTTCCAAATCCTCCTTGACCACCAAAAAAAATAGTGGGGCTAGTGATGGCATACAGTCCACAAAGGACTTAGATCATGTTTAGAGTTTGTAGGGAGTTCCAGCATTTGGGGAGTGGAACATCTGCTTCCTTAACAGTCTAGACTCTTTGTTTCTTTATCCATAGGCTCCAAATGTTCCTTATTTACTAACACCTCTCCTCCTGCCACCACATTGCTTTCTGCCAAAAAGAAGAATCCAAATTCTGCAAAAAAGGTATATATGCAGTTTTCTGAGTTCAGTAAGCATATGTCACATTGCTTGACTTAGTATATTTTAAAAGCAAGTTAGCTTTCTTATTATGGAAGCCAGATTTTCTTGCCGACAGAGTATGAACATGGAAAGTGACAATAGGACTTATCTTCAGAGGAAACATCTAGTATAGGTAGGCATTCCAACAGAAAAGTTGTAACAGAAAGGGCTGTAGTAGATTATCAGAATTCATCTCCAGATACAGCTGGGAGAGAGAGACCCATCTGAAAATCCAGAGAGCTGCTTCCAGTCAATATAGACAATATACGGTAAAGCTACATTGATCGATGGTCCGACTCAGTAAAACATGTATCATTTAAAGCACAAAACTTCCCCCAAATAACCCAAGAAGTGCCCTTCACACAGCTACAATTCCCAGTACCCTTACTGAATGAGAGTTCCCAGGATTCTTTGGGGGTCATGCTTTAAATGTGCTTTACATGCATGATGTACACAAAATCCTGAGGGCCAAATTATATGTTATGGGGATATATACAAAATTATATTGAAAGACCTGAACTCCTATCAGAATGAAATAAGTTCTGTGTGAAAAATAAGTTAGAAGGAGAAAAGAAGGAATTCAAAATATTAGTATTGAAAATAATAGTATAATTAATAGTATACAAAAGAAATGATAGAAAATAGAAGATATTGCAGCTGAGAAGATTGGAAGCCCAGCACTGGGTGAGGTGGGGTGTGTGTGGAAGGGTGGTGGAGGTTAAGGGTGGTAGAGGGGCGAGAAGGAATGTAAAATGTTATTTATAGTCATAACCAATTATTTTCTACACAATGTATGGGGGAATGTATGTATGTATGTGTGTATGTATATTTGTATGTGTCTATTAGTATATTTTAATATTATTATTTTCAATAAAAATTGTTTTAAAAAATTGTGTTTCATACAGATAGATATATGTAAAATTAAACCAATGACCAACTTAAACAGGAAAAGTAATTTCTGGAGAGGAAATCTGGACCAGAAACGATGATGGCTAAGCCCTTT
The DNA here is from genome assembly GCF_009819535.1 of Lacerta agilis. NCBI lineage: Eukaryota > Metazoa > Chordata > Lepidosauria > Squamata > Lacertidae > Lacerta > Lacerta agilis. The sequence goes on from NC_046312.1 coordinate 48,237,287, forward strand.
CCTGGCCAGCCATATCCCTGCTTCAAATCTGCCAAGTAGCTTCTCTCCTTTAGGCAGAAAGTATAGCTCAGTTGGTACAGCATGGGACTCTTACCGTATTTCCCCCAAAAATAAGACATACCCATTGTGGCGATCACATAGGGTCCCCGGATCTTTCACAGTCTATTGATCCCTGTGCCACCACAGCGCTTCACTGACACCAACCAGGACCCGACCCCCCCCCCCGGGTAAATCACTGTCACAGTCAGGGTTTTGAGTTGAACAAAGAAACAAGTGTTTATTCTAAATAACAAGAAGAGTAAGGTATTAGTTACACTGGTACATGTTCATTCTTATCTCAGCCCTGTCTTGATCCTATGCTCACCATTCTACATCACCACCAACCCTCACAATCACCAACCACCAACCAACCAACTGCTCTCAATCATCTGCCCCAAACCAACTGCCTAACCCCCCCCCCTTCTATGCTGGGTTTCAAAGCCCCTAAGCTCCTCCTCCAGCTTTTCATTGGTCAGCCTATCACACAGCCAATTAACCCTTCTCTCACTTCTGCACATTCATATGTTCCTCAAGAATGGGCAAACGCCACACCCATAAAATAAGCCGTAGTAGGATTTCTAAGCATTTGCGCGATATAAGCCATACCCCGAAAAGAAGACATAGTGATAGGTGTGGCTATGCAGCGTACCGATGCGGAACGGTTACGAAGACGGGCAGAAACTGACGTAATTAAAAAATAAGACATCCCCTGAAAATAAGCCACAGTGTGTCTTCTTGAGGAAAAATAAATATAAGACAGTGTCTTATTTTCGGGGAAACACGGTAATCTCAGGGTTGCGGGTTTGAGCCCCACATTGGGCAAAAGATTCCAGCATTGCAGGGGGTTGGACTAGATGACCCTCGTGGTCCCTTCCAACTCTACAATTCTATGATCTTTTAACCCTGTGAGGGTGGGGAGCTGCCCATGGTGTGGAGTTGGGAAATGGTGGCCATGGATGGGGTGCACAAACAGACGCTGCAAACTTCTCCGAACCTGACTGCACACTCATGAAACAGCTTTTCTTATTTAAAAAGGGCTGTGATGGCAACATTACATGCATCTGTGTGTAATGTCTATTTTGGCCCTGTGAAGAGCCAAAAGCCCAGTGAATTAAAAGTTGCTTAAATTTGTTAAAAATCACTGGCAGCGTAACGTTCGCTACCACATGCTAGGAAACCCATCCAAGCAACATCTGGCAGCATTAGGAAAGGCAAACAAGATCTAGGGGCATGTATGAAGAAGTATGGAGCATAAACCCACAGGCATTATTACTTTGGCATCCAGTGAGGCAGCTGGATGGCCTCTTTTGTAATTGTGTGTGCGAATCTGGTCACTATATTAAAGGAAGGCAGAGAGACCAGATCCAAAATACACAAGACAGCCAACCCAATGATTCATCTCTTAGGGAGCTGCTTTGTGAGAGGCTGGCAGAGAACGGCCTCTGTGGCTCAGAAGTGGGGCAGGGGGAGAGACGAAAGAGGTGAAGCTCAGGGAGGTTTATGGGATCTAAGGAGAATGGAAACATACTGATGTCAAAAAGCTGCTCATGATTGCATGTTCCCTGTCCAAAAGCCTGTGGACTGAAGTTAAGGAGAGGACTGGCTGAACAACAGTAATTTTGCTGTATTTCTATATGTAGAAGAATGCAAAGTATTGAAGAAAAGCCAGTAGCAGAACGAGGGCCAGGCTGGAAGCAGGCAGGCAGGATCCAAAGTGAACTCAGCGGGAGGACAGGGCTGGAAGGAACTTGGGTCACTCAGTTAGCTCTCTATTGCTTGTCCATTTTCTTACTCCAGTGTTCCATTAATGCAATTGGGATTCAAAGAGGTCCGGTCATGTGCACAGAATGTTTACATGTGTGCACATGGAGCTAGCCACCTTTCCCTTCTGTCTGCAGTACATGGTGCATCATTCAACGATGCTCTAGCACAGGGCGATCCAAATTTTCATACTAAGCGGGCCACAAGAGTCCTTTGACACAGAATCTGTGGTTCGCACACTGCCTTGTCATCTAGGGGGTGGGGGGAGACAGGCCAAAATTTCACACACACACACACACACACTGCCATTCCTCACAATGCCTTGCCAAAGGCAGCTAAGCAAGGCACTGGGCTTTGGGAAGAAGGCATGAGGCTCTGGCAGGGTCCTAGAGCCCTCACATCTCCTTCCCAAAGGAGGTGGGAGGACTCCAGGACCCTGTCTGAACCCTCACATCTCCTCCCCAAAGCCCACCACCTTGCTTTCACAACTTTGGGAGGGCGGTGTGAGGGCTGTGGATTGGGAGAGAGCATCAAATGTTGCCGAATGAACACCCTGCTCTAGAGGATCTCTAGACATGTAAGAGCATCTTTTCAACAGAGGGGCCATGGGAATGGAGTAGGCTGGGAGGTCCTGGAAAACTGATGGGCGCAATGCTATTGGGGTCCTCAACTATATTTCCAGTCTATATTTCCACAAATCATGGGATTTCTGTTTCACAATGTACTCTATTATAGTACTCACAATTTCCCCCATTGTTGTTGAGAAGTTACATACTCACAGCACAGCCATATATAGATGGAATTTTGAGTTAGTTCACAAGAGCCAGAGTACAAGATCCTTCTCATGGATGTTTGGCAGCATTCTGCTTCCCTTCCATTCAACCTGTATTCGCTTATAGCAGTAAATGGAGGGGGGGACTGGGATCTCTTCTGCTGCAGATCTGGAAGATGGGGCTTTTCCTACTCTAGCTCTGTTCTCTCTCATGGGGATTGTGTTGTTTGTACTCCAGTTGTCCCTCCAAACTTTCAGTGCTGAATTTTAATCAACAGACACTTCCTGGGTTCCCACGACTGCTCAAAGCAGCCATGACTGAGGAGCTGGAAAATCTGACACCATCTCAAGGAAGGCGAAGGAGGAAAAAAGTTCTACTGCCCTAACAAAGTTTATAGAAACAGGTGTGGTTCTGCGGCAGAATCCCCCCAAGCAGCAGCTGTGTGTGTTTATGTATTATCCTATGCTGAATGCTAATTCCTGGGGACTGGTTCTCAGTAAAATGATATCAAAGCACTTTCCTTTAGCTTCATTGCTGTTCCCAGTTTTGAGAGTTTTTTTGTTTTGTTTTAATTCTCAGAAGTGTTGTTGGTGTTTAGTTGTTTAGTTGTGTCCGACTCTTTGTGACCCCTTGAACCAGAGCACACCAGGCACTCCTGTCTTCCACTGCCTCCCGCAGTTTGGTCAGACTCATGTTGGTAGCTTCGAGAACACTGCCAACCATCTTGTCCTCTGTCGTCCCCTTCTCCTTGTGCCCTCCATCTTTCCCAACATCAGGGTCTTTTCCAGGGAGTCTTCTCTTCTCATGAGGTGGCCAAAGTATTAGAGCCTCAGCTTCAGGATCTGTCCTTCCAGTGAGCACTCAGGCCTGGTTTCCTTAAGAATGGATACTTCTTATCGAGAAAAATGCACACTGGACCTTCTTCTCAGGAGCACAAGACAACAAAATGCTAAACGCTCCTTTCTTTATGGATGTGGGGAAAGATGCACAAAAAGACTTGCAAGCTGCAGTCCTGCTCTCTTTCCTTGTAAAGTTGTTCTGTGAACCATCCTGAAACCTCTGGGTATAGGGCAGTATATAAATTCAATAAACAACAACAACAAAATAACCAGCAAGAAATTCTAAACTCTGCACTGAGAGACTTTGCTTGATGGGGAAATGGGTGCATCCCTCTTTTCTTCCACCACACAAATAACATCATGTGTAATCTTGCTTAATTTTGGGGATGGGGGTGGAGAAATGTGACGTGGTGGAAGGGAAACAAGCACCTCACTTCATCACAGGCGATGAGAGGACAGAAGCTGCTCCTCCATCCCACCACATGAACACTCTTGCCAGTCCTTTTCATGCCTGCAATGGATCATTGCCTACATATTTCCACACTTTTAATCTGCAGAGAGGAGGGCTAGGAAACTTATTTTTTCACAATCTCAGGCCAGATTCCTTTAAAAGCAATACACGTTTCTGTAGTCCTTGCATAATTATTTATGGAACATTAATTGTATTGGGAGTATCCACAGAAACACTCGACGCAATGTCTTGTGTCCTGTGCCGAGCATGCTTGATTTTAAGGCAGCTGAAACGAAACCGCTATATATTCCAGTTCAACTGCAAAATGGGATTTTTTACATCAGCCTGGGAAGTTCAGGAACACTATCTCTCTTTCCATCTGATCATCCTACCTAAACAGGTCTAGTCGCTCAGCTCATTTCAGGGACTCAGTACATGTACCCTGGAGATAGTCAGGTTTTTACTGTCATGATTCAGATACGAATGAAGCACACACAAATTTGAGGTATCACACTAGATAATATTATATTGGGAGATGCTACGGTAATCATGGCAAAACCACAGCAGGTTTACCCTATTATATTTTACAGCAGTTAAGAATACTTGTAAAACTTTTTTTTTATCTTGTGAAAATTATCTAGGATAAAGTCATCACTCACTTTTCAATTATTCTGCAAAGCTAAGAGCATGATACAATTTATGACTGCAAATAAAGTTAGCTATACAGCTGCAGGTGAATTCCACATGGATTTTCATCCTTCGCAGTAATCTGAATCGTTATTAAGAGATATATGATAAAGTCCCAGTTGTTATTGCAAAACGGAAAGATAGCCAGATGTTTTCCTTATATCTTCAGGTCATGTTCAACCTGCTGCCTATCATTTAATAAGAAGATGGAAGTGGTGTAGGCATCTCTACTGATGTAAGTAACAAAGCTTCACTATGTTCAAAGATAAGTAAACATGATTCTTCACTGTGTCACCTGTGGATAGATTTTTGTCATGCCTAAATTGCACCTAAACTAAGGCAGAAATTCACTTGCATTGAATTGTGAGCATTGCTATGCTTTGTTTTCTTCTCTTAGCCAGAAAGCACCTTTTGTTGCCACCATTCCACATTTTTTCTGACCAAGATTTCACAATGACCCGTTGAATAATTCTGGTATTTTGGTCATTTTGTGAACATTAGAAGAGAGCTCCACTGGAGATAATGATGCAGTAACAACCACTGATATATCTGATGAACTGATATATCTTCTTGATATGCTGCAACATGCTTCAACATTTATGAAACCTATATACCGGTACTGATGGGCAGTCTTGATGGTTTTTAATTCTGCATATAAGTCATGTGGAGACATTTTGCATGAGGCAAGAACTAAACGAATAAATTAATATTAATGACAACAACATAATCATAAGTAGAAAATCTTCCTACTGGATATTCCTACTCATTATCCCACTGGAAATTCCATATCACTCAGACTGAGAGCTGCAGCCTCACTGGTGCCTCAAGGCCATAAGATTGTATTTACTCAGATTCTTCCCCATCTGGTATAGCCTAGGCAAGTTGGCAACCCGCTCCAAGGAGGTCATCAAGAATTGTCCTTGGCTGAGAATTTGTCCCCCCCTCCCTCCCTTCTTGGCTCCAACTCATTTGCACACCCAACAGTTTGTTGATATACCATGGAATTTCCTGGTGTGCTATCTCCTCTGTCTGTTGGTGGCTGCAGATTCCAGCCCCAAAGCCACTGAGTTCTTGTTTGTCCCCATGCCCTCACCACTGCCCCTGCAGGGCTCCTGGTAAGAACCCTGTCATACTCAGAACCTGGGATAGGACTTACCACTCAGTCATATCATTTTCTCTGATAATTGCTCATTACACAAGAAGGGATCACCAGCGCCCTTATGGGATGCCTACCATTTGCTGTGATTACTGCTTTCCAGTTAACTATGGTGAAGTCACGGAGGTCCATGTGGGAAAATGTCAGTTGCCCATTGGCCTGTCCAGTCTGCCAAGAGCTGCTGTGAATAAACAGAGGTGGCTTGGGTACATCATGACCACAATTCTCCTTCCTGTCTCTGGGGCACCAATGCTACAGTCCAGGCCGCAGTCAAGTCAACAAGACTCTGTTCTACAGGGAAAGAGGTTGCTGGATGAATTAAGATACTGGCTGCCACAAATTACCAGTTTAAATGTTTACTCAAAAACACACATTTGTGATACATACAATAGGCAAGTCAAAACATAAAGCATTCTGCTCTGTCCCCCAAGCCTCTGATACCACCCATGAACTCCAAAAGGCATGGAGTCAAGTCGAAATATTGAAGTCTGGAGTGCTATCTAGGTTCTTCTTCTTTTTTAAGCAAAACGTGATTCTTAGTGATTCTGCTGCATGGAGATTGATCTAAAGTGTTTTAAAGGAAATATCTCATGTTCCTGTCATGAAGCACACATAATCCTAACTAAGGGCAGAGCTTTTCTTTGAACTTCAAGAGTCCACTGGAAACCTGGCATGCCTAATTTGCAGACGTGTGCAGGATGCCATAGATTACACTTAATTTCTCACACTGGCTGGTGAAAATCTAAACATCTGCCACAGCTTTAGTGTATGTGAGACACAAACTTATTCCTTGGAAGAAACAAATTTCACAAGTGCTTAAAGAACAGCATTTGTGCCAAGTCCATTTCCAGGAACAATTGGAAGTGCTGGTGGTTGCCTTTAAAGTCCCTAAATGGCTTGGGGCCTGGGTACCTAAAGGACTGCCTTCTCCAACGTAAGCCTGCTTGTACATGGGGATAACCTTCAGAGGTCTCCTCCTAGAAACTCCACCATCTGAAGTGGGGAATGTTGTGACAGGTGAAAGGGCTGTCGCAGTGGTGGGGCACTGCTCTCCCCTGGGAGGGTTGACTAGTGCCTACACTGGTGTCTTTTCAGTGCCCAGCAAATAACATTTTGTGTTCCTAGGCCTTTTAACTTTCAATTTTACCTGTTCTGTTTTATGCTGATTTTATCTGGTTTTCTCAGTTTTACTTCATTGTATTTCAACCTGCTATGGATGGGTTGTTGTTTTTTAGAGTGGCGTGTACATTTTTTTCAAAAAGCACACACAAGAATAATAATGAAGTGAGTTTGCAAGGGCATACGCAGAATATAACTTACATCACCATCTGTACTGCAGTTATTTATTATGAAGATTTAAGACCTGCATTAAGACTAAGCAAAAACTCTGGTGTGCTTATGAGTGGGAACTCTTTCTATCATTCTCCAATGAGAGGTCACATCCAGCACCAGAACCTGAGACCTCCTGCAGGTGAACTTGTGCTGTTCCAACCATTCTAGCACTTTTTAAGCAATTTACTTCCTCACGGTGCATTTGGTTGGTTTGTAGCTAAAGGTAAAGGTAAAGGGACCCCTGACCGTTAGGTCCAGTCGTGGACGACTGTGGGATTGCTGCGCTCATCTCGCTTTACTGGCCGAGGAAGCCGGTGTACAGCTTCCGGGTCATGTGGCCAGCATGACAAAGCCACTTCTGGCTAACCAGAGCAGCACACAGAAATGCCATTTACCTTCCCGCCGGAGTGGTACCTATTTATCTACTTGCGCTTTGACATGCTTTTGAACTGCTAGGTTGGCAGTTCTATGGCTAACAGATGACAAATGTCCCATAATGTGTCATCTTCCTATCTTCTGCTGTGATTGAGTGATTAGAGAGCTGTTGTGAGACCTGTGAGTTCTAGATTTGTCCACTTTCCCCCCTCCACCAAAGCACACCTTTTGCTTCTTACATAAATGCAAGAAGTGAATTTGGCTTTAATTTTATCATTCTTCCTGGCCGGGTTTGTATCCACATTGCCTGTTCTCCATACCTTTGCTCTGATTCGTAAACTAGCGATGCTTGCTCACATGAGAATGTAGTTGTGGCTTCCTTCATTGTCTGTCCTCATTCCACCCTTGTACTGTCAACTTTCTCCCCTGATGGTTATTGCTTCCCCAGGGGGACTTGAACCCTGACTCAGAAAGCCAGTATTTGCTATAACATGAAAACACTGAAATACTCAGTTGGATAATGAAACTGATTAATCTGCTACAGAAGACTGATTTACCTCCCCAGTGGGATCTCAGCTCTTGAATTATGGCAAACCTTTGTATCTTATCATTCCACAAAACTCTGAGAGTACATTTATATATATATGTATTTGCAGAGTTTTTGGATCTGATTGTCAATAGCATCCTTCGGCTTAAGAGATATGATGCACATATTTTTTGCACTCTTTCACTGTTGTTATTGGATACCATTTTGTGGTTTCTTGGCTGCTGCTGGAAACAGGATATTGGATTAGATGAACCAGGACAGCTCTTCCTACGTTCTTAAGCTCGAGGAAGCTGCAGATCCCAGTAAGCGCTGCAAACGTCTGGCTCAGAGAGAAAAGCAGCACCTGTTGAGAACTGGTACTAGCCTCCCATGACAAAAGAGTGAAGTTTAACTGGGTACAGCTAACATACACGACCTTAAAGCTCATTCAGATACTATGGACAAACCATGGTGAGAAATGCACTCCGTATTTAAGAACAATAGAAGAGCTGCTGGAGCTGGTCAAAGGCCTATCTGGTCCAGTATCCTGTTCTCATAGTGGCCAACCAGATACCCATGGGAAGCCCACCAGCAGAACCTGAGTGCAACAGCACTCTCCCCACTTCTGATTCCTAGCAACTGGTATGCTGGGACATGCTGCCTGTGACAATGGAAACAGACCATAGCCATCATGGCTAGTAGCTCTTGCTAACCTTAGGCTCCATGAATTTGTCTCATCCTCTTTCAGTGCCATCCAAGTTGGTGGCCATCCCTACATCCTGTGGGAATGAATGCCATACTTTAGCTATGCACTGTGTGAAGAAGTACCTCCTTTTGCCTGTCCTGAATCATCCAACATTCAGCTTCATTGGATGACCCCAGATTCCAGTATTACGAGACAGAGAGATTAGTTCCCAATTCTGATTGGAGGCAAACTATAGTTAACAGTTGTCTAATCTGGATATCACTTTAAAATATTGTTAGCTTGAATCAGAAAACACTGGAAGGAATTAGATCATGCAAGGTGGGGGGGGGATGAAAAGCAGGGGAGCATATCTAATGGGCCAAACCATGGTGTCTGAATTGAGCTGTAGTGTGTGTGTGTGTGTGTGTGTGTGTGTGTGTGGAAATCAACCTAGAGGGAAAGAAATGGGAGCCTATAGCACAAAGCAGAAAACACTGGGTTGGGGAGATTATTTTAATTTAATCAAAGCGTTAGGGATTAGATGTGGATCCACAGTTCATTGTTTATATACTTTGTTGTCGAGTCATTTTATGAGCTATCAGCAGATAGATCTCTTTCTGCTGGATGGGTTTTTGTTTAAATGAAAGATCTGAATACAATATATGGACTATTCCTGTGACTAATTTGCTTTTTGAATGTCAAGGCCAGTTCTAAAATAAATAAGAACCAGGGACAGATAGTACATTTGTGGTGCTTTTAAGAACCGATTTCCTCATTTTCCAAACACACAGAAACAGAAACAGCAGTCCTTAATTATTCCCACTACTGATATTGAAGATTAAACCGGGACAAACATTCAGAGAAATAATGCAGACAATGTTCCAGAAAATACACATACTAGCCAACTTTGCAGTTGATATCTAAATGACTAGAGACTTCAACTTAAGAGCTAAAGACCACTTTGGCTACCTTCCAAGTATGATGATGGAAAGAGCTGCTAGCAAGCAAAGACATGGTTTGCATGCATGCGTGCATCATTTTATTTATACAGTGGTACCTCTGGATGCGAACAGGATCTGTTCCGCAGCCCCGTTCACATCCTGAGCAGAACGCAACCCGCAGCACCGCTTCTGCGCATGCGCGGGCCGTGATTCAGCGCTTCTGTGCATGCGTGTGACGTTATTATCAATTTCCACATAAATCATAAGGACTAAAAGAAACATACAAAGCATATCTATGACAGCAACAACAGAACCCCCGTTGCAGAAATAGCTTGTGCTGAGGAAAGCATTATTCCAGTAGTAAAATGAATTTGTGCACATCCCATAATAGCCAGCACCCTTAAGTCCAACATGTTTGCTTTACTCCAAGTTCAGAGGTGCCAAAACATAAGAGGTAGATTCCAGGCACTCAATTAGCACCTGAAGGTTGCATCCACTCTTAGGCCTACACAATGTAGACCCACTGAAATTAGTGGACATTAATAATTGAGGTCTATTCATTTAGATGGGTTTGCTCAGAGTAGGACTAACCTTAGATACAACCAGAGTATCTCCTTTCTCTTTTTGTTCTTGGTACATTCTAAGACATACCAGCATGCCTGTATTTCCCACTTATCCCGCAAAACAGCTTAAAGAATCTTGGAGATGGATAAAGAAGAAGACAGACAAATGGGGGGACCAAACGGCTTCCCTCATTGAACTGGCTACCAGTTTCTGGCTCCTGTGTTAATGCAACAATATTCATTTTATTTTGTTTATTAAATTTATATCCCACCCTTTCTCCCAAAGGAGTCAACTTAAAAACAAGTATTTAATAAGAGTGAGTTATTTTGTTGTTGTTTCATTGAAAAAACAGGATATACTGTGTGTCTGGCCTAGTTCCAATAGGACATATTTCCTTCATGGGAGTCCTAGCAGCAATTCCCATGGTGGGGGGGAAACATTACATCTGACTACTAAGTTTTGGCAAGAAGGCCAATGTTTCTGCTCATAATAATAATGCCTGCTCAGGGCAAGAGCTTAAGGATCATTATGTACTACAACTGCGTCATAAAGCTTCTTGACCCCGCTAGTCTGGAGCAGTGCCTTTGGCCCAACATGTAATTATGAGGTCTTAGAAGTGGAGATTTGGCAATACAATATTATCCTGCAAAGACAAGGAAATTAAACCTCCGAGATATCCCTTCATAACATCAAGGATGAATCTTCAGCCAGCATCCGCTAAAAAGAAGAAAATAAACAAAAACTGCAATTAAAAGAAACCAGAGCTAAGGTGACACCATCTTTCAACCATCCCATTGTGTAGACGATTTTGGGGTACAATCTGCTCTACCACCATGCTATTAACAAAAGGGCCAGACTGGATCCTAGGAGGAGGAAAGTGGCAAGTGAAGAGACTTATTCTCACCCATCAGTGGAGATGTAAGCAGCACCACAGAAAACACTTGAAGCCAATTACAATATGAATGAACAAGGGCAACAATTATAAATGGTGATACACTGCAAAATTAGCTGGAGTGCATAGCAGCATGAATACACTGTGTGTCCTGGAGAACAGGGTGGGGGGCAGGGGTGGGGGGGGGGACCCAAGGATCCAAGGAAACTCTCCTTTATGAGGAAATGTTTTGCCTTCATTCTCTCCTTTTAAACCGCTGCAAGAACAGCCCTTCCTTTAATATGACAAGAAAGTGAGTAAGCTTCCTCCTGGACTTCTGAGAGTTTTCATACAATCTCTCCATCCCAGTTAATGTTTGTGCTAACGAAAGTGATACGTCTGGTACAGCGGTGTGTGAAGGCAGCAAGTGTAATTTCTCCAAGATGCAAGCCTGATTTCCTAACCCTCAACTGATGTCTAGTCCAGGTGGTTATTAACCAATGTGTAGAAATTATCTGGAAGGGTGATATACTGTTGCATAGAATGACTGAAATGGGCCCTTTTCTGAGCATTTGGAGGAATTAAATACAGCCTTTTACAACGTGCATTCTAATGGCATTTCTCTCACACACCACTGTATTCCATTGCTGCTCTAGGAAGCCTATGTGCTGAAGTATACATAGATATACAGTATTTTTAGCAGTGTACAAGTGATTGTCAATCAAAGCCAGTGATGGCAGCTCCAAACCCCTAGGACAACAAGTATTTATTCTGTAAAGTGCTACAACTGCCAGAGAAACAACATATTTAGGTCTCTTAACTTCTCCCTACTCTTATCATCAGAGCAACTCATTTTCTATGAAGTGCAATGGTTCTCCTCACAAAGCAGCAATTCAGAATTAATTCATTCTTCTTCAGTTATTCACCACCCAGAAGGTGGTGCTGGAAGTCTACTGTTTTACCCAGCGGCCTTTGGCCTACAGGGTACAACAAGGATCCATGTTGTTCCCCATACTTTTTAACACCGACATGAAACCACCAGGAGATGTCTTCTGGAAGTTTTGCCTGTAGTAGTATCATCAGCAAGCAGTTCTACCTCTCATTTCCATTTTCTGGTGCTAAGGAAATGGTGGAAACTCTAAACACCAAACTGGTGTATGGAGTCAATTTTCCTTTGGAATCATAGAATCATAGAATTTTAGGGTTGGAAGGAACCCCAAGGGTCATCTAGTCCAACCCCCTGTAATGCAGATTGCATTGTGACACAATCTCCCCATTTTAGGCAGAATTACTAGAGGCTCTAGGCGGGGAAGACAAAATATACTTTCCTGTTTACGTATGTCATTACCTATCTCCTGTAAATTCTCTCAATTCACCTTTCATACTAACCTTGTACTTTATGCCCCGCCCCCCAAAAAACCCTTTCCTCCTCCCTGGTCCTTTTACATTCACTTATTTCTTCTAGAAGCTTTATTTATTATTCTTACTATATGCAAAAAATGTACGGTGTTGTTATACTCTGTATATGTATGAGGGAAGGCAGGGTGGGCCAGGTGAGCTGTTCAACAGAGCGGGGTGGGGGAACTGTGAAATACCTTCCACCCTTACACTAAAAGCACCTGCAATAAGGTTTAACAGGGGGTGAGGTGCTCTAGTCTAAGGGAGCACCCACTCCTTTAGAACAGGGTGGGGCTTGCGGCGAGAGGGGAGGAGCTTGGTGGTCTGTGGGAGAGGGGTCGGTTGAGCTGTAGGGGGGTAGGCAAGGGAATGTGTTAGGTGTAAAGGGTGGAAGGTTGTTCAGGTGTGGGGAATGCGTACTTGTTCACATTTACTCCATGTGCAAGGGGTTGCTGGTGCTGCCTTTAGTTAAAGCAAAAGATTATGGTATGGCTAAAGGCATGGCAGGCAAGTGAGGAGGGCACCGGGTAAGTAATGAGATGGAGGCCCGCTTTAAAGTGGCCCAAGGACGACTAGTGGGTCCCAGCCCTCTGTCTACACTGAAATACTGCAGTAGAATTCACCTGAGCCTTTAAAAGCACATAGAGATGATAGAGGAAGTTGAAAAAAGTGCTACCTTCAGTTCTATGTGCTTTCAGGGGAGGAAAAGGCAGCCACCTTTATGGCAAAGGTGGCCTTGAGGGAGGGGTGCTCAGAAACTTCCTGAGTGCCAGGGGAAGACCTCAAGAGCACCACTGCACCCATTAAGTCCCATGCTGGCCACCCCTTTAATATACTGTTACAAAAGGTTTAGGGTTGCCATATTTCAAAAAGTAAAAACCAGGACACCCCAAAAGTCCATATTTTACAGCATGGTCATCTGAAGAGGGGCTTGTTCCACACAGCAGTGCAGCACTAGAGTCCAAGACATCTCTCCCAGCCTCCCTTCAGCCAGCTTATCCTCAAGGCAGAATCACCAGCAGCCTATCTTGGTATCTCAGGCACATACAAGCATAGTTCCTTCTCTGCTTTCTGGTACCAGCATCTCCTAATTCTTCTGTTCCTAAAAACTAAGCCTTCTTTATTCATTTGCATTCTAATGGTCAGTTCTTTTGATGCTTTGAAGTACTAATGGTTAATCCCACCAGCCAGGTGTCGCCTGACAAAGAAGTATGCCTGACTTCATAGAAAGCACATCAAAGTGCAAGTAGATAAATACGGTAGGTACCGCTCCGGCGGGAAGGTAAACAGCATTTCCGTGTGGACCCAGAAGCTGTCTGCGGACAAATGCCAGCTCCCTCGGCCAGTAAAGCAAGATGAGCACCACAACCCCAGTGTCGTCCGCGACTGGACTTAATGGTCAGGGGTCCCTTTACCTTTTTAATGGCTGGTACACTTTAGGTGTTTACCTAGGTTAATTTAACTCTTCACATGCTAATTGCTGATGCTCAGAAGTAGATCCATACACACACCTCAATACACATGGATCTACACATTCTTTACACGTAACCGCTGTTAGAATCATAAAGTTGGATGGAAGGGACTCAAGGGTCATCTAGTCCAACCCCCTGCAATGCAGGAATCTCAGCTAAATCATCCATGACAGATGGTCATCCAACCTCTGTTTAGTAACGTCCAAGGAAGGAGAGGCTGGCATCATCAACCCTGCCATGTGGAAATCCACAGGACCTGGAGACAGACAATCAGGTCATGCATCCATAGCAAGTGACCAGAGGAGGAATGACCACTGGGGAGGTGTGCAGAGAGAAGAAACGCCGTGGTGCATCTGTATCAGCACAGCCAAACACCTTCTTTTGCCCCGGCTGCAACAAAACACGTCCCTCCAATATCGGTCTCTACAGCTACAGCAAGTACTGCAACCTTCCAACTGTTTGACTTTACCCCCAAAGGTGCACTCCTCCATTATCTCCCAAGGCAGACAAACACCATTTGAACACCTCAAACCCTTTACATTACCCACTTGTAATACACACTGAGACTGTCTTATAACATATCCCAGTTATAACATACAAGTTCTAATTAAATCCTAATATTTACTGAACCTAAACATTTAGCACCATATATCTATTACCATATGATATAGGCTTTCCATAGACACCAATATGTGTAGTGGCCTGATTAGCAGATTTCCATCATCTCACAAAAAGAGCTGAAGAGTCTAAACTAGCCTATGAATCACTAAAATCTAGTTAAGTAATAACTAGATGTAAAAGGAGAAGGGAACGACATAGACATGAGAGAAGCATTAAAGACATTTTTACTAGGCTAATATCAGGTTACTCTGTCTGAGATTAGGACTAAATATAACCCAAGCATTTAATCACTGTAATAACACCCTAGGTGCTTGCATTTTAAACGACACATCACACAGTCAAAACGACAGTCTACTACAGTTCACATGCTTAGGGGATATATATCTACCATTGAGCAGTATTGAGTTTTAAAATGCCTTCACTGGTATTAGTAGTTTATTGAAATACTAATGGTATGTTTTACGGACTGACTAGGTGAGAAACTATGAACTAAATACAATTCAGTGAGGAGAACTCACATCATGACATACAGGCAGAAAATGGAACTCTAAACAAGATCAAAAAGTTTTAAATGCGTAACCACTCCTATTAAAACAATATTAGGTTTTGTGTCCCACAATAAAATGTGAACTATTAATAATGTATATTATTTGTATATGCTGTGTACTGCAGAAACACAATTCTTAGATAGCTGGTTTCTCAAAAGGCCCACCTCATAGGCACCAAGGTATACCTCACCTATTCTGAAATCAGTAAGTATCTTATGTTCATCTTTGTGGAGCACGAGACTAGAGAAGGGTGAACTGAAAACTGCCCCTCTTGAAAACCAGTTTTGCCAATTCGACATCAAGCCTCCTTGGGAGGGATTTCCTGTTCAGAATAACACTCAATGAAGCCCAGTTTCCTTCTGCACCAGCCTCCTCTAGTCCCCACAGGAGGAAAGCTTACCTTGGAGGCTAGGGCAGGGCATTAGACAGCAGGTCCTCTGGGGAGACTCCCCTCCATCCCTTGAACTTCCTTGGAAACTGAAAACAACACAGGCTGTGTAGAGACAACTTTAGTATCTTCTTTCACTTAGAATCATGGAGGCTGAACTTCAACTTCCATCATCCCTTGTGGAAACTCCAGTATTGGGTCTCTCCTATCTTGAATGCCCTCACCTGCTCCCTTGTGCTGTCCTCCAAGATCAGTTTTTTTGCCCTTGGGAGTCAGCATGGACTACTATGCTCTCTTACTCACCCCTGTTCTGCTTGATTTTCAACCCCACTCCTTGATTTCTTGTAACATCCCTATGAGAGAGATACTTTTTAAATTGGTTGGGATTCACAGAGCTATTATCAGTATGTGTAAGGGCTTTGGCATACTCAACAGAATTTCAGGCTCAACTCTGATTCTGTTTCATCAGAGGCATTTGCATGTAATATTTGAGGCATGAATGTGAGAGTAAGGAACACTCACCCGGGAGGGGGGGGCGGACCAAAATGAATTTTGTTTGTTCACTCATTTGTACAACCCCACCCCGTTCCTGTCAATACACTGCTAATTACATATCTTTAAATCTTGTGACCAGCGTTTTTAAGGATCCTCTGCTCAAACACTTTCTAAAATTTTGCAGTGAGGCAGTAAGTATGGATACATGTGTCTGGTGAAGAAATTGTATACTCCCTCTACCCTGCTCCCAGAGTAGGGAAATACCAAGCCACCACCACTTGGCTCACATTCCACCACTAAAAATTGGCTCTGTGAACTAGCCATAAGCTGTGTGGATTGTGACTGTGACTGTGCCGTTTATGCATGGCTTTGGTTTTGTGGCATGGAAAGTATGTCATAGCCTCAAGGGAAAGGGCAGCAATGTTTTGACAACTTTTATGGCAAAGATGGGAAGTGTATGAAATGAAATGTGATATTCTATTGATGTGTTTGATTCTCCAGAACAATAGCTTGGTACAGTGGTTTTCTAACTATGGGCCAGGAAATGCCAAGCTTCCTTGGAAGTGGTTCTTCAATTAAAAGATAAATAATAGCAGGCAACCATTTGTGAAATACGGCACACCCACTGCTACAAATCTTTCCCTGCAATCCATAGCCACAGGGGGGAGCATTAGGTATGCGCTGGGGTGTTCTCAAGTTTGAATTGGGCAATAACAAAGTTAATAGGCCTGGCCATTACTCTATGTGGACCCAATGGGAATGCTGCAAAATCCTTTGACACACACAAACATCTATGACAGACATACAGAGGTTCCTCAGCAAACTATAGGGGAAAGGAGATATTTACTGTAAAATACTATACGGGCAATTCCAAAACAGTATTGGCTAGAGCAGGAATGGGACATCTATGGCTTGGCAGATGGTGTTGGGACTCCAGTTCTCATAAGCCCCCAGCCAGCATGGCCAATGGGCAAGGATTATGTGAATTGTGGTCCAACAACATCTGGCAGGCAATGGTGTGATTCAGTATGACTTTCAACATGTTTGCAGATGTCTTACATTCTGTAGTATTAGATGCCTAAGGATTTTTTTTTTGATTATTTAGCAATGAATATTTCACTTTAAGAGCCATCTTACTAAGGAAAGCCAATGGTCTTTCTAACTTAATATTAGCCTATGCAATGAGGATGGGCCACTTCCAATTAAAAAAATTGAAACAGTAGGCATACACATCTGACTAGGATGGGATGTTACCACAGCATCACTGGAGAACACTCCCATTGCCATCCATCCCTTCCAGTCATCCTATGTTCAAGGATCTTCTATAACACAATAGATATGCAGAATGAATATAGTGTGCTGAAGAGACAGGATACAGACTGCATGGGCAGCGCAGGTACACATGGCATTCCTTGTTGCCAAAAAGAAGAGTTTGCACACAAATTCAGCACTGAGAGTTCAGAAGCAGACTGAGATAGCACTTCCTGTGTTGGGCTTTAAGCTGGTCACACAGACAGCTTTCCAAAGATATATTTTCCTAAACCAGAATACATAATTAGCATCTGCTAAAGCTGTATGGGGCGGGGCGGGGGGGGAGACTTTAAAGCAATGCTACATGATACTGCATCTAAAAGTGCTCCTGTTCCAGGCTGCGTAATGAGTAGAGGATGAAAAGCAATATTTTCTCTTCATGTGGAGCTCAGTAAAGAAAGTTCCAGGCTGCCACACACAACTTCTTTAATAATGCAACCCAGTGCCTTTGATTCCAGGAACATGGTGAAGAATAAACAACCTATTAATCTGAGTTTTCTAGTTTGCCTCAAAGTACAAAGCAGCAGTGAATAAACCTCTTGGCTAAACCAAATGTACTGAAATACAAAGTCGCTTCTCCCCCCCCCCCCCCCGAATTACTCACAGGGAAATAAAACAGAAATGGCTTTAATGACGGCTGCTCAGTTACAGAGGGTGCAAAGTAGTCTGAACAGAGCTTTTTTGTGTTTTCACATGAAAGCACTTTGATATAACCGGATACACTCAAGCCAATTATGAAAGGTGCAATGCTATCCAACCCAACGAGTGAGAATCATCAGCTTAGCCAGTTCTCAGTGTAGCGTCACTCCACGCAGGGAGGCAGCAATCATTTTGTGTGCTTCACATTCTCAGGGATTTATTTGTCTTGGATGGCTCTGCAATGGCCTGCAAATGAATTATACAGTTTTGTATCCCACCAATACAAGACTATGCATTTTGCTCTCTGCTGTGCCACTACAAGTGAAGCCAGCTGAGGGACTGTAACAATTAAGTTATCCTGAAATACATTTGTGGTGGAAACATGTGCCCCCTATAATTGTTGAACGGCCAAAGTCTCTTGCCCCTAGGCACAAGAACACAGCCATCTTGCTGCAATCCATGATTTGGAGAATGAGTGTGTCGGCTTTTTATGCATTTGAATACCAGTAGGGTATGAACCTTCAATACCCTCCTGTTCTTAATCAATGTCAACACAGAAAGAAAGAAAGAAAGAAAGAAAGAAAGAAAGAGAGAAAGAGAGAAAGAAAATATGTATTAGTCAGCAATCCTGCATGTGTGCATTTATCATGTCCAAGAACACTGCAGTATAGCATAGTCTTCTATTGCCTCACTATCTGAAAAGGCATATTTGCAGGTACTGCAATTCCATTATAATTTCTAAAGGTTAGTTCTCTTCAGCATAGAAAACAGGGACAAGAACTAAAAAGGGCTGTCAGAAATTAAGGGAAGCCCCATCCATCAACAATTGTTAAGCTATATAATGTGCTTCTGCTACACTAGAGTTGAAGGTATAATTGTTTGACTATCTAAAGGAAATGGTAAAGATAGCCAGAAAGCAGACACCATTGTCCGAGTCCCAAAGAAAACAGCAACTAACTGCCTAAATCAGGGGTCCCCAAACTAAGGCCCAGGGGCCGGATGCGGCCCAATCGCCTTCTAAATGCGGTCCGCGGACGGTCCAGGAATCAGCGTGTTTTTACATGAGTAGAATGTGTCCTTTTATTTAAAATGCATCTCTGGGTTATTTGTGGGGCCTGCCTGGTGTTTTTACATGAGTAGAATGTGTGCATTTATTTAAAATGTATCTCTGGGTTATTTGTGGGGCCTGCCTGGTGTTTTTACATGGATAGAATGTGTGTTTTTATTTAAAATGTATCTCTGGGTTATTTGTGGGGCCTGCCCGGTGTTTTTACATGAGTAGAATGTGTGCTTTTATTTAAAATGCATCTCTGGGTTATTTGTGGGGCATAGGAATTTGTTCATATTTTTTTTTTCAAAATACAGTCCGCCACCCCACAAGGTCTGAGGGACAGTGGACCGGCCCCCTGCTGAAAAAGTTTGCTGACCCCTGGCCTAAAGGACTATGGACCTATTGCATTAACATCTGTAGTGATGAAATGCTTCAAGAGTTTGGTCCTTCAACACCTTAGGACATGTTTTCCACCGGATTTTGATAAACATCAGTTCGCCTATAGGAGAAATAGGTCAACAGATGATGCATAAATAATAATAATAATAATAATAATAATAATAATAATAATTATTATTATTATTATTATTATTACAGCTTTTCACCTTGCAGCGAGTCATCTGGAGAGACTGGGGAATTATGTTACAATTTTGTTTATTGATTATAACTCGGCTTTTAATACCATCCTTCCAGCCATTCTTATCAAAAACCTGGTGGAACTAGACCTTTCTTCTACCGTCTGTGACTGGATTAAAGACTTTCTGAGGGATCGGACACAAACAGTGAGGATTGGGCCTGTTACATCTACCTCCCTGAAGCTCAGCACTGGCACCCCACAGGGATGTGTGCTGAGTCCCTACCTGTACTCATTGTATACATGTGACTGTATTTCATCTGATCCATCCACTGTAATTACTAAGTTTGCAGATGATACTACGATAATGGGTCTAATTACAGGTGGAGATGAATCAGCGTACAGGGGGAAGGTTCAAAAAGCATCTACATGTTGTTTAGAGAATAACTTACACCTAAATATTAGCAAGACAAAGGAGATGGTGTTGGACTTTGAAGGCTTTTGGATTGTTGGAAAGCCTTCAAACCAACTTAGCACCCAAATGGAGTCCAGCAAGTTTCTGCTGTGCGTACCTGTGTACATTCTCACTTGCTTCTCCTGTGCCATCCGCAGAGTATCTTCTTGGGCAACGGTGTGTGTGTGTGTGCATGCCAGCAATTATAGACTACAGAGTCCAGCTTCTTTTTCTAATCTAGAAGCTTTATTTACAAGGCATAAATTACATTCCTGGAGAGAGGCACCACATTCTCGCCTTCTCCTTCTCCGGCCAAAAGCGAAAGGAAAACAGATACAGAAACAACAAGTATCACATTACACAGAGTCTTCCGGCGATAGGAAAACCGGATGTGCGACACTTTTCCTCTTGTGGGCGGGGCGACCTGGTTGAGCTTGTTAACCCTGAAAGCTCCAAACCTCTACAGACTTTCGGAGGAAGAGGGGGGAACCTGCCCTGTTGTATATTGGGGTGTGTGTGTGTGTGTGTGTGTGTGGAGAGAGAGTCTCTTCCTTTAAATTCCTGGGAGTTTACTTTAGTGAAGACCTCACTTGGAAAAACAATAAAACTCAGGTGGTTAGGAAGGCCCAACAGAGACTCAATTTTCTCAGGGTCTTGCAAAAGAACAATGTTAAACAACAATTGATTACCTCCTCCTACCGGTCCACAATAGAAAGTGTCCTCTCATATTGTATCACAGTGTGGTACGTTGGCTTGACAGCCACGGACAGAAAGTCTTTACAGAGGGTGGTGAACACAGAACATGATATCATGGGCTGTCCCCTGAGCCCGCTAGATGACATCGCAAGGGATCGTTGCCTTAGGAGTGCGAGAAAAATTCTCAGGGACGATTCAAACCCCAGCCAGCACCTCTTTAATCTTCTACCCTCAGGCAGGAGATACAGAAGTATAATCAGTTGTTGTTGTTGTTGTTGTTGTTGTTGTTGTTCAGTCGTTCAGTCGTGTCCGACTCTTCGTGACCCCATGGACCAGAGTACGCCAGGCACGCCTATCCTTCACTGCCTCCCGCAGTTTGGCCAAACTCATGTTAGTAGCTTCGAGAACACTGTCCAACCATCTCATCCTCTGTCGTCCCCTTCTCCTTGTGCCCTCCATCTTTCCCAACATCAGGGTCTTTTCTAGGGAGTCTTCTCTTCTCATGAGGTGGCCAAAGTACTGGAGCCTCAACTTCAGGATCTGTCCTTCTAGTGAGCACTCAGGGCTGATTTCTTTGAGAATGGATAGGTTTGATCTTCTTGCAGTCCATGGGACTCTCAAGAGTCTCCTCCAGCACCATAATTCAAAAGCATCAATTCTTCGGCGATCAGCCTTCTTTATGGTCCAGCTCTCACTTCCATACATTACTACTGGGAAAACCATAGCTTTAACTATACGGACCTTTGTCGGCAAGGTGATGTCTTTGCTTTTTAAGATGTTGTCTAGGTTTGTCATTGCTTTTCTCCCAAGAAGCAGGCGTCTTCTAATTTCGTGACTGCTGTCACCATCTGCAGTGATCATGGAACCCAAGAAAGTGAAATCTCTCACTGCCTCCATTTCTTCCCCTTCTATTTGCCAGGAGGTGATGGGACCAGTGGCCATGATCTTAGTTTTTTTGATGTTGAGCTTCAGACCATATTTAGCGCTCTCCTCTTTCACCCTCATTAAAAGGTTCTTTAATTCCTCCTCACTTTCTGCCATCAGGGTAGTATCATCAGCATATCTGAGGTTGTTGATATTTTTTCCGGCAATCTTAATTCCGGTTTGGGATTCATCCAGTCCAGCCTTTCGCATGGTGAATTCTGCATATAAGTTAAATAAGCAGGGAGACAATATACAGCCTTGTCGTACTCCTTTCCCAATTTTGAACCAATCAGTTGTTCCATATCCAGTTCTAACTGTAGGTTCTTGTCCCACATAGAGATTTCTCAGGAGACAAAGGAGACAAATGAGGTGATCTGGCACTCCCATTTCTTTAAGAACTTGCCATAGTTTGCTGTGGTCGACACAGTCAAATGCTTTTGCGTAGTCAATGAAGCAGAAGTAGATGTTTTTCTGGAACTCTCTAGCTTTCTCCATAATCCAGCGCATGTTTGCAATTTGGTCTCTGGTTCCTCTGCCCCTTCGAAATCCAGCTTGCACTTCTGGGAGTTCTTGGTCCACATACTGCTTAAGCCTGCCTTGTAGAATTTTAAGCATAACCTTGCTAGCGTGTGAAATGAGTGCAATTGTGTGGTAGTTGGAGCATTCTTTGGCACTGCCCTTCTTTGGGATTGGGATGTACCAACAGTCACAATCAGTTGTACCAACAGTCTAAAAAACAGTTTCTATCCATGGGCTGTTAGGCTGCTGAATGGAAAATAATATAGTGCAACTGACTTTTGGGGTTGGTATGTTGTGTGACAAGCACACAGAGTGCAATGAGATTGAGTGTTTGTGGGGGGGGAGGCTCGGTTAATTTCATTGTACACAGGTTGTACATTGACAATAAAGGTATTATTATTATTATTATTATTATTATTATTATTATTATTATTAAAACTATTGACATATTCCAGAGACTCCTTCATTAAAAGGAAAGTTATAATCATTAAGTATGAGTCATCAGGTGCAATTTTCATCAAAATGTTGTCTTCTGCATCCTTCATGTTAATGTTTTTATTAAATAGGTCAGAACATCTCTTGCCTTGGGCAAAATAAAATGTTGCAGCCAGTCCCACCCACTTGTTTCTGGGGCACAAGAGGTGTGTCTCCACAAAAGTGCAACGTCTGCTTTAAGGTTCCCTAAGTGAGTAAAAAAAATGTTTGCTCCTGTAAGAGTATCATCCATCTCTTTGAAGTTTCTAAATCACATTTCCAGAAAATTACTCACCATGGGGTTTGAAATAAACCGTCTATGAATAAATTCCAGTACCCGATTACCCATTGTGCAAAAAAAAAAAAAAAAATTATAATATTAATTTAGTACAGTGGAACCCCGGGTTAAGCACGCGATCCGTTCTGGGTCGCCGTGCGTAACGCGGGCGGGCATATCTCGAACGCACGTAAAAAAAAACCTGAAAAACTGGAAGTCACACAATTTGAGCGCAACACTTCCGGGGGGCGGGAGTGCATATCCCGAACGTATGCAACACGTAGCGTACGCAACATGAGGCATGACTGTAGTGTAGTGAATCAATGTTCAGAATCCTAATTTTAAATGGGATGTGGTATGAGCTTTACTTTTTGTATCAATTTAAAAAACAGTAATAAGTCTTGACTCGCTTGTGCATATACTAGGGCTGCCATTCTGTTACTTGATTAATCATATGAGTTTTAGTCGCTTAAAATATATTAAATTTGCAACTGAGCAAACAACCCAAAGTGCACTTCCTTTTTTTATGATGAACAAGTGTGATTCAGCAAGGATTTACTTAAAAGAGGCAATCCCATTATGTGAGTAAGTAAAAAGGAATGCCTCTCAAAATGGTGCCTGCCCCTTGAAGTTTTTTATAAGCATTTTTATATATTAAAAAGTGTTTTTAAGAAGTCAATTGGCTAAGTAATAAGGAGCACCATTTCAGTTGATCAGAAAACATTCAACTTGGGTGGAGAAGTTCCACTGAGCAAGCAGAAGTTGTTTGTTTCATTTATTTCATTTATTAGTCACTTTATCTTGCCCAGGGCAACCCAAAGCAACTTGCAACTAAACAAACAAACAAACAAACAGACTAAACAAACAAACAAACAAACCACACAGATACATTAATACACATTGGCCATGTTCACATATAGTTCTAAACCATGGCTTATTATAAACTATTGTTTATTAAACCCTGGCTTAAGAGTTATGTGTGAACCCAGCCCACGAGCTTTATCTATGATTTATCAACTATGGTTAAAGGTTGCTTGTTAACAAAGGTTTGCAGTTGGTTAACATTAACCATGGATTAGGGTTATGTGCAAACCAGGACCTTGTACTGTTAAGGAACTGTCACTGCCCAAAAGCTACAGAGCCATGAATTAAGTGGCAAAAACATTCAAACCACTTTCAAGGCTTGGCTGCTTTTGCTGGTGCTCTTAGCTATTCTATATGTAATAAACCAAGATTTAAGTGACTGCTTGGTTTAAACAATAGTTTAGCAATGCTTTCATTGCATACAACCCCAACCAGGTGGGTGGGGTATAACTTCTTCTTCTTCTTCTTCTTCTTCTTCTTCTTCTTCTTCTTCTTCTTCTAAGATCCTTGGGAGCAGTGTTTCTCAAACTTGGGTTTCCAGCTGTTGTTGGACTACAATTCCAATCATCCCTGACCACTAGTCCTGCTACCTAGAGATGATGGGAGTTGTAGTCCAACAACAGCTGGAGACCCAAGTTTGAGAAACACTGCTTGGGAGGGACCCAGTGGGAAGGCTCAAGTGGGTGAGCAGAAGAGCATTCCAACCCTCTCCCTTGAGATACGCCCAGTCCACTGCCTTCTGTCAAGGGGATGCCTTCAGTGCCGCCTGCTCTCACCCAAGAGCCTTGGTAAGCAGTAAATCTGATGCTGAACTGGCCTCTGCCACCACAAATACAGATCAGTGCTGGCACAAACAAATGTCATCTAGCTAGTCCACTAGGAGGAGTGCCCATTTGCTTGCCCAGCCCCAGACCTCCAGCTGCTTTTCATGCTAACTGCTGTGCTCACCCCCACGCTTCAAAAGAAAGGCATGGGGCCATGCTGCTTGCTGAATCAACATCTTAGCTCCTGCTTAGCCGTGCATTTAGCCTCTCATGTTCCTCCTCACCCTTGTAACCTGGAACTTGCCTTATGTACTACTCTGATCTATACATTACAGCCTTTGGCAGATATGGAGATGTGAGTTCGATTTCTTTGTTGCACAGGGAGGGCCAGGAGGATACAGGCACAGAAAATTGTGGCACTTCAGAAATGTGTGTCCCAACCTGGGTTGAGAGGCTACTATGTAATGGCTGAACCAAGTAGTGGGATAAGACAAGGGCAAGGGAGAGGAGAGAGAGAGAATGGGTGCAGAAGATCCAGCAGCCTACCCCTGATCCCTAAATCATGGTTTGGTGTCAAGATAGCTTAGTTACGACATAGCTATTGGGATAAAGTTATAAACATTCTCCTGGGAGTAATGGAATCTACCCAGCAGAAGGGTGTCTAGTAACACAGCTGCCAAGTACAATTGTATAGCACTTAGTCAGTTAGAGCCCGTGGAGGAGACTATTAATATTAAAACTATGCAGCACTCAACATCATTTCATGTCTATTTACAACTACTCTTCTCAAATGCTAATGAGGGACATTGGCTCTTCAAAGAAAAGGGAGAAAACTCGCTTCTCTTGCCAGTCTCTGTCTTGGCAGTCTTCTGTCCCTAAAACAGAAGTTTTCAGCAAGGGACTGGAGCCAAAGAGTGGGAATTCAAGGGAGAGCAGAATGATGTGAAAAGAATCTCTGCAATTTTATAGAGTAATGGCCCAGCTGCTGCGCCAGGCACATATACAGAGCATTATGTTATGGTATATATTGTATCACATACTTTAAGGAAGAATAAGGATCAGGAAATGATCAGCCCCACCTCCAGCCTCAATCTTGTTCCCTATTGTGTTGGTGTCATGTATGCATGCCACTGTCTTTAATTAGGTCATGAAACAATACAAGGGCTAAGCATCATAATTTTTATTTAATAAAAACAGGCAATAGTTTTCTTTTGCTTGGCTGGCTACATATACAGACAGCCCAGAAGTTAATGTTTAGAATAAGCTCTCAATCTGTGTAGGGTAGCACAGACTAAGCCACAATTACTATGGCATACTACACGGAGCAACACAGATAACCATTTAAACAATATGGCGCATGTTAGTTTTTGCAAGAACTAAGCAAAGGAGGCCTCTTCAACTCCACAGTGGTTATCTTTGTAAAGGGAGATAGAATTACAATAGTTGGGTGCCTATTACCACTAGTTTCAGGTGCCGTGGAATATATCAGGAATGTAAGTAAGCGGTAAGAGAAAGTGAGGTGTAACCACACAAAGAAGCTGATAGGATAGGATGCAACCTTTCTAAGTTAAATACCGGTACTGAAAATGGGTGCAGGGTTCATCTTACAAGTCCTACCAGTGAAAGCCCTGAACGAGGGGTTCTACTTGTACAATGGGGCTTCCCCGCTTCTCCTTCCCTGACACTCCCTAAAATTGGCTCTGGGGGTGCTCAGGAGACTTGCCAAACCAGTGCAAGGGGCAGAGATGGGGGGTCATTTTATCTGGCAAGCCGCAATGCTTGCAGTGACAGGACGTTCACCATAGGATGACAGTGAATTCCACCCAAGGACTTTATCTCACAAATGGATCATTCAGATCCTGTTTTTATGTGTGACCAATTTGCACATTAGCATCCACCGTGAAGACTGTGCTGGGGAATTAACAATTTCAGGAGTTCCCGCGTCAGTGTATACTGGAAGGCAAAATTCCTTTGCCTGTTTCAATAAAGGGATTTGGTGAGAACTTCTAAGTGCATTTGTCCTATCTCCCTAGGGACTCAGCTACATTAGTAAAGAAACGACGATTTGAACGCCCTATAAACATGCAACACCAGATGGCACCAGAGAGCAGTAAATTTTTACCGTTTTTCCATAGGGTTTTTATTTTTATTTTGTTATAACAATATAATTTCTGACTTATTTATAGTTCTTCCCTGTGTGTAGATCCACCCTAGGTCTCTCTAGCCTCTTTTCCCCCCAAAAAACCCTGAACCTTTTGAGCCAATGTGACAACACAAAATGGCGGCCGAATAGTGCTCTTCCAGCACTGCAGATTCTAGGTGGTCATCTCTACAGAGTTACAAATAAATTGTAGGCTAGTTGGATCATATTAGTGGTTCCAGCAGTGAAAAGAACACCTGGAAACAACCTTATGGGAAGTGAGATTCAAAATCATGAGATCATTTGTCCAAGTACAGGAGACATCCAGAAGACTATATTGCTGTTGTTTTGCTCGGCCTCTCCCACAAACCCACACACACCTAACTGCAGGTCCAGTATGTAGCTAACCAGAGTAGCAGAACAGCCACATGGCACAAGATAGAAATATTCGCAATACACCAGTTCAATTGAAGTCTAACAGGATTTTCAAGAAAGCACTCTTGTTAAATCATGTGATCCTCTCCATATACACACAGCGATGGCAAAGGAAAGCAACTTAACAGAAGAGTCTGAGGAACTGCAGGGCACTTAAGAAAGCAAAGGTTCGTGTAGAGCCCATTTTTTTCCTAGAATTGCAAAATTACTTTTAACAATTTACTACACCATGAACAGATTTATGTGCCCACTCTTTGTTGTAACCTTGATGATAATGAACATACTAATTATAGTTTACGCACCCATCAAAAATTATTTACCTCAGGCAAGTGGGTGAGAGGAATTTTGCAAGTCTGAATTAATTGCCTTAATTGATGACTATCAAGACAGAGTAGAAGGGCAGGGCAGGACTGTCTGTACAAATAATTGGATTGGTATTTAGCAAGTTATCTGTAGGAGATGTTTCGTTGCTTGCTTTTGCATAAAAT
This sequence comes from Lacerta agilis, assembly GCF_009819535.1. Taxonomy (NCBI): domain Eukaryota; kingdom Metazoa; phylum Chordata; class Lepidosauria; order Squamata; family Lacertidae; genus Lacerta; species Lacerta agilis. The sequence goes on from NC_046312.1 coordinate 48,264,819, forward strand.
ATAAAGATATCTAGTGATGTGTTTGCTGGATATGGGATAAGGGGCAAGGCTTTCAAATAAAATGCAAGGATCAGAAACATATGTAAATAGGTTTGTTTTTTACTAAGAGAAAGTACACTGCAAGATCGCAAGTGACAACGCAAAGTAAGAGAGGGTCATATCCCACTAAGAAACACAATAAGGCTCATGAAATAGCCCATCAATGCAAGAAAAGGACAAAAATAATTGAACTTTATGGTTGTGTTGCTTGCATGAATGGTAACACCTTTGGTTTGGTTTTGTACATACTTCAGTTCCTTATGTCAGCTAGGGTGTGCAAGACTCTGCATCTTGTCTTTCCCTGCCCTAGAAACTCAAAGCTACATACATGGGGGCTCCCATTTTATCCTTACAATAATCTTGTGACTGCCCAGCCCACAGTCAGTGAACTTTCTTGCTGAGAAGGAGTTTGAACCCAGGCCTTTCGAGACAAAGTTTGACACGCTTGCCACACTGGTTCTCTGGCAATTAGCAGATGAGCTTTGTTTACTGGTATTTTGAACACTTCCTCTTGGGCTTCAAGATTTTCTAGAGCCAGGATCTTAGTTAACAAAAAGAGTGCCAATAATAATAATAATAATAATAATAATAATAATAAAATATTCTTTTGAAATGACCCTGCAGACTATTTTTTCTCTTACTCTTAAATACTGATTACCTATTTTTCTACCACTTTGTCAAATTATCTTTCTCATGGACCTTGCCATGCAGCATGGCATTCACGTGGCACAGTTGGCACTCATGCCTATTTTAGGCAGACTTAAAAGTTCTCTATAAAATAATCACATAAGATTCTAGCATGTTTTGATATAATAAATAATGTTAGAGTAGATCAAGCAATAATAATACAGTGGTACCTTGGTTTACGAACTTAATCTGTTCCGGAAGTCCGTTCTTAAACCGAAACCGTTCTTAAACCGAGGCGTGCTTTCCCTAATGAGGCCTCCCGCTGCCGGTGTCCTTCCACCATTCGGATTCTGTTCTTAGACTGAGGTAAAGTTCGCAAACTGGGACACTATTCCCGGTTTTGCAGAGTTCGTAAACTGAATAGTTAGTAAACAGGGCTGTTCTTAAACTGAGGTACCACTGTATCTAAAACCGTGATCTATTTGCTGTATAGTCTGTGACGGTTTTGAGTGGCTGGATATTTCGTACATCATTTTCCACAAGGCACATGACTTTTCTTAAGACTCCGCTCCACAGCATGTTGAACTAAATACCAGAGCCAAAGATTAACCAACTCTCTTTGTTAGAATGCGAGAGGAACAGGTAAACGGAAAATTCTATGTTGTAGAAGCTGTAATTATAGAAACATGCACACTGGTGCTTGATGGACAGACAGGGAATTCATTATGGTGTGATTAGCAGTATTCTCTCTTCAGAATACAGTTTAAACTTTACGGTAATCTAAACTGGAGTAGTTACAGGTAGGTAGCCGTGTTGGTCTGCCGTAGTCGAAAACAAAATAAAAAATAAAAAAATTCCTTCCAGTAGTAGTTGCAGCATGTGGATCATTGTGGCTGCATTCTCCTCCGAATTCTGTTGAACTCTACAGTCTTGGCCACGTAGGAAGCAGAAAGGAGTACAATGTTCAAGATGGCTCCTTTTTCTTGTTTATCTAGACTCAGCTTCCATTGTGCCTTATGAGAACCGCCCCCCCTCCAGCTTGTGGACACCAAAGGTCCAACTAGATTAGCTTTATGTTTTCTACCTCTGGGAAGCTGACAAGCAGGGCATGAAGAAAAGTGGCATCCTAGAAACAAGGAATCTCAGGGATGGGTAGGGTTGCCTTACATCTGGACATAGCCGGTATTCAGCCACTATAAACAACGTCAGGGCGGAAATTGCTGAAATGACTGGGAAAATCTGGATGTCAGTAGTGTAGATTTTGGCGAATTTCATTTTAAAAAGCTCAACGTGTTGCTGGACTACAGTTCCTATCATATCTGACTGCTGACCATGCAGGCTAGGGTTGATGGGATTCGGAGTCCAAGAACATCTAGAGGTCCACATGTTCCCCATCCCTAAGTGATCCCCTGCTGTTTCTCCCCTACATGCGGTGCTCAGATGTACTGGGGCTTTGAATTTGGTGAATCATGGCAAATTAGTATAAACAGCACCATAAACTTTCTGCCCACTCCATCCTGACGGAATTTTGCAGCTCTTATTGCTTCCAAAGTTAATTTAGCCTACATAATGAAATATATTCTACTAGGGTGTGCTTAAATTAATCTTGTTATAGTGTTCTGGCACTATTTAAGCTTTATGCTTTTGTGCAATTTCTGAACCTAAATGGAAACTGAATTATTTTAAAATGGACTCTGAATTCCATCCTGTGGTATCTTGCAATGTACATTTTTGCTAGTTTGAGGCATTTCTGCTTGCTATTACCTTTTGGATAGTTGCCAGTCCAAATAACAGTCAGATCATGGTATGCAATATACATTTTTATATTAGGTGTGAAAAGATTCTTAATGGATGTTTGCTGAAATTAATACTAAATGTAAAACAAACTCTAACATAATAAATTATGTGAATTATTCTTTATTTTGATTGATTGATTGATTCAAATCTATGCATTGTTTGACCTTGAAAAGTACTTCTTCCAAATACATACACACACACACACACACACATATTCCATTTTTTGATTGCTTTAAAAAAAGCAAATTCTCTGCTTTTGTGCTTTTAAACTATTACTTAAATAATCTGGACACGGGGTAAATTGTCAAATTGTTTTCAGATGACATTCAGGAGATTATTATCTAAAACTGTTTGTGAGGAGTTCCCAAAAGAATCTATTCAAACTCAGTAAAGGCATAGCAAAAAATGGCAGACAGTTAATAGCTAATAAGCAACGCACACTGGTAACAATTCTAATCACACATATTGACTGATGAGTTCTGAAGTGGCTGTAGCAACCCAAGATGTGGGCATCATCATAGTTAGCATGTTGACAATATCAAGCTAGTACATGAAAGACGGACAAATAGTTTTTGGCCTTTATTTGTATTATTTTGGAACAAGATCATGTCTACCCATTTTCTTCCACCTCAAGCTGTAAATTATTTTAATTATTTAACAGAAATTATATACTGTTTACTTGGACAAGAAACCTCTAAGCAGTTTGTGCGCCTGTTTTGTATTTCAATGTTATGACTTAAAAAGAAAAAAACAGGCAAAACTTTCCTCTTCTCCCCAGCCTTTATTTAATTAAGCAATATATGGCCTTTTTCAAAATTGTGGGTTTTTTGATGTTGTTCCTATGTATGTATTTTTGTGTTGTTATATTGTAAATCACACTGTGATCCTCAGATGAAGGGCAGTATAGAAAGTTAACAAATAAATGTATGTCGCATTAGCGAGCTGCCGCAGTGAAAATGCCAACCTTAATGTTCAGATTAGTTATTGTGCATATGGAAGGGCTGGATGCAAATGTAATAAGGGAGGGTTTAGCATGTTTTATATTCTACCATGTCAACATTCTAAGTTCGTAATGTAAATGACTGTGTTTCCTTCACTGGAACTGTCAAACAGAATCCTAAAAGGTTATTGTGACATGCCATTAAGCATTCAATGGCTGAACCTGAAGACTGTTGAAATTAGTGCAGTACACTCAACTAATATGTAGTCTCCATAAGCAGAAAGGAGTATGTTAATACTGACACAAATGTAGGGAATTCCCAAGCTAACAAGATGATAAATTTGGCCCATGTAGGTTTTGTTCTGGCAGATACTTTGATGAAAACAGATTTGCTTCAGCTGTCCTCAGCTTTAGCAAATCATGAGGTAAAATCTTGGCTATCTGAACAAGAAACCACCTGTTAGGTACAACATCTAAAATGCTTTTATATCTCTAATGACTGAAACTTTTAATTAGGGAATTTGTCTCCCAAGCGGGTGGGGTACAAATTTTCCTTTCTTCTCTGAAAGGAGATAAATGCTAAAAGACTGCATGATTTATTTTCTTCACACCTTTTTGCTTGCTTGTTGGAAAATGTGATATGACTGACTTAATGTAAAATTAAAGCAGAGCAGGGGCGAGAGAGGGAATTTTACATTTTCTGTCCCTTGAAACCTCTTAACAGGCTTTCCTATATTTGGATGTCATCCAGAAACTCTATTGAGCAGTTTTGGTAAGCCCCTTTTCTCCCTGCTAGGCCAGGTATACAGCTGTATGCAGCCTTTGTGTGCAGCTTTCAAATATGGAAATTGCTTTGCCTTATAGCAGTGAAAGGGGTGCTCATTCCATCTTGTTCTCGTCTCTGCCCATCTTTTCAAGGGCAGTTCTGTAAGAATGACTGACTTCTTGGGAAACAGCAGGAGAATGCCTTTGGGAAAGTTGTATTCCACACCCAAAGCTCATAGGATTGCCATGAATCCCAAGAAGGGTGAGTCTGTGCCTTTATTTTCTTGGGGTTTCTTTCCCACCCTTTAGCCTTTATGAATAATCATTGGGTAGGGAATCTTGCTGACAAGGAACATGTTTACATGAATCTTTTTTCATGCAGGACTAACTAGTTCTGAATGTAGATCTCTTTCAACTACATTAACTAGTTTACTGTCAAGCATAAGTGCTTGACAGCTCTTGCAGAAGCGATTTATTTTATTTTAGCTCACTGATGCTATTCTTGTGAGACGCACTAAGGGCCAAACTGGAGAATACATTAAATGCATGATTACATTTACATATTTTAATTCCCCCACCCCCTTAAATTCGGTTGAGCCCCTGCAATTTAGATCAGCACCGCAGGGGAGGTGTTTGACCCATGTGCCCTGTACCACAGTTCCAACAAAAAATAATCCCCAAGAGTGAAGCAGCTTTGGGCAGAAAATTTAAATATAAAGATATGCAAATATGACCCCTTAGTTAGCTTATTGTCTAGCATACTGTAGTTTTGTACAGAAGGAAGTTCTGCCCTACCCATTGAACTGGTGTCTTCAGTATGTTGTATTCAATAATTTTTTGGCTTGGTGTGGATGGGTGGGGAAAGCGCTATCTTGGTCCCTCCTCTGTTTTCTGTGTTTTCTTCTTACTGGAGGATTTCAGGTAAGCATAAATCTTTCAACACAAATCTGTGAATGTGTTCAGTTCTCATTTAGAACAGGATATACAAAACTCTTCAGGATTTAAGGATAGAGGCTGAATGCAGTACAAAAATCCACAGAAAACCATCCCAAATCCCCAACATAACTCCCTAAATAGACCACTTTTTAAGAGAGATTCCCCAACTCTCATTTGCAAGGATTAAAAATACGCCTGCATGAATGTTATGAATCAATGCAATCCAGCTTTGTCAGTTGATAACTTAGTTGATAAATGTAGCAAAACTTTTGCTCGTGCAGGGACAGACCATGGTTATTAAGGTGAAAAAAAATCACCTTTATTTCTCTTCTATGGCCTTCTGATATTGGAGAAAAATGTTTGCATATTATATAAGATGCTAACTTGATGCATTATATTACTGCTGTTTATATGCTCTAGTGGCGTAGGAGTATTTATGTTAAAAGCAAACGAGTTCAGGCATGCTTCATTTATTATTTCTGATTACCACAAATAATTCAATTCATGCAAGTAAGACAAAATGCTCAGGTAGAGCTACACAGAACACTTGTCATGAGTTTTCACTTATCAAAAGCTGTGCTTGCCTAGGCTGTGCATTGGTGAGACAAGGTGTGGTAATGAGTACAGGAGTAGGAGTTGGGAGTGCCGAAATTCTAATCCTATGGCTTTCACAGCCTTCGGCAAATAATTTAAACATGTTGTTCCTAGGTTATTTCAAGTGTAATCTGAGTAGTATGCATGGAAGGCAGTGAATCCATTGTTTTTGGTTTGATGGTTGAAGCCACTAATATACACTATGTACTTCTTGGGTAACAAGGTTTGAGCTTAATAAAACGTGGTTTTCAGTGTTTATACAAAGTTATCCCTGGTTAATCTCCATCAAATACGTTTCAAGCTTTTATTAAAATCATGCCTCAAGTTGAGAGGGTGGGAAAGACGTGGGGCGTTTAAAAAGAAAGCTACATTTAAAAAAATGCTGTATGTTACGAGGCTTGTACAGAGATGTATCAGTTGGTGAACATAATGTCCGGTAATTTTTAAGTACTGTAGCTGTTTTAATATTAAGACCTTGTCCATATAGTTTTACTTTTTATTGCTTTCAATAAAAGACAAGATTAAGGAAGTGATATGTTACGCCCCATATCTATATGTGGCGTAAGATGACTGCTGGAAAACTGCAGGTATCCCAGATGTACTGAGATCTAGCAAAATTTGTTTAGAAAGGATAAATTATTTACAAACAAAGCAAAACACTTTTGTTTCCCTTTTGCCACAGCAAAAGTTAGTGTGCAGAAGTATCCAATGACCAAACTGGATAATAATTATAGGGGAAAAGGTAGATATACTCAAGAGAGGAAACTACCATGTAAAAGGGATTAGCCAGGTGTTGCTCAAGATTCAGTGGTGCCATTTGAGTTCCATGGCTCGCCTGGTTTCAGTCAGGTTATTTTTGAGACAATAATAATGTCACAGTAATTCTCAATTATGAATAGGTGGTAGGCTGGGTAAGATGAGGTGGTGACAGCCGCAATGGGTAAAACCTTTGACAAAGATTGACACCTTTCTTATCCGTTCCTTTGTTCTCAGTTAAAATTGACAAGTGCTCTTCAGGAAGAACTGCCAAAAAAAGTCAATAGCAACTGCATCTCATTAAAACATAGCAACACAAATACACATTTGATGTTGCCTTAGGGCTGCATCTCACTTTCCTTTTTGTATCCAGGTACACACTGTGGAGGAGTGCAAAATTGTCCTGGCCCTCCCCAGCCAAGAAAGGCACACTTCTGATAGTTAACCCTTTATTGACAAGAAAAGCACTTACAGCAGCTTCCACAGTGCTCCACACACAGAAACTTCTAGCCTCTAGGCAGCTGTCCAGAGATTTAGACCCTGCAGAGCAATTGCAGCAACAGAGAGACCCCTGCTCCACTGTTGGCTAATATACCCGCCCCTGACAGGTTGTGTGATCATAACCTGAGACGTCGCCGTTGCTCTTCCCAAGCCCCTCCTGTTTCTAGGAGGCAGCAGGGCAAAGGGAAGTGGGGAGTCTACTGGACTGTCCATCAGTTGAACAGCCTCTTCTTCTTCCGCCACATCTGGTGCTCGTTCCTCCATCTCAGACTGCCCTGACTACCCCTCTTCCCCTGGCTCCTGCCTTGCAGGCAGCATCAAATCCTATAAATCACTGGTCCCCTCTCCTGTGTCACTCTCCGGGGGCCCTGCCTATGCCACACACTGCCAATCCCTGGAAAAAATATGTGTACATGGCAATAGATATGGAGGGTTGCCTTTTTCAACAAGGAAGCACCAACCGGGCAAGAACTGGGCTGCTACTTCAACACTGTTTAAGGAGACTAATTCTACATGTAGGTAGCTTTTCTATTTGTCAGAGTATGAGTATACTTTTACCCAGACTTGCATACTTTTCTACAAACAAGTAGAAGAGAACTGGGCCCAATAGATGTTCCTCATCTTCTCATCTCTGGCAGTTACTATTTGCTTTGTGAAGAAGTATTTCCCTTTGTCTGTCTTGAATTTTCCAACATTCAGAATTCATTGGGTGCCTCCAGGTTCTAGTGTTACAAGAAAAGCTTCCTCCAAACAGTTTCTCCACAACATGCGTAATCTTCTACATCTCCGCGTCCTCTTAATCACATTTCCTCTAATCTAAAAAGGCTCATATGTTGTAACCTTTTCTCATAGAAAATTTGCTTCAGTACCTTCATCGTTTCGGTTGCCTTTTCCTGAACCTTGTCCAGTTCTACAATTTGCTTTTTGAGGTAAAGCAACAAGAACTGTATACAGTAATCCAAGTGCAGTCACACCATAGCTTTGTATAACAGTGTTATGATATTGGCACTTTTATTTTCAATTCCCTTTCTAATAATCCCTAGCATGGAATTTGACTTTTTCACAGCTGCTGGTTTTTTAAAAAAAGGTGTTATGTTGGCCACTTCCAGTCCTCAGAGGCTGATGTTAGGGACAGGTTACATATTTTTGTTAGAACAACAGCAACTTCACATTTGAGTTCTTTAACAACTCTCAGGTGAATACCATCTGGACCCAGTGATTCATCCATTTCTAATTCATCAACAAAATCTGGAGCTTCCTTTCTAGTCACTACAATTCACCTCAGTTCTTCAGACCCCCTTCTTGAAAAACTCCAGCTACAGGGATCTTGCCCACACCTTCTGCTGTACGGGCAGAGGCAGATAATTCATTCAGCTTCTCTGCAACCTCCTTTAGCACACCTTTTACTCTTTTGTTGTTCAAAAGTCCAACTACTTTGCTTGACAGTCTCCTGCTTCTCATGTATTTAAATAATTTGTTGGTGGTGGTCTTAATATTTTTAGCATTGTGTTCATAGATATATATTTAGCATTCCTTATTCTTCACATGCATTTATTTCCTCAAAATTTGGGCTCCTTTTCGTTCTCCTCATTTCAATACAGCTTCCATTTTCTGAAGGAAGACTTTTTGCCTCCAACAGCTTCATTGACTCTGCTTATTAATCATGCTGGCATCCTCTTCGCTTACGTATCAGTTTTCCTGATCTGTGGTAGACACTCTAGATGAGTTTTTATTATTGTGATTGTGAATAACCCCCAAGCATTCTGGAAGGATTTGACCCTGGCTGGATCTAGACACATCAAAGAAGTGTTTCAGCTTAAAGTGGTGTGAATTTAAACAGGGAAAACAGGTAGAGAAAAACAGGACTCCACATCGCCCTCTGGTGGCACACTGTTATATCACATATACAACACATATAAATTGCTTTTTCTTCACCATTCTAGCTGAGTCCCCTCTTTACTTTCCCTTTCAACATCCTTTTTACCAATCCTCTCATTTTTTTAGCTTCCTTTAAGTCAAATATGACGAACTTTCTCGGGAATTCGGTTGCACTGCGTTCCTTGCTCACAATCCGTTCAACAAACTCTTACAAATTCACACAGGTGTTTGGGCACCACCTAAGATCAAGTCTAGAGTTGTCTCTCCTCTGATCAGTTCCATGACCAGCTGCTATGGGGCACAGTCATTTGGAGTCTCTAGACATTTGACCTTTACCAGTCACCTCTTTGTCACGACTGGAACACACATTTTACCCAGGCTATTTGAGGCTAATTGATGCCACCCATTGCTGCAGCACTTCCTCCTTTGGATGACTCCTCAGTTTCATTCACTGCCTCATTTTAGTCAGGGTGGAGATAGTCTGTCTCCAGTCCTAAATTACTCTGAGGCCTGGTTTTGCCACCCACAGCGACTCTGTGGAGGAGTCTGCCCCTTTGGGGATTTCTTGTTGGGACTCTTATGTCGTTCTTTGATGTGCAGAGCAACACACCTCCAGAATGCCCTTCCCTGTCCTTCCTATGGAGCTATTCAGATATGCCTGTGTACCACTGGTTCTCTCAAATTATGTCCACTATATCTTAGGTTCTCCTTTAAATGCTCCAGCTGGCCCATTTCAGAAAAGTGTGCAATGTCTAGAGAAGAATGGCAATAGCCCGTCCTGAGAGAAGCAACTGTGGAAAGATTGCTTGCAGCGGAATCTGTTAAACGAACTGTTTCATTCCACACAGCCCTCTGTGTAATTGCTACTTTGTTTTTTTGTTTTGAGCAGTAAACGACAAATATATACATTCGTATAATTAGTCTTCCTTGCAAGCCCAACTTTAGAAAGCTAAGCTAGGCTTAATATTGATCACGTGAGTTGTGTTGATGAAAAGTGGATTACGAGGTTGTTAGATTTGCAACGAGCAAGACAGATGTAACTCTGGACTTTCAAGTCTTGCATTGTCTTTTGTTGGGCAGGGTAGGCCATATGTTACATAGCTTAATTTGAGATCCAGTTGTTTAGCAGAGTTTCATCCCAGAGCTATTCAAATAACCATACTGGCCCGTATGGCAGTGTGAGCTTCCATTAGCTAGCTGCCTCCATTGAGTAGCAGCCAATGGCAAAGGACATTTTACTAGCTGCAGCCACCAAACAGCAACTGACAGCCATGTTTCTGCTGTGCCTCTATACCAGGGGTCAGCAAACTTTTTCAGCAGGGGGCCGGTCCACTGTCCCTCAGACCTTGTGGGGGGCTGGACTATATTTTTTGGGGGAGGAATGAACAAATTCCTATGCCCCACAAAGAACCCAGAGATGCATTTTAAATAAAAGGACACATTCTACTCATGTAAAAACACGCTGATTCCCAGACCATCCGTGGGCCGGTTTGAGAAGGCGATTGGGTCGGATCCAGCCCCCAGGCCTTAGTCTGCCTACCCATGCTCTATACCATCCTGTGCCAATGCAAACAAATGATGCTATCAACCTGATGGTGTTATCAACAAAATAAATCTCTGCACAGATGCTATGGGGAAGCACCTGCACCACCTTTACCGGTAAGTACCTCAAGGGAACAGGGTGTTCTTTCCTTCTTAGCTGCACCTCAGCAGTGGCAGCTGGGAACAAAAGTGTGCTTCACTGCGGGGGTGCACAATTCAGCCGAAACACTTTCGACCCCATTGGTCTCAATGTGGGAGTCACAGAGTTGTTTAACTCTTCCCTGCTGAAATCAACAGAAGAATACACATTAACCCTGGACAGATTGTGCCTCTGGGAGATGTTTTTGCTTCTTAATCGTTCCAAAAAATCAGCATGTTTTTTGTCCTGATTGAGACTGCCTCCTCTCCTCATGACAAGCCAAAAAAGAGCTTCTCAAAGCAAAATGTATTTAATTGGCTGAAGAGCACTAAAAGAAAAATATAATAATTAAAACCAGAGAGTCACCAAGTCTTGCAAGCCACAGGGGTTGAGGAGAGGCACGTGCTGACCTCGTGAAACTCCACAGGAGATCCTGGAGGGACTGTTTATACTTAGGAAATACAATTTTAATTAAACTGTCCTGGGGAACAGACAACAAACTCCAAAGAGCAGGTCACCAAGATTCCAAAGGTCAACTGAAGACAAAGCAGAAAGGAGACACTTCTTTCATTTTAGAAAGTTCCTATGCACAAGCACAAGCTCTTTTAGCAGGAGATTTAAAAAATACCCACGATGCAGAGTAAAATGGAATTAATCTGCATCTGCTCTTCACATTATGAGATTTTGTCATCACAAATACAGTACAAATGTTACAGATATTTATTGCCTACAAGTGTTATTATCACCAAAAAGCATTTTTATATTCTAATGATTTACAATACATGCTTTTGTCTGTTCTCCAAGCAACCCTAGGAACACAGGATGCTCCTTATACTGAATCAGGCAATTGGTCCATCCAGCTCAGTATTGTCTACACTGACTAGCAGGAGGTCTCCAGGGTTTCAGACCCTTCCTGGGGATGCTGAGGATGGAACCTGAAACCCTCTGCAGCTGCTCATGCACTGAGTTACTGCTCTTCCCTAATAAATGCAGGACACTGGTTCCATTTTACAGATTTGTGTCTGATATTAAGAAGAATGCATTGATCTGCTATTTCCCTGGTCAGCACCCCTAGATCAGTCACTTTCTAAATTGCTTCACTATGGCATGGTACTTGTTACAGGTTTATGGGTGCTAAATGCCTGGGCTCAGTAAATGTTATAATTTAATTAGAGCTTGTGTGTTAAAACACGATGTCAGACCCATGTGTCTTAAGATGTGTTAGATGCTTTAACCCCCTGGAATTAGCATGTGTGAAAAGGCAATTATGTTAGGCAAACTTTATAAATTGTGTATTAGACACGGCTAAAGAAGAGGAAATCAACCTGTGTTAAAAAGTTAATTAACTCAAATATCCTTGGAGGTGTTAGCCTGTGGTTAGCACAACAATGCATCAAAGGAAAACTCTGGGAGGTGACAATGGAGTGGGGCCCCCTTTCACTCTAAAGATAAAGGGAAGCCATGTGTTTTAGAATGAGGGAATGTTAGGTGTTACACAACAGGGAAGGAAGTAGTGGACTGGAGAAACAGTCAAAGAGCAATGGCTGGGGTCGGTTTGAACACAATGCTGCACTTATGGAGTGGGTGCAGAACCTCCTGGGGTATGAATGCTGAGCACCTCAAGGCTCAAGTTCCATATATGTGTAAAGAAACAAGACACCAAGATGAAGCTCTACCAGGCTTGCGTGTCGAGCATGCTGTTTAAGGGAAGTGAGTCATGGGGCAACTTACACCCACCAGCAGCAACACCTCAATGCCTTCTACATGCGCTGTGTCAGGAAGATTTGGGGCATCGCATGGCAGGAGAGACTCAAATGAAGATGTGCTGCCCCAAGCCCACATTCTCAGCATGTTCACAATTCTGCCTCAGCGATGTCTATGCTGGGTTGGTCACGTCCACAGAATGGAAGATGGCAGGATTCCCAAGGGCGTGCTCTACAGGGAGGTGGCCATTAGCAGACTAACTCTGCATCACAATGATGTCTGCAAAGGTGACATGAACACTGGCAACTTCAACTCCACCATGTGCAATCCTTTGCAGATGACCGCAATAACCAGAGACAATCAGGTCATGTACCCAAAGCAATGACCAGAGGAGGAATGAATGCTAGGAGGATCGCAGAGAGAAGAAACGCCATGGTGCATCTGTGACAGCAAAACCAGATGCCTTCGTCTGCCCCAGCTGCAACAAAACATGTTTTTCCTGTATCATTCTATATAGCCACAGCAGGCGCTATAACTCTCCAACAGTTTGACTTCACTCCTGAAGGCGCGCTCTCTTCCATTGTCTCTAAAGACAGATGGGTGCCAACCATTACACACCATACAGTTAAAGCACTCTGTGAAAAAAGAGGATCCTCAGAACTACACCTTGTTAACAGCACCGGGAGCTGTAGCACTGTGAGGAGTAAACTACAGTTGCCAGTATTCTGGTGTGGTGGAGAAAGCACTTTAAATGTATGGTGTATATGCAGCTTATATAATTTTGTTCCACACTTTGCACTTAACTGTGGTGTACTATTCAGTCCAATTATGCAAGAGGAGGGATGGGCCACCAATCCAAGATAAAATGTAGCATCTTCAAGATGCAAAATGAAAGCAGCTGCTGAAGCCAAGCTGGCCAGATGTACTGCTGTGTAAAGATTTAAAAGGCAGCAAAGGAGATGGACTAAAACAGAAGAGCAGTGGAAGCAGCAATTATTCTTCATTTATTTGGAATTACTCTTCATCTATTATTTAATTGTCAAAGCTAACAAATATTTACTTAAGTCATATTTTAAGGTACTCTCCATCAGTTAAAAAGATTCCTTTGTCTATGCATCCAACTGCAACTTTCTACATTCATAGCTAAGTGTGTCTGCTGGGCTTAACCAGGAAGGTTTAGAGCAAAGAACATGCATTTTCCAAGTTACTACATGTTTACCCCAAGATCGAACAGCAAACAGCAAACAGGGGTTTCTATATACAGTACAAAAGAAGAAGCATCTGGCAAGCTGGTTTGACTGGTGAGTCAGTTCTTTCCTGCGTTCCCATGGTTTGAGTGGAAACTCCATTTCCTGGACTAAGTTGGTAGTGGCACAAAATGCCATTTTAAAAAAAACACCCACTGCCAGATTAAAATTCTAGATGGGATCTGAAACTGTGCTCCTGGCTGTTTTTATCACTGCCACCTCTCCCAGAGGTGAAAAGTCAAGGTCATTTGAATATATATTAAATAATTTAAATATACCCAGTTTTGAATTGTCCGTACCATTAAGGCCGCATTTGTAAAATGTTTAGGAGGCAAACAAAAGGCATTTGCCAGATTTGGTGGTTGGCGTCTGGCAAGTGGATTCCCCCCCCCCCCCGGCATTATGCCCTTGCTGTGGAACTCCCCACCAACAAAGATCCAATTGGCACCTGCATCAACTTCTGTTAACTGCCAGGCAATACCTGTCCTATTTACCTGGACTTCTAGCTGTTAATTTGGGGGGGGGGGATTCATTTTAATTTATTGCAGAGTTTTATATGCTTCACCATGCTTTTCTTTCTGGCATGATGGCTTCCACAGCGCTGAATTGGTGATTTGGGCCTTTATTTTTGTATGCTGGTGCATTTTTTATTTGTCTGCTGTTTCTTTTTATTATGATTCATGATTTTTAAAAACAGAACCACCTTCTGGGTTCCTAGGTACTCCTGCCCCATTTATGTAATCCTTCTGCTTGCACTTGATTTCATTTGAGCAAAATGTCTATGATTATGGTGTACAAGATGCATGTGTATAAACGGAAGGCCTGCATATTGCAGGGATCACTTGGAAGGGCACTTTGCACAGAGACATACTGTAGCCTCCAGTTGGTGACGGAAGTCACACTATTCAGATTCAGGGGTAGTGAACAGGTTTGCCCCTAAATACACAAACACACACACTTGTCCCCAAAAGAGTAGTCTGATTTTCTTCATCAGACTGACAGCTATTTACATACACAGAAGACACAAAAGAGTGCACTTAGAACAGGGGTAGGCAACCTAAGGCCCATGGGCCAGATGCAGCCCAATCGCCTTCTCAATCCGGCCCATGGATGGTCCGGGAATCAGCGTGTTTTTACATGAGTAGAATGTGTGCTTTTATTTAAAATGTATCTCTGGGTTATTTGTGGCGCATAGGAATTCGTTCATTCCCCCCCCACCACCACCACATGGTCTGAGGGATGGTGGACCAGCCCATGGCTGAGAAAGGCTGCTGACCCCTGACTTAGAATCAGCACCAGGGTGCAGCTACACAAACCCATCCGTGTTGTTTCTTGGGCATGCTCAAGTGTGACTATACAAGTGCAGCAGTAACCAGGAACTGGCTTTTACATAAGCACATGCCGTAGCAATGGAATAAAAACTGGCATGTATAGACACTATTCCAACCATTTCCTGGGAACAGAAAACTATATTTCTTCCTCAGTCTCCCCACTTACAGATTTTGCAAGGAAGATGTAAAACTGCACTTCCTGAAGTGTTCAAATTAGAAACAGAAGATTGTGAATTTTACTAGCCAGTATAACTTAAATATTTCAACTGTTTGTTCCTTAATTTCTCCACTCCCAAGATTGTCTGCCTCTTGCAGATTCATAACAGGATCCCCCAATGTATCAGAATGTGTGCTAATCCATGAGAGGCTGATAATGTAGATAAACCTGCTGGGTCAATAAGTAAACTGTGGTTAGTTTCCAGTCCCTCCCAGTACTGATTCTGTGCCTCTCAGCTAGCTTACACCTCATTGAAATGAAGAGATGTGAACCAGCTGAGCAATTTGAGGATTTCATACATACTTTGCATTACATCACTGAAGCTCATGTTTCCAGTGACTATATTTTATGATGCACCACAGGACATCTGGAATTATCACTCCAGCCATTGAGAGCAAAACAACAACTCCTGTCTCCCAGAAAAACCAAACCAGTATCCCAGTAAGAAAATTTCAAGCCCCAAATTTTGGTTGTTAAAAAATTATAAACAAATAACCAAGCTTTAAAAGCATCCTAACTGGAACTAGATTTTAAAAGCTGGAGTATACAGTGACTAAACTAAATCATATTGATTGGAACAACAGAGAAAACCCAGTCTACTACAGATACAATGGATGGATAAAGTGGTAATTAGCATAAGCTGCTAATTATGTGTTTTGAATTGCCTGAGCAAAGACAACAAGCCTGTAAAAGTCAAACCAAGTAAAAAAGTCACAGAAAAAATAAGTTTGAGCATTTCTTCCATTTAGGTTTTTAAAAAATAAATATAAAAATACTTTTGTACAGGGCTGGATGCAATAGTACTGAGTCCTTTTTACAAACATGTCTCTTTTCTTTTCTCTGTAAACACCCCAACAATCTCCCAAATACAGAGTTTAAGTACCATTATGTATTTTATGTATCTTTATGTCCCTTATCTAAGCAATAAGGATTCTCGAGCCAAGCCATGGTGTGTTAAATGAACACCACAGTCTTAAGGTCTACTGGAGTTCAAGAAGGATACTGACAAGCTGGAACGTGTCCAGAAGAGGGCAACCAAAATGGTCAAAGGCCTGGAAACAATGCCTTATGAGGAACGGCTTAGGGAGCTGGGTATGTTTAGCCTGGAGAAGAGAAGGTTAAGGGGTGATATGATAGCCATGTTCAAATATATAAAAGGATGTCATATAGAGGAGGGTGAAAGGTTGTTTTCTGCTGCTCCAGAGAAGCGGACACGGAGCAATGGATTCAAACTACAAGAAAGAAGATTCCACCTAAACATTAGGAAGAACTCCCTGACAGTGAGAGCTGTTCGGCAGTGGAATTTGCTACCAAGGAGTGTGGTGGAGTCTCCTTCTTTGGAGGTCTTTAAGCAGAGGCTTGACAGCCATCTGTCAGGAATGCTTTGATGGTGTTTCCTGCTTGGCAGGGGGTTAGACTAGATGGCCCTTGTGGTCTCTTCCAACTTTATGATTCTGTGGTATGGCATAATATGTTCAAGGTCTGCATGGCATAATTCAGTATGGTGGCACTAATGTGCACTAGGGGTACAACAATCAACTGAACATATGCAGCAATTATCAATATGATGGCTGGCCACCACTTACACAGCTTGGTAAGAAAAAAAAATCACAATGAAAGCATAGCTGTCAACTTTTCCCTTTTCTTGCGAGGAATCCTATTCAGAATAAGGGAATTTCCCTTTTAAAAAAGGGGAAAGGTGACAGCTATGCAATGAAAGCAAACGCTGATGACAATTCTGCAGGGAATTGGAAAGGTCAGATGGTTTCAACCTAAAATATACTGACTGCCTAGATGTAATGAGTTTACTGGAAAATTCTACTAAATATGGTTTTTCACTTTAATATACTAATATGCGCTCAAGCTATCTCTAATGATGCAAGTTATAAAACTGATAGACCCAAGTCTAAATTTCGACAGCACAGGACAGCTTTGACCTGCAAGCCCACCTCCCAGTGGCACAGCGTATGCTCCCGCCACCCGCAACTGGTGCTCCCCTGAGGAGGGTGGTGCCCAGAGGGAGCCCACTGCACCCAGCCTGACTAGGCATGAAATTGCTGCCTTGGAAGCATCCTTGCTCGGTGTCAACCAGCCAAGGAGAGGGGTGCCAACGCCACTGCCGACTCTCCTCTCTTCATCCCGGGTCAGGTTTGACCCGGGAATGGAGCTGCTGGCCACGGACCGGCCACTCATTGGGGTCAAGGTTTGGGCAAGCAGAGGGTGAAGAGCACCCTCTGTGCCTTAGCCAGCCCTTGCATGCCAGGCAGAGGAGGGGCACAGAGGGTGTGCTTTACCCTCCATACTCACCCAGCCATGTGGCAGGAACCTCTGCAGGGGGCGCCTGGTTCACGCCCCCCCCATTGTGTGCCTGGGGCAACGCCCCCCCCCCCCCGGAACTCCCACATTACACCAGTGCCACCTCCTAAAAATTCTATCTTTGGAGAAGCTGCCCTTCTTTTATGTAAACCTTTAGAAAACACTAGAGCTGCGAGAGAACATTCATCAATTGTGCAGAAGAATGGGAAGTTCAGACAAAAAGTCTAGACAACAAACTTCTAGTCATCAGTTCTGCTCAAGACACTAACAGAGTGTTAGAGATAGAAAGTGAAAACTCACCTCCATTTTTCCCCACAGTTCTGAAGCATCGCCAGAAGGTCCTTAGAAAGGATGCTCTATTATGGGGTGTAGCTTGGACAAAGTTGAATTCTCGGAACAAAATATGAGTTCCTTGGCGTACGCTGTTAAAGCTACAGAGAGAAAGTTAAAAAAAAATCCCACTGTCAGTCATACCAACAGGAAGCTAAAACCAGCACACAAAAAATGTCAGGTGCCCAACTTAAAGAGCATATACAAAACCCACTGGTTTTTTTGGGGGGGGGGTCGCAAAACAGCTGATATCCAACTGCTCACTAAAAGGAGGCTTATATGCATTAGTGTGGCAGATTTCAGACCTCCAATAAGCTGGAGAGCCCTAAGCTCAGGACACTTCCAGGCTGTCAAAATTTTCAGTTGTGAACTAATAACATACAGCTAAATTATAGTTCTGCATTCAAAGTTGGTATGGTGTTCTTTCACAACAAACTTCTCCCCCTCAAAACTGGACCCTTTGCAATAAGGAAAGCGATTGGGGAAAGCACTGGAAAGTGTGGGAAGTGTGGGATAACAATTGCTCCATGCCACATTGTGTACCCAGAATGAATGTTAAAAAAACAGCCCATTTCATCTAACCTCCCCACAAACTTGGTGCAAAGTAGTAAGGAAAAATGCTCAATAAGCAGGTAATCTGAAATCAACTTCTGATATTTCCCCCCCTAAAGATTCATTCGCTAGGTATGTCCAGGAAGAACAAAAGCATCTAAGAAATATTTACTTTTGCCAACGGAAACTTGACAGATACCAATGACTTGCAAGAGCATGTTTAGATCTTTTTAGACAAGATCAGTATACCTTTGGATCATTCCTGTGTAATACAAATTGTGACTTCCAACCCAAGTTATTGCTAGAGGATTGGGGTTGGGCTGGATGTTCTTTTGGGATCCCGTCCAGTCTTTGGTTCTATAGTTGTAAAACTGAGATTTGCAGAAAAACCCATTTCCAATGTTAGTCAGAGCAGATCGACTGAAATCCATGGGTCTATTCTGGGTATGTCTTAGCTAGGCATCACCCCTTGTCAAGTTTATATGAGATAATAAATGGGAAGTGCTTTGAGTACGGGAAAAAACACAATATGAATGCTATATTCAGTATCCTAAAGGCAAAAATTAAGGCAGTGCATTTACATTAAGAGTGAAGGTACCCCCCTGTCCGGCCGCCCCCAAAACCCCCAAATCAAACAAACAAACAAACCCAACTTATGTCAGTTTCAGATTTTATAGTCTGAAGCAGGGTGATGGTGGTGATATAACTGGCCTTTCCACAAACAACATAGAGGCTGTTTAGCCATGTTCCTGAAATGAATTATATCACTACATAAGCAAAAGATCAGCCCCTAATAAAATATATGGCCTGCCCTGAACCTGCTACACATGAGTATGGCATCAGCAGAATTATCTACCACTGGTTTAATTCATTTTGAGCTGTACTTGCAGCATCATGTTCCAAGAAGTAACATACACTTTAAAAACAACAACACTTTTTGTGTAACTTTTGTCATGGAATCCCTGCATAACTGTAGCAAGACTAAAAAGAGAGGGCTAATGCTTTTCATTAGCAGCTCTGTGTAAGACTTCAATGGATGGGTGGGGAGAAAATGGATGGGTTTCTGGAATTCCTCTTGACCAAATTGACGCTATTCTCTGTAACCAAAGACATTTTCGTAATGTCAGACCTGCAAGAGGAAAAAGTTAAGCTTTAATGTCAAGCAACCATTGGTCTGGAACGCGTGTAAAAATACTTTCTTAGCTGACACATTCAGCGTGGTGTTTCTTGGCAGACAGGCCACTGCAGAAGTCTTGAGTACAGTAGTACCTCTGGTTACGAACTTAATTCGTTCTGGAGGTCCGTTCTTAACCTGAAACCATTCTTAACCTGAGGTACCACTTTAGCTAATGGGGCCTCCGACTGCCACTGCCGCGTGATTTCTGTTCTCATCCTGAGGTAAAGTTCTTATCCGAGGTACTACTTCCAGGTTAGTGGAGTCTGTAACCTGAAGTGTAACCAAATGCTTTTGATTGATTGATTGATTGGCATGTGATTAGTGAGCTCACAAGCTCAGTTATACAAAAGGCTGTGAGGTTTACTTTGAGAGCATAGTAACGTGGATGCTACCCGTAGTATCAACTCCAGTACAGCACTGCTGTGAAACAGGAAAACTTGCTTCCTCTCTGACAGAGAACAAAGGACTGCCTAAATAAGAACAAATAAATATGCTACTTAGCATGCTCTGAATTACATTCTACACCTCTAGCAAGGTTTTAGCTAAGTTAGCAAGGGTTTTTAGTATTACTGTATTTTCTTATATGCCTGATGGTATGTTCTGTTCTTTCCCCCTCATAAATATTCTTCACTCCCTTAAAATATTATATGTTTTGCTCTGAGTTAATCAGAAGCTTGGGTTAAGGTGGTGGTGAGCATGGTGTCAGTGTGAAAGACTATGTGTGTGCGAAAAATTGTGAATGGGTTTGTAAGAAGCATAAACTAAACAAAAGTGCCCCTTGAAATAGATCCAGCTGAGAGCAGGACTTGGGGTCCTTGAATTTGTGACAGACGTCAACTCAAAATTTCCAAAATAAAGGATACTTTGAAGTAAGGTTATCTGTGTATGGCACTGTAATGTCCAAAATGAGGCACATCTGTTATGCTCTGCAAAGCTGTGATGTTTGTGAGTTAGGAGAACCCTTTGAAATAAGGGCCATCTGGTAACCTGACAGTTTTACTTCCAAGGTCTCTCGCTCTATTACAAAACTTCAATATATAGGAGTTGTGAACACTGCAGGGCAATGTCATTTAATAAGCTTTTTTGGTATCTTCTTTGTTTCTTTTCAGAAGGATCTTAGAAGTCAGTAATATCAAGTTTCATGTACATTTGAAAGTGCCCTTCTAAGATGCTATTAAAGTTCAACGTGCAAATTAAATAGAAACATTAATACAAATAAAATGAAAAACAGAGGCACAATAAAAGGTCCCTTCAATAAAAGTGGATTCATCTGTGCGTTATCCCTGTTCTTCTTTTAAGCTTGGCAAATGTTTCAAATCCTCCAGAGAGATCATGAAAGCATTCCCCCTAGGACAGCAGCTTAGTGAGTCTCCCGAGAGAGAATTAGTGAAAAGATTCATACTTATTCTTGGCGGAGGCAGATCTTCTCCATAGGTAGCTGCTCCACAGTAACCAAAATCTATTGGCTAACTGGATATCGTTTTAGTCCTTTAGCATTTCATAGTACAGTACCCATTTAAAAATGCCTAATACATTTATGCTTAGTTACAAGTCCGGCTCTCTCCAGGTAACTTCCAATAAGCTTATCAAGCACTCTCTGAAACATTACTTAATTTTCAAAAAAAAATTACAAAAAAGTCTAAGCTAAACATTTTTCTTTGGATATACAGTAATGAGCAGACTTAGCTACCAATGCGTACAGACACTTGGTTAGCACTATTTTTAATGCTTTAAAAATGTTGCTCAGTGGTCCAATAATGCACTAAAGCAACAGCAAGTTTTCTTCAAGATACAACTAGATTTTGATTCCCCCACCCTTTCAACAACTATTTATTTTTAGGCAACTGCTGCTGGACGATTATGAATTCTTTTATAATTATCAGGTACCGTTGGTGCTCCACAAATCAGAGGAAGACATGAGTTGTTACATGGTGGAAGATGACAAGATAAAGAGACAACCAAAATCATACTACAATGCCCCAAAGGCCTGATTCAAAGCCCAGTAAACTCAACAAAAAGCTCAAAATTATTTTGCTAACTTTGGATCAGGTGCCAGAAGCATGAAAAATGTTTAATCACAGAGTGCTATAGCTCTGTATTTAAAAATATATAGCTATAATGTTACTTTGACACCTGATGATCTCAAGATTAGCCTACTATTTTAATTATAATCTAGGTGTTATAATCTAGGTGTTGCAGTGCTCACAAGCATCTGTTAAAGGAGCTGTCATAATGCATATTATTAAAATAAAATAAAAATGACTGTTCATCCACCACCCTGCCTTTAACTGTGCATGTAGTACATAGCCAATGACCCAGTTTGCATTTCATGGTGGACCATAAAAAGGTAAAGGGACCCTTGACCATTAGGTCCAGTCGTGGACGACTCTGGGGTTACGGTGCTCATCTCGCTTTATTGGCCGAGGGAGCCGGTGTACAGCATCCGGGTCATGTGGCCAGCATGACTAAGCCGCTTCTGGTGAACCAGAGCGGCGCACGGAAACGCTGTTTACCTTCCTGCCGGAGCAGTACCTATTTATCTACTTGCACTTTGACGTGCTTTCAAACTGCTAGGTTGGCAGCAGCAGGGACCGAGCAACGGGAGCTCACCCCGTCACGGGGATTCGAACCGCCGACCTTCTGATCGACAAGCCCTAGGCTCTGTGATTTAACCCACCCGCGTCTCTATGGTGGACCATAGTTAATGGTTAACAGTGAATGCAGAGATTCACTCCTCCCCTAGTACAAGGAGGAGCCACAAAACATGATTCCAGGGCTTAGAATTACATCTGAAACAAAGACTTGGTTTGTTTCACTAAAACTAAGCATGGTCAGTAAGCAAAGAACAAACCTTGACTTATATCATTGCTGATGTACACGGTTATTCCCAAATCAAGACAAACTGTGGTTAATCTCAAATATGTTTTAGGGGGAAATTAAACAATTATTCTTGAAGTTTGCTTGTTTACCTAAACCATAATTTGTCGGAATACGTTTCACGGATCCGCCATGGATTCACATTTATTTGGTTATTTTATGAGTTTTTTCAAGGTCTACTTTTAGTATAATTGCGCGCAAAAGCGAAAGTGAAAGCATGAATGAATAGTGTGGTTCACTTATGAGATTAATCCGCCTTTATTTTATAGTTCCGGTCATGTTCAAAGTTGTTAATGAGCGTTAAACTTGCTTCCCGCCTTTTTGGAGGGCAGCAACAGTGATTTTATTGGTTGAGGCATTGATGATGATGTCACGTTTGTTCCCTAATAAAAGGCAGAGGCACCCCGCTTAGGCACGTTCTTTTTGGTTAGTCGCACGTTCTTTTACTTTAAGTTCAGGGTTTTTAGTTTAAGGGTATTGGGAGCGGGCTGGACGGGTTGGATGGGTTTTTCTTTAGTTAGAGTTAGATCGCGGAAGATTATTCGGTTTTAGTTTTAGATAGGTTCTTTTAGGTTAGCCTAGGGTTAGGCCCGCGGAAGATATTTCGGTTTTAGTTTATTTAGCTAGCCTCGCGGAAGATTGGGCGCGCAGGGACTTTAAGCTTAGGAGAACTTAGCTTAGGGGACGAGCCTACGCGGGTTCTGCCGAAGCCACTAAAGATACAACCGGCGTCTGTCTTCCTTTGGGGTTAATAGGGGGGAGTAAAGTAAAAATTTTAATTTCTTTAAGTTGGTCCGTCTATTCAGAGTCAGGGTATATATTTTATTTCACGAGGCAACTTTTCATTAAAGAAGGCAATTAGGAACTCACACACCATCAGTCTTCAATTGGCTTACTCATCATCCTTCAGACTGTGAGGCTTGGCCGGCGACCGTGCTCAAAAGCACGCGGAACGCTGGCCGCTTTCCCCGCAACTGGTACCTCGTGCATAACCAGTCCAAGGCCGTGCACGAGGAGCTCCAGCACCCAAACCCCGACAAGTGGTGCCTTCTCTGAGGCAAAGCGTAGTCGAAAGTCGCTTCCACGAAGACTCCGGTTAAAGGCAACATATCGGAAGTGGCTCGGAAACAGACGTTGAGAGGTGAGGTATAACAGCCCGGTTTATCCAGGATTTCGCTGCAGTAGCGCGAATCCACCGCTTGCCCAAAGTACTGTAAATAGAAATTGCGCGCGTGTATTTTGCCCCAAGGGGTCCCCGGGTAGAGCGGCAAGGAGTTTAGTGTAAGCCTACGGGCAGGATAAGGTCTTCCCTAAAGCCTACGGGTGGGAAGGGTTTCTGGCAAAAGCCTACGGGTGCCAGGGTTTTCGGTCAAAGCCTACGGGTAGGGCCGGTGTCTCCCGAAAAAGCCTACGGGTGGGAGGGAAAGGTTTTCTGGCAAAAGCCTACGGGTGCCAGGGTTTTCGGTCAAAGCCTACGGGTAGGGCCGGTGTCTCCCGAAAAAGCCTACGGGTGGGAGGGAAAGGTTTTCTGGCAAAAGCCTACGGGTGCCAGGTTTTTCGGTCAAAGCCTACGGGTAGGGCCGGTAGCCCCTAGTAGAAGCCCACGGGTGGGGGTGGAGGTTTTCTGGCTAAAGCCTACGGGTGCCAGGTTTTTCGGTTAAAGCCTACGGGTAGAACCGGTGTCCCCTAGTAGAAGCCTACGGGTGGGGGAGGAAAAGTTTTGGAAAAGTGTTTAAAAAATGGGCTCCTCACTCTCAACTGCTCAAGTAAAATTTTGTGAAGATTTATTGTACCTTTTGAAAAGAAATGGTCACCCTGTCTCTGAATCAGAAGTAGAGCTTTTAGTTAAAACTATTGGGGAAATTTGCCCCTGGGTCCCTAAGGAGGGAACGAAAGATTTAGCCTCATGGGAAAGGATCGGGTTAGAATTTATGGCCAACCCGAAAATCGGAATTCCTGTACAATTGGTATGGAGCAAAGTAAGAAACTGCTTTCAACAAATCGCTCCAAGAAATGTTTTGCTTAATGGAACAGTGAATTTAGGAAATACTGCTTTTAATAGTGCCCCTGTGCTGCCGCTTGCGGTTGTGCCATTTTCGGCCCCCTCGCAGCAGCCAGTTCAGGCCCCGTTGTCGTACACGCACTCACCCTTGTCCAATTTGTCATTGCCAGATTCATTGCCGCCTGTGCCGGTGCAGCAGACGCCGTCGGCCTTTCAAGCCCCGCCGCGGACTGCCCCACCGCCAGTCGCTCAGCAGTCATCGCAGGCCTTTTACCAGCCAGCGATCTCAAGTCAGCAGCAGCCGCGGACCTCGCTCCAAGCAACGGTCCCGCTTCCTCCATCGCAAGCCGCGCTTTTGCCAGCGATCCAGCAGCAGCAGCAGCAAGCAGCCTTTTTGCCAGCAAACCCTGCTGCCCTGCAGGCCGCGCTCAAGCCAGCAGCTCCAGCTTTGCAGCAAGCTGATTTCCAATCAACAGCAATCCAAGCTTCAATGCAAGCAGCACAACAGCAATTTACCAACCCTTCAGCACCTCCGATGCCAATGCAGATTCCAAGACAAGAACAAAGCCAAACAATGATGATCCAGATACCAGGACTTGCAGTACAGAGCCAACAACCTTATGCTCCAACTCCAAGTCAGCCATCTTGTCTTCATCCAACTTCAAGTCAGCCATCTTGTCTTCATCCAACTTCAAGTCAGCCATCTTGTCTTCATAGTCAGCCATCTTCAAGGCATCCAGATGTCAAAGACTCTTTAGCGCCATCTAGTGGCTCATCATTTGGAAAGCATCAAGAAGATTTAAACTCACTGATGCCACCTACAGATCCTACAGCAATGCAACCCATCTGCAGAACTCAAGCTTTGGAAGCAGCTTTGGGACAAATAGACTTTAGTGCTGATCCAATGCACATCTTTCCAGTGATTCGTGCTAATGGAGGACAACCTGCAAGATATCAAGCCATTCCTTTTGAAACACTACGTGAACTGCGAAAAGCCATACGCGAAAATGGACTTCAAGCTCCTTATACTAGAAGTTTACTTGAAGGACTGTCCACTAGTAGACTTCTGCCATCTGATTGGAAGTTGATACTTCGCACCTTCCTGTCGCCTACAGATGCTCTTCTGTGCCTGCAAGAGTGGAAAGAAGTAGCAGCCAGACGTGCAACGCCACTTGCCACAGAAGATATGCTCACAGGATCAGGACATTACTCCAATCTCAATCAACAGCTAGCCATACCTGATGCTGCACTCGTCACCATAGCAGACATCGTAGTCAAAGCTTGGCGCAGATTACCCAATCGCACAGATGCCAGCTCAGTATCAGGATTCGCTGCAGTTAGGCAAGGTCCAAAAGAGCCTTATGGGGACTTCGTGGATCGCCTGATTGTTGCAGTGGAACGCCAGATAGAAGATCGTCATGCCAGAAACATGCTGACAAAACAACTTGCTTTTGAAAATGCCAATGATGACTGCAAGAATGCCCTAACAGCAGTTGCAGCTCGTCCAGATGCCACATTGACTGAGATGCTACGCGTCTGCCAGAATGTTGGTACCCACTCCTACAAAGCACAGCTCTTGGCAGCTGCGGTACAGATGCCACGTCAAGACAGCTCTACGCCAGTCAAGAAGTGCTATGGGTGTGGAGGCGATGGGCATTTCAGGTCGCAGTGCACGGCAACACCAAGGCCTTCTGCCAAGCCACCAGAGAGATGTCCCATCTGTCAAAAAGGATTTCATTGGGCGAACGATTGTCGTTTGAATCCACAAAATACATCACCTACCTCATCTCCAGTTCAGGGAAACGGTTCTGCGGGCCGCGCCCCGGCCCCGGTAAAACAATAGGGTGCAAGCTCAAGAACATCATGAAAGTCAACCATCCCAGAAAGGTGAACAACGCTACTCCTTATCCAGGTCATCAGGAAAAAAGAGTGATCCAGAGAGATATCTACTCTTCAGATGTCCAGAGAAAAGATGTGACCTCATCAAACATTCAGGTTCCAGAGGTTTCATCATCTGCCTTACCTATTCAAAAGGTTCCAGTAGAGAACACAGCATTCAGTTCACCTTCTGCTAACCGCCCTTCAGTTCCTACTGATGTCACCCCCGCTTCACAACAAGCAATCACAGTCAAGTCTCTGATCGCAGAATTGCCTTCAACGTTGAGAAAACATCCTACTGAGGTCAACCTCGCAGCACCTGAGCTTTACTCACCTTTGAGTCAAGGTCAATCTGTCATTGAAGGACATTTGCCCTTGATGAAACAGCAATATCCAGGTAGCAACCCAGCTGATGATCACTTTCCATGTGGCCAAAGAATGCAAGTGAGTGAGACAGCTCCCTCTTGTGGAAGCTTAAACATCACTCCAGTTAACAATGTCCACACCTTTGTGTCACCTCCAGCTTTTAAGCTCAGCCCGCCACAACCAAATAATTATCATGGACAACAACTTCAACTGTCTTGTGTCAAAGAAGAAGCTCCATCCTGTCAGTTTGATGCACAACTGACTGAATGCCAACAGGTTCAACAGCATCAGCAACTCTTACCAACGGAAGAACCTCAAGTTTGCCAACTCAACGCCAAGCAGCTTCAGAGTTGCCAACTTCAGCAGTGCAAAAAACCCGAAGCCAAAAAGATGTCTTCAGACACTGCCAACGAAGAACAAGAAGCTTCTTCTGTCCCAGGTATACCACTCTTCTTAACAGAGGACTGTTACTTTTCAAATCCATGGTTTGCTCAGCAATTGCCAACATCTATTCGTGGTCCGTTCCCAGATACTTCAATTTGCCTTATTCTGCCTAGGATGGATCGCCTCCCTGCCACAGTCACACTGACTGCAGGCCTAGTTCGAATCACAGATTCATCGCAGTTGCTGATTCCAGGATTTTCAACTGTTCCTTGTGTTCTAACAAAAGGTTTAGAAATTGCCAGACTCTATTTGCTTACTTCTACGCCTACAGCTCCTGTAGACTCTTTGCCTCCTCAGGCAGCAATGGCGCTAATCAAGATTACAGAAGAACGCCCTCATCTCGTCTTAGAAATGGGTGGACGAAAGATCAAGGGTCTTCTTGATACAGGCGCAGATGTTACAGTGATCGCCAGAAAAGATTGGCCTGACCAGTGGGCAACGACTGTCACCCAGGAAGTCTTCGGAGTCGGAGGTTTCGAACCCGCCCATCAGAGCGTGCATCCGATTACCTTCCAGTCAGACTCAGGCTCCATGGTGCAGCTCCGTCCACTTGTTATGGATGTGCCTATCACCCTTTGGGGTAGAGACTTATTGTCTAAAGCAAGAACTGTTGTCCATACGCATTTTTGATGTGGGCCTTTGCATCAGCGCCAGTACATGCTCTTCCACTCACATGGAAGGAAGGACCCCCTGTATGGGTCGACCAATGGGCGCTGACGTCAGAAAAGCTCGCTGCAGCAGAGGCCCTAATCAAAGAGCTGCTACACCAGGATCGTGTGCAACCCTCTAATAGCCCTTGGAACACTCCAATTTTCGTCATCAAGAAGAAAAGTGGAAAATGGCGTTTGCTTCAAGACCTGAGAAAGATCAACGAAAGAATTGTTCCAATGGGTCCCCTTCAATGTGGACTTCCTAACCCTAACCTCATTCCTAGAAACCATCAGCTTGCAATCATCGATCTTAAAGATTGTTTCTTTACCATCCCACTGGCACCTGCAGATCAAGAAAAGTTCGCTTTCACTCTACCTGTGTTCAATAACACCAGACCAGCTTCCAGATACTCTTGGAAGGTACTCCCTCAAGGAATGGTGAATTCACCGACTCTCTGCCAGAACTTTGTAGATAAAGCATTACAGCCTTTCAGAGCACAATATCCAGCCTTAGAAGTTTGTCATTACATGGATGACATCTTGATCCATGGAGAAAAGGTCTCAGAGCATCATATTGAGCATCTTACGCGCATCCTGAACTCTTTTGGGCTTTGTATTGCCCCAGAAAAGGTACAGCGCACTGCTCCATTTCATTACTTGGGTCACAGACTGCTTCAAGATACAGCCCTGCCAGAGATGCCGAGCATAGTCATTCCAGAATCCTTTACCTTAACACAATTGCAGCATCTCTTGGGACAGATAAACTGGGCTCGAAAGTCTCTAGCAGTTCCAACATCTGAACTCTCGCCATTGTTTTCTGCTCTTAAGGGACATACATCTCCTTCAGATGTTATTCCATGCACTTCTGAGATGCGTCTTGCTTTACAAGGGGTAAACACAAAACTGCACCAAATAGCTGTAGATCGTGTGCCAACAGCTAACTGCGCTCTTTCATGTGCTATCTTCACTACACCAAGATTGCCGACAGCAGCCTTATACGTTCCGGATACTTCCTCAAAGGTGGCAATCGTGGAGTGGATTCATCTTTCGCACACGCCTCAAAGGAATGTGTACCCCAGTATGGACGCTGTTGCTGATCTCCTTGTTAAGTGCAGAGGCCGTGCAATTCGCCTGAGTGGAAATGATCTACTTTCCATCTACCTTCCTTTCTCTCAAGAACAAGTGCTAACCTTGATTCAGTTTTCAGATAGTTTCCAGATTGCTATTGCAGATTTTGTCGGTTCATTCTTGTATAATCCTCCTAAGGACAAAAGATTCACTTTGTTGCAACAAGTAAACTATCACCTTTCATCCATGTTGGTGCTTCAACCTATTCCCACTGCAAAAACTCTGTTCACAGATGGCTCCTCTTCCTATGGTGTCCTTGCATGGCGGGAGGATGGACAATGGAAAACTGTGTTTACAGAGAAACAACTTTCAGCACAAAGATCGGAACTGGCAGCAGTGATTCTCGCTTTTCAAACTTTCACTACAGAAGCGTTCAACCTCGTTGTAGATTCTCAGTATGTATATAGACTGTTATCATCGCTTCCAGTTGCTTATCTGTCTCCGTCCATGGACGAAAATCTCTTTAATTTGTTCGCGCAGCTTCAAGAACTATTACAGAGACGTTCATTTCCCTTTTTTGCTGCACATTTGCGCTCTCATTCTAACCTTCCAGGATTCCTGGTGGAAGGAAATGCAGTAGCAGACGCTGCCCTCAGGACTCTAGCTTTCTCCTTGTTCGATAATCCTGTGACAAGCCATGAAACTTTCCACCAATCAGCAAAGGTTCTACACAAGACCTTCAACATTCCAATGTCGCAAGCAAGGGATATTATTTCATGCTGCCCTTCGTGCTCCAAGTCTCCTATCTGCTTGCCATTTGATGCTGTAAATCCTCGAGGCACGGAGGCGAATCAGCTGTGGCAGATGGATGTGACATATGTCCCAGCCCTTGCTCCAATGTCTAAGTTGCATGTCACAGTGGACACCTTCTCAGGTTTCATTTGGGCTACAGCACTGAAGGGAGAAACTGCGAGGCACGTCATACAGCACTGCATGAGAACCTTTTCAGTTATGGGAAAACCTCAAGCCATTAAAACAGATAATGGCCCGGCCTATGCTTCTCAGGCCTTTAGTGACTTTTGTGTGCAATGGAACATTTCCCTATTTCATGGGATTCCGTTTAATTCAACAGGCCAAGCTCTCATTGAAAGGACACACCTCACTTTCAAAACTCTGCTCCATAAACAGACTGCAGGACGTCACCTTCCAGCCTCGGAGATCCCTTTGGCAGTTGCAAAGGTGCTGTTCACCTTAAATTTTCTTCTCTTTCCACATAATAAGCCTCATTCCCCAGTGGATCTCCACTTCAAGAAAGAAGAACAGCTTCCTCGACCTTTGGTCTCTTATCGCCTCTTGCCTGACATCGAATGGCGAGGACCAGTTCCACTCATCACTTGGGGTCGTGGATATGCTGCAGTTGCCCTTGAAGAAAAGGCTGTTTGGGTGCCTGCCAGGTGTGTGCGCCCTTGGAGAGCTAAGGAACCAAGTTGAGAATATCCACCTCGTTGTTTGACTGCACTAGTTTCCAGTGTCAAATGCAGCAACTCTTCAACTATCCTACAACCTATGCCTTTTGTTTGCCTCTAGGCAGCCCCTTGGTTCCTGGCTGCCTGGATTTGTTCCAGTTACTCTCTTACCTGCATTCATTAGCAGATCACCCTGATTTGCTTGCTTAACCTCCTTTCTTCTACAGGTATCGTTGTTTCTTCAGAGCTCGATGTTTCAGAACTTTCCTGAGCTCCATGAACTTTTCCTGAGTTCCAGGACTATTTCTTCTACATGGTCATGTGTAGTCGGAGAAGAAGACGACCGGCAGCTCATTCATCGTCTTCATCCTCCTCTCCAACACCATTTTGCAGTTCTAAACCTGTCTTGTACTTTATATTGTACTTGTAAAAATTGCATATTTACCTTTGTATGCTTCTTGAAATATCCGCCTCGCATGTTACATGTGTTTTCCTTATAGCTTGGTAATTAATGATGTGGATGTTTATATATATGCAAAGCTTTTCTGCAATGGTTTCCATTTAGAGTTTCACAATTTTGATGATATGGAAATGTTTATGTAAGGATAAAAACATTGTCTTTGTGCAGTTCTAGTCATAGACATATTCATGCATATATGTTTTATTTCAATGATCCTAAATCTCCTCGTTGTGCTTGCAAAAGTTGTAATTCAAAATGTGGTAACATTTATATACTTTATTTGAAATGATTTCCTTTGGTCAAAGAATTGGTCATTCTCGGATTTGTTCAAGATATATATGTCAAGTCTGGTGGCGTCCTACCCTCTTGGTACCCTTTTTTTTTCTTTGAAAAAATCCCCCTCTATATGCTACCTTTAGCAGTAAACCAGGTTCCCAGCTTTTCCCTTCACCTTGTTTCCTGCTGTTCATGGGAGACCTTTATGTAGCTGGTTTAATTCCCATCTTGTTTCGCTGGAAACCCTTGCGTAGATGGTTTAAATCCTCGTCCTGGCTGGGACACCTTTATATAGGTAGCTTAAATCCCCTCTTGTGGCGAAAACCACTTGTACTTAGGTGCCTTAAATCCCCTTTCTGGAATCGGACCCTAGTTCCCCGTTACCTGTGGTCGCTGTGGTAAGTCCAGAATCTAAAGTTCCCTCGATTCTGTAGCCTCAGTGCCACACACCTTTTATGTTTCCTTATCCATTTTCCTTAGTTTCCAAATAAAAATTAAAAAAAATGGGGGAGGGGTCTGGGTAGGCTATATAGCCCCAGCTCTAGTTATATTTTAATTTTGGGTCCCGGATCGGGACCTCTCTTATGTTTGGGCAGTCGTTATCCGTTATTTTTAATTTTGGACCTGCATCAGGTCCTCTCTTGTGTTTGGGGAGTAATTTGTTGTTTTACGCTGCACGCAAAAGTATACATGTTTATGAGATGATTTGTTGTGTTACATTACATATTGAAGTATTTATATATGCCTTAAAGGTTTACAGTGTATCGGATCGATCACTTTTTATGTTCGGCTAGTGGTTTGTTATTTTTCATGACTTTGTTGCTACATTATTGTATAAATATTACCTCCTATGAAAGGGATGGATGTTGATGGTATTGCTAATGTTTATATCACAGTCTTGATGTAGACTTTGGCGTGGACACTGTCGGCATTGTCGACGTTTGCCTTTTCATGTCAAGGCTTATATCAAAACAAATGGTAATGTTTGTGTCAGATAAATGCTTATGATATCTCTAACCTTCTTTTTATATAACTAAATCAAAAATAATTTAATTTAAAACAAAAAAAGAAAGATGATATGTCGGAATACGTTTCACGGATCCGCCATGGATTCACATTTATTTGGTTATTTTATGAGTTTTTTCAAGGTCTACTTTTAGTATAATTGCGCGCAAAAGCGAAAGTGAAAGCATGAATGAATAGTGTGGTTCACTTATGAGATTAATCCGCCTTTATTTTATAGTTCCGGTCATGTTCAAAGTTGTTAATGAGCGTTAAACTTGCTTCCCGCCTTTTTGGAGGGCAGCAACAGTGATTTTATTGGTTGAGGCATTGATGATGATGTCACGTTTGTTCCCTAATAAAAGGCAGAGGCACCCCGCTTAGGCACGTTCTTTTTGGTTAGTCGCACGTTCTTTTACTTTAAGTTCAGGGTTTTTAGTTTAAGGGTATTGGGAGCGGGCTGGACGGGTTGGATGGGTTTTTCTTTAGTTAGAGTTAGATCGCGGAAGATTATTCGGTTTTAGTTTTAGATAGGTTCTTTTAGGTTAGCCTAGGGTTAGGCCCGCGGAAGATATTTCGGTTTTAGTTTATTTAGCTAGCCTCGCGGAAGATTGGGCGCGCAGGGACTTTAAGCTTAGGAGAACTTAGCTTAGGGGACGAGCCTACGCGGGTTCTGCCGAAGCCACTAAAGATACAACCGGCGTCTGTCTTCCTTTGGGGTTAATAGGGGGGAGTAAAGTAAAAATTTTAATTTCTTTAAGTTGGTCCGTCTATTCAGAGTCAGGGTATATATTTTATTTCACGAGGCAACTTTTCATTAAAGAAGGCAATTAGGAACTCACACACCATCAGAGTCTTCAATTGGCTTACTCATCATCCTTCAGACTGTGAGGCTTGGCCGGCGACCGTGCTCAAAAGCACGCGGAACGCTGGCCGCTTTCCCCGCAACTGGTACCTCGTGCATAACCAGTCCAAGGCCGTGCACGAGGAGCTCCAGCACCCAAACCCCGACAATAATTAAGATTATCCACCGTTTCAGATTCAGATGTAACAGCTCAGTGAGGTTAACTGAAAATGGAAGTGAATGTGTTCCGATTTTTGGACAGCTGTATTGGAGGGAGGAGAAGGGAGGGAGAAATTCATGCGCTTGAATCTTTGGCTTATGATGATAAAAGCATAGTTTGGCATTGTGGTTATGCCAAGCCAATGTGTGGTATGAAAGGCCAAAGACTGGCACTCTTCATTCGGTTTATTTTTATTTTGGACAACAAAACCCCAAAAACAATCTTTAGAGGTCATCTTGCCTTTGTGGCAAGCAGCTAAATACCATGTTCTGGACAGATCGGGGAAAAAAAACTGTTTTCCCAGCTCAATTGCCTATACTACTGGTTGTTGTTTACTGTACAGTATTAGGATGTCTCAGGAGTACAAAACGGATGGAACATGGCTGAAAGCGAATTACAGGGGAGAGGGCACAAGAGCCATGCCAAGTATTGGTTTTCCATGGGCTAGTTAAAGGCCTGAAGTATTCTAGTACACCATTTTAGAAATAGTGACCAATAAATGAGGACTTGGAGAAGAAGTTGTAGTCTAAGGACAATTATAGCATGTTTTGCGAACCACTCTCTAAGGTAGGCTGCTGGCCATGCCACATCTTTCTTTTGTTTGGCCACCACTTTCAAATTATCCTCAGATTTATCAGATGTGTTTCTTGGGAGGAAAGATAATGCCAGCAGAACTCCCAGATCCTGCTAGGTGAACTTCAGCCCATTTTTTTCACATGGAAAGCATAAAATCATCACAGAGAAAGCATTCTATGTACGGAAAAAATGATCAACATGCAAGTTATACATTATTTTCAACACAGAAGTGTAGAAATTCCCTTTTAAGATCTGTTGGAATACTCTGAGAGAAATTCATCACGTTGGACTGGAAAAGTACCAGTTTGGACATTAACAATAATAATAATAATAATTCAAGAGCTGCTTCTGAACTTTTTGATCCGAAGAAGGCGAATCAGAGATAGTTGGGATAAAAGATTGAGAGAGCAACACCTAGCAGATTGAGAAGCAGCTATATAACATAGCCAGACGTTTTCTGCAGTGCATGCTTTGAATATTTTGAATAATAATAATTATAATTGGCAGACAGAGAATCGGAAGCTCCTCCTCCTTTTCTTCTCTTTCTTTAGTTTAGATTTTTCATATCTTATTTCTTTATGATTTTTAGCTCAGGTTTTACTGCTGTTGATTTTTGAAGTCCCCTATTTTGGATTAATGAAGATACACACAGGAAGGTGATAATAGATGGAAGATGAAGGGTTCTGCATGAGAGGCAGGATGGGAGGCTGGGGGAAGGAGGAGAAACTCCCAGGTGAGGGCTGGGAGGGTTCACTTTTCTGTGTGTAGAAAAAGGGGTGTAATATAATTGTGATAGAGGGTTGTGTGCATATTTCTTCTGTGTTTCTTGTCCCTTCACGTCTCTATTTTTTTTCCTTTCCTTATTCATGTTTTTCTTGATCCTCTTTTTTATATTAGCTTAGCTTTTATCATATTTTATGTTGAAAACTTTTAATTAAAAAAAAATCCCCATCAGAATTGTTTTACATTTGAAGCAATGCTAAAACCTATAAACTGGTTGTGTATTTCAGTTCAAAACTCAATGTTAGTATTGGGTGGGGGAGGTTAGGGAAGAATTGCCTTTAAATAGAACAAGTTTCTTCCTTTAGTCCATAGGTATTGTGCCTACAGGTGTGACCCTATTTTAAAAGAATGACAGGCACTGCTTAGTTGTCAGATCTTCCTTGCCCCATGCTGCTTGGTCCTCCTCAAAACCACTCAGGAGAGACAGGAAAATTAGCACACTAAGCTGAAGGTTACCATGGACACAATTCCTGACTTGTCTACTTGCAGCGGCAATTAAAACTAAAGCCCTCATTAGTACTCTAATAGACTTCAAGCACATGCATTTCACTCAGAGGTTTTGCTGGGTTGATGGGCAATCCTTCAATAGCAATAGTTGCCTTTCACATCACAGAAATGTCCATTTAAAACAAAAAAAACGCTTGTACTTAGAGACCTTGCCTTTACATGCCCCACCTAAGCCAAACCAGACAGGAATCTTCCTAGGATGCCAGGACTGGGAAAGACGTGCCTTGCAGCATACTTGCTCTATGCTTGCTGGATGGGCATGTATGTACACATGAATAAGACAGAGCAGAGGACAAGGAAGTAGCAAAGCTGTATTGGGAATGCTAGTACTCAGGTGCTGCTTCTCTGAACACAGAACGAGAGCTCGAGAGCTCAATAGAACATTGTCTTCTGGGTAATTACATTGAGGCAGCCTGCCAGGGTTTAGAAACTTTCATTTGAGCAAGGCGGTGTGTGTGTGTATGTGCAGATTTTGGACTTTTTTATAGGTTGCAAAAGTCCTGGGATGCTATGGAAACATCCGAATAGAGAGGCCAACCAACACCACTACTTGCCCCATGTCAGCTGGAAATCTAAGCAGAGCAGAAACATGCATGGCAGAAATAACCTGGTTTTTCTGGAAAGGACAGGTATTTCTGTTGGAAGCCGCCCAGAGTGGCTGGGGAAATCCAACCAGATGGGTGGAGTACAAATTATTATTATTATTATTATTAGTAGTAGTAGTATTAGTATTAGTATTATTATTCAGAATGAACCCCTAGAGGCCTTCCCCCAACAGGTGGCACCTCTGGCTGCCACAGCAAAGCACCAAATTGATTATGGGATGCCTCCCCTTAGCAAAGGAGCAACAGCGAATGGCAAATGGCTCCCTGATTTGCAGGACATTTCATTACGCTGAAGGTTACTTAATCATATATTACTTATTGGCTGGCACAGACATAGCCTCCACACTCTATCACACACAGTGAGTGCTTTCCTCCTGTCTGCCACATTATCAGCTCTCCAAATGGTGTAGCTGCAGCGGGTGGGTGTGCTTGGGGAGGGATTTCTTCAATAGCAACAGTTTCCTTTCACATCACAGAAGCAGGGGACTGAGGCGGGAAGAGGAGCCAGGGAGAGGAGATTAACTTCAGAAATTGGAAAAGGCCTTAACAGCACTGCAGGCACCAGCAAAAAATGTCTGTCCTTTGAGACCTTGCCTTCACTAGCTCCACGAAAGTCAAACCAGAATTTACACGCTTCTCTCCATAGGAATAAAGCTAGTGTCCCTAACATGGCAGTGACAGACACCATAGCAAACCCAGACATTCCCCTGGCTGTCCACCAAAGCTTCTTTAAATTCCAGGTTTGGGGGGGGGGGTTCATGACTATTTTTGCTTTGGTTTGAGGGGTTTCCTGTCTGCTCGGTTTGTTTGCATTTTATTTCTTCTGGGGTGCGCGTGCGCTGCTTTCACTTGTTGTTTGAAAGGAGTGAGTTCTGTCATGCAGTGCTCTCAGTCACCTCCTAACTGTATGTATATCACTGGGCCTTACTCAAAGCTACGCATAGCAACAGGAATTTATAATGTAAAAAAAAGAGAGATTAATTCTCTACATATGCCGTACTTAAGGGACCGCCTCATCTGGTATGTCCCATGTAGGACCTTAAGGTCCTCAAATAATAATCTTTTGGAGGTCCCGAGCAACAAAGACGCTAGGTTGGCCTCAACTAGGGCCAGGGCCTTCTCAATATTGGCCCCAACTTGGTGGAACAGCCTATCACAAGAGACCAGGGCCCTGCGGGATTTGGCATCTTTCCGCAGGGCCTGCAAGACGGAGCTGTTCCACCTGGCCTTTGGGTTGGTTTCTGTTTAATATTTATGCTTCATCTTTTATTGGTGGGTTATTTTGAAATTGAGACCTGCAGTTTTAATTGAATTTTTAAATTTGTATTTTAATCTGTTATTTTAAATTGATCGTTTTTATGTTTTTTGGTGTGATTTTAATTGATGTTAGCCGCCCTGAGCCCGGTTTTCTGGCTGGGAAGGGCGGGGTATAAATAACATTATTATTATTATTATTATTATTATTATTATTATTATTATTATTATTATTATTATTATTTCCATTGACTTAGGAGCAGGTTGTACTTTTCGACCATCAGTTAAGGATCAAGAGGAAAATGAGGGTGCTGCTTCATCCTCTACTCAGCCTCTACACTGTTACACCAGGTCTTCCCCACATGTCTGAACAATCAGTCTCAAGCCCAAGGAAACAGCTCACAGGATCAATAAGTTTTTGGTGGCCTTAGTAACCCATCAAAATATGTAGTCGCCACCAACCCTCCTCTCCCACACCTCGGGAAAGGAGTGGGGTCTACTCTCCCGATATTGCACCAGGCCAGCCTGCCCATGAGGCAGAGTGCGACGGCCAACTCAAGCAGCACCCCCAGCCAAAGGAAAACAGCTGCCCCACTCCACCCCCAGCTTTGCCACCACTTGCCTCTCCTTGTAGGAGCAGAGAGGGACCCCGAAGCAAAGCTCTGCAGAATGCCTCTCCTCCTGCAGAGTTGCTGAGAAGGGAGGCATTCTGTCACCCTGCTTTGCTTCCAGTACAAAGCCCAGCTGTCAAGCAGTAAGGGCGCATCTGGAAAGGATTTCCCTCTCCCCCATTGCTGCGTGATGTGGTGTGGCAAAGCCCTGCCACCAGGCAAGAAGGGGGCATCTGGAGAGGATATCCCGCCCGCCTGCCCCTGCCCAGCAGGAGAGACTCCACAAGCCCTTACGGAGTTTGATCCCTGCCCAATGCCAATGGCGGAGGCAACAGTGGTGCATTTCGCCTCAGG
The DNA here is from genome assembly GCF_009819535.1 of Lacerta agilis. Taxonomy (NCBI): domain Eukaryota; kingdom Metazoa; phylum Chordata; class Lepidosauria; order Squamata; family Lacertidae; genus Lacerta; species Lacerta agilis. The sequence goes on from NC_046312.1 coordinate 48,302,450, forward strand.
TGCTGAAACACCTTGGGCTGCCCCTGTTTGGAGGTACTCAGGAGTAACTGTGAAGTGTCCTCAAAGATCAGAGTGACTGCTAAGAGGAGTCTTCCCACCCGTTCCCTAAGCCTGGGAAAAGGGCTGTTCCTGCAGTCATGCTGAGCTTTGGGGACACTCCAAAGTCATTGATTCTGAGCACCTCTGAAGCACAGCATGGGATCAGAGACAACCCTCTACCCATCTCTCACTTAAAACTCCCCACAAATGCATTTGCCAAGTTAACAAAATCCATCCTTGTCACTGGTGGACGCCGGTCATATTTATGGATTCCTGCAACAAGGATACAGTACTTGACTTTGCTCTTCCCTTTTGGTGATAACAGTCACACTACACATTTGAAACTCTTCTCCTTGTGTGTTTATTGGCAAGAAAACATGCAAAGGCACTCATGCTGGCATCCAACACACCCCAGTTTGAGATACACTATTCTTTCACAAAGTTATAGCTGCTGGATGGATAGGACCATTTTCAAAATTAAATGATACAGACAACAGTGTTGCCCATTACAATCCTCTCTTAGTTCCTTTTTTCTTGCTGCCCCTATTTCAGGTCAGGAGGTACAACGGCGAAGTAGGTCAGTTATTTAATACCCTAATCTCTCAAATCAGAGCTTGCCACGATTTTGCTGTGTTGAATTATTGGACCACTATGTTTAAAAACAAAAGAGGGAAAGAAACAGAGAAAGAAAGAGGGAGAGACTTTTAAAAACAACAGAGGCCTTTTGATCAGAGTAGCGTAGTACAGCTTGCTGTAACTCAAGCTGGCCATTCTTATGTAGCAGGAATTAAGGACTCCCCCTGCCAGGCAGAGCCCTATTAAAAGACAATGGCTGTTTGAAAAGGATAAGCAAGCTGATATGGATATAATAGGCCACATATAGCGCGTCCTTTCTACTCTGAAATAAAGCATTTTAGAGTTATGAGTTGGGAAATCCAGTATGCTGGGAGATAGACCTATCCTATAAAAGGCTAAGTCGCCATGGAGAAATACTTGGAGGTAGCTCGGGGGGGGGGGGGAGAAGGAAACAGTTCACAGCAACACATCAACAGTTAAGAATTAGTGCTTTCAAGTGCTATGTGCTGCTCGATATAGTCCACATCACCGCAATGCTGTGTAACTGACAGAGACATCCAGCCTTCCACATTCTTATCAGAGCCGAAAACCTACTGTGAGGAACAGTGGAAGATTATTTGATCATCTAATGATCATTGATAGTTCTGGGAAAGCAGAGCCAAAATTAAATTACATTACATTCCCAAGAGTATCAGCTTCCTCTGGTTTTTTTTTTTTTTAAAGTGCCACTACAGCCCAAGTCACAGAGACATTTAACCCTCTCCTCTATGCTTCGCTGGCTATAGGACAGAGTGAAAATACCCTAGTATATGTTCCATAGGAAGGTTGGTGTATCCACAGCTTCATGCCTCTGTTTCCCTCATCTATAAAATGAAGTGAAAACCTTACATTGTAGCCTTGGATGGAATATATTCCTTGTTTGCAGAATATATTCCTTGCCTGAAAGTTCCCTCAAGGGCCAGGATAGCAACTTTCATGGGGGAAAAGACAATTAACAAGGACATTGTAAAACGTCTCTTGTTTCTTTCAAGCACGTCACCCAGAGAAAAAGTAGTAATACTGTTCTACAGGTGCAAAACCAGCCACATGATAGGTTGCAATCAGTTATGATCCGCCACCGCCATTTTGTAATGCAACACAGCTGGACTGATCTCCCCAAGGACAGATTCTGCTGTAACATTTTTCTTTCACTGGCAAATACACATTTAAAAAACATTTATGCTGAAATGCAAAATCCATATGGGAGAAAGATCTACGAGCAAGAGCAAACTAGAGTTCTCATGTTTATGGACTTTATCTGCAAAACCCATGTGGATTCTGCATTCCGATGTGACGGTTTTCACATTTATTTTTCCACAAAGAAAAAAAAATGATGTTGGAATCATCGTTCAGTTTCCTACAGGGTATGTTTTGCAATGGAAGGGTAGCCAGTATTTGATGGAAATTCCCATCTTCAGTGGAAGACATTCCAGGACATTTCTTTAATAAAAACAAAACAAGAAACAACAAGCTGAATCACTCAGTGTTCTATTCTGACCTTTATTCTATATGTGCCCCTTAAAAAAAAAGAAAAAAGCTAAACACTAGCTAGAAAGTAGGTAAAGCAAGGCATTTAGTTATAATCAGAGCTCAAAGAACAGAAATATATAGAACTGAATACTTCATATTTGAGCTCTTAATGTTTTCTGAATATTCTTCTGGTTTCTGGGGCAGAACTCCCAAATGAATCTGAACAGGGAGAGATAACCAAGAACAGGAAAGACTTCCTTCGGCTGCAAACAGTAAGAGTCTATACAGACCAGGGCTCCCCAACGTTTTTGACCAGGAAATCAAGGGAAATGTCATGGGCATCCAAAAACAACAATTTCACAGGGGAAAACCCCAATAAGGCTCAGAATTCCCACCCACCAAAAAAAGACAGGCAAAACAAATGAAACTCAGACCAAAAAAATAATCAGGCAGGCTCCCCCCTCCAAAAAACAACTTCTCATTCAAAAAACATTGAGGGGCCAGGAAACTTTGGAAAACACCAAAGAAGGTGTCTAGGTCACCATACAATACATGGAGCTATTCACACATTAAATAACAATAAACCCATCATGTACAATCTTGTATACCTTAACATGGTTCCTCAGGCAACCCCAGCTCTCTGAAAAGCATAGCCTACATCAGAAAAATCTGCTTCTCCCCCACCCACCCCATGCAAGGGCATCATCTGAGCACACTCTGGAAGCAATACAGACACTTTTACAATTTCTTCCTTTTTTATACAAACTGTGCCTCCCAATATACACATGACCTGATGTGTGAAGAGGCCCTCCTTGTTACATTAGTGTATTGGCTACAGTGTGTAAGTGTATCGCATGAACGCTCCCCATGCTCCTTTTCCAGGGCTGGAAAGTGGTTAGTTTAACTTCCGGTTTGCCAGTAAAACTGAATTACTGTGTCGCGAAATAATGCATGTCTAAAAAGTGTGTCGCCAACATGAAAAGTTTGGAAAGCTCTGGCCTAGACTGTGAAACTCTCTGCCATGGGAGATTCATCAGGCCCTCTTTGATGGGTTTCCAATACCACTTCATGACTGTACTGACCTGTCAGACATTTGAAATCACTGTGCCTACTCTCTCTCTCTCGCACCCTGACTGACGTTGTTTTGAATGGGCTGTCCTTCATTTGGTTAATGGCTGTTTTTTAAACTTGCTGTTTTTTTCATTGTTGCTATTAGTTACCTTGGGTGTTTCAATCTGAAAGGCACTATATAAAATCCTGGTTTGCCCGTAACAGGAAGCTATAGTCAGAAAAAAGCTATGGCTTACTGTGAATGAGTAGAATGCTGGTGCCCACTGCTTAATTATACCTACTCCACCCTGCTGGCTTCTGGGAGAAACAAATGAGGCTTAGATTAGTGTTACGTGCAAACCAACCCTTGTGGTTTGCTTCTCTCCAAACAAACTTTTTTACCAGCAGCTATTTGGCATTGTATTTAATTTGGGGTTAAATGAATTAACCTTCCAAACAAATTGTTCAAGACTTTTGAATTCCAAAAGCTTAAATTTGACTGTCCAGTAAGTAAGCCATAGTCTTCTATATAAGATCTTTCATGCAACAGAAAAGGTCAGTCGCTATTGCTGAAAGGTTTTCTTTAAACATTCCATTTGAAGTTGTCCTAGAGTTTTGCACAGCAGCAGGAGAGTCCCACTATTCAATGCAATTCTGATCGACATATAGAAGCATTAAATTTCTTGCAACTCTCCCTCTGGGGAGAGAAGTGGGTATGGAAGGGAGAATGATGTTTTTTGTGTTACTTGTAATTATTATATTGAACTAGTTGTCAAGCTAGTTGAAGAAGGGGATTTGGTACCAAATGATTCTGTCTGATAAATAAAACAGAGGTACAGTGGCCAGCCTGGGGGGGGGGGGATCATTTATTATCTGCATCCAACTTATGGCATAGCAAGGAAAGGAAAGGCTATTGGCTGGCTAATAGTAAAATTAAACACCAGTGTTGAGAAACAGGGCAAATTAATTCAAGCATGTCCTATACAAAGCAAGGGGTGGGTTCTCAACAGCAAAGGCACAGAGCTTCATCATGTGTCGAGTCTCCATTGTCTACTAACTGTGGAACAGAATTAATGGCAGCAAGACAATCTAACAGTGCTTAGGACCAAAGAACAGCAGAGCCCCATGTGCACAAAAATATATTATTGCTTGCATTTTGAATATCCCCAGCTGTAACTCTGCAACGACATATGAATAATACAAAATTTAAATACATATATGCACTTCCATTGCATTGCAAATATAATATTTTTTCTTTTGGCTCAAACTCTTAACAGCTCACACATCCTAGATGCCATTAAAAGAATTGCAAACATTTATGCATAAAACATCATGTTTTGGGGAAATTCGACGAATAGCTCCTGCTGAGATGGAAATCAGTCTTGCCCTTCATCTCTAAAATGAGAACAGTGACTTCTCTCACAGGGCTGTTGCAAAGATGAACAAAATAAGGACTTTAAAAGCCTCTTGCATATTAAAGAAGCAACATTCAGAAAAATAACAATCCCCAAACTGATGGAATGTTGCTTCCGCTATGATTGTGATTTACCATCATGATTAACCTATATATGCCGGTTTACTTTTCTTACTTTGAATCACTTTACTTGTTTTAAGAGATACACTTTGGGAAGGAGGGAGGGTCAGTCCTAAAGAATGCTAGGCTGGCAAGGCTTTTGGACAAGTATAATATTAAACCCACTTCTGCCATTTTAGTACTGTATACCATAGTGGTATAAGTGTGAAAGATCCCAGTTCAAATCCACCTTAGGCCCCAACTCAGCAGGGGACCTTAAGCAAACAATTATTTTCTTAGCTTCAGTGTTCCCATCTGCAAAATGGGAATAACACTGGCTTACCTTATGAAAGTACTGCACTGCACTGAAATATTAGATGTGAAATGCTTTGAACATTTAAATATGTTGTATAAATGCTGTTTTATTCTCAAAATAAAGGCAAAAAAGAGAGATATCACTGTCTAGGTCATCTGGAGCATTAAGAGCACTTTAAGTGAAAAGTCTCTGCCTCTTTAGGGATTTTCAGTATCTATGAAATGAATTGAGAAACAAACATTTTTAAGGAATGATGTAAAATCCCAGTGAGACACCTGCTTCATTTTCAGACAAATTTAGTACAAAACATTTTTACACAGTTCGATGATTAGGCCTTTTGTGAGAGAGGATATAAAGAGGCACTCCAGAGATGCTGCAGATTTGCTGGTGTATATTCACATAAGTGGTTTTTTTTCTTGTTTTGAGAAAATATGCTCGGGTCTCTAAACTTAATAAGATGGGATTAAATTCACACTATCAACACAGCTAAAACCTCTGAGTCACCCAGTTGCACATTCCAAGAAGGAATGTCAAATTCTTCCTCCTCCCCAAAACCCCCTATTCCAGCATCTAAGCAGCATTTTGGATGTGGGAAGAGAGGTCTTCAAGGACAAATGACTTTATTCCAATGTAAACAAGCTCTGGATTCTAGGAAGGTTGGGAAATAAATCCCAAGCACCCCCTCTACAAGGCAGCCAATCAAACTGGAATCTGAGCACTACTGATCAGACTGGTTTAAAATATTGTGGTCCTCTCCATTAAGCTAAAATATCCAGAGTCATTATTCACTCAACAGTGATTTTATATAGCTCTCCACAGAGTTCACCAACACTTCCACACCCAAGTAGTTAACAATAACATCAGGCAATAGGCATCCTAAAACTGAGAATAAAAATAGCTTCATGTCAGACTTCCTACGGTTCATGTTATTCCTCACAGAGGTGTAGTGATCTGCGTATTTCATTCGCCATCTTCAGGTATCCTTCCCCCTCCCCACAAGGCAGCGGATGGGGGTTGTGCGGATGAGTGGGCTAACTCTGCCCCACCACTGCTCACCTCCATGAACTGGAGAATGAACTTCTGAAGTGGGGAGACTCTTGTACTCATGCAAACGCTCCATGCATTTCAGAAAAATGATTTTCCATAGTGTCTCGCTGCTGAGCTATCATAGCTCAAGAAGTCAGATTTCAGGAGGCTGCCCACTTCAGACATCCGCCTTTCAGCTTACAGAGGATGACAAGAATGGTAGCTGGGGGACTGAAGCTACTGCACTTGCCCTTATGTCCCCCATGCATGCTAACACCCAACAGGATTATTGTCAAATTACTTACCCAGAACTCTTCCTTAGGGCATACATTATACAAGCAAGAAAAACAGCAGTTCCATTTCTTGCAAAATGGAAGGGTTGTGCCAATAGATGTCACTTTCTTGCTCTAACACAGAGCAGGGCAGATGACAAGCGGAAACTGAACAGCCCCACCATACCATGTAGAAGATATGCAACTATTCATTCTGGTGCATTTTACTGTTTATTCTGATGGCACAGAACACCAGCTTTGGCTCACTGAGCACAAGTAAGTGGCTCCCAAGAGCAGGCTGGTCAGAAGATGTCAACATGCAGGCCTTTTCCCTACATTTAGATTAAATCCTCTTCACATTTTATCAGCAGAAAGGAAAGCCCAATTAGTGGAAGGAAGAGAATATGCTTACAGCTCCACATCTCTGGCTACCAATTACAGTGGTACCTCGGGTTAAGAACTTAACCAGAAACTGTTCTTAACCTGAGGTACCACTTTAGCTAATGGGGCCTCCCACTGCTGCCAGAGCACGATTTCTGTTCTCATCCTGAAGCAAAGTTCTTAACCCAAGGTACTATTTCTGGGTTAGCGGAGTCTGTAACCTGAAGCATCTGTAACCTGAAGTGTCCGTAACCTGAAGTGTCCGTAACCTGAGGTACCACTGTACAGCAAAGCACAACTAGCCAAGAAGACCCGGTGGATACTATTCCAGCAAACCTCACATATGTAGAAACCCACTCAGATACTATGCTTCAGTATTTTATTCTGAAAGTAATGAACAAATCTAACAGAAGTAAATCTAAAGCTATGCAGCTATGCAGCTAGCTGAGAGTCTGCAAATATGGCAGCCTTTGAGCTTCTGCCAACCTGTTACCATCTTCTGACTGCGTGCCCCATCCATCTTATTTTTTGCCAAGCAAAAACCTAAAACCAGTATAACTTGGTCAATTCACTTAGAGTCTTCGACAAGCTCTATGCATCCAGCTTTATGATGTTACAATAGATCTTTGGCAGCTGTGAACCAACAAGATTAGCTAAAGTAGTAATGCCATTTGGCTGCTATTGGCTCAGTAGCAGTGATGGCAGGCAAATGCTTGGTCAACATTTCTCTCTCCTTTCTTGGTCATACATAGCGCCTCCTCACTCCACTTCTCATTTACTGTGATTTCGCAGCCCAAAATGCCAGGAAGGGCCTTGCAAATCAGGGTTTGCAATGGCCATGCATTATTCTAAACCCATGAGCAAGCAAAAGAGAGGAAAAGAGGAATGAGCTTGCACACAATCCAGTGACCAGCTGCCTTAACCCTGGTGACTTCAACCACATATCTACACCAGGCCACAGGATTGGAGCCAGAGTGTAGGTTGCACACAGCACAAGACCTGATTCACCTATAAATAGAAAACTTCTGTTACCAGATTAGGCAGGAACCTACAGAGTCCAACTGGCTCTTGCTTCTCTAAATCCAGGTAGTGGCTGCTGCCTGCTAAGCCAGTCAGGCACTTGTCAAATTATGATGGGTTCTGAGAGGGTTCCCTAATATTAGGGAATTGATGAGACATTGCAGATTCAACCTTTTAGTGCATAGTATACATATTATAAGGGACACGGGTGGCGCTGTGGGTTAAACCACAGAGTCTAGGGCTTGCTGATCAGAAGGTCGGCGGTTCAAATCCCCGCAACGGGGTGAGCTCCCGTTGCTCAGTCCCAGCTCCTGCCCACCTAGCAGTTCGAAAGCATGTAAAAGTGCAAGTAGATAAATAGGTACCGCTCTGGCGGGAAGGTAAACGGCGTTTCCGTGCGCTGCTCTGGTTCACCAGAAGCGGCTTAGTCATGCTGGCCACATGACCCTGAAACTACGCTGGATCCCTCGGCCAGTAACGCGAGATGAGCGCCGCAACCCCGGTGTCGGACATGACTGGACCGAATGGTCAGTGGTCCCTTTACCTTTACACTTTATACATATTATACTGAAATAGGAGTTTATCACTACAACTTTCTTTCTTTCTTTCTTTCTTTCTTTCCCTTCCTTCCTTCCTTCCTTCCTTCCAAGTGCATGCATTTGGTAGCAGACACAGGAAGGGCTAAGAATATGGTTCTTGTGAGCACAAGCAATGGAATAGTGCCCTGGTGAAATATACTCAAGGTGAAAGATACTCAAGAAACACACTGTATCCCTAAACTCTGAGCCAAAACTTCCACATCCTGCTTGATGATGACACTGGTGAGCTATGGGAAAGCAAAAGGGAAGGAAATGGGGAAGCAGCAGGGGGACATTTTGTGTATAGCCTCTTCTGGAAATTGCTCACGACTCAAGGAAGCCCAGTCTTGTGGTTTGAGAATCATGGCTCTGGGTCATGAATCATGCATGTGTACATTTGTGCTGCAGAATGCAAAGCCCTTGTTCTTGAGCATGGGTAGGCAAACTAAGGCCCGGGGGCCGGATCCAGCCCAATCATCTTCTAAATCCAGCCCGCGGACGGTCCAGGAATCAGCATGTTTTTACATGAGTAGAATGTGTGCTTTTATTTAAAATGCATTTCTGGGTTATTTGTGGAACATAGGAATTCGTTCATTCCCCCCCCCCAAAAAAAAATATAGTCCGGTCCCCCACAAGGTCTGAGGGACAGTGGACTGGCCACCTGCTGAAAAAGTTTGCTGACCCCTGTTCTTGAGTGAACAGGAGGATCTGCTGCAAGATCCACCTTTAGTTGCAACCCTATGCACAGTATCTTGGGTGTATGCCCCATCATTACTTCTTTCTTTCTGTATAACACTGGGATATAGTGGCATACCAGGCCCTTTGTGAGCTAGCTTTTCCTTTTCAGCACTCATGGGAGCAGGGTATCTTAGCTAAAACAGAAGACCTGCCAGGAATCAGCAACAGAAAATCCCAGTGGAAGCTCTGAGCCGAAAGGATCACTTCACAGCCAGGTTGGTGACAGCAGAAGTTTCACACATGCCACACAGCTTGCTGCAGCCAGCCAGTATTGCTGAGATAACATTGTCATCTCTTCACTGGAGCAGGGCAATGCTAAGGCCTTGGGGAAGAGTAGGGTGGGGAGTGAATAAAGTCCTAAAAGAAAGAAGGAAGGAAGGAAGGAAGGCATGTGCCCTGGGACTACAGAATGCTAATATCAAGGTGAAAACACTCAAGAAGCACACCATATCCTGAAACTCTGAACCAAAATATCCACATCCTGCTTGAATAGGCTTGATGATGACAAAAAACAGACTCTCAAGCCCTGGGGCTTTTCTCCCATCTTGCTGTCTGGTGGCTCAATCAAAGGCCGGAAGATTCTGCTGTCACTACAATTATTATTTTTACTCCAAAATGACCCCCAGTTCCTGTACCCCAACCAATGTTTCTACAAAATAATCTAGAGGAAATTAAGAAATCCCACAATCGTCTCTCAGCTGACAGAAAAATCTCTCAGCTGACAAACATGTGTAAAACACTTGATGTTCCTTTGGAATAGGTAGATGCCTCAGGACAGGCAGTGTATTTCATTGTGCTCTCACCAAGGATGTTACATTTCTTAGAAAAATCAAGGAATACGAACGTACAAAAGGAACTATTTTCCTTCAAAAGATGCAGAAACTCAGCTCACAAAAGAAAGTATTTCAGTTCAGGCCTTACAGCAATAACCGTAAGGATGTAGACCCCAGTTTGGGTCTTTAGTGTTTACAACTGACACCCTATTTTTACTGAGTTTGCTGTGAAACATCGCTGGTCCTACGTGCCATTGTCTGCTGCTGAGCTAGTGGCTGCAGTACTACTTTTTCACCATCTGCAATGATGGCAGCAGAGACCTCCCTCTTCTGGCTACTGTCACAAAGGTACAGAGAATAAAACACTAGGGTCTAACTCAGTAGTGGCCAAACTTGGCCCTCCAACTGTTTTGGGACTACAATTCCTGTCATCCCTGACCACTGGTCCTGTTAGCTAGGGATGATGGGAGTTGTAGTCCAAAAACAGCTGGAGGGCCAAGTTTGGCTACTGCCCGGTTTAAAAGGAGCACCTTGGTGCCTTAAATAGAACACCAAGGAGTGTGCCATGTGCTCTGACCCTCTCACCCTAGAAAGATTATAGCAGCCTCCCAAAGAAATCATTGCCAACCCCCAGAGCTTAAGATAACCACTGACAAAGTAAAACTTAGAGGGAGGGAAAAAAAACACATTTTTCATGCTATGCCTCAGCTGCTTCCCACTCCATGTCTTGCCCCCCTTGGGATAACGATATGTCTAGCTATAACTGTCAAAAAGAAAAACAGAATAGCAGCACCTGAAAATGCCTTCCTCTCCTGCATAAGCTTTTCAGAGACTCTAGGGAGTATTCAGCTTGAGCAGAAAACCCTTCTGGAATTTCATATCCTCCCTTTAGGAGTGTTAGAGAAATGCGACCTCACTTTCAGAAAGTCTTGATCTATCTGAGCACGCCAGCAATCATTTACTCGTATTCTACGCCGATGTTACGATCACAGAAACAATCACGTTTGTTTCACCAGAGTACCACAGCCAAGAGAGGATGTGGAGGCTCATCAGATCAAGAACTGGAGAGTCAGGTAAAAGGGGTGACGAGGTGGGGATGGGGGTGGGAAAACACTGCCGATAAATATTTTTAAATGCTTTTAAAAGCAGAATGTGGAACCTTTCATCAGTACTTTGCGGTCTTCATACTCTGAAATTTTAAGTACATACAAAGTATTTCATGGGCAGGGGTGGCAGTGGCAATAGCTAAGTGATAGAGTGCGTGCTTAGCATACTCAATCCCCAGCATCTCCAGGTAGGATAGGGGGTGTCCCCCCCTGAAAACTGGGCTAAATGGATTCATGGCGCAATTTAGGAAGGCAGATACCTTCATTCCCATGCAATTTATGCTTATTCTAATGCTTGCACTGAAGAGGTGCTCAAATGATTATCCCATCTGGGTCTTCTGGACCCCTTTAATAGACGAGGCACCTTTCAGTGAAGGTAGATTTTGTAATTTGAGATATAGCTGCTGCTCATATATAGGGCTCAGTCTAAGTCCGACTTGCTGAAGCAGCATCAAAGGTCTGTGTTCTGTTACTATCCTGCCTGGACCCTGCACAAGATGAGCTCGTCTCTCTGCAGAGCAGAACAGGGCCTCCTTGATTCCAGCAGTGAGGGAATACAGTATGCATTTGACAGAGGCTCAAACCACATTTTGAGTGCTAATATTGTTGTGGTTCTTGTGGTTATTTTAGTTGGGATCTTTGGCGATTATCTTTGTGTTACATGAGGAAATAATATTTTTGTTCATTAGTCATGAATCATGGAGGAATACTTTTAGTGTGTTATGACTATGAACTGCATGAATTTATTTCATGTATATGATTCTTATTGCTACAACTCGCTTTCAGGTCCTGATAGGAAGCAATGAATAAATCAAATAAATACTGACTTCCCCCTTTCTTTCTTATTTTTTCATTTTTAACACAAAGCAGACACTTAAGTTGGAGCTGGAGAAGAGCAAATGGGAAGAGGTTGATTAAGCCTGTCTTTTCCTGCTCAAAATCTGCCTTCTCCAGTCTGTTTCTCCACCAATTTAGCAAAACATACAAGGACCTTGTAGGTTCCCCAAACCTTTCCAACTATGGGTAAAACAGTAACTGAGAAAAGGCAGTTTTTAGCTGAGAAACCAAACGGAGAGGGAAGCGTTAAGTTGCCTCTTCCTGTCCATCCATCTTTCTATCAGATGCTGATTTTTTTTTTTAAGCAGAGGACAGTATCAGGGAGCTGTACAGAGCATACGGTTCGCACCTTCCATACACAAGTCGCTGGATGATTCTCTTCTTCATGTCTTTGCTTACAGAAGAATTCTGCTGGGAAGCAGTGAGGAATGTTAAGAATCCTAACAATGTTCACTACACAGACAGCCACCTGTGCCACACACAGCATGGCATTTCCCCACTTGGCTGGGTTTTTTTCTTCTTCACAAGCTGTGACCTCCCTTATCCCTATTGACCTAAAGACAAACACTTCATTCCTGCAATTCCCCATTATTCCAGCTTGTAGGCTTGAGCAGTCACAGCCTCATTTTTAGGACGCTAAATTCTTTAATGCATTCATGGTGCCCTTCACATTGTTCTGTCTTATCTAAGCGAAGGGCTAAAAGAGGCAAGACAAAATTCCTATTTTCTCTCTCCGAATCCAAATTCTACTTTATTCAGTCTGCTTGCTCTCTTTTAAAATGAAAACTGCATTTCTTCATATTCTGACAAGAGAACAAAGGCCGAACGTGTGCGCACCAGGGGTAGAACACAGCCTAAAATGCCCACAAAAGAATCTGTTTAAGCCTTAGGAAAGAATTCATTTAGGTTTAGGCCTTAAACCAACCCCCTCCCCTTGCTATATCTGAAAGTGAGGGAATGAAATAAAGGGATGATTCTCGAAAATAAGAGAAGTGCTAATCAGTGGAGATAATCAGAGGAACAAGGCACTATGGAGAACACCAAGCCTTCTTGTGAAAGAGCTTCATGGTGAGAAGAGCACTTTATATGTAAGACTTTCTCCACTATGTCGAGAAGAGTAAGAAGAGAATCACCAATTCCCTGCCTAAAAACCTGTTGCTTTAGGACAAGGATGGGGAACCTGTGACCTTACAGATGTTGTTGGACTTCCATCTCCCATCAGCTCCAACCAGCATGGCCAATAGCCAAGGATGATGGGAATGTAGTCCAGTGACATCTGTAGGGCCAGAGGTTCCCCGCCCATGCTTTAAGATTTTTGTCCAAACCTGTTATACATTAAAATAATGTATGAAGAAATATGAAAGGTAAGGAATAGTAAAGCTATTACTGTTACAGCACTATGTAACTGATTTCAGTTATTTCAAATACAGCCTTGTTGTCAGGCACAATTTAACATGGGGCTGGATCAAACATGCCAAATCCCATCCACACTAGTCATCCTTGAGAGCAGAATTTCATTGAGATTTGTTGGTGCGTATTCCCCATAAATTAAGTTTGGGTTCAAGAATCTCCATCCCTACGGGAACAAAAATTAACTACAAAGATAAACATAACTATAGGTGTGATAGGCATGTTTGGATCAGCCACCTTGTTATACAAACAACCATCAATCTCCAGGCCAGGAGACCTGTTCACAACAATGGTAAAAGATTCAGGTAGGTAGCCTTGTTGGTCTGACGCAGTTGAAATAAAAATAATAAAAATAAAAAATTGTCCAGTAGCACCAATATAGACCAACTAAGTTTGTTCTGGTATAAGCTTTCATGTGCATGCATCTGAAGAAGTGTGCATGCACTCGATAGCTTATACCAGAACAAACTTAGTTGGTCTATAAGGTGCTACTGGACAATTATTTATTTATTTTTTATTTCAACAATGGTAAAGTGATTTAATTTCAAAGGACAAGCTAATCTTGTCATAGTTTTGTGCTGCAGAAAATAAAACAATGTAGCAGCATTTTGAGGTGTCCAAGACTTTGGATGAACAAAGAGCTTGGATGTGGTATATCGATAGATAGAGAACCATCACAAGTGGTTCGGCTTTCCAGTCATGCATAGCAAAACGAACACTTGAGCCACATACTTTCCCCACACCCTCATACAAACATATAAGCCCATGTAAAAAAAAAAAAAAAACACTGTGTGTTAACCAGCTCTCAAAACACTTATATGTGCTGCTGTTCAGCCTTCCTAAAATTGCTGCACTGAACCTCCTGCCTCTTTATTCACACTGAGATAGTTTCCTGCAACACCTCTTATGTAGCTTTTCAAGTGCCTGGCCTTTCTCCACTCTAATTACTCAATCAAATTTTCAGTCTAATCCCTACTCTCCATTAGACATCATCTAGATCCTGAATAAAGGCAAAGAACAGGACTAAGAGACTGGTAGTTCACTGCAAACTACTCAAAAGGAAATCCTATTGATTGCAGCCTAAATGTCATGTGTCATTTGTGTACTCCAATGCTATGCTTTGCCAGTTAAGTACAAACCAACTTGGAAACCATAATTTTCATGGGTCAAATTTGGCATGCAATTTATACACTTCCTCACACACATAAGCCTCACTGGGTCAAATTCAATTTTGTAAACAATAAAGTCAGCTTCTTTGAAACCCACAGGACCTACCAGGTGTGAACTTGCATTAAGACTGGACAGTTCTCACAGCAAAGGAAGCAATAGTTGGCTGCATATATAGTAAGTTATATTTCTAAGGCTAAGCACAGAGTTGAGCTGAACTTGGTGGTTCATTTAAATGCAGTCATGTTCTATGTATGGGCTAATATGGTATTTGCTGTCACAGTCCCATTCTGTGTTTGTCCTTCCTGTTGCTCTGATCCACTTTCAGACTAAGTTTGCTGTACTAGGTACTTACTATTCAGTGAAGAATCTGGCAATACCATATTGACTAATATCTTCTCTGCTTTCCAACAGCTGGCTCACTGCATCTTCCATATATGTGAGGACATGTTGTTGAGCTGAAAGAGAGGGAACATAAGGAAACTAAAACGTGCAGGCTTGTGCAAGTCCATTGATTTGTGTGTAGCACTCATTCTTCCAATGTACAGTACAAAACATGGATGTGTTGGTTACTATGGTCAGAACAATGTGCAAGCAGAGCCTAGATAATGAAGGATGAGGTATACACAAGGTGAACTTAACCTTTATTATTGTACAAGTCTCCCGTAAGTATACTTCCAGGTAGTCTGAAAGAAAGGTGCTTGCATTTTCAGAAGAACTGAGAAGATGGGTGATATCCAAGTAAGTCATACTTGGAGCAGACACATTGAAATCAGTGGGCTTAAATCCATTTATTTCAAGGAGTATGACTAACCTTGGATATAACCCTATGGCTTAAAATAGTGGTTGGCAAACAAGTCTTCAGGACAGTACAACCCGCAGCAAACTTCGCCTTCTAAGAGATCCCAAAGGGATGTTTTCTCAGGGGCAGTCGGCGGGTACCCATCAAAGTAGCATTTATAAAAGTTGACACATTAGAGTCCAAATGGCTCACTAAGCAGAACTGTACATTTTCAAGACTGCTGGTATAAGGGTTGTTAGAGCTTGACAAAGGACACTATTCATTTGCTGTAGAGTTTTTGGACAAGGACAACTTGGTGAAATGCTTTAGCAACTTTACTGCTTTCACAAAAGGCCACACAAGTGGAGGGATATTGGCATGGATCTGCCCTTTTTTCAGCCACTTTGATGCCAACAACAAACAGAGGGCTTTTCCTTAACTGCTTTAGTGTTGTTCTAGCAGTACATCTGCAGTAACGTTCCTTTCCCCATGTAAGAAAAAGGGTGAAGTTATTCCTCCAGCCTAAGAATAACCTTGCTTTAAACTGTGAAGCACAAGGGATAGAGGCCAGGGTCTAGTCTGAAGGCACATTAGACAGTTATTCTCCTGGGATTAAATTGGTCTTGGTCTGGTCAACAGGCAAGGGAGGCCTCCTGGGAACCATATGCATTCCACCTTCAGTTATGTGATGAAAAAAATGTGTAATATAGATTTATATAAAAATAATTGTAAAAGTTCAAGCAAGGGAAAGGGTGAGCACACTAACACAAAAAAGAGGGGAAAGCGGAACTTCCGGTTAGGTGCCGGTCAATGGCGGACGGGAGTCCGACGGCTCCGTCCTCCGCCAGGCTTTAGGGACTTCTGTGCCTGCGCCACGGGTCCCTTAAAGCCACGGGAAGAGCGTCCCGTGGACCTGAGCTTCGTGGGTCCCAGACGTGCCGTCTCCGTTCCCGATTGACCCTCGTAAGGGGGAAAATCGGGCGAGCGGAGCGCCGGCACGGGACTGAAGAAGCGTCTGCCTGCGGAGGATCAAAGCAGCGACCCCGCCAGACTCGAGCACCCGGCACTTCCTGCATAGAAATCTCCAAAGAAACTCTGTAAGTTAAAGAATTGGATTATTTTTACAAGTTTTAAGAGCACTGCTTACAGAGGAACTGCAAAAGGAAGCCTGTTCCCTTTAAACTGTTTGCGCGAGCTTGGTAGCGCTAAAAGATCAAAGCCGCGACTAACGGAAAAGTTTTGCGAACTTTTTAAAAGTTGATTAAAAGTTGTTTAAAGGATGTTTAAAGACTTAAAAACAGTTGATATGGCAAAAGAAGACGCCCCTCACCCTCTGGATTAGGATTCCGGGTCAGTAGCGGGCTGTGATATATTGTTGCCATTTTTTTTCCTTTGTTGGTGTTTCAGTGACTGTTTACCAGTGGAGACATTCTGATTTCTTTGTAACCAGATACAAGTTATTTTGTGGACTTTGGTGGTAACACTGCAAGTTAGGAACTGTGACTGACTTGGGCTACATGAAAATGGGCCCTTCTTGGCTTTAAGGAACTTATATTTTGGGAAATTAAAACTCTTTGCCTAAAAGTTGGATTTTCGGGACTGGTGTGGGCTCCTGGCTCAGCAGCCTCTTTGTTCTCAGGACTGAGCTGCTGGCCACCTGGTGTTTACTTTTGGGACTGTTGGCCTTCTGCTGTGAATGTCTGAGATTGTTACTACAGAAACTGGAGTGACCTTGAGATTACAGTTACAGAGCCCACAAGGAATGGAACTTAGATCAAAAGGAACTGGCTCTGAAAAAAGAAAAGGCTCTGTTTCCCTAACTCTACAGGAACAAATGGAGAAATTAGTTGTTAGTGTTGCAGAAATTGCAGCAGGACTGAAAAGCGTGACTGACGGGTTGAAGCAAACACAAGATCAAGTTTCATCAGGAAATACAGCAGTGAATTCAGCAATAGAAAAATTACAAGCTGATATAAAAGCTGACATTAAAAATTCTACGCAGACCCTAGAAAAATCCATTGGACAAATTGAGGAGAACGTAAGGAAGAACAGAGAAGAGATCAATAGGATTGGGCAAGAGGTGACCACCTTGAAAAAGGACTCAGAGGAAATTAAAGTGGTCAAGGAAAAAATAAAAAAGGTAGAGGAAAAATTGGATAATTTAGATTTGGAACAGATAGAGAGTATTGGATCACGACAGAGGTCTGTTGAAGAGTCCCTCGCGTTTCTGCAACTTCATCAAAGAGAGGGCAACATCCGCCTAAGAAATCTTCCAGAACTGGAAGGGGAAGACCTAAAAGACTACATAGTGAAGTTATTCTCAGGATTTTGGGAGATAGAAGAAATCAACGTCTCAGCACGCATAGTGAAGGCCTTCAGATTTGGTCCAAGAGGCTCCAGAGGAAAGAAAAGCAGTAAAACAGTCAGTGACTGTTTGATTGTGCTACACGATCGACACGACAGAGACTACTTTCTGGACTTGCATTATAGAAACAACCTGGTGGTTGAGCAGAATAAAGCAATTTTTTATAAGGACATCCCCAGATTTTTCCTTGACAAAAGAGTTCCCTACAACGATTTGGCAACTGAGCTTAGAAAAAGGAAAATCCCCTTCAGTTGGGAATTTCCAGAAGGCCTGGCATTTACGTTTGAAGGAAAAAAGATAAGAATAAGGTCCCTGGCGGAGAAGCAGAAGTTTTTGGACAAGCACCTGGAACAATTTAAAGGCACACCACTCGACCCAGCACAATTCTACAGGTTTCCAGAGGTATTTCCTCCACCGCCGGGACCACCACCAAGCCTACCCAGTCCAGGCAAGGACCCAGAGGAAGACAAGATAGGAGAAGCAACTGGAGGAGAAGGCTAGAGAAAGGAAAATGGCGCTCAAGTTAATGACATGGAATGTCCGGGGATTGAATCAGAGACCAAAGAGACGCAGAGTGTTTTATAGCATAGAAAAGAAGAATTTGGATATAATATGCTTACAGGAAACCCACATAGCCCGACGTCATAGAAGATTACTACAGAATAAAAAATTAGGCCAAGAGTTTATATCATCGGATAAGGCCAAGAAGAGAGGAGTAGTGATATACGCAAAGGAGAAATATAGCCCAAGACAGCTTTTTAAAGATGAAGAAGGGAGATACATCGCAATTGAAATTAACATACAAGGCGAAAAATTCTTGATCCTGGGACTTTATGCACCAAATGATGGAAAGTCAATTTTTTATAAGAAAATACATGATCTGCTGTTGGACTATTTGGATTACAAATTAGTTTGCCTTGGAGACTTTAATGGTGCAGTTTCCACACTAATGGATAGATCTCAAAGAACCAAATTAACGAATGATGGGAAACTCCCAAAGACTTTTTTCGAAATGGTGGATAATTTGAATTTGGTGGACTCTTGGAGATTAAAAAATCCCACAGATACAGAGGCAACATACTTCAGCGAACCTCAGCAGTCATGGTCGAGGATAGATTATATTTGGATATCGAATGAATTGGCTCCAAAAATACAAAAGGCAGAAATTGGCCCTAAAACTCTTTCAGACCATAACCCTGTACAGTTAAATTTAAAAATGATTTCCAAGGACTCTTTTAGATGGAGAATGGATGACGCTTTGATGAGAGACACCAAGCTAGTGGAAAGAGCGGCGAAAAAGATGAAAGAATATTTTCAGATAAATTGGAGCTCCGAAGTGGAGAAAAGAATTGCTTGGGATGCAAGTAAAGCTGTAATGAGAGGATTTCTCATTAGTGAAAAAGCAAAAAAGAAGAGACAACAAAATGTAGAGATGGAGAGACTGTTGAAATCAATCAAAGAAAAGGAAAAAGAATTAAGAGGACATCCCAGATGTGTCAAAATCCAAAAAGAAATTAAATACTTGCAATCCCAATATGCCAACATAATGAATCAGGACATCGAATGGAAAGTGAAAATGATGAAGCAAAGAACATTTGAATCGGCTAATAAATGTGGAAAATTACTAGCTTGGCAATTGAAGAAAAGACAAAAGGCAAATGTCATCAATACCTTGGTAGTAAATGGAAAAAACGTGGAGAAACCTGAGGAAATCAGATGGTGTTTTCAAAGATTTTACAAGCAACTGTACAAGGAGGAGAAGATAGATGAAGCAGAAATTGACCGATTTCTGGAAAAGAATGGATTGCAAAAGGTCCCAGAGGAAAAACTAGTTACTCTCAACCACCCAATAACGACACAGGAGATAGAAGATGCGATAAATAACATGCAATTGGGGAAGGCTCCAGGACCGGACGGTTTAACAGCAAAATATTATAAGACATTGAAAGACTGGCTATCGCAGCCACTAAGAGAAGTATGCAACAAGATACTAGAAGGAGATAGGGCACCAGAGACGTGGAAGGAAGCCTTTATCACACTGATTCCAAAACCAGATACTGATAAGACTCAAATGAAAAACTATCGCCCAATATCCCTTTTGAATGTGGATTACAAAATTTTTGCAAATATATTGGCTACAAGATTGAAAAGAGTGTTGAAAGATTATATACATAGAGACCAAGCAGGTTTCTTGCCAGGAAGACAAATTAGTAATAACACGAGAATTATTGTGGACATTTTAGAAAAACTGGAGAGAAACATAAATACAGATGCGGCACTATTGTTTGTTGATGCAGAGAAAGCATTTGATAAAGTCTCTTGGACATTCATGAAAAAGAATTTGGAAAGGATGGGAGTTGGTCAAAAATTTTTGAATGGCATCAATGCCATCTATACAGAGCAAAGAGCTAAAGTAATAGTAAACAGTGTGATATCGGAGGAGTTTGAAGTTGAAAAGGGAACAAGACAAGGGTGCCCTATCTCCCCTTTACTTTTCATTACGGTCCTGGAAGTCCTCCTAAATATGATACGAAAGGACAAACAGATAAAAGGAATTCGTGTGGGAGAGAAGGAATACAAACTACGCGCCTTTGCAGACGATTTGATGTTATCCCTGCAAGAACCGGAAAGCAGTGTCCCCAGAGCTTTGGGAATAATCGAACAATTTGGACTTGTAGCTGGTTTCAAGTTAAACAAGCAGAAAACCAAAGTTTTAGGAAAAAATATGAGTGCAGAACAAATTCAAAGAATACAGGAAGGCACTGGCCTCAATTTTGTTAAAACAGTAAAATATCTAGGTATCAACCTCACAACCAAGAATTTGAACCTGTATAAGGACAACTACGAAAAACTGTGGATGGAAATAAAGAAAGACATGGAAATATGGACAAGATTGAAATTGTCGTTAATGGGAAGAATTGCCGTGATAAAAATGAATGTCCTACCAAGGATGCTGTTTTTATTCCAAGCCATACCAATTCTGGACAAACTGGATTGTTTTAAGAAATGGCAAAAGGACTTATCAAAGTTCATATGGCAGGGCAAAAAGCCAAGAATTAAGTTTAAGATTTTAACAGACTCTAAAGAGAGAGGAGGCTTTGCCCTGCCGGACTTAAGACTCTACTTCGAAGCAGCGGCCTTTTGCTGGTTAAAGGACTGGTTTAAACTAGAAAATGTTGATGTATTGGACTTGGAAGGGTATGATAATATGTTCGGTTGGCATGCATACCTTTGGTACGACAAGGCTAAGATCCACAGAACTTTTAAGTCTCATATAGTTAGAAAATCCTTATACCAGGTTTGGTCTAGATATAAAGACTTGTTAGAGAGAAAGACCCCTAGATGGATCTCTCCAGTGGAGGCCAAGGCCTACAAGAGACCGAACATGTCTGCAAATTGGTTAAGATATATGGACATATTGCAGCAGGAAGGGGACTCTTTTAAGCTAAAAAGCTACGATCAAGTGAAAAGTCAGGTCCCCGACTGGCTGCATTATCATCAGGTATATGAAACATTCAAAATGGACAAAAAAGTTGGTTTTCAAGTAGAAAAATCAAAACTGGAAACAGAACTGATAGAATCGAACTTTAAGAACCTTTCCAAAATGTATAATCTTTTGCTAGAGTGGCATACGAAAGATGAACTGGTTAAATCGTCAATGATAGATTGGGCGAAAGATGTAGGACATAATATTATGATGGATGACTGGGAGAGATTGTGGCAGAAAGGTATCAAATTTACTGCTTGTCATAGTTTAAGAGAAAACATAATGAAAATGGTTTACAGATGGTATTTGACACCAGTTAAGATTGCTAAGATGAATACCAAAATGTCAGATGTATGTTGGAAATGTAAACATGCGAAAGGTACCTTTTATCATATGTGGTGGCTGTGCCCAGCGGTAAATGCTTTCTGGGATAAGATTTATAATGAGCTCAAGAAGGTAATGAAAGTTACCTTTTGTAAGAAACCAGAGGCATTTCTTCTGAGCATGACCAATGAAGAGATACCCAGTCAGGATAGAGTGTTTTTTATGTATGCCACAACAGCAGCTAGAATATTATTGGCAAGAACATGGAAAGGAGAAGAGATACCAACGGTGGAAGAATGGCAGATGAAGATGATGGAATATATGGAACTCGCAGAGCTGACCGCCAGAATCCGGGACCAGAGGGAGGAGAAGGTGTCAAGGGATTGGAAGAAATTTAAGGATTATTTAGTCAAAACAGTAAAATTGAATATCTGAGCAGAATTAAATAGAATAGCGGCTTTAGTAGATATATGTTAGATAAAATTGTTGGTAAGATATTTTTGCGTGAAAAATTTAATTGTTAGGAATTGTGTTAAGATTTGGAGTTAAAGTTAAGATATGATTAAGCAAAGTAAAGTGTATTAGAAATTGAGCTAATGTGAATAGAACAAGATACAAAGCTACCTTAAAGATATATATGATTTTGAAGACAGTGGAGGGAATGGGGGAAGTCCCTCAAAATAGAGAAGTTAGTAACAAGAAAAGTAAGAGGATAAGTGTTAGTTTAAAGGTTTGTATATGTTTCTTTTTATTGTGATTGTTTGATTATGTTTTTGTGTTGTGTTTATGTATTGTATTTTGTATTCTTATATTGTGAATGTTGTTGTTTATGCTATGTTTTCCCTTTGTCTTAATAGAAAATAATAAAATCTTATAAAAAAAAAAAAAAAAAAAGAGGGGAAAGCGTTTTTCAAATGGTGGAAGATTTCAAATGGTAGAATAAATATATTCGACTTCCAGCGAATATTGTGCCGATGTAACTGCTGCATGCAGTAAGTACGGTACCTCAAACACAGAACTGTCACATTCTGCGACATCCAGCCAGTTATGCCCGTTGGGCTCCATAATCATGCTTTACAAGCAATTCTAGTTAGTGGTGTGTGGAGTGCTAAACAGCACAAGAGCACTTATTGGAACAATGGAATTTAGCTGGTCCAGCCATGCACAGAGTCCTCTCAGTAGACTCAGAGCATCTTTAGAAGCCCAGTTAGAAAAGGAAGTGCATAAATCTGGACTGATGTATCCTTATAATTAAAAAGAAATGCAAAAGACACAGTAATGTTCCAGAATCAGCTAATAAGGAATGCAGACACAGCAATCCTATTGAAGTTATCAGAAGATCCATTCCTAATGCGCACAGGCCCATCCTTAAACTATAGCTCAACAGTTCCAGTACAAGATTGTCAACTGAAAATGGACGGTATAGTCACATATAGAATCTTATCTGGGGTAGTTGTCCTTATCCTGCAAGTGAGCAGCTTCAGAAAGTGGTAAGGGATAAAAGGGACACCCACCTAGAGCACCTTATCAGCTGAATCAACCCTGGTAATCAATGGGCTGACAGATGTTACAGGCAGATAATTCTCATATCCAGATAATTTCAAAATCAGATGATTGCTGGCTGATGTAGACAAGTTTATTACCAACAGCATGGCTTTATACGTGCCAATAGTACAAAAAGTTACCAGCTACTTTTTTCACCCTGTACAGTGTTGACAGTCAAATGGATTTTTTTCATCTAAAATTATCTGGGGAACTTAACAAATTTAAGTTTTGGAAGCTTGCATTTCTGATATGTTTAACTCACTTTTTCATTGTCTTGGGATTTACGTGTGAAAGAGTTATATTGTAACAACTGTCTACTAACAATAAAAATCTGTCTGACTTTAAACAAGAGCTTTGTCAATTGCACTGGCTTCTAGTCTGTTTTCAGGCGCAATTCAAAGTGCAGCTTGGGGTCACGTTACTATTTTTTAAGGTATTTTTTATTAAAGATGTATTGGTTAACAAAAGTATGTGCAATGTCTCTTTTTTCAAGTTACATTTTCTACAGATCAGTTTCATTTGTTGAGACATTAGTGTTACATTAGGAAGAAAAGGGGGAAAGAAGTGGAGGGGGCCATGGTGAGTGGGGGTGGAGTCAGGTGGTGATGTTTCTACAGTATTTTACTTAATGTATGTTTGGGATTTTGTGTCAGCATCACTTGTGCGGGTTCTCTTTACTATTCGCTTGTGTTTCTTTGGTGGTGAGAGAGGTTGGGATTGGCCTAGGGTGTGGTTGTTTGTTTGTGATTGGCTGTGGTGAACTTTGGTTTCATATGTGAGTGGGGTGGGTGGGTGTTTTTGAATCAGGTTAGCCATATTGATTCGTATGCTGTTGGTGAATTCTTGTCGTCGTCTTGTTGGGCTGTGTATGTGATAAAGGGGAGCCATACCAGGGTGAAGGTGCCTTCCTCCATTTGGCCCTGTGTCAGTTTCAGTTTCTTGGTTCATTTTTCTATTAAGGCTGTTTCCCATACTATTTGGTAGGCCTACCATTGGTCCATGCTTACTCCTGGGGGTCAGGTTACTTGAAGAATCGCCTCCACCCACACGTACCTAACAGCAGGGTGGATTTGATTTAAATCAAACTGATTTAAATCATGATTTAAATCGCTAGTCAGTAAGGCTTGATTTAAATCACAGTTTTCTACATAAAGACTAATTCTTGCTGGTATAACTTTAATATGCAAGTAGATGAAGATTTTTAGAATAACAACTTTTCATATTAGTTTTTTTAATCCCAGTTTAATAGGTTAATCATTCATATTTGGACAACTTTTCTTTTGTACTTAGAAGGAGAAAAATAATCATTACCTTAATAATAGCAATTTAAATAGATTTATTAGATCCATTCCACTCCAAACAATCAGAAAAATATTGTTTCTATTCTATTCACTGAACTTCTTGAAACTTAACACTGAAGGGGTTGATTCTGTATTCATAGGTTTGTAGAACAATGGAATTAAGGTCTTTTTCTCAACTCTGTTCATGTTATAACATTTTTGCTGTGAAGAAGAGGCATGTGATCTCTGCTGAATCAAATTCAGTTTTGAGAACTGCAAAAGTAAACCAAGCATCTGTGATAATATCTTGTAGGCAGAGAAACTGCCCAATAATTTTACAAAAACCTCTGGAAGAGCATAAACGACATTGTGAATGGATTAATGGAATTTATTTACCAAAAAAATTAAACATACACAGCCTTATTCTACATAATTAAAAAACTAATCTTTATTTCATGATTGAATAACCTTTGGATGTTAATATATTTTCCTCAAAAAGCATTTTATTTAAAAAAAATCAATTTAAATAAAAAAAATCTGATTTAAATTTTAAAAATCCGATTTTTTTTTTAAAAAAATCATTGATTTTTATCCACCCTGCCTAACAGGACTAAAACTGCATTTTGTGGCCCTTCTGCAGGTGATCCTGTATTTTTGTATACAACTGTTTTTAAAATGGATTTTTTTTTTAAATAGTATTCTCTAAGAAAACAGCACAAGGAAACTTACTTCTCAGTTAAGAATGGCTGGTGATACATTTGTTCCTTGCCATCTTACTCTGGACTATACCCCCCCCCCATCTCTCTCACCTTCCCCAACATCCAGTCTGACTCAGAGACCCACAGTTCTGCAAGCCACTGTAGTTGTGCATGCTAACCTCTTCCACCCACACATGGTACTTATAATGGAAAGCTCTTTCATCTTGTCATAGCTGACAGGTGGGAAGGCAGGGCAGATGGACCCAAAGAGAAGCCTAGAGAAGACAATTTGCTAGTGGGCACTATGATTAAAACTGCAGATGAGTTCTGATTGTTATCAGGGACTTTTTCTGTCTAGAACATTATTTAGTACAATGGCAGAATGGGTAAAGCACACCCTGGAAAATACCTTGCAGCTGGTGGTAAGACTGTGAGCCAGAGGTTCAAAGATATTATCGGGCAATAAAAGATACAGGGTGTAGCTTTATTTAATTATTTTGATGCAAAGGAATAAATTTTTAATTTATGTGAGTGATTAAAGAAAAATAACTCCACGCACCTGTGATGCCTCAGGGAGAAACGAGTCGTGCAACTCAGTCACACTCCTAAGTTAACAGCAACCAGGTTATTTTCTTCTTCTTCTCCTCCTCCCTCCCTTTCCCCTGCGTGCCCAAGTGCTGTGCTCAGTGATCTCCTCCCAGAAATTGTCTGAGCCAGCAACGGCACTCATTAAATCTAAAAGCAACATGCTAGTAAAAAGTCCTCACCTCTCACCTAAGAACCTCTTACCCAATTACAACAGGCAGGGCTTCCCCCCCCCTCCACACTTTGGTCATGAAGATGCTCTTCCCATTTGGTCTGGTCCTGTGCCCAAGCCCAGAGATCTGAACACAAGTTAACTGTTCACACACACTACAAGATTACACTGTGCAATCCATATTTACAAGTTTATATATCACAAAGCACAGTCTCATAATTCTGTAATAATGACAGCATTCAGTGTTTCAGCCAGCTGAAATTTCTGATCATCACAAGGAAACACATCTATTAGCAGCTAAATGTTATAACAAATTCACTTGTTTTTAGAAGGTTTTGAAGAATTAGAAACCAGAGGCCTTCCTATTGGGCATATCCAACCATGAGATACACAGGAAAGATAAAGTGTTTTTTATGTATGCCACAACTGCTGCTAGAATTTTGATTGCTAAATGCTGGAAATGTGAGGAGCTCCCTACGGTGGAAGAATGGCAGATGAAGTTAATTGACTATATGGAACTCGCAGAACTGACCGCGAAGCTCTGAGACCAGAGGGAGGAGGCGGTGCAAGAAGATTGGCAGAAATTTAAAGACTATTTGAAACAACGTGAAAAATTGGACATTTGAAGTGAAATCAGTGAACATAATAGGCGACAGCAATTACAATGTTAGGTTAAAGTAGGATATAAGAAGTGAAGTTTGAAGGAAATTTTAGAATATAGTATAAGATAGAAATATAAGATGTTAAGATCAATGTGATAAGATTAAGATATAGTGATAGAAATAAGATGAGTTAAGGTTAAGATGAAAAATTATGGTGAATGTTTATTAAATTAGTCAAGAAGTTACTAAAGTAAATTAGAACTGAACGCAGAAGAGGGAACGGGGGAAGTCCCCCAAATAAGAGTAGAAATGAAGTTAGAGTAAATAGGTTGATATGTTTTTGTTTTGTTTTATTTGGTTGTTTTTGTGTAATTTGTAATGTGTTTGTTTTATGTTGTTTGTATGGAAAACTCAATAAAATTCTTATTAAAAAAATAGAAGGTTTTGAAGAATTAATTAACACTGAAATTCTTCTATCCACCTCTTTCCCTTTCTCTATTCTATTCTTTTCTTCCTTTCATGGGGTTATTAAAGATAAGTGGTCCATTTAAAGTAAGATGGTACAAGGTTAAAACAGTTAATCAACCAATGCAGATAACATATTCAAACATAGATATCTATACAAGAAAGGTCAGGTGAGAGAAAACAGGAAGGGTGGTGGGATGAAGCAGGCAACAAAGTTATCATAATCACCACTTAGGTCTTATCAGTGAGACATAGTTATTTGTAACATTTTATTTTCATTGCCTCATTAAAACACAAATCTCTTTAAAAGGAAATAAATTTAGTATTAGTAAAGTTAATCTGTGTTCTGATCAGAGTTCTAACAAGCATTTTATCACACTCCTGTAAAAATTAAATCATTTGACGGCACAATGGGAAGCTGATAAGAATCAAGTTCTAATACACAGGATCCAAAGGAATCAAATGGTTCTGTTGCTCCGAGGTAAATCAGTAACCAAGCAGATGGAGGCACATAAAATAATGATTGGCATTATGGCAAATGCAGTACAAGTAGTGCTGAAGCAGAAAGAAAAGCAGCTGTGTTGCCCCAGGAGAGAAAAAAACACACAATAAAAACATCAACCTTGGGGCAATACCTTTACTTGGAAATTGAAAATATCACAACATTGTGTAAAGACTTTTGAGGTCTCCAGAATTCATCATCAGACTAGATGGTGAACAGGAATACCCATGGCAATGGTTGTTTTTTCTAATTACATAGATAGGGAAACAACCATTGTATATATTTGCTTCCCAAGAGGTCCCAGTGTGACCTGATTAACATCTAATACAGCTGAATTTGACCATCTGTTGCCTTACCCTGGGCTTGTCCACATTTTAGAATTTTTTAGCTGTTAATCCGCTTTCCCCCCCCCCATTTAAATTAGACCAGAGTAGTCCACAGCTGCATGTATTTGAATTTGTATATGAATAACAACCTTGGTCTTTCCTGTTCATACCAACAGGTATTTTCCCCTGCTTTTTAATTTGTTGATTCTATTATGCTAATGAAGTAGCAACAGGGTATGCCCACATATAGCTATGCGTGCATCTTGTTATGAAAAAAATTCCCCACCCAACAACTGTGCAAAAGCACACAGTCAAATTGGGCAGTTGTAAATTTGCTTGTGCGGTTTTCTGGTTCTGTTTAAACCCGAGGACTCAAAAGAAAATATATTGCCATATAATACAAACACAAGTGTCATCATGCCACACTTTGCTTGGCCACAAACAGGTGGTACTGTGAACTACAGTGTGACAATAGCCTTCAGAGAGCTGTGGGGCCTTCACAGCAGTGTCTGAGGGCAGCAAGTGGCCTAGGTGAGCCACAGAGGAATAGTCATGACAGGCCAGGGCAGTTCCTCAGCAACTGGCCTGCTCTGCTGCCACTATTGTTCACCTCACAGACGATGCCATTTCAGCCTTCTCCTATGAGCAGGATAGTTGCTGAACAGCTGGCCTGATTTGTCGTGACTCTTCCTTTGTGGCTCATGTAGGCTGTTGGCCTCCCTTCATGAGAGAATGCATAAAGGGAGGGGGGGGTTCCCCTGTGGCTAATTTGAGCCTACTTCTGCTGCAGTTTCCTCCTTCCTCACAGGAGAAGCTGTAAGGGGAAGGGAGGCTTGGCAAAGTCCAAGGGGAGAGGGGAGGGAGATATCTATCTCTCCTTTGCGCCTTTCAAGCCTTTCCTCTCTCCAGGTAAGAGCACTCTGTTAATGTTCAGAGGTACCTGATTTGGGGGTTCTCCCACTCTCTGCCTCAGGCAGAAACAGCAGCATGAGGTGGAAAGGGAAAGGTCTACTGGGTTACCTTAGGCAATTGAAAAATGGAGAGTAGGGGAGCAGGTAATGGTAAAAGACCCCTGGATGGTTGTTGTTGTTGTTGTTGTTGTTGTTGTTGTTCGGTCGTTCAGTCGTGTCCGACTCTTCGTGACTCCACGAACCAAAGCACACCAGGCACCCCTATCCTCCACTGCCTCCCGCAGTTTGGCCAAACTCATGCCAGTCGCTTTGAGAACACTGTCCAACCATCTCATCCTCTGTCGTCCCCTTCTCCTTGTGCCCTCCATCTTTCCCAACATCAGGGTCTTTTCCAGGGAGTCTTCTCTTCTCATGAGGTGGCCAAAGTACTGGAGCCTCAACTTCAGGACCTGTCCTTCCAGTGAGCACTCAGGGCTGATTTATTTAAGGATGGATAAGTTTGATCTTTTTGCAGTCCATGGGACTCTCAAGAGTCTCCTCCAGCACCATAATTCAAAAGCATCAATTCTTCAGCGATCAGTCTTCTTTATGGTCCAGCTCTCACTTCCATACCTTACTACTGGGAAAACCATAGCTTTAACTATACGGACCTTTGTCGGCAAGGTGATGTCTCTGCTTTTTAAGATGCTGTCTAGGTTTGTCATTGCTTTCCTCCCAAGAAGCAGGCATCTTTTAATTTCGTGACTGCTGTCACCACCTGCAGTGATCATGGAGCCCAAGAAAGTAAAATCTCTCACTGCCTCCATTTCTTCCCCTTCTATTTGCCAGGAGGTGATGGGACCAGTGGCCATGATCTTAGTTTTTTTGATGTTGAGCTTCAGACCATATTTTGTGCTCTCCTCTTTCACCCTCATTAAAAGGTTCTTTAATTCCTCCTCACTTTCTGCCATCAAGGTTGTGTCATCAGCATGGTTCAGTCCAGTCAAATTCAACTATGGGGTGTGGCGCTAATCTCTGCTTTCAGGCCGAGGTGGTGTTAGTCAGCATACAGCTTTTCCGCATCATGTGGGCAGCATAACTAAACCGCTTCTGGAGCATGGGACACCATGACGAGTGCCAGAGTGCACGGAAATGCCATTTACCTTCCCGCCGCAGTGGTATCTATTTATCTACTTACATTGGTAGGCTTTCGAACTGCTAGGTTGGCAGAAGCTGGGACAAAGCAACAGGAGTTCACCCCGCTATGCAGATTTGAACTGCCGACCTTCTGATTAGCAAGCCCAAGGGGGTTGTCAATGAAGGTTCTGTGCAAATCTGAGGGATCAATTCTGGGACTCCTTGCATTCTTTATCACCAGGTTGGGCACTGCTTTTCATTTGGGTGAAGACAAAGGCCAAGTAGGTAGTTCTGCCTTCTCTCTTGTCACCCAATAGCATTTCTTCATCTTCTCCACGTAAAGGACCTACTACTACCTTGTTCTTCATCTTGCTTTGAACATAGCTGAAAAACTCTTTAAAAATTATTTTTCACCTCTCTTGCAAATGTAGTAGAGCATACTAAAGGGGCAAACACTACAAAGAAACAACTGCCACGTAACAGATGCTCCCTAGCTTTAAATGTAAAACAAGAAGATCCAACTATGAACGGAAAATCATAATTATGTTTTTCCTGACATTTTCCGTAAGGGAAAAAAAACCTACCCACTCAATAAGCTGTCAAGTCCAGTGGGAGGTCAAAACGCTTACATGCTGCAGGGAGGGGGTAAAAATAAAGCTAGCAAGCCCATTACATATTGCCATATCCCCTGTCTCTCCCTCACAGACATTAGGACTCCACTATTGTATATCTGAGCACTTTCTGTTATGCTGCTCAGTAAGAAAACAGGAGAAAGTGCTGAGGATTATGAAGCAGTTATTACTGGAGTTTAAGCACATGCCACTCCGCTGCAACTTTACTTACAGTGGAATGGTGTGTCTACTCAGAAGCAAGCCTCATTAATTTAATGGGATTTACTTCCAGGAATATGGGTAAAGGATTACAGTTTAAGAGCTGTCAAGAGAACACTAAAAAGAGAAGTCAAACCGCCTCAGAGATGGACAAGGGATGGCAATTCAAATTTCTCGTATTAAGTTCTAAAAGGTTTAAAACAGTATCACATAGCAAACAGTACTGTTTCTGGTACTGGTTTTTGTTAAAGCCTAGCCATAAGAACATTTTTCAGTCTTTTCAAAGCTGCTACTGCAAAAATCCTACATTCAGAACTTCATCTGTAATTATCTTCAAAGCACATTTTATTAATTATGTTGCGGATAAAAACTGTACCAGATACATTTCCCACTTAAGCATATATTTTCAGGAAGAAACTCGTTGGCTGTTTCAAATAAAAGAATAACTTGGCTCTAGCATCTTGATACACGTTTCCTGGTGCCTAAAGGTGACAAGAGTGATTCATGAAACTAACATTTTCACTGCCAATCAGGTAACAGTTTGACAGCCACTGTTCTGCACAGTGTTTTGGTTTGTTTGTTTGTTTGTTTGTTTTTTGAGCAAGCGTAACAGACACAAACAAACAAAAAGGCAGGCACAAACTGGGTTACTGCATGTAAAATCCTATGTTGTGTCTACAGAAGTACAGTGCTTTCAATCACACAAAAGCACCAAACTATGCTCACCAAACATGTCTCTGTATACACACAGGGTGTTAAACACTGTTATTAATATATCTGTCAATATCTCTATTGGATTTGAAATTGTTTACATAGATAGATGTTTTAACTGCTTTTATTTAAAAGCTTTTACTGGTAATTGTTTCTATATATGCAATTTTTTATAAGTTTTATTCTATTGTTAAATCATTTTGTGTTGCTTGATACGAAATGATTTATACATGAAATTAATAATTGTGCTGTAAAAACTTTTTCAGCTATGAAAATACTGATTTTTGTGCATTTATGTAACAATCACAAATAACCCAGTTGTTTTGCTTAAGCCTGCATAACAGCAGCAGAGCACACAACTTAAAAAAAACCAAACCAACCCGATTCATTTAATATTCCGCAGTTTTTATGCCACAATCTTAAAACTGCTTTTTAAACTCAGGGAGTCTGGAGGTTAGTGGAACATTACCCTCTGGTCAGTAGGCTGCTAAGCACACATTTATTATAATGCTTTCATTTTCACGGTGCAGATTTCTTCCTTTAAATTGGGCCGTTTTTCAAGGTTTGTGACCTTATCTTCAAATGCCTGTAGCCAGGCTACTATAGCTGACACTCTAAAAGCATGTCCTGCCACAATAGCTACAGTCCACTGAACTATTCAAGCTGTCAGCCAAGAGAGCGAGAGAGACGTGCACGTGAGGGCAGTTTTGCCTTGGCAGCTGATCCCATGCTGGCAAAGTTGAAGGTGCTGATAGTCAGGAACAAGCTGCGCTGCATAATAAGACCAACCTTTGTTGGTTATATGCCTCACTGACCGCAATGCGACTTACTTCTGAGTAACTATGTCCTAATAAAACATGTATTTTTAGAGCACTAAAAATATTTGACACAGTGCAAGTTTATCAGATTCACCATTTCCTGTTTCAGCCACTGGGATTTGGCTAGCGTTAGAAGTTTTGAAAGCTAAACCCAGAATTGGAGGGATTAATTTGGTTAGAAGTCCCACGAGGCAAAAGATATACACACCTGGGATGCAGCTCTTAAAGAATATAAAACTTTATAGTTCAGTCTGTTTGCTTGGAAATATGTCCTCTGCATTTTAGGGAAACTGGTTTCCCCCAAGTGGTTGTGTGTTTGTGTCTGTAGTGGTGGTGGTGGTGGGGTGTGTGTGTGTGTGTGTGTGTGTGTGTGTTTTGATTTTGAGGCTTTATGTCATAAATCCTAAAGCACTGACTCCAGGGCAGACCTATGGGTTTCAATGGTAATAATTTGATATTTTTGACTCCTCCAGTCAAACATTCTATCATGTAAAGCACAAAGTCATACCAAAACACAGGAGGCTGAATTTCCGAGTATCTCCTACTAAAAATTGCTAGGGTCATTTTGTTCATAACCATCACTTAAGACACCAGATACACAGGCAGAATTATAAATTAATATTCTACTGAACTGATTCTTTCCAATCATGTCTTAGATTCATACCAGACAGCCCTAAAGATTATCCAGGACAAGACGGGCAAATAACCAAGACAACCAAAAGCTCAACTATTGTATGCTGCTAGGACTGATCCTTCTCCGTTTTGCAGGGTTTTGTCACTCTTGACACTTTGTTAACCTCAGTATCAATCTTCAGAAACTCAGTGGGTGGGGTGCTCCTACACTGTTTTGGCAAATGTGCTGGTCTGGCACGTCATTCAGCAGATAGTGTTACAGTGCAGGGTATATGCTGCTGATCTGGGACATGTGTTGTGAGGCTATACAATCTGGCAGTATTTTACCACTAAGGACAACATGGGTCAAATGGAATCTAAATTAAGAACAAAAGAATTTCTCAGCCTTGAGCTCAACTGAAAACAAACACTTCTGTGTTTAGCTAGCAAAGCAATGCCAATGCACAACCTTTTACAGATAGCCCATCCCGATGCAGCCATGCAGCCTGGTATCACCCCCCCCCCTTTTCTTTTCTTTTTTGCTCAGAATCAAATACTGGTAGGTTGCTCTCCTCTATGATGGGAGGATGAGTAACTTCAAGCCGTATATGACGGCTGTGACACATTGTGACAATACAAGCCAGGGATGTCACTTTTTTGTGGCCCTGTTTTTTTTCGCTGGGCATGTCATTTTGGACTGGTACACTGCACCAAGGCGCTAACACTTTCCCCATGCCTTGTCTACTCAAATCATTATTCCAGGCCAAGGGGTCTCCCCACACTTTTTCAGTCCAAAATATCAGGAACACAGGGAGCTGCACTGGCCTACCTAGCTCAGTATTGTCTAAAATGGTACAGAAGTGGCACTCCAGGGTCTCCTCCAGCCCTACCTAGAGATGCTGGGGATTGAACCTGGGACCTTTTGCATGTAAAGCAGATGCTCTTCCATTGAACCATGGCCCTTCCCCTATTCTCTTAGGACTCAAGAGGACTGGATCCAAACTAAGTTAGTTGCATTTAGGACTCACTGAAAACAATGTGAGAACTCCAGTCCCGCTACTTTCAATGGGAACTACGTGTGGCTAACCTACAGCACTAACATCCTATACATGTTTACTCAGAAGTAAGTCCCGCTGATTTTAATGAGCCCTATTAGCCCAAGGTATTTGGGCAGAGAGTTACAGCCTTAATCTGGAGCCGATGCAAAATCTTTAAGTGTTAACAGTGAATGCAATATTAATTACTATGTTTCTTTCACTAAAGCACTTATTATTTCTAAACTCCTTGCCAACCAAATAGTTAAATGTATGAAGGCAGGAGTGCAGGCAGGCAAACATGAAAGAAGGAACAGCTAGAAGAAAGAAGAAAGCATCAAATGCGTTTTCATGCGCTGAGACTCAAGGGCTCTCTGACTGGCAATGGCAGAACAGCTGCACCCCACAGCGCTTCCCGTTCGTAAGAGACGCCACAACTCTGGCATCAACCAGTCCCAGGCTTTACAAAACACAGACCTTCCCTGGCAGGGGGCTCATGTTCTCACATGTCCGCAGCTGGCACAAGATGAAGGGGAAAGGGATTGTGGTAGAGAGGGGGGAAAGAGGAACTTAGCTCAAGAGAGAAAATAATTAAAAGTTTCAAAATCACTCTGAGAACAGTAAGCCCTCCATTAGACCTGGAGTTGGAAAAGAGCTTCACTGAAAGGACAGCACTTCGGCAAAACAACCAAGAAATCAAAGCTATGAAGCACATTCAGATACGGTAGAGCTTTGAACTGGGAAAGTTCCTCGTGGAACAGCCATACACTCAAGCCGCTCCACCTCAGCCTCACATCTACAATGGGGAGATATTGATGGGCTGCTACCATACAGAATGGTTGTAAGGATTACTGAAGTTCTATATTTAGAGTACATTGACCACAGCAGGTTTTTAATTGTGTCCCCTTGGCTTGTATTGTTTAATGCTATTCCCTTTCCAGCTGCTGGTTTGTTTGTTTTTAGCAACCACTTTTTTAGTGGTCCTCTTGACATATTAAGTTAATACCATTTTCTTATGATAGCTGGTTGCTATATGTGTTTTTGAATACTGCCTGATTAGAAATATTGATTTCATTTCTTAATGAATCAATTTTTGAAATGCATTTCAAAAGGCAGGACATTAGCTTTAAATAAACAATCATACCTAGCATTAATTTTGTTAATGTTTCTTCCTCTGCGACATCCTGAATTTTAACAAGTGGCTGAAATACTGTACTCTAAGCATACAAAAAGGGTTGATATCCTCATCTTCAACCCCATCTTTAGTCAATCCACATTAACTGTTGCTTTCATATAAAAATGATCCTGTTTTAAGTTTACATTCATTTTGCCTTTTCTGCAGTCGGCTTATCCCCTATAGGTCCTTCCTCAAAAATGGTTCCTGCTTCTCTATAGTAAATCTTCCTCAGTGGTGGCTTGGGCCCATTGAGAATGGTAACCAGGCTGAAGGGAGGCCAACAGTAGGTGGAACCAGAGCCAATGACAAATGGAGCCTACCAATTCTAGTTTTGTCTAGAGATGTGAAGGCACAGATCCATTTTTAATCAATTTTTCATGGGGGAACTTTTTTAAAAACAAAAACAGGAAAATTTGGGTAGGTATGTTTTCCCTCCCCCATTTTTTTCTGGTTTTACCCATCCCCCGCACCCTTCATATCTCTAGTTTTGTCCCCATCCACCTCTCTGTTGAGTTCTACAAAGCAACACTGAGACTACAGAGGAGCAAGCTGACAGCCAGTGCCACCTCTAGGCTGCTTGTAAGTTAGACTGCACACAAGTCAGAATGCAGGCAGGTGCCGGTTGGCTGAGGCTAGACTGGGAATGGCGAAGCAGTGTCCCATTTGCCCTAATGAACTAGTACCCACTATTTCCCCATATTTAACAGACTCAACTTTCTGGGTCCATTATACTTTGAATAAAGGCAGCTCTGCTCATGACATGGGAGCAGGATTCAATGCTTTCATATAGGATGGCAGTCTCCATATACAAGGGTAAGGAAGAAAGGTTCAGGACAGGTTGCACCACTCCCCATCCATCTATGCAGTTGATGGGGGGCAACTGCATTACCAATAAGAAACAGTCAGGTTTTTTTAAAGCCCCTTGCTCTTTAACAACTGAACATGAATGGCATAAATGAGAACACTGAAATCCAAACACAGGACAGCCTTGTTCGGTTAGATCAGTTGGTTACAGCGTGATGCTTATAATGCCAAGGTCACATGTCTGATCCCTGTATGGGTCATATTCCTGCATTGCAGAGAGCTGGACTAGATGATCCAGGAGGTCCCTTCCAACTCTATTACAGTATTGTACCATTCGGTATGAATGAGGTTCTAATGCAGAGGCGTGGAAAAGACCCAGGTGCCTCCATAGTCCAGGGAACTCAAAGTACAACCTTGATCTCCAGTCCCTGAAAATATTTCACAGAATGTGTAACAGAAAAATATTGCAGCACAAACTGACACAGGGGGTGTTCACTACAACAGGGTTGGGGTGGGGGGTTTTAAAGGACCCAACCTGCTTGGTTCCTTCTCATGTGTATAGCGGGGAGGGGGACGACTTAAAGATACTTTGCCTATCCCAAGAGAGAGGAGGCTGAGCTTGGAGTCTCTTCAAAGAACACCTGATACACAGCCTGGGGCAACAAACAGACTTCTGAATGAGATTAACATGATTTGGTTTCTCTAATCACAATTACCTGTAGTCTCACAGCCAGTTAATTCTATTAACAAGGCCTTGAGAAACACAATAAAGCACCTGGAGAAAGGCAGCCATTCTCTCCAAAGAATTTTGTTTAAACAAACCCAGGTCAATGCCGAAAGAGATTCAAAAGCACTTTCCCAAACATTGCTTACTTTTACTGGATTCATATTAATCAAACAAACCCTTAGTCAACAGCTTTTGTGAAAATCATACAGGCGCTCCCCCAAACCCCGGAAATAAAGTAACTCTTTAAAAAACAACATACCTGAGCATGATCTATACAACACAGGGACAGGACAACGAACTTATTACTGAACTGCCCAAATTCCAACAGACTTTTCAAACAGTTTCCAAAAAAGTATGAATTTAAATGTAGTAGCACAAGTAAAAGGGATGAATGGGCTAAATAGGTAAGTAGATCAAATCCATCCATTATTTAGGAGATTATGACCTAGATTTAAATGTATAATTGAGAACTAAAAGCAGACATTCAAGTTTAGGGGACAAAAGGCCAAGATGTGTATGGCTGGGAGGCCTGAACTCCAACATAATGACATGAAATTATTATTGTTTCCTCCCACATAACAAGACCCTAAAATCATCTTCCCAGGTGTCATGGCCAGATGAAGAGGGGAAGGCCAGTAGCTCAGTAGTACAACATGCACTTTGTATGCAAAAGGTCTTGTGTCCAGTCCCTAGCATCTCCAGGTCAAGCTCAAAACGTCCCCTGCCTGAAACCCTGAATAGCCAGTGCCAATAGTTTTGCTGACACTGATCTAGATTGACCAATGTTCTGACTTG
Organism: Lacerta agilis; assembly: GCF_009819535.1. Taxonomy (NCBI): domain Eukaryota; kingdom Metazoa; phylum Chordata; class Lepidosauria; order Squamata; family Lacertidae; genus Lacerta; species Lacerta agilis. Next base: position 48,339,428 of record NC_046312.1, read on the forward strand.
ATATAAGGCAGCATCCTATCACCCTTGTGGTGGGCGACTACTAGAGAAGCTGTATTTTCAGTGGTGGTATCTTCTGATGAATGCCTTCACTGGAGAGTCTTGCCTGGTGCCCAAGTTGTGGTCCTTTTAGCACCTTTTTATTTTCTAAATCTTTTCAATCTTAATAAAAGTAAGAATTATTGTTTATTAGTTTTTTTGCACTGTAGCTTTCCTCTGACACTATTTTCACTCTGGTTTTATTCTCCTATTGGTTTTAGTTTTACATTTGTGTTTTATGTCATAGTTTTGTACTTTTGGTCTTAATTTTTACTTGTAAACTGCTCAGAAAAGCTTTGTTTATTGGGTGGTATATACATGTTATAAATAAAACAAAAGGGTACATTCGTTTTAAAAATCAAACACACAGAATCATCATATGATGGCTGAGAAATTTGCTCTGAAATACTAGGGGATAGGGGATCTGGCTTCAATTGCATGTCCAGTCAACAGAGTTCTTGGTTGGCCAAATCAAAACATCTGAGCCTTTGTTTCCCACACATAAGATGTGGCATAACAATGACCAACTCTATTGGATGGAGGAAGATAATGAGCATTCAACTAATAAAAATAGCCAGTTTTATACTGAGTTAAACAAAATAACAGAGCTGGATGGTGCTTTCCCACAGACTGGCTTATCCAGTGCCTTCAAAGAAAGGCTTTTCCTTATGGGGCTGATGTTACTTATTTGCTTAAATGAGTAGATTTTGAATTGTGTTACTGGAAAACCAAGGGGTTATCTCCTGATAAGGAGCTTATCGGGAGTTCCTCAATGAAAAGTTCAGCAAGAACAAACAATTTTACCTAGAAGACAGCTTGCACACTACTGCCAATCTGCTCCTGCAGGTTGTAGTCGCAGCTCGCAGGGGAATATTGGGCTTGTTCTAACCTAAGAGCAGTCTCAGTTCCATGCAGGATCAGCAAAGACCTGGACAAAACCATATGTGAGCTAAGTATACCTTTTTTATCATTCTGCTCAATCCTCTGCAATGTGCAGCAGTTCCTTGGCAGGGAAGCCAATGTGGGGAGGGTTCTTTGAATATAGAAAAATAAATAAATAATTGGTGGCTTCATGCCATTTGTGATCAAAGAGATGTTTAAGAGACACAGCTCACACTTTCCTCTTTGCAGTATACTATAGTCCAATGAGAGATTTTACTTTCTTGGGCTCCATGATCACTGCAGATGCTGACAGCAGTCACGAAATTAAAAGACGCCTGCTTCTTGGGAGGAAAGCAATGACAAACCTAGACAGCATCTTAAAAAGCAGAGACATCACCTTCCCGTCAAAGGTCCGTATAGTTAAAGCTATGGTTTTCCCAGTAGTAATGTATGGAAATGAGAGCTGGACCATAAAGAAGACTGATTGCCGAAGAACTGATGCTTTTGAATTATGGTGCTGGAGGAGACTCTTGAGAGTCCCATGGACTGCAAAAACATCAAACTTATCCATCCTTAAATAAATCAGCCCTGAGTGCTCACTGGAAGGACAGATCCTGAAGCTGAGGCTCCAGTACTTTGGCCACTTCATGAGAAGAGAAGACTCCCTAGAAAAGACCCTGATGTTGGGAAAGATGGAGGGCACAAGGAGAAGGGTACGACAGAGGAGGAGATGGATGGACAGTGTTCTCGAAGCGACTAGTTTGAGTTTGGCCAAACTGCGGGAGGCAGTGAAAGATAGGCATGCCTGGCGTGCTCTGGTCCATGGGGTCACGAAGAGTCAGACACGACTGAATGACTGAACAACAACAACAACATAGTCCAGTTCTAATTGTTGGGATTGGGTATAGTCAAAGGAGAAACTATGCTATTTTCAAGCAGGAAAATTATGGTGATGATGCAAATACAGATTTTTTAGTATCTGAACTCAATGTTCCAGCAGGATTAAGTCCCTCAGTGGGAGGCCTGTAGACCACATCAGTCCTTCCAAACTTCTCCTCTTCCCTTATTTCCATTAATCTCATACTTTTGTTTGCTGTGATGCTTCCAGTAGCTGCTAACACCTAGCTCACTCAAGTTGCATTCTGCAACTCATGTAAAAGTGTATCACACAACACGTGCAGTTTCCTAAAGAAACACAGCAGCCATGGCAGACATTGGTAGCCACCAGGTCATGAGAGATTAACTATTCCCAGAGCCTATTCAGCATGGAAGACAATTTCCCAAAATTTATTTGAACATTAGTTTAGATTACAGGATTACATGTTTATAACATCTCTGCTATCCATAGGCATATTTTGTACTGCAAATACTTTATCTTCCATTGCTTCACACATTTCACATGCACTTTCAAGGACAGAAGAAGTGTGCCAAATTACTGATGTGTATACTATGAGGCAAAAGATGTGATCTTAAGATATATATAAGGAATAAACCTTGTTGAATCCAGTAGGGTTCACTTCCAAATAGCAATGCATAGGACTGTGCTGTAAGACACGCTTATCTGGGAGCAAACCCCATAGAACGCAACTGGATTTACTTTAGATTGTGCTACACAAATTTAAACCAGCAACTTCAAATCTTACCTTAGCGGCAAACTCACTAGATAGTCTTAGGCAAATCACTATCTCTCAGCAGCCCATCCAGAAAATAATATGATAACAGTAATACAGTTGTTGCAAAGATTAATGAGATAATATATGTGAAACACTGCGAAACACTTTGGAACACCCAGAAAGTGCTACGTAAATACTGTTGTTATATAATCTCAAAAACGCTAGAACACTTCTTGGGGTTTGTTTGTTTTTTAGTATAAAGAATCCTAACTTGACGCAAGAGGTTGCTTAGTTTAGCTTCGTTCCACCCTGATCAAAGGCATCCCTTTTCCTAAGGGATGAAAAAAATGCCCCAATGCGGTTAATAGACATTCCTGGTCCACTGTGAACAACATTCAGGAATCCCCGCCCCCCCCGCCCCCGTTTTAAACAATGTTATACTGAAACGTGTCTACAGCGCTTCCACCAGCCAACCCATTCACCGGTAATATTAACTGGCTGGAGAAGGAGATGAAAATCACCTTCTGTATTTGCATTACAAGCCCAAAGGATTTTTGCAGGTGTTTGAAATGGAAGACGACTAGCATTGTGTTGCTGGCTACGTCGGCTTTTGCTTTCAAGAATGAATGAACGCAGGTTTAAAAACACTGAAAGCAAGACTGGAAACCCCGCTGGCAACCATCCAACTCCCACCTCAAGTAAAGGAGGAAACGCTAGGGAGACTTTAAATCGCCTGCCCCACCCAGGACGCGCCGGGCAGCGGGAGAAAGGGGCGGGCCCCCCATTCACCCCGTCTTCCTTCCAACCTGTGTCCGGGGGTCTTGGGGTGACCAATGCCCCACCCACCCCAGTTAGGAGAAAAATGGGGCGGGCAGAAATCCGAAGAGCCTCCAGAAGGGAGGGGTGCAGGGAACCCGCCTGCCTCGGCCGCGCCGCTCCCTCCCTTCCTCCCTCGGCTGCTGCAGGGAAGGCGCAGCGGAGGCCACCTGCTCCGCGTGCCGCGCCCGCCGGAGCCTCACCCAGATACTCGAGCCCCGACGGGGAGAGGCGGTCGGCGTTCAGCATCCTGTCAAACCTCCTCCCTTCTTTTTTTTCCCCCACCGGTCTCTAGGACACCAGACGCTGCGGCTAGGAAAATGGTCTCCGGCGAGAAACAAGCTCCCTCGCAACTAGGATCCCCCTTAGAGGAAGAGGAACAGGAGCGGGGAGGGCGCGCCCGGAACCCCCCCCCCCCCTTCGAGCTCTCCCGTCCCACTGTTTAGCCAGGTGCCCAGTAAAGTGGCCTTTCGGGGTTGGGTTGGGTTGTTTGTTTGTTTGAGATTGCTATTAATAAAGGCGTCGATTTCAGAACCCCCAAAGCTCTGCAGAAGCACCCAGGGTTAACTACCTGCTTTAGATAATACTTCACCAGACCCCTTCTTAATAATAATAATAATAATAATAATAATAATAATAATAATAATAATAATAATAATAATTTATTATTTGTACCCCGCCCATTGTAGATGTAATGATGGCAGCAGCCGTCAAACATTGTTTCACTGTTCAATTAAAATTAAAAATAATCAAAATCTATAAACCACTTAAAGCAACAACTAAAAAAAGGCTAAACATCACAGAGCACAAGTCATATGATTAACAAATCAATACAGTGTTTATAAAATATAATTCCATTTTAACAACATTAACAAAATAGCAACCAAAAAATAAACCAAGCACTGAATTTCATACACACTCTACACACCCCGACTCATAATCTTTCACTGTTCAGCTCATTAAAATATACATAATGCCTATGGCAACTCCCTTCTGAAGGTTCCTCAGGCTAGTGGTGGGTCAGCAGCACAGGTGAGGCCATCCACCACCTCATGGCAAACAGAGTCTCTTTCCCCTCACAGTTCTTCCTCTGGAAATAGCTCCCTTATGAAGGTTGGAGGGTGGGGGCAAGGCAGGTGGAAAAAGACACTACCTGCTGGCCAGCACAGACAGTGCACAACAATGCATGTTGTTTAAGTAACTAGATTATTTAAACATGCAGCATGCAATAGCAGAAATAACAAGGGAGCTTCACAGTTTCACTTTAGTCCTAGAAACACACCCTCTTCCAATAATCTACCTAGGGATGCTCAGGATTTGGACCTGTGACCTTCTGCATGCAAAACAGAGGTTCTACTACTGAGCAAGGTCCCTCCCTAATATCTTACAGCAAATGTTAGAAAGTATGCAAGCCTTTATTTTCACTTTCCTAATTGAGACGTTACTAACATGTTTACCCTTGTCTACATCTTGGAGCAACCAGTTATCAAATGCCAACACAGGTTACTGCCTGCTGTTGTGTGTATATTTGCCCCCTGGTATTTGCATTGCTGTACTAGTTTAGCATTGCTTTGAAACAATTGACTACCCTTCCACACCTCTATTCTACACATCTCGGTTTCAATACAACAAAACATTTCTTCCAAAAAATGACACCCAGGTCTGTACTTTAAACAAAATACTATGAATGGTTCTGTTATACGGAGCTTTTAACAGTGTGGCTACAGTTGAAACAATGAATTGAAAAGAGATAACTGTTTTGGTTTGCTAAAAAATGTGTGCCTGGAGGAGCTATCTGATCATATGCAATACTTGTTGATCGGTAATTTAAGTAAAGTATTTTCCACAGTTCTCTCTAAGATTCAAGGTACTTTAAATTCCTTACCTTCAGAGCCCAAATCTCTAAAACTACATGAACAGCAGGACTACACCTGCAGGGGCTTTTACCCATACAGATGACACAACAGTACCAAAGCTGGTCACTCCACATGGCATGGTCAATTCCCAGTAACGAGGATAAGATGTTAAGAGTCTGGTGGTGGATTTCATGCTCTGCTACTGAAAACAGCAGAGCACAGTTCTAGACTATTTATTGTTGCTGTTTTATAGCTCTGTCTGTGAGTATGGTGCTTTTCATGTCTCTGTCCCAAGGAATTTGCAATCCAAAATTAGAGACAGGGGAACAACAGAGGAAGGGGAGGGTAGCAGAGGCAGGAGTAAACAAGGAAGCTTTGTGTGATGGTTAAAGTGACATGTGCTTAGGCTTAGTAACAGTTAATTAGTTTGCTATTTTCAAGATATTGCTATTTCATCTGTCATTATATGGACCGCTCAGTTATGCATGCTGTTTTGCATGTAGGTTTAAAAGCTACATTTGGAATTTCTGTGGGTATTTCTGTGGTCCTTCTTTTCTCTAGATCTTTTTTGCCCGAAATATATTTTGTTGCTTCTGTGAGGGTTTACACTCTCTTAAGACCAGCTAACGGGATAAAATCTTCCTTTCGCACACAAAGCCCATTTGTGGTTGTAATAATGATAAGTTTGAGCACTACTGGCGCCTGACTGTTAATGACTCAAAAGAGAACCAAATAAAAACAAGATGTTGCGTCTTGAGCCCTTCACACACTTTCTTCTGCTTTGTCACTTGCCCATTGGCCTGCCCCAGCTTGAAGCTGCTTATTACAAGATCCGCTACAGAGATCACCTGCTCTTTGGCAAATGAGGAGAGTTAAAAAAAAAACAAAAAAACTAAACTCTGGTAAGTACATGATGGGTTTTATTATAACTGTGTGTTTTCAGTAAGTCTATTTCTTAAAATGAGAAAAAAAATCAGTCCAAATCAATACATGGATTTGCATCTGAGAGCCAATTCACATTACATGACATCAGAGTTGTGCTGATTCACATATGGAGAATTAGTTCACTCTTAGTATATAGGAAATCAATCACAGGATTGATGTGATGGCAAAGACAGTAAAATACTTAGCATGTACAAGGCAATTCCTAACTATACTTACCCAAAAGAATGGGCAACACTTTTTGTTAGGCTTTCTGTGAGAAACACCAGGGTTACACCGTTTCCTGCGGAAAATGTGGGATCGTTTGGCACCTTTATTATACACCTTTAGGCAACAGGCAAAAATATTCCTCTTAAACCAGGCCTTTGGCTGATTAATATTCTACAGCCTTTTAAATCTGTTTGTGGGAGGGGGGTGATTGGTTTTGTATAGTTTTGTTCTAATTATTTATTTGCACTTTTATCCTGTATTTTTATACTGTGAACCACCCTGAGATCTTCGGATGAAGGGCAGTATATAAATTTAATAAATAAAGATATACATGCAGTGCTTTTTTTCTAGAAAAATAGATGCCGGTACTCACCATGAAGTTGTCACAGTAAGCACCACACTTTTTAACAACAACAAAAGAGGTGCCGGTACTTTTGAGCATTCCCCTGGAAAAAAAAGTGTTGTATACATTTATCTTTAAACACCTCACTACAGTCATACCTTGGTTCTCGAACGCTTTGGTGCTCGTACGTTTTGGCTCCCGAACGCCACAAACCTGGAAGTAAGTGTTCCGGTTTGCGAATGTTTTTTGGAAGCTGAACGTCCAATGCGGCTTCCGCTTGAGTGCAGGAAGCTCCTGCAACCAATCGGAAGCCGCGCCTTGGTCTTCGAACTGTTTCGGGAGTAGAACAGACTCCCAGAACAGATTAAGTTTGACAACCAAGGTACCACTGTACAGGCTTATGGAAACCATGACCCAGTCATGGTTCCAGTTCCCATACGCAGGCATAAGCCTGGATGATGTCTCCACTTTATGTATTTGCTGCACAAAACTCCAGTGTAATGTGAGCATTTCCCATGGCATTCCTTTAGGTCTCACTGAAAGAGCAAGGGGGGTGCTTCACTGAGTAGAATGGTGGTTAATGGCCACACGTGCAGAAGGCTGTACAGAGTGGCAATGCAGGGATATGTCTGGAATTTGCTCAAATAAGACATAATAAAGACTGCATACCAATAAGAACATATGCTTAGACATCCTGATCTTCATCTTGTTGTGGTTTGTGGGTTTTTTGCACTGTTTCTTCTGTTAAGTCACAATCTTAGCTCTATGGGATTTTTGGCCCATGAATGCATTCCTTTTTCTTTTTCTGTTTTGTGCCCTGCTGTTTGGCACAACCAAACCTAAGTAGAAAACTCTTTTTACTCATTAACTGAAGTTCCTTAAACACCAGTTCCTCATCCACAGCAGTAGGGTGAATGACACATAGAGAATAACAACTACGAATTAACATCATGCAACCATTCCAAGGGAAACGTCTTGTTTCAAAAAGGCTCAGACTCTGGAACATTTTCATCTGGCTCACACCACCTTCAGTCAGATTAAAACATTTGATTTGCCTAGGTCTCTGGCAATTATTGCTATAGTAGCTACATAACTGTGCTGGAAGAAGCAGTTTTCAAAGTCTGTACTATAGCAAATTCCAAATATTTTACAGCACCACAAATAGCCATAGAAATTGTAATAAATATTTAGGGATACTTTCCCCCCCAAATTTGACTGTGCTTTTCAGATGACCCAAAACAACATTTTCAAAATCCTTCTCTGAAACTACGAAGGCTGGAAGCGTTTTGCACACACCCCAAGTGGTGAGAGTCTTCAGGGATGCCTGCATATATCTAGAATTTGGTTCCCTTGCTAATGGAGACATATGGCTTAATGTACACATATATACAACCTAGGCATAGGATGGAAGGGTTCACAGCATTAACACTCCAACAGATCTTGTCTCCTCATTAGGTTAATAGGGCTTCCCACAAGGGCATAACTTTGGGTTCAGCACAGCTGAGTCAAGCCTCTCTCTTCCAGCCCAGCCAAATGCAGGAACACATAGCCCCACTTGGCCTATCCTTATCATTCCTAGGATACCATGGCATTCAGCATGGTGCTGTGGGAATTCCATCCATTTGTCTCTATGGCAACAGGGCCCACTCTTTAAGATGCTAGTGACAGACGCTTAGCTGAGTGGCTAAGGCTAGGAACTGGTCCAAGTTGTTCAACAGGTTTCTTCTTCTAGATTCGAATCACAGATTCAGAATCACAGGCCAGGAAGGGACCCACCATTATTCACTCTAATCCTATAACAATAGTAGCATACCATTTTTCCATTGGTGCTCCAGAATTCATCTGCACTGCACCTTGCTAAACTTACAGTTAAGACAAATTTGTTTTCAGAAAGACGACTTTCTCTTAAAGGCTTTATGACATACATATATGAAGCACTCGTTGAAGATTTGAAGCACTCGTTGCACATATTTTATATTGCCTTATCATCTTAGATACAGTGAGCTTCAATGCATGCTGGCACAACCCTAAATAATGTACCGTATACACCCTATATAAGCCGACCCAAATATAAGCCGAGGCACCTAATTTTCCTACAGAAACCTGGGAAAGCTTATTGACTCAAGTATAAGCCGGTTCACCTTTGCCGCTGTGGAGGAGGAGGAAGAGGAACGAGCAGCCCGAAAGCAGCCCTTTGGGCTGCTCCTTCCTCTTCCTCCTTTGCCACTGTGGAGCTCACCCCATCGCGGGGTTTCGAACCATCATTCTTCTGATCGGCAAGCCCCAGGGCTCTGTGGTTTAACCCACAGCGCAATGTTCCCTTGTGTTATATAGAGAAGGCTGGGGTCCTGTCCTGTTAAGCAGGAGCCAGGGAAAGTGAGCACCTGTGGGGTTTTAATACTTCCTTAACTGATAGGTTTTCTGCCTTCTGGGGTCTAAAGTTTGCATTTATTCGAGCAGTTCAGGAATGGAACAAGCTGCCTGGGGAGAGAAAAGAACCGCCGTTCTTGTACCCTTCTTAAGGAATGGTTGACTGGGGTGAGTGGGTGGTGGCACGAGCGGAGAGAAAGGGCTTCTTTCTCGCCGCCTCCACCGCGCGCCTCACTCAAGTATAAGCCGAGGGCAGCTTTTTCAGCACAAAAAATGTGCTGAAAAACTAGGCTTATACTCAAGTATATACAGTAAGTCCCACTGAGTTCTATGCAGCTTATTTCCTTGTTTCTGTTTATAGCATTGGAAATTTAGAGTGCAACCCTACACTTGAGATATACAGAATACTGGTTCAGGGGCTATAGGTTATAGTGGAAGCTCTGTTATGTCCTACTGTGTAATGGTAAAATTTGCATTCTTTGCTTCACCCATTTTTGCCTCTTGCCCCGCTCACCCCCTCCATCTGAAAAGTGTCCTGCTTTGGAGCAACCTAAGAGTACTGTGAATATGCCCAGATGCCACCTAGGGTGACAAATCCTGGAGCAAGGGGCATTATATCCTTTTGACCTTGCTCCGTCATGCTTTGTGTAAGTGATACAGTATTCTAGAAGGAGAGCCATAATTACGGTTCTGGCCTCTTGAGCCAATTGCGCCTTGGCATACCTTCTAGCTCATGTTTGCTGTACCCATGCTAACCACAGCGATCTAAACTGGGCCTGCAACACCCACTTTTTACTTTTGCGGTTCTCTAGGAAAATTCTAGGAAGCACACACTGCAACCATAGTGACTCTTGGTCAATACATATAACCGCAAGCTGTTGTTGCAAGACAAGAGCAAGCAAGCGGGATGTGATGCATAGATAAAGGTGGATGTAGATTTTTAATGGTATTTTTATTTATATGAATTCTCTGAAAGTTAGATTGTAATGTCGATCAGCTACAACAGAAGAAACAGAAGAAGCAATAAATATTTAATGTGATAAGATGTCTCACCTCCCATATTCAGACACAGATTTACAGACATGCTGCAGACCACAAAGCTCATAGACCACTGGTGGTCCATACCCCACATTTTGGGAATCCTTTAGGACTGCCATACGTCCGAATGTTCCTGGACATTACTGGGATTTCAAAGGCGGAATAGACGTCCAGCCCAACAATTTTGAGCTCAACAAGCTTTGGGGTGTCCTGGTTTTTACTTTTTGAAATGTGACAACCCTAAATCCTTAGACTAAGCAATTAGAAAAACAGGACAAGCTGCTTGCTCTGCACCTCCATCCCCATTTGCCAATTGGGACAGAGCGAATTTCTCTTGACCTCCCCCTCCTCCCACAATGCAGTTGTAGCAAAATGCAGGCAGGCACCATAATGGCTCAGTCTGGGCAGTGGCTGTTCAATTGTTCAATCTGTGGGACAACTGCCTCACCGCTGCCATGGATTCCCATGCAAACAGTGTGTGTCCCCTCCCCCCATCATAATTAATCACTATTTTCTTATCACTTAATCATAACAATAATCAAGTTACAAATGCTGAACCAGGGCTAGTTCCATGCTAGTTGTGAAGAAAACATAATCCTGTTGCTCTGGATAAATCACATGAATTGTTTTAAGACATCAAAAAATCAGATCAGGTATGATGCCTCCCTTGTCCCAGACATGGTGTGTAACAGACCAGGATCTGAGCTATAAATCTCTTTGATTTTTCAAGGTGGGGGGAATCCTGCAAAAAGTAGGGAATTGTTTCATTTCTCCCAGGATTAATTGGCCCATTAGAAGGGACACACATCTGGCCTCACCATGGATGATAAAGGCAGGTACACACTCTGTATTCTGGCCCAATCAAAACAAACACAAATATCTCGGTTCAAGCTAGGTCAGGAAAGAGATCAAGACAGACAAAAATGCCTCACCAAACAAATCTAGAGATCAAGGTGTGAACATAACATTGTTAAATATTTTAAAGGGTGTCTGTAAGGGGTGTCTTAAAAAGTTTATACATACTAAGGCAGGTCAAGATGACTTGAACACCCAGATTATCTTGATTCCTTGTTATTTTCTGAAATCTGTATTTTATATCTTTGTCCATTGTTTGTTTTAATCTAACTATAGTTTGTTTGATCATCTAAAGCCAGTCCAGCAGACAAATCATGGTTTGTTTTCTTATAGCAAACCACAATGTGAAGCCATGGTTTGTTTTAACTATGGTTTGGCATTATATCTGCTGGTCTGGTTTAACCATGGTTTATTTGGCCACATCAGACCCTCATCAATATACAAAAGCACAATGCAAGAACTGCTGGAAAAGAATTAAAGTTTTGGAGAAACTATCCACTCCTTGTTTGCTTATCTGTCAAATAACTCGTGGTTTGTTGAACAAGCCATGCTAACAACAATCCATGGCTTAGCATTTTTTGGCACATGGCAAACAAACCCAGTGCAACCTATTTCGGAGTAAAAGGTTCACACCTAGGGTGTGTTCACATTACTGCTTTAGAGCACAGTGAAAGTGTTCCCTGCACTTTCCCTTCAGCTGTTCACCTTAGCACAGCTTCAAAGGGTTCACACCAGGGAACATTGGTGAGAGTACTTGTTTTTACCCAATGCAAAGATGTTCACACCTTGGCTAGAAACAAATGGCTTAAGAGTTCCAAGTGTGAAGCTGGTTTGAGAAACAACACACCAAACAGCAGCATTTTACACTACACATATGCCTTTAGGATAACATCAAGTAAACACAGATTTAAAAACCACTGCAGGAAACCAAAAGAGTGCACACTAAACAGGGGTGTGAACACAGCCTTAGTGTTTGTAATACTGTGAAGAACTGGACTGCTGCAAACTAAGACTTAGGTCTGCACTTTGTCACGTGATAGAGTCCTTTCAAACTCAAGCTTGGAAGCTGAATAAAGTTTGGGCATATACAGTGGTACCTCGGGTTAAGAACTTAATTCGTTCCGGAGGTCTGTTCTTAACCTGAAACTGGTCTTAACCTGAAGCACCACTTTAGCTAATGGGACCTCCCACTGCCGCTGCGCCGCCAGAGCACAATTTCTGTTCTTATCCTGAAGCAAAGTTCTTAACCTGGAGTGTTATTTCTGGGTTAGCGAAGTATGTAACCTGAAGCGTATGTAACCCAAGGTACCACTGTATACTGAGAGAAGGGCACCAGTTAGCCCCAAGAAAATACCAATCTTGAGCACAAACTAATTCTATGTGCAAACAGGTCTCAATTAAAAAAAAAAAGTTTAGAAATTTCTGTCAGTCTCACCAAATCACTTCATCCCTGTATTACAGTCCCTCCGGAGCTAATATATTTAGAGCAAATAAAAATGTTTTTCTTTGTCATCTAGAGTTCAAAATCTTTGGGCTGCGTTCAGAACACAAGGAATCTGTATCCTGTGTCCTGCAATTCTAACAAGGCTACATTCTCAGAGCCATCTTGTCATGGCTGCTGATCACATTAAGCTCAGGGGAGGTCATCTTTTGGCCATGATGAGTTCAAGCTATGACAAAGGGAGAAGTGGATTTGGGGAGGAAGAAACTGAAGGAAAGTCTCTTGACAGTTTCTGTTCAAATTATCTGTTCTGTAAGGAAAAGGAAACATCTTTAAAAGTACTTAAGTACCAAGTGAGTGACCCTTCACTGCTGGAACGCTGCCTCCCTAATGATGCGGAGAAGAAAAACAGCCATTTCTGGCAGGCTTAGTCTCATGCCAAAGGGGGGGGGGGATTTAAAATGCCCGGTCAAAATAAATATTGCTTGGAAATCCTGGCATAGGAAATGTAACTGACAGCCAAGACTTAGCTCATCGGGGGGGGGGGGGCAACTGAGGAAAGCCTGTACTTCTCATCCCCCATTCCAGTATGTGGAGTAAAAGTCCCTGTAACTCAGCACTGTCTCTCTCTCTCCTCTTGTCCAGATGTGTGGATATGGATGTTTCTGTGTGTGATGTGAAAAAGAAACTGGGGAGAATGTGCTCCATCCTCTTGGGCAGTACTCATGTTTCCCAAAAGAACAGTTTTCAAACAGAAGCACGTTTTCAATATGCAGCCCGCAGAGTCTTAAAAAATTAATTACATCCTAAATTGTGCTGTGTGCCTGTGATGTGTCTTCAGAGAAAAACACTGAAGAGAGATAAAGAAGGCATGGGAAACATGACAGATCAGAGAGGATCAGTAAAAGTAAGATGTGGCAAGATGGGAAGGGTACCAAGGAAGGGGGAAAAGGCACTCCTTTTCTCTAAACACCTAACAACTTCCAAAAACTCTCTTTCATATGCTCCAAAAACCACTTTGACAGCAGTGCTTGGGCTAATACAAAAATATCAATTGTATGGTTTTTGTCCTTTTAAAATGTAAGTGATCTCTTATGCCATATATATTCTTGAGAGTAGTTAAAGAAAGGTGTTTGTTTTCCCTCTCCCTTGTAGGCTGATTTCCAGCTGCGGACATCTTCAACAAGGTTATAGTGTTATCTGGACAAAATGCAAAGGCCTAGAGATTTTGGAGCATTAACCATGGCTAGGGGAGTGAAGATGAGAAGCAGATGAGGCAAAAAGGTAGGATTGAGAATCAGTTACACAGGAGAGGAAAACAAATAAAATTTAAACCAACCTGAGGGCTTTTAAAAAACGGGTCTCCATATGATGAGGCTTTCTGGATTCCTCCACCCAACACCACCAGACATAAAGGAGAGTCTTTTGGTTTTTATATGATTTCTGTATTTAAACTTTGTAATGTATAGTTTTAACTACATCTAAGGGGGAAAAAACCTGAGAATCCTTATAGTTGCGAAGAGACTGAGGGCTCTTCATCCTGTGCCTAGAAAGCATGGGTTCAAGTGGTTTTCTACTTGCCTTGAGCTTTCTAGGCATGGGTCAGAGTGGTTTTGTCTTTGCCCCACTGCTTTCCCCTGGAAAACCCTCTTTTTACCACTAAGTTGGAACAAACAGCAATCTGTGAAAAACCCAATTTGTTCCAATTTAGCACTAAACCTTGGGTTTTCCGGGGGGGGGGGCGTTGGGCGTGAGTGACGGGACAAACGAAGGTGCGAATCAGCCCTTATACTTCACGGTTGGAAGGATAAATACCTACCATCTGTACCGGTAATCCTTGCTGCCCTTCCTACATTTGAACATGTATCTTATAATCATCAGTCTTGTTTGGATATCTATTTGGACATAGAGACTGCTTATATTAATATATATGTTGGAATTAGGATTTATGAATAACACTTGTCGGTAATATGAGCTGACACCTCAGAGTGGTGCGAGATTCCAGGGGTCCAGGTGCTTACCCAGGGTCTATATCTCCTTTTGGAAATGAGGCACAGCAAAGACTACCCATGTTGTGTTCTGCCCCCTCCTTGTCGCTGCTAACCCAGTGAAACTATTTCCCCCCCAGCCTACATCATCCAGACCTGAAATCCTAAACCAGGGGTCCCCAAACAAAGGCCTGTGGGCCAAATACGGCCTGAGGGACTCAGTTATCTGGCCCACGGCGACCCCCGCCGCCTGCTGCTGCCGCCCGCTCTTACCAGCATGGCATGGCTGCCCACTTCCAGGCTGGCGGAGCACTGGAAATAGCTTGTGCACAAGTGTCATTTCTGGTGCACTTCCAGGTTTGAGGAGGCCTGTGCACATGCGCACAAGCTATTTCCAGTGCTCCGCCGACCCAAAGTGCGCCGGAAATGACACTTGCGTATGCACACAAGCTATTTCCGGTGCTCCGCTGATCCGGAAGTCCGCCGGAAATAGTGTGTGCACACATGTATGGGCGCTCTCTCTCCTGCCCTCTGGCCCGCCACACGATTGGCGCTGGAGGAACTGGCCCGAAGCCTGGTAAGTTTGCCGACCCCTGTCCTAAACCTTTCTTGTCTCTGCCCACAAACACACAGCTGGAGGAAGGCCCCCACACCTCCTTTTCTGGTACCTCTCCACCCTCTTAATGGCTTCCTTGATGGGTTAATGACTGGCCACCACGCACCTTTGTTCCTCCAATGGCCCACACTCAACTAGCTCTGCCAATAAGCCAAATGCAGGGGTTTCCATGTTTAGTCAAACCCTGATTAATTCTAACTTTTGCTAAATCTAAAAATTATGGATGACTTGCACCCACAAACTCTGAAACCTGGAATCTATAACAATATATATACTTTAAAAATAAAATATAAAATAAGGGAAACATAGGATGCCTTAAAACTGACCAAACAAAGCCAAGCCCAACAAACTATTCAAATCTTTAAAATCTCACAAACACCACAAAATGTAAATGACAGTGAAATATTTTTTCATTAATAATGAGTTCTCAACTTTGGTGAAAGAGATCAAATACAAATCTAAACGGTGTGACTTGAGACCATATTTATTATTTACCAGCACATTGATATGCTCTGTATAGAACAAAGCAAAAATGACACAACCTCTTCGCTTAGATCAGACAATCCACAAATTTAAAAATGCAACGGATATGCACATAGAGCTCTAGAAGTTTAGAGTATAAAAATTCTTGTCCTAAATATGCTGTTTCAACCCCACACAATTTAATGTGCAGGGTGTTTTTTAAAAAAGCCTTGCTTCTCCTCATTTTTGTTTACCATCCTCCTTTTCAAAAGTAACCAGGATCTTTGTACTATAATCCTCAAACTGCATGCAAAATGCCAGCAATTATTCCAATGCAAACTCCACACAACTTGCAGGAAATAAATTACTATTTGATTCCAAGGCTGGGGAACCCTAAGACTGATGTATACAGTAAAGAGATGGGAAGTCAGTGAAAATTTGGCAGAAGGAATGTGATTGCTTGGGACGAGTTTACCTTACCCCTCATGTGCCCACTCAACTACTTTGGTTGGCCGGATTCAGTTGACACTGCTGCAGGTGTCACATTTGTAGGAACTCGATTGTTGGGTGTGGCAGCACCTGCACTTTGGAACTCCCTGCCTATTGAAATCAAGCAGGTGCCTTCACTGTACAGTGGTGCCTCGCAAGACAAAATTAATTCGTTCTGCGAGTGCTGTCATATAGCGAAAATTTCGTCTTGCGAAGCACCAACGGGGGAAGAGCAGTTTGACGGGGGGGGGGGGGAATTGTCTTGCGAGGCAAGCCCATAGGAAAATTCGTCTTGCGAGACAGCCTTTCGCTAGTGAATGCCTTTTGTCTAGTGAGTTTTTCGTCTAGCGAGGCATTCGTCTAGCGAGGTACCACTGTATTCTTTTTGTTATGTATTAAGTTTGACTGCAGTACTCATTCTGGCCACTGGGGCTGCAGTTCTCACTGCCCACCGTGGCTGCAGTTTTCACTCTGGTCCACAACAAGCAAATGAAGGATTGACAGTGCCGTTCACGGATTAGGTAACTAGAGGGAGTTTGTTACTGTTGCAAGTTACTTAGTACTATATAAGCCAGGCGGCTAAGCTGTTGTTCAGTCCAGGACTCAGAGCTGAAATAAAGAGCTGGTTGTTTTAAGAGCGGTGTCTTTCACCCATCTTTCCCACAATTTAACACCCCCATTTTATTTTATTTTACAAAACTACAAAATACAAAAATCTAACTATCCTTATCTTATTCATAACATTATATTGGGGCCTCCTCACATCCTCTCTTCTGCGTAACAAAGTCAGTAGCTGTGCCAACATTGGAGGAAGAACTGGAAACAAAAAGAGGCTGTGCGGTGTATATATAAGAGAAAAGAAGATGAGGATGAAGAGGGGAAACACTGTCCAGAAATGGCTTGAGGTTCCAGTAAACTGATGATTCAAATGAGCCTAATGTCATTTCTTCCATGTTTTGGGAGCTTATAATTTTCGTATAGACAGGGCATCTATGCAAGTGTCATACACCTTGTGTACCAATATGGCACTGAACAGCATACAGTTTAAAAGGGACAAGAACATGGATGCAAAGAGACAAGAGAGCATAAATTGGAGAGAAACAAAAGGGAAGGGAAGGACGAGCCATCCAACACAGCTCCAGGCAAGATTTCTTGGACAGCAGATGCCAAGATCAGTTTTATTTATTCCATTGGTTGGTTGACCACAGGAGATCAGGGTCCCATTTCCACCTGAGGATCAAAGAACTGGCCATCGCTCCTGAAGTTGCACATTAGGCTGCTGGGAGAGGAGCCATCATCATTCAGTAACTATTCCCTGTTGTGGGCTAGGTTGTTACGGTTGATAGCCTTGGGAGCAAAGTAATCGTACTGAGACCTACTTGTAGTGATTACACTGTAAAGTTTGGTTGTATCATTTTCCTTTTGTGGTCTGGATTTCTGTTCCTGATTACATGGTCTGGTTAACCTTCACACTGACCCGGGTCAGTGCTTACACCAGAGAACCACATGCAAACGTCCTGTTAGGCAAAGAATCCACCCAGTTGCAATTGATCTGGCTCCAGCCACACAGATGTTATTTGAAAGTGGGGTGGTGTTCATTACACATGCATTATACTGACTGGAGAACAGAACCGGGTGGGGTATATAAGGCTGGTGGACATGAAGAACCTGACCATTGTAAGTATCTAGCCACTTGCAGCTTAGGATAGGGCACTTTGGTGCTGGGCTTCTCTTTATCAGGGCACTGAAATACCTCAAGATCCCTAAACTGGCTAAGGTGGCCATGCCTGAACAACCTTCCTGGGGGTGATGAATCTATCGAATTTCTACAAACTAGATGTTAGCAGAAGATATTTACAGTACTTGCCGATTGTCTGTGGGTTAACTTGTGGTTAACTCCATGGCTTAAAATAAACCATTGCTTAACACTGTGTGTGAAATATTGTTATCTAAACTTTCCCATCTGTTACATTCTGGACTGAAAATAAAGGATTCCAATATTTTAAAAAGATCCACAGGTGATCTTGAGGTCACTGCCTTCAGTGCCAGGCAACCTTAGTAGCGGCTAAAGGACAAGTTGGCTCAAATCATAAATAAACATTGAGTTAGGCTAGAGCCAACAGAGAGAGAGAGAGAGAGAAACACACCTCTTAGGCCTTTATTCAATAAGCATGTAGATAAAGGAAGAGCCAATCAATATGACACACAAAGGCTCAGAAAGCCCTTTAACACCATCCTCATCAACGGCTCTAGGAAAAATCAAGTTATGGCATAGAAAGGAAAGTGCTTTTGTTAAGCACATATATCCAGGCATAACTGTATTTGCACTACTTTCTGTACTGGAAATACATTAAACACAAGAACATAAAAAGATACCTGCTGGATCAGGCCCATGGTTGACCTTGTCCAGCATCCTGTTCTCACACTGGCCAACCAGATGCCTGTGAAAAACACGTAAGCAGGGTTCGAAAACAAAAGCACGCTCCTCTCATGTGGTTTCCAGCAGCCTATACTCCATGAATTTGTCTTACCATCTTTTAAAGCCTTGTAAGCTGGTGGCCATCACTGCTTGCTGTGGGAGTGACTTCCATAGTTTAACTATGTGCTGCATAAAGAAGTACTTTATCTGTCCTGAATCTTCCACCATTCAGCTTCATGGGATATCCACAAGTCCTAGTGTTACGAAAGAGGGGGGAAAACTTTTATTATCTCTTCATTTTTTCCATGTTGTGCATAATTTTATAGACTTCTACCATGTTACCTCATACTCATCTTTTATCTAAACTAAACAGTCCCAAATGCTGCAACCTTTCTTCATAGTAGCTGAACTTAAGGATTTCAGGCTGTTCCCACTTCCCTGCAAGTATGAACCATTGAACTCAAGTGAAAAATTCTACCAGGATATCAACAACTTCCATTTGACCATCAACCGGCAACTGGCACCCACTGAAACTAACAGGGTGGAAGGCAGAGAAGCCATAAGTAGTTAGAGTCACAGCCAATGACACACAGAGCCAACTCATTCCAGTGTTTTGCCCATCCTTCTCCCTGCTGAGTTCTTCTAGACTGACATTGAGAGTAAGGAGGAGGAATCTGACAAGCAATGCCACTTCCAGGAGGCAGCCAGGTGGAGTCTGGCAGATGGCACGGTCAGATTGGTGGAGCAGTGCCCCATTTGCCCTAATGGACCAATCTCCAGTGCCTGAGCCTGGGCCATTCCACACAGCTGGTCCATCACCTTCTGGACACTACAGAGGCAAAGCGATAGGTCACTTGCTCATCAGGATTGGCTGGACACCATAATGCAACCATGCAATGGGCATATAAACACTATCTTATACAGTGCTACCTTGATCCCCAAATGCCTTGGTAGTCATACACCTTGGTTCCCAAACGCTGAAAACCCGGAAGTAAGTGTTCCGGTTTTTGAATGTTTTTCGGAAGCCAAATGTCCAATGCGACTGTTGGCTATTGTTTCCAGGGCGTCTGCACCAATCAGAAGCCATCCCTTAGTTTTCAAACATTTTGGAACAGATGAAGTTAGAGAACCAAGGTACCACTGTATTTGGTGCTTTTGCTTTTGCTATTTGTTTAGCGTTTTTGTTTTTGAGGCTTTTTTGGTTAATTTGTTTTTGTGACAACAAATACTGTCTTATTTATTTTATAGTACAGTACATTGATTATTGCTTTCATTTTATGGATCAATGGCCATGTTAGATAGTAAAATTAATGTTAAATTGCTGTTTTGGGGGTTGTTTTTTTAAAGTCTGGAACAGATTAATCCATTTTACATTACTTTCTATGAGAAAGTGTGTCTTGGTTTTGGAACGCTTTGGTTTTGGAATAGACTTTCAGAATGGATTAAGTTTGAGAACCAAGGTACCACTGTATTGGAAACAATCTGACTGCTGCACACGTCTACCTGTTTTTCTTCAAACTACTTCTCAAAGCAAACCAAATGATCCATTATCGATAGCCAAGGGGTATTTAAACACATTTGTTCCAGTCCCTAGGATAGCAATCACACCCTAAAGAAAAACCTTAGGCATTGTATAACTACAATATACACCAAATGAATTGAGGAAACAGATCAATAAGGTTTTGCCTATGACTGGAAAGGCCCAGAACAAGAACTGCTGGAACACATTTTGTTGTCACCTCTCAGATAAAACTGCTCCGGCATATTATCAATTATCAGTAGCCCAACCTGGATCGTATTTCTCTCATGCAGGTCTTGGCATGTCCTTGGTTATAGGCCATCTAAACTGACTTCTTGCCCACAGCCACAGGCTACTTAAGACAAGGGGCCTAACCCTAGAGATTAGGCCCTCCAACAAATCCGGACACCAATTCTGTCCAAGTAATGATGTTACATGACTGAATAACATTGGCCATACAATGAAGAGCTAATTCCTTACAAAAGGAAGCTGTCATCTGTGCATAATGGGGGCCTGAACTGCACACACCTCAGCTTAACTGGGGCTTGCATTTTCAAATCAGATGGAAGCTGGTCTGAGAAGCAACACATGTAATAGGAGTATTTTTCAAAAACTACAGGGTACATTTGGATTCTGGCTAATATGTGTAAGGTAAAGGTAAAGAGACCCCTGACCATCAGGTCCAGTCATGTCCAACTCTGGGGTTGCGGTGCTCATCTCGCTCTATAGGCCGAGGGAGCCGCTGTTTGTCCGCAGACAGCTTCCGGGTCATGTGGCCAGCATGACAAAGCCACTTCTGGTGAACCAGAGCAGTGCACAGAAGCGCCATTTACCTTCCTGCTGGAGCGGTCCCTATTTATCTACTTGCACTTTGACATGCTTTCGAACTGCTAGGTGGGCAGGAGCTGGGACCAAGCAAGGGGAGCTCACCCCGTGGCAGGGATTCGAACCACCGACCTTCTGATCAGCAAGCCCTAGACTCTGTGGTTTAACCCACAGCGCCACCTGGGTCCCCAATATCATGTGTACTCAGCTTCAAACACCAGAGGTGGCAGTGCACTGGAGCTGGAGTAAAAGGTTGTGGCGGTTCGCTCAACCTGCACAGGTCCCCCAGACGTTTAACGGTCCGTTGATACCTGCACTCACCACTTTATTACTTAACCGCTGCCACCAACCAGTTTGTCTGGTATTTACTTCACTCAGTTCAGTCAAGGAGAATATTGGAACAAAACTGTTTTATTTGAAGTTTAGTACATAAGCATGTGGTTTCTGAATAAACAGTACTTTCTTGGTTGTGTTCTTGTTAACAACAGTGCCCAACAAATTCTCCCACCCCTTCTCCTACTCCTTCCCTTGCCACCCTTCTACCAGGCTCTCAATACCCACAACAAGCCCCCTAGCTAAAGACCAACGACAAGCCTAAAGACTAAAGAACCAAAAGACTAACCAAAGACCAAAGAACCAAAGAACTAAGAACCCCCTTCCTTCCCCGGGAGGGGTTTATATAGCCCACATAACTCCGCCCCCTCAAGGTTCTTACTGGTTATCCCCTTTTAACACCTTCTATGCCAATCCGAAGTTTGGGTGAACGCCACATACCTCCCCCCTTTAGAAAGTTTGATTCAGGAGGGTTCACTTTGCCAAGTGACCTCCTGATCAACTGTCAGTTGCTACACATAAACATACCTCATTATTCATGGATGTCCACCCCCCCAAAACAACATATATACAATTTTACTACGGTTATTTTCAGTAGTTCACTCTTCTTCTTCCATTTCCGGTCTCCTGGATAGGGCATCGGCGACGATGTTAAGGGAACTTTCACACTCCTTAGTGTCCTTAAACGCTGTAAGAAGAATCTTTCTCTGGCACCAGTCTTTTCTCTGCCGTATGACACAGTCCACCTCCGATCTCTGCACTCGATGCATCTGTTACGATTGTGGATTCCAAGCTGTGTAAAATCCTTGTTTCTCAGGATCAAAAGCTCTCTTGGACCAACTTCTCCCTCCTTCAGGATCTCTGTTAAGGGTTCAAGCTCGAGGCCTTGTACACACATCTCCATGTCCTCAACAGCTGCATACGAACTGGTTGTCTGGCTTTTAAATGTACTGGGAACTGTTTTCATAAGTTTATGGATAGCCTCTTTTTAGTCAGCTTGCTGAAGCTTTCTATACAAGTGTGATCACTTAATGAAAGTAGGCTAAAAAGCTCCGATTGCTTATTGCTCATAGCAATCTCCTTTGCTGTCAGTCCACCTTTGGTCTGTATTGATTTAACAGTTCCCACTTTGAGCAATTTGAAGACTACTTTTTTATGTCTTTGCTGTGGTGGCCACATTAACGCTGTGTAACCACGTTTCTCTTGGACATTTATTTGTTTTGCATAAGCAGCAGGGTACCCATCTTCCCACCACACAATCTCTAGTGTATGAAACTCTTTCACTTTCATAGCAAGTTGATGGGACACCATGCCAGCTATAACTTCCAGGACGTTTTTCTTTCTATATTTCCAACTGTGGAATGGTTTAGCATAAATATGACTAGTTGTTCTAACTGATCTCACAGATAGGTCACTGGTCACACTGCAGGTATACCCTTCTTTACCAACTTCACGGGCTTTTTCAACAACATGCCTACTGTAGTCTAGATTGGGTTCATGGTTTAGTGACTTAACTGGCTTTGAGGCATTCAGTTGGACACTATGGATTTCATCGTCCATCCTGCATGTCAGGTATTTTGTGCTATTAATCCCCATGGGTGCGCTAAACACACTGCTGTGCGTGTTTTGCAGGATCTTGCCCCTATATTTAGTTGGAACCACCAATCGTTGTTGTATCTCACCACCACCCCTTGCTGGGTTGATAAGAATTTCTCTATATAATAAACCTTGGTCCAACTTAAATTGTTCTGGGCTCTCAGGAGTTAATGTTTTATTTACCTCTGCCACCTCAAAATACAGTTTTAATTCTAAATCCTCCTTTTGTTTTTCCACAAAGCTTGAGGCTTGACTATTAGTCAGGGGAAATAAAGAAGTGTCTCTTGTTTCCATAAACACCCTTCCCCCCAGTTGCTCTCCTTCCTTAGTTGTTACAGCAACTGTATCATTTTGTTCAGGCCTGGGCAACAATAACTTCCCTTGTGCTCTGGTGACTATAAAAGCACTCCGCACATGTTCTACTAAATCCCAACCAATAAGAACTGCGGTGGGAATCTCTTCAGAGATCGCTACTTCCCACTGCCCTGACCAACTCTGATATCCAATTTTAACTTTTGCCATCGGTAGTACCTCAGGTTGTTTGGAAATTCCCTTTATTCTTATAGTCTTCCCGGGAATGATGGCCTCCGATTTTACTATATCGGGGTGAAGGATTGTGATTTGTGAGCCAGTATCCTTCAGCCCACGGTATTTGTTTCCCTCTACCCAAATGTTTTCCCCAGCACTTTGTAATAAGTGTTCATCATATAGGATGGTATAACAATGTAGCACCTTGGCCTCAGCTACCTCCTTAGGCCCCTGCTCAACTGTATTCCAGTTGGTTGCCACGACAACCGAGTCAGTTGGGCCCTGCTCTGCAGCCTGGACACAAAATGTTTTCTTTGTAGTTGTGGGACTTTTTATTTTCTCTTTTCCTTGCCAACATTCATCCCTCCGATGTTCCCTTTTCCCACATTTCCCACAAAAGATTTCAGGAGGATCTGTCTTGTTGGGTTTATTAACTTTTCCCTCAGCACTCCCTGATTGTAGGGATGTCTTTTCATTGGGCCCCTTCTCTGAGGAGTAATTTCCCTTGTTGGAGTCTGAGGTAAATTTTCCTCGATTTTGTTCAGTTTTATTTTTATGGTTCTCCCAATTCCTCCCCCCATATCTGGGTCCATCATACACATAGTCTCGGATTTCATTAATTTCATCTCCTAACCGTGCAGCTGCTGCAATGCTTGTGGGGTATCTATCTTTATATTCTGGGAAACGTGTTAACTCTATTTTCACAAGTGTTTGCCCATTGGTATTGTTACTGTTATTCTGCTTTTTTATTGCAGTCACTTCCAATCTCCTCATCTCCAATTGAAACTGTATTTCTTTTTCCCTCATTCGCTCCTCTTTCTCTGCTTCTAATTTTTTCCTTTCCTGCTCAGCTTTTAATTTAATTTCCATCTCTCTCAATTTATATTCCTGCTCTAGTTTCCACTTTTCAAAACTCTCAGAGATTTTAGGACTCTCTCCTGCAGGTGTGGTTTCAATAGAGCCTGGTTCCCCTTGCAGGTCCCCATTTTCCTCTTCACCAGAGCTTTCATAAGAGGTTTCTCTCACTGGGTTCTTAGTCTTTTTGGGTGGCATTTTCTTAAAAATAGGAGTTCGAACAGTCTATTAAAGAAAAGAACGTTTCTCTCTCTCTGTTTTCTGGGCTAGGTTCTCCAAGACTATGGTCTCAAAGTCACGCCTAAGGTTCTTTCTCTAACCTTTTCCAGCGTACTTTCCCCCGACCACAACTTAAACCTTTCTGCCAGAATAACTTTTGAGATCACCAGTTCTTAATTCTTTCTCAGCCTCACGGTGATCAAGAGTCTCCACAATTACACCCTAGGACGGGATAATATCCTTTCCAGATTTATCCTCTCCCCCTTCCAGGTGTATTGCTCCTCTCTTTCCAGTCACTGGACTTTTTGATCCCACCGCTGAGCCACCACTTGTGGCGGTTCGCTCAACCTGCACAGGTCCCCCAGACGTTTAACGGTCCGTTGATACCTGCACTCACCACTTTATTACTTAACCGCTGCCACCAACCAGTTTGTCTGGTATTTACTTCACTCAGTTCAGTCAAGGAGAATATTGGAACAAAACTGTTTTATTTGAAGTTTAGTACATAAGCATGTGGTTTCTGAATAAACAGTACTTTCTTGGTTGTGTTCTTGTTAACAACAGTGCCCAACAAATTCTCCCACCCCTTCTCCTACTCCTTCCCTTGCCACCCTTCTACCAGGCTCTCAATACCCACAACAAGCCCCCTAGCTAAAGACCAACGACAAGCCTAAAGACTAAAGAACCAAAAGACTAACCAAAGACCAAAGAACCAAAGAACTAAGAACCCCCTTCCTTCCCCGGGAGGGGTTTATATAGCCCACATAACTCCGCCCCCTCAAGGTTCTTACTGGTTATCCCCTTTTAACACCTTTTATGCCAATCCGAAGTTTGGGTGAACGCCACAAAGGTAATGTCTTCTTTCCCCACAATAGGTGTTACAAGTGCATGGCATCACTAGAGAGATAGCATTAGCATAGAAGCTGGTGTTGTGAATAAGCCACTCTGTCTTTATCTTTTATGCATTTGTGTAGAAATTTCACAGGCAGATTGCTGCATAGATTTCCTGCCCTTTTGAACCCACTGTTTACCAACTATCTCCCCCTCTCCTGCAACTAAGTAAATCTGCCATCTGAAGATAACACTGATGGAGTGAGCTCTTCTCCACAAAAGCTTAGGTCACAATAAATCTGTCACTCTTTTAAGGTGGCACAAGATTATTTGTTGTTTTCAATGTGATCAAGCAACTTCGTGTGTGAGAGACAGACTCCTTGTGGATTATGGCAACTTCATCTCTTTTGGTTGCGGCAAACTGGTTTTTAATAGGGTTCAGAGTTGTCTATCGCAATTCCAGTCTGTGAGACTCTGATTAAGCCTGCTGTCTGGAAGTAGTTTTTTTCCAATTGTCTGCTAAGCACTTAAAGTATTTAGGAATATTAATTCATTTTTTTTAAAAAAAAATATTTTTATTTAATTTTACATACATTCTTTTAAATGTCCAATAATTTTCATCTATTATACATATTTCTGACTTCCATCAACCCCTTCTCAAGATTTTCAAATTTCCTAATTTCTTCTTGTATTTCCAACTTCACTATTACTTTTTATCACAATATTTAATTATTACCTTCCAAAAATATCTCCGTAATATTTCCTAAAATTAACCTTACAAAACTTCTTGTAAACCTACTAGCGTAATTTGTTGTTTACAATTGTCTTTCAAATATTTCTCAAATTTAGTCCAATCCTTCAGGAATTTCTGGTCCCGTCAGTTTCGAATTCTTCCTGTCATTTTATCTAATTCGCCATAGTCCATTAATTTCATCTGCCAATCGTCGGTAATTCTTAGGAATATTAATTCCAAAAATATCAAGGACTTAATGTCCTTAAAAATCACCTGCATTTTGAAAGGCGCTAGGTAGCCTAATACATATATACAAAATATCTCACCTAGGTGTAGGTAGGGAGTTTCAAAGAATAGGTGCTTGCTACACTAAAAGATTGACTCCCCACCGATGTATAAAGAACATTATAGAGCACTTGTAAAAGTACACAGATCAAAGCAGTAAAGTAGACATGGATGGAGCAGTGATCCTGCAAGTAAATTAGGCCAAAGTTGTAAAGTCCTAATAGTATACAACAGTATACAACTTGGCCTGTTAACAAACTGGCAACCACTCTGATCTTTGAGCAGAGATATAGCATGCTGATAGAATCTTGCTCCTTTCAGCAATTGTGCAGCAGCATTCGGCACTAAATCCAGCCACAATGGAAGCTCCACATTGAGTGCATTGCAGTAATCCAGGCATGAAGTTACCAATGCCTAAAGTTATCCTGGTTTAGGAATGGTCACAGCTGTCATACTAGCAAAAGCTATTCTTGGCCACTGAGTGACAAAGCTGGATCCAGGAGCGTCCCAGACTGCGTACCTGGCTCCTCACAGGGTGTGTACAGCATACAGCGAAGACAACTGACAAATCATAAAACACAGGAATCACTCACTCACAATGCTGCTGTTTTGCCTGATTTCAAGCTCAATTTTATTTCCTCATCTAGTCCAATACTGCATACAGGCACTAGTCCAGCATCTGCACAGCTTCGCCGCATTCAGATTGTATGGAGAAATAGAGCTGTTACGTTTTTAGAATAATTTGTATAGCTTATGAAGCAATATCCTGCAAGCGGGTACATTCTCATAAACAAAACTTACAATAACTTTGTAAGTACTATAAATATTTCAACAAATTCCACATTAATAGGGGTGTTCAGTAACTTTTTTCTTGGACGCCTCAAGTAATAGTTATGAAATAGGCAAACTTGCTATTAAAATGTATGAAACCAATGGCTGCCAAAGACCCAAGATCCAAAATTCATGTGACAATCACAGATCAGAGTTCCAGTTGCCTACCTCAGCTGCCTGGCAACATTTACAATTGCAGAATTGTCTTCATTCCAAAGTTATCTCTGGTGGTTTCACTTCATCAGAGGTGCCAGATGTACTCAAATTCTTGATTTCTATATAGAATAGCTGTTGTGGGTTCAGTAAGTAAGTTTTTATTTTCAGATTTTTGCTAAGACCAGAACCTCACACTTGATAAAACTTTAAATACAACAGATCTCTGAATTGAAAGCAACTGGAAGATGCAAGAGGGCAGGCTGCATGGCACTGTTGTAAGCAACCCACCATTTACCACCATCTGCTGCCTAAGGCATCCATCTCTTTCTGCCTAAGGGTAGGGGTGGCCTTGTTAGAATTATTTTTAGGATAACTGACCTAGCATTAAAGAGAGGCATGAAATGCCCAGTGGTTTGCTAAGAAGTTTCCTTCCCATAGATTAGTGGTCTGGAAGAGTTACGGGGAAAGTCAAAAACTTGTGAGCATTCCTGTTTTTTGATCTGCACTACAGTATTTCCCCTACTTTCTTCCCTATCTCATGGTACTTTGCACAAAATTTAAAAAAAACAAAAGCAGCCTTGTTGTTCCATAACATCAAAGGAAAGACCAAAACCCACAGTCAAGCAATACTTTTATTAGGACCAACCAAAATGTCACAAAATTTACAACATTTTGAGGAAACACAGATCCTTGCAAGCAGCAAAGGGACGGAATGGGGAGATAGTGTTGTCAATTTAACAATACGTTTTTTGGAAGGGGGTTATTAGTCTCTTAGTTTTTATTGTAGCTTTTTGTTATTGTTCACTTAAAAAGTTATTTCTGTGCAATGGTGGCTTTGCACTAGTGGGGAGGAATTTCATCATAGATGTTTTGCTGATCCTTTTATCCACTGCAGCTCTTTGTGTTATATCCCATACTATTCTGCAACCTCAAGTATTGAGTGAGAGAGGTATTGGTGAAAGTCAGGTACCCTGCCTTCAGGGGCAGATCTACTATGAAACTAATGAAGTTAAACTTCAGGGCTGCTAATCCCAGAGGGGCCCCAGAAGCGACTTTAGCCCAGGCTGCTTTAAAAAAATGGATCTAGTAGACCCAATCCGAGTCGCAGAACTCAAATTGATTATTTTGTTGTTGTTTATATTTCAACAATCCCAAAGTTTGAGAGTTGGTAGTGCAGATGTTGTAGAGGTGTGGTGATCTGTCATGGAACAACCCCAGAAGATAACAGGCGTTACGTCATTGCTGGTTGGGCTGCCCATAACAGTTCAAGCTTCAGGGCTCCAAAAATGTAGGTCTGCCAAATCCACCAGTGCATACAACTCACTAAATCATTTAAAGTTTTATTGAACTAGCTTTAAAAGTGCATACCACTTTCCCA
The DNA here is from genome assembly GCF_009819535.1 of Lacerta agilis. NCBI lineage: Eukaryota > Metazoa > Chordata > Lepidosauria > Squamata > Lacertidae > Lacerta > Lacerta agilis. The sequence continues at coordinate 48,367,893 of NC_046312.1, forward strand.
TTTTGATGAAGTACCAAAAGCAACCAGGAAGAGTATGTGTGCATCTTCAATACCTGTAAATTGAAATGAGTGCACCTGCTGATCAGCAAAGGAAGGGGGTTGTCCTATATGGAGTGAGCGAGGCAGCGCTTTGCCACCAATCTGAGCACATTATGGGAGAAAACTTCCACTTGTGTTCAAAATGCTGTGAGTCTGTAAGGGGTGCAGGTGTGGGATGGCCTGGTGCTGGTGGTGATTTGAGAGCCAGTGTAGTGTTGTGGTTAGAGTGCTGGACTAAGATCTGGGAGCCCAGGGTTCAAATATCCACTCACCCATTAGGCTGACAGGCAGTCATTGCCTCTCAGCCTAACCTACCTCACAGAATTGTTGTGTGAGGATGAACTGAGGAGGCGGCAAAGACCCATGTACACCACTTTGAGCTCTTTGGAGGGAAAAGTTGAGATATAAATGCAACAAATAAATCATAATTTGAAGGGCTCTAACCCGGTGGTAGAGCACCTCCTTTGCGTGCAGAGGGTCCCAGGTCCCTCTCCAAAAAGACCAAACACATTTAGGAGAAAAGTGGGTCCCGTGTAGGAAAAGGTTGAAGACTCTTAGCGTAGTAGGGAGTCCTGAGTTAGACTACCTGAGTCAGTACACGGCAGCTTCGTCTGCTCTTCTGTGTGGGCTCTTGCTGAGGCGGGAAGACGTCAGGTTGCCTTCGTCTTCTCCCTCTCGCAACTTGGGGAAATGTGCCCGGCCATGTAGCCGCCGCCGCCGCCGCCGCTCCTGTCGGCGAGAAGCGAAGGCGGAGGTTGCCCCGTCGGGACTCCTCCTCCGAGGGCAGGGCCGGGGGCGGGCAGGCGGCGCAGGCAGCCGGAGGGAGCCCCAATCTCGCCGTCGCGCTCTTGCAGGGTGGAGAGAGACGTCGGCGCGGGGTCGAGTGAAGCAGCAGCCACCGCCGCCGCCGCCGCTGCTCCAACCAGAGCCAGACGCACCGCGAGCCACCCTGGCCAGTCCTGGCGCCTGGTGGTGGCGGCTGCTCTGAGGAGGAGGAAGGTCGCCTGGCCGGCACCGCGGAGAGAGAGAGAGAAAGAGGGAGCGGGAGGGACGGAGAGCCGCGGGAACCGCCGCCGCTGTGTAGCGAGACGACTCGGGAGAACTCAACTTTGTGCTAGCTGCTCGCCAAGCAGGGGAGAGGCTGCGTCGTGCAGGGGCTGCGGGAGCTGCAGCAGGGGTCGCCACCATGAGGCGACTCGGGGGCGTCCGCCCGCCTCCTCCTCCTCAGCCGCTGTTGCTGCTGCTGTTGGGAGTCCTTTTCTACGTGCGAGGTAAGCGCTTCCGAAGGGACCCCCTCCCCCGGTTTCCCGCGCTGCCCTCAGCCGCCGTGCGCTGTGAACGAGACGCGGCCGCAGCGCAGGGCACTTGCGTCGGGGAAAGGCTCCTTTCTCTCGGCGCAGTTTGTCTTTCTACCGTGCGGCGTCCCGCGGTCAAAGTTGCTCCGGGCTTCCCGAAAGGCGCTCGGCCCATGCTCAGGCGCGCTCGTCTCGCTTCACGTTTCGGACCGAGCCCCGACTGAGCTCTCGCCGGGAATCCCTGGACTCGTTCAGTGGCTTTTTTCTGGCCCTCATTGCGGGTGCGCCTGTGTTCTTGCCTTGAGCCTATACAGAGTTGCTCCCCTTTTCCTAGACCTGCAGCCCTCTCTGGGCACGTACCTGGGAACAAATCCCGCTGAACTTTTAAATAGCACCCAGTGCGCTTAGGGTAGCGTTGCAGGAAACCCCCCCTTTCTTTGCTCCCCGGGGTCCTTGCCCTCGTGGCTGTGGACCAGAGAAACCTCCTCGCAGTCTTCTCTCTCCTCCTCCCTTCCCCCACCCCTTTGTTTCTTAAACTAGAAGTGATGGCATCCAAGTTTCGGAGAGTTGGTGTGTCGGAGAGTTGCCTGTGTTCACTGGGCAAGGGCAGAAAGAGCACTCTGCACATGCTGCAACAACTTCGCGTAATTATTTGGACAGCCCCCCCCCCCGCCAAATCCGGCACACACTGCCCGAGCCGCTGGTGGAGGGGAGGTGCTCTGGGGCAAAGCCTGGCTGAACTCTGGCTCAAATTAAGCCCGCTCCCTCCACGCGCAGGAGCAGCTGGGTGGAGCGGCGGCGGCTTTGCTCATTTTGCAAGAGGTGCTCGAGTGTTTCTGGCGCCGGCGCGCGGGGCATCCCGCCGTGCTAACTACCTGCTTTCTTCTTCCCTACTTGGCATTGTCTTTGTCCCATCCGTCACACGCACGCCTCGTTCTCCGGCGTTTCTCGTCCTCCTCAGCCTTCGCAGCTCATAATGTGTAGAGCATGCATCTGATCGGGCCGCTGATCGGCTTTCCTGTCTCAGCCCTTCAAAGGTTTCTTCTTGCAACCCAACCGGATCCCTGCAAAGCCACAGCAAAGGGATCCCCACTTCCTTCATGTACTCTTGCCTTGAAACATGCTTGCTCTCCCCCCACTCCTCCAAAGGGCAGCCGCCGCTTTTGATGCACATATGCCCATCTCCTCCCCTCTGAAGTTGATCTAAATTTATCCCTTGCTTTCTGTTCACCTCCCCCCCCCTTCTCTCTCTCTCTCTCTCTCTCTCTCTCTGTCTTTCCCTGCTGCGGGTGAGTGAGAGACTGTGGCATTGTTAAATTCAGTGCTGGAAGGTAGTATGTGTGCAGGTTATTTCTAGCCTTCTCTTGCGTGTTGGGACAGCAGCCCTTCCTCAGCAGGAATGCAGCTGCTCTTCCTACCAGACAAGCCCCTTAAAGGTACAGACCTGCTAGGGTAGAATCTTGGGCTCCGTTTACTTTCCTTCCCCTTCTCAGATTTTTTGTGCTCTTGGGAGTGGTTTTTATAGTAATAATAATTTTAAAAAATGCTCAAAGTGAGCACCCATAATAAATGCTACGTTGGGAGCAGAAAAGCATGCGAAGAAGAAAACAGCAGCTTTCTCCCTCCCTGCCTGTTGTTTAGAAGGAAGACTGTGCATCTTAAGTGTTTTGTAGTGCTGTATTTGAAACTGATGTAGAAAATGTGTTGTGGTTAGTGGTTCACAGATGTGTGCTGAGCATGTTATTGGTGCTCAATAAACAGTGGCAGAGTAATAGTAATTGTGTTCTTGGAGTGTGGGGGGAGATATGTTTATTAATAAGTTGAAGTTGTTGTTGGGGGGTAGTGAAGTTTCCCAGATGTTTGTGGACAAGTTGACATTTTCTGTAGCAGGAAGTCGGAAGCATAAATGCATCTTCCTCCTCTTGGCTGCTGCCTGTGTAATTTCATCCACCTGTCTCTCCAGATGCTGATTGGGAGCTGCAGGAAGTCTCTGCCTTAGAAGTATTGGCTCCCATCATTCTCACAAGCATTGGCCTTGGGGCACAATGAGGTTGTGTTTAGCTTAAACAGTTCCTTTCTGAACAGAACGCTGCTTGCGCTCACACAAACACATACGCTTGCAGTGGCACGAGCAATAGTTTGAAAATGCCGGATAGAACAGGCGGAACCTTAATTTATTTTTATTGCTAACCGGAGGAGTTTAAATTTCTCTGGCAAGTTCTGTGAGAGCGTAGAGGAACAATTTAAAGGCTAGACCACTGCCTAGATAGAGGACTGGGTGGGATTTTATTTTGGCTCTTACCCAGGTGCTTCTATTTAATGTGTCCTGGCAGTTAATGACTGTGGGGGGGGATGGTTTGCTGTAAAGTGTAGGTCATTCGTCATGCTTGCTTGTTAAGTGGCAGTGTGTTGATGTCTGCAGAAGGCACTTTTATGCCAGGTTGACTCAGGAATAGCAACATCCATAACTGAGGCTTCATTCCAGCATTATTCTCCTGAGTGTCCCTCTGGGAAAAAGCGCTGGCGTTTATGCCTGAATAAACAGTTTAGCACATTTTCTTCCACATATATGCATTCTACTTCAGTTTTTCTACTCATTGATTTTAGTTTATCTCCATTTGTTCCTACTTTCTTGCAGCGCTGAAGTATGCTAGATAAAATAAAATAATAAAAATTAATTGGGGGAAAGAAGAATTTATGCTTAAATTTAGGATACTTGCAAGAGCTGGTGCCTCTTTGTTTTTGTGAACAGTAGCTCCAGTGTGATTGGGAAGACAACTTCATATGCTTAAAAGGTTAATAGAACGAAGGGCACAAGCAAATAATTTCAGATAAGAAACTCCTGTTTAATGTTGTGATACTGTACCGTGCTGTCAGGCTGCACCTTTATTTGTGCAGCATCTGAGTGTGTGTACACAGGATGTCTGCTCTCCCTATTCCTAGTTACAGGTGGGTAGCCGTGTCTGCCATAGTCAAAACAAAACAAAAAATCTTTCCAGTAGCACCTTAGAGATCAACTAAGTTTGTTCTTGGTATGAGCTTTCATGTGCATGCACACTTCTGTATCTGAAGAAGTGTGCATGCACACGAAAGCTCATACCAAGAATAAACTTACAGTAGTTGGTTTCTACTGGAAGGGATTTTTTTATTTTATTTTGTTCCTCCCTATTGCTGTTCACATCTTTTACATGGTGTCCCTGTTGTGCTGCACCATGCCATTACCTATGGGAAGATTAAGGTTCTTCAGAAGTGAGGCTATTGTGGCTGTGCAAGACCTGTTGGTTGGCCTTTGTGTGGTGCCATTTGTTCATAATAAGTTTGTTAATATTGCATGCCTTCATAACTTCCACACCATGACCCATAGTTAAAATATAGCAATCATTCAAACAGAGTATAGCACACATACTGCTGCATCTTCTCAAGAATTTTGAATGACTGCCCCTTGACCTTAATTTAATAGTTAATAGTAGAGGGAAGTTGGCACTCCGATCACATTTTTAAGAGAGATGCTTGAACTTCCGCACTCGTGGAAGTTTCATCCTCTGTCCTGTTAGCTTTTCTCTGTGACATGCGGTCACTCAGTATCATGAATGTACTAGCAAACTCTCAATTATTATGATAGATGAGGTGTTTGTGGAGGAGAGTTTTAAGGATTCCTGAGTGGAAAGGTCAGTGAAGGCCAGGCCCAACCAGGTTCTGGCATGGAGGGCCCATCTTAACTTCAGTTCATTGTTGTGCCTAGGTGCATCCTTTACCTTTTCTCGTAGGAATTCATGGCAGCCATTCATTTGTGTGGAAGAAAGTACAGCCATACCTTGGTTGCCGAACAGAATGCATTCTGGGAGTCCATTAGACTCCTGGAACTGTTAAAAAACCAACGCACGGCTTCTGATTGGCTGCAGGAAGTTCTGGACGTTGGGCTTCCAAAAATTGTTCAAAAACCGGAACACTCACTTCCAGTTTTCGATTGTTTGGGAGCCGAAACGTTTGGCAACTAAGCTGTTCGAGATCCAAGGTACGACTGTTGAATGCATTCAGAAACAGACACCTTCTGAAAGGGTGCTAAATCTATTTCCTGTCCCATGTGATTTCAACAATGGAGAACCCTGCCTGCTTCCATCTGTGCACTCTCATCATGGTTTCCATTTCTTGGTCACACCAGAGTGTGAAAGAATATTGGGAACTGGTGCTCCTAATGTTTGAATCTCTATATACTGGTCTGTATTATATATTATTACTTCCTGTAATAGTTAACTCGGGTGGTGAGTGCTAACAGGGTTGCAACCAAAACAAGGCAGCTGGAAACAAAGGTATTGGTGTGCCACAGGGAATACTGAAGTTTTCAGGCGTACAAAAAAAATCATTTAAAAAAAACCCCAAACCTAAGGCGGCATCTACTTACCCAGCCCCACAAAAACCTGCCATATGATGGCTGAACATGCTGTGTAGCCACAGAATGATGTGTGTTAGTTGGAAAAGAAAATCTGTGTATGAATGGGAGAGGGCCTGACTAGTTGACTAGAACCCTGAACAGGAGCATTCCTTCTGGAAATTGAGGACACAGTGCTATGTATGTGTGAGTGAGTGAGTGGTATAACATTGCCATATACGGAGACTGTGACTCTTTTGGCAAGGTTCTCTGAAGTCTTCAGCAGATGTTCTTCTAAGCCCTGTTACCTAAAATCTGTTTAAGCAGCTCCTATCTGGGACCTTCAGCAGCCTATACATACCCTTTCCTTAGTGACCCATAAGATAAGTTTTGGCCTACCTGTGCTAAAAAGTGGTTGCAAACTTTGGGGGCTCTCCTGAGACTATTGGAGATGATAGAAGAGGAAAGAGATCCGCAGGTTAATTTGGCAGTAGCTCTTTGCTTCAGCAAGTACTATGGCAGCTATCAAAAAGAAGGCTGATAAGATAAAAGTTGTTTTTTTCTTTCTTTGTTAGATAAAAGTTGTTATGTCGGTCCTGAAGTTCAGAATGCCAGATAATAAATTTACCAGTGTACATGTCTGGCTGGTATGAATTGCCCCTGCCTTTGATACCTGAGATACTTATTAATAGGACCCATCCTATTCCTGTGACTATACTTTTTTTTTTTTTAAAAAAAAACACTTTTAATATTGAATTTTAAACTGCTGTAACCCACCCTGGGACCTACTGGCAAAGGGTTGGCAATAAATTGAGATGATGACGATGATGTTGATGATGATGATATATGCAGCAAACCAAATTAAATGAAGTGTTCTGTTGATTTAACCCTTTTGATTTACCCCTTTAAGCAAGAAAGTATGTAGAAAAAGGAGCCTAGTGTAGATTCCTGCTTTTTCCTCTCAAAGGTCTCTTAGCTCTTTGGACCTCTGGGTTCCCATTTGACTTTCTTTGTTCACATAATTTTTTCCTGCTTATTCTACTTTAGAAATCTATTATAGGCAAGCAATTTTTTCCTGGGCTGATTGGAGATGAGTACAGTACTTTGAATTGTACTTAGAATTTACTCCTTACCTTGTATGGACTTAAGTATGGAAACTTATCTCTGTCTGAGAACTGAAGAATGTGGTTTGGAGGTTTTAAAGCAGAAGTTGAGTGTTCATCTGCAATGGATGCTTTGCTTTGATTCCTGCAATGCAGGGGGTTGGATCAGATGACCCTAGGGGTCCCTTCTGATTCTACGACTCTATGAGTATTGTATAACAGAGTACTTCACAGAGCCAAACTTTTTAAATCTTTAAACCACTTGATAGACCCTGAAAGGCTACTATTAGGTCAGTTTGAGTTCACAGTTGTAGCTTCTTTTTTAAGACAATTTTCCTAATCCGGATAAATTAAATTATTTCTGTACCATCTAGTTTAAGTTTTTAAAGGTTATTACACAGCAAGCATGTGATCTGTAGTAGACTCAAAAGGTGGAGTGGAAAAAAATGGTGGGTGTAACATTCCCATCATTTTTAAATGAAAGGTGTTGCTAGTTTGCTGCAGGGTAATAATAGATATTTACAAATATTTTCAGTCTCAAAAAAGTTACACTCCTTAATAAAAGTAATACCCATCTTCCCAGTTATGTGTTCAATAGCTTCTCCTCATTCTCAAAAGGAGGTGGCAAGTACAACAGTTTGTGTCTGTGAAAATGAAGCAGAAATGTAAATAGTTACACTTCTCTTTATGTTAGAATGCAGATTGTCTGGAATATTTATTACTGTTATTATATGTTTACTGACAGGTTTTGTTTGTTTGTTTGGAAAAAATGCTATTCCAGGAGGCAAATAAAAAGGATTGGGGGAGGAAAACATGGAAGAAAAAGGCCACCATTTACAAAAACTGCATATGTGTGTGATATATATTAAAAGGGTGTACACACATAGTATTAATGGCAAGGCAGCCTTATGATAAGCTTGGGAGATTGGATTACTGAAAAGCCCCACCAGCTGAATCTTAGTAGGAGATCAAATCTGAGGCATTTCCCACAATTTGCTTTCCTTATATTCCTTTTGAGGGGTGACAACCATGAGAAAGGAATACAAATACAGAAAGTTTACAGTAATTGTCTCTATGTGTTTATATAAAACATTTCAGGTTATCAGAATTTTTGTTTTTACTTATTTAAAGCTATTGTAGTGTTGCTCTATCTTTTTTTTCTTATTTCCACAGAATGCATAGAGTGCCCTTACTGGTTTTCTCTTTATGGGCATTGAAGTATGAAAAAAAGGTTTCCTTAATTGATGTGGGACTGAAACATACTAATTATGGTGCTTTTACAGCATATTCTCTCTCTCTCTCTCTCTCTCTCTCTCTCTCTCTCTCACACACACACACACACACACAATATCCTATGTAAAATAACAGACAATAATGCAGATTATACAGTGGAACATGTGCTTTAAGACAGATGCAATATGAAGCTTTGTAAAAATAAAAAAACCAACCCTGAGATCTCATGTTTTTGTTTCCATGCGATTTTTAAAAAGCCCTTATTCTTTCTTCTTGCTGTGCAAACCTTTTATGCAAGCAGGAAAACTTGGCTCTTATGGCCATGCAAAAGTCATGATTTTGAAGATTTAACTCTTTGACTGCCACTGTTTTCATTTATTTATTTATTTCATAAAATTTGCATACTGTTTGATTGTCAAAATAATTGAAGTGGTTACATCGCAATTTTTTGTCTGTCAGTCCAGCTGGTCCCGCCCCCCCTGGCAAATTTTGTAGTGCTTCAAGCAAAAACAAGGACTGGGGAAATAAAAACAGTTCATAGAAGTATGGTCAGGACCATTGCTGTATCTGTACATACCTTTTATTGAGACTGCCACAGTGCCTATTGAGTATTTGGTGCCCATTTTTTAAGTACAATGGAACCTCTCTCGTCAAACGTAATCTGTTCCGGAAGAATGTTCGGCTTCCAAAACGTTTAACAACCTGAGGTGCAAAGGGCTGTCAGCAATTTCCATTGAGAAAATGGAAAAACACACAGTGGAAGCCGTTCAACTTCCGAGGCATGTTCAAAAATGGAAGTACTCACTTCCGGGTTTTTGGCATTCGAGTTCCGAAATGTTCGGTTTCCAAGATGCTCGAAAACCGAGGTTCCACTGTAACACATTCCCTTACCCTGTGCCCAAACATTTCTGAACAGTTAAAAAAGTATACTGTATTAAATATTTATTATCTTTACAGTTTGTGAAAAGCTGAATGCGCATCTATACATACTCATGCCAGATTGGTGTTTCTTTTATGAGTGAAATACAATTGGTGTAGATAATTTCACCACTACAGTGGACGCTCGGGTTGTGAACGTGATCCGTGCGGGAGGCATGTTCGCAACCCGCAGCACCGCGTCTGCGCACACGCGGGTCGCGATTCGGTGCTTCTGCACATGCATGAGCGCCAAAACCCGGAAGTAACCTGTTCTGGTACTTCCGGGTTCGCCGTGGAGCGCAACCCGGAAAAACGTAACCCGCAGCGCTTGCAACCCGAGGTATGACTATTGATTTGTATGTGGCAAGGGGGCGTGGCTGCAGTTAGGAAATCCCTCCCTCATTTTGCCACTTCTCTTGTATTCTCTTGTATTATGTTGTAAGCTGCCTAGAGTGGCTGGAATATAACAACAACAACAACAACAACAACAACAACAACAACAACAACATTAATAATAATAGAGGAAACCATGAGAGCTGTTCGACAGTGGAATTTGCTGCCAAGGAGTGTGGTGGAGTCTCCTTCTTTGGAGGTCTTTAAGCAGAGGCTTGACAGCCATCTGTCAGGAATGCTTTGATGGTGTTTCCTGCTTGGCAGGGGGTTGGACTGGATGGCCCTTGTGGTCTCTTCCAACTCTATGATTCTATGAATCTGTTAATGAATGTGCCTGCCAAATACAGATTAGAGAAACAAAGATCTTTGCTAAATCCCCTTTCTATTTTTTCTGTGGCTGTTCCTTTAATATTACTTAAGGAAATCTTTTCGGGAATATGTATGATAAACCATTTCCTTTTTGAAAGTGCATGCCCTTTAAAAAGTATGCTGCTGGCTTCACCTGATGGAGGAGCCTTTGAGCTGGGCTTCTCTTGGCATTCAGCATGCTCACACTGCATTAATTGGCATACTGTATTTAGTGGCTGTCTGCATTTCACACAAATCATGACAAAGAACACTAATTGCAGCTGTTGTCCATGAAGTTAACGGGTTCGGCTTTTACCATTGAGTTTGCAGTATCCTTGGTTCACTGACATGGTTGTTTTGTTAGGCGTTGGTCTTCTATGGGATTTTGTTCTCTGTGTTGAGTGTTAGGAATATCAGTTTTAATCCCTCTTCTCCATCTCGACAAGAACAGAGTTTGCTAATATTGAAAGTGAAAGTAAAGTGTATTCCCTTCCACTACCATTGCTAGATTGTAACCCCTGGAATAATTGCTCTTGTTTGTTTTGTTCATGGTTACCTGCCACGACAAGACCTTAAAAGCTGTTGGCCTTGCTTCTCGGGGCTCATTTGACACACAGACTCTGGGACTGGTAGGGATGCTCTCACGAGATCATAGACCACACCCGCCTTGCCCGCTTATAGTTGAAATAGTGTAGGTTAAATGTGCTCAAGGTGCACCCTGTTTGTTGATCAGAATAATGATCCTGTGAAATCTGGATGGATGATACATTATTGTGATTTACTTTGGGGAAATCCAGTGCTTATTGAATAGCTAACAGTGGGTGCTTTTTCAAAACCAAACCAAAGTGATCAGCACAGAAGTAGTCTTCAAAACACATCTACTAATCGCCAGCACACCAATTTATTCCTTGTTACTAAGATGGGCAAGAACTTTAGTATTCTTTTTGTAACTGGCTGGCAGCCCATCCCAGTTTACGGATTATTCTGTCCCCGTTTCGTCATTGTTGTTGTTTTAATATTGCATGTCTCATTAGTGTTCAGTCATAATCAGGCTAGCTCTCTGGTAGAGGGTGGTGACCTAGCTTTCCCTGGTTTCCTTCTTGCCTCTCTTCTTTATGACCCCTGTTGTCTCTTTGTTTTCCCCTGTTGAATTTGTGCTGGTGATGTGGCATGTGTGCTGTTTTCCCAAATAGCCTAAAGTTGGCTGTAACCAAGAGCAGCAGTTAAATAGAGCCCAATTTCGCTGCTTCCTGGCGTTCAATTGTTTAACTCCATTTTCTGGATTTCTGCGGTTTTGATTTACAGAGAAGCAAACCTCCGTGGTGCCTCTGGGCATCTCTTAAAGCCATTAGAACAAGCTCCATTATTTTCTGGTGCTTAGAAATTCTTCTCTTCAGTCCGAGCATCCATCAAAATAATGTATTCCCTGTAAAGGCTTCTGGAAAATGTTTTAATGGGACCTTTTCACACTTGGGGACAGTTCTTGGTTGGAAGAGAAGTTGGGGGAAGAGGGAATGCGGGTCAGGCTCATAGAGGGTCTGACTCTGCCTTGCACTGAGCATTGACCTGTATCCTCTCTGCCTTTACCTCTGTGCAGTGGGAGTGGTGTGAACAGAGCAGAACCAAAGCTGGCCACAAAAAGCGCTGGGAGGAAGAAAGAAAAAAACAAACCCACTCTTGACAAAGAGGCAATTGTACAAAGGTGCCGTATAATTTATCTCCAGGAGTTTATTCCTGGTTGCTTTTCCTGGAAAGACCAAAAAACTGCCTTCCTCTACTCACTGTTTCCCTCTTCAAGGGATATGCTGGAGAGGAAAAAGAGAGAGAGGAAACATTTATTAGTGAAAGACCCATCTATCTTCCACTCTCCTTCTCATGCCTGTGCTCTCCCCCACTCCACTTGAAAGGGCAATGCCTTTGGCAGGAAACCTACTCTTGCTATTGGTCTGCCAAATGATTCAGTTTCTTTTAAGTCTTTGCCTCTTTCCTAGTTCAACTCTTCAAAGTTAAATCGGTCTTGGAAGAGTTGTTTGAGGAGGTCTGCTTGGTGTGCACTTGAGGTCATGGGAACTTTGTTCCCATTGGGTTGGATAAATTGTGCAGCAGATATTTATTTTGGTTAATATGGCATATGCGCAAAATGAGATACAGTCAATTTGCAATTTATACACAATTTAACTTGAATGAATTTAACTTTACATGCTTGACCTAAAAAAAATTAAAGGGGACAGGTTTTTTTGGGGGGGGGAGCATGTTCAGCAGCCTTTGGAGAATGCATGTGGCCTTGGGAGAGAGTTTAGAGGTGCAGGGACACTTTCTTTAGACTATACACGATTTTGGCTTTTCGCGCTATCCCAGTACGTACTCCCTAAGTTGAGAGTGGAGTATGCTAGTTAAAAGCAGTGCTGTTGATAAAAATTCATCTTGACATAGGGCACAGCAGGCATTGTCAAGGGGGCACCCACGAGTGCTGGGGTGCCTCTGAAATCTTCCCCTGCCCATCTGCAAAGCCACTGAGCACACATGTATGCACACACACACTCATTTACTGCCCCTTGGTCATGAGGTGACAAGGTTAGGTGCCTTTTTCTCCCTTTAAATTGATAATGAGCTAAAGGACGAAGTTGGAAGAGTGTTTTTCCAAGGCCAGGTTAATTTGACTCACATCCCTTAGAAAAGTGAAGTGTGTATGCACACACTTGTCTCTTTCAGTCTTGTGGCGAAGAGCTGATCTAGGGGAGGAGGGAGAGGGGAGAGGAAGGGCCAGAGGTGGGGAGGGGAGCCCATAGCACTCACTCGAAAATCCAGTTGTGCACATGGGCCAGAAATGGTTGGCAACTCCTGTGAAATGCAGAGTTGACATTCTGACCATGTGGGAGCATTTATGTATTCTCTTCCTTCTGTTTTCATATATGTTCAGTCATACCCTTTAAGAAAGGATTAGTGTCAGAGCAAAGTGTTTATTTGAGAGGAATAAGGGGGAAGGAAGTTCAGAGACAGAAGGTGTTGCGGAAGAAGACGCAAACTTAGCAGTGAGGGACAATTATAGAGGTGCCTCATCAACGAAGAGAAAGAGAAGGAGCAAGAGGTGTTGGCAGGAGCCAGTCTGTCTTCAGGCACAGAAGCGCTAGAGCTTGAAGAGGAAGACTGAAACTGTAAGGCCTGAGTGGCAGGTGTGAGATGCGCTTTGCTGATTGCATATTGAAGTGCTATATGAGGGGGTGCAAGGCATCAACTGAGGGGAAGTGGAAGGGAAAGGGTTTTAATGCTTTGCATTTAGGACAGATGCTGGCAGAGTTTTAATGGCGGGGGAGGGGGGGAGAGTATAGAAACATACTCAGAATTTTGATTTGGTTTAGTATTTGCCACTTTCCCAACCACAAAGCTAAGAACAAACTGGCTCACGGGAAGAGGCAAGTATTAAAAATACCAAACCACATAATAGAATATGTAAGAGAAGCCATATCCACACAGGTCAAACCATCCTGTGTTAGGGTGCTAAAATATCAACAACCCAGCCAATGGTTTTGGTGACTGATTTTCAAGAAGCTGAGAGATCAGGGAGCACATGACAGAGGGCTGCAGAGTCCTATGAACAGGGAAGGTAATTTAAAAGATAAATAGATAAGAGTAACTGCTCCAGCAGTGGTTCAGAATTAGGTTGTGTTTATGACATCAGTTCTGTGTGCTTTGTTTTCTAGTGGAATACACAATCTGCACACACCATATTTCATCACTAATATTCTAATACAGTTTTTAAATTAAAAAATGGTTAACACTGTAAGTAAAATGTTTATTCTATTTAACTATATTTTTAAATGTATGGTGCTGTAACATGGAATATATAGCTTTAAATAATAATAATAATAATAATAATGTTGCTATACTGGCCAGCAGTATGATTGTGAGTATGGCTAATTTTATTTTAATGTATAATGTTTCTCACCATAAGGTTTCAGGGTGGGTTACAACAACCTAATAATACAAGTAAAAACAAGTAAAATAGTTTATACAATTTACGACATGGTTATTAGTTTTAATGTTGCTTTGTTTTTACCATTTTTGGGTAGTGGCGGCTTTGGATTATGAGCTATCACAAGCTAATTGGATGGCATGGGATATTTAGTTTTGTAGTTAGGTATTACCATTACTGAATTGTCCCTTAATTGCTAGCAAAGGCCATGTCAACAAACCACACAAAGTTTAAAAAAACAAAAACAAGCCACAGGGATGAACTAACGACACAATACAATCATACTTTGAACAAGAAACATACTAGACACCCTTCTCTGTGTTTGATTATATTGTATGTTCATATACAACTGGTTTTCACATATTCCTTGTTATAAGGGCTCCAAGAGCAGAAAGAAGGAACTATTTTGTTCCTTTCAATACAATTCTGAGCCAGCTGCAATGTGCACATGCACATGTGATGCAATGCTCCCCACTCCTGCGCCATTTCAAAGCACGTGGGGAATCATTCATTTTGCACCATGTTCCTCATTGAAACTTCCCAGCACATAGAAAGCTCATGTATCCGGGGAAAGGTCAGCATAGAAGATGATGCAGCATGCACTGCTTCATGTTTAAATCAGTTCTGAGGCTGCATCCACACGAGCCTACCACTCTTTCAGTCTTCATACTGGTAGTTTTGGCACATAGTGGACATCTCTCAGCCGTTCCGTCTGTATTAACCACAAGGAGACAAATGAAAGCTAAACTTTGCAGATAAGTTGAAACAAGATAAAAATTATTTTGTTTTGACTACGGCAGATCAACATGGCTAACCTACCTGTTTGCAGATAAGTGTACAGTATTAGAAAATGCTTAAGAGTATACTGTACATATTTTTATGAATCCCTGACCCAGGTGGAAGTCAGGGTGGTGGACACAAAGAGGTCAGAGCATAGATTAAGGACCTTTTTACCCTTATTGGGTTTTACAAATCCTGTCTAGCTATTCCCTTCCCATGGTGGCCATTGTTGCCCACTGTGAGAACAGGATGCTCAACTACATAGGCAATTGGCCCGATGCATCAGGGGCTTCTTAGATTTAAAAGGACCCTATAAATAAGATGCAGAGTCATGTATAACCTTACATGACCAATTGCTTCTAATGTGCCCTGTGTCTCATGGAATTGTAGAGGTGGAAGGGCCCACAAGGGTCATGCAGTCCAACCCCCTGCCATGCAGGAATCTTTCACCCAACAAGGGGCTTGGACCCATGGCCCTGAGATGAAGAGTCCCATGCTCTACCAACTGAGCTATCCTATTTCTCTTGTATACGCAGGCCCTATTCAAAATTCTGTAATGGGCTGAGAGGGCATTTTAATTGTTAATAACCCCTTTTTGAAAGTGCCATAGGTGGCCTCACACCACAAATCAAACTTCAGTGGTTGATGTTCTGGCTAGAACTGCAAAGCATTTGCAGGCAGCCAAAATGCAGTATTGGAACCTGAATTTACAAGGGCGTACTTACATGATTTAGGGATGCTTTTGGTTGTTTCCAAGATTGATTCATAGAAGTTATCGTGAAGTTCTTGTTTACACATGCTTGGTATTGCGTGGGGTGTTAGCTACATTCCTTGCTTACTATCTTGGATCATTGCTATGCTACTGTGTTTGCTTGCTGTGAAACACGAACCCCACCTACACCTGCCTGCTCACCTGTGGAAATCGCCATGCTAGTATATTGCATAGGCGCTTCTTTTGAGATGAAGCTGCCGCAAGTTTCCTTATTTTCATTCTAGTTCAGCCTTGGGTTTAAACCCATTTGATAGTGTAAACAGATTAAAGTGAGTTAGAGCAGTTGGGTTTGTTAAGTCACAATAAATGATCATGTAAACAAGCCCCCCAATCAGTTGAAAACATGGCCTTTGGCAAGTAGGAAGAATGACGGACTAACTCGCACTGAATGTGGCCGCTTATCCCAAGCCAAGTACTGAATGTTTAGGACTCCTGGGGAGTGTTTAGAGGGGGTCACTGGGGAGATTATTCAGATTTTGAAGTGGTCCTCATTGAGCACTGGCTGACTCCCACACCCCTTTGAGCTGCCTGCCTGAATGGACAAGAGCACTCAGAAGCACTTGCTACTTAGCAGACAAAAGGTGCTGTGCACACTTTCCCCACCCCCTTATCCTTGCCGTGCTATTGGGGCTCTTGTGCTTGGTGCCCTTTCTCTGCTTTGATTGGGTGCTCGCCCAGTGATTTGCTCAGGGAACAGACTCCGTAAAACCAACAATACCGGCTGTGCTGGAGGTCTCCGGTGTGGAGGGAAACACTCCAAACTTTTCATTGTGACTTTTCATGGAGCCAGCTGATAAGAGATTTTGAGGCGGACCCTTTTGAAGTTTTGTGGTTACCGTTTTATAGATATCGTCAAGATCTGTCTTGTGATTCTCCGCATTTAGGAAACAGGCACAATCCCATTCCTCCAAGTTACGAAGATCAGAGTTGCTTCGTTTAGCAACGAAGCACCTCAGTTTAGCAGGCTGCACCCCTTCCTGGCTCTCGGTCAGACCCTGATCCACTCAGGTCTTTCAATGTGGTTCCTCCGCCCCATCCCAGCAGCCTCACATGCAGCTACCTGGGCACTTCAGGGGCAGCGCTGAAATTCCTGCCAGTCTCCTCTTCTCCTGTGGCCAGGAGGAGATGAAGGGAAGTCTTGGAGCTAGCTAGGAAGTGAGGTAGCTGGTTTGGTCAGTCCATGTCTGATGGCTCCTCAGGATCATTGACCAGATGGAGATCTGCTTGGGGGGGGGGTCCTGCTCCTCTTGCTCTTCACCTGAGAAGACCTCAAGTTTGGAATCTGGGTAGGCTGAATCCTGGCAGGCACATACACGCCTTATTGAACATCTCCAAGTGAACATAGAAGCAAAACAAAAATATAGATAGAAAAACAAGGAAACTGAGTCTCATAGTTTTAAGGTCCTCGGTAAAAAAGTGCAAAGGAAGCGAAATGTCTGCTGTAGAATAGAAACTTGGTTGAAACCTACCTAACAATCAAGACCAAGTACAGTAGAATTGGAAATGACTAAAACACCATGCAGGCCCTGTTCCTTAGGCCTTTCCTGCACATAAACACATGGAATCCTGAATGCAACCCACATAGTGCCATCCTGCACACCTAGAAAAGTGAGAAGTCAGTGCTTCTGTGTCCTAGGCCACGATGATACACAGAAAACGGCAGAGGGGAGCTGGGAAGCTATGCTTTGCTTCCTCAGCAGAATCTCAAGATTTTTTCATGGCAAAGACCAGAGGGCGCCCCGTGTTCTTCTTCTCTCATGCCTTCCTCTTGGAATTTCCTGATTGGGTTAAATATATTTTCTTCTGGACAATCTGCTCTCTCTCCCTGTGTTTCGTATGAATAAACTAATCCCAATCTTGCCATCTTGCCTGGCATTGATGAGGGGGTGAAAAAGAGAAAAGGCATCAAAACTAAGCATCAGTAGTTCTGTTTGTGTGCTGCTTCCCTCCTTCCAGTATTTTGATTGGTTCTCCTCCTCCTGTGCTGTCTAAATTTTTAAACATAGGATATTTGCAAAATGTCTTTAGGTATTGGTACAAATGGAAAAAAGACAACCCCAGGTGTTCGATAACTTTCTGAAAAATAGACCGAGGCCTTTTAAACCCCTCTTTTGCCTGAGAGAGAGATCTTTTAAGGTATCTAGAGCATGCTTGTCTCCAGGGTCATGTCTAAACACTTGAGTAGCTGTGCTCAGACTGAATGGCTGAGTGAAAACTTGAACCTCAGTCTCCCTGGTATTAATCCAACGCTAACTGCAACAGCACCACACCAGTCCTCTTGATTAGTTTACCCGATGCATTTGTAGCAAGTATTTGGGGAACCAAACAAATCAAAAGTTTAAAAAAGAGGGGGAGGGTTATAAGAGTATATTTAGAAAAACACTGTTCCCAAGTAAAATCCTTAATGTGCTTTGCTTAATTTTCACAAATTATACAACAGACACATAATGTCTTTCATACAATACTGGTGAATTACAAGGTGAAAAAGGACACAGTTAAAAAAAGAAGAAAGGACCTGTAGTGAGGTGGATGGAAGTCACACCTAAAAAGTAGAAGGTTATTTATTTGTGTTTTAATGTATCAGCGACATTTGATGTTGAATTGTGTTTCCTTCTTTGTATCTTATTTTATTTTGAATAATGAATGGAATACAGTGGTACCTTGGGTTACATACGCTTCAGTTTACATATTCCGCTAACCCAGAAATAACGCTTCAGGTTAAGAAGTTTGTTTGAGGATAAGAACAGAAATCGTGCTCTGGCGGCGCAGCGGCAGCGGGAGGTCCCATTAGCTAAAGTGGTGCTTCAGGTTAAGAACAGTTTCAGGTTAAGAACGGACCTCCAGAATGAATTAAGTTCTTAACCTGAGGTACCACTGTAATTGTTATACTTAAACAAAATCAATAAAGAGCATTGGGGGGGGGAGAGTATTTGGGGAACTTGTGAAATTTCTGCCTGCACATTCACTACGTGCTGCTGTGGTGAGGGAACAGCACAAAAAAATGTTTTATGGCTTCATCAGACAAAAAGTCTTGGATGTCTCTGTAGCAAGTGTCTAGTGAAGCTGCACCTGTAGAATCTCTGCCTGGACATTTTATAATTCCCTCCCCCACTGCCCTGCTTTTCAAATTGCTTTGTGCCTGAGTGTCTTTTCAAATATTTAACTCACTCAAAATAAGCCATGTGTTCTCCCCTCTACCTCAAATTCAGCATGGGCCATCATTTAAAACTTACCTCTCCTGCACTGTCAAGTTTCATATCAGTCAGTGGGTTCAGGCACATGCCTTGCAACAAGTTAAGCAGTTTTTAACTATAAGTTGAAGAACCTATTCCCCCTATTTTTCCTTATAATGGCAAAATGCAGTTCTGCCGAATTGCCCTTTTAAACATAGGTCTGCTACTGTGGCTATATAATAATTGTAAACGGCTCATTGATTTCTTTGCTAATTTTGGGATGCACAAAAATATGGGATGCAATAGCATTTGCCAACCTGGTGCCCTCCGGTTATTTTGGATTACAACTCCCATCAGCCCCTGTCCAAAAATTCTGGAGGGAACCAGGTTAGCAAAGGCCCTTCCAAACCATTACTTCCCCTCCCCCCAAAAGAGCCATACCTGCAAGATTCAATTTTCAGGTTTCTGCTTTGTTAATAGCAACTAGAATTACCAGTATATATTTTATATGTATGTAATATACATGTATATGCACACACAAATGTCTTCAGCTATAAACAGGCCCTTGAAGCAACATACACATCAGATACTAAAAAAGTAAAATAGTCAGTCAAATGAATCAGAACAGCCGTGGGACCCAAATAAACAATTTAATCTGCTGTTGTCTACAT
Organism: Lacerta agilis; assembly: GCF_009819535.1. Taxonomy (NCBI): domain Eukaryota; kingdom Metazoa; phylum Chordata; class Lepidosauria; order Squamata; family Lacertidae; genus Lacerta; species Lacerta agilis. The sequence continues at coordinate 48,386,960 of NC_046312.1, forward strand.
ATAATTTAGATCCAGATCCCTTTGACATACACCCTCTATTGAATTGTGGTTGGCTATGGGTTTCCTCCTTCGTTTACCAATATCTTCTTTCAATTACCGGTCTTCAGAAGTTTCTTCTGCCCTCTCCATTTTTCTCATCTACAGGATGAGAGGCTGACATTGGCTTTTCATTCTTTACCTCCTGTTTTTTGTTTGTTTGTTTTGTTGCTGAACGGAATGTTCTGTTTGTTTTAGAAGCCAACCTATAGAATCGACAATGTACTTCAGGAATGGCTTTGTAGTGTGCTCTGTGACTTGCTTCACCCATTGTATGAGTGTCCAGTACAATTCAAGGCACAAACCACTCTGTTTGAAAGCTTGCATAGGGGCACAGTTCCTCTGCCACAAAAAATTATGTTTCCTATGAGAGTGTTGCCCTTTGCTGTGAATGCTATAGATATTCTGAAGACCCAGTAGGCGATTTTGTCACTTTTGCCTATTCTTAGCACACACTTTCTCAACTTGGTGCTGTCAGATCATTTCAACCACAATTTCCATCAAGGGGTTTGTAGTTCAAAACATCTGGATGGCAACAGTGTTGAAGAAGGCTGTCATAGCTGGACTACATTTGCTGTTGCCCATTTGGAGTTGGGTAACTAATCTCTCAAATGAAATGTATGTGCTGAGACATTAGTCTGCGTGACACAGGATTATTTTGTGCAAACAGAAAATATGTCCCCTGAAAGCTGATTTATCTTTGTTGCTCATATCCCAATTAACTTTTATTGTTAGAATGCCAAGCTGGAGGTTTGCTGGCCATCCATCATGTATGTTTTAGCAAAGATTTCTTCATTGCAGTAGCTAACCCTTGCGGTTCCTTCCAACTCCACAATTCTATGAATCTGTGATTCTATGATTGTTTTCAGCTAACAACAGTTCAAGAGCGGAAACAATGCCTGTATTAATATAATGCTTAATGCAAGTTTAACTTTTAAATACTAATGTTGAGATGTGATCAATTTACACACAAACAAAAGTTGCTCTCTAGGTGAAGCATGATTGGAGGGAAATCGCTTGATTCAATCTTGTACAAGGAGGCAGATACTACAAATGGAATGGGAGTTTGTTAGTAGCCACTTGCCTAGTTGAAAGGTAGCTCCTTATGCAGCCATGCTCACAGGACTGCAGGCTTTCAATGAACTCTTGAGTTTATAGCAGTGGGTCACTGCATCTGACTGTTAACCAGAAGGCTGGTGGTTTGAGTCCACACAGGGATGACTATGGGCAGGATTCCTGCATTGCAGTGGATTGGACTAGATGACCCTCAGGGTCCTTTCCTACTCTACAATTCTGTGATTCTGTGACACTCCAGTCTCACAGTTCTTCACAAGCCATGAAGTCATTATAGGTAAAGGTAAAGGGACCCCTGACCATTAGGTCCAGTCGTGTCCGACTCTGGGGTTGCGGCACTCATCTGGCGTTACTGTTGGCATTTTCCCAAGTGGCTGTCTGGAAACACCAGGAATTGAACCTGGGACCTCCTGAGCTTCCCAAAGATGAAGGGTAGGGTTGAGAAATTGGCTGATTATGAGTGTTTAGGTTTCCCCCCAATCCTGTCCTCTATAGAATGATGTTAATCTGTCATTCTAAGCTTATGAATTCAGAATTCTAGGGTGGTATTCTTTCGGTGTATACTTGTAGCCTTTATGTGTACTTATGTCCTACTTTTTTATTTTTTTTAAATGCCCTTTCTGCTTTTGCATCAGTATCTGCCCGTATGCATTTTATTATGGTCCTGGTTTCCTTGGCTTGGGTAGCACAGCTTTTTCTCTGCACGTGCTCTCTGTTGCTCTTCTAATTAATCTTCCAGACTTTCATTTTTAAAACTCCCTTTTGTTTAATTTGTGAGAAAGGGGCCTCCCAAATAGAACTGTCCTCTGACAACATCTCCTTGGGGGGTGAAGAGTGCCCATGTGTAAGTAAGGAAGATTTAAAAGGCTCGGAGATTGGCATAGGAACAGTTGCAAATTGCTACAGGAATATTGTTGTATGGAGCTGGCACACAGAAGCCCACTGGGCGCAAATATATTGAAGAAATCCAATGTCTTGCTTTCTTACCAAGAGGGACATGGAGGAATTCACACTAGCTGCTGTGCTGTCCTTTTGAAGCATTGTCTGCTCCCTGGCTGAGCTGCAGAATAGTCACTTATTTTGTTGTCGGAGAAAAGAAACATCCCAGATTTTTTGACCTCTAAATTCTGTATTCCTTTCTTTTGCGCTCTCTCTCCCTCTTTAAAATGTTTCTCCCCTTGGGCATTGTGGGAGAATCTTCGCCTCTGCAGGGGATTGTGGGAACCGTTCTGGCCTCACTTATCACCAGTGACAAATCAATGGCAGGCTTCAGAAAGCCGAACCCCAGGATTCCAGCTCAGCCCAGCCTGGGAGCAGTGGGAGGCTTCCCTGGTGGATAAAAGGCTCCTTGCAGCTCTGACTTGTTGCCTTAAATCTATCGGAGGAAACCTTTTCACTCCCTTTAAAAGCAGCCCTCCCCTCCCATCTCAATTTGTCTTGAGGGGGGGGGGAGGGAGGGGGAGAGAGAAGGGAGGGAGGGAGGAAAGAATTGCTAAAGAGGGAGAATGGAAATGGGGGTGGGGGAGAGGGTTTAGGTTGGTAATGGTTTTTCTGTTTCCTTTTCACAATGGCCTGGCCAGTGCATGCAGAGCTGGACTCACAAAGCCTCCCCGAAGCTGCTGGATTCCCGCAGGGCTCCTCACAGTGCAAGTTTGCTGTGTGTATTCCCATCTACAATACAGCGAGACTCTGCAACAATCTCCAGTTTGGGGCAAATATTTTCACAGCTTTCTCCTAATGGCTCTTTTTAGGGAGGGGGTGGTGGTGGTAACAAGAGGAGGTGCGTGTGCGTGTAGAAAGAAGGATAAATGCATTGAGGGCGGGGGCTATCTCTTGCTTTGTTAGCTAATTTGTGTTTTTGGCAGGGCTTAATTTCAACAAGACTTGCTTTATTTTTTATTAGTGCTTGAAATACAAAGCTGACCAGGTGGAAGCCCTGCAAGATGCCTGTGCAGATTTGGTTCACCCAGGGAGAGGGAAATGAACATGACACATAAGTAGAGAAGCTCTTCTTTTTAATACAAATCCACAGATTCCAGGAATAAGGGCTGCCAGTGTTGATATGTCTTGATTCAGGTCTTTGGCTCAAATGAGTTCCAGTGTTTGAGTTCTAAGGGTGCATTTAAATTAGCTGTTACAGCCAAGTGGCACTTGAAAATTTACTATAAGCTAATGTGGCTTATGTTTGCGTTAGCTGTGGATAATAAGCAGGTGCCTTGAAGTAACTTTAAAGGCACAGGTAAAAGTTAAAGGACCCCTGATGGTTAGGTCCAGCGTTCATCTCTGCTTTCAGGCCGAGGGAGCTGGCGTTTGTCCGCAGACAGCTTTTCAGGTCCTGTGGCCAGCATGACTAAACCGCTTCTTGAGCATGGAGGACCGTGGCGAGTGCCAGAGAGCACGGAAACGCCGTTTACCTTCCCGCCGTAGTGGTACCTTTTTATCTACTTGCTCTGGTGTGCTTTTGAACTGCTAGGTTGGCAGGCGCTCGGACAGAGCAATGGGAGCTCACCCTGTTGTGCGACACTGTGGTTTGGACCACAGTGCCACCTGTGTCCCTGAAGTAACTGTAGCTGATAAAGAAACGTCTATATAGAAACCTCTGCCCATTCCAACCCATGCTGACCCCAGTCAGATGCATGGGAGTGAGAGATCCTGAAGCTGTTGGTAAACTGTGACAAAATCTGAGGGAATCCTGCGTATGTGTGTGCAGAGAGAAGTACATGCATATAACAAAGTAGTACAAAATGAAGTTGCCGCTATCATTTCCTTTTACAGCTGGGAAACTAAATGTGAGAGAGTAACTTGACTGAAACCTCACAAGCAAATATGATAGCACTGCACTTAGAACCTTGGTTTCCCAGATAAACAAAACAAAACAAAACATTAGAGTCTTTGTTTGCCTTTTGGCTGAAAAAAAACGATATGTACCATATCTTTCCTTTGTCTGTTAGATAAACAAATGTTGCCCTAATGCTAAGTCCACAGATTAGTGGTTCTATTTTTATATATATTTTATTTTGTAAAATGAATTTTCCCAGGTTCACACTCATCTGTAAAACCAGATGAAGCAGTCTCTCCTTTAAAAAGCCTTGGGACATATTTTCCACCCAAATGCATAACTAGGAACCTGGCAACCTGTTTACAAGTTCGCTGAAGGCCTGCCATTTGGAATTTTTTTATTTATTTGTATTATTTATTTACTTTATTGGTCGCTTTCCATTCAGAAATTATCAAATTACTTACAGGGATAAAATTTCCAGTATGCAGTACATTAAAAAAGCAAACCCAAATACAAAACACCAACATGGTTAAGCTATTTAAAACAAATCTCCCCATTCTTCAAACAGAGGCTTGACCACCAGACAAATGACCCAGAAAATGGCATCAACTGCTGCAGAAAATTAACATTCAAATGCCTGGGAGAAGAGAAACCTCTTTGTGTGACACCAGAAAAATGGTGTTTGCCAGGTGAGACTCCCTGAATGTTCCTTAAGGTGGGGGGCGGGCACTACTCAAAAGGCCCATTCTCTTGCCACCACCCTCCAGTTGTCTTCTGGAGGAGGTGCATAGAGAAGGACTTCCAGTTATGGCCTCAGCGTCCAGCCTGGTTCCTATGGAGAAAAGTGTTTTGTAAGGCTTTGTAGGTTTAAAACATCACTTTAAATCTTCAGCTTGAAAAGCTGTCTGACGGAGAATTTGAAGGGTTGAATTCTTTGCTGTAAAAAATTCAGAAAAAGTGAACACTACATAATGAGTCCTTTGGCAGTTTCGATGCTTAGGATCACATTGGTGGCATAGAGCTATATCCCTTTTATGAGCCACTTCAAATGAGAAGCGATAATCTGAAAAGCAGGCTACAGTGGTACCTCTGGTTACGAATGGGATCTGTTCTGGAGCCCCGTTCGTAACCCATGACGTCCATATCATGAATCGCCGCGTCTGCGCATGCGTGTGACGTCATTTGATGCGTCTGCGCATGCGCGAACCGCCGAACCCGGAAGTAACACATTCTGTTACTTCCGGGTCACCACGGTGCATAACCCGAACGTACGCATCCTGCAGCATATGTAACACGAGGTGTGACTATTGTATTTAAATAGCGTGATTTTCTATAGGCACTGCTTTCCTTCATCCTGCGTCTATCTGTTGTTTGTAAGCAAAGACTTCTGCAATACTAATTGCTAAGAGTTTACCTGACTGGCCTTGTTACACCACTAAATCCCAGAAGGAGATTAATTTAAGGAACCAGTGGAAAAGGAAACTGACAATATAGTGAGGTGAGAGGAGCTTCCTCTACACAATTACATTGATTTCACTTGGGACATCGTAAGGGTACAGTTCATAATTTTTGGAATAATTCGTATATTATGTGCAGTATTTGGTAGCTGCAGAATGGCAGCAGGACAGTCAATAACCTACAATTTCCTGAGCAATTTGATTTTCTTTAAAGGCCAATTGACTTATCTTCATGGATTCTTCGGACCCATTTAAGTGATCTTTATCAGGGGGTAGACTCTGTGATTCTCTTGGCAGCGTTTGGCACCATTGACCCATAGTACCCTGAACCAGCTGTCTGTATCAGTGGCATTTCTTGGCATTGACAGTTGTATTCATTTATTTATCTATCTACATATTTATGATCCTCACTTCTGTAAGGAATATTTCAAGGCGATGTACAACATGTGAGAATAAAATGAATGAAATATCCATAAAATGGCACTAAGAACATCAACATAACCTAAGTAAATACTGACTTGCACAACCTGATGGGAATGTGGCTGAAGGTACTGCTGGGGGATTGTGAACAGTCTTGGGAGGCTTCCACCTGGTTTGCTGTGCTTTTCAACATCTTTAAGCTCTTAGGGGAGGCCAGTGAGTGGCCCAGATTATCCAGAAATGGTTGTTCATTCTCTTTGTGATGAGGACCCTGCCACTGTGATACATGCCATGGAAACCTCTCTTGGATTGCTGCAGTGTACATAGTGTTACCTTTGAAGAATGTTTGGAAACCAGAGCTGGTCAAAAATGCTGCACCTCAACTGACCCGAAGTGATTACCATGTTATATCTGGGCTCAGTTCAAAGGGCTGCTGTTAACCTGGCCCCAGGCTTTAAACATCAACTGCGTAAATGTATTCTACCATACGCTCTCAGTCATGCCTTAACAACTGCTTAGGAGTTCTTCATCTTCTTAGTTGTGCTCAGGAATTTGCCTGAACATGTTATGTTGGAAAGTGGGAACAGGTGTGTGCGTGCGAACCTGCCCCAACATCCCCATGCAGAATCAGCCTTGCCTGTTCAGTTCTCGAGCAGTTCTCGAGCAGGGTCCCTGGTCACATGGAGGGTTAATCCACAACTGAACGTATCTGCAGAACTACCCCACTCAACATAGGAAGGTTGGGCCAAGGTACATGGAGACGGATGCACATGAGGATGTTGGGACATGGCTTGAATGCATGCCCTTGCTCCCGCTCCCCACTATTAGACATTGTTCTTAACCAGAGGTGCCCAAAAACTGGGACCAAGGGGCAGAGTATTCTTGGCTATGGCATCTAGTCTTTGCTACTTCTTAATGGAAGTTTGCCTGCACGATTCTGTTACGACTTCTCAAAGATTGTCAAAACACCTCTTTAATATTTGGTGCTCTTCTTCAACATGCTAGCAGGTTTTTGCTTGTCTTTCTGCTACTTATTTCCCCTTGATAGTACAAGAGCAGTAGGTTGAGAATATGGGATGGGCTGTATGCATCAGGGTCAGCACTGGTTTTGTGTTTATGCACAAACCAGGACTAAAAGTTGCCTGTAGCTGATCTTTCTGTTACCTGTTACTACAACTTTGTGTTTTCTTTAATGATGCAATTTGAAGGTAAAGGTGCCTAAGTGGCTGGTGCCCAAAAAGCTGCTAGCATGCAGAGGCCTTGTCACCACACTTTCCCATGTGTAGCCTTCTGCCCTCCCCACCCCCTAGGCTTGTGCACCTGGCAGATGTCAAAGCATGCATGTAACTGAAGAGACTAGCCAAGCTGAGTAGACAGCAGTTTAAAAATACAGCTGAAGGTGCAGTTCACACCTTGGCCCTGGGATGAAATTGATTCTGGGAGCCTGGGGCAGGCTTGATCATAGACAGAGTATAGGCTAAAGAAAATTTGGACAAGCCAGATGCGATCAGAAAGTCAAGTGTTAACATTCTTTGCCACTTCTCCCTTCCTGTGTTCAGCTGCTACCTTCTCCATGTCTACAGCATTCAGGTGCCAAGGTAGGGCCTTGCCTTTCTTATCCAGCTTCTTCATTGTTCTCTGCCTCTCTGAGGATGAAATAAATTACCATATTTCTTTCACATGTTTAAAAAAGTCACACGTGAAGCTGCCAAAAGTTGACAGCTGTTCAATTTCAAGTGCCAAATAAAGGATCCCCCTCCACACACTTTTCTTCCAGAGCAGTTGGAATTTCCTATGTTCCATGGACTCCCTTTGTGCAAAATAGAATCTGTACACACAATTATTTATCATCTCTCTACTTGTATCTCTAATCTATCTGTAATGTTAGATTGAAAGCAAATATATCTATATTGTTTTCAGTGTGTAGCATCATTTATTGTTAACGTTATGAGCTTGTGGGTTTTGGATTTCTAGGCACGTGGTGTGTTTTTTTATGGCGTTGAAAGGATTCTGTTTTAGGGTGAAGTCTGAGAGGGCAGAGAGAGAGAAAATGTCAGTCCAACAAATCTGGGTGCATATATAGAACTGCTGAACCCCATCTTCAACCTCAGAATGATCTACCGTATTACATTTTGTACATCCCACTTTGTCTTTTTGATTCTCTCCTTTTTCTTGCTGTCATCCAACCAGTTTTTATTACATCTGCTACCTAGTTTAAAATCTGCATGCACTCGAAACATGCCAGAGATAGTAATACTTTCTTTAAAATCAAAGTATTTTAACCTTAAGATGTTCTGCGGGCATGTTGCAGAAATTCATCTGATTCATGGGGGCAGCAGCCATCTATTGTCCCCGATCTGCAGTGAAACCAAAGCTCCGCAAGTACTAACTGCATACAAACACATGTCATGGCCCTATTACTTTATTTGAAAAGTCACTTCTGAGTGGATGAAGCAGGTTTGAGCAGTGTCCATCCTCTGTTTGAAGGTGTCTTCTATCAGAAGGGCTGCCTGGCTTAGAGATTTTTTCATTTAAAAAACCCTAAGAAGGGTGAGCAGCAGGGTGTATTTGATTTAAATCAAATGATTTAAATCACTAGTCAGTAAGACTTGATTTAAATACCGGTAATTGTTTTTACAGAAAGACTCATTCTTGCTGGTATAATCTTTACAACCAGAGGAAGGTTTCATTTTTGGAATAATAAATTTACAGAGTAGTTTTTACAGTTATATCAAAAATTACTGATTTGGCTATACTTATTAGAAATACATAGATAATTATGAAATTTTGGGGAGGTTTAATAAGTTAACTGTTTATATTTGGACAACTTTTCTGCTGTATTTTATTGGAAGGAGAAAAACAATCATTTCCTTGATAACAATTTAAACAATTTGTTTAACTAAAGCAATAACATTATAGCATATGTATCCATGTTTCTTAACTGATGTGGTTAAATGATTAAATAAAAACCTTAGACTGAGTTTTAGCACACATGAAAAACTTAAAACAAATCCTTATTTCCTGATGAATAGCCTTTGGACTATAATGTAACATAAATAGAAAACTATCTTTACAAAGGTTTTTCCTCCAAAAGCATTTTATTTTAAAAATCCGATTTAAATATTTTTTTTTATTTTTTATTTTTTAATAAATCATTGATTTTTATCCACCCTGGCGAGCAGAGACCTTGAAGTTCCAAGCACCTGGATAGCACTCAGGCAGCAGACTGAGCAAACACTTGGGTCACCTGCTCCCAGGTTTCCCTACTAGGGTGAGAGGTGCTTCCCCCATTTAAATTCTAAATATGCATATTCAAAGTACATGCAAATCAGTGTCACCCCTTTCCCCTCATTTTTTGATGATGCATTTCTTTATTGACAACATATGAGAGGAGCCACCTTGATGAAAGAATAGGCAAGGAAGCAGTTAAGCATCTCTTCTCTCATTACTTATCTGCTTTAGATCTCCCCTCCACCAGAGGGTTCTTGGGGAGAGGCTGGCAGACTAGTTATACAAATTCGCTTGTAATATATACCGTAAGTAGGCCCCTGAAAGCGGAATTCACGACTCCTCCTATCCCATTCGCCCTCTCCTCTTTTTTTGTATTGCCATGCTTTTTGGTTGGAGGACCAGCTGATGACTGATGACCAGGACAGGCTCCTCCTGCTCAAATGGCTGGCTGTTTAGGGTCACAACTGAATAGGTTCCTTCTGCAGATCCTGTTGGATTCTCTCTCTCTCTCTCTCTCTCTCTCTCTCTCTCTCTCTCTCCCCTGTTTTAGTTTTGTGTTGTAGCAACTACCTTTTCATTTGAGCCACTTGGTCAGGGCAGGGTGCTGTTGAATTGCTGGTGGCTTGGTGCTTATGCCCTCCTTCGCTCTCAATGATCCGAAATGAATGAGAGGGAGAGGATGAAAGGCCACATGCTTGCACACAAAACAGCACCGAGTATGAGCTGGGATCCATGTTGATTTCCACCAGGAAGGAAGCTGCCTCTCAGCAATTATGTAGTCCCCACTTCCTAAAGAAGAAAAGAGTTTTGTTCCCCTATGACCCTCACTCTCCAGCAAATTCTGCACTCCTTCAAACGGAGAAACCAGTTCTGGAATGGAACAGGTCAGCTGGGGCCTGAGAACTTTGAGGGGGTGGTGGTTCTGCCTTCTATCTGCTGTGCAAGGGAATGACAACACTTCTTGTCTTTTAACCTTAACCTCCCTTCTGATAAATAATAATAATAACCCCCCTGCAAATATGAAAGATTCTTCTTCTTCTTGTATTGTTGCCAGTCGGTTGGGCTTCTAAAAGCCCCTCCCTGTAAGGTGAAAAGGGACAAGAAAGAACAAAACAGTCTGGCAACAGGAGGAGATGAATGACACTGGCAGAGACTATTGTTCATTTTAATGCTGCAGCAAGGGCAGAGGGAAATGTTCACACGCCATTTTTGGGCATCCCGCTGGGCAAGCAAGGGAAGGGGCAATCCAGCTGGTCATGAGATTTGGCTGGCCAGATAGAGTTGTGCTGAATAGATTTCTGTCCATTTAGCTCATGTTGTGTTTGGTTTTTTTAATATACTTAAATAGTAGTGCACTGATTAACAGCAATGGAACCTGATTATATGAAAAATCTGAGACCATTGTAGACCACTGCAGACACAAGAGTTGTCAGGCTACTAGTACGTGATAACCAGGCTTTAACCCCTTACTGGTTGACAGATTTTATTCAAGAGCAAAAATATATTGGTTATTAGGATAATTTTTGGAAAAACCTCAGTGGCCAAATACCTAGAAACAAAAACTGAGACAACTAGTCCCTGGAATGTGGTCTTTGCCAGACGACTTGCAGGCCAGCAATTTCTGTCAAATCATTTCCCTTGGTGACTGTTCTATAGAATTGGGACAGCTAAGCCTATTTTCTTCACTGTGCTCCCACATTGTGTAGATCCATGTAAAAACATGGACGATAAGTAGATGAATGGTATACAAGCGGTAGGCCTATACACCTGAATATTGGATGCTGGGGGACAAGCCACTGGAGAAGATGATCTACCATCACACACTGCTTGCGAATGCGACTAGAAGCATCTCAATGGCCAGGAGCAGAATGGCTGCTAACTTTGATGAAACTTGGTCTTAGGAACTAAGGAAAAGTTACTGGGAATCAGCACAGGTATCTAGGACCCAGTACTTTTTTTTCAGCTGGAACTCGCCAGAAGTCAGTTTCTGGCACCTCTCAGGTGGATGCCATTACCATTCTACTAAGAGAACGATGGAGGTGTTCATGGTGAGTTCCGGCACCTCTTTTTCTAGAAAAAAGCACTGCTAGGGCCTCAAATGCTTCCTTGATGGGAGCAGGCAAAGCTGTAAAGATGATCTGAGGGTTTTCGTTGTATTTTGTTGTATATGGGCTACTGGATGAGAATAGCTGTATGTCTAGACTTCCCCTATAGAATAGCACCAAACCTCCTTTTATCAAATGAAAATTTAAAGGGGGGGGGAGAAGGGCTGGTTGGCACAGTTAGTTGCCAACTTTGGAGAAGTGCCTGGATTGTCAAATTTCCCTTCCCAAGTAAAGCATTTGGGCTACTGGATGAGAATAGTTGTACGTCTAGACTTCCCCTATAGAATAGCACCAAACCTCCTTTTATCAAATGAAAATTTAAAAAGGGGAGGGGGTGGCAGAAGGGCTGGTTGGCACAGTTAGTTGCCAACTTTGGAGAAGTGCCTGGATTGTCAAATTTCACTTCCCAAGTAAAGCATTTGTGTCCTTTGCTTTTGGGCATTTTTAGACCCTTGGGAACGTATATGGTCACGCTTGACAAATCCTCATTGTTCTACTCTCACTCGAATAAGAAAAATGACCGACAGCTAGAATAAAGATGGGGAGCTTGCTTGTCCATGTCTTTCCTGTTTGTCTTATTTGTCTTGGTGCTCTGTCTGAGCAGCTTGTTAGTGAACTGCCGCTGTGTCTGGAGACTGCCTGATCCATGCCCTCTGCTCCTTCTGTCACTTGTTTAACGTGTTGTTCTTTAGTTAGTTTGCGCTGCCGAGGAGTGCAGCTGATCGTTTCACACAATCTACTGGAGCCTCGTGAAAGGGAGCAGTGTGCTGCAAAGTAGAAGCAGGGGCAGACGGTCCTCTGCCCTTTTCTCTCCCTCTCCCCTACTCCATATAGTCCAGCTTTCCAAATAGGAATGTGGGCAGTGGGGAGGGTGTGCTAACAGATCAGGAAAGTTATCCAGTCATTCTACACTCCCTCAGTCCCTGCAAGGACCCCCCCCCCAACACGTGTGTGCCCACTGGTTTGGAAATGTTTCCGTAGGGAGGTGAAAAGAGCAGGACACAATTGGAAGGAGAACAAAGGTCCTTTGTGGGCCTTTGGGAACATTCTCAACGGGTTTGTTCAGTGTCCAGTACACATTTGGGGAGGATGGGGAACTGTGGGGGACAGATGCAAGCTTCTGAGGTGGGTTATATTGCTTGTCTCAGATAGAAACAGCAGTGTTGCCAATTACTGCCAACTGGGTGGCCGCCCAAATAAATAGCATCTATCTGAAACTGAAGGCCATTCCACCTTGAGTAAATCTTGGAACAGGAGGGTATCGCCCACTTAAAGCCCCTCCTAATTATTAAAGCCATTTGATGCTGTAGAGCTCAGCTCACCTATCATGCAAATTTGAGAACATGAATTTCAAGCTGGAAGTACCTGGTAGTTCTTAGTGTCTGCTAGCTTTGTCTTTACTATGATGATGCGAATATTGGTTCCGCTAGCTTCCAGAAAGGATTACAATGAAGTGACAAGCTTTGTGCTCTTAGGAAAAGTGGTATATAAATATTACCGGTAAGTATTGCATGAAGCTTGAAATGCACAAACAAAAGCACTGCTGTGTTTGTATAAGGTAATTTTTTTCTAAAAACCTTCAGTAGAATCCGACAGATGTTGTTCTGTCATGAATCTCTCATCCTATGAACCATCTTGAAGTGCTTTCACAGTACAACAAAAACATATGCAACAAATACATATATAAAAACAGTTGAAACTATTGTGTATATAATAAACAATTTCAGATGCAATTCAGATATAGACGAGGACAGAAATATTCACTTAGGGACTATTTGTTGAAAGAGGAAAGTTGACATTCTTGCTACCCAGCTTTTTCCTCTATGTGTGTACTGCACTGTAATTGCTCCTTCTACTCCTGTTCATATTCCCTCCCTCCCTCCCTCCCACACACACTCACAATGCACCAGATAGTTTGCTCGTTTTGCCCATCAGCTGATTGCCACTTTGGCCTTGGTGTTCAAATTTGCCCACTGCAACATTACCATGCAATAAGATCAGGGCTAAAACTGTGAAGCACTGAAATACAAAAAAATCACTGTCTATAAGAGGACCTCCTGTCAAACCGTATGTTTCATTTTGGTCATTTGTTTCCTGCTGAAGCTGCTGTTGAGCAGGACCAAAAGAGCAGGTGTGCAAGGATCATAGATATCAGAAATGTGGCAGCTTAAACCATTTTTAAGATTTTGCACCAAGGTGACCCAAAGTTGGTATCAGGAAGAGCTAAATTCTGTGTCCTGTATGAATTGTGCTTATTGTGTGAATGTGGGTTGTTGTTATTTAAGGGTGAATGTTGCATCGAGTTGCAAATTCTGTGGTGGCTGCATCAGCAGAATAGTAGCATGTATGCTAGATTCTGGACTGTGAAATACACTTAGAGAGGTTAGAAGCACACTTGCTTCACTGTTTTCCTGGAAGTGCAGTAATGGGTACTGAATAAAAATAACTGGTTGTGTCCAAGTCTGCAGGAGGAACTGGAATGCGTCTTTAGGTGAGATTTGACCGTCTAGTTAATGGACCTGCTAGAGTTGTCCCTTGATGAGAATAACCTTCTATCATGTGGCTGGAACTTTCCTCTTCTTCAGTTCCCCTGTTTTGTTTTGTTTTGTTTTGTTTTGTTTTGTTTGCCTTTAAAAAAAATTATTTTAAAAAATTCCCAGTGTTTCTTGGTAGCTTTGCTGAAGTTCCCCTCCTGTGGCTCTGTCAACATTTAACAAATTTTCCTCCAGTTTTCATGTTTCCTTTGGCTCTGGATCAACACAAACTCCCCAAATCCAAAACTAATTCAGGACTCTAAGTAACAGTAGCATTTAAGTTTTGGAACTGTGCCAGTCAGACGGGCAGCCTCTTCATGGAGGAGCAATCTAATTCCAGTGTCAACAATTGCTTTGGAGCTGGCCTTCCCTTTTTAATGTAAGCCTTTCAGTAATCTAAACACTACTACAAGAGATTGGGACCTGCATCAACATCTCTAGAGCCTAACTGGCCTTTGTTTTCCAGTATCACAGGATGCAATTGCACTTCATTCAGGTCAGAGGCCAAGACAGGAAAGACAAGCCATACTTTGATTGCTGAAGTGGAGCAGGGGGCTTTATTTTAATTTCCTGAGTTAAGTGTGGAAATCCTGACACACAAGTGTGACACTGAATTGGTTTCCACTAGGGTTTGCCTAATGATGTGTTTAGTCGCAGAGTAGATAGGGAAGGGTGGGGAGAGGAAGAAAAATGATCTTCTGAATTAAGCTTGGAAATGCCTCATTTCAGTTTCCTGCTTTGTCCTACAGTCCAGGTGGGTCCACAAGCATGTCAAATGAGTTTGAACTTCAGAGGTGAAGAATAACAATGGCTTTGGCTTATATGTGCAGCACTCAAAAGTCGGTGTTGCAGTGCTTCTGAAGCAGGATATAAAAGCCTGGTCGTATCTTAACTGAGGTTTGTAAATGCTGAGGTGGTTTCTTTTCTTCTTGCTCTGTAGCTTTTCTCTCATGCTGAGTCTTCTATAACAACTGAAGCCATTCTCTCACAAGCTCAGGGATGAAACCATGATACAGCAGTTGAATTAATGTTGAAGTGAGGATCATAATGGATTAGAGAACTTCCCAGTGGACAATCGGCTGAAAAGCCCTGCTGAATCAGGCCAAAGGCATCCTGTTCTCACAGGGGCCAACCAGATGTTTGTGGGAAGCCTGCAAACAAGACTGAAGAACAATAGTCCTCTCCCCACTTGTGACTCTCAACAAATGGCATTCAGAGGCATGCCGCCTCCAACATTGGAGGTAGAAAACTATAATTGTGGCTGGTAGCCATTGATAGTTTTATCCACTATATATTTGTCTAATCCTTTTTTAAAGCTCTTTTAAATTGGTGGCCATTACTGCTTCTCAGGGGAGCAAATTTCAAAGTCTAGCTATAGTACTTCCTTTTGCCTGTCCAACATTCAGCTTCATGGGATTTCCTCGAGTGTTATGAGAGAGGGAGAAAAGATTTTGATTGGTGCATGCAAACCTCTTTGATCCAGCCATTTGTTTACCTGCCCCACACATGATGTCATGTATCATGTTAGGACTGGTGGACGTGGCTTGGCTAAAATGGCCTTAGCAGGCCAAATGGGTAGGCCTGGTGGGCCTAATTAGGTCCACTGGCCAGGGGTCCCCCAACCCTCTCCTCATCTGTAGAGTCAAGGACTGGATCTTGGTGAGGGGCAGGGCAAGCTTGTTCTTTGTACTGTACTGAGGAAGACTTTCTGCAAGGGAGGCTGGAGCCAGGAGGCAGTGAGAACTGATATTCACAAGCCTTGTAGAAAAGCAGGTGAGATGTGGGTGGGCTGAACAGGCCTGATCTTCGCTGCTTGGATGGCAGCTGTGCAGTAACTTCCACCACGGTGCATCTTGCTTTTCTTTCTGGCAGCACTGCTGGAAACATCTAGCCCCATATGAACCCATAAAAAGTATTTATCATTGTGGTTTCCCCCTGCTCCCCCGCAAAAAAATGGCCAGGATTCCTTTTACTTTCAAGTCTTAATTTCTTCCAGTTTTCTGGTTAGCAGTGGGGGATCTGTGATGACATTGTGGTCGTGTGGTGCCCCTTATTTGATGAGCCTGGCCTAGTTCTGCCATAGTCAGCTCAGTCTGGGCAGTTAATAATTCTCCCTATTTTGCTTGTTCTCTAAGGGAAACATAATACTGTGTATGTTTGGTTAGACGTTTAAAAAAACTTTTATAGAGTAATTCTTTTCCCCAAGATAGCTGCATTTATCTTGTGGTTCAGCTTTTGAAGTTCCTCTGCCTGTGGGATTGCAGAGTAGAAGGTTCTGTCTCAATTCTTGCCACAAATGGCCACCCTCTCCTTCACTGGAGAACTCCTCCTGCAAGGCTAGGTCACTGTGGCTTGCCTTCCCAGATTCTGGTGGAATAGAGAGTAGCAGCAGAGTAGCCGCTTTGCACAGATGCTCCACCGTTGGAGTGTTGACATTCTTATTCCAAAATAACCCCTTTGCTGACCCTTTAGTATAAAAGTTCTGGTTCAAGTTTTGCTTATGTCATGCCACAATAATGAATAGGGTTCTCTTGCAGCCCTCAGAATCCTCAAAAATGTCATACTGAGTCTGAGCTCTTATTTTCTTATCCTCTGGCAATTGCAGCTCTGCTGGTGAAATGGGTACTTCCCTGCAACACAGAAAAATTGGTTTTCTCCAGGCCCCTAGCGAGAAATATTGTGCTGTGTTGCCAAAGGCACACAGGCGGTTGGGGAACGTGTATAAAACTTCAGGTAATCTGTGCCCAGGTACTCATCAGTCTTCGCAGTGCATGTATACCTATTGGCCAGTGCATTGGAATGGAAGACAGGTTTCCTTTTTACCTAAATGATTAAATGGAGTACTGCCTCTGCTCTTTTCCTTGTCTTTACATTCCATCCCCATATAATCTCCATGGCTACAGCTTTGCTTCTTTCCCTTAAATGGCTTGTGTCCCAGTTACCTGAAAGACTCTTTTCTCCTGCATGGACCTCTATTCTAAGACCACCTTCCGAGGCCTTTCTTCCAGGTCCCCTGACTTTTGAAGTAAGGTGGGGGTGGCCAAGGAAACGGCCTTCTCTGTTGTTGCCCCCTGGTTGTGGAATACTCTCCTTAAGGAGGTTTGCTGGGCACCAACTTGGATGTCTTTTCGGTGCTTTTTATTTGCCCTGGATTCTAATGCAAATTTTTAGATCTGTTTTTATGGCTGGAATTTTACTGAGATTATTATGTTGCCCCTCTTTTAAAGTTCCCAGTAGCATCATTTTTCCACTTCTGATTCCAGTCTTTACACTACAGACTCTGAATCTGAAAAGATCCCATGTCAGCTTTGCTGCTGGTGTTGTTCATGGACTGTATCCTTCAGTTTGGCTTCGGATGTTGGAAGGGTCTAGAGCAGCCTTTCTCAACCTTGGGTCCCCAGATGTTTTTGGCCTACAACTCCCATCATCCCTAGGTAGCAGGACCAGTGGTCAGGGATGATGGGAGTTGTAGGCCAAAAACATATGGGGACCCAAGGTTGAGAAAGGCTGGTCTAGAGTGAGCTGCAATTTAATGTTAGGGAATGGAGCATTACAGCACAATCCCAGGCAGATTTGTTTGGGAGTCCTGCTATGTTCAGTGTGGCTTACTCCCAGCCAAGTGTGCCTGGTGTGGCAACCTTGATAGGCCTCTTCAGGTCAGGCTGTTGTGATCCTGTTCTCTTGAAACAAGATTAATAGGCTGGAGAATACATATTCCCCTTCATAATGGTGGTAATGCTTTATTAATGATTGTAATGGGAATGGTAATTTAAACAACATTTGTATTATGAAAAAAATTATGATTAATGTTCCTCAGCAAAAGAAAATATGTTTTTACTCCTAAACTACTGGAAACGAAAAATAAGGGAAATGGCTTCCTAGATGTGTGGACAGAAAATTTATTTTCTTGAAGAAGGTGTACAAATTTGTTGAAGCAAAGGGGTTTGTTTGGCTCTGGAGGTTTTAATGCATATCATGACATAATAGCCAGAAGAACATCCTGCCTTTTAGCTTGCATGGCCTGGGATAGCTCAGACAATAGAGCATGATAATCTTGACCTCAGGGTTGTAGATTCGAGCCCCATGTTTCCAGCATTACAGTGGGTTGGACTAGATGACCCTTGTGGTCCCATCCAACTCTATAATTCTATGTTTCTGTGCACTTCAATTTTCATATAATTTACATGATATGATAGATGATATACAGTGTTTGCTGATTATGTTCCCCCTAGTCTGTCATATTTTGCAGCTGACATAGTGGTGTGAGACAGCTCAACTTGACTGAAATATGCTGAAGAAAATTTATTAGTGTTTTCCAGTTTGATTGGCAGTTCTTTATGTGATATACCTGACAACATCCTGATGTCAAAGCCATATAACATGTTGGTGAACATGTTGGTTCTGAACCTTAGATGCATGGAGTGAGGAACACATTACTGAGAGGGGTGGGTGTTAGAAAATCATTCCTGACTAGTGTTTGTAATTTGAATATGAAATACCACCTAAAGATTAAGTGTGTTTTTCCTGTTTTATTCTCCTTGAAGTGTTAGTTATTGGATAGCTTGCAATGTGATAGCATTTGACATGAATATTTAAAACATGTCTAATGGTAGGAAATGCATTTGGCAAACAGGAAGTTCAGTGTCCTCACTGCACGGAGTTCTGTATCCTATCTACAACAAATTAAGCAACCAGAAGAATCTGACCTCTGTGAGTTAGGACAGATATGTAGCGATGAGATCTGTCTTAAGAGGTTGGACTGTAGCCAGTGTCTTGGAAGTCAGTACCAAAATACTGTATCAGAGCAGGGAACAGAGAGAGATCATGCACCATCAAAATATAAGAACTGAGAAAATGAAGAGATTGAGCATCAATTTGCAATGCACTGGAAGCTTAATGGCTGTAGATAATTTGCATAATTTTACCTTTAAATGGTGGGTGCTGGGCTGCCAGAATGGGAGAAAATTTCTCTCTCCCAACAAGTTGGGTTGACTTAAGAGCCATGCTGTAGTTACCTCCATATCTTGAAAATCCAGATTTATGCATAATCTGTGTATTAGAAAGCCTTGACAGGCTTTTACTATTTGACATACATCTTTCTAAGTTTCTCTCCAGGCATGAGATACAGAGAAGAATTGTATATTAACCATGTTTTTAAGCTTTCCTTTCAAATCCATGCACATCCTTATAAAATGCCAACTGTACTACAGATTCTAAATTAAACTCTGAATGAATGGTATTAGTAAGTGCATTATCAATCAATAACGCCTGATGTAGTGATTATTAGATTAATTAATTTTGTGCCAGTAGTAATGCATACAAAAGTTGATGCAGAAAATGTCAGGGAGTCGGTGCAGAAGCTGAAAGACAAAGTTGGGATTGCAGCAATGGGCAAGAGATTCTGATTTGCCTGAAAAGTGCAGAGATAATGAGAGCAAAGGCTGGTAAGGAGGGAGGTTGCAGTAGTCTACATAAGATGTGACTGGAACATGAATTAGGGTTTTAGCAGCAAATATAGAAAGAAAGAGGTAATTCTTGGATGGGTGTTGGAGAGTAGGAAGTGACAGCACCCTAGGATTTCTGGAAGACAGAGGAGATCACAGCAGTTTCTGTAACATGATGGAGAAGGATCAGATGAGAAGACTGGAATTTCCATTGCTGGCCTTGTCAGTTCCAGGTGTCAGCAGCATATTCTGGAGTAAACGCCTATCTATTAGTTAAATATTAGTTTAATATATCCGATTTCCTATATATGTAGATCCCCCCCCCTAGATTTTCTTGTTATGTAGCCTTAAAGAAAAGAAAAGAAAAGAAAAGAAAAGAAAAGAAAAGAAATGTGGCTTGAATTTAACTATGCTTGTTGACATTACATTGGAATTAATGACCAAATGATGATGCACTCCTAGGCACATTTATGCGGGAGTCAGTTCCATTGAACTCGTAGCGACTTACTTCGTAAACAGGTTAGGATCTGGCCGAAACAACCTCTCTAAGTTTGCAGCATTTGTATATTTTAAAATCATTACTTGTAACAATGACATACTGGCATATCAGCAAATTTGCTATTGCAGCATTAGTATTTCAATTTCTCTCTCTTCAGATATTTATGTTTGATTGCTTCCTACCGGATGTGAATTATATGACACTGAATTTTCTGCCTCTTATCTGATGCTTTTGTTTTGCTCTCTCATGGGCATTTGCTGCTTTCCCTGTTTTGGTGTTTTCTGAAAGCACCTCTGTGGATAAGTTCCTCTTTCCCAGGTCACTAATGAAGATGTTTTAAAACAATGGATCTAACAGTGATCCCTATAGTTTCTAAGAGCTCCATCCCTCCTGCAGTTTGGTATTTTGCCGGTTCTCATTACCCTTTGTTTATGGTTCTTCAGCCAGCTTTTGACTTTTGTGTTCATATCCGAGCCAATTATAATTACTTTTCTGAATAGCGGGCCATGATACAAATTATCATCTTGCAAAGCTTTCCCCAATATGCTCTGAGCCCTTAGAGATACTGCAGCATTTTCATTTCTAAAGATGTGGTGACTTACAAGATATTTAAAGGGAAGCTGCTCAACCTATTGTCACACTTAATTAACATAGGGTAGGCATGGGAACTCAGTCTTGCTTTTTAATCGAAGGTGCAGCCACTTACCGGTAGTCTTTTTAAAGTGAGGGTGGAGCAGAGTTATTCTTCTTTCAGAGTAGCCGATTCTTTCACTTCCACATGGTAGTGTGCTTGCATATGCCTTTCAGACCATTGCTGCTTTACCAGAATAAATTGAATTTTTATTGGCTAGCCCTGACTTCCTTAGAATTGGCAGCAGCTTTCAGTGGGTACTGGAAAAGTTACCTCCAGTCATTGGCTTTCAAGGCAAATGTTTACAAGCACTCTTTTTCTCTCCTTCCCGTCACTCTTCAGCTTTGCTACACTTGAGATTTATTGCTTTCCGTGCTCCATTCCTTTATCATGGAAAAGTACTTTCCTCGGGTTCCTGTTAATCTTTATAGTATGTGTGATTGCTGCCATTTATGCTTACCCAAGCCATAAACCTTATCTGACCTGTATAGACTTGTTGAATTTCTTTTCCTTGTCTGTATAAATCAGACCTGCTGAATCTGCTTGACATGTTCCCTTAAGCTTTTAAAGAATAAAAAGGGAAACTTCTGAATGTTAAAAGTTTCTGCATCAGTGTCTCCATGAGGTTTAGTGAAGGTGAGGGCATAGCTATAGCTGTTCCTTGGTGCAAGCAGGAAAATATATCCATGAGTGTGTGTTACACCTCATGTATTTGTATAGCATTGCATGAATGTGTTGATTGTACAAGGAGAGGTGGAAGTTTGAATGCTTCCAGTTCCAGACTGGGGAGCTAAACCAGCTTTAAAATCGTCCTTCATTATTACCTTATGTTTCAGAAATGGTGGAGTAAACATTTATGTTTAACAACAACACCACACATAAACTTTAAACTCAACATCTCCTTGGGTGTCCTGTGAATGGCAAACCAGGGTTTAAATCCTCATTCAGCCATGAAGCTCACTTGGGCCTGTCATCAGCTCTCAGCCTGACCTGCCTCAGCTGTTGTGTGAATAATACGGAGAGCCATGTATGCCATTTTGCCACCGTGAGCAACTTGGAGGAAATGTGGGATAGAAATGCAACCAACCAATCAATGAATATCTTATGACAGAGATAGTGTAATTAAGCTTGGACTGTGCCATCTTCCAAAGGTGCCCATGGAGCATGATACTGAGCCAGTGGACCTTGACGCCTGTAAAATTGGTGACCTACAACGCCACATTACGTAGCCATACTTATAAGTACGGTAGGTGGGATTCTGGTCAGGTGTTGGACCCCTGGTTCAAATTAGTTCTGCTTCTTATGCTGCGTTTACAGATCTTTGTGGACTATATCAGTGAGTGATGTTTCTTCTGTCATCAGAACATATGAGTGCAGTGTGGCCTTCCCAGTTTCTGACAGAAAAGTTCTCTGTTAAAACAATGGGTCAGCAAATCCCTCTATTAAGACTGGATTAACTGTACTTTTCTTCAGTGGGAAACGGCTACTTGAGGATAAAAATCACTGCTTCAAGTGACAAGCGAATAGTAGCCTTTTGCTTCTGAAGTTCATTTATTGAAAGAATATCCCTTCAGCTCAAAAGAAGATTGTCCTGCTAACTAGCTTGTGTGTGACAGTACAGTCTTCCTCAGTTGTTAAGCTTCCTAAATGAAGCAGTTCTCCAAATGTAGAGCAATGGCATGCTAATGAAGAGCCAGCAATATTATCTTGCTGTAATGGTGGCTGATTGATAGCATCAATAGAGAATTAATGAAAGGTTTTGGGAAGCAGACCCCACTTCTTCGGAGTAAGGGGTGAAATATCTTCTTCCTTGCCTCTAAGGAAGGTGATACAATTTTTGGACAACTGTTGGGTAAATTGCTTTTCCCTCTGACAACATGAAAGATTCTAGAGAAATACCGTATATACTCGAGTATAAGCCAACCCAAATATAAGCTGAGGCACCTAATTTTCCTACAACAACCTGGGAAAGCTTATTGACTCGAGTATAAGCCGGTTCACCTTTGCCGCTGTGGAGGAGGAGGAGGAGGAGGAGGAACGAGCAGCCCGAAATCAGCCCTTTGGACTGCTCCTTCCTCTTCCTCCTTTGCCGCTGTGGAGCTCACCCCGTCGCGGGGATTCGAACCGCCATTCTTCTGATCGGCAAGCCCTAGGGCTCTGTGGTTTAACCCACAGCTCTGTTATACAGAGAAGGCTGGGATCCTGTCCTGTTTAAGCAGGAGCCAGGGAAAGTGAGCACCTGTGGGGTTTTAATACTTCCTTAACTGATAGGCTTTCTGCCTTCTGGGGTCTAAAGTTTGCATTTATGTGAGCAGTTCAGGAATGGAACAAGCTGCCTGGGGAGAGTAAAGAACCACCGTTCTTGTACGCTTCTTAAGGAATGGTTGACTGGGGTGAGCGGGCGGTGGCGGCATGAGCAGAGAGAAAGGGCTTTTTTCTCGCCGCCCCCACCACCCGCCTCACTCGAGTATAAGCCGAGGGCAGCTTTTTCAGCATAAAAAATGCGCTGAAAAACTAGGCTTATACTCAAGTATATAAGTACTTTGCACTTAGAAGAGATACCATAGCTGTTACCAGATTTAAAGTCTGCATCAGCCCAATCAGCACCAGAAACATTTTGACTTGATTACGAGAAGCGTATATTTTATCTCCTTAAGCACTGCTTTGCTAACAGGCAGGTGCCCTGACTTCCTGTTCATTTCCGAATCTCCTTAGTTGACCAGGGATGGAACATGAGATGCTGAGAGGGTCATATTCAGAGGCATGGATCCTGTTCTGGGTTTCTAAAACACATGAGTGAGCTATCACACGTGCCCTATTTTTAGAGGCAGAACTTACTTGCAAAGAGTTTGACTTCACTCAGTCTGTTTGTAGCTACTTCCTTGTTTCTATTCTTGACATGACCACGTACCTTGAACATATCTCCTATTTCAGGTACAGTCTCATTATAATATCACTATAAGTCTGTGAGCATTTCAACTGTGAGAATGTGCAGGAAAAAACGGAAATTAACACATGGCAATGCTGGCTGAGGAGCGGCTGCCTTTTTTTATGAAGCAGAAATGATAGCATGTATGCACTGTGGTTTTGTGGAATATCCTTCAGCTTATCCCCTTTCTGGAATCAAGGGATGAGAGTAAACAGTTAGAAAGCCTATAAAAACCTGCAGGGTTCCCTACTTTATTTAAGTCCTCATATATCTGCCAAGGACTCTGGGAATCCATGCATGTATGTGGTGGTGATGGGGAGATGGAGGTGTTGTAAATAGAATATTGCTGTAAGCTGCTCCAGATATTTGGCCATGGAACCAACCCTTAGATTTCCCCCCTGAATGATTGCTTTTCAGTCGTTGCTTCCAGTCAGTTGCATCTCGGGAATCTTAACACACAGTGGTATGCTGGGAGTGTGTGTGGTTCATAGAGAATATTCCCAATGCCATTTTGCACTGCATTCATGCGCATTAACGTGATGTTAAGTGTCCCTTGCTTTTTCTTACCTCTAAAGCATGTCGGTTATTTTCTCCCTGCAGGTGCAGGCAGCAGCAGCAGCAGCAGCAGCGGCGCAGAGTGCGCTTGTGGACGAAACCACTTCACCTGTGCTGTTAGTGCTTTTGGCGAATGCACTTGCATCCCTGCTCAGTGGCAGTGCGACGGTGACAATGACTGCGGGGACCACAGTGATGAAGACGGCTGCAGTAAGAGAACAGTCCATTCTTAAGAGGGAGGGAGGGAGAGGGGAGGGATTGAGGTGGAAGAAGATTGGTGTGTGCCTGGGTGCTGTGAAAAGTCACAGGTCGCTTTTTGCCGCCACCGTGGCTAAGGCCTGCGACAAGTATCTGTCCTGAGAGTTTCTTCCAGTCCAGCAGAGTCAGTGGCATGTTGCTAACTTGGGACGTGTTGCAACATGTCCCTTTTCCAGACATTTCCTTTGTTGGCGTTCTTGGAAGGTTGTGGCTGTGAGGAGAGCTAGCTGCTTGCTTAATTAGCTTTTGTGGTCCATGCTGTCAACAAAAAGAAAAGAAAACAGAGTTTGCAGCCCGTGGGGGTGGGGGTGTCTCCAACCTTCAGTTTTTCCTTGTGGTCCTAAAACAAAGGAGAAGGTCCTCAAGAGCATTAGAAACAACAGACAAAATCACAGGATTCCCCCAAAACAAGGAAAGCGGTATAAAAACTGATTTATAAATAGGCAAAACAATTTCACCACCCATGTAAGCGATTAACATAGATGTACCTTTCAGCCCCAAAGGTCTGAAACAAGAAGCAGGTAAAATACAGCTTACCCTTGAATGTGGGAGAATGTACACTGAGAACATCCTCATTAAAATGTGCAACAACCATGAGAAATGTACAAAAAAAGCTTCCCGTTTTTTGTTTTTGTTTTGCAAAACTGTGTGTAAAGGTAAAGGTAAAACTATGTGTACCCCTCTCTAAAAAGAATAACCTCATTTCTTCAGAGGAGCAAGCATCCTTGCTGAAATAGGAGTTGAACAATGAGACAAGCTACCGAAAAAGATGCCTGTCTAAATCCATAATAGCAAACGGCTCTTCTATTTTAAATGTCTAGTAATGATTCTCCATGTACATCAGTTGACTTGAAAGTTGAGTTTTAGCAATGCAGAAAAAGGACAGAACCTCCCTCAGAGAGATCCAGACTTGAATCATAATTACAGTGCACCCACAACTCCCAAGATTTGCACTTCTGCAGACAAACTGTCCTATTTGCATAAGAACTGCCATTACAATGACTGCAGAGCCAAAATAAGGATGATAATTGTTAGTATTTTCAATATCCAAAAGTACATGGTAATGGAATCTCAAAGTAAAAATGCACTTCACCTGAAAAAAGAGAGCCTCGATTTATAATTCTCAGCCCTCAAATTATGAAATAAGGAGCAGCGATTCCTAAAAAGTAGAATGTAGCTATTTTGCTTTTTAAAAAAATCCATACTAACATGTGTGCACGCACACACATGTATATATATGTCTGTCTTTCTGTCTACATGTGTGCAGTCATTGTACATGCACACATACATTTCTGGACCCCATTTTCAATGCTGGATTTCTTTACATTTCTAAACACCTTGGGACAAGGTTACTGAAAGATGTATTTATTCATTGAAATAGTTATAAATGGCCTTTACATATAAAATATTGCAAGGGGTTATACAGACCAAAAACAGCAGTACGCATTTCAGTGAAAACATCATCAAACACACAGTAAGAACTGGTTGGCAAAGAATCTCTGTTTTGAAACACCTGTCTGAATAATACAATTTTAAGAGGACTTCTAGAAATGAGGAGGGATGGCTCTTGCTGAACTTCTATTGTCAAGGAATTCCACAGGAGCAATCAAACTTCCCCAGAAGAAGACATGACTGATCAAGGAGGAGCATAAGGAATCGTGGTTATGGAATGTGCCCCCCCAAGAGGCTCTGGTGTCTTCATAGTGTCTTTTTAAACTTGTGGTTTTAAATAAAGTTTACTCTAATGGCGTGGTCTTAAGCTGTGCTGCAAATTATTTTATATTGTTTCTGAAATAACTGAATGCACTCATGTGCAAAGGGAATGTGTGAAGAGTTGATTGAACAGATATAGTTATGATTTCGGCAGGGGATCATCATGGTGCTATGCATCAGGTGCAAACCTTAAATTATTGCTGTATATTTGGTAGTGCAACTCAATTTTCACCTTTGGTAACTGCCCAGTGTGTCACATGCTGTGTGTCTAGTACATCTGTTCAAATAGTGTAGTGTGAGAGTCTCCTAGCTGTGGTTGTTTTTTAATGAGCCTTGCATGTTACTTGGCTACGGTGATGGTTTAAAAAATACATACAAAGCATTTCTCTGAATCTCATAGCCTTCCACCTCCTTTGCAGTTCTTGGTTTCTCATATAAATGGTCTTGCCGGTAAGCAGTGTCACTTCCTTTTTCATCTGCAAACTTGAAATTTGAAGGATTTTCATCTTTATCAAACCAGCGTTTTGTTTAGTTTCCTTGGTTGTCTTCTTTCTTTTCCTCCAACTGAATTGGTCTTTTTTGATGTACTCATTTTCCCTGGGCCAAAAAATAAAAATAAAATCCCTTTGCCCTCTAAATATTTAATTGGGATGGGCTTATCTGAAGACACGAGGAGGCACGTTGGCACCAAGCCTTAGTTTGGTCTGGGGAAAAATATTTTTTGGGTTTCTGCTCTTTTGTACCTGTTGAAATGTGCCTATGTGGCTGAAAAAGCCATAGAGAAAGAGGAGGTAGAGATGCTTAGACCTCCCAATAAATTTTCTGTGGCTTGCACTTCTGCTTTATCAAGAACATAAGATGAGCTTGATGGATGAGGCCAGTGGCCCATCTAGTTCAGCATCCTGTTCTTACAGCAGCCAACCAGATACCTCTGAGAAACCAGCAAGCAGGATTTGAGTGCAAACCTCTTGTGGTTTCCAGCAACTGGTATTCAAAATCATTGCTGCCTCCAAGTGTGGTGGCAGAGCGTAGCCATCAATAGCTCTCTCCTCTATGCATTTCTCTAATACTGTTTTAAAGCTATCAAAATTGGTGGCCCCCACTGCCTCCTGTGGGACGTGAGTTACATAGTTTAAAACTAAGTGAAATTAGAAGTGCCATTGATTGCTGCATACTTCGAGAAATGAATGCACTAGAAGCTTGCCTTGCCTCTCTGCAGCTGCAGAGTGCCATCATCATTTTCTGGGACGGGGAGCCAGCAAGAGTCTTTAAAATCAAGTGTGGCAGAAAGCAATGAATTAGAATGTGCCCTTACAGAAACAACAACAACAGCCTTCTTAAAAACAGGGGGTGGGTGGGAATTAGCAGCAGCGTATGTGAAGTGCAGAATCATGTTGAAGTGAGCAGTGAACAGCATATGACAACCAAAGCATTGCTTTTCTTTCTTTTTTCTTTTTGTCCCTTGTCAATTGCAGAATGAGCTGATGGATGCACTCACCCATGTCTTTCTTGCTAACGGCTGCTCTGATTTTGTTCTTTCCCTGACATACTTCATCCCCTGAATTATTGTTCTCCTTGTTATCTGACATCATTGCTTCAGAGTCAGTCCTTGGGTACGTGGCTTTCAAGGAGCACCTCATATCTTGGGGAGTTGGCTTGTCGCCAGTGTTGCTGTTGTGCCGTGGTCTGTGGGGTTGGGGTGTGCTCAGGGAGAGTGTCCCTCAAATAGTATTCCACTACCCAGAGTTCAAGAGCCCCTGGCCCGACCTGGTGGCTTGCAGCCATTCTCTTTCTGTCCTCTTGATGTCTGCTGCTCTTCCCTCCGACACAGCTCTACCTCTCCCCCAGACATTGCTCCATCACCTTCTTCCAACAGGTCCCTGCTCTTGGTCCTCACACAACTCCTCTGCCAAACGTCTACCCAGGGAAGTTGGTGTCTACAACAACAAGGGTGCTCGGCCTCCTCATGCCTTAAGTATCCCTCCCACTAGCAGGTGCGCCTTGCGCCTAAGGGAGTACATGTGTGGGAGTTGCACACCTCTCATCTGCAGCTTGCCCACCCACCTGCTGGGCACATGGCACTAAAGGACTGAGTCAGTCTTTCCCACCTGCACTCAACTGTCAGTGTCAGTCTTTCCCACCTGCACTCAACTCTTCCCTCCTTGACAGAGGCAACGGGGAAAGAGGTGAAAGGGGCTCACCTCCATCCTGATTGGCTCTGTTGCTCCCACTTGCCCCCTGGCCTGTCTCTCTCTGATCACTTGGGGAGGGTGCCCCATAACCCCCCCCCCAGCTCCTGCTGAGGCCCTCCCCAGGGTCCTCCTCCTCCAACCTGGCATAAAGCACAGAGCGTTCCATGACAACCACGGAGCTAGGCAAAAGCGCAGAGCTACCTTCCCTTCATGAGCACCTGGGCATTCAGCTTAGGCCAGGCATCTCAGTTGCTTGGATGCTTGACCCAAAGCAAAGTAGAGGAGAAGCACAAAGAGCTGATTTTTTGCCATCTTCTGGAGGCCTGGCTGATCCCTTTCTCAAGTCACAGTCAACTGTTGCCTTACAGTTGTTGGGTCACAAATAAAAGCCAATTATGTGGGTGAGAGATACCACATGCATTATTTTTGTTTAGTTATTACATTTATATCATTCCTTTCTTCCGCAATGGAACACAAAAGCAGTGAGCACAGGGTTTATTGTGTTTTTAATACTTAACAACAACAACAACAACAACAAATTATAAATATGCTTAAAGCTGTTCACAGTGCAACAGCAGTGTCCATGATCCATGTAGGTGAACCAAAATAAAGCATGTCACACAATGATATTCAGCTAAGTTTTACTTAGAATTCCTATTGGAATTCTAAGTAAAACTTAGTCATGGTCATTTGTTTCAATGAGTCTACTCTGAGAGAGAAAAAAGTTGAATGCCATCCACTAGATATGATAGTATACATGTTTTTACCTCTCTGCAAAGATTAACCCTTTGATGCAAATATGATGCAAATGAAGCTGCTCTAAAAGATTTTTGGTTGGGAGTGAGAAGAAGATTTAGGCTGAATTTAGTGTGTTCAAAAGGGTTTAGTCGTGCCAGCCTAAAGGTCAGCCTTGATAATGAAGTGTTTTGAGAGGAGAGGCTTTTGCTGCTTTTCTGCTTTTTCACCCATCCTCATGTAGGAATCCTTCATGGAACTTATAGTCACTAATAGGATTACTGATTGCCTTTGAAACCGCCTGCTTTTTAGGCTGGAAACTAATGCTAGTTAAGTACAGTTTTCCCCATTGTGAAAATGGACAATTTGGCACTTGAGAAGTTATCAAGCATAATTATGTGTTTTTAGAAAGGTTTTAGAAAATCAAATACTGTACAGCAGCTCCCTATAGAGGCTCTTATGAATGCTGTCTCAGGGATAGGAGGAAAAGAGAAAGGTCTTTTTTTATTTGGATTTTGCCTGTTGATGGTCATTGATGTATGTGGGTATTTCCACCATGGTTGAATGAAATGGGAAATAGGATATCTATTTATTGGCTGCTAATCCCAAGCAGCAATATTGGCTTTTTCATTAGTTTCTAAAGCAAGGTTTTGTGGTTGGAAGGAAGCCAATGGCTCCTGAATCTTGGATTGACTAAGTGAAAAGCCTCATAACGTTAAGTATTCTTTTATATAAAATGCTACTTCATGTACTATATGTATGCAATATATAAGGTATATGTGGACTTTTGAAAAAAGTTGTCAGCTTATTTATAGATATCGTATAAGAACTTAAGAAGGGCTAGCTGGATGATGCCAGTTGCCCATCTAGTCCAGCATCACAGTGGCCATCCAGATCCCTGTGGGAAGACCATAAGCAGGTCCTGAGTACAACAGTGCTCTACAGTGCTCTACCCTCCTGTGATTTCCAGCAACTGGTTTTCAGAAACAGACTAACTCTGACAGTGGAGACAAAATAAAAAAATTCCTTCCAGTAGCACCTTAGAGAACAACTAAGTTTGTTCTTGGTATGAGCTTTCATGTGCACGCACACTTCTTCAGATACACAGTGGAGGTAATTTTCTCTCTTGTCTCCTTCAGCTCCTCAAAGTTGGCCACCTTGACTCTGGCCTCCAGGGTATGTGCATGTTTTTGGAGAGCCAGATTCTTTCCACTGAGCACATCCTCTATCATGCTTGTGACTCTTGATGCAAAATAGTAGAGAGCTATTCTACTTTTTTTAGACTTTTGCTGATACCCTTTGACCACTGTTAATTGCAGTTTCCTGGATGGAACTCTAGCATTTGCTTTATTTTTATTTTTATTGGCAAGGATGCAATCATTTTTTAATTACTATTTAGTCAGACACTTCCCTTGTTTTTTCACCCCAATTGTGTGTACTCCGGGACCTCCTAACATAGGTGGAGTGAAGGAAGGAAGGAAGGGCCTTTGCTTTCATACCCATTGCATCACTTTCCCAGACTTGCTGGGGAGGTTTCTAAAGGGATGAGGAAAGGTGAATGTGATTTCCACTTCAAAACTGGGAGTAATTATTTCACTGAAGACCTAACCTTATATAGAAGTTGGAGCGGTTTGCATTTTCCAGGTAGAAAAAGAAAAAAAGAAAATCCGTTTAAGCTCAATAATGTCCTCGCTGAAGTCGTCGTGTAGCATGGCTAAGAAGAAGACTTGTTTCACCCTGTCTTTAATATGGCAAGACAAACTTATTTCAGGTAGAATCCGGTGAGTGTTACATGACAGAAGGCACCCACTGACGAAACAGGGATGGAGTTGATTTTTAGAGATTCCCCTTCTTTCTGCAGCCCTCTTCGTCTGACCCCCTAATAGGTTCTGCAGGGTCCCCCAAGGAGGAGAACAAATCACCCCAAAAGTCTCCCTCCCTCTTCCACTGATAGATGGTTTCCATTAAGCCTTTGCTTAATATGCCCTTTTATATAAAGAAAACTATGTGTTGATTTCTAGTTTTTGTACGTTCTGTTTCAGTGCTTTTAAAAGTACCTTGAACTTGCACATCCTTGGGTGGCAGAGTGTCTCTGGGCTGTAAAGGTTAGAGGGTTGTCTCAAGTAAGCATACCCACCATGCTTTAGTAGAATTCAAGTTGACTGGGTGCAAATAAAATCTCAGTGGCAGTAAGACTCTCAGACTAACAGCTCAAATTCCTTCATCATAGCGGGAGATTGAAAATGTGTCTTGGGCTTCTATATTCCTTTAACTTGCCCTTCAGGTGGCTGCCACAGGGAGAGGGAGTCATCTGGGGTGATCTTCAATAGGATCCAAGTCAGAGCCCCAGAAACACTGCTTTTCAGGAGACCGCAAGAGAAGCAGCTGTTGTTGTCGTTCTTGACAATGTCACATTGAATTTGTGAGTGTAGTGCTTTTTTATATTGCACTTTTTCACAGCAAGTAACTTTATTTTAATAGGAAAGAAGGATATAAATATTCAATGCAATCCTCATCATGTGGAGAAGTGATTACCTGAACTGGTGAATGAGAATTTTAATTTCCTGGGGTTCAGGGAGCACCTGCATGCAAAACAGGGGCCTTCCAATTAAGACATTCATTTCTCCCAATGTTAAGGACTTGGAATGGCAAGAGAAGGGAGTGCAAACATATGTGGCCCACTCTTTATCTCTTCCTATGGAGAAAACAGTGTTCAAAATGTTATGGGTTGCCAGTTTGGAAAACTATTGGGGCCAGATCATGTGCTATGTGACAACAGCTTTGTAGTAGTCAGCCATTTTAGATTAGGTCAACATGAAAGGTTCAGAGACTGATTAATACAAACAGATTTAGTCAAAACCAAAAGAATATCCCATTCAAATTCAAGGAGGAATCTATAATAAAGAATGAAACCAGGAAAGCTGACAAAATAAGAGTAGGTGGACTTTAATGGAAGCACTGGGATGGTGAGACACAATTAAAATTTTAGATTATTAGTTTCTTCTCCATAAAATGGCCAAATGGACAAATGATGAAACATAGAATGATATGTTCTTAATCATATCTCTTAAGAATAAAACAATCATATAGCAGTTGAGTGAAGGATCACTGAATGTCAGGCTAGAGATCTGTAAAGAGCTGAGGTAGATGGAGTTGGAACATTTTCTCATTTCAGAACAAGCCAAGCGCCTTTCAGTTAGTTGGATAGCATCTGCATCTGTTTATTAATGTTCCACTGGCAGCACTGGACACCAGCTATGCCAATCAGCTGGCTAGAAGGGGGGTGTTCTGGTTTCCTGTGGTTTAATTACTCATACTATCTCTTGGCTTTTCTAGGCAATTAACTAACTAACTTCCCTTCATCTGTAGATTTCAGGGTGGTTCACAGCATAAAAATACAAAATAAAAACACAAAATACATTAATAGTAATAAGAACAAAACAAACCTATAACACCCCCCGTTGTGTTGCTAGACATTAGTGATGTCATTGTTATTAGCCAGTCAGTGCCTGTCACACTCATGTAATGTAGTCATGGGTGGACTTTAGTCTTGTAGGATATACTTTGCTCCATTAACTTGAGCATAATGGTAGCAGTCGAGTCAGAATCGGGTGTAAAATAGACTTCCGGCGGCGACGCAATGGCGGAGCGGTCGTGGGTTGCCTCGGCTGCGAGGCGACCCAGCCCGTCCCGGGGGTTGGAGCCCCGCTACCGCTAAGCGGGGCTCCGATAGGGTGCGGGAAGAGCGTCCCGCACCCTGGGCTCCCCGGCTATGCCCACTATGGCTCCGTCCCCTTCCCTCGCTCCCCCTGTAAAGGGGGAGTGGGGGTGAAGGGAAAAACGGAGCCGGGCTTCAGGGGACAAGCCCCAACCGGGACGCGAAGCGGCGGTTGCCCCCGCGATGTGCGTTAACGTTCTACCTGTCAAAGTTGGAGTTTAAGAATCCCGGTGTCGTGAGTACTGGATCGGACTTGTTTTTGTGCCTTGTTGACGACCTGGGGGACATTTGGAAAGGGAGCCTGCCTCTTTCCCTTCGCGAGATAGAAAATAACCAGCTTAAGAGACTGCTGTTACAGCGATGGCAACAAAGTATTTAAAATTTGATAAGTGAGACTTATGGTTTTCCCCTTTGGGGACTAAACTGGTGGACAGTATCTCTTTTTAAATTTTTTGGCTCTTGCACCCTGGATTCGGGGAAAATGGCCGTGAAAGACTTTGACTGAATGGAAAGTTACTGGCAAGATGGAGAAGTCTGAGAACCGAAATTGTAATTTGACACCTATGCCTGCTTCTGCCATGCTCGGCTTTGTTTTTGACTTGGTTACGAACTGTGAAATGACCCATGAAGAAAGGACTATTTTATTGAGACTGGAACTGCTCAACCGAAAATTGGAGATATTGAACTGTCATATGTCAAAAAAGTTATATCCCACAGAGGAGACTGTACAGGAAATGGCTGCATTGGAGGAGAGCCTTGGCACAGAACTGAAGGGACTGATTGAACAACAGGATGAAAAGGTATGGCTACTCCGGAGTAATGGATCGTCCCTTGGGGGTGGCAGACCCAGGACGGAGAAAATTGTTATAACTAACTCCCGAGGTGAGAGCTTGGGAGTGAAGGTGAGAACTTTATGTTTATATCTACAAATAGAAGAAGAATGTGATGATGAACCGGAGAGGCTGGGGGAAAAGGTGCGCACCCTGATGTTCTATGCAAGGACTACTTTGGACCTAGTCTGGATCTGTGGTTATGTAAAGAAAAAGGACACTTCGAGGAGCAGCTCTGGAGCAAGACGACCAAAGAAAATGGACAGAAGGGGGATAGGGTGAATGATATTAAGGTATAAAGGAAAAGATTGCATTATGGTAACCTGAAACCGGTGTGTCAAGACTTTAAGTTTTTAGAGAAAGAAAAGAGGTATTCTAAATTTTTGTTACTAACAGCAGTTATAGTGAATGAAGATATTTGTTATGATTTATTTTGAAAATAAGTGGATAAGAACCAGAATCTTGTATGGAATTAATATTAAGTTATAACATGATCTGATCTATGTTAAGTTAAGAATGGGAAAATATTGTTTATTATGAAACAAGATTTGTTAAAAGGAAGCTTTTGATTTTAATTTTTAGATATTTGGATCTTTAAGATTAAGATGGTATAAGATGTTATGAAAGTAATATTTGGGATTGGAACCGAAGGTGAAAAGGCAGGGGAAGTCTGTACCAAGATTCGACCAAGAAATTTTTTTTTTTACAGCATAAGAAGAATTATTGGTATTTGTGTATTTGTTTATTTCTAGCTGGGGGTGGGTTAATGTGGGTGTTATATTTGTATGTTGTTTGTTGTAAAACCAATAAATTCTTATAAAAAAAAAAAAGAATCGGGTGTAAAATGGTGGCCCAAGGGATAGTGCTAATTGCACATTTCACTCCATGAGTCATAAACTCGGAAAATGGGCAAATATAAATAGTTGAGTTAGTACAGATAATCAAAAATTCTTCCTAGGGCACAAGCCTGGGCAGTGTGTCTGGAGGTCCTGGGCTGCCCAAACAACGAGACCCCCCTCTCAATCTCACTGAGGTGGTCTAAAGGAAATAAGAGGCACCAGTTTGGTTGCAGGAGTTGCCAGAAGGAGGTGTACAGGGGACCACCCAACTGTCTTATGGGCTCCACTCCGGATTTGTGTAGGATTTACCCCTTAGCCTTTTCTTCTCTTGAAGATACCACACAAGGCAGCAGAGGTTTAAGATCAGAGTTTTCCTTCCCCTAGATGGGTCCCTTTCTGTCCCTCTCTTCCCTCTACAGAAACCACCTTCTTGACCATTGGACCCTATACAGTGGTACCTCGGGTTACGTACTTAATTGGTTCCAGGTCGCTGTACGTAACCCGAAAAGTACGTAACCCGAAAACCGTTTCTGCGCATGTGCAGACCACGAAAACACTTCTGCACATGCATGAATTGCGCACACTTTGGGTTGCGCTTCCGGGTTAGCGGAGTTCGTAACCCAAAAAGTACGCAACCCGAAGTGTACGTAACCCGAGGTACGACTGTATTAGTCTCAGCTGCTCAATCCACCAGAACCTCACACACAGGGGAAGTCCTTAACTCACCAAGGGTTTGAGACCCATCAGCTACCCTCACCTGGTTAAGCTGGCCAGTCAGAATTGTTTCCTGGCATGTTGCTGCTGTTACATGCTGACAGCTTCTGGGAGTTACAGCTGAGAGCTGAGTGCAAGGTGAGGACCAGAGGTAGACTCCAGAAGGAGCATAACGTGTCCCCCGCCAGAGGTACTATCCCTCCCCTAACAGCCTTCTTTGATAGAAAAAGCCTTCTGTTGTTGCCATTGTCAAGCATTTAGTTGTCAAACTCTTCCTGATATACTGCAATTTATTCAGCAGTCTAATATCAGTAGCACTTTGCTTATGTTCTTCTTAGGAACTTAAGTTCTTCTTGGGATCTGGTATTCTATGATACTGGAAACAAACTCCTGGACTGAGGATGTGCTCACACCAGCACCCCATTCCTTAATTATAACTTTGTGTCCATCCACCCTGAGCTATTATTTTGCACCTGGCTCTGGTTGGTGGAGCTTGAAGTTCTAGTAAAGATCCAAAATAGTCTGAAGATGGTCCACCCGTGGCCAAGTGTGAACACACAGCCTGACTTTGCTGGATTGGCAGACATGCTGAAGAGGGAACAAGGGCCCCTCTTTGTGTGTAACCATTTTCCTGTGTCACTTTCCCTCCCGCCCCTCTCTCCCCCCCTAACCTGAAGCTCGTTTTTCATATTTAAGGAGGGCATTACACTGGGAGGAACTACTCCCTGTAGGTTTGGAATTTCATTTTGAGCAGTTGCCTCATGAGAGTAGCAGCAGTTCAATAGGATAATGGTATCCGCTATGAACCAGCGCTAATGGCCTAACCCTGTGGGAGCCAGAAGAATTCTCCCCCAGAGATCCAGCATGCAAATTCCCTTCCAGGCGGCTACTGCTCAGACCTTTGGTGATTAGTCATGCTGGGGCTCAAGGCTGCATATGTTGGGATGGGAGGGGTGGGATTGTGCATGTTTGTGCTGCAGCTGAGGCCTGGGAGAGTTTGGTCTGAGCAGAGAAACTGCTATCTCCTCTCTCATCACATCAATGTGCTCTGCCTTTCTAGGTCTTAAAACACCCCCCCCCCTTTTTATGGAGAGGAAGACAGTATTTCCAGGAGTTAAGGAAATGAAGAGATAGTTCAGAGTAAACAGGCTTTCTAGTTATGCCTTACTCTTCATTGGCCAGGAAGGAAAAGTAGCTTAAGTTACATCAGATATAGAAAGAGCAAAATTGGTATGGCTTATATATTGTTTTGAAAGCGCCCCAATCACAAAACTTTATTTTTCATACTGCATTTAACCAGTAAGGGGTTACAGAGTGTTGTAATTGAGCCGAGAATTAAATGTGCAAGATCTTAGATTGTCAACTGGCAGGTTTACATTCTTGTTTTAACCTGAAATATATGAAACAACAAACATTTCTTCTGTTGTTCATGCAATGCAAAAGAAGGGGGACTCAACCTCACATTAAGAGATCTGAAGGAAAAACCCAAAGCTTGATTGTTTAATCCAAGTGTGCCCTTGCAGTTGTGTTCTAGGAGTAGTGTGATATGTGAAACATTGCTGTTTGGATCTGTGAAGCATTGTTTCATCCTGAGCATAGTTTGCTGGTCCAACCCATGAAAGCAGTCATTTGAATGGTACCTAAGTGCTGTCGAGGAAGGACTGGTCTGTGGATTTAGAAAGCACATGACATGTGCCTTCTGGAATTATACCAATTCAGAATGCAAATGGAGGCCCCATGTTTGAATGTTCCATCATGTTAAAAAAGAAACTATTAACACCCACCATACCTCCCCATATGACCTGTGAGGTGTTATGAGAAAACAAAGCCTGTCACCTGATGCTATTTGACATCAGACAAAGCTGTAATGCCAAATTTGTAAGGAAGTATCGGGAATGTACCAGTGTATTCCTGCTTCTTCCTTTGCAGCTCTGTCTTGTGAAAACCTTGTTTTCAGCTTCTGTTCCAGAGCTCAGAGGTGAGTTTGGGACCAGCCAACACAATCCCATTCCACCTACTCACCTGGAGCATTTGAGAAGAGAGGACTTTTAATCGTAAGGAGTAAAGCCACCCATTGGAGGAGCATGCAACTAATTTTGAAGTTCATCTTACAATAACAGTCTGGTTATATGTTGTGGTAACTTCTGCATGCCTTTCTCCCTTGGCTAGGAACAGTTTTTCCTTCCTTCCGTTTGAGCTACGAGTCTTCAAGGCTGGTAAGGCTGGGAACATGGGTTTTGATTTTCCATGTTAAACTTGCAGCCATTGCCTTAGCTAAAGTCAGGTAAACGGGGAAATGGAAAAGGACGATCTGTACTGTGTGGTTAACTGTTGTTTGCACTGGACAGTGGCAAGCAATTCCAGTTGATGAAGATCTTGAAGCAAGCAACACTGACCATCCAGGGTGTTGTTCCTAGACTGCAAGGGGATTTCTCTTTCCTCCTGCTCCTTGTGTGTGTTACTGCTGCATTCATTCCCCTGCCATTCTCTTGTGTTGGGTGGAAGGGAAGAAGCCCAGGTGATGATAGCTGGGAGATAGTATCAGCAGACCAGGCAGGGATGAAAGGGCTTCACAATCTCCATCTTCTCTTTGCTCTCTTCTATTCTTCCTTTCTTTTTAAAAAAAAATAGTTGGAAGTAACATTGTTCCTTTGGAGAACACACCTGTCAGGAGCAAAGTCCCGGTGCTACTCCCTTCCAGTCATAGTTGGCAGCCCTTGAAAGCGCAGCCCTCCCAAAGGCTGAGAGTTTCTTTCAACCCTGAGGGGGGAGGCAGGGCTGTGATTGATTTATGCTGTCCTTTTGAATTCCGGCCTTTTACGGATGGCAGCTTCACCTTTCTAAGGGATTATTCTTCTTGCTTGCTTGGGGATGTGAGGCTGCCAGTACTGAATAACTGCTGAGAATTGTGGACGCATTCTCACTGCGCACGTCTTGGGATGTTGTTGGGGCCTCTCCAAATGAACAAGTAATGGAGCAACAAGTGTGCCCTTGTGGCTCATTTGTCGTCTGGCATCCGCATGCATTCTCTTGCTTAGTTAAAAAGAGGAGGGGAGAGAAATAGGTTTCCCCTTTTTTGCCAGGAATTTAGGAAGCCTCCTTATACTGAGCCCAGACCATTAGCCTGTCTACACCGAATGACAGTGGCTCTCCAGGATTTCAGGCTGGGTCCTCTTCCCAGCCCCAGCCAGAGATGCCCTACCCTGGGATCCATCGTTGGACATTCTGCATGCAAAGCAGATGCTCTACCAACTAAGCTACAGCTCTTGGCATAGTGGATTCCTGTTCTACGTTGCTTTTATGTCATGCAGCTTTCGCTTTTGGTGATAGTGTGCTTTTGGAAATCTCTGGCTGAGCAACCCCTCTTGGTATGGTCCAGCAGCATTTGGGATGCGGCTATCTCAGAGCGACTAACCAGGCTAAGAAGGATAGCAGAAGGTGTGTAACAAAAAGAGACACCCTAGCTGAAACCTTGTACTCATTCTACACGCCTGTTTTATAGTTTTGTTTTTCATCTTTTAATTTTCACCAGTTGTTATATCTGTTCTCTCTGTTTTATATACATTATAAAAAAATGAAATAAAAAATCTTTACCAAAAAAAAAAGAATCCTGGTCTTCCTTCTTTTCATATGCAAGGGATGAAGATAATAATTCTCTCCCACCAACTACTCAAATTTGTCTGTGGAGAGCGATATTAACTACTAATGCCTTAAGAATATGCTTGAAATGACATTACATAATCAATGTAATGTGGTTTTTTTGGTGGAGATTGTATTATATAACTAGACTTACACCCAGTTTTTCTTGTAACCGTTTTTATTATTTTGAAAAATAAAAAAATTAGTGAAAGAAAAAGATAAAAGCTTGGATAAAGAGAGCCCTGCCCAGACAGAAGTATCCTGGGTTCATTACTGTTACTAACTTTGTTTTAGTAAGTTGGTCGTGTGTAATTTCTCTTTTATTGTTTCTAGTTCTCTTGGCACAAGTGTTGTAGGATTAAAAGAACAACAACAACAAAAAACCCCATGTATTGGTGAAACCTTTTGGGTGCTCTTAATCAGTTCCTTCTCTTCTCCTCCTTCCATTCTAGTGCTGCCCACTTGCTCCCCCTTGGATTTTCACTGCGACAACGGCAAGTGCATCCGTCGTTCATGGGTCTGCGATGGAGACAATGACTGTGAGGATGACTCCGATGAGCAAGACTGCCGTAAGTTATCTCATCACCGGTCCTCAGAAACAGGGCAGAGCCACTACTGCTGTTCCACCCTACCTGATAGGAAGCTAGGATAGCGGCTCCAGAGTCGTGACTCACCTGCCTGGGAAGCTGGCATCGTGGCTCCACCCCCACTTGGCAATCTGCTTCTGCAGGTCTCGTGTTCAGAATCGTTTTTCGAGAGCGCAAAGAGGATAGCTGGCGTATCTCAAGCATATCTGGCTCTTTGCAGGAGTAAGACAGGTCACTAAAAACCACTGTTGTTATTAGCAGCAGTTGTAATTACTGTGGTGTAGTTTGCAGTCCCAGCCAGGCTGGGCATCGAGTGGCCTCCTCTGGTAGGTGGATTGCACTGCCTCAAGCCCTTGGGGATGGTGTCCTCATGCTACTGTTCCCTTGATGCTGGGCTACCCGTAATAAGGGTGCGTGCCCCATAAATTGAAAGAGGACACAGTTCTCAGTGATGCTGGGCGGAACACAAACACTTTCCCATGTGTGTTTGTGACTTCTGCTTGCCATTTGTGCTGCCTGTATCCTTTACAGCTCCACGGGAGTGCAAGGAGGATGAGTTTTCGTGCCAGAACGGATACTGCATACGCAGCCTGTGGCACTGTGATGGTGACAACGACTGCGGGGACAACAGCGATGAACAATGTGGTGAGTAGCCAAATCCCACAGAGATTGCTAGAGAAGAGCTTGCCTGCACTTTTGTCGAAGGCAGTGGGCTAAGATTTGTGCATTTCAGAATCTTTGCAGGAAGACTGCTGGCAGTGGGGATTTAGTGTAGCAGATAGGGCTGGTTGGTCACTGCTTCCAAGTCAGTGGGTGAGATCAAAACAAAAAATACTCATAAAGTATTTGCACAGAGGGAGAAGGCTGGGAATTACTCTCCAACCAGACTGTTATTGTATATGATACGATGTTAAAGTTACATTTATATAACGTGCAAATCCTACCTTTCCTCCAAGGAGCTCAAGGTGGCATACGTGGGTCTCCCTCTCCCCCCCCCTCCCATTTTATCCTCATGACCTTGTTAGGTACGTCTGGGTGAGAGACAGTGACCTGCCCAAGGTCACCCAGTGAGCTTCATGCTTCAGGGTGAACCCTAGTCTCCCAGTTCCTAGTCCAACGCTTCCAACAATTACACCACACTGGCCACCTCAGAGGAAATTAAGATTACACATATGATTATCCTGGGCTGAGCGACGGGAACTATGCTGCATTCTTTTGTTGCTAGAGGCTGCTCCTGGAAGGTTGGGCCTCTCCCAGACAAAACCCCATTGTCGTGTTATCACCAGCCTTGTGTGAACCTTCTTGTATTTCTTCAGAATTCCTGAAGATCCATTCAAAAATTAACCCATTGCCTAGTATTAAAAAGGAAAGAGCACATAAGCAGTGAGCACATTTGTGGGCCAGCAGATGATGAGGTGGGTGTTGAGGCACCTTAACGTGTTGACAGGTGGTTCGCCTGATCAGAGTCTGGTTCCTAGGAGGGTGGGATGGGATGGGGGAATGACCTTTCCGTTGAACTGCCCCTTGTCCTGCCTTGCAGATATGAGGAAGTGTTCGGACAAGGAGTTCCGCTGCAGCGATGGCAGCTGCATTGCCGAACACTGGTTCTGTGATGGGGATACAGACTGCAAGGATGGATCAGATGAAGAGAACTGCCGTAAGTATTCTCTCTCCTGCAAGTCGTACTTTCCACTCTGATGTCACACGGTATCTTTTGTAATGAATGTTAGGCATACATCAGTTTTCTCTTACAATAAGGACCTATTGTGACTCTGAAGCCTTGCAGTGGTGTAATAGAGCATATAGATTAGCAGTGCAAATCTGTGCAGGCATTTTGCCAAATTCATACTCCCGAGCCCAAAGCTCTGCTTAAAATTACATCACCCCTCCTCCCTTTGATAACAGCACGCATCTCTTAAGCTTTGAAATGATAATGGGCTGCAGCTAGAGCAGCTGTAACCTTCTGCAGCACCTTTCTTTTCTTTCTGTCTTAAAAGAGCAACGCGTTCTCCCACGCTGATGCTTTTTAGAGTGACTCGTAATAGACGCAAGTGGGGAAAAGTTACATTGCAGTTGAAAATCCATATTCATTATTCAAGAAATAATTGTGAGCAAGGACGAACTTTAAAGCGTCTGATATGCTGCTCAAAGAGAAAGCAATAAGATTTTTAGATGCAACATCACCATTTCCATTCATATTCTTCCTTGAGTGTTACCCCAGAAACACTTAGGTGAAGGGGAGAGTTGTGTTGGATTTGCCCTTTTCTTCAAAGGAAGGGCATGTTGACAACCTCACCCCCATTATGCAGGTTGGTTATCATTAATAACATTAGTGCCTTTCTTCCAAGGAGCTCAAATTGACATACATGGTTCTCCCCCTCCCTATTTGATCCCCACAACAATCCTGTGAGGTAGGTTAGGTTATGAGACAGGGACGGGCCCTGGGTCACCCAGTGAACTTCATGGCTGACACTGGATTTGAAACCTGGGCTCCCAGTTCCCAACACTGACCTGCTGCCCCTGTAGAAGCAGGGAGGGGGAATAAACCACTCTGCAAAGTTTTCAACATCTGCAGCCAAACCAAGCTACCAACCACACTCTCTTACTGCTGGGTGTGTGTAAAAGTTCTCTGTGTTTCTAATTTTGTGAGACTAAGATGACTGCAATCCCCTGAGCAGCCTGTATCTTTTGATATGAGCTATTGTTGCTATGTTGGTAGGAAAAATTCGGCTAACCATTTGCTACCACTTGAAAAGTAGTGCTGCTTTTTTTTTTTTAAGTTAGTCTATCTGTTTTCTTGGTCCCATAAAAGCCACCGTGTTGTTCATTTTGTATATCTCTGGTATCTCTTGGCAACTTGAGGTTTGTTCCCCCTATCTGTTTCCTGAGCACTGGGACTTTGAACCACACCTTGAGCAAAGATTTTTGTGATCATGGGAAAACGGCTGGACTTCGTGGGGTGGGTGGGTGGGTGGCGGAAGAGGATCTGCTTTAATTTGTGC
The DNA here is from genome assembly GCF_009819535.1 of Lacerta agilis. Lineage (NCBI taxonomy): Eukaryota > Metazoa > Chordata > Lepidosauria > Squamata > Lacertidae > Lacerta > Lacerta agilis. The sequence continues at coordinate 48,428,881 of NC_046312.1, forward strand.
CAAAGATTCTGAGGAAGCGCTCCCGATGAATTCCTTCCCAGGACTTTACCCTTCGCCCCAGCCTATGGTATCATTCCTCCCATAGTCTCCCTTTGCTTGTTCCTTAAATTTTATCACCAGTGAGTTAGAAGATTTTAGGAGTTAGCGGCTGGGAGTATGGGGGGAGCTGGCTGTAGCTTATTGTGGGGTTGCCTGTTTTCTGCAAGCCGTTTAGCGCTTTTTATCAGGTTTCTGTTTCCCCCCCTTACCTCCATGTCAGAGCAGTAGCAATGGCAGAACTCTCTCTCTTCCTTCTCCTCCTCCACTTCTGTCTCAAGGGCATTTTGCAGAATTTGTTCTAGATAGGAGGAAACTTCAAAAGGTCTGGGGGTGGGGAAGACGACCGGGGCTGCCAGCTCCTGAAGGGCAAGGGTGGGGAACGGTGTTGTATGGGGTTGTCTTTTATCTCCCCAGATAATAAGAGCTGGCCAGCAGCCAAAGCTGCAAAGACTTCTGAGCCAGGAAAAGGGCTCGGAGAGAGAAAGCCAACCTCTCTCTTTCTCTCCTGTTCATTGGCTGGGCCTTCCCTCACTGGTTATTAATAAACATCCATGCCTCAGGGATGGGAGAGGAACGAAACTCAAACGTTGCCATGTTTAGCGGCAGGGTAAAAGAGGGATTAGGAAAGGTATCTTCTTAGGCCTGGGTACTTCTTAAAAATCTGCCTTAATAGCTTTTTTTAAAAAACACACCCAAAGTGAGTAGTGTTTCCTCCTTTTAGAAAGGCGCAGCCTTGCTACATCATTTGTGCTTCTCTGCCCCCAAGTTCCCCATCGCTCTTCCATTTGCAATGGAAAAAGATGCATGGCCAGAATGGTTGACCCCAAGCATCATCTGGACCAGAGGTGATGAGCATGCTTTGAGCTTCTAGGCTCTACCCTTTTCCCTACAACCAGAGCCACGTGCAAAACATTGGCTTAGTGGGGGGGGGGAGGCCGCAAGCACTTCAAATTGTGGAGCAGCATGTGTCTGACCCCAGAATTTGTTTGTAGTACCAGAACCAAGTTGAATTTTTAAATGAAAAAAAAATCTTACTCTTTGATTTTCATTCACACCAGGCTTTCATTCTTTCAACAGTCTAATTTAGAGAGGGAGGAGTTTCCTATCCACTCATGCTGCTATTGGTAAATTGGTTAGGAGTCAGATTTACTGATCTTCTGCGAATCACCAGGAGATGTACCACTGCCCACCCTTGGTCTGGATTCCAGTGTGCTAGGCTCTTGGTGGCCTTCATTTGCCTTACCTAATCTAATGCTGTTAGGGATGTGTGTGTGTGTGTGTGTGTACACTTGTGCATCCCCTGCTGTGGCAGTTCTGATTAGGCTTCCTCCCAGAGTATCCTTTTCTTTTTGTGTTCTATGGTTCTGGTTTCTTCCCTCTTTGAATCTTAGTCCTGACAGTGGTGCCTGGGCACATTGTCCCAACACACACAGAATGTTCTTGCCCTGCCTAATTTTCATTGGAGTGCTCTTTTCTGTGCCATAAAGAATTGCCGTGGAGAAGGGCTTCATTGTAAAACCTTTGTCATAGATTATGCTGGGTGCTGCACAGGGTCAGAGTTCTTGGGAAGAATTCTTACAATTAAAAAAAAGGGAGAGAGAGAGAGCGAGAAGAAAGAAAGAAAGAAAGAAAGAGAGAGAGAGAGAGAGAGAGAGAGAGAGATATGTTTGTTCTGGCATCATTTTGAGAGAAGCCAAATTCTTCAAAAGCCTGGCACCGCTCAGGATGTCTTCTGCTCAGCAGTGTTAGCAAGATTTAAACCCTCAAATGTGCCCTCTGCTTTTCAGCCTTAGCAACTTAGCTAACATCAGACCTTGGCACAGCCAGCTCTTAGGTGTATATGGGTGTGGTTCCAGGGACAGGGAAAATTATAGCTCTGTGATGGCCTGGAGCTATCTCAAAAGGTTAGCTTGCTTTTTGGGGCCTTTAGAAAACAGCGGGCTCGGAGCACTTGATGAACACTTGGCATGTTTGCGGATCGCCATAAGTCAGTTCACATTATGGTTCCCACATGATGAGTGCAGTTAATGCATGATAAACCATGGATTTGCCCATGTGCTGAAATCTGCCGTTCTTAATATGTGTGATGTCACACTGCTGCGTCTGCCTGCCCAAATGATTCTATTTTTGGTAGCGTTCATCAAGGTGCAGCATCACTGAACAGCAGCTACAGGGTTACTTTTCAGGGACATGATATTCCTGCTGCACCTGAATGTCAGGAGGGGACTTCCTCCTCCACGACACCCAAATTTTCAGCATGCTCATTGTATGCACTATGCTGCCTTTAATGTGTGGGACCCGCTAGTGGCACCTTCCATCATATGGAAGGTGGCCTAGGTAAATTAGGCAAATGCCCTTAGGTGGGACCTGGTAAGATACAACGGCTCTGCTGCTGGGCACGACCACTTCAAATATGAGAAATATGTCCTGTTTTTCATTATTCTGGCATGTAGTATTGGGATAACAGTAAGGAAATGCTGCAAAGGTTTCATTCTTGGTGGACACTTGCAAAGCAATTAAGATTTCATCCAGAAATAAAGACTCCTTTGCCGCAGTGCAGGTAACACTCTGACACTTTCCAGTGTAGTGGCAGGCTTGTATATGTGTGATGCCTTCCTCTTTTGTCTTCCTGTATTGGAGAAGGAACACAGTTTAGTGCTAGGTCATCTGCTTTGCATACAGAGAAGGTCCCTGTTTCAATTCCTGACATCTTCAGGTAGTGCTGGGAAAGATTCCTGCCTGAATTCCTGGAGTTCTGGCCTAGATGGACCAAAGTGTGACGGGTCAAGGCCATTTTCTGCATTCCTGTTGTACCTTGTTGTTCACAGTGCCAAAAGCACAGGGTGGCTAGCCTTACTTATGTATTCTTCATTCCTTTTTTCAGCATCAGATATTCCAGCAGCAACATGTAGCCTGGAGGAGTTCCAGTGTGCATATGGGCGCTGTATCCTGGACATCTACCACTGTGATGGAGACGATGACTGTGGGGACTGGTCTGATGAATCTGACTGCTGTAAGTTACCTGGGGCGATGGCATGCCGGGTGGGTTGCTGCGTTGCATTGTTTTTAAAAAAATCAATTTCATTTCTGAGAAGACAAAACTCTATTGCATCGAGAATCCTTAGCTTCTACGCTCAGAAGAAATAGTACGAATCCAAGAATACATTTGCTTCCAGCGATTCTGTTTGCAACAAGGGATTTCCCCAGAATTAATACTGGGATGGAAAGGCAAGAAGGAAAATGTCCCAGGGAACATGCAGCGGAGGAACCTGGGATTTGCTCTAATTTGGGCTCAATAGAGAATGGGTTGTAATGCAGTGTCTTCTCTTTGCAGCCTCTCACCAGCCATGCCGCTCAGGCGAGTTCATGTGCAACAATGGTTTGTGCATCAATGCTGGATGGAGATGTGACGGTGACTTTGACTGTGACGATCAGTCGGATGAGAAGAATTGCAGTGAGTGCCTTGGGGCTTGGAGAGGAGGTTTAGTGTAGGGGCAGCAAGGCGGGGTGGCCCTGGTGATATCAGACAGGGGGCAACTTTCCGTTTTGGATAAGACATGCTGGCTTTGTTGTTTGGATTATATATTTGTATTTCTGTTGCTAGGTATTCGTTTAATCTTAATATACATTCATTAATATGTTTGGCCTATTAATGCTTGTATGGCTATTTAAATTTAGGGATGCAATTAGTGAATTATATTTAAACGTTACTGTGTTTTATTATGTAAACTTTTCTGATACATGCTTATTTGCCTTATTATTATTATTATTATTATTATTATTATTATTATTATCAGAATTTATATACCGCCCTATACCCAAAGGTCTCATATAAAAAGATCACAGTATATAAAATAAAAATGAGTCTTTATTTAAAGTTTGGGATGCTTTCCAATTAGTGAATTCTACTGAAAATTTATCTAAACCATTTCTGATGATGATGTGAGGCACTTTCGGGTAAAGCGACATACAAATAAACATGATGATGAAGAAGAACAGGTGAAATTCGCTGAGTTCTCTTGTTTTTATTTCCTCAGCTACGTCTATGTGCACAGCTGACCAGTTCCGCTGTAAATCCGGCCGCTGTGTCCGCCTGTCTTGGCGCTGCGATGGGGAGGATGATTGCACTGATTACAGCGATGAAGAAAACTGCGAGGACACAGGTGAAAACTGTGAAAGCAAACTGTTGTGTTGCAGGGTTTTGTCCCCCACCCCCAATCATCCTTCCTGTATTAGAATCAGTTCTTAAATATTATGATTTACAGAATTGGGAAGGGAGTTCCAGAATTTGGTTCCAACAAACCAGTATGTCCTGATCCTTCATTTTAATACGTGTTTTTATTAAAGGGTTTTCATAGTTAACATTGAAATCCCGTTGAAAATAATGGATCTAAGTTAGTCATGTCCATTAACTTCAATGGATTTACTCTTTGTGGGACTAGCATTGAATACCACCCAATGTGTATAGTATTACCCGTTGCTAACTATCGCTTCAAGCTACAGTGTAAGTTGAGGCTACTGAGCTAAATAAAGTAGGTCAATATTCTGACTTGGTATTAGGCAGCTTCCTGTATTTTACTGAGGTCATGGAATCTTCTAGAATGTGACTGCAAATGGAGATATCCTTACTGTACATGAAAATTAGATTGCCTTCTCTTAATTGCTTCTAACTTTCCTTTCTGCCCCTTTAGGAAGTCCCCAGTGTGCCCCAGATCAATTTCTGTGCAGAAATGGACGCTGCATTGGTCAAAGAAAGCTGTGCAATGGTGTAAATGACTGTGGAGATGGCAGCGATGAGAGTCCTGACCAAAATTGCCGTAAGTCAGGGCTGCCGCACGTCTGGAATTTCCCAGACATTTCACATCACATTAGACCATAGCTAAAATAAACTGTGGTTTAGTGTGGACAAGAAACATGCTGCCACGCACTGCAGGAAACACAGGTGCTTCGTTCTTCCTCTGCTCCTGCTGCAGTGCCTTGAGACAGGTCACGGTTTGGCTTCTGGCGTAATCTGAACCTGTGCCCATGGTTTGTTTCCTGTAAACAGACCATCAGCAGTAAGCCAAGATCAAACCTTGGCTTCCACTCATGGTTTGTTTGGAGAAAAACAAACCATAAGCCCTGGGTTCAGACAATGCACAAGAGTGTGGATTGTTTCCAGCAGGAGTGGAGAAGTAAAATGTGAGCAGCATGCACCAATATACTGATGATTCACATTAAGCCATAGTTATGTGTTTTTTTTTAAAGCTATGGTTTAATGTGATGTGTTAACCTGGCCTTTGTAGGGCTTCTGCAATGTTTTAGAAAAAAATAGCAACTGCCTGGTGAGTGTTCAACTTAAATGTGCTTATTCTGCAGGTCTTCGAACTGGAGAAGAAAACTGCAACCTCAGCAACGGGGGCTGCGCCCAGAAGTGCCAGATGACTCGAGGGACAGTGCAGTGTACCTGCCACACAGGTTACAGGCTCCTGGAGGATGGGAGGTCATGCCAAGGTCAGCAGCCTCATGCCTTGGGCCATCTGTTGGTAGAATCATGCATGTCTACAATAGGAGTGAATGTAGACTTTAGATTCCTGCTCAGGCCTCTACCCCAGGGCTGCCAGGATCGGGGTTTAAACAAGTGTAGGGCCAACAATGTAATTGCTCTGGGACTCATGTGCCCGCCCAGGAGGACTTCCCTGCCTCAGTCCTGCCACTCACCACCAGGCCTAGGGCGGGGCCTGATGGGCTCTGTAAAGGACTGCTGCCGCTGCTGCTGCTGGGCAGAGAGGGCTCTGTTTCTTGTTTTTTAATTGCTGTTATTTTTTGCCTATGTTATTTTAAACTGTGATATTAATGCTGTATTCTTAGTTTTAGATTTTTGATTTATGTGGAAATTGTTTTCCATTTGGTTGTGTTATTTTTTGATGTGGTTTGTTTATTGTTTATGACTTCTGTAATTATGTCAATCTTGTCATGTTGTAAGCCGCCTTGAGCTTTGTTTTTAAATGTGGAAAGGCGGCATACAAATAAAATGATGATGGTGATGGTGATACTGGGCTGAAAGGCCTATTGATCTGAGCTGTTACGTTCTTAGCTCCTCTTGCGACCTCTTATCATGTAGTGAGCTGAAAATGAACAAGAGTGTTGAATCCAGAGCATAAGGAAGAGCTTTCCAGTGCCTTTTGCACACCTGAATACTTTCTTCCTTTTTCCCTGCTTCAGACGTGAATGAGTGTGCTGAGGAAGGCTATTGCAGCCAGGGATGCACCAACAATGAGGGTGGCTTCCAGTGCTGGTGTGAGCAAGGCTACGAACTTCGCCCGGACAAGCGCAGCTGTAAAGCCCTGGGTAAGAAGGGATTCTCCGCTCTGGTTGGACGGTCACTACCTAAAAAAACACAACTGTGCCTGATGCAATGTTGTTGGCTTAGTTTGGAGCTTCAGCTTTTTTTTTTTTAAGGAATTTATTGGTATTTAAACAAAATACAAGAAAAAAGAATACATACACAATACAGACTACAAAATACAAAAGAAAAGAAAACTAATACAATACATAAAAACACACCTAAAACAACAAACAAAGAAAAAAACCTACCTTACATTCAAACACTTATTTAACTATTTTAATCTTGTTTATAATCTTACTTGGGGGACTTCCTCACGCCCTCTCTTCTGCGTTCATTTCAAATATACTGTAGTAACTCTTCTTTTACAACTAATCTTAATCCTTATCTATCATCTTATATCTATCACCTTATTCTTAACAGAAATACAATTTTTTTTCCAAAAAATCACAATTCTATCTTCTTATATTCTATTTTAAACTAACATCTTAATGCTATTGACTAAAATATCCTCTGATTCCAATTTCAGATATTTAACTTTTCATGTCGTTTCAAATATTCTTTAAATTTCTTCCAGTCTTCTTGCACCTTCTCCTCCCTCTGGTCTCGGAGTTTCGCGGTCAGTTCTGCGAGTTCCATATACTCAATTAACTTCATCTGCCAGTCTTCCACTGTTGGTAGTTCTTCCCTTTTCCAGTTTTTAGCAATTAAGATCCTAGGAGCTGTTGTGGCATACATAAAAAATATTCTGTCTTTGTTGGGGATCTCATGGTTGGTGATGCCCAGCACTCTATGGCTCTGCGTTGAGCATTTTAGCAGGCAATTGCACATCAGGGTAAGAAGCAGCAGAGTGGGTGTCAGGAAGCCTGGAATGAAGAGCACGATTGGATTTTTAGTGAATGTTTGCTTGTCAAAGTCTTTGAGGTGGCTGAGCCAAGAGATTTGCAGTGCTCATGTGAGGCTTTTTAGCTAGGATTTAGATATGCTGATTCATCTGATTCCTGAGAAACCACATGGCAGCTGTGCCAGTCCCATCAGCAAGGGCTGCAGATTCTGACTTGAGCAAAACAGCAGTTATGGGAAGGGGGGGTTGACATGGGTGCCGTGGTCCATATGCAACCCCACCCCGATAGGGAAAAAAATCCCCAGATTCCCTTTCCCACATTTCAGATTGAGTTTATAAGGAAGGAGTTGAAATGGAAGGCGCCTGCCGATTCTGTATCAGCAGAGCATTCCAGAGGGCTGGGCCAATGACACTAAAGGCTCTGTTTCTTGTTATTGTCCAGTGAACCTCACCAACATGGGGAGCAACCATCGACTCTCCTGCCGAAATTCTCAGCGATTAAGCTGGGATAGAAGGTACCCTGGACCTAACTTGTTCCAGGGCTTCAAAAATTAATACAAGGACCTCGATGGGCAACCAGCACAGATGTTTTAGCAGTGGCGTTGGCAGGGATCCCCACCGCCAGTCTGGCCACTGCATTTGGCTGGAGCTTCTGAACCAGACGCAAGGGCAGCCCCACGTAGATTGCATTGCAGTAGTCCAGACTTGAGGTTACTGACACATGTACTGCAGTGGTCAGGCAACGTCCTGATATGAGTACAGTATAGATCGGGGGTCTGCAACCTGTGGCTCCGGAGCCGCATGCGGCTCTTTTACACCTTTGCCGCGGCTCCGGGGCAGATACGCCTGTCCACTTCTCCAGCTGGCCAGCGGCAGCGGCCGCCCTCCAGCTGGCCGGCGGCCCGCCCTCCGGAGGCTGAGGGTGCTGCTGCTGTGCTGCTCTGCTCATGCGTCGTGCCTCATTTCTGCCAGCGCAGGCGCAGCAGCAGACAGCAGCAGTTTCCCTCCAGAGGTGTGGCTGCTTCTGGCTGCTGCATCGAGGCGACGACGAGGTAGGCAGCTGTGGGCTGGGCCAGGGGCCGCGGGTGGTGGGCGAGGGTGAGGGGGGAAGCCCTCCTTTTAAAAATGGTCGAGGAAGCTGCGCCTGTTTCCCTGCCGCTGCCTCCTTCACTCCTGGTTCCGCTCGCAGCCTCAGGGCGCGCGTCTCTCTCCGCCCCGGAGCAAGGCCGGGACTCGCCCTTGCCCGGGACCCGCGTCTCAGGAGCCAATGGGTGCACGTGTCGCGAGGGGGCTTGGAGGCTCCTAGGAGCCCGAGCACGCACAGCAGGGACGTGGCTGCTTAAAAAGGCTGCATGGAGGAAAAGGCAGTTGTGCGTTCTTCCGCAGCAGCGTTGAGCGGAGCCACCGCCGGACCTCACCAGGCAAGGTTAGTCACGTCGCCCCCGCCTTCCAGGGCGCAAAGCTGGGCTGGCTGGGCAGAAACCACCGTCGAGCTCTCTGCCTGCCGTGGGCGGGGGGCTTTGCAACCCCCCAACGAGTCCCTTGGGGTGGGGGACTGGGACTGGGGAGGGGGAGTCCTCTGCCGCTGCTTCCTCAGGTGTGTTGCTTAGGCTGCCGGGCGGAGCGCGGGAGCACAAGTTGGCCGCCTGCGCCGTGCCCTGGTAAAGAAAACCAAACCTGCGTAACTTATGCAGAGGCAGAATTTACTAGGTGGGGGAGAAGCCCCTGTCGTGACTTCCAGGTGTTTGGAAGCACGGACAGCCCACCAAAAAGAAAACTTGTGAAAATGCTTCCTTCGCGAGGGCAAGGAGTAATAGGGGTGGAGATGGGCCGAAAGTCCAAAGGAAATGATTTCTTGAAGGGGGAGGATGTACTACGGGAGGCAGAATAAAGGGCTGGTTCTCAGAGACATGGGTAGGAGAATGACGCCTCAAAAGGTTGCAGTTTTTCCTCTGTCCTGAGTGTGTGTTAGGGGAGCCTTGACAAAGCACTTGTTGGCGTGGAAGAGAGGAGTCCTAACTTGGATCTGTGTTCATGTGCAAAATCTATCACCATTGTCATTAAGGGGGCAGGGAACTCCCCTAAAAAGGTTTGAACACTATGAACTACTACAGCCACCTGTATGCAAGTCAGCACAAACACCACAGGCTTCTCTGGTGCAATTCTGTGCTTTATTTAGCAAGAGAGGAGGTTGGAAGAGGTGAGCATAGCCTCTGGTCTGGAATATTAAGGGTAAAAGACACTAAGATTATTGTAAAAGCCAGCAGTCTTCAATTAGACATGGGACAAACATTTAACACAAGTGTGCAGTTGAGGACTCATTTTTTAAAAAAACAACAACAAATCAAATATTTGTATGCTGTTGCAACCCACCTTGGATCAGTCTGTGACCTGGTAGTGGTCCCCAGGTTGGATAAAAATGAATGATTTAAAAAAATAAATAAAAAAAATTGGATTTTTTTATTTTAAATCAGATTTTTTTATTTAAATTGGATTTTTTAAATTTAAATCGGATTTATAAAAATAAAGGTAAAAGGTAAAGAGACCCCTGACCACCAGGTCCAGTCGTGTCCGACTCTGGGGTTGCGGCGCTCATCTCGCTCTATAGGCCGAGGGAGCCGGCGTTTGTCCGCAGACAGCTTCCGGGTCATGTGGCCAGCATGACAAAGCTGCTTCTGGCGAACCAGAGCAGCGCACGGAAACGCCGTTTACCTTCCCGCTGGAGCGGTCCCTATTTATCTACTTGCACTTTGACGTGCTTTCGAACTGCTAGGTGGGCAGGAGCAGGGACCGAGCAACGGGAGCTCACCCCGTGGCAGGGATTCGAACCGCCGACCTTCTGATCAGCAAGCCCTAGACTCTGTGGTTTAACCCACAGCGCCACCTGGGTCCCTTTTATAAAAATAAAATGCAGTGTTATATTTGTTTTAAATGTCGCAGTGGTTTTGCGGCTCCCAGTTTCTTTTTTTTCCCTTCAGAAACGGGTCCAAGTGGCTCTTTTTGTCTTAAAGGTTGCAGACCCCTGGTATAGATGTTCTTGTTAACATAATATTTCTCTGTGTGTTTTAAAGACTCTGCATTGTCTTAATGACAGTGGTGGCATCCAGCCTTACCAGACCCCCTCCCTTTGTCTGTCTATGTCCTTCAGGGCCGGAGCCTGTGTTGCTTTTTGCCAATCGGATTGATATCCGGCAGGTCTTGCCCCACCGGTCAGAGTATACCTTGCTGCTGAACAACCTGGAGAATGCTATCGCCCTTGATTTCCACCATAGCAAGGAGTTAGTCTTCTGGTCTGATGTCACACTGGACCGCATCATGAGGGCTAATCTCAATGGCAGCAACGTGGAGGAAGTGGTGTCCACAGGGCTGGAGAGCCCAGGTGAGCGTCTTTGAGAATTTCAGAGTCACGGGGAATAGAAATATATTGACGGCATATATTGAAGCGGGGAATGATGAATCTCTAGGTCAACAAACTAGTGTTTTTGCTAGTGTAGCGCGGCTTTGATTTGGCAAGGCATGGCGAAGGAAGGACTCTGCTCCCCTTTCCCTTTAGTACAGTGTTTCCCAGCCTATGGCCTCCAGCTGTTTTTGGACTACAACTCCCATCATCCCTAGCTAGCAAGCAAAGACCAGTGGTCAGGGATGATGGGAATTGTAGTCCAAAAACAGCTGGAGACCAATGGTTGGGAAACACTGCTTTAGTAGGAGGGGAAAATTTATGGTAGTTGCTTCATGGGATTCTCTTCGTTGCACAGAATACAATAATCACCTTGACTTCCCTTCTGTTTTGTGTCCCAGGTGGATTGGCCATTGACTGGATCCATGACAAGCTGTACTGGACAGACTCTGGAACTTCTCGCATTGAAGTGGCAAACTTGGATGGCACCCACCGGAAGGTGCTCCTCTGGGAGAACCTGGAGAAACCTCGCGCAATTGCCCTTCACCCCATGGAGGGGTGAGTGAGGAGGGGTTGGTTTTCGGGATGGTGGTTCCTATGTTAATTTATTTATCCAAACATACTGAACTGAAACCGACCTGCAAAAAAACAACCAGCTGGAGGTTCCAAATGGGATGTGTGCGGTTCTTCTTCTTTTGCTAATTTCCCTTTCACACCTGCACCTAACCCTCCAGCGTGGCTTTTCAGGAAGCTGCAGGGGAAGATGAAATTTGCAAAACAAACAAACAAACAAACCTCTCCCTTTCTTCAGCAGCAGGAGCTGGAATAGAGTTCTGCTCATGAAAACTATTGTATTAGCTGTGAAGCTCTTCCCATTCTCCTAGGCCTCATGAGTGCTCCTGAACACCTGAATGCATAATCCATTGTACCAATCATTTTGCGGGTTGCTTTTCACCTAATTCACTAAGATCCCATGTTTCCAACGGTTACAACTTTTCTCTTCTCCAATAGCACCATCTACTGGACAGACTGGGGAAATACTCCCCGCATCGAATACTCCAGCATGGATGGCTCCAATCGACGTATCATTGCTGACACTCATCTTTTCTGGCCAAACGGGCTAACCATTGACTATGCAGGGCATCGAATGTATTGGGTGGATGCCAAGCATCACGTTATTGAGAGGGCTGACTTGGATGGACAGAACAGGAAGGCTGTTATTAGCCAAGGTGAGATAATGGAATTTGATTGGCGGAATCGAGCCTGATGGGATTTAGGTGCCTTTTAAAGTCATATCTTTTCAGTCTGGCGTTTGGATAAATTGTTTCAAAATAGAGTAGAAGCTTGCCCTTGCTGATTCTGATTTGCTGTTACGGATTTTGATGAGTTTTCCCAATGAGTTTGTTACTAGGATTTCTTCTTGTAACTTGCTCTGGGATTATTGAGTTCAACGAAGAGCAGGCAAATAGTGGCTCTGATGAAATAATGAATAAGGACAGTTGGGACTGTTGGCCACTGGACTTACAGTGCTAAGAAACTACAGACACAGTGCACACCCTGCACTGTGTCTTGCACATTTAATTGTATGAGGCAGAGTTAGCAATGAGAGAGGCCGCTGCCCAGCTCCTTCACTAGTCAAAGTGAAGTTTAAACACTCGAGTCACATAGAAAAGGAATGTACTGTATGCAGTTTGTTCATAGCTCTGATCTAAGCTACCCATATCTTCTTAAATCAGCAGTTGTGTTTCTCCTTGGAGTGGGCTTCATCTATGTCTTCTCAGCTCGACTTGGCCATGCTTACTCCTTTAATTGGAGACAGTTCTGAGTTAGGGATAGAAGCACTCATTGGAAAGAGTGGTTTTGTTTTCTCCGGAGGCCAGAATAATCCATGTGCCTTTCCTGCACTCCTGCTGCAGGCCTTCCACATCCGTTTGCCATCACGGTGTTTGAAGACAGCCTGTACTGGACAGATTGGCATACCAAGAGCATAAACAGCGCCAACAAGTTTACTGGCAAGAACCAGGAGATCATCCGCAACAAGCTCCACTTCCCCATGGACATCCACACGTTGCACCCTCAGCGTCAACCAGCAGGTAACTCCAGAAGGAAAGGGGCTGTGGTGACTAGCGCCTGCTGTCCGGGGGCTGTCTTGGGCCACATTCAGCTAATCAGTCCTGCTAGCAGATGCCAGCACAAGGTCGTCTGCTAGTGTAACAGGGGAACTCCTAGAGCAGAGTTTGGGGCCGGGGAAACAAGGTGAGATGGTTCCATCTGGCAAGCTGAAATGCTTGTGTTGACAGAATGGTCTTTTTAGTGGTACTTGCACTGACGTGTTTAAAACATGGAGCTTGAAAAAAATAGCTATCCCCTGTCATTAAGAAACATTTGTAGAGAATGTGTCCTGTTAGAATTCTGAGTGGGTTAGGTTTCATTAAATTAACCTCTTATCAAAATAAACGTGGGTTGCTTTCAGACCTCTCAAATCCTCCCTTTTTATTTTCCAGCTTACAGTATTTTCACCTAGAAAAAAAGGTCCAAATCTTGACTCTTGATTCTGAATGTTTGGGCAGAGCAGCTTCGGGGATCATGGTCACATGAGCTATCTTTGAAGACTCAAAGCAGCTTTTCCAAAGCACGCCCTTTGGAAGCCCTGAATCTTTCCCAAACACCAACTAAAGCCTTTGCTTTCTCTACTAGTTTCCTTATATGTGGTTGTTTTTGGCTATTTGAGCAGGGAGAAACCGTTGCGGAGCCAACAATGGGGGCTGCACTCACCTGTGTCTACCAAACAACACGTCGTACACCTGTGCTTGCCCCACAGGCTTTCGGAAGACCAGCAGCCACACCTGTGCTCAGAGTAAGTGTGATAAAGAAGAGCTTTTACACATTGATAGGTGTCTGTGCACACACACGCACATGCATGTGAAAGTGAGAGGGAGAAAGAAAAAAAGAGAGGAGGAAGGTTGCAGGCAAAACAAACAGAGAAAAGGCATATTCTATACTATGGACGATCAGGGAAAGGATTGAAGGTAAAATGCCAGTATTGTAAAGTGTTTATGTAAACAAAGTGGCTAGTATGTAAAGTGCCTACCCTGTTTCTCCTAAAATAAGACATGGCCATAAAATAAGCCATTGCAGGATTTCTATGCATTTGCGAAATATAAGCCGTTCCCCGAAAATAAGCCATACCCCGAAAATAAGCCATAGTGATGCGGCACCTCCCATTAAAACAGCCCGGAGAGGCGTGGCTATGCAGCGTACGGATGTGACGCGGTTAAAATAAGACATCCCCTGAAAATAAGCCATACTGTGTTTTGTTGAGGGGAAAAAAAATATAAGACGGTGTCTTATTTTAGGAGAAGCACGGTATGTACATTGATGGCAGAGCTGCCTTTTAAATGTTGTGTTAGATTCTGGTTGAAACTATAAAAAATACTATAGAGCTGGAAAAGATGTAGGAAAGAACTTGCAAAATGATTGATGTAATTGAGCCCTATATGAAAAGGTGAATAAGTTTGAAGGTTTTTCGCTTAGAACAATAAAAGTCAGCTTTGTGATTTTTTTTTTTTTTTTTTTGTTAAATTGAAAAGTGGGTTACATCACAATAAAGAGATGGAGATGGAACATGACATGAGTTTGTAAAGTGGTGTGGAGAATGTGGATAGAGGGAATGCTTTCTCTCTTATGTCATACTAGGTTTCAGGGTCACCTAATGGAATCAGTCATGATTCGAGACAGACAAAAGACACAATGCGCAATTCACTTATGAAATAATACTATCACATGCCACTTGCGTAGTTGTTTCTTAAACAGGGTTCAGACAAATATTATACTGAATTTATACTGTTCTGTTTCCACGTGGAAAGGATTCACCTGTTTAACAGTTTTATCTGTTTTATAATTGTATATTCTGTTGTTGCCTGCCCTGGGACCTTAAGGCAAAGGGCAGATAGGAAATCTTATAAATAAATTAGTAAATAATTTATGGGGCATATGACACTTAACGTGGACCCTCCTGATTCAGGAGCAGTATACCTCTGAATGCCAGTTACTAAGGCAAATTTGCTTTTGTGCCCTGCTCCTGGGCTTTCCAGAAGCATCAATTTGGTCACTGTGAGGCACAGGATACTAGGCTTGATGGACCCCATGGCTGATCCAGCAGGGCACTCATGTCCTTGTCTCTTATTTATATGGGAGAGTGGTGAAAGGATGATTCTCCTACTCCTTTTAGAAGGACCGTCAGCCGCTTTTGTTTTGTGTCAGACTTACTGCCCTTTAAGAGATGCTTTCCCAGCAGCATGTCCTCCTCTGTCCCCATCCCAAGAATCCTCTGCCAACGGCAGATGCGTACAGCATCCTACCCACTTGATTGCTGTGCATTGTCTGTCCTCCACTATAAAGGATACACGTATCATAGAAGTCCATGCAAAAGGGGCGTGGATGCAGCAGAGCTTAAGACGTAACGAGATAATTTTCTGTTGTCTGTTACCATGTTGTTGAACTTAGAGAAATTAAAAGAAGACCTTTCGACCTTTGATCAGGTCTTGACAAGTTCCTGCTTTTTGCCCGAAGGATGGACATCCGTCGTATCAGCTTCGACACAGAAGACCTGTCTGATGCCGTCATCCCCTTGGCCGATGTGCGCAATGCAGTGGCCCTGGACTGGGATGCAAAGGATGATTATATCTACTGGACGGACGTCGGCACTGATTCCATTAGTCGGGCAAAATGGGATGGAACAGGACAGGAGGTAATATGCTTCTGGGGTGGTGAGCCACCGCACAGCGTTGTTTTGGAGATTTAAGCCTTTTCGAAAATGAATATTTTGGTTTGATTGACTTCTCTGTATTGCTGGCTTGGCTGCAAACCAGCATGAGCATGCCACCTTGAAAGTGCCTTTGGGCGGTTAATGCAATCAAACATTGAAATGAGGGCATCTGCACCATCCAATAAATGAGTGAAATGAAGATAGCTAGAATATGATATATTAGGCTGTCGGGAAGTAATTAGACTGTACCTTTCTCAAACAGCTGGGACATATTAAATTTTAAGTCCCGCTAGCGCACATCAATTTTCTAATCATCTTTGGTGTGCGCCCACAATTTATCATCAAAACAGCCAGATGATGGCATACTACGTCTTAGTTTGTTCTTCATCCATCTCTTTGACGTTGACATTCAGCTATCTATGAACATCCATTCGTAGTTGAATGTGGCTAGTACAAGTTTCTGCTGCTAAGCAGGATCCAGCAGCAAGTCTGTTAAGGGTACCCCTCTCTCCCCCTAAGATTCCTTCTTGCTTTTGTTTCTTGCTAGGTTGTGGCAGATAGCAGCCTGGAAAGCCCTGCTGGTCTGGCTGTGGACTGGGTCACCAACAAGTTGTACTGGACAGATGCAGGTACTGACTATCTAAAACCACCTTAGTCTCTGGAGGATTGCCTCCTAAATTGTAACTGGGCCATACCAAATAATGCATATTTGGAAGTATGAATAATATCCTCTCTCCCACAGACAAACTGGTTGCCATTTACATTCATTCTTCTATGGACATGCAATGCTATTCTACATGGATTGTTTTTGGACATCACAATAAATCTGTGGTTTATCAGCCATGTCCCGTCCCCCCCAGGGTTTGGTAGCTTCCTGCTCCTGTCTCCTCCTCCAGCATGGTTGTGAGGATTGTAATGAAAGCTTCCTCTCCCAAATTCTATTACTTTAATGTGTCGCATCTGAACTGTAAACTGTGGTTAATCTTAACTGGTTTGTTGAAACGAATTGGATTAATAAACTGTGGTTTGAAGTTGGCTGTTTTGAAACTAGGTTCATCAGTTTTGTAAGGTTTGAACAGCACAGCGAGTTGTGGTTAATCAAAAATGGGCCAAACGCCTTGTTACTATGTTGGGAGGCGGGGGATAGCTCTGGGGTAGGCAAGACTCATTTTCTTCACATTAAAAATTAAACCATGGTGCCCAAATGCAGCTTTGCTGCTTTCCTAGAAACTCAGGGAGTACGAGCTCCTGTTTAATAATCTGAGAAAGTAAAGTTCTGAAATAGGAAATTTCCACAGGACGTTCTCAATGGCCGCACAAATGTCCTTGCATGATATTTCAAACATCTTGCAGTGCTCCTTATTCCTATATGGATTTGTTTGTATAAACCACAGAATTAAAGCTTTTCCTCGAACTGTTTCAGACTGTGGCTTAAGGACTGCATGTTTGGATGCTTCCCCATAGGGGAAGCATACTTTATTTTCTCTGTATGTGGAAGATAAAGTATGCTCAGGTACAGAGATGATCCAGCTTCCATTTTTCCCTGACATGCTATTTTTCTATGCACAGAGGTCTCCTTACCCCCCTCACAGTGTAGTGTTCAAAACATGCAGCCCCTCACCTGCAACCTGAAGTGGTACAGTCCAGGAAATGATTTACATTTAATTATGCTAATAGCATCCGGTCCTCTGTTTCTCTGGTTTTAGTGGAAGTTGCTTCCAAAGTACAGATGTGGAGAGGGATTCTAAAGCAAACTTCTCAGGGTTGCTGAGCAATTTAGCTTGCTGATATTTTCTGTTTGGGTGATGGGAGTGAAGTGGAGACTGTACTTTTGTATAGATGTTTTTCTTTAATGGTCTCTCCTATGACTCCGGAGGCTTATGGTCTTTCCATCCTCTTCCTCTAATCTATGCAGGAACAGACCGGATAGAGGTGTCTAACACAGATGGAACTATGCGGACTGTACTGATCTGGGAGAATCTAGACAGACCCAGGGATATTGTGGTGGACCCTGTTGGAGGGTGAGAAGCTGCTTTTGCAGGAGTCTGCAAAAATTTTCATGCCACTGCCCTGCGAGGTCCTTGTTACAATTCCTGAAAGGTTGGGGGGGGGGGCTGGACGCTGGTGTGGGTGGCCTTCCTAAAACAGCAAGACTGGGGGCGATCAGACTGCCCTAGTCCAGCCACCCTAATGCAAGGCTCCTCTGTGTCCAACATCCTTAACTCCTCATGTGCAAGCCAAGAACAGAAGGGACCAAAGCAAACCTGATCAGAGTTGCCTGTAGGACAAGGCGTAATTTCAGTAAAAATATAAAAGAAACTAACAAAATCCAAATAAACCACATTGGTCTTTAAGTAGTCTGCCCTTATCTGACCTGGAGTTTGAAATGCTCTTTCTGATGGCAAATAGGGTTCACCAAGGTCCCACAGAAAGAAAAAGAAACCCACTCCTAGCTTTTTAACATTCATAGCTCAGTCAGTAGACCATGATACTCTTAATGTCAGGATCGTGGCGTTGAGCCCCATGTTGGGCAAAAGATTTCTGCATTGCAGGGGTTAGGCTAGAGCCCAACTCTATAATTCTACGACCTTCACTGTTTGGGAAGGGCTGTAGCTCATTGGCAGAACATCTGCCTTGCATGCCAAAGGTTCCGAGTACAATCCCTGGCATCTCCAGTTTGCGCCGGGAAAGTCCCCTGCCTGAAACCTTGTAGAGCCACTGTCTGTCAGTGTAGACAGTAGTGAGGCTAGGTGGACCAATAGCTTGACTCTGCCCAAGGCAGCTTCCTATATTCCTGATGCTCTGTCTCTGGCCATTTCATATTGCTTACTGTCACTACCTGGAAGGAGACATAGTGAGAAAGCAGTGCAGCCTAGGTTTGTCTACAAAAACAGACTGAAGAGAAACTGTGTTGTCTTACTTTGCTGAAGTCCATGGAATGGTCTGATGGCACATGGAAGTTCTGAACTTCTTCTTCTTCTTCTTCTTCTTCTTCTTCTTCTTCTTCTTCTTCTTCTTCTTCTTCTTCTTCTTCCATAGATTAGGAGTGAAAGTCGTGAAATTCTATTGCCTCATTTTTGCAGAAAAGAGGAGGCCCACATGATAATGGGATCTCTTGGCGGCCTTTTTTTTTTTTTACTCTTCCTTTGCATGGAGCCTTAGAGTAGGGCGTACAGATTCTGTTTTAGGAGAGTAGTCACTGTGAAAGTTGAAAGCACTTGCCAGTACATTTGTGGAGCTCATTGGCAGGGGGAAATAATTCTGCCACTAAAGGAACAGAAGTCACGTGCAGTTTTGTATGTGTGTGCAGATTCATGTACTGGACTGACTGGGGGGCTAACCCGAAGATTGAGCGTGCAGGCATGGACGCCTCTGACCGCTTGGTGATCATCTCTTCCAACCTGACCTGGCCCAATGGACTAGCCATTGATTATGAATCTCATCGTCTGTACTGGGCAGATGCCGGCATGAAGACAATTGAGTACGCTGGCCTGGATGGCAGCAACAGGAAGGTAAGAAAGCCAAGGTGAATCGAAGCCTTCTGGGAAAGGAGCTGTAAATAGGAATTGCTTGGGGATAAAATGCAGTGTGTTTGCCACTTGGTCCCAATGCAACTCGCTTCTGGTCTCCAAAAGGTCTTGGCTGCTTAGATAATTAGCCTGAGGGTAGGGACTGTCTTGTTACTGACCAAAAAAATTAAAAATAAAATAATTTATGTCTGTCTGAACAGGCAAATCAATCTACTCCTGAGTGAAGATTGCATACTGCAAAAAGTATAAGGAGAGAGGGGTGGATCCATTGCTGGGGCTACCTGCAGCCTACCTGCAGGGTGGTGAACCTGGGGCCCAGGGGCCAAATATGCCCTCCAGATCTCTCTGCCTGGTCCTCAGACCTCTTCCCAGGCCATAACCCTCCCTGGTCCTGTTTTACACACCCCATGCTTTTACCTGGCTGGAATGTGTCCTTCAACTCTGATGATATCTTTTGTTTGCCTGGATGGAGGATAGAGAGGGTAAAATGCAGACTACTGTACAAAGGCAAAATTTGTTGCACAGCCACTTTTTGCCTTTGGTTGCACTCACCAATTGCATGTGGCCCCTGGGAGGTTACCCAGAAGGATATGTGGCTCTTTGGACTGAAAAACAGCCCCCTTTAGTCCCTGCTGCCATGCCGGCTGTGTGTTGTTACTAAAACTCCTTGTGGGTCTTTGCTTTGGGGACTGACAGGTGCTGATTGGAAGCAACCTGCCTCACCCCTTTGGGCTTACTCTTTATGGAGCTCGGCTGTACTGGACCGATTGGCAGGCAAAGAGCATCCAGAGTGCTGACAAAAGGACAGGGCAGAATCGTGAAACTCTGCAGGACAACCTGGAAAACCTCATGGACATCCACGTCTTCCATCGGCACAGGCCTTCAGGTACATGGGAGGGGATACGCCATCCCTTGCTGCTTGGCCTGACCCTACAGCTAGAGAATCTGTATGTGATGGCTGCCTATTCCTGCATTGCAGGGGTTTGGACTATAGACGATGCTCGGGGTCCCTTCCAACTCTACAATTCTGTGATTCTAAGCACCCTGCACCCTGACAGAAATTTAATTCAAAAGTACATGTGAATGAATCCTTTGTGACTTATTTTCATGGAAAGTGCTCCTCTGTGCCGTTCATGTTCCCATGAATGCTTGTAGAATTTTGAAGCATGCTGTTGCTGTTATTCCTGACATATTCTGCATTGGGCTTCTCTTCTTTCTTTCTTTCTAAAAAATTTTTTATTGGTTTTTACAGCTTACGTTTATATTCAGATGGGTGGGGTATAAATAATAAAATTAATAATAATAATAATAATAATAATAATAATAATAATAATAATAATCATACATATAAAGGATTCCCTGAATCCTTGGACTTCCCTCCATGCCTCCATGGGTTCCATCAACATTTCTTTTTTCCAGTGCATCTTATAAGATTCTCCGTTTTCTTAATTAAAAAAAAAAGACCCTGTTTTCCCATAGTTCTTGTTACATTACAAGTGTTGGTACAATCCTGCCAAAGTTTTTAGTTGTTTACAGTGTTCTCCAAGATAAATTATTATTTTTGCCCATTCCTTAGTAAAATTTCTATCTTCTTGATTTCTGATCTTCCTGGTCATTTTCACCATTTCGGCGTAATTCATCATCTTTATCAGCGGTTCCTCTCTGGTCGGGGCTTTGTCTTCCTTCCATCTCCGGGCCAAAAGTATCTGTACTGTCGTCATCGCGCACATGAATAGTATTTTCTGCTCCTTTGGTATTTCTGCATCTAAAATTCCTTTAAAAAAAAAAAGCTTCAGTTTTTTTCACAAAAGTTATTTTAAACATTTCCCCCCCCCCAACTCATTATATACCATTTCCCAGAATGCTTTGGGCTTCTCTGTCTGGCCTTGTTGTGATGCATTGTTTTCTTCTCCTTTTTTCAGTACGTACAGAATGCACAGTTAATAATGGTGGATGCAGTCATCTTTGCCTCCTGGCTCCTCTCCCTAAAGGTTACAGCTGTACTTGTCCCACCGGTATCAACCTACAGCCTGATGGCAAGACTTGCTTACCAGGTAGGTCTCCCCACATTCTGCAGCATCTGGGTCTTTAATCCCCACAGCCTGCTCTGGATAGGCCTCTAGGTACAAAGCCCTACAACAGGGATAACCAGTGTTGTTGCACCCAAGCTCCCATCATCCCTAACCAGTAGCTGTGCTGGCTGAGGCTGGCAGGAGTTGGAGTCCAACAACGTCTGGAGGGTGCCACATAGGCTTGGGAAACACAAAAAAGGCTCTTGGTATGAATACACCCACCAAATAAATCTTGGCCCAGGGAAACACAGATTCTTTGATCAGAATATATTGTGCACATTTAATATATGGCATAATTAGCATAGTTCTGCCTGAACATTTAGGATTTATGGTAAAGAAAAGAATGTCAGAAGGCAATGAAACAAAGCAGATTTGGCTATTAAGATAGCCAACAGGGCAAAAGAGACCAAAGGAATGGTAGACGTGGCTCGAGATCCAGAAAAGGAAATAAGATGCTGTCCCCTGAAAACCAGAAGTCATATATTTTCTGAGGATGAGAAGTAATGTATGATAAAAGTAGCAGATTCTATGCTTATGCCACAAGAAGCATGGAAGATGCACCACTTTTATTTCAAAGCCCTAGAGCTGTAACTCTTGCCTCTACTCTTTCATTCCATATCCCCTTTGTCATACCATATATGTGGTCTGTAACAGATCATCCAGTGACATCCTTAGCAGAAATGTTTACCTGGAGTTTTTTTTTTTTGTTTGGCAATTGTGATGGCAATTACTAATTCTTGAATTGCCTTTCTCATGAGTCTCAAGACAATTTACAAGCATACAATAAAAAAGCACCAAAAACAAATAAGATTCAAAAACAAAAATTTGAAAATATCCTTGTTGCTTCTCGGTTAGCTCAGAGATGGCATATGCGAAACTGCTGAGTAGAAGAACAGTGTTAAATGTGGAATATAATCTTGTCTTCAACTCTGCAGGTATGACTAGCTTCTTGATCTTTGCTAGAAGGTCGGATATTCGTCTGGTTTCGCTTGACATCCCGTATTTTGCCGACGTAGTTGTCTCGGTCAATGTCACCATGAAAAACGCTATTGCCATCGGAGTGGATCCTCAAGAAGGTCTGAAATGTGTCATTTAACCATTTTAAGCACTGATCCACTGGGGGCTGGTTGGATTCAAAAGTCTAACAACATGTGGAAGCTTTGGGTTCTCTATCCCTGATCTACGAATTGTTAAGATGTAGACTGAGAATTGGTCTTTAGTAAAAGAGAGAGAGAGAGAGAGAGAGAGAGAGAGAGAGAGAGAGAGAGAGAAAAAAGGAGAAATATTCCAAAACAAATCCCTTCTGCTTTTGGTAATAAACGTAATAATCAATAACTCTTCATGTAATGCCAATACAGTTATAGCTTCTGCCCTTTTGAAGAGCATATCACAATGTGTTCATTTTTTAAGAGTATATATTTCATAATGCCTGTGAGTAGTGTGTTTCATCAGTAAATCCCCTGTGCTGCAGTAACAGGTAGCACTGCTGTTGTTGTTTTTTTTAAAAAAAGATTTTATTATTTTACCATAAAACAAAACAAAAACAACATTAAACATACATAAACACAGTAAGAACATAATACACAATCAACAATATAAAACACAACAATACCATATAAAAAAGAAAACTTATACAAACCTTGCCAAATACTTATCTTAGTTTCTCCACTTATTTTTTACTTCTTAGGGGGACTTCCCCTGATCCCTCCTCTGTCTTCAAAAACATATATACTCTTTAGGTAGCTTCATTTCTTTTCCCATTAACTCATGCTCAATATCCTAATGTTCTTTAAATTTATCTAAACCAATATATTTCTTAACTTATATTCTGTATCTTGACACCTTCTTATACAAATAGATCTATCACATCAAAATTACTTCTAAGACCATTATAACTAACCTTAAACTTCTAAAGCCGATTCTTTTATATATTTCTGCACAGATATTCAAACATTCAAATTAACATGCTTAACTAAATAGTCCTTAAATTTCTTCCAATCTTGCGACACCTTCTCCTCCCTCTGGTCTCGGATTCTGGCGGTCAGGTCTGCGAGCTCCATATACTCCATCAGCTTCATCTGCCATTCTTCAATTGTCGGTATCTCTTCACCCTTCCAAGTTCTTGCCAATAAAATTCTAGCCGCTGTCGTGGCATACATAAAAAATACTCTATCCTGACTGGGTATCTCTTCGTTGGTCATGCTCAAAAGAAATGCCTCTGGTTTCTTACAAAAGGTAATTTTCATTACCTTCTTAAGCTCATTATAAATCTTATCCCAGAAGGCCTTTACCCCTGAACATGACCACCACATATGATAAAAGGTACCTTTCGACGATTTACATTTCCAACACACATCCGACATTTTAGAATTCATTCTAGCTAACTTAACTGGTGTCAGATACCATCTATATATCATTTTCATTACATTTTCTCTTAAGCTATTACATGCAGTAAAATTGATACCTTTCCGCCACAATCTCTCCCAGTTATCCATCATAATGTTATGACCCACATCTTTTGCCCAATCTATCATTGTTGATTTAACCAATTCGTCTTTCGTATGCCACTCTAGCAACAAATTATACATCTTGGAAAGGTTTTTAGAGTTCGATTCGATCAGTTCTGTTTCCAGTTTTGATTTTTCCACTTGAAAACCAATTTTTTTGTCTAATTTAAATGTTTCATGTACCTGGTGATATTGCAGCCAGTCAGGGACTTGACTTTTGACTTGATCGTGGCTTTTCAATTTAAATGAGTCCCCTTCCTCCTGCAATATGTCCATGTATCGTAACCAACTTGCAGACATGTTTGGTCTCTTATAGGCCTTAGCCTCCACTGGTGATATCCATCTAGGAGTCTTTCTCTCCAGCAAGTCTTTATACCTAATCCAAACCTGATACAGAGATTTCCTGATTATGTGACTCTTAAAAGTTCTGTGAATTTTTGCTTTGTCATACCAAAGGTATGCATGCCAACCAAACATGTTATCGTGTCCTTCCAAGTCCAGCACATCTACATTCTCTAATTTAAACCAGTCTTTTAACCAGCAAAAGGCAGCTGCTTCAAAATAAAGTCTTAAATCCGGCAGGGCAAAGCCTCCTCTCTCTTTAGAGTCTGTCAAAACCTTAAACTTAATTCTCGGCTTTTTGCCCTGCCATATAAACTTCGATAAGTCCCTTTGCCATATCTTAAAACAGTCCATTTTATCCAAAATCGGTATGGCTTGGAATAAAAACAGCATCCTTGGTAGGACATTCATTTTAATCGCGGCTATTCTTCCCATTAACGACAGTTTCAATCTAGTCCATATCTCCAGATCTTTCTTTATCTCTATCCACAGTTTTTCATAATTATCTTTGTACAGGTTCACGTTTTTTGCTGTGAGATTGATACCTAGATATTTTACAGATTTAACAAAGTTGAGGCCTGTGCCATCTTGTAATCTTTGTATCTGTTCTGCACTCATATTTTTACTTAAAACTTTGGTTTTCTGTTTATTTAATTTGAAGCCAGCTACACGTCCGAATTGTTCAATTAATTCCAAGGCTTTGGGGACACTGCTTTCTGGTTCTTGTAGGGATAGCATCAAGTCATCTGCAAAGGCGCGTAGTTTGTATTCTTTCTCTCCCACCCTAATTCCTTTTATCTGTTTCTCTTTTCGTAACATATTTAAGAGGACCTCCAGGACCGTAATAAATAATAAAGGGGAGATAGGGCACCCTTGTCTTGTTCCTTTTTCAACTTCAATTTCCTCCGATATCACACCATTTACTATTATTTTTGCTCTTTGTTCTGTATAAATGGCTTTAATACCATTTAAGAATCTTTCTCCAACTCCCATCTTTTCCAAATTCTTTTTCATAAACATCCAAGATATCTTGTCAAAGGCTTTCTCCGCGTCAATAAACAATAGTGCTGCCTCTGTATTTATGTTTCTTTCCAGTTTTTCTAGAATGTCCACAATAATTCTTGTATTGTTGCTTATTTGTCTTCCTGGAAGGAAACCCGCTTGATCTTTATGTATATAATCTTTCAGCACTCTTTTTAATCTTGTAGCCATAACATTTGCAAAAATTTTATAATCCACATTCAAAAGGGAAATTGGACGATAATTTTTCATTTGCATTCTATCTGTATCTGGTTTTGGGATCAGTGTGATAAAGGCTTCTTTCCACGTCTCTGGCGCCCTATCTCCTTCCAATATTTTGTTGCAAACTTCTTTCAAAGGCTGCGAAAGCCAATCTTTAAGAGTCTTATAAAACTTTGCTGTTAGTCCATCTGGTCCTGGTGCCTTTCCTAATTGCATGTTCTTAATTGCGTCCTCAATCTCTTGGGTCGATATTGGGTGGTTGAGGGTTATTAGTTTGTCCTCTGGGACTTTTTGCAAACTATGTTGTTGCAGAAATCGGTCTATCTCTTCTTCTTTTATCCTCTCCTCCTTGTACAGTTGCTTATAAAATTTTTGAAAACACTTTCTGATTTCCTCCGGGTTCTCCACTATTTTTCCGTTTACTGCTAAATTGCCGATGACATTTGCCTTTTGTCTTTTCTTCAGTTGCCAAGCTAGTAGTTTTCCACATTTATTCGCAGATTCAAATGATCTTTGTTTCATCATTTTCAATTTCCATTCTATATCTTGATTCATAATTTTAGCATACTGGGATTGTAAGTATTTAATTTCCTTTTGAATTCTTAGAGATTTGGGATGTCCTCTTAACTCTTTTTCTTTAACTTTGATTAATTTCAACAGTCTTTCCATTTCCGCATTTTGTAATTTTTTCTTTTTTGCTTTTTCACTTATGAGGAATCCTCTCATTACCGCCTTACTTGCATCCCAGGCAATTCTTTTTTCTACTTCCGAATTCCAATTTATTTGAAAATACTCCTTCATCTTTTTCACAGCTCTTTCTACCAGCTTGGTGTCTCTCATCACCGCGTCATCCATTCTCCATCTGAAAGAACCCTTGGAAACCATTTTGAGAGTTACCTGTACAGGGTTATGGTCCGAATAGGTCTTTGGGCCGATTTCTGCTTTTTGTATTTTCGGTGCCAATTCGTTCGATATCCAGATGTAATCTATCCTCGACCATGACTGCTGAGATTCACTGAAATAAGTTGCCTCAGTATCGGTGGGGTTTTTTAGCCTCCAGGCATCCTCCAAGTTTAAATTGTCCACCATTTCGAAAAAAGTCTTAGGTAGTTTCCCATCATTTGTTAATTTAGTTCTTTGTGATCTATCCATTAAAGTGGAAACTGCACCATTAAAGTCTCCAAGGCAAATTAATTTATAATCCAAATAATCCAACAGCAGGTCATGTATTTTTTTGTAGAAAATTGACTTTCCATCATTTGGTGCATAGAGTCCCAGGATCAAAAATTTTTCGCCTTGTATTTTGATTTCAATTGCGATGTATCTCCCTTCTTCATCTTTAAATAGCTGTCTTGGGCTATATTTCTCCTTTACATATATTACCACACCTCTCTTTTTGACCTTGTCTGATGATATGAACTCTTGGCCTAGCTTTTTATTTTGTAATAATCTTCTATGTCGTCGAACTATGTGTGTCTCCTGTAAACATACAATATCCAAATTCTTCTTTTCCAATCCATGAAATACTCTGCGTCTCTTTGGTCTCTGGTTCAATCCCCGTACATTCCATGTCATTAGCTTAAACGCCATTTTCCTTTGTTTTAATCTTCTCCTCCAGTTGCTTCTGCTTTCTTGCCTTCTTCTGGGTCCTTTTCACTTGGTCCTGGTACCACACTGCTGTTGTTTTTTTAACTGGGCTTAACAAAAGCACGGCACACCAAAATGCAGGTTTCCCCATTACTTTCCTCGTCTGCTAATGCTACTTCCTTAATGCCTGTTTTTAGGATTTTCTGCGTAGATGTTGCTGATGTTCTCCTATTTCTTCCTCAGGAAAGGTCTATTGGTCGGACAGCACACTGAGGAAGATCAGCAGGGCTGCCTTAGATGGATCTCAGTATGAAGATATTGTTACTACAGGTAATAGATGCTTTACTGAAATAGCCACTCCTCCAGGCTGCTTTCAGAGATGGATTTTGCCGGGTGATGTGAGCACAGTCTTAATAGCATAGTCAGTTCTCTGGAGTGAGCACCTAATGGAGCACCTAGGAATATTTGTGGCAAGAAATGCCCTGTGAATCTTGCGGGTGTTTTTAACGAGGAAAGATCCTAAACGTGATGGTTAGTAAGTAGCAAGAAACAATGACATTGCTGCCACTTTTTTACTAGGGTTGCAAACCACAGATGGACTAGCAGTGGATGCTATCGGTCGCAAAGTGTATTGGACTGACACAGGGACCAAAAGGATTGAAGTGGGCAACCTGGATGGGTCAATGAGGAGAGTTTTGGTATGGGAAAACCTGGACAGCCCAAGAGCCATTGCTCTGTATCACGAGATGGGGTGAGTGCTGGCTGTAGTACGTCTTGGTCAAGGGAAAGGCAGAGGATGGGAAGACATGGGAATAATTCCCATGCTGGCTTCTCAGTTGGTCGCTTACTGGCTTTTCCTCTTCCTTCAGTTTTATGTATTGGACGGACTGGGGAGAGAACGCCAAGCTGGAACAAGCTGGCATGGACGGCTCCAGGCGCATGGTGCTTATCAACAACAACCTGGGATGGCCAAATGGACTGGCTGTGGATCGAGCTGGATCACAACTGCTCTGGGCTGATGCACATACTGAGGTTGGAACTGCTACAAGGCGTGCAGAGTGTTTTCTTGGGATGGAGTTCAGAACTTTATATCTGAAGGAAGGGATGGCATGAGAGGGATTAAAGAGTCATTGAGGACTAAGGGAATTCATAAGTGCGGGTTCATCGCTCAGCAGTAGCAGTGGCACGCGCATTAAACCATAATTAATGTCTGACATTCAGCTGTGGTGGAGCACGAATGAGCTGCTAAGCCATTCGCTGTAGTGCATCCTGCTCAGAAATTCCCTGCTCTGGTCCTTCCTTGGTCCTCCTGCCTGTGCTGTGCCAGGAGCAACAAACCATGACCCCTTGGCTTGTGTCAATCTGAACCTGGGATCATGGCTTGTTTGCCCCAAAGTGAAGAATAAAGCTAGGCTGCCGCTTGTGGTTGGCTTGAAGGCCCTGAGCCTGGGTTCAGACAGCACAATGCCCCAAGACTTGTGGCTTGCTTCTCCTGGTGCAGCCGGGAGCAAGAGTGGACTTCTGAGCATTGTGAGCAGTTTAACTGTGTTTTATTGTAACATGCAAATGAGGCCAGTTATTGCAACATCTCTTTGTGACTTCCATATCAGAAATCCCCATCAGGATTTAAGTGACAAAGGCAAGGCTTTCATTATTGCCTGGCGTTAACCTCAAACACTGTGTTTTGATGGGTATTGCTCATGTGTTGTCACTTGATGAACTGCAGCTACAGTTGCCCAGTGAAGAGATAACCAAGTATGCTTGTGAGATTTTTCTTGGAATCATAGCTATCTGGGGGCCTTTGCTTTCAGCTTTCTGAGGCTTTTCTCTGTCTCTCAAAAAAGGGAATAAACATTCCATTTCTGTCCTTCAGCGCATTGAGGCTGCAGACTTGAATGGTGCAAACCGCCGCACCTTGCTGTCTCCAGTACAGCACCCTTACGGCCTCACTCTGCTGGATTCCTACATCTACTGGACAGATTGGCAAACACGTAGCATCCACAGGGCTGACAAGAACACTGGTGCTAACGTCATCTTAGTCAGGGCAAACCTGCCTGGCTTAATGGACATCCAGGCTGTTGACAGAAAGCACCCTCTGGGTAAGTCCCCCTCCCCCCTATTTCCATCAAGCCAAACATTGTTTGGAGAGTCCTCTTAGAAGCTGGCACCAAGGGGTTTCTTTACTTCTCCTCTGCACCCCCAAGCCACTCCCAGATATTGTTCACTGCAGTGCTTTAATTCTTTGCATTTCTTCTTCAAGGACTTGCGGTTTTTTCGCATCAGAATTCTTACTTGGTCTTTGTGCCTTTTCTGCAGATCTTGCTCCATTCCCTAATCTAGCCTTGCCAGTCTATGTGAGTCAGTTGTTGTTGGACTACAATGCCCATCAGCCCTGACCATTGACCATGCTGGCTGGAGCTGATGGGAGTTTAGGTCCAGCAGCCTCTGGAGAGCACTGAGATGGGAAGCCTTGCTTAATTCCAGCTACTTGAACTTTTTAAAAAAACCAAACTACATTCAAACCACTCAAGCACTTTGAAGCCTTCCATCTTATTTGAATCAGCTGTCTTGTCATCCTCACACTTACAACCTTCTCAAGTGCCTGCTCTGTATGTTTATTTAGTTGCCAGGAGTTCATCTTGCTATTTCCCCTGTAGGGCTAGGGTTTCCTCACAGTTTGATAAAGCATTATTGGTGCCATTGTGCTGGCAAGGTAAAGGTAAAGGTACCCCTGACCGTTAGGTCCAGTCGCGGGCAACTCTGGGGTTGTGCCACTCATCTCGCTCTATAGGCTGAGGGAGCCAGCATTTGTCCGCAGACAGCTTCTGGGTCATGTGGCCAGCATGACTAAGCCCCGACTTGGTGGAACAGTCTATCACAAGAGACCAGGGCCCTGCGGGATTTAGCATCTTTCCGCAGGGCCTGCAAGACGGAGCTGTTCCACCTGGCCTTTGGGTTGGCTTCTGTTTGATATTTATGCTTCATTCTTTTATTGGTGGGTTGTTTGAAGGTGAGACTGCAGTTTTGATGTTGAATTTTTGGGTTTGATCTGTTGTTTTGGATTGATTGTGTTTATGTTTTTGCTGTGATTTTGATTAGTGTTAGCCGCCCTGAGCCCGGTTTTTGGCTGGGAAGGGCGGGGTATAAATAAAAATTTATTATTATTATTATTATTATTATTAGCCGCTTCTGGCGAACCAGAGCAGCACACGGAAACACGGTTTACCTTCCCACCGGAGCAGTACCCATTTATCTACTTGCACTTGATGTGCTTTTGAACTGCTGGGTTGGCAGGAGCTAGGACTAAACAACAGGAGCTCACCCTGTGGTGGGGATTCGAACTGCCGACCTTCTGATCAGCCAGCCATAGGCTCTGTGGTTTAGACCACAGTGCCACCCGCATCCCATTTGTGCTGGCAAAGGATAATGCAAAATTGAGAACCTCTTGTCACCTATCTTGTTGATCATTTTGGGGGTGCAGTCAGGAGGTGTGTGTGTGTGCGCGCGCGCGTGCACACTGGCAGGCTTTGCTTTCTGAAGTTGCATCTTTCTATGGTCCCACTAACTTTTTCTACGACCCTTTAAAAAATACCTGAGGTACACTGGGTAGTAGTAACCTTGGTCAAGGCCTACAAATGTTTTGTGCCTACTTTTGCTTGAGAATCTCCTGTTTACAAGGACTGTGTAGGAGGGTACTGAATTAATGTGGACCACAGGAAAGTCCAATCTGAGAGACTTCCTTTGTTTTCCCATAGGTGCTAACAAGTGTGGAGTGAGGAATGGTGGGTGCTCCCATCTCTGCCTGCCAAATCCTGAAGGCTTCTCCTGTGCCTGCCCTACTGGTATCCAGTTGAAGAGTGACGAGAGGACCTGTGATCCTTCTCCTGAAACCTACCTGCTGTTCTCCAGTCGAGGCTCTATCCGCCGTATCTCACTGGACACTAGCGATCACACTGATGTTCACGTTCCTGTCCCAGAGCTGAACAATGTTATCTCTCTGGACTATGACAGTGTAGATGGCAAGATTTACTACACAGATGTCTTCTTAGATGTCATCAGGTAGGAACCC
This sequence comes from Lacerta agilis, assembly GCF_009819535.1. Lineage (NCBI taxonomy): Eukaryota > Metazoa > Chordata > Lepidosauria > Squamata > Lacertidae > Lacerta > Lacerta agilis. The sequence continues at coordinate 48,459,603 of NC_046312.1, forward strand.
ATTAGCTTCCTTTGGGTGCATTAATTCATTAATTGCATGAGACCTTTCGCTAGCTAGTCTTTGTGATGCGGGACCTGCCCTACAATGTGGTATTTTAATAGGCAGAAATTCTTATTTTCTTTGGTATCTACTGTTTTCCAGGCGAGCAGACCTTAATGGCAGCAATATGGAAACAGTTATTGGTCAAGGACTGAAGACTACAGATGGTCTAGCTGTGGACTGGGTGGCTAGAAACCTCTACTGGACTGACACGGGCCGCAACACTATTGAAGTTGCAAGACTAGATGGCAGCTGCAGGAAAGTGCTAATTAGTAACAATCTGGATGAACCCCGAGCAATTGCTGTCTTTCCCAGGAAGGGGTAAGTTGGGGGGGGGGGGCAACTAGAGGCAGAATGGGAAGGAGGGAGGAGAGTAGTGCTTCAAAAGTTAAGGCCCTCCTTGGGCCTACAGGAGCATCTGGTCTGTTGACCAAGTAGGCTCCTTTACCAGCAGATCTTTATGAGCAAACACACTATCCAGCCAGCTGTTCAGCTGTAGCACTTCATCAGGTGGTTGCTGATTAGATTGTTGGAGCCTCTCCTGACTGTGGTTCTGTTCATGCTTAGAGGTGAGCGTTGCTGGACCAAGAAGAGTTAGGACTACAATCTGACTCTTAGAACCAGATGATCTGTTGGTCTTGTTGAAGAGTTGCAGCTGGCCAGATGGCTGGAGGAGGAAGATGTTTTTCAAAAGGCAGTCACCAGCCCTCCCCACCAGTAGATCTACTCCCTAGTGAGGAGTCTAGAATGAAGAGACATTGCAAATAGTAGCGGCAAAAGGTTTCAGAGAAAACAGTTTCTCCCTTCATCTCCAAAAAAGAACTACCTGGTGCAGAAGCTGTGTGTGTGTGTGTGTGTGTGTGTGTGTGTGTGTGTGTGTTTGCGTGTGTGTCATCCTGTGTTTGGTTTCTTTCAGATACCTCTTCTGGACAGACTGGGGACAAGTCGCTAAAATTGAGCGCGCAAACTTGGATGGTTCTGAGCGCAAGATATTGATCAACACTGACTTGGGCTGGCCCAATGGGTTGACCTTGGATTATGATACTAGGAGGTCAGTATAACATAGTCCCTTTCCACATGCAAATGCCATTTCTCTGCTTTTAAGGCAGCCTGGAACTTCTGCATCACATCAGTAAAGAAGTGCAAGAAGGATGGGGAATCGTTTTCTTTGGGGTGGGAGGTTATGGTGGAGGTTGGTTTCACTTCCCATATTTTCTGTTCTTCTAGGATTTATTGGGTAGATGCTCATCTAGACCGCATAGAGAGTGCTGATCTCAACGGGAAGCTGCGTCAGGTCCTGGTCAGCCAAGTGTCGCATCCCTTTGCCTTGACACAGGTACAAAGGACCTTGGTGGGAACTCTGCAATGTCACTAGATAGATGAGCTCCCAAAGAAATAGGTTTTTTTTTTAAATTTATGGGTGTTGGGAGAAGTTGGTGTTCTCATTCCTCCTGCTGCCATACACTGGAGAAATGGTTTTGCTTGAATAAGCTTCTATTACCTTCCTACATGTTTGTTGTATCTTCCTAATCCTTTATCTCTTTGTTTCTGAGCAGCAAGACAGGTGGCTCTATTGGACAGACTGGCAAACTAAATCTATCCAGCGAGTGGACAAATATTCTGGTCGGAATAAGGAGACTGTGTTAGCCAATGTTGAAGGACTTATGGATATCATTGTAGTCTCTCCTCAAAGGCAGACAGGTATACGCAGCAATCTAGGTTTCCTCACTATATATATAATGAGAGTCAAAACAGGGTGCATCTTCCAAAATATATTCTAAATGTTTCCTGCAAAAATTGCAACACAGAGAATCACTTGTTCAGTCTCCCCCCCCCAACTTGACCACATCTTCAAATGTGCCTTCATGACTCTAGGGTGTCATGGGAGGAAGTGATTGTGAGAATATAACAACTCCTGCTAGTAAGGCTGGTGCATGGATAATACGGCATCATGGACTTAGGACTGCTGTTGTGGAGTTACGCAATTTCCCTTCAAACTTAGAGGTTGGGTGAAGATTTGTCATACTAAAAACAGGAATAAGGGGAAATATTTTTTTTATTTTAGTCTGGGATATTAGCTACCCCTCTCCCATACTGTTTAAATAAAACATAGACTAGTATGCCAAACCTGAGTCATGCTAGACGGATATTGTACTCCAGCCTCAGAAATCTGTGCCTCCCTTGCTGCTTGTGAGTTGAGGCCATCCACCATGTCTCTGAACACCTGTCAGGTTCTTTTAAGACATCTAGTAGAATGAAGACCATTGGTATTCAGAATAGGCATGGGGCAGAAACTTAGAATTCACTCTGGCAAAGCATCAGATTCTTTAAAACGTTGCTATTATCTACATATTAAAAAGCCAGTTCCAAGAGTCCACTACAAAAGAAACCAAACTCCCAGTAGGGCCTGGTTAGTTTAGTTCTCAGTGGCTCCCATTCACTTTTAGAGGATATAGTAAATGGACTACAGTCTAGGACACAGCTGAGAAGGAGCAGCCTGCTTTTCTGTCCAGGTAGTGAGATCAGTAGGGCAGGTTAGCTCCTGCTCAGTGGTAATACGTACACATTCCTTTGTTCATTCCCATATAAGTGAAGGTCTGATATTAACTTTCCTAGGGGTAAGGAAAATGGCTGGACTCTGAAAGCAACACCCACCCACCCCTCTTTAACACTCTGCCTGTCAGTAATGACAAGTAATTCGGTTATATTTATTAAGAAATATTACAAGTCCTCTTTCAGATGAATTATTTCTTGTCTTTGAGAAAGCACAAGCTTAATGGATTTTGTAATATAAAAGAAGAATGGGAAGGTATTGACAAAGGAGCGACATCAAGATAAGACAAAGAGGATACCTGCATTGTGGCCCATTTATTCTCCCTATTTGTATAGTCCAGTGATTACGTGCCAGGGTTGCTGCAACCCTACACCAACAAACAATCCAACAGTGACCCAACAAACAGGAATTATGTGATCCTGTTATTTTTGTATATCTTTTAGAGGTTTTTAAATATTAAGTGGTTTAGAAGGGCTTTTCAATAAATAAAATAACCTTGTGCATGAGAGGCTTTGGTTAGAACCATTATTCTTGACCATCAGCCACTGTGTCTTGCTGATAAGAATGCGAAGCCCCCACAGTTGATGACAGAAAACGATGTTCTTCTGGTGGTAATGTCAAATACACTGTTTGCATCTTTTAGGCACCAACGCTTGTGGAGTCAGTAATGGAGGCTGCACCCACCTCTGTTTTGCAAGAGCTTCTGACTTTGTTTGTGCTTGCCCAGATGAACCAGATGGGCGGCCTTGCTCAAATGGTAAGTTGCTTGAACTGCAGACCTTCAGACAGGAATCACGATGTTTTTGCTCCTGCTTCATGAGGACTTTTTCTGTGGAGTTTTTTTCTGTGAAACCTAAATAAGCCACCTTCAGATAATAGAACAGCCTATGCGGCAGAGTGCCGTCTTGTCAAAGCATTCAGATCAGTGCAAGAAATCATTATCCTGTCTCCTCTGGACTTGGGCTCCTTGTGAATTTGAAAACTTCTCTTTGAAATTCCCTTCCGTTCTCCATATGTCCCAGATGCATATTTTAGCATTCTGGATGGGTCTCTGAAGAATGCGGTTCAAAGCAGTTCATTGTATTTCATTGGCATTTTGTGTGCAGTAACTTTAAAAATGTATGTGCATATAACATCGGGGATGGTTGGAGATTGGCAAAATAAGAGCACACTGATATTTTCTGCTGCTCCCATACAGGCTGTAGCAGCCCAGTTAACCACCTGTAGCTACACTGCAGTTTTTGTTTTCTTAGGAGCAGATCACTGTTAAAACTACATACAGAACCTTAACTGCCTGCTGCTGCGTCTGGGGAAACAGATTGCAGTTTCTGCATTTCTGCAAGCTGCGTTTGGCTTAATTATCTCCCCTTCCTCAGCTTCTTTTCCCCTTCCTCTTTGTGTTCTGTGTAGTTCCTGGCATGGGGCCTCCAATTCCCGAGACCACTCGTGCAAGCAAAAAGAGTCAGACTCCCGCTGGTAGATCTGGCTCTTCGACAACCAAACCCCATATACCCTTGGAAACAACAGAAGCAAAGTGAGTGGCTTTGTGGCTTTAAAAGATGATTGTGACAGAAGGTGGTGCCGAGTTCCTCACTGACTTTCCTGCCCCAGCAAGGAGGAAGGAAACTACGCAGGAGTTTCTGCACCTCTTAATAGGATGGTGATATGGGGGGGCAGAGCTGTCCCATTCATGTGCACCATTCAGCTCCTGTATTCCTTCCCCCTCCTGCATGCCTAGAAATATAATAAATGTGATTCAAAAGAATATTGGGCATCTGGACCACCCTTCCCCAACCTGTTCTGTTGTCAAACCTCATGTCCAGCTGCCTCAGTTGGGTTCATTCTACCTGGCCAGAAGTTATGTTGCAGAGGTTTGGACCAGATGACCCTTGGGGGTCCCTTCCAACTCTTAATTCTATTACCTTTGCCTACTTTTCTTTCCCCCCTGTGTAGCTGCTCTGACAAAAAGGTTGGCCAAGGCTTGTGCAGCCGAGCAAGCGAAGCTGTGCCGGCAACCACCGGTGAGTTTTTACGTTATCCCTCATTGTCCCAGACTGCACCAGAACTTTCTATGCCCCATGTTGGAGGCCCAGACACAAGACCAATAAACAACGATAGCGTTACCAAGCCAGCAGTGTAGGTTAAATGTATGCGGGCTTATTCTGGCTCATAGCAAAGTAGTCATGCGTTTGCCCAGCTACACACCCACTGTAGCCTTCTGAAAGGATGGAACGACTCAGCAAATTTTGACTTCTAGTAAGGAGATGTTGGTGAACAGGGGAGGGAGGGAATCACACCACTTTTATTGCAAGTCTGAATACTGCACAGTATAATTTGGTCTTTGCTTTTCAGCCCTCCCCCAAAAATGCTAATTAAAAGGTCTTGGAGCAATTTTTAGGGAAGCATAATGAAATTAAAATTATAGAAGAAAAAGAGTTATTGGGAATCAGTGTAGATGGTTTAGCTAAAGCAGATCGGAATCATAAGCAACTCAAATGAATTTTAGGTTGCTTATTCTGTTACCCAAAGGTGTATACAACATTTACACAAGTACAAAATCATTTCGTTCTTCTGGCTGACAAAACACACGCATCAAGAGTTAAAGAGATGGGCTAAAGGAAAACACTCTTGGAATGGAAGAATTGCCATGGTAAAAATTAAAAGTCTGCCAATATTTTTGTTGCCTTTTCTGACTTTCTCTCTTGTAACTCTGTACAAAAACTAGGGCCCCATCAGCACTGTCAACATGCACACATATTTACACACAGAAGCATAGAATTTCATCCTCAATCTAACCTGTTGCCCTCTTTCAGGAGGACTGCACGTCAGTTACATAATTGGAGGCCTTCTCAGCATATTGATCATTCTGCTGCTAATTGGTGCTGTGATTATATACAGGTAATTTCCTTCCCCTAGTTCCTCTGTGCTTCTGAATTCATCTTTTGATTGGACTACTTCTGACAAAGCCCAGGCCTTCTTTGCTGTAGTTAATAATGCCTCATTGGAACCAATGCCAGAGGTCTGCAACAGGTGTGGTGGTGGCATTCCTGGAGACGTAACTGGAGTACAAAGCAAAGTTGTAACCATAAACAAGGGAGGCTGAGATGCTAACGCTCCTAACTTACAGGTCTTGCATAATGTTGCGGGCAGCTCCTCCTCCTCTTTCATTTGCCTCTGAAAAAATGACAGCATTGGTTTCAGGGAGCAGTGAAGAGTAGTTTTAACTGCAACAAATACTCGATTTAATTTTTGCCCGTAGAAAGTTTTTGTTCCCGGGAAATTTTTCAAAACAATCCTGTGGAAATTTGCACATGCCTTGGTTTGGTTCTTACCTATTGACTCTTTGAACTCTGAACATTTTGCATGAATGTGATCTCTCTTGCTTATCAGTGGAATTGCCCCTGATTTTTTCCACTGGCATACAAGTAAATAGATTTTTGCTGCCTCCCATGAGTGCAGTCAAGATTTCCTATCTGAGATGTTTGCTATCTGATATAAAAGACTTACTTATGGTTTGAGAAAGGAGAAAATACAAGGCCATAGTTATTTTTCTGATAGAGTAGTAGTGCAGAGTAGGGCTTTAGCTGTTGAGGCTCTTTGTTGACTGTTGTATTCCTGCAGGCACAAGAAGTCCAAGTTCACAGATCCTAGCCTGGGCAACCTTACCTACAGTAACCCCTCTTACCGGACATCTACCCAAGAGGTAAAGATTGAAACAGTTCCCAAGCCAGCCATGTATAACCAGCTATGCTATAAGGAGGTAAGAGATGCCTTTAGATTGAGTCATTTGTGTCAAGGCACTGTGGTTTTAAACATCAAATTGCAATAAGCCTAACTAATTCGTCTTATTCTCATCAGTCCTAGCTACCCTAAAGAATCCTGTCCTTCACCTCTCACATTATTGACAGCCATCTGTCAGGAATGCTGTCCTTCACCTCTCACATTATTGACAGCCATCTGTCAGGAATGCTGTCCTTCACCTCTCACATTATTGACAGCCATCTGTCAGGAATGCTTTGATGGTGTTTCCTGCTTGGCAGGGGGTTGGACTGGATGGCCCTTGTGGTCTCTTCCAACTCTAGGATTCTATCATTCTATTAGAAGACCACTGACATGACTCGTATAGGTTAACCAGCAATACTATTTATTTGATACTTTTGTCTTGGGGCACCTGTTATCCCAAGGAAATGAAGAGTTCGACTCATTCAGAGTTTTAATTCCTCTATTCAGCAAAAAAAAAAAAAAAGGCTTCCAGAGTGGCTTACAAATCACTGCAACAAGACAGTCAATGCCGCCAGGCTTCAAAAGATACGGCACAAAGGAAAAATGGATTGGGAAAGAGGAGGAAATGAGACAAATTCTTAGCCACAGTTTCTGCTAATGGCCATTTGGAGTGGAAAAGTTAATGGAGAGGAGGTGCCAGATGTTGCTGTCCTCCCCAGCTGTTGGAGTGGCCCTGCATCCCTTCTCTTCCATCCTCTGCTGCAGCCTGATGACAGGTGACAGCTGATGGAGGGAAGGGTCAGGCTTCTCGGCAGAGCTCGGGGTGATGCTGCTGCACCTCTTCTCTTCTCCTTCTCTGGTTCAGGCCAATGTAAAATGACACACTCCCAGTTCCCAACCCCAGTCCCTTGTGGGGTCCCTGTACTTCAGTAGTCATGAATAGCTATATGCAGCTAGACAGATGCGCCTGTGCACTGCATGGATCGCCAGTGGGAGGGAGAGCAGACTAATGGATAATTGTTGTATTTGGAAGGGCACGAGATGGGCCGTGATGTCTCAAAGCACTTAGTCTCTCTGTCTTTCCTCCTCAGCATCTTTCTCACCCCCCTGATAGCCTTTCACCATTCCTCTTTTGACCTGCCCACAGCCTCATATCAGGTATCACAGCTCTGCATTTGTGCAGCCTCTGCCTGCCTTCTTCCTGTAGTGCTGATGAGTGGCCTAATGCTGTCTTATATTACTTGCTTCTTGGCTGGCTTTCTCTCCCTCTCCGTGTGTGCGTGCGTGCATACGCACGCCCCCCTGAAATACTTGTGTGTTTGTGTGCTGGGAAAGAAAAGTGTTTTTGCCTTGGTTAAGTAATTTGAAACTGCTTAGAACTTTACAAAATTCGGAATAAGGGAATTTCCCTTAAAAAAGGGAAAAGTTGACAGCTATGCCCTGGAATTGGTGAAGCACAGTTATTGCTAATTTTCCTTGCCTCTTTCCTCTCCTCCATGTCGAATTTGTGTGCATCGTGCTGTTTTTATGAGAGTGTTCTCTAAATCTTTGCTATTTTAACATAATTACTGATTGGACTGATCTGTGCAACGCTTCTTAACATCAGTGTTTATACCCATCAGACACATTTTGCATTGAATTAACCAGGGTTGGCTTCTGCGTCCCACTCAAATATAGACAACATTTTTCAGCTGTTTCCACTACATTTCCTGTACTTTGTGTGCTTGGAACAAAGCTCATGATACAGGAGGGTGACTTTAAGAAGCATCTAGTGCACCCCCACCAGATGCTGTTGGACGCAGACTCCTATCATCTCTGGTGTAGTGGGAGACACCCTTCTAAGAGTCAGTGCCTGCATTCTCATAATCTAACCTGCAGTGGCCATTCTGGAGCTGAATCTTAAGACAGTCTCATAGTTTAATGCTTGATTTCGCCAGTGCTCCTTTTCACTCCTCATGATTTGGGAGATATTACTTGTCCTCCCAATTTATTCACTACCTGTATCATCTTTTCTTTTCATGAATTGATGGGATGCACAGTTTGTAATGGAATTGCCAGTAACAGCTCGTCTGCTAGGAAACGCAGCGCGTGATCCATCTAGATAGTATTTCATGCACGCAGACATTTGAGTCTGGCAAACCTGTGAAAGCTAGCTCTCTTTTCTGGTGTTCCATCCCATGACCCTGTGATTTTTGCTCCCGTGCTTAAGATAGGTCAGAGACCTCCACAATGAAAGAAAACGCCTGTGTGGTATGAAGATAGGTGTCAATAACATTTTGGTTTCCAGTGGGTGGGTTTTGCTAGCTTTTGAGATCTACTTTAGCACCATATTTGGGCGGTCAGAAACTGTTTTTTCTTGCCTCTGTTCAGTTTGGCTAGTGAACTTCTTTCCTTCCCTCCCCTGCTGTGCCCAATATTACCATAGTGTGTGGTTACACCTGGTTACTTGGAGCACCTGGAGTCATTTTCTCTTTAAGCACTTCCTGCTTCATGGCTGTGTGGGCTTGGTGGGTGGACGGTCCTGTCTAACAAGCCTAAAGTTGCAGTGGTCATCTCTTTAGTCCCTCCCCAAGTGCACAATGTGACTTTATTCACATAGCAGGAAACAGCTTCTTGTGGGTTTTCTGCGCTTCGGTGTTCTGGCACCTGCTTTTTCCCTCTTCAACTCGCATGTCTCATGTTATTGTCTCTGTCCACAGGCCGGACCTGATCACAGTTACAGCAAGGAAAAGATCAAGATTGTGGAAGGGATATGCCTCTTGTCCAGCGATGAATCGGAGTGGGACGACCTGAAACAGATACGGAGCTCTCGGGGGTGTATCCTCCGTGACCACGTCTGCATGAAGACTGACACGGTCTCTATCCAAGCCAGCTCCGGCTCGCTGGATGACACCGAAACTGAGCAGCTGCTGCAGGAGGAGCAGTCAGAATGCAGCAGCATCAACGCGGCAGCGACCCCCCGAGCGCCGCGGCTCCCTTCCAGACACAGGCTGGAAGCACCAACGCAAACCCTCAACAGAGAGTGATGTCTAAAGCACACAATGAGACGCTTGTCCCTCCTCTGTCACCTTTCGCACTGATGAGATAGGATCTTGCCCGCAATTCCAGGAGGAACTCAAAAGAGACTTGCCTCTGTGTCACACAGAGCCCAGAGCCTTTCTTTCTGAGAGGAGCCTGAGCTTAAACTGCCTTTTGTGGCAGGTGGGAGACAACCTAGAGACTCTCTTGGCTCACTGATGTTTATTTATATAATGTCCCCTTTTGCTAGAAGCTGTGGTGTTGAATTCAGCAGCTGCTTTCCCAGCTGTGTCCGGTGCAGCTTTCACTCGGTCTAGTGCACCAGCTAGCCATGGACTCCCAACGCCACCAGGGAGGGATGAGAGTTTCTGAAGTTCCCTGATACTACTACCTTTCTTCAGAGTCTGTTGGCACTAACTAGATTTTGCACTGCGCTCTTTCTGTCTTAAATGAAAGGGTTTGGGGCCAGGTAGAAGTGCCTGAAGTGAGAAAGGTGATGTAACAGCGGGTCACTTTTGCAGATACTTGTGCGGGGAGAGCAAACGACAGTTGTAACTTCACTGGAAGGGTCACTAAATTACCACGACCCATCTTTTTTCTAAGCGGTGGGGAAACACCTGTGAAATCCAACCTAGGGTGTCAGGAGTTCAGAGGGTAAAGCATTTGAGCCTGTTGCTGGCAACAGAGGTTGCTCCTGCCACAGTTCGGTATGGCAGAATGCCCACTCCCTTCCTAAAACATACTTCTGGTTTTTGTCAGATTGAACTTAACACATCTGTTCCCTGGAGGGACGACTCGCTGTTTTTATTGCACTTCCCAGTAGCTTTGACTTCTGAGGAAAGCACCGGGTGCAGTGGTATTTTATCATAACCTTCCTTAGTTACTCAAGTCACAGGCCCATCCTGTGGAAATGTGTGCTACTGAAAACAACGTTAGCCTGTGGAACACAAGTGGGCAATATGTTTTATTTGTTTGTCTGTTTTGGAAATGGAATATAATTGGTCAGTGGGTGTACCTGAAACATCAGGTGCAAGTTCGAGCTCCAACATGCTGCTGGACAAACCTAGTAGGGGACATTTTCTAAGCCTTTTCTTGCCAGCATTTCTCTTTGGAAGTTCTGGGAGGATGGGTCTGCTCGCACCTTCTTCTAGGATCTGCTGTGTGGGTTGAGTATGTGTGGTGTCAAAAAGTGGGTGTGTGCAATTTGAGAGATGATGAATGTGTGTGGCTAGGCAAAGGCAGGCAGGCAAGGAGTAAGGCAGGGCACCAGAACTGTTTGACTGTATAAAGTTCATTTCCTCCTCAATGCAACTAGGTTAAGATTTCCATGCTATGAAGGGAGAACCAAGGCTAAGAAACGGCCTTTTCGAAATGTTTTGCAGGTGGTGGTTTGTGCAACCAAACACTTCCTCCACCAGTTCCAGACATGATTTGGCAAGATAGCACTTACACTGCAGGGAAGTCCTATTCAGAGCTGATAACCACATTATTTATTCTCTGGGAATATGCACCACTATAATCTCACCTTGCTCCTGCAAGTGCCTCTCTTGTGATTAGTGCATGATGCACAGACTGTGCTTGTGCTTGTGTGACACTCGGACGAGCAGCACAGGTTCCCTGTGGCTAAACAGTTACGTGATCTGATTGCTTCCTCTCGCCTATTCCAAGCAGGGAGGGCACAAGCATTAAAAAAAAAAAAAACCAGCGATGCAACTCTAGCAACCTGCCCCCTTGCGACTTTCCTTCTATAACAGGTTCATATTCCCGTCAACAAGGCAACCCTCCCCCTTATGTGTCCTGTTAACTATTTTATTGCACACCTAAAACATGAATATGACAATTGTGCATTTTTAATCACATTCATCGAAAGAGTCCATGCACAACAAAGCTAGGGTGGGTGATGTGCTTGTACAGTGGCAATTGTGTTGGTTGCTGCGTAGTGTGTGAAGCAGTTATAAGTAGTGCATCTTTGTCACAGACACCTTTTCCTTCTAGATGGTCCACAGCAGACATGTCGTGCTTCTGCCTGTTCCCTCTACCATCTCCATCCCTGCTCACCTCTGCTATTTCCATCATGTTTCTTTACATTTGCTGGCAATCCTCTGTTGCCTTCGCCCACACATATTGGGCATGTTTGCACACACTCAGTATTGTAAAAACAAAACAGTGGAATTTTGGGTTGCAGTAGGAACGGTGCAAGCCAGTTTCGGTGCAAGATCGGCATTCCTGACAATTAACCCCAACCTCTTGCTTTCTCATCTTGAGGAAGATATAAATTAAAATTATTTTGGGAGCCGAGTTTTGTATTTCAAGAAAACGTGAATAAAGCTCTATTTCTGCAGAATCACACGGCAAAATCAACCTGTGCTTAAAAGTTTCAGTACTGTGAGCAAGTCTTTCTAGGACATGTTTATATTCTTCCATCAAAGACTCTCTCGTTCTGACTGTCCAACCTCAGAACTGTTTTCCTGTTTTACCTGCTATTACTCTCTTTCAATTTATTTGCATGCTTGCTTTACAACATTTATTGTGCTTTGCTCTCCTAGCTGTCCCTGTGAACTAAGAGTTGCATTCATTGCTGTCTCTGCATCAGCAGAAAATACTTTTCTCTGTGCAATAAGGCTTCACTTTCCTCTCTTCACCCTTGCATCCACTCAAAATCTGCTGCAGAGTTTGGGGGGGATGTGGGAGACAAGAGAAGAATGTGAAGTTCTGTTATGCGAGCAGAAGTCCATTTGTGCAGCATTGGATTCCACCCTAAGTCTCTCATACTTTCAAAGAGATCCATGTATTGAACCACACCAGCTCTTGTGCCTGCATTCACAAGTCCATAAGTGATTTCCACCCCCACCGTGGTGTTTTACCATATTCTCTGCATTCTCTTCCCTCAGCCATTATTTTCCATTGGCATCTGATTCTGACCCATCCGAAAAGATAGAACTTGAGGATCGGAAATGTAAAAACGGCAGCTTAAAGTCCAAATTCAGCCAATTAGCTGTATTTATGTTATTAAAATCGCTCATCTACAGGAGTCATCCACACTAGGCTCACTTTATTTTGGGGGAGTCTGGTGAGGGGAGACAAAAAAAAAACCATGTAAAAGAATGCGGAGAGCACTTGCAGGAAGGCAAACAGTCACGCACCCTGCCTAGCCCACTGATGTTCTCTTGAAAATGCAGTAGCATGACAAAGGACTTTGGCTTGAGGAGATCTCTCATTTACATAAATTATATCAATTTCTTGGGCCGTGAAATGGTAATATGCACAAGGGCAAAGTCAAGCATAGCCCTTTTGAAAAAGACAGCACTGGAGAGACATTGTGCTAGTTATATCCTGTTGCCTTTTCAATTATAGAGGCATTGTAGGAGGCTGGACTAGATCACTCTGGGATCCCTTGCTGTTGTTTATCCCTATGAAATGTTGGTTAGAACTGGGGCTTGGAGCAATGTTGTTATTAGGCTTTCCCCCTACTTGCAGGGGAATATATTAGATTGTAATTTAAATATATATATTTATTTGGGTTGGCTCCACTGAAGCTTCCTCAGGCTGAAGATGAGGAAGACAAGTCTCAGCAAGATCTGTGGGGATAGGGTAGCCCTGCTGCTGAAACCATGGACAAAATTAAGGCCATGTGCATTTGAAAAAAAGAGTTTAGGAAAGGTGAAGCCAGGCACTGATGAGGGCCACGAGGCCAGGGTGAAGTGTTGAATATAGGCAGTTGCAGTTAGAAGAAACAATATTAAAAACGGGGGCTGTGAAATAATTGAAAAATACTTGTCCTCATACAAGTTCAGTAAATCAACAGAGACAGTGCCACTGCCACTAATGTCTCCACTTGTCTTTCTGCAACTTTATTGCACATTCCAGTCTACAGACTACATAATGACCTCCTTTCTGAAACCCCTTCCCTCGACCCATCTGACCCCTCATAATGGCTGCAGAAGATTGGAAGAATGGTACCTACAGCTTTACTCCTACTTGTGAAGTAAGCAGTGATGAGATGTGCAAGCAGCCTTTGGCCAATGCTGCTGGTTATATGGGACTCTTCACTGCTGATGCTGATGAAGCAAAGTCTCATTGCACTTGGACTTTGCAGATTGTGGAAAGCCAGAAGTGGGGACAATCTCGTGAGCACTGATTAACTATGTAAAAAGAACATCCTGCCTCTTGTCTGTCTTGAGCTGTTGGCAGCAATTTCCCTACCTTTCTGTGTAATGGTTTTAAATGTTACTCACTGGAGAGATTGGATTTCGCCTCCCCCCCAAGTTATTTAACTACTACGCTCAGTATTTTAGGTTTGATGATAATTTAATATAAATTTAGCTTTTCTTAATCGCTCTGCTGGACTCATGAGTTGTGAATCACGAATGCTACCCAAACCGGCCACATGAAGGCTCATCTCATTTGAAGAAGCAACGGAGTTGGGACCAGAGCAAGCAGATCCCATCACATCTCACCTTTGAAGAAATAACTGGTTTAGGATTCGGGTGAAAGCAGGGGAATGGGAATTAACTGTTACGAATATTACATATGGCAGGTTATGGCACTGCCAAGGACTAACGCCAGAAATGTCTGAAGCTCAAGTTAGTAGGGCTGCTGCTTGCTTCCCTCTGGTATTAACTTGGCATTTCACAGAGCCTATTACGACCCCATGAAGCTTAGAGGGTTTTTGCATTTCTCATGCTGGCAATTTAAATGTTTACAAATGAATCACTTAGAATGTACACACTTCTGCTTCTTGTCCCTTACATTTCTGTGCTTCCCTTTTAGTTCAGTGTGTGTCCCTATTTCTCAATATACTGATTGATCCCAGAATCATGAGTCATAAATCAAACCAAATTGAAAGTTTACAGTGCTTTACTACATTTCTAGATGAGCAGATTACAATAATTCAAAACGTGAAATGATTCTTACAAATAAAATGAGAACTTACAGAATAATGACTAATTACCTCATTAGCTTCCTTAATAAAGCTAAACACTAGTTTAATTTAAAAATAATTACTAACCAAAGTTTGTAGCTAGTTAGAAAATTAATTTCTATTAACCTGGCCAAGATTGTTCCTACTTACATACTCCACAGCTGGTATTGATGTAGAGAAGTAATTTTTAGTCCAGAAGCAATTATTTGACCATTTTGGGGTCCATTCTGTTAATGGACAAAACTATGACTTTCAGCTTCAAACTTTAAACATTGAGTACCTAACTGCCCCAGACTAATTTTGTGGATTTGATGACACCTGCAGCTGCATCCATAACTTGACATCCTTTGCCAAAGAACAGATCAAGATGGCTTTTTCCCATTTGCTGGTGGGTCAGCTTTGACCTTGGCAATGATGTCTTTGGCATGACTTTTCTGTCCTGACTTGCACCCGGTTTCTCAAGTGTAGATGTAAAATAATGTCCACCCAAAGTTCAGTACTGTATATCAGTAAATCGGCCATGTATCTTCTGTGCAGTGACATCCAAAGAGGCTTTGTGTTCAAATGGGATCAGTTTCATCTTCTGAAGGCCAGCCTAAAAATTATATTTCCAGCACTTGACATCTCAGCCTACATTCATCCTTAGATCTATATATTTCCTCACAGCAAGCTGGCATAGAGAATGGCAGCACATATATTTCAAAAATAGCAAAAATATGTGCCCCAAGCAGCATAAAATACAGTGATGCATCATGCAAGACCCTTGGGATAAATAGCAAACCAGATATAACAGACACATCACATACAGACACTGGCACAAAAAACTATAAGCATGGTTTATATGCAGCAGATCCCTTCATTGGCCCTGTAAGAAGTATATGATCAGTATTCACAAAGGGCAAGTTGCAGTGTAAAAATTCACAGTATCATTTATAAAAATGTCCTCATTTTGCATGGATATCCTTATGGTCAGATGTGGAAAACATTTTTATTAACATTATTTAGCCTGCATTTCCACCTACACACAAGAACCTCAAGACTTAAGCTTTTGTGTAGCTGCAAAAAGAACACTTGGTATCATTGAACTTTATTGGACTTTTCATTATTTTAGTTAATAAGTTTACTTACTGGGTATCAGATGAGAGGAATGTATTTCTCTTGCCTGAGAATTCTTAATTTACTCTATAACAGTCATCTTAAAACGTTATAATCACTAAAAAGAAAAAAGATTTGGTTTACTCTTCTTAGCCTGCATATAAATCTTGAAATATCAGCTCTGTACCCTTTGCAAGACTATATTAAAATAGAAACAACAGTGGACTTCTCCTGTGCTGCTTAGGGATCTGCATATCATTATCCAATGAGTTACAGATAATAGAAATAACTTCCTTTCTCCTAGCAGAGAAAGGAAAAGAATGCAAAAATCCTCATACTTGCTTGGTTGGTCCTATTCCTTAGTGGAGCGGATAAAAATATTTCTTATACATACATATTGGTTACTTCCATGTCCATGAATATGGACTAACGTATATGAGCAAAGATTCTGAATTATGCTGTTAGGTCATATAAACATTCTATTTAATTACAAACCAATATGCTTTAGTTGTTATAAAAACCAGTAGAATCCATGTTTGTTTAGGAAATACATTAATTAACCAGTGGGAATGTGCTACTGCAAACACAAAGTGGAACTATCAACATATAATTCTATGTAAGAACACTGGCGATTCACTTATGGTAAACATTTTACATCACTGGTTTGTGAATGTGAAATGAGGAAACGGCAAAATGCTTCTTTCCAAACATCAGGATTCAGCTGTGGGACTGGCAATGGTCCATTCCAGTTTGTCTAAAAAGGCTCATTGTTCTTGTATCTTGCTATATCATCCACATTCTGGCTGGAAAAAGCAGCTCTATTCATCCAGCTTTAGAAATTCTGCCATAGTTGACAAGGCTGTACCTACCACCTACCAAGACAGTAAGGGCAATTGCCAAACCACTTTACTTGGAGTAAACAGATTTGAATATTGGTACCATATATATATATATATATATCCCGCCCATCTGGCTGAGTTTCCCCAGCCACTCAGGGCAGCTCCCAATCGAGTGTTAGAAACAATACAGCGTTAAATATTAAAAACTTCCCTAAACGGCTGCCTGCAGATGTCTCTTAAAAATAAGACAGCTGCTTATTTCCTTGACATCTGATGGGAGGGTGTTCCACAGGGCGGGCGCCACTACCAAGAAGGCCCTCTGTCTTGTTCCCTGTAACCTCACTTCTCACAATGAGGGAACCAACAAAAGGCCCTTGGCATCGGATCTCAGTGTCCGGTCTGAATGATGGGGGTGGAGATGCTCCTTCAGGTATACAACACCGAGGCTGTTTAGGGCTTTAAAGGTCAGCACCAACACTGAATTGTGCTCGGAAACTTACTGGGAGCCAATCCAGACCTCTCAGGACTGGTGTTATATGGTCCTGGCAACCACTCCCAGTCACTAGTCTAGCTGCCGCATTCTGGATTAGTTGCAGTTTCCAGGTCACCTTCAAAGGTAGCCCCACGTAGAGCGCACTGCAGTAGTCCAAGCGGGAGATAACTAGAGCATGCACCACTCTAGCAAGACAGTCGGTGGGCAGGTAATCTTGAAGACAGTACTGTTCTTCCATCTTCATATATCGCCTTACCGCAAGGTGGAGTTGAAAGTTAATGTAGTCAAATTGTATTGAGTCTAAAGCATTTTCTAGAATTGGAAACATAACAATTCACATCTGTACCAGGCCTGCCTTACATTCAAAAATGTTCAGTACTAAAGCAGATGAGGCACCCGTAACTACATGATATGATTTCACTACAAGGCCAGAAGTAGGAGTAAAGATTGCCTGATGAGGTACGTGTTCATTTAGAAGTCCTATTGTGTTCAACGGAATAACTGCATAGGACTGCAGTCTTAATGTGACACCATTGTAACATCTACGCAACATACACAAATGGTATATACAATTAAGGAGACTACAACAGGGAACAGCTCATGTATCACACTCTGAATTGCTTCATTAACTTTGGTATATACCAGTCTGCTATGGATTAAAATATGCAAAGCAGGATCCACAAAGGGATATACCGTAATACCCTTTTATCATTGCATACAATTATCTAATACCCTTCTAGAAGCTAAGGGAGACTCAGTACAGCCTAGAATCCTTCAAAGTAGTCCAAAAGAAATTGAATGTTAGAAGGCTCATAGACAGAAGTGTGTATCAATCATCTCTGTTCTGGAAGTCATACTCCTTGTTAACTAAAATACAAATAGCCTGGAATTTTACCAGCAAGGTGCCTGAACCCACCAGTCATGCCATAATCAATAGCTGATTCCGGTAAAAATGCTCTTCATATCAAAAGTTTTTGTATCACCCATTTCGCTGAACAAAATTTTATCAAATAAGTCTGAATGTAAACATTCATGGGATAGATATCCGTTTTAGAAACTGTTTTCAGAGTTGCTAATCTTAATTGCCTGCCCTAGGCTGATGATGGGCAACCGTTAATTGATTACTGCCTAGGGATTCAGAAAACAGCTAAGTATTACTTAATGGACCTAACTTGGTCATGTTGATTAATTTCTACGCTGAGTAAAACCTAGTGAAGACCTCCCCCTAAGGTTAAGAGGTAATGATAAATGTGTTAAAACAGAGTGGGTGCATGCCAATAGGAGGTGGCTTACTGCTTAATGGACATCCACTGAGTTCTATGGGATAAAGTTCAAGGAGACAAAACTTGCATCTCAACAGTGGGATACACAGGGCATCCTTTATTTATCTCTGTCCCACAATGTCTCCTTTATTTTCTCTCATATAAGGGAATGGTGCCCGTCATTAATCACTCGCTGGAATTCAGCATTTTATCACTTTATTATATAAAGAAGCAACAGGAACACATGAGTGGGTGGGAGGAGAAGGAAGCAGGGCATCTCTTTTCTTGGGCCCTCCTGAAAAAGGCCAGGAGACAGGAGAGGAAGAGGCATGTTGCCTCCACTCCAGAGGCCTCGGAATAGCTTTTGGCTTAGAAGTGGTGGGAATTAGCAAGCTTTCAAGTTTTTCAAAACGGATCAGACCATAAAGAACGACACCTTCATTGGGGCAAAAAGAAGTGTGCAAGCTTTTGAGATCCTCAAGACCCTTCAGCAGGCTGGATGATCTACAAAAAGAAATGGGGGAAAGGAGAGAAGCAGATAACACTGGGTATATACACACACCACTATGCATGCATGGGTAGGGCAGAAATAAGTCACGTACAGTTTATAAGTAAATGTGTATATGACTGCCGCCTTAGGTTAGGCTGCATTTAGTGCAAAAATGACTAGGTTGCACCAAAGACAACAATGAAGAGTTAAACATACAAACCTAAAAACTGCTAGTTCTTACTATTCTCTGCACCAGTAACCTTTACTTCAACCTGAAAGCTTTTTGCACAAAGCAAAACTAGCCTAATTAGAACCCAATTCTATGCACATACTCTCTGAAGCAAGTGCTATTATGATTAAGCAAGTTAAGATCGCCATTTTAGTCTATGGAACATTTTAATGCTATTTTAACTTGGCGGACTTTTTCATCATGTCCTCTCCTCGCTCCTTCATTTGCCTAAAATCCAATCAGATGAAAAGTCTCTTGAAGTTTACAACAACTGGAAAGCTTGCTCACTGCTCTGCTCTCTTTTATTGGCCCTAATACATTATTACTCTTGTTATTTTTGGATCTCCCCCAATGAAACAACGCGGCTGCCTACAGTTGTGGGCTTTTAAAAACGGTCTTTGGAATCCACCCCTTCACTTCGGAGGAGGAAGGGAAGGTGAAGCAAGAATAAGAAAAGCATGGCCCCTGACAACATCAACAGTCAGGACGAAAGAACCCGTCCGCCCTGATCTTGTTATTCTGTCCTGATCGTCATTGTTGTGACTGAGACGTAGAGGCGGCGTCAATCCAGCTGCTCTGCTTAAAAGACGCAGGGAGAAAAATGGACTTCGCCGCTCGGCTCGTCTCTTGATTGGCTGCTCGAATCTAGGAAAATGTCATCTGTGAAGCTTCCATTGGTCATCTTGCGCCGTCACTCAAAGCCTAGACGCCGCTAGCATGGCAGAAGGCGGCAGAAAGGAGTGCTCTTGAAAGACTGGGCAAAAGCGGCGAGAACTGAACGGGTGCAATAAGAGTATTTCACGATGTTTTATAGCAGAAATTGTTCACCTTTGACCATCCAGGTGATGTTGAATTACACCTCCCAACATCCCTGACTGGCCATTAGCCATGCTGGCTGGATCTAATGGGGGTGGGGAGTCCGACAATATTATGTGGTTGATTTCTTTTACAGAACTAGAAGTTTCTTGTTGAAGCACATACTCAGAATCTACTTTATATATCTTTTTCCAAAATATATTTCCCATTAAAAGATCTCTTAATAAAGATGGCATGCCTTACTTTTAAAGTAATGGATGTAAACAAATGAGAAGCAGCGCCAATGGGAGTGATTGCCTCGAAAATTATGTTTATGCATTGATGCAACAATACCTTCTGCCTCCTTTCTGCCTACGCATAACTGGGCAGCAGCGGAATGCGAGGTGTAAACTCTCCAGTCCCCAGGACTCGGCTATACAGCTGCAAATAAAACATTTTGAGTGCAATATACAATGTGACACTAGATGGCGATGGTGAGTCTTATGGAAAATTCGATGTATTTTTTAAAAACGCATTAAAAAATTTTTCCAAAACGATTTTTATATGTGTGTGGATTCCAACATGATCACTTCTCTCCCATACCCCACCGCCTTTTCCATTTACTGTATTCCCTTGCTCTGAACACTTGCATTTTGAATATGAGTGTTCATGCACGCATGACACAGCAGTTCTATAAAGGGCTAAGGGAAGGGCGACTGAACAGAGAGAAGGAAAGACAGCTGAACAGAGCCACATGATGCAACTGAACTAATGAGAGATTAGTAAGTGATGCCTCCAACTTTTGAGGGTAGGGAGGGATTTGGGAAAGCTGTGAACTAAAATTAAGAGTGGGAGGGCACCCAAAGCAGCAGTTCTATGCAGACTTGGCAGTAAGCTCCATGGAACCCAGTGGGACTTACCTCTGAGTAAACCTGCAACTAGGCTGACACACTTGTCATGAACTCAACTTATCTCAATACTGTGTCTAAATGGTTCAGAAAAAGAGGAAACATTGTCTTATGACTTAAATTAATTTGGGGGGAGATACAATAAACAATGTGTATTTTGTTTTCACAATAATTAATGCAATTATAAATATGGCTTTGTGCTTTCAGAGCAGGTGGTGGGGAAGAGTTCCCTAAAAATAAATTCCATTGCTGCTTAAAATTTCAAAATACTTTTTTTCAGCCCTGCTTTAAGATGTCTTCAAATCATGACAGATCTTATATATTAACACACTTCCATTTTGTTTCCATGGTGTAGTAAAAAGTTGTGATTATTTTCCGAATCCTGTATTAAACCTCTCTTTGACTTTCTGTGTTAACCTGGATGAATTTGACACTCCAGTTGTGGAATGGCATCTTCCATTTCAAATCAATTTAACAGTAGTAGTAGTAGTTCTCGGAGTGGTGAAGTTTCCAAAGGTCTGGTGCTTTAACCCAAGTTTAATTCCATTTAGAATACTTTATTACTGGAGGCTCATTACCATTTTGTAGTATTTGTGATTATATCCAAATATGCAGATGCACATTCATAGCTATCAACTTTTCCCTTTTCTTGTGAGGAATCCTATTTGGAATAAGGGAATTTCCCTTAAAAAAAGGGAACATAGTTGACAGCTATGCACATTGACAAAGAAAGGTACTAGCAAGTGTGCTAGGATTATTAAGGCAGTCTCCAATTCCTTTTAACCCTATTCTGTCCAAACTTCCAATAGTGCCTGTTAGAGTGGTTGTTTGTTGCAGTGAATTAGCTTCTGCTGGTGAAATGAAATATGCTTTTCTTACCACTGTCTACTTGGTTATGTCCTCTTCGCGTGGACAGACTCCTTTCCTATCTGTGGCTTGGCACACAAAGTGCCCCTATTTTTATATGTGAAATATTGTGAGAGTAAGCTTTAACTATTTAAGTAATAACCAATAAGGCCTTTGCCCTCATTACTAAAGCAACCACGCACCACCCAGCTTCCTCCTGTGCCTATTAGCAAATGCACAACAGGCAGAAACACAAGGAGGTCAGGGAGCTTTCTGTTGCACCATCCTCCATGCTGGAAAACACACCATCTGAACATCTGCCTATCACGCACAGGGCCGGATTTAGGTTTGATGATGCCCTAAGCTACTGAAGTTAATGGGGCCCTTTATATGTCCAGCTGTCCTTTGTCAACAACAAATTGTCACTTTTTTGTGTTGAATATATGCTATATGGTAATTTATGGACCTAATAGGTATGTAAAGCCATTTGCACATAACAAAATACGTATTTTATCAAAGTAATTGTTGAACTGAAATACAATTAAGAAGTATATTAATAGTGAAATACAATTATGAAATGTATTAATAGCGAAATTATTAAGACAAGAAAAGGCTCCAACGAGCTGTAAGAATTGCAGAAAGGGTAATTGGTGTTAGCTTGCCTTCAATAGAGACAATTTATGCTACCCGAGTTAGGAAGAGAGCAGAGAGAATTGTAGCAGATCCTTTACATCCCGGTCATCATCTGCTTGATTTACTTCCATCTGGACGTCGCTACAGGACTTCATATACAAAATCGGCCAGGCACAAGAATAGTTTTTTCCCTTGTGCCATTAAATTGTTAAATTCATAGTTGTATAGCTTAAGGGGAGGTAAAATATGGGTGGGGTTTCTCTGCTTCTTTGTATTGTGAGAGGAACAGTGTCTGTATGTTTACATTGCAATGTAGCCAAAACAAATTCCAAGTATGTTGGAAAATGTACTTGGCCAATAATAAATTATTCCTATTCCTATTAAGCTCCAACTTAAAATGATTGGGGGCCATTACTTACCGTACATCATAGGAGCCTACACAACACAAAACACTGTTGCTGTATGTAGGTTTTATTTATTTGTTTTCTATCTTTTATTTTGTAAATGTACATCCAGGTTGTTTCCCCTTTACATTTTTTGGGGGCCCCCAAGAGAGTGGGGCCCTAAGCTATAGCTTGTTTAGCTTATGTAAGTAAATCCAGCAGTGGGGGGGGGAGCTTTCTCTGCTGCACCATCTCCATGCCAGAAAACACACCACCCGAACATCTGCCTGTCACGCAGCTATGAAAAGCCAAGGAGCGATGAAAAGGGACATTCTAAGGTAGCTGCGAGGCTTTTATACTGCTCCCGTTTTAGAAACTAAACAGAGCGGAAGAGCGCCTTGGCTTCCTCCTCCGCCACTTCGTCTCTGGACTCTTCAAGCAGAAAGCGGTTGAGCACGAGAACTTCCGCGAAACTCTGGACGTCTCCCTCTCGGCTGGCGGCGGCACCTGCTCCAAGCCGAGCCGGCGTCGCTCGGGAAACAAACGGCCGCGGGGCAGCGCCCGCGAGGCGAGTTGCCGCCGAGGGCAGCCCCCTCTGGTAGGGACACAGGCGCAGGGCCGGATTCAAACCGTCCAATGGAGTGTCAGATTGGGGGCAAGGGCGGGCATAGCGGCGGCCAATGGAGAACGAGGATATTGGGAGGTGTGGCCTGCGTCGGTGATTTCAAACCCAATTGAGGAGCGGCCCGAGGTTTGCCTTACCGCTTGGCCGGTCGTGGCCTAGGTGAGTACCCGCCGCCTGCATGAGAGGGTGGCCTCAGCAGGGGCATGGAAAGGGGGGCTTGGGCGAGGACGGCCGAGGCGCGGAGCTCGGAGAAAGGCCGTTTCTCTGAGGCGGCCGGGCTCCGCCTCGTTCTTACTGCCATTCTGGTCCTCTAGTTGCTGTTCCTCAGGATGGGCTCCAAAACTCTTGAGGGGAGGGAGGGTTTTTGGTTTTTGTTGCGTATTTTGTGTTTTTTTATCTTGTATTTTTTATGTTGTGAACCTCGCCGAGATCTACCGATGAAGGGCGGCATGCAAATTTATTAAGTAATAATAGCAGCAGCTACGGAAGGCCCTCCACCGATCTCGGCGTCGCCTGTAGAACGAGCCCTCACTCTCTGCACTCTCTCTGAGGTGCGGAGCGTAATAGGGCTTCCCTCTCCAGTCATCTCTATCTGGTGTGGGCATGCACTGCTGAGGGCTGCAGGTTTGGGGGGCCCCTCAGCAACTTGCTGTCTGGTGGAAGCCCCATGCCCCCCCTTCACTAGGCAAGCTCACTCACTTGCATCTCCCCTTCCATCCCTGGTCAAAGGTTAGGCATGGGGCAGGGGGTAGAATTTTGCTTACTGCCAGTTGCCCACTTGAGCAAGCAGGTAGTACCAGTCACTACTAGGAATATACAAAAAGCTCTTGTATTGAGTCAGGTCACTGGTTCATCTAGCTCAGTCTTGTTTGTCTTGACTGGGAGCAACTTTATAGGGGTTCAGGCAGGTGTCCCTACCTTGGACCTTCTGCAGGCAAAGCAGATGTTCCACCACTGCTCTTCTAGTGAAGGGGAGAAGGCAGTTGAGTGAGCAACTCTAGTCACCATACCACTCTGTGCTGCCATTGCTGCTAGCTCACTTGCCCAGTAGGGTGAGTGACACTGGTGACTAGAAACAGGACCTGCTTGTCTGTCCCCTCCCTTTCCACCGGTGCTGCTTGCTTGCTGCATGTATGAGTTGACAACCAGACACTGCTTCTCTGAGGGATGAAGAGAGGCTATCACAAGCATTGGTGTTCACAACGTAACATGTACCTAATCTAGAGGGGAAGAGGAGTAGTATACCTTCAGGAGGACCCAATCATGCTGCTGTGATGGATACTTCTACAGACAGGTAGTGGTTGGTAGTGGGCTCTCCTGAGGCCATGGCAGTTGCCAGAAGAATCAAGCCCTGGGTAGGGGCTTCCCAGAGAAGTAGAGGAACCCCTGATGGCTCCTTGCTCACCCATGACAAAGTGAGCAGTGATGAATGCTAGGGCAGCTGTCACCACTGTGAACCAGTGATGATTGTCAGTAGCTGCTTCTAGGGAGAAATGGGCAGAGGAGCTCACATAAAAGCAGTTGCCATTCCCATAAACCATTGGTGTTCACTTGCTCTGGTGCACTAATGACAGCATTGATAGCCTGCAGTACCAACCACATTTCCTTTCTTGGTGGTCAGTGGATGTTGTTGCTGTCAGTTTGTTCAGGTGAGCAATTGGTGATGGAAATGGCAAACAAGGAACAACCTCCATTCCCTACGCTCCAACACAAGAGGGTGAAGAAGACAGTGAGTCTTATGGTTAGGACAGGGGTCCCATAGACAACAAGTTGGCATGGGCCTGTCAAACCTGGAGCTGGTCCTAGTGTAGTAGAGACACTTAGGAGCTATTCTGTGAAGCATTTTTCCTCCAGTGGGCCTTACATCCAAGCCATTTGCTAGGGTTTCTATGCTTAGAATGGTTATACAGTCATACATCTAGATACGATTGCTGCGGGTTGCGTTCGTCACAGGATACGAACGCGCCAAACCCGGAAGTACCAGAACAGGTTACTTCCGGGTTCGGCAGTTCGTGCATGCACAGAAGCACCAAATCACACTTTGCGCATGGGCAGACGCAGTGCTTCAGGTTGCACGCTGTTCAGGTTACGAACAGGGCTCTGGAACGGATCCCATTCGCAACCAGAAGTACCACTGTAAACCTATAGGTATGAGTGGCTTGATGGGCATTGTTAGTGCCTTCTACAAAGTGGGATGCACATTAATGCTTTATTGTGGGCAATAATACTTACTTACATCTAATCACATGCCCAAGAGGTACCCCATTCAAAAAGTCTTGCTAGATCATATCCAAAGATCCATGTAGTCCAATATCCCCCTTCCTGATGCCTCTGGAAAGCTGACCTTGATCCTCCCCCTAAAAAAGTTTCATAATTAAGACCTTGAGCTCATTCAGTTTAAGATACCTGAAAGCATTACTTTTTATGCAGTAGATCTTTATTTGACTTCTCTCTTGACCAGGGAAGGCAATATTCCTTTTGTAGAAGGAGAAGCATGTTTAAATGCCAGCATCTATGTCCCAAGGAGGACTGGAAAAATACTAGGCAACTGTGCACTTACATATTTGATACTGACATTTTTATATCAGAGATAATTTGGCTCTGCAATATTGGTAACTACTGTACTTATAAAGAGGATAAACTATTAAAATGCTTTATCTGTGTTGGCCCTTTCTCTAGGCACCTGCCCTGTTCTGAAAGTAGCTTTCATCATGGTTGCTAAGTGCACTTTATTCCAGAACTTGGAAAGTCCATAGAACATAATGGATCTTCTATTTCAGAACATGCTTGTTCTTTTAACACTCTCTAGAACATGTTACAACTTCAAAATGTCTTACTTAGACATTTTTACCCACTATTGCTACTGCACACTTAAAGACTCCATTGTTTCTAACAACAGCTTCTTTACGGTCTAGTAATATCCGGTAATATTCATTCAAGTCTCCTGCAATCTACTGGTGGGTACCTCATTCATCATTTAGGATAATGAACTGAGAATCCTAAATAGCTTTGTGGGTCTGGACCTGAGGCATATGCTTTTAATCTCTGAATACAGATACTGTGTTACACTTCTAGTGCTTACAAGTAGGTTACCAATTACTGTTTGAAAATGTTTCATCTGAATTAATACAGTGAAAAAACATTTTTCTGGATGAAGCAGAAATGTGGTGAATATGTACTGGAATATTCTGCAGACTGTAATTAGGTCATGCTCTATTCTGTTTATGGTTTTGCAGGGTTGGGCTTCATCATTTTCATCATTCTTGTTTTGTATTGTACCATGCACAAATGTCAAAGGAATTACCGGTATTTCTGTTTAAGAATATTGTAATGGTGTATGTGAAATTTCTTGCTCATCGTGTAATGATTTAATAGTCAAAAGTGTTAATGACAGTCACCAATAGAGACTCTCCCCCTTATGTATGTATTTACTACAAGCATTTCCACTTAGGAACTCAAGGCAGTGTGCATGATTCACCCTCTTTTTATCTTCTCAACAACCCTGTGAGGTAGATGACACAGGCCCAATGTTGCCCAGTGAGCTTCATGGCTTATTGGGGATTTGAACCCTGGTCTCTCAGGTTTGACAGTCACACACAGAGAATTCCAGCAGAATGAATGAAAACTAATTGTTTTTGCAGTGGTAAATGCTGTTTCCTTTGACTTTGTGGATGTTTGTTTGTTTATTAACTTTGTTTCCACCTAGTAAGTTCTTGTTAAAAGGGGAATTATGGTTACACAGAACTTGAATGCATTTCAGAAGCATGGAAATGTGCTAAGGTTTGGATACATTAACATGTTCCTATTTTTCTTGACATGTATTTCTTTTATTTAAAAAATCTTATTTGAGGTGCTTTACACTTGTAGGGTATTGCAGACATTTGCAGCCATAAAGGGTAGAGCTTACCTAATTTCTCTTACAATGACCTAGTTGCTGATCTCTGTAGTACTCTATTAAAGCTGTGAAATGGCACATGCAAATTAAGCGGTTGTTGCAGTATTTATCCTTGACTGGTATTATGATTATGAGCTTCATTTTACTATTGTATGTGGAAAGCATTTCAGCATACTGATGTGTGTTTGTGTGCACCTTTCATTATGTTCCTCTGAGGTTAGGTGATTCTAAGAGGGCAGGAAAACCAAGCTTTGCTGCTTATATAAAACACTTGATTCTAACAAAGCATTGATTAGTAGTGCTACAGAACTCTGAGCAGTTAAAGGTGTCTCCCGAACAGAACTGTAAATTTGAGGAAAGTTGTTGCACTTTCAACAGCTTCTTTAAGGCAAGACGTTGTAGTTGGTTCTTCTTAGGGAGATGGGTCTCTGGACGTTTTTCAAAGGCCACTTATTTTGGCTTACCAGCGCAATATTACAAAAAATGTTTATTCGAAAGCAGTTGGAGGCAGAGTAGTTCTTTTCGCAATAAAACGTATGTTTGCAGATTTTTAACAGGTTCAGTTTACGGCCCCTTGTATAAAAAAACTCTGCACATACCGACGGGCTCCTCGCCCCGAGGGATCAGCAAGACTTAAGATACGCGGAAGCCTCTTCAGGAGCACGACCCGCCTAGCTAGCTAGTCTGAACATAAGTGGACAAATGGCCTTCCTGGCCAGGCCTCTTGTTCAGCATGAGAACCTGTTTGGGACAGAAAGGGAATTAAAAAGGCTTGCGAACTGGTTAGGGTGGGGAGTGGGGACCCTCCGCGGCGCGGAAGCCTCCGAGTCCGTAGAAGCGCTCTCTCTGCTCTGGGGTGGGGGAGAGCGAAGGGGCGGAGTGCGCGCCTGGTCTGTCCAGGGCGGGCATCCCTGCCTTTGTTTGTCACATGGCCCGGGGAAGGCCCTTCGCTCAGGTGCGGCGGGAGGCGGAGGTTGGTGTCGCCGGCTGCAACGCGCCCCGCCCTTGGGGGAGGCGCCTCCTCTGCCGGTCGGAGATGCAGCTCTCCGCCCGCTTCTGCTGCTAAGCCGGGCCGCGGTTGCTGGGCAAGCGAGAGTCCGGCCTAGTTCGGCCTGGCGGAAGGCGACGTTGTCCGGCGCCCGCTGCAAGGTAGGGCGGCGACACTGGTGGCGAGGCCTAAATCCCCAGGGTGAAGGCCAGCTGGGGCGGGCGAATGTCATAAACAATGCCGGGGGAGCGGCCTGCTGCCCCGCTGCATTGGGTGGCCAAGTTGTACCGAGCAGCGTCTCTCGGTCGGTCGGTCCGGCTGGCGAGCGGCGTCGGCCGATTTGTTGTGCTGGGGGTTGTAGATGTCGACCGGCTCCGAGCTGCAGTAACTGGGGAAATGTGGTCCTGCTGGGCATAGAGCGGGAAACGGTGTCTGGAGAGCCTTTGGCAAGTCCTGTCGCAGGGGAAGGGGACGTGCGTTAAAGGTATAGACCGGCAATGTGATCTGGGACAGAAATGGGATCCTTGATAGGGAAGGGATTCGGATCATCTTTTGTGATTCCCCTGTATGTGCTTGGAAGATGCTGGAGTGAGGTGGGGTGGCATGGGCGCGAGATTGTATTGAATGAAGAAGGCCTGTGTCAGGAATCCCCAACATCAAGCGCTTGAGCATTTGAACGGAGGTTTTATGTTATGCTGTTCTATTCTGTGAATGTTCACAACAACAACGCTGGCCCTATTTCAGGGTGCTTGCTTTTTATGCTTCATAGGAAATTTTTATTCTTTGAAATTTAAACCAGGGATGCTTAATTTTTGACTCTCCAGATGTTGGACTACAACTCCCGCTAGAAATCAAGCAGGCACTATCCCTGTTTGAGATGCCAATTTAAAAGGTTTTTCAGGAAGTCCTTGTGTTATGAACTTGTTCTAATGTTTTCTACATTCTGCTGTTGTAACTTAAGCGTTAAGTTGAGTCTATTGTATGTTTTGCTCTTTCCTGTAAACAGCTGTGAGATACATAGTAAAAAATGGGGTATAAATATCTTAATCATCCCTGACTGGTCATGTTAACTGGAATCCAACATCTGGAAGGCCACAGCCTAGGCACACTTATTTTAAGCTTTTCGTATCTGTGGTGCTTTGCAGAGCATTTTTTAATTTTTTTAAAAAAAGGGTTTCATGAATAAAAGAAAGTGTTATCTTGCCTCCGTGTTAGTGACATTCACACATGTATGTAAATATAGGGGCAAGATGCAGGGCTCTACACCATTAATTAGATTTTAGAAAATAAGAGCTACTGGGGGGGGGGACCTATTTTAGTTTCACTAGAACAAGGTTGGGGACCCTGTGGCCCTGCAAATGGGACTCCCAACTAGCATTGTAAATGGTTGTGGATGATAGGTGGCATTGTTCAACACCATCTGAAGGACCATGGGCTCCCCACCCTGTTTCCAGGACTTATTTATAGAGCCTAGCTAGACTATTTCCATGTAACAGCTCCTGAATGCAGATGCAGTCAGGTAGAACAACTCTTATTTGGAAGGAAATGTGATTTAAAATAAGTTGTGGAAAAACTCAGTAAGAGTGGCAGTGAATAGAGAGAGGCAAGTGGACTTGTCTCAGCATAAGGATTCTCTGTTTGCTCTCTTGTGTAAACAACTTGCCTTGCTTCTGCAAGTGGTGGGAGTGTTCTTTTATTGCGCTCCTCTCCATAAAAAAGACTTCCAGGGATGTATTGTATCCCAATTTGGTACAAAATTTGAAGAATTTTTTTTTTTGGATCACAAGTTTTTGAAAATGGTACCAAACAATATTTTAAAAGGCTTGTAACAACAAGCAGTTCCTAGAGTTATAGCAGAATTCTATAAATGTTTACCCAGAAGCAAGTCTCACTACCCCAATGCTTCAATTTTATTAAGACTGTTACAAAAATTGGGTGCCTCCCACTCTTTCTGCTGGGTGGTGGCAAAAGCCCATGGGGAATTGAGACACAGCAGAGACGGTTGTAGCTTTAAGAAATATGGGTTATTCATTCATTTACACCTTCACTCTGCATTGAGGGAGTCCAGATCTTACAGCATGGTCATTTCAAGAGGGGCTTGTACCCCACATCAGTGCAGCTCTGGAGTCCAAGTCATCTCTCCCAGTAATCTCTGCAGCCAGCCTGTCCAAAAAAGGCTCCCAACCCTTCTTCATCCTCCTTCCCAGAACCCCTTGCTACCAGACTCCCCTTCCTGTCACCTCGAACACTGTTTCTCTGGCAACCTTCCAAATCCTGTAATAAACAAAACCTGCCCTTTTCCCTTATGGCGTACACAAAAGCCCATTGTAGGTTCTCCATCGGTAGGAGAATATAACAGAGACCAACCAGAGAAGATTGAGAAGCAAAGTCTTTATTCTCGCTGTTGCAACAGGGTAACCTTCCCACACACAGGAGAGCAGGGAAGGGACCTAGAACAAAGGAGCGCCTCCCCTTATATAGAAATTTGAAATTGCCCATGCTGCCCGTTCAAGACCACCCTCAGAAACATGACCCAAGACCACCCCCCCATACATCATACCTACATCACAAAAAAGGCAATCTCCAACAGGTTGTTTTTCTCCTGCTTGCCAGTTTATATGATAATGCCTTATCTGATTGCCTTTCCTGGGTAGCCCCATTCCTTTAAGATTGTAAATACTTAGTTCCTGAATCTCTTACGCATATTGATAGTGTGCTCAGCTTAACAGATACTTGCCAGACTGTATTTACAGGGAGGTGTAAGTCCCAAAGAGAGTTGGGAAGCTTTTCCTATTGTCTTCTCTCCTTGCAGAGAAATACTTGGTCAGCTGGGAGTCAAAATGGTGTTGCTTCAGACATTCATGTACATGTTTGCTTGGTACACTTATGAACAGTTATATATATAAGACCTTAATATTCTTACAACAATTCCTAGTCTCTGTCCACCTGGGGTGGGGGGAAAGGACAATTCCTCAATGACTCTCTTGTTTCTTAAAGACCCTAGCATGGCCAGGTTGTTTAGCATAGGCTAGTCCAGGAATTGATCTGCAGATTTTATTTCTCCCTTCACATCCCAAATAATCAAAATCCTACCATTTATTAAATTCTGAGAGTAACCCTAATCAAGCAAAATAAAAAATAAAAAAATACTTCCAGTAGCACCTTGTTGTTGTTGTCGTTCAGTCGTGTCTGACTCTTCGTGACCCCATGGCCCAGAGCACGCCAGGCACGCCTATCTTTCACTGCCTCCTGCAGTTTGGCCAAACTCATGCTAGTCGCTTCGAGTTAATTAAGGTCTTGTATATATAATAACTGTTCATCAATGTACCAATCAGACACGTACACAAGTGTATGGGCCACATGTGTGAAGCAGCATAGGAGAACAGCCCTGAAACCATTTTTTACTCCCAAACCGACAAAATGTTTCTCTGCAAGGAAGGAGGGGGTGAGGGAACTTTCCCATTGTCACAGGAATTAAACTGATTACCATTTCAAAGGAACTGCGGGACATACCAGGAAGGGCAATCAGAGAAGGCATTATCAGGTAGCCTGGCAAGTAGGGGAAAACAAAGTACTCAGATTTTTGTTATAGACCGCCCTCTTCTGTGATGTATGTATGATGCTTCTGGGGGTGGTCTTGGACTCCAGGGTGGGCAATTTTAAATTTCTATATAAGGGCAGGCCGGCCTTTGTTCTGGGTTTCTTCTTTTTTCTCCTGCATGAGAGGAAGGACCCTGTTGCAACAAAATAAAAAATAAAAAAAAATCCTTCCAGTAGCATCTTAGAGACCAACTAAGTTTGTTCTTGGTGCTCATACCAAGAACAAACTTAGTTGGTCTCTAAGGCGCTACTGGAAGGAATTTTTTTATTTTTTATTTTGTTTTGACTATGGCAGACCAACATGGCTACCTACCTGTACCTGTTGCAACAGTTCAATAAAGATCAAACTTACTAGCTGCTTTGCTTCTCATGGTTGGCTTCTGTTATATGCTCCTACCGATTGAGAACCTACAAAGGCCTCTACAAGGGCTCTTGTGTACCCCATAAGAGAATAAGGGCAGATTTTGTTTATTACAATTACCTTGTTGGAGTGCTCAGTTCATTTGTTCTCTGCCCCCATTTTTTTATTGGCTGTTTTCTTTTAGAACACATCTGAAGGCAGCCCTGTTTAGGGAAATTTTTAATATTTGATGAATTATTGTATTTTAATCTTTTGTTAGAAGCCAGCCAGGTGGGCGGGGTATAAATTATTATTATTGTTATTATTGAAACAGCAACTGCCATACTGTAAAATATTTCAAATGATGCAGTCAAATTTAAGCACTTTTAAGTCCCCATTGTCTGACAGTAGGAAAAAGTTAAGCATGTCTGTTAATCCTGTTGAAATTGAGAAGGCATAAAGGTGCTGGATCATTTAGCTCAATCTGATATCTTTAGCTCAATCTGAAGATGTTTTCTTTGAAATAAATCTTACAGATTTCAGTGTGGTGTACTCTGGGATAGCTGTATGTAGGATTGCAATTACATACTTCAAAGTCACATTGTGTATTTAAAAGACAAATAATCAACTCTGTACAATTCTGATATTAGAAAGCTTTTATCATTTGTGTCCTCAAGGCAGCTTCTCTGAAAAGCAACTTTTTGAGATGGCTTGGTTGTGTTGTCGTTTGATAGGTGAAGCTTTGTGCTGAGTCTTGCTGTGGGTGATGGTGGAGGTCCATCACAATGGCTCACCATACTTGCTAGGTGGTCCAGAACAAATTACAATTCCTCTGCCTAGCTAATGTCATTGAATAATTATAAAATTAGGCGTGAGTTCCCCATAAAAAGCAAAAAGAGGAGGGCAAGCTGAATGAAAAGATTTGATCTTCAGTTGCTTCATCTTTTAAGCATTAGGTAGCTACAGGTGAAGTTTTGCAAATAGAATTAGAAAGGAAAGTTTTATTAAAAATTAATCTGAGGTTTTGCTTCTAAGCGAGATCTTGAGCAAAGCTTTTCCTTGGTTGCAGCAAAACAATAGCAACTTACGGAGTAATGACAACAGTGGCAGTGATCCAAGTATCAGTTCAAAAGTAGCCATCACAGTGTGTACTGCCATTATACACATCTATCCTGAGCTACCTTTGGTTCTCCCTCCTTTTCTTCGGTCTTCCTCACTGGCTCTGTTCATGTCCTGTGGGTTCACTTGCTCCCCTCTCCCACCTCAATTTTCTTCTTCAAAATCAAGGGGCCTATGACTATTAACAAGGCATTACTTCCAAGCCACTGAAGATTGAATGCATGACATTTTAATAGAGCCATTGTCTGTTTTAAGCGGGGGTGGGGGCGCTTATGAAGCTCTCTAAGATGTCATGTATGCTCATTGTGTTGTAGCAATAGCTGATTCATAAAATGCCTGCTTCATGCTATGTTGATCGTTGGGTGGGTGGGTGCACAACTGTGATTTGCCCCTTCTGGTGTCTGGGATCCACTGAGCAAATGTTGCCTGTTTATGCAACAGCATGATCTTCCCAGCTTGAGATAAACATTACCAGAGCAGAAGTGATGTGGAACATCTGACTGCATGGTTTTGATGCTACCCCAGCTGCAACATAAGCTGCTTCTATGGCAAGTGCAGGGAAGCACCCAGAGGCAGTTTGGTCATGGAGTGCAAAGGAAAAGAGTCTTGCACCAATAATGCACCATCCTAACCTATTTTGAGTCTTTCCAAGGGGAGCCAGAGAACAGTCTGTGGTTGTGAGAGCAGGTAAACCTGTTCAAAGTGAGCACTTGAACACTAACAGTAGCTTTATTCTCATAAAGTGAGCTGACTACTTCCATCTAAGGCCAACAGGCAGGGAAAATACTCAAGTTTGGTAGTGGGGAAAAACAACTTTAAAATCATTGTTTGTATTGTTGAAATGGCAAAGGACCACAACATTTTTTTTTAAAAAAAAAACAACTTCATATTTTTTGCTGCTACTGCAGTGCTTCACTTAAAATCTTAGGTACTATATTTAAATCTAGAAGTATAAGAGACGAGTAGCTTTTCTACATGACATGTAAGGGAACGACCTCACATTTTGAAACTTGGATTAATGAATAGTTTATTGCAAATAAGCTATATGCTTTTAAAATTATTGTTAATGTTGACAGTCGTTATCCTGTTTTGTATGGCATTTCAGTGCCTGGTTCACTGTTGAAATCTCATTTATACAATTTTTAGGGACCTAGTAAGCATTTTCTGCCATAGTTTTAGTTGGCAGTGTAAGGGATTGTCCTACATAACCTATTAAATTACCGTAGGAGCCTGAAGCTTGTCCTTTATTTTTGACTGTTTGGAAAGAGAATAGCACCTGCATTCTTAAACATTTAACAACTGACACAAAGAGCCTCTTATAATTTCAGTGCTTATGGTCTACTGGTATTAGTGTTATTGTTTTTAACTATTTCAATAAAATACTACTATTGAATTTTTTATTTTGTTTTATAAGAAAGTTATACCACGAGAAGGACAATGAGTAGAAATGCAATAAGGGAATATAAAAGAATTATGTGATCTGTGAAGGTTGTATATATTAGGTGCTGAATATCAGTGACTATCTTGCAATCTCTTCTGTAATAACTGATAGTGGGAGTACACATTTGTGGCAAAACCAGTAATCAGAATGCCTGTGATTCTTAAACTGCTGCATACACAATCCATAACTGCTTTGGGGAATTTGCCTTGTAGTTGGAAATGGATACTATTCTATAAAAAAAATAAAATGATGTAACATTATACAAAGTTGACATTTTTTTCTTTTAATTCAATATATGCTATCAATAAAGTAGATGCTGTTTCCCCAAGTTTGATGGTGATGCTGTTACCTTTTTGCCCCCTTGAGTAGATTTCAGCATGCCTGAATCTTCTAGGCTTTACTTGTCATCTTACCAGTGTGTCTACACCTTATTGTTAATACAGTGGTGCCTCGCTAGCCGAAAATAATTCGTTCTGCGAGTGTCTTCGTAGAGCGAATTTTTCTTCTTGCGAAGCACCAATGCAAACCACTAGTTTTCGCAAAAAAAAAAAAAAAATCGTCTTGCGAGGCAGCCCCATTGACTTTTTTGTCTTGCGGGGCAGCCTTCCGCTAGCGAATGCCGTTCGTCTAGTGAGTTTTTCGTCTAGCGAGGCATTCGTCTAGCGGGGCACCACTGTATAAGAAAATCTTACTTATACTGGTTGGATCAGATACCCTTCAAATACCGTATATACTCGAGTATAAGTCGACCCAAATATAAGCCGAGGCACCTAATTTCCCTACAAAAATGTGGGAAAGCTTATTGACTCAAGTATAAGCCGGTTCATCTTTGCCACTGTGGTAGAGGAGGAATGAGCAGCCCAAAGCAGCCCTTTGGGCTGCTCCTTCCTCTTCTTCCTTTGCTGCTGTGGAGCTCACCCCGTCGCAGGGTTTCGAACCGCCATTCTTCTGATCAGCAAGCCCTAGGGCTCTGTGATTTAACCCACAGTGCAATGTTCCCTTGTGTTATACAGAGAAGGCTGGGATCCTGTCCTGTTTAAGCAGGAGCCAGGGAAAGTGAGCACCTGTGGGGTTTTAATACTTCCTTAACTGATAGGCTTTCTGCCTTCTGGGGTCTAAAGTTTGCATTTATGTGAGCAGTTCAGGAATGGAACAAGCTGCCTGGGGAGAGTAAAGAACCACCGTTCTTGTACACTTCTTAAGGAATGGTTGACTTGAGTATAAGCCGAGGGCAGCTTTTAAAGCACAAAAAGTGTGCTGAAAAACTAGGCTTATACTCAAGTATATACAGTACATTCCAACTCTTTCTTTTGCATTAAGAATAGAAGAAAAATGACTTCTTTGTAACAATTCTGGAGAACCTTGAAATGTTTTCTGCATTATTTAATATTTTATACATTATTTCAGAAGTTATACAGAATGTGTAGGAGGTATTGGAACTGGTATTGAAATTATTGGGTGGTGCTCGGCTTCCTGTCCATAATTAATATTAGGTAAGGCAGTCTCAACCTACTGTGGCTTCAGTGAAGTAATTCTGTGTAAATAGTTGACTTATTTTACCAGCTTAACCTCTCCTTTCAACCTGGCCACAGAAGTTAGATTCAACTTGTAGTAGGTGTATGGTGTTTTTGTTAAACATGTTATCTTTGGAAGATGAGAGGTTTTTCCACTGCTGAATGGTCTTTGGGAGTCATCCTGGGGCCTCCTCCAGCTCCAATGTGGTTTGAAAGTAGTTGCTGAATTTGGATTTCCTTGTGTATTTTTTCCTATACACAGGAATAGAAAAAAATAAAAATAAACCAGTAAGATCACTTGAAGTTGCTTAAAATTCTGTTTCTCTTCTACAGTCTTGCATAAAAAGTCTTTTTAAATCTGTTCTTTGGGGCACCACAGACTTGCTGTCCCTTGCCAGGAGCTTTTGTAATAAATTTCCACCAGTTGATAGTAGCCCATTTGGCTATGGTGCAGCAATAGTCGCTTGACTCTAGGGTTAATATGGGATGAGGGCATGTTGGTGCAGCCGTGTTGAGTGAGGCGACAGAGGGTTGTGGGATTGCATACCAGCAAGTGAATAACAAGACTTTAGTGGTGCAGACAGGAAATAGGACAGTCTGTAAGGTAGAGGTGCTTCTGTAGCCTGGAAAATGTTGGTTGTTGGAATTAAAAGTGCAGTTAATTTAGTGGCTTAATAACTGCTCTGTATTGTGCATCATTAGTTGAATTTGGCATTTAGAAATACATTATTGACCTGATGAAGTTGATTCTATCAGCTCTGAGAAAGGCATTTATGTTAAAATACTACTATACCATGTAAACATGCATATGTCTTGGAATGATCTTACAGAGTTGGGTGTGTTTCAGAATATATTAAAAGCACTTTAGGGGACTGAATGAGAGTCCGATTAACTATGTTCCTTACTACAGAACATTATTGCTACATCTATATAATTCTGAAGGAAGATTTTTGTTGCTTTTGTGTCTGCCAAAGAGGAACAGCAAATTACTTCATATATTTTCTCATTTCATTGTAATTTCTTTAGCCCTTTTATGGTGGCACTGATAGTGTATTGACAGTAAAAACTGAGGTTTGTGTGTGTTTTGCAAAGGCAACTAAGACCAGTGACTGTTAATTTTACTTTCCCCCTCCTACCTAGGAATTATTGATTTACAAGAAATTAAAGCACCATGGGGGATGATAGTGAATGGATGAAACTACCCATTGATCAGAAATGTGAACACAAGGTAAGAAGATTGTCTTAAATTGTAACACAGCTTAAGACAAGCTTGAGAATGTGTTAGCTGCCAAACTTGTTAATGGATAACTTCAAAATGACTTGTGTATACCCTAATCTTTTTGTGTAACTATCTGAGGTGTTTGAAATTATTTGGTATTTTTGTGTAATTATTTGAAATGTTTGATGTTCTTCTGCATGGCTTCTCAAATGAGACCAGTTTGCTCACTTACCTGCATAGCATGTGACTTTGCTTCCAGCCATAGTGGAAGACCAGTTTTACAAATACAGTACTCTGTATTTGTAATTATTGAGGCTATAGGAAAATAGCTACTTTGTTTAATTTTTGTCTTATGGGGTAACTGATAAATGTTTAACAGAGCAAAATGGAAATGGCTGGTAGTAAAGATGTCCGTTATGTGAGAAGCTATAGGAAAAATTTAGGTGCTAGTTCTCACATGCTGCTTTTATTGTTCCAATAAGGGCGGGGAGAAAACTATTATTTTAGAGAGTTAACATCTTGTTCAAGTGAAGCAGAAATCTTCCTGATATCTTTCTATTCTCGTCCTAGTTGTGGAAGGCTAGGTTAAATGGCTATGAAGAAGCCTTGAAGCTGTTTGAGAAGATAGATGATGAGAAGAGCCCTGAATGGTCCAAGTATCTTGGACTTGTAAAGAAATTTGTGACCGACTCTAATGCAGTTGCTCAACTGAAAGGATTGGAAGCAGCCCTTGCCTATGTTGAAAATGCCCATGTAGCAGGAAAGTAAGTCACTTCGTGTTTGCCTTCACTTCACATTTTCTAGGAAGGAACTCTGTCAGCTCTTGCCTTGTTGCAAATAATTCACCAGAGGAAGCATTAATTATGTGACTCTGACTTTTCTTGAGACTCTAGAAATGCTCCTATGAAAACCTCATTTTTACCTGTTCTGCTTGTACTCTCCCTATTGTAAGATTTTGTTGCTCTTTCATAATTGACCCAAAATTTCATTCCTTTGTAATAAATGCATGCGTTCAGATTTGTATCTTACACACCTTTTAACAATAGTGCTACTTTTCAGTAAATTTTGAAAAGCAGAGAAAAAGTTTCAACCATAGACAAAGATTTGGAATTAAAAGGGGTACAAAATCCAGTTGCAGTTTTTAAGCGAGCATCACATTGGTGCTGCCTTACATCAAGTGGTAGCCTTAGAGCTGCTGGTCAAGCAGAGAAAAATTAAGTGATGCATATACATGTCTGTAAACCAACATTTGACATGTACTCTTGAATTACAAGGGAACCTTATATTTCAGGGTGATCTGTTCCCGTATTTCTTAGGGTTGGAATGAGTCATTAAAGGACACTTCAGATACACTTTGCATGAAAATTGACTGTGATCAGAATCAATGTTTAAATGGCTGCCTTTGGTCATTTAACAAGATTTGTAAGAGTCCAGCATTATAGAAGAACATGGATGGAGATTAGTGCTGTGATATGTACATACAACAAACGTATCTTAATTCCCACAGGGAACAGAATGGTTAATGTTTATGTGACCTAAAAGTGTTGCCTTCTTTTTTATTTTTTTAAAGAACAACAGGAGAAGTGGTGTCTGGAGTTGTAAATAAAGTGTTTAATCAGCCTAAAGCTAGAGCCAAGGAGCTTGGCACAGACATATGTCTTATGTTTATTGAAATCGAGAAAGGGGAGATAGTACAAGAAGAGATTCTGAAAGGCTTGGACAACAAGAATCCCAAGATCATAGTTGCATGTATAGAAACACTGAGGAAAGCACTAAGGTAAGTTAAACTGAGGAAGCTGTCATTCCAGCCATATGAGGAAAGGGGTGTTTGTGGTGATTAATAGAATTTGGTATTGGTATCTGAGAGTGCACTAAAGCAATTATAACTGTCTACTAGAACAGAGCAATATACTGAATTGTATGACTTGATGAACTCTCTTGCCAAGGAGAGAAATTGATCCAATTTAACAGATGGTTTCCTTAAAAACATTCCTGCTGGTAACATAGTTGTTAATTGCTGCTTTCAGATTAATAAAATAATTGTTAAAGACTGTAATAAACAAAAATCTGCCCTTATTCCCTTATGGGGTACACAAGAGCCCCTCGTAGAGTCCTTTGCAGGTTCTCCATCGGTAGGAGTCAATAACAGAGGCCAACCAGAGAATATTTAGAAGCAAAGCAGCTAGTAAGCTTGATCTTTCTTATATACTTCATAGTTATAAGCAGGAGTATTGTAGCTGCTGCTAAATTAATCATTGCATGAGCAGAACTTCACTCACATGACATTGATTCAACCTATTGCCCATGTTTGTATGACTCAAAAGTAGGGAAACACGAAATTCCATTAGAAGGGAATGCAGGGAAACCAGTTTAAGCAAGTATGTGCATTTAAGGGTACAATCCTAAATACAGTTAGGATTGAATTTGTGTGAAAAATTCTTGCTAGTGCATCTAGTATTGTGTTGTGCATCATATTCAAAGACTCACACACTTTTCAAATTAAATGGTAAGAGAAGGTTTTACATATTGGCAGTTTCGTATGAGTAATCTCAGATTAACAGTGATTGAAATTGTTGCCAGTGTAGATCTGCCAGATGAAAGAGCTAGTATACATAGTTCTCCTATTATAATAACTTCAATAAGCCATGTTCTAATGTCACAGTAAGTCATAAACCATTAAAAAGTGGCATTCTAGTGTATGCTGTTGAATCACTCCCATTCTGCTCTTCCCTTTGTCAAATTTGGGAACAGCAAACCATGAACCTTGGGCTAAGTGTAACATGAAAACCAGTCGTCATTGTTAGTTTTCTCCAAACAAACCAATACTTGTTCTTGGCTTACCAAACACAGCTTGTTTGGAAGGAACAATGAGTGCTGCTTTGCACATTACATTAAGCCAGTGGTTGTGGTTTGTTGCTCCTGGCTCAATGAAGAGATTCAGCCACGTGCACAGCTCATTCACAGGAAACCATAGCAGTGGCTTACCGTGACGTGCAATCAGGACCTAAGAATAACCGAGGCAATGTGCATTATTTATTTATTTATTTGTCTTACATTTCAGTGAATTTGGTTCAAAAATAATCTCACTGAAGCCAATAATCAAAGTGTTGCCAAAACTCTTTGAGTCTCGAGAGAAGGCTGTTCGAGATGAAGCCAAACTTTTCGCTGTTGAGATCTATCGATGGATAAGGGATGCTCTCAGGCCTCCATTACAAAATATAAATTCTGTTCAGGTAAGCTTGGCAAGTACTGTGTTCTAGCATTCTTAGTGTAAGAAGCCGCCCACCAGTAGAGCAGGGTATATTTTTGTTACATCTTTTGACTTGAGCAAAAGGGAGGAAATAAATAAATCTTTAACCTAAGCATGAGGGAGCGCTGGGGTTTACCCAGGACTCATGCAGAGTCTTCCTAAACGAGATGCTACTTCACATAGAAGCTTAATGTGATCAGGTAACCATGTCCCTTTCTTTAGCTTTAGGCTTCAAAAGGTGGATTTTCTCCCAGACCATGTTCTAAGTATGAAGTGGCTAAGTAAAAGCAAGAGAGCAGGCATATTTGAACCCCAGTGGTGTATTTGTGTTTTCATTGGGCTTTCCCCGCTTTAAGTAGAGGAGCAATTCATAAATAAGAGCACTGTTATCAGTAAGCAAAGGAGATACTTGGAAGTAGGGTCTCGGTTTTAGGGAAAGTAAAACTGTAAATATGGTTGTACTAGGGGCTGCCAACCCCATATCCCCACACTTGGCCACCCCCTCTCCTCTTTACATCTTGCCCATCTCTTTGCCAAGCCCCACACAGGACACCCAAATCTCCCTTCACCTCACAGCTTGCCCCAACTCTCATTCCCTTTTAAAGGAGGGTGGGAGGGTGTTTCAGAGAGTGGTTTGGCAAACCACTCTCTGAAACCCCTCCTACCCTTCTTTAAACAGCTCTTGCTTAAACTTGCCTGCTTGCTGCTCTGTCATTACATTGGCCTTAGGCAGCTACACAAACTGCAGCATGACAGGCTTACACATCTACTATATAATAAGAAATGCCCACCAGACCCTAGCTTGAACTAATGTTGAACTAATATTTTCCATGAGAAATGTCAAATGTAATATTTTGTTGCATGTGTTGTTAGATCTCTCCACATTTTATCTATTTTTAAACGGGTAGATAAATTCACACATTCAAGTGAAGCACAGCATTGTATAATAGATTTATCACTTTTAACATGCCTGCCTTGTTAGCTGCCAGACTTGATAAAATGTTGCATAACTGATGTGATAGTAATTCATATGTTCAAGTTAGCAAGTAATAACTTGAGTTGTGAATTGTGTTTGACATTGTCCAAAATTTGTCAGCTATCCAATAATGGATGTCATTTTCTTGTCTTAAGTGAAAGTATACTGCTGTGAATCGCCCCACCCCGCCTTAAGACAAGAGTTTTTAGAGTCCGCTGCACACTAATTAATTTCCCTGAATTTAATTTGGTGAAAAAGCAGTTAAATTGAACCTAGGTAATGAAGAGGTGTTAATGATCTTCTGCTCTAGCTCTCCTACAGTAGCTCAGGATTATGGCAAGCTTAAGGAATAGTTTTACTTGTGACAAGGGAGAATAGCAATGCGCCCACATCAGTAGGACATCATTTCGTGTTTTGATTCTTGCAGTTAAAAGAACTGGAAGAAGAATGGGTCAAACTACCGTTATCAGCTCCCAAGCAATCGAGGTTCCTCCGCTCCCAACAAGAAATGAAAGCAAAGTTTGAGCAGCAACAAGCAGCTGGGGGGGATGCAGATGCAGGTAACTGTTGACTTGGGACTTCACAGTAGATAACCTTGCTGACTAAGAGTCAGATGAAGGTGGTCAAAAAACAAGCTGGCATAAAATGTTGATGCACATCAATCTCTAGGAAAAGTCATTGATTGCAGAGTTAATACTCTGCTTCACAGCTTATTATTTTACATATAATAAAGTAAAAATGGTGACATAATTAGCCCATCACGGACTAGTGCCATGCTGTTTTTATTGAAATTATTTGTATGTTTTATACATATTTAAAACATAACATATGTTTTAAACATTTTTAAAATTCTATTAATGTTTAATCATCTTTAAGCTGTATTGAGTCTTGTCAGAGAAGAAGGCGGAGGATAAAAATATATATAATAACAATGTCTGGCTTTATATGCTAACAATTCTTTCAATAGGAGGAGATGATGGTGATGAGGCTGTTCCACAGGTGGATGCCTACGAACTTCTGGAAGCTGTTGAAATTCTCTCCAAACTTCCTAAAGATTTCTATGACAAAATTGTAAGTGGTGATTCAGTTAACCATTATTCCTTCTGTAACCTTAATAATAAATACACAAATGAATAATCTTTCTCTGAATTGTATTTTAATGAATTGTTTTATGTTTTTGTTGTAATTTTATTGGTGTTAGCCGCCCTGAGCCCGGTTTTGCGGGGAAGGACGGGGTATAAATAAGAATTTATTATTATATTATGAATCATAGACACTAAACTATCTTCCCCGTTTTTTTGCACAATTAACTGTTGTGTTCTATGTATCTACAAAACAGCTTCATTTTTCAGCTGTCTAATTAAAATGGCTTCATGTCCAAGGACTTTAAAATATTTGATGGGAACTCCTGAGCTGTCATTGAAAGCACGTATGAATGAAAATAATAAAAGTGCTTCAGTTTATCTTGGGTTTCCAGAAGCATGTGAAGGTGCTTTTCCTGTACACACAGATGCTGCCACAGCACAAAAGTGCATCATGTCCAATAATGCATATATATAGACATAAAACATGTATATATAAAGCTACATGTTTTTCCAGAAAGAGTGCACATCTATTTGCGTCTATGTCTGCTGGTGGTAAAAGTTTTCCCTCAGCACACATAGAAAAATCTATACTGTCAGTGTAATAAACAAATGGCTGAAGAAGGCTCTGTCTGCAAGTGTTCTGATTAATCTTACAGAATTTGCAATAATTTCTGAAGACCAAGGTATATATAAATTTTATGTTTTGCATTGCAGGAGGCAAAAAAATGGCAGGAGAGAAAAGAAGCTTTGGAAGCAGTGGAAGTTCTAGTTAAAAATCCCAAACTTGAAGCTGGAGACTATGCAGACTTGGTGAAAGCTCTTAAAAAGGCAAGGACCCCTCTAATACTCAAATATTCCTTTCCAAGCCAAATATGTGGCATCACTATTACTGTATTTAAAAGGAGGTTTGATAATTCATTGGTTAACACA
Organism: Lacerta agilis; assembly: GCF_009819535.1. Taxonomy (NCBI): domain Eukaryota; kingdom Metazoa; phylum Chordata; class Lepidosauria; order Squamata; family Lacertidae; genus Lacerta; species Lacerta agilis. Next base: position 48,502,813 of record NC_046312.1, read on the forward strand.
GAGTGTGATTATAAAGTTCATTCATGGGATTGAGTTGATCATGTGACATGGCTTGAATTGCTGGAATGGAAATAGAAATGCTGACATTCAAATATGTGGGAGTGCAATTTATATAGGTGGAATAAGAAGGGGTTGGGTGGGGAAACCTAGTGTCTAGTATGGTTCTCCTGAGTTTGCAGAGGGACACTGCTGCTGCTTGTTTAGACACCCCATCCAAATAATCTGACTATTGGATTGTAATGTTCCTCTTCCCCCACAGGTTGTTGGAAAGGATACCAATGTAATGTTGGTTGCTTTGGCTGCCAAATGCCTTGCTGGACTGGCTACTGGTCTCAGGAAGAAATTTGGACAGTATGCAGGTCATGTAAGTATGCAGGTCACTACACAGAATACAGCTATTATCTGCAGAATAGAATACGTGAGGTTAGCACTGGACTGTTACTGGTTCCTGCTGCTTGAATATGAAACTCTTCTGTTAAACCTCTAACAAAACGAGATGAAAAAGAGCATCTACAGGAAGGCTTCCCTACCTCACTTTCCCCCCTTCCTTTTTTAAAGGAAAAATAAGGGCAATTTTTGATATTTAACCTTATTTTAAAGGGCTCTCTTGAATAGGCTACTCAAAACTGTGTTATTTTAAGTAGTACAAGTTCAGTGTGTTTGTTTTTCTGTGTATGGAGCAAACAGGAGTTTCCTTATTGTGCACTCTCCTAGAGCACAGTTGGAAATCAAACGTTAATTTCAACTTCTTAATACCTTGGTAATTATTGTTATAGGTTGTCCCAACTATCTTAGAGAAGTTCAAGGAGAAAAAGCCTCAGGTTGTACAAGCATTGCAAGAAGCCATTGATGCAATCTTCCTGACTGTAAGTGCATGGCTAGTGGTATTTTAAACAAGTTTAGCAGACCATGGTTTCGCAAGAACTAATATCCTTTAACCAACCATTCTAGACCACGTTACAAAATCTAAGTGAGGATATATTGGCTGTGATGGATAACAAAAACCCAACCATCAAGCAACAGACATCCCTCTTCATCGCAAGAAGCTTTCGTCACTGCAATTCTACTGTCCTTTCTAAGAGCCTACTGAAACCCTTCTGTGCTGCTCTTCTCAAGGTAGTTATTAGCATTGTAGAGGTCTGTGTTCGGCTGAAAGTAGTATGTGGAACTGGAGAGTGTATCTGTAGAGATTCTTGTGCTGGGATGCACAACAATCACGAACTGTTTCATAGAAGAATTTTATTGCAACCTGGTAGGAAAGCAGACAGCTTGCCTTAACTTTGTAGAAGAAAGGAGATCATAGAATTGTAGAGTTGGAAGGAACCCTGAGGAGAGATGAGACCGGTATGAGAGCAGTAGCTCTCCAAAGGGAGGAAAGCCAATTGCTTTTTTGTGCTTGGTTTACTATGAAAAGGGCTTACACATTGTGCATGTTTACAAGAAAAACCCAGGGCTTAAGACAAATTGTAAGAATTAATGCAGTTAATAATGTCTGTCCTTTTGCTGCAATGCTCAATGGTGGAGCATCATCCATTATTTTTTTGGTTAGATTACTCCAATTTGTTATATGTAGGGCTGTCTTTGAAGATAGTTCAGAAGCTTCAGCTGGTGCAGAATTTAGCAACTGGGTGCTCACCTAAGCAAAACAGTTTGAGCATATAACAGCAATCCTGGCCTGACTGCACTGGCTATCAGTTGGTTTGGGGGCCTAATTCAAAGGGCTGCTCTTGACCTGTAAAGCTGTATGTGGCTCAGGACCCCAAGGACCGCCTCTTGCCATATGAAACAACCCAGGCTCTGCAGTTGTAATTTGAGGTCTGGAGGCTTGGCTGGTGCCAGGCAGAACTTTTCTCTATAACCAGACCGTTGACCTTTATCTACATGTGGCCTTTTAGAAGTGGGTATAATTTTTAATGTATCTTTTCCCCCTTGGTTTTAATATATTGATGTAGGATTGTTTTGTTTTGTTTTGTTTTTCTTTTCTTTTTGTTTGTAAGTCGTTTTGGGTTACGTTGGGCAAAATAAAATATGAAGAAATGTAATAAATAATAATAGTGTGAACGAGAAATCTAGTTGGCAAACTCTTCAGGTCTTGTGTTTTTGCTACAGCATATTAATGATTCGGCTCCAGAAGTTAGAGATGCTGCATTTGAAGCCCTGGGTACTGCCCTGAAGGTGGCAGGTGAGAAAGCTGTGAACCCTTTCCTAACAGATGTGGACAAACTAAAACTTGACCGGGTAAGTCTTACTGTTCTGACACTGAATCATCAGGCTTTTGCAGTTTCTAAAGACAACAGCATTGGGGAAGCCTGCACATGGGCTTTAGGGCACTGGTGGGGAACCTCCACAGTCTGTGCTGCATTTCGGCTTGTAACCAACGTTCAGTCATGCTCTGGGGCCTCCACCCCTTCAATCCTGAGCCTTTCCCAGCAAGAGACAAGCAGTACATAGTGATGGGGAAGGAGCTTATTTAGGGATGAAGGGGGAAGAGGTGGTTAGACTTAAAGGAGCTGTGCCTCCATGTCCGTGGACTGCTTGTTCCCAGTGCAGAATTCGCCACCTCTGCCTGAAGGAAGCTTTCAGGGAAGCAGTCAAAGTCTTTTCTTTTCCATCCTGTTGAGTTTTCCTGTTGCTAAGTGGCCCTTCTTATTAAAAAGTTCCTTACCTCTGAGACTCCCACTATTTACTAAGCTTCTTTGATTCCTCTATTTGCTTTAAGAATGGCTGGGTCAAACCAGTCAGATGGGTGGGTTTCAAATAAGATTATTATTATTATTATTATTATTATTATTATTATTATTATTATTATTTAAGTTATACAGATAACACTTCAAAGTAACAAAATGTGTTAGCATGCCTAAGAAGCATTATAAGTGATTTTGGGGTGCCTTAATGGTTACATACTGAAGATTTATTGTAATGCCTTTGGTCTTCTGATTCTTTCCACTAGATTAAAGAGTCTGCTGAAAAGGTGGAGCTGGCTGGTGGTAGTAGAGCCAGTGGAGGAGCCGATAGAAAAGAGAGCAAACCTGTTGCTGGGAAGGCTCCAGCTCTTTCAGGGGCTGCAGGGGACAAAGATACAAAAGATAATTCCAAATCTGGTGCACAGAAAAAGGCACCTGCGGCTAAGGTAAGGGAAACTTAATCAGTTTACATTTTGAGTAGACCTATGTTAATATAAGGAACTAATTTCATGTTCACAATGAGGAAGTACACAAGCTGCATTGGCATATTAACAAATAGGGAGTGCTCTATCTTGGGAGCTACAACAGATCATATGGACATTGACTGCCCTTTAATAAGTATTGTTGTAAACTGTTTAGGGTATTTAAGGGTAATAACTGACACTTTGAATTGCCATCAAAATAGAATTTGTTTTGGTACAAAAAAGGGAAACTATTGCTATTGAATTTTGCACCAAATGAAGTATCCAAATGCATCTTTGAATAGAGTCCCAAGGAAAGTTCCTTACAGTAATCCAGTTGATGCCTATGGTCACACATTCCTTAGTTGTGTTGATATGCCATCAGCCTAAAACATCACATTTTGATGGCTGAGTATATGGGAAAACCAGAAATGTGATGTAGACAGATGCTAGTCTTTTGAGAAAAGGCAGTCTTGAAAATGAGAATTCCTTTCTTTTTTTACTTTTCACTCCGTTTCCTACCCTCATCCCAACAGCTGCCGTGGTCATCATTTTAAAGCTTCAGTCCAAGCTTTGCTTAAGTTGATTCAGAACTTTAACTGACTTAACCTGCTGCTTTCTTCCTGTATAGTCTGGTGGCCCACCCAAGAAGGGCAAGCAAGCTGCAGCTGGTGGGGCAGGAAGTACTGGAACAAAAGGCAAGAAAGGATCTGAAGTAAAGGAGATATTTGAGCCAGAACTCTCGGTGGGTGCTTCATCTGTGTTAAAATTCAGTGTAAAATGCTGTTTTTTTTAAAAAAAAAACCTATTCATTTTTTCCAGTGAAGGGTCATAACTCAGTGGTAGAGCATCTGCTTTGCATGCAGAAGGTCCCAGGTTCAGTCCCTAATGGCATCTCCCCAGATAGGACTGGGAAAAGGCTTCTTTCTGCCTCAAACTCTGGAGAGCTGTTGTCAGTCAGTGTAGACAGCACAGAGCTGGATAGACAAAGAGGTTTGATTTGGTACAAAATAATGTTCACATTATTTGAGTCGCTGTTAGGTCTAAACAGAGTGGTATTTCCCTAGAGTAAGTCACAAAATTAGCAAGCGCAGCCTTTTTTATTTTTTTTTATAAAGCCAGATTTAATACTTTTGTGCTGCATCTAAAGATCAGTGGGCTTATGAACATGCTGAAGATGAAAGGGGGAGAGAACATCAAGGGAATAGAGAAGGCCAGAATGGCAATTGTTTGCTGAATTACATAGTAGTAGTATTCAGGATCAGTTGAAATGTTCTAGCCATTTGTGTGAACACCAGTTTTAGGACATTTTAAAAGCAGTCTTGTAGTTTATGCATCTGCCTACCATGGATGTGAAATGGCTTGGCTATTCTTGGCCCAAATAAAAGGGAAAACATCAGACGTTTTATAGCAGTCCTGCAAGGCACAAACCTGAAGTTTTTTCTTAACTAAAGGAGTGCACCATAAGTACAGTTCAGTATAGTGTTAATTATTACACCATTTTGTACAAGTGCTCTCATGGGTATGGTTTTCTTTTTAATTTAGGTCCCTTGGCTATATAAAATATGCTGCAGCACAAGAATAAGCTACCAAAATAAGAATTTTTTCCTTTTCTCTTTCTGTTTGCAGATAGAGGTATGTGAAGAGAAGGCTTCAGCTGTCCTACCAGCTGCTTGCCTACAACAGCTAGACAGTGGCAACTGGAAAGAAAGGCTTGCTTGCATGGAAGAATTTCAAAAGGTAATCAAGAGTGTGGTCTTTTGGAAGTTAGCCTGAATCAGAGAAGTGGTCTCTTGAGCTGTAAACACCACCTGTTCATAGCTTTTGAAGTCCACAGAAACCCTTGGGCATCATACTATGCTCCGTAACCTTCTGGACTATCCCTTTCTTACTAAATGCAGAGTTTGTTCTGATGGGACATGCAAACATCTTTTTGAAGCGAGAACACTATTTCTAGGAAATTGCATTTTCCCATCTGTCAAACAACCTCTTCAGATTCATTAGCTAGTCTTGTAGCTTCACTGATGGAGTGCTGTTTAAATGCTTCTTCCCCCACACCTTTGCTTAGGCTATTTCAAAAACAGTTACATTATTGTTCCTATTTTGATGTATTATTTCCTTTTGAGGCTGAGTATTCCTTGCTTCAGCAGTCCATCAAGTGCTCATGAAGGCTTTAGGGCAACCAGTTTTGAATCCCCATATGATGTTGGTCCCATCATCCCTGCCCGTTGGTCACATTGGCTAAGGATGATGGGAGTCCCAACAATAATTATCTCCTTCCTTCTCGCCCCTGCCCACCCTTGGTAATATCTTGCTATCCTGTGTTCTTCACTTGATAGCTGTGGAACACACATCTCACTTTTTCATGAAACCTTTAAACCAGCGCACACAGTTAGCTTTACAAAGATGGAACCATAGTGATGGGGTTGTATGATGAAGATTTGATACAGTCTTCATCTCAGTCAGCATATACATTATGTGTGTTTCAAAGTCATTTTGACTTTCCCTTTCCTTAAGATAACAAGGGGGATGGGGGAGGATATTTAACCAAAACCTGGCTTAGAATTCAAAATCTACCAAACAGAGAAGCTGCTTTTGATAATTTTCATGTGAAACTTTTTAAAATTGAAAACTTCCTGAAATGAAGGAAATAATAGATAAATCTCTTGTTAAGATAATAGATGCTGTGGATGCTAAATGGAGGCCTGACTATAACTTGAAAAAGAGTTCCCAAATGAGCGCTGGAATGTATAATGTTTTGCATTTTCTAGAATTAATTATCATCTCCTACTCTTTAAGGCTGTTGAGCTGATGGATAGAGCTGAAATGCCTTGCCAGGCTCTGGTAAGGATGTTGGCCAAGAAACCTGGATGGAAGGAGACCAACTTTCAGGTAAAGCAACACTGTTGTGCTATTAATGGAGCAACTGCTAGGAAAAGCTGTAGCATTAACTACTGTAATCTTTATAGCAACTGAAATCCAGCAAAATTACATTGGTGTTTAGGAAAATGTTGAGAACTATTCTCTTCAGAATAGTATGCTGAATCAACTAAATCAGACCTGGGAACATACAAAGCTACGAGGCATGGGCTGAAGTGGAATGTTGGATACATTCACATACTTTACTTTTCCTATCTAGGTGATGCAGATAAAACTTCACATAGTCGCTTTGATTGCTCAGAAGGGAACCTTCTCTAAAACGTCTGCACAAATTGTGCTGGATGGTCTTGTGGATAAGATTGGTGATGTGAAATGTGGGAACAATGCAAAAGAAGCACTAACAGCAATAGCGGAAGCATGTCAGCTGCCTTGGACTGCTGAACAGGTATGTGGAAGGCTAACAATCGTATGAAACCAGTTTTTACATGTTTATTGGTCATTTATTTTATTTAGTCTTACTGCCATATTATTGTGGCTGCATGAGTTCTAGCTGTATTTTCAAAAGCAGTAATTTAATGAAAGTTCTCTTCATGCAATGTTAATAGAAGTTTTTTGCTCCTCAGTTTTACATTGTCCTCCTTTTGAGACTGAATTATTGGGAGCAAGTCGCTGATTCCACAGGAGGGGAAAGTGCTCTTGAGCTCAAAATCCTATTTGCTGGTTTCCCACAGGCATCTGTTCAGCCACTGTGGGAAAAGAATGCCGGCCTAGATGATTCAACAGGCTATTCTTATGTTCTTAAGATAATTGCAACAAGTTTGTGTGGCCATGTGCCATAAACTGCCTTCCAACCCTTTTTGTCTCATGGGCAGCTTAGGTGAAACAGTCAAAGGTGCCATTACAAAATGGTTGCTGCATGAGTATGGCTAGCCTCAAAATGACTGGTTCATGGGTAGACCTAGATTGCTCTTTTCATCCACCACCGTCACACTCCCTGTACACAAAATAAAAGGCTTCTGCTTGCCATGTGCAGCTGCTGATATCTTGTTAGCAAGGGAACTGCCCCATGCTGCTTCCTCTGACTTCCCCAAAAAGCCTTTTTGCAAAGCATGGGTGAGGGCAGCAACAAGCCAGATCACCAGGTTGGAGGGACAGGGTGGTGCGGAGGTGGGGGCCAGGGTTGTTATCACCAGAGGATAAAGCTCTGGGAAGAGGTCACTGCTTCAGATTCTTCCAGCCCATTGCACAGCTGAGCAATGGGAGTTGCAGGAAGTAGAGATCTTGTCATTTGGCTAATTTTCTTTTTAAGGCTTTAAAAAATCCAGTCAAAGGGAGTGGAGTGCCTCTTGGGTGCTGTTTGCAATGCCTGTAAGTGCCACTGCACCCATAGGTATCATGTCTATTTTAGAAGGTTGCATGTTCCTGATTTGTGGAGCTGGGTAAAGTCTTAATGTTTTCATTCTAGGTAATGTCAATGGCCTTTTCTCAGAAGAATCCAAAGAACCAATCGGAAACCTTGAATTGGCTTTCAAATGCAATTAAAGAGTTTGGGTTTTCTGGGTAAGTTTCAAAATACTAGAATAAAGAGCTTTAATATAGAGGAGCCATTGGACTCGTAGATCAAGCACTACAGTCAGTTATTGTGTCATCACCTAAAATGGGTGGAGAACCTCAGGCCTCGGAGCTCCCAGTTTCTCCATCTGGCCCTCTGGACCCATGCCACACACCCTCTCCCTAGACCACATCCTTCACCAGACTTGTGTTGAGTATATTTGTCTGGCTGAAATGTGTCTTTGCATCCCCCATGTGATAATTCTTTGTCATTTTCCTGGTATTTCCAGCAGTCACTAGGATATTCTTGTTGGTGTTATATACCATTAATCTGGTATAATACCATTATTTTATAACCATTTTCTTAAATTCAGGCTTGAGGAGAACCTGTGGGATTCTCCTCCCCAACAGGTTTTCCCATACAACAATGGATATATAGCCTTGACCACAAATGGTTTTAGTTGTTCATCAGTATTTTGTCAAATTCCATTTGTTCTTCTAACTGATAATAAATTCTGAAATTTATTTATTTAAGGTTTTATTTGAAACTGTTCATACCATGGGGGATTTGCCTGATTTAAACTCCCTTTAATGTTTGAAGACTCCATCATTACCCCATGGTTTATTAAGTGTCTATAGCTAAAGAATTTCTGGTTGGTTCCTGTAATTCAGTTAAAGACTTACCTGGGTCAGAGAAACTACACTAGAATTAACTACAGGCTTATCTAGAGAGATTTAAGATGGGCAATAATAGTCAAATGATGGTCAGAAAAGACACACGGCCAATAACTTTCTTTCTGATTCTTGACATCTAGCCTTTGACAAGTAGTGACAGTAAGGTGAGGCAATGTAGTTGTTCCAACTCAGAAAGAAAGTTGGAACAGGAAACAGTTGTGTTTTTGGTTTTTTTTTGCCCTACCTTCAATTCTTTAGTTGGACTGACATCTAGTCTTTCACTAAAGACTAAATACATTGGGCCTGTTTACCCACTATTTCCCCTGTCCCACGTTTCCTGTATAATGTGCAGATTCTCAGCAAGGAATTTTCAAACCGCCTGCCTCAGGAAAATGGAACTAGTTCAGTTCTCAGGATTATCAAACACATTTTCTTGTAGGTACCATTTGAATTGCAATCCCCTTGTGAAAACAGACAAAATACATTGTGTAAATAAGAGCTGAACAGAAAACTAGAAATTTAAATTCCATAGCTTCTTACAAATTGTTCCAAAGCAAACAAGTAGCTGTCCCATATCTTGCTATTTTATATGCATTGTTGTGCTGCTTTCAGCTAATATGTGCGTTCCCCCCCTCCCCCCAGATTGAATGTGAAGGCTTTTATCAGCAACGTTAAGACTGCTCTTGCCGCTACAAATCCTGTGAGTAAACTTCTCTTCAAACTAAGATCTAAATACTGTCTGAATGGTTGAAATTGAGCCTTTCTTTTTCTTGTTTGACAGGCGGTGAGAACATCTGCAATTACCTTATTAGGTGGCATGTATCTGTACGTGGGGCCCCCTTTGCGGATGTTCTTCGAGGATGAGAAACCTGCTCTTCTTTCCCAAATAGATGCTGAGTTTGAAAAAGTAAGCTTTTTCCAAAGCGCTGCAAATGTTCGTATTCAGCAGCTTATTGCACCAATTTAGGAGCCTTAGCTTGTGCAACTTTCAGTTAAGATACAGTGTTGTGCAGGCATGTGAACCAAGATGATGTAACTGTCTAACCACTGCTGACACCTACCCCCAAATATGCATGCTCATTTGACATTTCAGATGCAAGGACAAACACCACCTGCTCCAACTCGAGGCAATACCAGACACGTGGCTGGCAGTGGAGATGATGGGGAGGAAGGAGATGAACAAGAGGACGCAGGAAATGATGTTGTGGATCTGTTGCCAAGAACTGATATCAGGTTTGTATGGCTTCGGCATGCCGAGGGCAATTTTTATAGCTACAACTTCAACATGCAAATTTATAGCTACTCATCTGTAAGCTATGTTGTAAATTTGTATTCTCTGTATGCACTGTTAAGATACTTATAGTGTATTTCATCTTGTTTAACAGAAACTATAATCTGAGGTGTTAACTTTTTCTCTTTTTAGTGATAAGATCACATCTGAATTAGTGTCTAAGATTGGTGATAAAAACTGGAAAATCCGAAAGGAGGGTCTGGATGAAGTAGCAAGCATAATTAATGAAGCCAAATTCATACAGCCAAGCATAGGCGAACTTGCACCTGCACTGAAGAGTCGTCTTAATGATTCCAATAAAATCCTGGTAGGTTATGTTAAGCTGTAGAATTGAAAATAAACTTGTTGTAGTCTGTCATCTTCCAGTTATGAATACCAGTTTCATTTACATCTTTCATGGAGGATTATCTAGTATGACATTATCTAGTATGACATTTTAATGCAATTTAATCCATTTCCTACAATAAGATCTAGAGTTCTACAATTGGTAGTTTGTCTATTGATGTGGATGTTCTTTTGGCACAAACAGTGGAAATGGTACAGCTATAAATATATTCTGTGCACCTCAGAGAACCTGCTCTGTTGCTGTCAAAGCAGAGGAAATGCACTGTACTACTGAAAGCACAACATTAGTACAATTGAGCTTTGTTAATCCCTTTGTTGCACATGCTCCAAAGCACAGCTGGGCAGATTTCATAACTCCCCGTTAATGGTTCTTCTGTTTGTCCTGAAAGTCCACTACAGATGATCATGATTCTGTGATTTGAAAGAAATGCAAATTTAAATTACAACACTACTTTGATTATAAATGCCCATAAAATATGTGAGTTTGTAGTTTTCCCTACAGTTGCAAATGCCGTTTTCTGTATGTACACAGCTGTTTTCCAGTGGACAGTAATTTAATTATTTTGTTACTTTTTCTGCTTCTTATCTATCAAAAACAACAACAGTAAGTCTGTCTAAATGGGCATCTGTTTGCAACCAAGTTCCATATTCAAGAAACTGCCTAGACTGCTTGGTTTTGTACTTGCTTGGAATAGGCTTACACTTAAATCAGTCTTTGGGGAAGCCAGAATGGACTCACCACCCTATGATCGTTGCTGGTTTTTAAAGTGACCTATCTTTAAGGATCTTGAATTGCATAGCTCCCTGTTATAATTGGAGAGAGGCTGACGGAGACAGCAATTAAGAAAGTATACTTGTGAGAAAGTATCTGAACTCTATTTTACTGTTGTGAACACACACACACACACACACACACACAGAGAGAGAGAGAGAGAGATAGGGGGGAGGGAGCTTGAAGGCAATAAAGAGAGGGAATGCTAACCATTCCACAGTGCTCAATTGGAACCAGTATCCCACAACTGATCAGAAAGAACCTACAGTATTTCTATATAGAGTCACAACTCTGCTAGCTTTTATTGTAAGGGTACCAGTACTATCCAGTCATTTGACTAGCATGGGATCTCCAAATAGCTTAAAACCTTAATGTTCCAAAGGTCCCTTGTTCACCTCACTTCAAATGATCTAGGATGTGGCAGACCCATATGGCTTTAGATTCCTCAGTTCCTTCTTTCTCCTAGTCATCCAATAAGAAAAACAGTTCACAGAGAGAGCAAGAGATATGGTCCTACCTCTCTTTAAAACCTAAAAACCTTGGTGATCAGAGCTCAACAGCCATGGGCAAATCATGAGTGACATAAAGCCCTGGAGTAATCTAAGCACCCTTCTGCTAGTAACACTTCAGTTTAGAATCCCAGGAAAATGCCTCCCCCCCCCCACACACACAGAGAGAGAGAGAGAGAGAGAGAGAGAGAGAAATAGATAGGTTTGACACCCAGGGAAGTAAACATACATCAACATTTCCAATTTCCTCTTTTTCTGATGTTTAGGCTGCAAGTGTTTACATAGCAAAAGAAACTGCATGCAAGAGGGAAATGTTGGAACCTCAGGGTTTACATAACGGCAATATGGGGGGGGATTACAAAGGGGATGGAACCCCCAAATCAGCTGAATGAGGACGGAGCATCCAAAGTATCCACAGAATACTGATTCATCGCAGAAAATCAAGAGAAGGGATTGAATGTTGTCACTGGGAATGTGAATATTAGCACTCCACAATGCAACATTTTATTACCTACAAGTTAGAGAACACACTGCTTCACAAGCTTCTAAAAAAGAGAGATGACACACTGGATCATTAAAATGGCCAGAGCGGGTAGACTAAGACAATTTCAGAGTTAAAGTTCACGTGCTTCTTCTGTTTCCAGGTACAGCAAACCCTGACCATCCTTCAACAACTTGCTACTGCTATGGGCCCAAATATCAAGCAACATGTGAAAAACCTGGGCATTCCCATCGTCACAATTCTTGGAGACAGTAAGGTAGACTCACATATTTCTCAGTGCAGCCTGTAGAAATGAAGATTATTTGAGACCAGAATCACTTTGTTTCTTGTTTGAATATGACCTCATTTAACACTGACATATACCACTGTCCCTTATTAAAGTTACTGTCCTCTTCCTCCTCTCTGTAACCACCAGTGTTGTGTGGTGTTGGGAAGCTGGGAAAGCAATGTGGCCTTATTAGCCACTGCTGTGTGGGGTGGACACACCCTACCACTGGCATGCAGCACTTCTAATAGCATTAGTATACTCAGGATTCAAAGTTTTGTGTCTCTGTTGTAGAAAATGTACACTTTTTTGTATGTGCTGTAATTTCCACATCAAGAAACAGGTGTAAGTTGAATATTTCGCTGAGTTCAGGTGCTGTCCACAAAACACTGAGTGCACACCCCATTGAAAGTAGTTTAAGTACAGAAAGGTCACATCAGCACTAATCCTCGTTCAGCAAGTGATTAGTGCATGGAAGCTGAGTCAGGGTGAGGTTTGAGGTCAGTTAGGGAAGAGGGGAGAGTACAAGGAAGACTAAATTCCTTTCCTTCTTCCTCCAAAATTATTTTGTAAGTATCATACACAAATGTGTTAGACAGGTAGGAACTCCTTATAAAAATCATGGAGTCTTTTCATGGCTCTCCACTGGGGCCTGTATAATAAGAAGCCATAGTTCCCTGACCCTTGCAGTCTTTCAAGCGATCTGCATACTGTAATAAAAGTACCTTTAATGGGAAGCATGGGGGGGAGAGAGAAATCTTTGCAAAAAGATCCCCAAACCTTGCTCAGTTGATTTTCTTACCACTGCTGAAGTTTAGCATGTGTAAATCTTGTTTTTTCTTCAGAGTAATGTCCGAGCAGCTTCTCTGACAACTGTGAATGCCTGGATAGAGCAGACAGGCATGAAAGAGTGGTTGGAAGGGGAGGACCTTTCTGAAGAGCTCAAGAAAGAGAATCCTTTCCTACGGCAAGAGGTAAAAGATTGTTCCATGTAAATGAGTTTTGCATTTATCCTTTGTGAAGAGAAACAGAGGAAAGCTACTTTATATTATGTCAAATTGGGCAGGTAAATTATTTATATATGTAATGTAGTGAAATGAGGCCTTTCTTTGTATTGTACTTTTGGATGCTCCAGTTCCTTTAAGTGTCCCAAGAGTGGCAAGTATCGAATAGGAATTTTCTGAAGCAATTTGAGGGTTCATTATTTTGTTCTTGAACAAAATGTAAACTTGTACCAACAACTATTGTTCTCATTTTTTGTATATTTTAACCACATTCCTTTACTTGTACCAAATGTTGCACAAGCGAAGTTCTGAATGTACAGCAGGACTTCCTGCGCACATCCGAACTCTCTGCAGCTCATTTCGAGAGAGGGGAAGCAGAAGTGGAGGCCTTGCTGTGTGAATGGAAGTCTCTTCCCCTCAAGTGAGGAGTTAGCCAGGCAAGAGTGGATTAATCCCCTAAGCCAACTACACCAGGCAAGATCACAACACACAGAAATAGTGATGAATATCTCAGCAATACCTTCCTCTCCCCTTTCGCAGTTATTTTTACCCCTCACTGCAGATTCAGTCATGCAGGTTCATATCTTCTGAACTGGGAGCAGGATATTCCTATGACCACAACTAAATAAACTGTGTCATCATTTGGTTATTACATTTGAGAGATGTTCTGTAGGACATGGAATAAGATTTCTGGGAACCTTCTGAAAACATTGGATCTGCAGAAAATGAGTGTACTTGTGTCTATAAGCAGGGATTCCTGTTTATATCCAAGGTGTATTGCTTTCTGCAGAATTAAGGGATCTTTCTTTTCTCCCAGCTTTTAGGTTGGCTGGCTGAAAAGCTGCCCACTCTCCGCTCTGTTCCATCAGACTTGGTTTTATGTGTGCCTCACCTATACTCTTGCCTTGAAGATCGAAATGGAGATGTCCGTAAAAAGGCACAAGATGCTCTGCCATTCTTTATGATGCATCTAGGCTTTGAGAAGATGGCCAAAGCCACTGGCAAGCTTAAGGTATAGCAAACAAACAAAATAGCTGAGTACAAATGGTGTGTGTGTGTGTGTGTGTGTGTACACATCTGCACACATGTCTCTGTAATACCATGATTTGCTTTATGGGAAATTAAATAATGGAGAAAATGTAGTTCATAGTAGAGCATTTGTTTTACATGCCAAAGTCTTGAGATCAATCCCTGGTTTCTCCAGGTAGTGCTGGGAAAGAATTTTCTCTGAAAACCTGGGGTCAATATAACCAACACTGAGCTAGCTGGACAGATTTTCTGATTCTATATAAGGCAACTTATAAAACTGCAAATTAACAACTTTGTACATTGGACAAAGTATAGTCACAATATCGTTAGTGCTGGGAATGTGATCACTGTCTTCTTTCAACTATGTTGACCCCCAGATGACTGTTTCGAAAAAACTATTTTCCATGTATGTAGTGACTTGCAAAATAGGAGGCATGTGCCATTAGGTGCCTTTTGCTTTCTTTTGCTTTCTAGCCAACTTCCAAAGACCAAGTACTGGCCATGCTTGAAAAAGCCAAAGCTAATATGCCTGCCAAACCTGCTCCACTTTCCAAGGCATCTTCCAGAGCAATAGGAACTGCTGCAGCCAAATCTCAAGTTGCATCAGGTAATCTTTCTTCATTCCATTGACATCCCACATTGAGCAAACCTGTATTTTAAGAGGAATAGAGGTTCCATTATATTTATAAACCAGGTGTGTCTACAGCTAGATACTGCAAAATCTAGGAGATTATAAACAGGATCTTACTGAAGTTCCTTGGGTCTATGGAATAGAAGCCTGTAATCACAATCTTATGGTCATGATGTGCTGTCTGGGCAAGGAGCAGTCATTTTAAGCATATTGTTTGTAAGTTTCGACCTATCTGAATTATTTCCACACTGGTTTCACATTGAATAAAATGGAAAAGGTTTTAGTTTTTCACCTAGCATGTTTCTTCCCATAGTATTGGAACAAAAGACTTGGGAGACTTACAAGTGGCGTGTCCTATGTTACCCTCAGAATATGTGTAATTTGCAGGAGGTCTGTTGGGGTCAATTGACAAGAACAATTTCTTTGCCTATCTTGGGATACTAGCTGAGTAGGCCAACACTAAAGGAATGGTTTCCCCCCTCTTGTATGGATAAGCAACATTAAAGGTAGAGCAACACTAAGAGCTCAATCAATCTTAGATACTTCTGGATGTACAATTTGCTGCTTCAGCAAGATCCAAACAAATATATGAAGTTTATATTGTGTCTTAGTGATGGTTTCCTTCCTAATATGAACCAAATAATGTCTGGATTCAAAGAGGTCTAGCGTATAAGACGACTGGGCGTATAAGACGACCCCCAACTTTTCCAGTTAAAATATAGAGTTTGAGATATACTTGACCACAGATTCTCCACCCAGCGTATAAGACGACCTCCGACTTTTGAGAAGATTTTCTTGGATTAAAAAGTAGTCTTATACGCCAGAATATACAGTACTTCTCAAGGGTTTGAGCATGTCTAGTGTGGATTAGCTGTGTGGATTCTTTGAGCAGGAGACATATTTTTCATATGTCTAAGAAAGGTGGTGTAAAAATTCTGACATAAACAGAACATTGCAAAGCATTTGTGAAAGTTGCTTTTAAAAGTAGTTTGCAATGTGACATGTGGTGCAAGCTGAAATCTGCTTTATGTGGGGGGAACTTGTTGCATGCTGGGTCTGATTCCAGCCTTATTGTGTAGTTAAAATTATGTTGCTCTGAAGGTTCTGGTGAAGATTATTCGTCCAGCACCATGGAGTCCAAGGCTGATGCCAAAAAAGCCAAAGCAGGAGGAACGGCCCCAAAATCCAAGGTAAATTCTACTTCAGCACAAAGGAAGTGGTCTACAAGGTTGAGGTCTATGAAGTTTCATTGTGTTTGTGTATATTTTACATTCAGTATAAACTATATGGAGATTTGATAATTAAGAAGTTTAACAATCCTGTTCTATAAAATAAACAGTTTTGTGGTATAATGTGCACTCTGGAGCAAAATCTCAAAATATATTGAGGGTGGGGTTTGTTTTAAAGGGGGGTAGGACTGGGTAGCTGGGATAGCCAGAGTTTTTGAAAAGCCACTACTAGGAATAATAGATATTATTGGACTGAAAGGGACCCATCTGATTCCATGTTAGGCCATATTTGTATGTCCATTTATGTTCATACTACTTTTAGGAGCTGCTTATTGTGAGTGATGGGAGCTAAGGTTGGTTGGCAGAGCCAGAGCTGATGGTGGAGCACTTTTTCGCTCTGTCTCTGCTGCCACCATCACTCTCTTCCTCTTCCTACCCTGCAGCAGCACTCAAGTAACCTTCCCCCCTAAGCCTAGTGCTTCCCCTCTTCACCCCACCCTGTAGTAATGAGAATAAACAAAGAGTGAGAGAATGGGAATTTTATCTCCAAGTACAATTGCCATGTCAGGGAGGGTGATTTGGAAGTGGGGGAAAGGATGTGGTGCACAGGGAAGGTTTAATCCTCCTTTCCCTGTTAGGCAGTTAGGGATTTAAAAAGTCCCATTTACACAAATGGGTCCCTTTTTCTAAACCTAATTGCCACGTGGAGCTGAGGAGAGGAGTCTGTGGGCTGACTGTTCCCCAGTCTTACCTTTAGATGCATTGTAGTTCCTATTTGGAGTTTTTAAGCAGGTACAGCAGGCTTGCACATAACGAAGAATGGTCCATATTTACCTTATGCAACACACATATTAGGGATTAAAAATATTGCTGATGTGGCATACACCGTAGGTATAATGGTATGATTTGGAGCCTGCTATTAACCACTGAGCATTTTATGACTTATTTCAGCATTCTGATGCTAGTACAAACCTCACCAAAGGCAATAGCAATCTGACAAAGAACAAGCCTACCAAACAGGTAATAAGTGGGTATCACCCGTGACTAGTGCACTGACCAGGAAGGAACTCTTGCTACACTAAAAACTTGCGCACTGTGGTGGGCTTTTTCTTCCTTGTACTAAAATATACACCTGAAGGCTTCAGCACACATTTTAACACAACTTATGAGTGGGCAATCTCTTTCTCCTGCATGCTAGCGGGATAGTGTTTCTTCCGAGTAAAACATACTCGGAGTGCAGTGCTACACTACCTGCTCAGAAGTAAGTGCTATTGAGTTCAATGTAGCTTACTCACAGGTAATTGTGTAGGATTGCAACCTAGGAGACTGTGATTTTGAAAGAGTGTACTCAGTGTTGTGGTTTTTTTAGGGTATACAGGGGAAGAAAGTACCAAGCAAATCCAACTTGAAGGAAGATGATGACAGATCTGGTCCAGTTTTTATCTTAGTACCAAATGGGAAAGAGCAAAGGATGAAAGATGAAAAAGGATTAAAGGTGAGAGAAATTAACAACCTCTGATCTCTAGGGCTATGTTGGAACTTTGATACAGAACCTGTTACTCGGTCTTTAGGATGTTTGGCAAGGGTTATAAGAGTGCTTTTGCAGACAATAGTATTTGTGTGTAGAAACTACTGTAAGTTAAATGCTGTTCATTTTAGGAGTAACATTTTAATGCTTTTTCATTAAAAAAACACAACTGTGTTTTCCACACAAAAGTGCTAGAGAGGAAACATATGAGCTTGATGCTTACTGCTTGTTTGTATAGCACTAAACTATTGTTGCCAGTTAGGCAGGGGTTGTTGTTGTTTTTTTGAGGCGGTAACCACTGCACTTTGTGGTAGAGGACTACTTTACCACAGAGTGTTACAGCTAGAGTGGCCAACGTTGCTTTTTCCTCCTTTTCTTGCTGCATGGGCTGCACCACAAGAGTGGTCTGCATGTCAAGTAAATGGCCGCTCTAGCCACGCCACTTTGGGTCATGCCAAAATGCCTCTGGGGGGCGGGAAGCAGTGGTGGTGGAGGAGGAGAAAGGCAAAAGCAGGGAGGGGGTGCATACCAGCACCTCCTGTTTTCAAATAAAGCACTGCTATTAAGTATGAAATGGGTCAATGCAATTGGCGTAGGTTCAGTCTACTCCACTTAAAAGGTTATTGTGAGGGTAAAATAATACTGTACTGGGAATTGAAACAAATTTTATTGTATCCATATTTAAGTCAACAGATACATTTGTGAAGGAAAATATTTTCCATCTCTTTACAAACATGAATTCCTTTTGATATCTATATAATTAGAAGACTGGTACTATTTACATATTTTTGAACCTAAACCATCTAACACCAGATGTGTTACCAACCAAATAAATCATTATAGGTATATTTTCTTTAAAATAAGCAGTCTCCCTCTCCCCTTCCTAACCTTGAGGTGAATTTTTTAGGTTCAGGGATTGAAGTTAATGCTGTTCACACCTTCTCTTGAGCAGGGTGCTGATAATGGTTTCCCTCCCTCGCAGGTTTTGAAATGGAACTTTACTACTCCTCGTGATGAATATATTGAGCAACTGAAAACTCAGATGTCCAGCTGTGTTGCCAGGTGGTTGCAAGATGAGATGTTCCATGCAGATTTTCAGCACCACAACAAAGCTATTGCTGTTATGGTTGAGGTGAGAAGACTGTATTTGCGGTTGTAGATGAAGAATTATAGTAGCAACACGGGTGGTGAAAGTATAAAGGAGGTTTCCCCGAGCATGCAAGCTTTGGAAACTCCCTGTTCAACACAGAGCTCTGCATTATAGTCTTCTAAGAACAGGGCAATTAGTATCTGCCTCCCAGTTTTCTCATCTGGGCCTTGTGCAACAGGTGTATGCAGTGAAGCTAATTATAGGAGCCGATGCAAGTAGCTATTATGCGTTTGTGGGCCGGCCATCTTTCAGTGTCTGATACCAGGAAAGCTTCCTAGTTATTGTTTGGCTCTTCAGATGATTACTTTTATTTTAAGTGCTGCCTATTTGTCCGAACTTGACACTGCAATCTGCTTTCTCTTCTAGCACTTGGATAATGAAAGGGATGGAGTGATCAGCTGTCTGGATCTAATCCTGAAGTGGCTCACACTGCGATTCTTTGACACCAACACAAGTGTCCTGATGAAGGTCCTGGAGTACCTCAAGCTGCTTTTTGCCATGCTGAACCAAGAAGAGTACCATCTAACTGAAAATGAGGCCACCTCCTTCATCCCCTACCTTGTTTTGAAGGTATCCAAATCTGGCAAAAGTTTTTGAGTCACGTCACTCACAAATTTCACTAAGCCCACCTTTCTCTGGAGCTTGCAAAACCAGAACTGGAAAACAGTTACCATTCTAGCCAATAGGAATGAGTATTCCAATTTCCATCAGTTCTGCCTTTCATGGCATTTCCCACTAATGGGGAATATGAACCTTTCTCCCTCCTTGCTGTATCCAGTGATCCAAACACCCAGGGTATTCTTTTTTTTTAAATGGATTATTACAACTCGTATATACATCATACAATATCCATCATTTATCCCTTATCCTCATACTTCCTAGTATTCTTTTCCCCCAGTCACTGGAAGGCACAATGTTTGAGAGAAAGACTTGGCTGGGGTGGACTAGGAGCCAGCTCCCTCCAGAATAAGCATACTAATGGCTTCTTCCAGCTTCTGTAAATCTGCAAATATTTCCTTCTCACCTTCCAGGTTGGGGAACCAAAAGATGTTATCCGCAGAGATGTGCGTGCCATTCTAAACAGGATGTGCCTTGTCTACCCAGCTAGCAAGATGTTCACTTTTATCATGGAGGGAACAAAGTCAAAGAACTCAAAACAACGGGCAGGTGAGATGCTTTAGCACAGAGGTTTCCAAACTTTTCATATTGGTGACACACTTTTTAGACATTCATTTAATGACACAGTAATTCACTTTTACTATCAAACCTGAGGTTAAACTAACCCCTTTCCAGCCCCAGGAAGAGTGCACGGATCGTTCGTGCAACACAGCTACACGCTGCAGCCGACACACTTAATGGGTTGTGACACACAGTTTGGAAAGCTCTGCATTAGCAGAAGCTGTTGGTCACTAAAATGCACTGCAGATCAGGATATTAAATTTACAGAAACAAAGCCTTGTGGTCCCTTATACTACAATAATTATGTCATAAGATTTTGTGGACTTGAATCCATTTCAACATAGGAAGCTGCCTTATGCCATTGGCCCACCTAACTCATTATTGTCTACCTTGAGGGATGGCTAATGCATTGCCCTCCAGATGTTGCCGTACTAAAGCTCCCATCATACCTGACCATTGGCAATGCTTGCTGGAGCTGATGAGAACTGTAGTCCAATAATATCTGAAGGGACCACATTGGCTACCCTGGTCTACACTGACTGGCAACAGCTCTCCGTGATTTCAGGAAGGTGCGTCCTGATGCCAGAATATTCTGGCATTCATAAACTAATTTTCACCCATTATGCAATTTTTATGAAAATCATTATTTCTATTCAGCCAAAGGAAACTGTGTTTCTTGATGAGTTGTAATTCAGAGGCTTTATGCTGGAGTTTTGGATTAAGTTTTTCAAGCAGTGCTTTCTTGAAAACTTTTAAGCAAATGAATGAAAAATGTGAACTAGCAAAGACTTAATTCTGGGTTACTCAGCATTCTTGAAGACAAAGGATTGCATCCATTATTCGTCATATATACAGTAGAGCAATTGAAAGTAATGTACATTTACTAACTAACATAGGTCTATTAATTTAATTGATTTTGTAACTTAGTTGGATACCACTCTACCTCTCCCTTGCAAACACATGGGGTTCATAAAATTACTATAAAAGATCCTATTTTTATTCATAATAAATCAGTTTTAGAATATACAGAAGCATCAACAAGTATTGTGTAAACCAAATGGGTATAGCCTTCTGTTTTCATAGATGTCCATTTCTGTTTGGTTTCTCTGTAGAATGCTTGGAAGAGCTGGGATGTCTTGTTGAATCATACGGCATGAATGTGTGCCAGCCAACTCCAGGCAAAGTCTTAAAGGAAATTGCCATTCATATTGGTGACAGGGACAACACTGTCAGAAATGCTGCACTCAACACCATTGTAACAGTTTACAATGTTCATGGAGACCAAGTGTTCAAGCAGATTGGAAATGTGAGTAAACAGAAATGGACAGGCAATATTTAAAATATTGAATGTTTAGTAGTGTGTCACTCAGATAATGTCATGAATGGATGGTCAAGTTCCTCAGGTCATTTGCAATTAATGTTGAAAGCTCTGTTTGAGTGTCAGGAACAAATATACTTTTTTTAAAAAAAATATGATGAATTCTGAACTCTAGAACAGCTATGAATTGTCTTGCCAGAGTGGTGCATGCTCTAGTTATCTCCCGCTTGGACTACTGCAATGCGCTCTATGTGGGGCTACCTTTGAAGGTGACCTGGAAACTGCAATTAATCCAGAATGCGGCAGCTAGACTGGTGACTGGGAGTGGCCGCCGGGACCACATAACACCGGTCCTGAGAGATCTGCATTGGCTCCCAGTACGTTTCCGAGCACAATTCAAAGTGTTGGTGTTGACCTTTAAAGCCCTAAACGGCCTCGGTCCTGTATACCTGAAGGAGCGTCTCCACCCCCATCATTCAGCCCGGACACTGAGGTCCAGCACCGAGGGCCTTCTGGCGGTTCCCTCACCGCGAGAAGCAAAGCTACAGGGAACCAGACAGAGGGCCTTTTCGGTAATGGCGCCTGCCCTGTGGAACGCCCTCCCATCAGGAGTTAGAGAGATAAACAACTACCTGTAATTTAGAAAATACCTGAAGGCAGCCCTGTTTAGGGAAGTTTTTAATTTGTGACTCTGTATTGTATTTTGGTATTTGTTGGAGGCCGCCCAGAGTGGCTGGGGAGAGGGGTATAAATAATAAATTATTATTATTATTTTTAGGAGTAAGTGCTGACTTCCTTGTAAGGAATGTATTTATAAACAGCAACATACAAAAGCAGTTTGGCTTCTCTGTTTGCTTTGAGCCTTGTAATTCAAAATACTTTAGGACTATTAGAGCAGGGAGGAGCTGAAGGTAATTGCATCAGTCGGAGAAGGCACATACAAGCCACTCAGCCTCATCTCACAAACCGGCAGTGGCATACTGATACAGTGAGACAGTTTGAGACAAAGTATCCAAACAATTAACCCCTGTGTTGCAAACTGGAATCAACGACAATACAGGCAACATGATGACCAGTAGCACTACAATTCTGATTGCATTTTATACATGACATAGTACAACATAAACAAATATATAGACTTATAAGGTTCTCTTGTGAATCTAAAGCCAAATAAACACAGGTCTGTGAATCTCAGAAGGTCTGTTGAAGCAATGTGAGTCTTTGAATGAAACAATATAATAGATGCTATCCGGTAGGTCAAGCTGTAAAGCTTTATATTTGCGTTCTATGGTGCTGAGGTAGTAAGCCAACAACAACGTAGACAGTGATCCCGCATAATTTGACTGTTTCGCAGGAATCTTCTTCAGCACAACTACAAAAGAATTATTAAAACGATGACCTGCATATGCATGAAAACTACATAAACTCAACACATTACATCACATTGCTTCTATACTATGTCATGTATAAAATGCAAAAAGAATTGTAGTGCTACTGGTCACTGTGTTGCCTGTATTGTCGTTGATCTTGAGACACAAAGCAGAAGCACATAATTTATTCCATGATTCTTGTCTGCATTGAGAGGTGCACTGGGAGTAATGGGAGCACCCAGAATGTACCATAGGCAAGTGCAACGCAAAGAGAATAGGTTGGTTTCCAAAATTGACAAGGAATTTGGGGAAGCAATAGCCCCTTCATTTTATTACATAGTTGTGCATATAGGAGAAGATAAAGTGGGTCTCAGATCTTATTGAAAAGTAGATTCACATGGTTGTCCTCTGAGGTGCCATTTGACAGAGGGGTGGGGGTGCACTTGCCTACAGGAAACTAGAGGTGGAAGTTCCCAGGGGAAGTGACCGCCTTCACTCTTTGGTTCATTTTAGTCCATAACCACTCTGTTGATTCCTAATCAGGATTATATGGGAGGCAATGAAGCTTTGGCTTTTCCTTCCTTCATGAATACCTGATTTCTCTAATTCCATCAAATTCTTCATAAATAGATGTTGCTTTTTCAGTGGTTGAAACTATATAATCATTCACTAAGCAAGTATTATTGCAATCAATTTTCCCCCCAAAATTGCTGCTTCTCTAAATTCCTTTAGCCTGTTTCCCAAACTGGACTGTGTATCCTTCACAACGCTGTAGAGGGTGTTGTTGTGTTGGTATTTTATTTAATTAAACAGCAGATTCTGCCTGTTCCTACTTGATGCTTGAAGGAGTTTTGGTACACTTTATAACTAAAAAGGCAGTACAGCAGTAGGCATAATTGCTGAGTACAGGAACTAGGCTAAGGGGTGGGGTTAGCTGTATTGTAAGTCTAGTAGTACATAGGAACAGCAAAGTTTTCGAAACTCTCTTAATGGCATTGGAGTCTGAACTAAGGAGCATACCTGTCATGGCACTGAAAAGTTGCTGCTCTTGTACAGCTTTCGGAGAAAGACATGAGCATGTTGGAGGAGCGAATAAAGCGGTCTGCTAAGAGACCAAATGCCACTTCAGCAAAGCAGGTGGAAGAGAAACCACAGAGGACTCAGAATGCCAGTGCCAATGCTAACATGCTGAGGAAAGGACCGGCTGAAGACATGTCTTCCAAACTCAAGTACGTAAAGTGGGGAAATGCAGTGTTTGCCTGACATTTCCACAGTCTGTGCAAAAAGCATACCTTGCTGTTGCCTCGTGTTTTTGTCTTTTGTTTTAATCATCAATGTCTGCATGTGTCGCAAACTGCAAAAAATGCTGCAAATCAAAATGTTTGAACCTTACTTCATTTGTTTTGTCGTGTCTTGAATGCTTTCTAAATGGTATTGTGCCTTTTTTCACTGCTTCTCCATGGACAGAATTATGTATCGCACTTATAGGATGTAAGTACTGACCACTAAATCCTTGGTAGCAGGGCTCTTATAGCTTTGTCTTACCTTTCCCGTGCCCTAATCCTAAATATACCCGAGAATAAGTCCCATTGATTTCAATGCAACAATTCATATTAAGTGTTGTGTTTGGGAAGCCT
The DNA here is from genome assembly GCF_009819535.1 of Lacerta agilis. Taxonomy (NCBI): domain Eukaryota; kingdom Metazoa; phylum Chordata; class Lepidosauria; order Squamata; family Lacertidae; genus Lacerta; species Lacerta agilis. The sequence continues at coordinate 48,526,823 of NC_046312.1, forward strand.
GGCTTCAATTCCCATCTTTGCTGTGAAAATCATTGAGTGGTGTCAGGCAGGTTGCTGTCTCTTGGCTATGTTTTTGTTTTTTAAAATAATACTGATAATAGTGGCTTACCTCTCAGCTGTAAAAGAGCTAAACTTTGCAATTTTCAGGAATCTGACTAGTGTTAGTGTCAGCTGGATACATTGTAAGACCAAATTGCTTTAACCCTTCCAGTCTTGAGTCACTGGTAGAAGATTTGAGATACCTGGAGCCTGATCAGCATCAAATGTAATGCAGCAGCTATTATTTGGGAAGATCATACAAGGAAATTAAAAGTAAAATCTAAGCTTAAAAGCACTTCTGGAAATGGAACACTTCTTGTTCCTCATGCCATGTGTTTTTTTTTCTATTCTAAAATGCCCTTTTGTGTAGACAGGCTCTAGCAAAATAGGCATAATGGGGAGTTGAATTTGGAGAGTGCAAAACTCATTCTAGGGCATTTTGTGCTCGCTGGGCTGCATTTACAGTATTGTCTTTCCCTTATATGGGAAGAGAGCCGAATAATGAACCTACCAGGATTGTTTTACTGTCACATTTAGTTTAGCATTGTGCAGTAGTGCATGTCTTTGCTGCTGCCCGCGCTGCAAAGCCTATAGGTGTTGAGGGGAAGCCAGCAGCACATTATCAAGAAGTTCTGGATTCCCAGCACCTACAGTAATTGCTGATGGGGCTGAATAGATTTCCTTAACTATGTTGATATGAAAGCTTAGAAACTAGTGATAGATGCTAGCATGGATTGTTGCATCCGCCATAATAATCAGGTCCACAAATGTTAGCTTGGCTTAATAGCCAACCATTACTTGTGATCACTATGAACTTTTCCCCAAATCCTGCAAAAGCCCAGAGAGAAAGAGAAACATATTTTCTCTCTAGAGTCCTCTGTGAACTGCAAAAAACTTGGGGAAAGGATGGGTAATTGATTTGGCTGTGCCTCTTGCAAAATCCTATCAGGAAGGGAGAAAAGGCACCGTTCTCCAAGTTATATGCTACTCAGGGAGAACTTGAAAAGGTTTGTGTGCGCTGGGGGTGTGTGATGGAGGGGCAGTCACCACGGGTGACATGATGGGTAGGTTTGTGGAACGCTGATAATTAAAAATGCTTTTCTTGGTTTCTATAGCCAAGCCCGTAACATGAGTGGCCACTCGGAGACGACGCATGCAGTTCCACGGGAGTTTCAACTGGATCTAGATGAGATAGAAAATGACAATGGCACAGTGCGATGTGAAATGCCAGCACTTGTCCAGCACAAGCTGGATGATATATTTGAACCAGTTTTGATCCCTGAACCCAAGTGAGTGAAGATCAAGGGCTGTTAATGAGGCAACTCTCTCTCTCTCTCTCTCTCTCTCTCTCTCTCTCTCTCTCTCTCTCTGTGTGTGTGTGTGGTTTAGGTATATCAATCTCCTAGATGAAGCCAAGTTCCCTTATATAAAGGAAGCTTCAGGGAGAAGCTTTAAAATGTGGAAACTATGTGTCAAACCAGGAAGGCTTTCAAACTGCACTTTATATAGCTGCTTATTCTTTCAAATATCATCTCCCTTCCCCAAATATTTTTATTAGCCACATGTACAATGGCTAATATCTTCATTCACATTCATACTAAATTCTTACCAGAAGTATGTTCAGAATGGTGTGCATTAAACATGGTATTGCTGTGCAGCTATGAAACTTAGATGTAGCTACACTGGACATCCTGAGAATGGTATGGTTCCCATTGAGGTCACAGAGCATATTTTTTCTTTTTTATAGGCTAAGGCAAAGGTTGGAGGTTGGGTTGGGGTATGGAATCTTAAAGCTTATTGTGGACAGTACTATCTCCTGTTCATAGCCTTTGCCAAAATGTTCAAATTCTTTGAAAGCCTGGATTTTGGAAGCAGAATTATGATGGAAAGGGTCAGATATATTAACATTTTATCTGCATAAAAGCCTTTGTGGTTTACTTTGCCAGTTGTACACAGCCATTGTTGTTATGTGACAATACCCTCTGGTACAGAGTACCATCGCCCTTCTTTTTGCTGCCTACAGCAACCTTTTTCTGCTGGCACCCATAACATTTCTGTCAGTGTTTTGAAAAAATAAAATGGTTCTGACCTCCTTTGCCTCCCTTTGCCTGGTTCTCGGACCCTAGTCGGCACAAAGAGTCCTTGAAAAAGAGTACTTTGCAGAATGCTGCTTTTATTACAAAAACAAAAACTTCTCCAACCACGACCAACAGCTTTACACATCAAACACAACCAGCTTTCTACCATCCAACCAACCAACCCAACCACCACAAACACCCAAACAGATCATGGTGTGTGTGTGTAACACACACACACACACACAAGCATATTTGGGTGAAAGGTTGCCGATATAGGCCACTGACTCATGCTGACTCAGTTCCTTTTGTATTAAAGAAACAGAGGCTAATTCTTAAGCCGTGACAATTTCTTTATCAAGATATGAGTACTGGCACCTTTTCTTAACCCCCCCCCCACTCTACACAGCCCTTGATAAGAGAGATCCAAACATAACTTTGGGGACAACATACTGAGTGGGGGGGGGGTTGCCCCCATTAAGGTGGCTTTTGTGCAATATTTCAGACATTAATCAACTTGCTCCATCCGCTTTAAAGAAAATGGGGTGCTTTTAATCTAAACTGCCTGGAGATGACATATTGCTTCTAATCTTTTAACCCAGGGGCCTAAGTGACTTACTGAATCTGCTGCCCTTTAAGCTATAACACTCTTTCTCCACCCAGGATCCGTGCCGTCTCTCCACACTTTGATGATATGCACAGTAACACAGCTTCCACCATCAACTTTGTCATCTCCCAGGTAGCCAGTGGTGATATCAATACTAGTATCCAAGCTCTAGCACAGGTGAGTGAAGGTTGGCAGCTGCATAACACTGATGGGGTCAGCAAGTAACATGCGAGAATGATGAGTTGCACATTTGGTGGAGCTGAGTGTTGGTGACACAAGTGCCACTCAGAACCTCCCTGGTGACAAAGCCAAGTGCACAGGGGCCATCTGACTCGCTGTTCTTGACGAGAAAGAAAAGAGGGTGTTAGTGCAAAATGTCCTTTTCCATCTCCCAGGTGGATGCCTGATGCTTGCTTCAGCAGCACATATACTAAAAATCTCACTACCATAACATAGGCTGGTTTAAGCTGATGGGGCCTTGTTGCCTGTTGATGAGACACAGGCAAGATTGGGCAGCCTCATTGCTTGCCTTGCTATGTGTTGCAGTAATGGAGCAGATTTCATGCATGAGAATGAAACACCAGAAAATGTTATAGAATCATTGATAGGCTCTTAATTAAGCTTTAGGTAATTAAACTATGGTCTGGTGTACTTGGGTTGTAAAAGTGGGTTTTCTTAGGACATAAACTGTATGTCTGTTGGTACAGTAGATAACAGGAAACTATATAGAACAATTTCTAGAGTTACAGGTGGGTAGCCGTGCTGGTCTGCCATAGTCGAAACAAAATAGAAAATTCTTTCCAGTAGCACCTTAGAGACCAACTGAGTTTGTTCTTGGTATGAGCTTTCGTGTGCATGCACACGAAAGCTCATACCAAGAACAAACTCAGTTGGTCTCTAAGGTGCTACTGGAAAGAATTTTCTATTTAATTTCTAGAGTGAAAATCATGTTAGTTTATTGCAGCAAAACCAGAGATTTATGACAGTTTATATATTTGTTATACTAAATTATTAGTCTTTAAGGGGCCATAAGACTTCATTTTTCATGCTATTTATGGAAATGATACCATTATTTAAAACTCACTACTATTTTTTGGGGGGGAAACCAACTGTTGCGTTTGTCTGCAGATTGATGAGGTTTTGCGACAAGAGGACAAAGCAGAAGCTATGTCAGGCCACATTGACCAGTTTCTAATAGCTACCTTCATGCAGCTGCGACTCATTTACAACACGCACATGGCCGATGAGAAACTAGACAAGGATGAGATAGTCAAGTTGTACAGTTGCATCATTGGAAACATGATTTCGGTAAGGCTTTTGATCTGGGACAACATGGAGGAAGTTTCAGCCAGTAGAACCAATTAATAGTGTCTTTAGTTTTTGTTGCGCTATACAATTGCCTTTTAAAGTACTGTAACACTTCTGTGCTGCAAACTATTTTGGTATCTAGGTAGTTTACAGCCTTGATCCACTCTGGAGGGACTCCTTTACCTGCAAGTTTCATCCTGCTTTGTGGAAAAGGAAAAAAGTTGTAGACGTTAAAAAAAATTCCATCATAGACAATAGAGCTGGGGACCTCTTTGGATTTAACCGGAAAGACACAAGAGCAGTTTTGAAGCATATATGGTTTCATACAGATACAGATTAAAAGCAAATCCTATACTGGTGCTTATCCCTAACTTTTATCAGTATTTTTATCGTTATTGGCATTAAAAAGCTTCAGTGACATGTATGAATATAGCTATTTGCTTCCCTCAAATCAGTAAAAATGTAGGTTTTTCTCTTGTAACTTCTAGGTAGCAGCAAGAAATGGAGTTTTGGGGTGCTAATCTAGACTGTAGTGTTTTATCCTGAATATATCCTGGTATCTAACACTTGAATTCCATTGGCAGTTGTTCCAGATTGAAAGCTTGGCCCGGGAGGCCTCTGCAGGAGTGCTGAAGGACTTGATGCATGGCCTCATTACCTTAATGCTGGATTCGAGAGTTGACGATCTAGAGGAAGACCAGCAGATTATCAAATCAGTCAACCTCTTGGTGGTAAAAGTTCTGGAGAAATCTGATCAAACAAACATATTGAGGTAAATAGATTTTTGCCTAAGGGCAAACATCTAACAAATCCCTCATCACTGTAGCCTTTTACCACAAGACTTAACATGTGCTACAATTTGAACACCTGCTTGATGAGATATTATTGGTCTTCCTTGTTATAGTTTATTACTGCATTGTCAGATCTTTCTGCAGTTGCTGATCAAGTTACACTAAACCCAGCCAGTCATTTAACCTTGACGTTTGTTCAAATCTCTGTACTCTATGGGTACAAATCTGAGATCTGATCCAGACTTATCTCTAAAAATGCTGAATGATCTCATTCTCTTTATCAGTATTTTGAATAATTTGAGCAGTCTGGACCTCTGTTTAAACTCTTTTAATTTTGATGCTCCAGCAAGTTTTGTTGTATTTTTATTGGATTCTCTCCCCACTCCCTTTCATGGTTTTATTTTTTTTTCTTTGTATTTCAGTAGGTTTTTTAAAACCTATTTATTGTAAGCCACCCAGAAAGCTTGATGTTTTAGAACAGCATGCAAATAAAAATAAAAATAAAAATACATTAAATTATAAAATAATAATGAAAATGTTGATATTGTGCAAGAAATTGCATAGCACTGTGTTAAGAAGCTGAATTTGTGTTGTCCCATGTATTTCTGGAGAAACTTGTGGAGTTTGTATAGTTAATGCTGCTGCATTTTTTCATCCTAGTGCCCTGCTTGTTCTTCTCCAGGACTGTCTATTAACAACAGCAAGCTCTCCCAAGTTCTCAGAACTAGTAATGAAGGTGTGTATTGTTCTTGTTCTGTTTTTTTATTTCAATTTCCTATTGCATAGTGATTGTGTATTAGCAGACTCTCTCATTACATCTAATATTGGTCCTTCTACAAAAAAGTGTGGTTATTGGCTGTACTGGAAATGACTCTAGCATGAATGTACAACTTAATATTGCCTGATTTGCAAATCACATTAAACCTCAGTTTAAAACAAACTATAATTTGATGTGAATGCGGAGCATGTTTGTTTGTGCTGTTGAAAACTTCTTGCTTCTTTTCTGCACAGCTTATGCTCTTGCCATGCTTTTGGGGAACCAAGCCAGAATCTGACTTGTTGTGGCCCCTGGGCTTGTGGCTTGTCTCTCTCCAGCCAAACAAGAGTACTAACCAAGGTTTGTTCTTTCCTTAATGCCAGTGATTTGTTTGGGAGAAAACAAACTCAAGCTCAGACATCACAACATGTCAGGTTCCTGCATTTACCTAGACATGTGAGTGCTCAAAAGCATGAATGGGGATATCTTCATGGCCATTGTGCCCTCCCCCCACTCCCCAACCTTCCCTGCATTGTGTAGGAAGCCTGCAGGGGGCCTCTGCTCACAATTGTAGGATGAATGAGTCTACTCCTATTCAAGCAAATGCAAGTAGAAGCCCCCTACAAACTTCCCCACACAATGCATGGAAGTCTGGGGACTGAGTGGGTGGTTGCAACATTTACAAAGACATTGCAAGCAGGACTTGGGGCATTCTTGTGTTTGGGCAGGCACTTGGACAAGCCCATTGTGAAGAAATAATCCATATGTTACATCATTTAAAGCTCAAAGAACCAAGTTCAGAGATGACATTCTTAGATTACTGTGAGGACTTGCTTTGTCTTAATGTTTATAAAAGAAACCACCTACCTTTCCCCCCTACCCCACAGTGTTTATGGAGAATGGTAAGACTTCTCCCTGAAACTATCAACACTATCAATCTGGACCGAATCATGTTGGACATCCACATCTTTATGAAGGTCTTTCCAAAAGAGAAACTAAAGCAGTGCAAAAGTGAATTCCCAATTCGGACGCTGAAGACTTTGATTCACACCTTGTGCAAGCTGAAGGGACCCAAGGTGAGAGCAAACTGCTTCACCCCAAGGTGCTTATAATCTCTGGAATAACAAAAGGTTTCTTAAGTAAAAGGTATCACACTTCTTCCTAGCTTTTGGATCATCTAACCATGATAGATAACAAGAATGAGTCGGAGTTAGAGGCCCACCTGTGCAAAATGATGAAACACTCCTTGGACCAAACTGGAAGCAAGTCTGACAAAGGCACAGAAAAAGGAGCTTCTCGCACAGTATGTATTCCATATTTTTTAAAAATTGTTAATCATGACACCCAGGTGTGAAGCTGGTCAGTTTGCTGAGCACAGAACTGGAATCTTTTCTGAAATGTGTCATGCTTTTACCTCAGACCATTCAGAAGACTGATTAAGCCCTTCAAGTATCTCTGTTCATTTTTAAAGGAAGGAGAATGCAGCATGATCTGCCTGTCTTGCCTTCCTCTTCCCCTTGATCATGTGTAGCCAACAGAAGAGAAAGCTGTATGAAGAGGGAGTGGCTTGCTTCTTGACAGAAACTTTGTCTCCTCTAGAACAGTAACATTGAAATTCAAATCCATACAAACTTGGTGCAGCACAACTGCTAGCAAGTACTAATGTTAAAATGCACATTTTTAATTTAACATTGTTGCATCTTGTGCCTCTTTAATTACAAGGTTAACGTCTTATTCTTACTGGTGTGTGTTAATGCCCATTGGCCTCCTATTATCTCAGCTGGTTCCTAGGACGCCCCCCCCCCCCAGGTTAAAAATGTCTATGTTCTGTCCAGAGGTTCATCTGAAACAGAACGTGGAAACAGTGATTCTCCCCATCCCGTGTGTGTGTGTGTGTGTGTGTGGATTTATCATAGGTTGTAGAGCTTCAGAACAGGATAGCTAAGAGGTGGAAGAGTGCACATCTGTTTCTTCACCACAGTACATCTTTAATCCTGCTTGGGGTTGGATTCTCACACAAACCTACAACTGACCATAAACCTGTATCATTGCATGGTGGTTGATGCAAGTTCTTCCCAGTCCAGTAATCCTGTGCCTCCAGGTCACCTAGTGCATTCATGGTTTACCAGGGCTTGACTTATACTGCAAGACCTGGTACAGTTCTTGACTATTGAGCACCATGTCATTGCATAGACTTACTACTTGTTGGTGTTGATGGAGATTCCTAATTGTGCAAAATGTATGGAATCTGTAGCTGACCCCTTCTATAGTATGTGAATAAACAACTCTTACTCTAATAGAAATAGCAACCCACACCTACTGGTTCAATCAGGACAACTTATCTGCCCTTTATTATATTTATAGAAATGCTTCAACTGTCTATACTGTCACCCCTCTATTTTGGTAATATGTTTCAATTTCTTTTTATAGGATGAAAAGACACCAAAGGCCAAAGTGAATGATATTTTAGCAGAGATATTTAAGAAAATTGGGTCTAAAGAAAACACTAAAGAGGTGAGGGCTTTATTACCATGGTGGGAGGTGAGAAATTAGGAACATTGGTACTTATCATGAAATCCTGGTGGAGTGTTGTGTGTAACGAGATTGGGCTTCACTCCTTCTGTTGGATCAAGAGGCAAGAAAAAGTTAAGCGGTTCCTTCTGGAGGGCGAAAAACCTCTGGTGGCTTAAACATAATTTATTAGAAGTTAGAGAAGGAGGGACCCAGAGGGCTCATTTGGGAGTGTTGTCCATCATGAAGTAAAGAATATAGTGAATCGGCTTGGATTTGATTCATGAGTCTTAATGAAAACCAGCTATTGGTTGATTAGCAAAGAAGAGTGGATCCTAGATGCACTCTGCACTCCAGCAGGAGGTAATCTTCATGGTAAGTACCAGTCCTCCTTTGTCTGTTGGAGTCGGAGCCTTTCCAGATTGGGATATTTTTTTAAAAGCACTTTGATCACCTGGATGGTCTAAATCACTGTTCTCTCATGGACAGAGCACTTTCTTTAGCGTTCCAGTGGTACTGTACACAGAGATTGGGACAATTTAATGAGAGGGATGCTAAGGTGGCAGCTGTTGCGTTGGAAAGTGCTATGGTGCATAGTGCCACAGGGTTACATTGTGCCTTGCATGTCAGTGAGATGTATGCTGGCTGATTCACCTGGCTAAGGTAAAGGTACATATGATTGTTTCCTCATCTGGATGGGTTAAAGGAGTCAAAATGCTCTGTTTCTGAAAAGCCAATGTGTGTTGTGTGAACGTCATTCTGTGGACTAATTCTAATTATTGTTGACAATGCTCTGGATGGTGGTAGATGTTAGGAGTGTATACCTGTAAAGAATTTATTGGTTTTTACAAAACAAAGAACAACATAACACATATACCAACACAAACCCAAACACAAACCCAACAATCAAACCATAATAAAACAAATACAAATACACCAAATTCTTTTTCTTGTTTACACAAAAAAAAACTTTTCTTGTTCGAATCATTACTAGGTGACTTCCCCCGTTTTCTCTCCTTTGGTTCCAATTCCAATTTTACTTTAATAACTTCTCATCTCTGAAATTAAATCATTTAAAAATCAAAACTAAACATACTTCTTAAAATCTTGTTTTTACTTCACAATAATCTATCACTCCTTAACTTAAGTCAAATCTATTCCAAATATAACTTCATGATAATTAATAATACAGCTTCATAACACAACATATTGCTTCTTATATCAAATCATGTCATACATCTTCTTTCACTTAGACTGCTGCTAATAAAAAAAAAAATTCAAATATCTCTTCTCTAGTTCAAAAACTTAAAATCTTAACACACCGGCTTCAGGGAACAATAATAAACCATCCTAATTTTATCCTTAATACATTTCACCCTATCCCTTTTCTAACCATTTTCTTTCGCCATTTCGGGGTCTCCCCCCAGACGTTCCTCCATCTTACACCAAAACCATTTTTCAGAATGTCCTCTTTTCTTATAAGTCCACAGTTCCAGACATAATCCACAACAGTCCTTACAGGGAGCATCAGGGTACACAGATCATCACCTTCCAGCATCTCCGGTTCAAAATTCCGTTCCTCTTCAAATTGTAAATATATAAATCTTTTCCCCATCATTCCTGGGCTCTCACCCCAGAAATTGGATATAAAAAATCTTCTCATCCTGGGTCTCCCACCCCAACAGGACTTTTCATCTTCTCGGAGTTGCAAAAGCATTATACTTTGTTCTTCAATAATTCCCCTCAGCTCTCTGCCAAGGTTTTCTTCCATTTTAACAATGTTCTGAATGGTCTTTCCTGTGGGATATAACTGTTCTGCAACATCCTGGTTCAGCAAAATTAATTTCTGGTTTAGCAATTCTAACTTCAAAAAAAATAATCCTTTGTTCGTGAGTCAGTCCAGAGTCTAAAACCAGCTTGAAAACGAAACCCAACATGGTAGAAGTGGGCATAGGGTATCAAGTTTCAGTATTTTCCATCTTAGTCACAGTACTTTTCCATCTCAGTCACAAGTCTCCGCAGCCATTTTCCCTGGAGTCAGGGCGAAAAGATTACATTCTGTCCACTTTAGAAAGAAATATTCCCACCAACTTAAGTCCCCCGGGAGGGGTCTAATCAGTCTCACTTGTCAAAATCGAAACATTGTATCCATCACTGCAACAGCAGTCGCCATCAAAGCAGTTACTTTCTTTCCACCAAAGGGAGAAAAACGGGCTTCCTTTCCGTCGTATCTCCCGGAGCGCCAAATGTCAAAGATAGATTCAATTGTTCACGTACTCACGGCCAACGGGCTTCTTTTATTTTCCTTCTGCCAGGTAGAACGATATCGCTCATCGCGAGCGGCGGCCGCCGCTTCGCCGGTCCGGTTGGGGCATGCCTCCACAGCCCGGCTCCGTGGTCCCTTCACCCCCACTTCCCCTTTACAGGGGGAACGGGGGAAGGGTTCGGAACCATAGCGGGCTCGCCGGAGAGCCCATGCCGCGGGACGCTCGACCCGCGGTTTAGCGGAGCCCTGCTTTGCAGTAGCGGGGCTCCTACCTCCGGGCCGGCCTGAGTCGCTTCGCTGCCGAAGCGACCCACGACCGCCCGCGATGGCGTCCTCGCCGGAAGTCATTAGGAGTGTATACCAACCACAAGTTTAGGTTCAGACCCTGATATGGCACTTGGGAAAACAGCTTGCCTCAGTCTGAGGTGCCGAGTCAGTCCAAAACCATTTCAGATTTCCTCGTCCAAGTTACTTATTGGGAAGTAACACACACACACACACACACACACACACCATTTGACAGATATGGATAAAATTTCCTGGCATATAAGCCCATCCAAAGCAAACAAATCCTGCCAAATTAAAAGCAGTTTGGCCATGGGCCTTTTGTAGTGGACACCTTCAAACTCGGTTGTGTTTATCAGTTTTGCAGCACACTGACCTTTAACCCTAAAGCTGGTGGTGATTTTGTAAACATGTAACTTTTGAATGACTGATGCTCTTCTTTCTGCAGGGTCTGGCAGAGCTTTATGAATATAAAAAGAAGTATTCTGATGCAGACATTGAGCCTTTCCTAAAAAACTCCTCACAGTTCTTCCAGAGCTATGTGGAACGAGGTCTCCGACTGATTGAAATGGAAAGGGAGGGCAAAGGGCGCATTCCTTCTACAGGTAACTCCCAGAGCACTGTGACAGCATGGACTAGAGGGAGCCAATGGCTGCCATCCTAATGCAGCTGTCAGGCTTTCTCCAAGTTAGTAATTGACTGCAGGGGGCTTCAGAAGTAATTTACCTGTTTCAACTGGTGGTATGAAAAACATTATAGGGCAATTGCACAATAGTCTCTCACCAAGCATATTTCTGTTGGCCTCAGGAGGTAATTGCATTTGACTTTCCCCCCTAAGAGCTGGTTCCTGGGCTACGTAGAATCAAAGAAAATTGTATCTCCCGATCCACAAGCTTCAGATCAGCAAGTCCCACCATCCCGTGCTACAATGCAAGTGGGGAAAGCAGCAGCACGAGTCATGGAGCACTTGCGCATTGCCTTTCCTAATTGCTTTGTAACGTATGTAAAGGCTTGTTCTCAGCCTTCCTATCCACAAAAACATTAGTAAAAGCAAGTAGTCTGCAAAGTCACAGCTGCTGTAAATCAACAATAAATGTTACTCCCTGCAGAAGTAGGCATATTAACGCAAAGATGTGTAAAAGACCTCTGAACCAATAAGGACCCATCCTGGCATCCGAACTACACTGGGGCCACCGCAGCATGGCTCATTTTCCTTCACCTCTTAAAAATCATCAGAAGCCTCAAACTGCTACATAGGAAGAACCCACATCTTGGTTCTTTCCCATAGCCAGCACTGCTCCCGTTTCAGGAAAGGCAGTGCTTGCAGGAGGAGGAGTCATGCGGTGGACTCATGGTCCAAGGCTTCTGAGGTTATCCCAGGAGCGCAGAAAGTGCAGCAGCTCCTACACCACATGGACCCTGAGAAACATCACAATCCTCAGTTGGTGTCTGCTTGGACTCATTTTTTGTGTTTGTGTTTGTTTTTTGTTTTTGTTTTTTCCATATTCCAGGGGTTTCTCCACAGATGGAGGTATCGTGTATCCCTACTCCCACCAATACAGTCCCTTCATCTATAGGAAATGCCAATGGGGAAGAGGTGGGGCCTTCCGTCTACTTGGAAAGGCTAAAAATCCTCAGGCAACGATGTGGCCTTGACAATGCAAAGGTATTCTCTCGATTTACGTATGCGGCAGTGTCTGTGTCTCAGCACCCTCTCTCTTTCTTGGTGAATCCTTTTTTCTCATGGCTTGTTAGCTCTTGGGGCAGAAGGCTTGACACATCTTTGCTTGCAGACTACTTGCTTTCGCTAGACTCCTTGGGGCAGCCAGTTGGGACAGGAAGCTACTTCAGGCGCTGCACAGAACTGAGGAAAGGCAAAGCACAAGTGATATCACTTGAGCTGCTGTTTTCCCTGTAACATAGGAGGGGCTTGCTGATCTTGCCTGTCATGAAACCATTGAGCCTCTTGGGTGATGGATTCTGAAGTTCATTGATCTCTCAACCAATGATACACATTTTTCTTTGTATGTAGTACTTGAACTTTCTGATAGGGGAAGGCCTAATGTATTTTTGCCTCCAAAGCTCTACACATCAGGCTTTTGCACTACTGCTTATTGTTCTATGAGTGTGTGTAGGCTTGGCATACTATCATATCAGCATAGATGGGCAAGCCTGTGTATAGACTGCACTTGAAAAGAATGGTTTTGTGGCAATAAAATATTTTATTTGCAAAAAAAATGTGTAAAGGTTACAGAATTAATCAGTGCGTATTGAGCTGTGACAACAGATAAAATTGTAAAGAAACATACTGTTTATATGGGGCAGAGATGCTAGTACATTAATACCTGATGAATCACTGGAGAAACTGATCCAGGACTGCAGCTAGATAAACTTTGGAACAGTGTTTAGTGGTTCCTTAGATGTGTGAACCATCTAGAAGCTCCAGTTGAGCACTTTTTTGGATCGGGAAGGGCAGGGTAGAAATAAATTATTCTTATTCTTATTATTCTTATTATTATTAATGAGTGTGGGGAAAATGGAAGCTATCAAGTTGTGACCTGATTTTTCACACTGTCTTTGAATTGTTAAGATGCTTTTGGTTCAGTCACAAAGGTATTGTTAGACATTTGCTTCTACAAAGACTGGCTCCCTCTCAGAATGGAATAGCATCAAAGCTTCAGCTTTGTGTCTGATGTGGACTCAAACAAATGTCATGTGTTAATTTATTATGCATCAAGCGTGCTTGAGCAAATTTCTTTCCAGCTGACAGATGCTGTATGTGGTGAAAACGCAATTGGTGGAGGAGCAAGCCAAGATGCTGGATCGTTCACTTTAGCAATCCCATAATCAGGATTGCACTATAAGCACAGGAGTATGAATCCACTCATTATTCTAAACTCGTAAAAGGATCAGCACACCACCTTTTTTGGAATGATTTCCAAATAGTAAGCAGAACAGAAAATGCTCTGGTATTGATAATTTTTGCTTTAGAACAAGTGTTTTGAGCCTTGTTTCTGTCCACAGCAGGAAGACAGAGCACCCCTGACCTCCCAGCTGTCCAAGCCATCAGTCCCTACAGTTGCATCCTCCACAGATATGCTCCACAGTAAGCTTTCACAGCTCCGTGAGTCACGGGAACAATACCAGCACATCGATCTGGACTCCAATCAGACCCACTCTTCTGGCATTGGAACCACCACTTCCTCCTCTGCAGCATCCAATATTGATGACTTGAAAAAAAGACTGGAGAGAATAAAAAGCAGCCGCAAGTGAAATTGCATCAGGCTGTTGAAGAGCTGTCCATCTTTAGTTTACTAAACTAGAAGTCTTCATAGTTAAGTGGCCTCATGTAGGCCTTCTGTATACAAACTGGTTTATGTGTATAATACAGCAGATCTTGGAGGAGGATCCAAGTCATTGTGGCACAAGTCTTTGTACATACTTTGCTTCTCTGTGAGCATTTATTGACCGTAGAAGACTGTCTGTATTAGTTTTAGTGTACAGAGCTGTAAACAACCATTCTCTTCAATCCAGTTTCTCATAACTTTATTTGTAAAGTTGTCTTCTCTTTCTTAGCTCTTAACTCTTAGAAGCTCTTTAGTGGTCTTACTTTTATTTTTAACAACTTCTTCTCCATATAATCCTTGAACAGTTTCTGTACGGACGCATGGCATGAATTAACTAAGTGTCTTTTTGTAAATAAAGTTTGCATTAACGCTCTCTGGGAGCAGCAGTGGCTGTTGGTGAGAAATGTCCATCCATGTTCTTAGTTACAAGTGACTCAGCATTTCTAGTTGTCCGTGAGCTGCTGTGTAAACCTTAACAGCAGATTAACTTTCATGGAGAAGCTGAGACGCAAGCATGTTTCAGGTTGAAGAAATCTTTGATTTCTATTGAGAGCACTGTTAGTCTTACCATGGCTTCCAGAATAGCGTGGGGCAGAGGCAGAACATTTCACCCACTAAAAAACCACTTTCCAAGTCCTCTGTATTTTAATCTAGTTAGCTTACAAAGTGCTAGAATGCTCAGGTTCCTTTTAAGGATTTAGTTTCATGCCTTTTGAGAACTGATTTTTTGACATGGTAAATGATCAGTACCCTACACTGAAGACATGTTGGCCTTTCCTCATATGTCAGTTGCTATACTTGCTGGAGCCCAGAATATTTCAATGTGCTAATTTGCTCTTAGATATATTTTTAGCTCTGCTGTCAGCCTGAAAGTTTTGTAGTAAATGTATGATCAGTGATTGCTGCTAGTGGTTGAGAACATAGTCTTGGGGACACTGTTTCCAAAATACATGTGTTCTCAGAAGGTGAATTATACTGTGGCAGTTGAAGGTCACATTGATGTGGTTGTGGGGAATTGTTCTGGAGGACTTGCTGCTTTTATGTATGGGTTATGCATTTGTGTGCCTCTTACAATCTGAGACTCAGAACTGCTATAGCACACAGTTGTTGGAGTAATTTCTAGGGTAATCTTCCCTCCTCTGCCCCTGCCTTGGATATTTTGACATAAGTGGCATTGCACCTGCTTTAACATGCTCCCAGAAATACTAGCTCTTTCCTGCGGCTGACAGTGATTTAATTTCATTTGCATTTCTTCGTGCTTGTTAGACGTTGATTAAATAGCATTTACTATACACCATAGTTTAGTGTTGCATCAAATCAAATTGGTTGTCTTTATAAACTTTGCTGGTCCATTGTGTACACATTATGATGTGTATGCTGATTTGGAAGCGATGCCCCTTAAGGGCTCATCCCAGTGTGTGCATTATCTGCCTTCTGGGAGGACTCTGCACACTTCCCGTTTTTAACTTGCAGTTTTTTCAGTGGGTGCCACTTCATATTGAATCGGCTGCCTCAGCTAGGGCTATGAAAGATTGAATCAGCACCTGTCAGGCACATCATTCTATAGCACTTTGGTGTGCCTTGCAGTGGTGCAAAATGCATACAGTTTGTGGGGCTCTGAGTTGCTGCTTGTGCACATCTAGCGGTAGCCTCCTTATAGCTGATGCCCTGTTCTTTACTCTTATGTTGGAGCTCACACTGGTATAGTAAGTGCAAGGAACGGTGAGGTAATGGTCATTAGAAATACAATTTGCAGGGTGTGTGTGTGTGTCATTAGTGAGATTTGGAAATGCAATGAAGCCTCTGGCAAACTTTGTTTTCTCTAAAAAGATGCTCTCCCCACCACTAGGTGTGGCTTTAGTTTTGATACATTCTCCCCTTTCAGTGCTGGTTTCAGAAATGCCCTATTTAAGCCACGTTTAGCTTAACCTAGAGCCAATGGAAATGTTTCTACAGTATGTTTGAATAAATGTTACGTTTTACTACTAAAATTCTCTGTACTCCCTCAGTCTTGGTGATCTACCTATGATAGGTACTCAAGGAGAACTAACTCCTTTGCCTACCTGTTTCTGAAAGGACAATGTCTAATCAGCATTAGTATAAATAAGTTTTTTTATGAATATATACTATCTTAATGGCATATGCACCATACCCTTATAGCACATCCGAAGCAGATTCTTTCCTTCAAAGAATTCTGGGCAGTGTGATTTATCGCTCCGATTTATAATTCTCAGCAACCCATAACAAATAGGGCCCAAAATTCTTTGAGGCGGGAAATGTGCTTTAAAGATACAGTATGTATGCAACCTTTGTCAATATTCATGGAATTTTACTGGTTTTCTCCATTGTATCTTTTTATGATGCCTCACTGTAGAAAAGGCTCAATTTAACAGCTGTGGCAATGGTGGGGTACATTTCTTTGCTTGCAGACATACTACTGTTTTTTGTTGAATGGGATTGAATATAACTGCATCCCACAGCAACCACACCAAAGAACACACAAGCTGCCCTTTGGTTTACTCCCATGAATATCATAGACTGGTGCTTGTAGTTTCACTCTGAACTTTGAACATTGAACTATATTTTTTGTATTGAAATTGCTGGAAGAAAACCTACTTCAATCTAAATATATCTGCTTTCTGCCCAGAGCCCTGAATCCGATGAACTATAGGCAACTTCTTTTACTCTCTCCTTCTTGAAGGCAAAAACACAGGCTAAGTGTGATTCTTACCTTTGTTACTCTAAGATAAATAAGGTCACATAACTTACAACTTCTTATGCTAAGGTTGTAACCCTAGCCACACTTGAGGATTTCCCATTGTATATTGTGAGGCTTGATTCTAAAAGATCCTGCGTAGGATTATCCTGCACCGCTATTTAACCAGTTACAGGTGGGTAGCCGTGTTGGTCTGCCATAGTCGAAACAAAATAGAAAATTCTTTCCAGTAGCATGCACACGAAAGCTCATACCAAGAACAAACTCAGTTGGTCTCTAAGGTGCTACTGGAAAGAATTTTCTATTTTGTTTCGCTATTTAACCAGATACATTCACCTTAGTCACAGTTCTGCTTTGCTAACTTTTCAAGTAGTACCTGTACTGCTAAGTTCACTTTTTTGCAATTGACAACAAAGGAGATTGAGTACTTGGTCCAGAACCTTTATTGAGGTTTGTGCCAAGATATGTTTCCTTCCTTAGGCTTTTAGTTACCTGTCATGTTTGACCAGTATACATACATCTCTAAATCATTGTGCAGGTGCTGAGCTTAAGTTTTTTAACGCCCATGTTTCTCAGTAACCTTTTGCAACCATTTCTTCAGGCGGAACACATGGGTGTAGAATCCATATTTGCCATCACGATCACAGCCTTCTCCCCATGAGACGATACCCGCCTGATACCACCGATTATCTGTTGGGTTCTGGAGAGAGAAGAATGCAAGAACACCAAGGAAGAGTCAACATACTGGGAAAAAGCATATAGGTCAGATAAAGAGGGCAAGCAGCAGCAGGACTCTATATTTCAAGACTTTCAGAGCCCATAGAAGGTCCAGATCCAGGTATTTCTTAGTGGAGCTTTATGACTATCTCTTTTCTAAAAAGAAGTATCACCCTTAATCGCAAAGATGTGGGATGGGGGGCTTGTTGCCCAACAATGCATGTGAAGATTGACTTATCAATATAAATCGGATCCACAAGCTTGTTTCTATGTCAGGTGGAAAGCTTTGCCGCACCCCCCCTCCATGGAGGGTAGCATTCGCTCAGGGCTGTAACGAGTGACCACCTGACAGTGGGAGGGACTGAAGCCCATAGTGGGTAGGGCTGACCAGCAGACTGCAAGATGACAAAATCTTCTCTTGCCAGAGGCTGCAGTGATTGCTTTCTAGGCTCCCTGCGTACATACATCCTTGCTGAAACGTGAGCGCTGTTCCTCTCTCATTGATCCCGTATTTTAAGCTCTGGGCCCACCAAAGAAGTCATGACATATGTCACCCTTTTGCTGCCACTTGACATTGATGTATTATGTCACTGAGCATTACACACACCTTCATGACAAAAGGCCCTCCACTGTCACCTTCACATGCGTCTCCTCTTTGAGAATCCTCAGGACTGTACCCTAAACAACAAGAAAAAGGCATTTGAGGTTGACAATAGTGGATTCAATCTCTCCTGTTTTCCTTTTGCTGCTTTTCACCATCTGATACAGGTACTTAATCTTTTAGAAATCCGTGCCTGTGTACTGCCTTCTCAAGCAACCAGAAATCTTTTCCACAAAAGTGGGGCATCAGCCCTTAGTTAGCTAAAACTAGGATCTATCTCCATAAATTTCCCTGTTGCTTTCACTATTCTTCCATTTAATTGTCATTTCACTATGAATTGGGATCAGACTGAGTGTGTCTGTACAGCAGTGTGAGGTAGATCAGATAATGCTAGGGGGACCCCATTATGGATCTCTGCAGCCTGTTTTCATCACTCCATGCATTTGCTTCACCATGTGTGTATCTGTCTCTTGTACAGGATACAAGCAAATACCTGCTAAATGTATAAAGCACTCCTGTCTCACCTCTAGAGTCTCAGCTTACTTGGTGTTTCTTCTCAGCTGAGCTTTGTCAAAGGCACAGCCTGGTGTCCACCCTGGATTTTCATTACACTGCCCACACAAATACATTATTTCCTCTCCCCACTCCAGGCTGGGAGTTCCTGGCCCGTTGCAATTTTGCTCGGGGCCTAGTGCAAGCTTGCCTAAGTTTCTCGCATGACTGGTGGTGCCTTTCTTAGCATTAAATTAGAGGACATCATGTAGGCTTATGGGTCTTCCTATTTTGTGCAGCAGCTTCACTCGGGGAACAGTACTAGCCAGACCAAAGGGAAATATCCCTCCCTTAGACACAGCTGGAGGCCTCTGAGGTATTACCCAGTTTGTGATGGGAGGCCACTTGTCAATATTCTCCAGACTGTCACCAGCCAAGGGAATTGGGGGTAGGAGTATTTACATGGCGAAGGAGAGTTCCGTCTGTCTTGCAGTGGTCTCTCAGATTGGCTCATACTCTCCTTCCCTTGAAACTTTGGCTTGGGCTCACTTCCAGTTGAAATCGTTAGCTTTTCCTTCAGTATTCCCAAGCACACAGATACATAACCTCACCAGTTTCTCCCTCAGTTGAAAGAACGTATCAGATTCTAAGGAAAACATACCTGCACAGAACATGTTGTCTGTCACTCTAATCTTGGTGGATGCCTTGCAAGTTTCCTGTGGCACAATAGGGAGGTTCACCTGCTGTAGTATGCCAGGCAGAGGTGACCTGCCAGTGGTCCATGTCTCTTGTAGGTTTCCCCAACCAGTCACACGCCCTTTGTATCCCGTTAGCATCAGGCTACAGAACAAAAAAAACAACACAAACCACAGTAGCTTAAAATCAATTGGGTTGACATTTGTAGGCAAAACATCTTTCATTATGCACATGTAATAGTTTGTCTTAATCCTAATTACGCTGCTCCAAAAAAAACAACCTGGTGTCTCCTGTGTGCGCTGAATTCTTTAGCAGAGACCAGGGTGCTGCAGGAAGGAAGGCACCCATGGTGAAGTCATCTGTAGGTATCTAGAGTACGTAGGGAAGGAAGCAAGGCTAGACTCTAGCAATACAATGGCAAGTTACAGCAAACAGCATGTTTCCATTTTGCTCTTTGCAAAATCCTGAGTTTTCCAGACTGTGCTTTCATTGTTTTCCTGCAACCGTGGGAATAGAAACACTCCTTAAACAGTCTGTCCCTTGTGTGCATGACCCCTGGCCTACAAGGTGCAATGGCTGTGGATGTACAGTCCACGCATACTTTACTCTGCACTCGGCCTCTTTTGCACACAGCTGCCACATATGCATTCTATTAGGCAAGAAGAACAAACACCATCCCTACCAGTAAATCCATCATTTGTCTTCAGGTTCAGATCTTCCACCCCAGGTCTGCACACGGGGCTCCTTTTGCAATCAGTACTTTGGACTAGGCACTCGCGGTTAAGATCTGTCTAAACTTAGGCTCCCTATTCATTTTGTACTCTTTGCCCATCTCTGCTTTTTAATTCAGCACAAATGGCTGAGAAGTGTGTGTCCAGCCAGCTTCCTAAAACCCTTCTGCTAGGAAATCAAGTGTTCCACCTATTCTCTTTAGGCAACCCACCTTCTGTTGAAGGCAACTCCCTTCAGGAAACAGAACCCTTAAAGCAGGGGTGGGGAAAGCTTTTCAGCTTGAGGGCAACATACTCTCATAAACCATCTTCTGGGGGCCACATACCAATGATTGGTGGGACCAGAGGCCAAAGTAGATGGAGCAATTGAGTTGTAACCTTCTGCACACTTAAATTGGAAGTAAGCCAAAATGGGATGAGTGGGACTTATTTAAGGTTACTTTTAAGCTCTCAATATCATGTATGTTAGCTGCACCCTACACTTTCCTAACAGTTACATTGCATGCTGTTTTCTAATAAAGAAGCTATTGAAGCTACTGCTACTACTGGGAAAATATGAACAGTTGTGTCCTATATGTAAGAGCTCCAGCTTTATTTGTCTACCTTATTCAGTTCATGGCAACCAGGGCCTGTCCAAGAAATTTTGCTGCCTGAGGCAAAGAACCAAATGGTGTCCCAAGTACAAAACCCGTCTGGACTAGTCTTTGGATCTTACTTCAGAAATGGCAACAGGACAGGGTCCTCTACCATGTCTGAGGACAGCAGACTAGTTCAGAAGATGCAGGGCAGCTTGTGTGGTACACAAACATCTTGCTGCTGCTCCCTACCACCCAGCATCCACTGTCTCAGTCTGCCTAATAGCAGGACCAGGCCTGGTGGCAACTCGCATCCTGCTAATGAAGACTACCCATCTTCAGTGGAAGGCAGAAAGGGATTCATTAGTCAATCCCAAGGTTGCCTTTTCCCAATGTTGCTGCCATTCCAGATTTTATCAGTGGTAATACTGGGAAGATGCATGTTTGAGAACAACACAACCTACTTAGGTGATGACACAATGTCTGGATGGGCCAACTGTCCACCTCACCAAAGGTTTACAAACCACTAACTTAACTTGACAGGTTCCCTATCATTTTGAATGGGGCTGCTCCCATTACAACCATCACGTTCTGTCTCCTTACCTTTGAACAATCTCTTTAGTGGGTAAACAGATTGGATGTATATAGTTGCTGAACTCAACGGGCTTCTTCAGTAGTAACAGTGCAATGTCCCGGTCTAGATTCTCCTTCCAGTTGTACTTGGGGTGAATGATGACTTTCTCTATCATCATAATTTTCTCCATGGTCCTCTCATAGCTGAAACATTTCCCCAAGAAAGAGAGAGAAGCAATTGACATATTTAAATACTGTCATCTAGATGCCTTGACTACAGTTTACAATAAGCTCAAGCAAAGTGGATGGTGAAATGGGACTTTTGGAGGCTCCTTAATTGTAGCAAGGGAAAAATACAGGTTGTTATGTTCAGGTAATGTGTCTCCATGGGAACTAATTGCTAGGGAATTACTTTTTGATACAGGAACACTCTGGGATGTACTGGATAGGAATGAAATATCATGAAAGTGGGGTCATAAGCATAACTCCCTCCCCTAAGTAAGAATGATGTAATCTAGGTCTGTGTTTTTTTCTGGGCAAGGGAACAAAGGAGACTGCAGTTTTCAATGTGGCAGAAAGAGATGATTTTATGGGCTCTTCAAGTTCAGAGAAATTGCCTTCATTAGAGTTGCCTCTCTCTGGAGCTTGGGCAATCAAACTGGCTTTCTGTTAGTATGTTTTCCCTAAATCTATGCTCAGTCTGTATATTTGTCAATAAACTTTAAAAACGCCATAACCTTCCAGAGACCATCATACAAAGGAAACCAAAGCTGGGTAAATGCTAAGCCCCTGGGACTTCTGACCATTTGGAATAGTGGGGCAAGCCTAAGAATGATATATAAAATGTGCATACTTCGAATTTAGTGTGGATGCATGACACCTTGGATCCTGGAAGATTTCCCTGACACCAAGAAGCATGGTTAGTGTTCTGCATGCCCAGAATCAATTTTGACTAAATGTCAGGAATAATTTTCTGACGGCAAAAGCTGTTTGACAGTGGAACAGACTCCCACAAGAGGTGGTGGACTCTCTTTCCCTGGAGGTTCTTAAGCAGAGGTTGGATGGCCATCTGTCATGGATGCTGAGATTCCTGCATTGCAGGGGGGTTGAACTAGATGACCCTCAGGGTCCCTTCCAACTCTACAATTATAGGATTTTGTCTGTGTCCCCAAATGGTTTCCCTTTTCCCATATAGAAAAGAGGCATTTATATAGAGCTCTTATGGCCTATGGTCAGTATGTAATTTGAAAGATTTATAATTTCCTTTCCGATCTCTTACACCTTCCGGTCGTGTTTGCCAATCCGTACAATGATGTCGTCTTTAGTGAAATTCTTATCCCAAGGTGGGTAGAAGATGCAATGGGCAGCAGTTAGGATCCAGCGATCACTGATGAGGCTGGCTCCACATAGCAGCTCCTGGGGGCTCCTCCTGAATAGCATCACTTGCCTAGAACAAAATAGGCAGGGGAAGAGATGCAAGGCTTAGTGTCTTAGCCAAAATAGCACATGACCAGAGCACAAGCTGCAGAGAACAAAACAGACTAGCATGTTTCCACTGCACTGACAGGCCATTCTTGTGCTTCAAAGGAAGAACAACTGAAACACAAATTGCAAAAGTCTCTTCCTAGGGTTGCTAGTGCCATTTACGGAATTCCGGTAGACAGGCATGGGAATGGAACATAAGCAACCTCAGTTATGATGCTTACCACGGAGAACTGCCTTTTTCAGCATCAGATCCCTTCACAATTCGGCCTCCCAGATAGGAGTCCAGCAGCTCCTTCTCAGTCTTATCAGATATGCCCTGCTTCTCAAACAGAGGGCGGGAACCACAGTCTGGAAATACAGATCCAGTCTTCTGTAACTACCCAGTTCTCATAAATGAACATATATTTCATAAGCTAGCATTTCTGCTACAAGAAAAGAATAATTGGTGGTGACTAAGACATTGACTCGGAGCTGGAATTTTCCCTCATCTTGTTGGAAAGGTGAATAATGGGAGTTGATTTGGAGCATTGGTTTGGTCCTGGACAGTCTATATAAAATGCTCTTTTTATTTGTTTCAAAAGGTCTACATGAAATTTAGAAGACATGTGAAGGCAGCCCTGTTTAGGGAAGTTTTTAATGACTGGTGTTTTAATGTATTTTTAATCTTTTGTTGGAAGTCGCCCAGTGTGGCTGAGGAAACCCAGCCAGATGGGCGGGGTAAAAATAAATAAATTAACAACAACAACAACAACAACTAATACCCCCTCCTACAGACTGTGGTTAGCAGCCACCATCTGAAAAGAGACATTTCCCTCCCCACATTCACTCAAGAGGAATTGCCTCTTCAAAAATGATAGTGTGCTTCTTGCTCCAGCAGAACTGGGTTGAGCCATTCTCAGGCAGTGTATGCTTGAGAAGAACTGACATCAGGTTCTTTCATCAGACAGCATCTCCCTCACCAAGGCACGTCAGGGCCACAGGAGAAATGGGATTTCATCAGGTCCAACTGATGCCATAATTTTCCAAAAGTGAGATAAACAAGAACATTCACACCAACTAGGAAAAAAATAGCCTGAGGAGAGTTTGGAGAGCTAACATTGTTAAGTGGCTGCTTCAATGAAGGCAGGAGAGCAAACGATTCTAGAAGAACCTGCTTGCTTTTCTACCTTTGACCACAAGGTGGAGCCAGTAACCACAATCAGCAAGAAGAGAAACCATTCCAGCCCCTGTGCCAATACAGTATTAAAAAAGGGTCCGATTATTCAGCAATGTGTTGTACGAAGAAGCTGTGGCTTAATTAATTGTTATTTTTCTTTCTTTTGACTTTCTTTTGGCCCTCTCACCTGCTTCGCCTTGACCAAATGTCTTTGGATCAAAGAAGGTTTTGCGTTCTTGGACAGTAGTCCGGCCTGCTCTTTGTTCTTCATCGTAATCAAAATCATCCACGAAACTTTCTGAAAGAGAAGACCAGGGTGGAGAAGAACTTAATTCACAGAAGTGTCAGTCTCCTCATTCCTGCTAAATCCACTTTCTACAATGGCCAGATACAAGCAGGGGCAGGGGGCAATCTTCAGGAGACTCCTGCACTTTAAAAAGTTATGTATTTTTTGGGGGGGTGTTCAGCAGGTGTTGCCTGTATGGCCATCTCCTTTTCTACAACAGGGGTAGGCAGAAGAAAGATTGGGATCTGTGGGGAGGTCTTGGGGCGATTCGCAATCTCACTCCCAGTTATCTACCAACAGCAATAACTTACGCTTCCCATGCCATGTTCTAAAAGGATGAAAAAGAGTGCTTGGGTGAAAACCCAGAGCAGGTTTGTGGTTCTGTTTACTGATCACAACTTCCTGGGCTCAGCATGTGTTCTTAGCATATTTCTGCCTGGCTGGGACATTATTTTGCACTTGGCTGGCCCGCCCCTCGCCTCCATGCCACAGCTCCGCAGGCCAGCCAGCGGTGAAAAAAGCCGCTGAAAGGGGGGGGGAGGAAAGCAAAGCTCCCCCCCCTTTCAGCGCCTTTTTTCGCCACTGGGCTCCCTGGGCTGAGCCACGGCATGGAGGCGAGGGGCAGGCCAGCGAGTGTCACCCTCCAGGGCAGTACCCGGGGCGGCCCGCCCCTACTCCCCCTTGCTCCGCCTCTGCTCACACTGTCGCGGGGATTCAAACCGCCGACCTTCTGATCAGCAAGCCCTAGGCTCTGTGGTTTAACCCACATCGTCACCTGCATCCCTACATAACCATTAAATGGCACAAGAGCCCTGCCTTCTGTTCTTCCTGGCCACCCTATCTACTTCCTTGCTGCAGGCCACCAGAGAAAAAAATTAAGTTAGTGGAAGCCCATCATATCCGTGTGAAGCTTTCAACACGTGCACAAGCAATACCAACACGCATACATGACTCCCAGCATGCATCTGGCTCTCCCACATAAACCACCCTTCCGTCTCATCTTAAGAAACTCCTCTTTACCACAAAAAGCAAAGGCCCGTCTCCTGCAGGCTCCTTACCGCAGTAGTTCAAGTCACAATAGTCAAAGGTCACATTAGGACGGTTGATGTAGCACCAGACGCCTTCATCGTCCTCATCGGGGTTGCGGCAATAATTCTGCACCAGGTTAGGATTGCCCTGGAAGGGTTTCCCATGGCTCATTGCTCTTGCTTGTTCTGAAGCCCATGGCAAGCACTGGGCCCCGGAAAGGGTGACGGAGAGGGTCCCCGTATACTGCAGCCCCTTGTTTGGCACACAAGGCCCTTGCTTCTTCTGCTCTTGCCCCGGGGTCCTTGGCGAGATTGGAACCGAGGTCCGGTTCTCACCTGAAAAAAGAGGAGCAAGGGAACCATGACCATCATTTTGTTTAAGAAGTTCTCCTTCACCGTATCTAAATTGGTTTTAGAAGAGAGGCTGTGCACATATGCCTGGAATTGAAAGGAGGGACCTAATCAAACTCTACTTCACACATCTTTAGGCAGCCCTGTTTAGGAGAGTTTTTAATGTTTGATGTTTTATTGTGTTGGGAGCCGCCCAGAGTGGCTGGGTGTCAGGGACTCTGCTGAGGAGGGCTGCACTGTGGAGGAAAGGTGGGAGCCTCCCCCTCCCCCCCCCCCTGCTCCTGATCAGGATCCTGAATCTTCCCAGGAGCAGGAGGACAGTATAGATTTGGAACAGTGGTTTGCAGAGGGACATAGTTCAGAAGGCAGAAGCTGGGAAATACTGGATGGGGAACAGCTAGGAGAAGAAATGCTGGGAGAGAGAGAGTTAGCAGACTCCCTTTCACTGGAAAGTGTTCATCGGCTCAGCCCAAGGTCAAGGAGAACAGATAAGGTGGCTGCTCAGAAAGCACAGTGGTTGCGAGATCAGGTTGCAAGATGCAGATCAGGTTGCAAGATGCAGAAGTGACGTAGGTGACTAAGGAGGAAGTGGGTGGAACCCTCAGTTGGCAGCACCTTCATTCCCGGAAATGGATCATTTGTTCTCTCGCTGTGATAATTTAAAATTATAACTGGTAAGAGACTCTTTTCGCTTTGTTCCGCTTATCTACTGGCAAAGGGGGGGGGCAGGGGAGGAAGCTGAGTCCCTAAAGCCTGACACTGGGGAAACCCAGCCAGTATAAAGGGTGGGTGGAGTATAAATAATAATAATAATAATAATAATAATAATAATAATAATAATAATAATATATTATTATTATTATTATTATTATTATTATTATTATTATTATTCCTGGAGCATCAGCACTGAGACTCACCACACACAGGTACAGCACACTCTTCTGCGCGCACGACTGGGTTTCGGGTGTAGCACCAGGGCCCCCTTGTGTTGTTGTTTGGATTCCTACAGTAGTTTTCAGTGAGGTTGGCACCCAGATGGGTTGTTGTGTTGAAGCTAAAAGAAAGCACAATACACTGATACAGGGAAACAGAAAATCCCTCCTCTTATAGTTGGGCTCGCAGTAAGGGAACTCTGGATCTTGCGTCCAAAAGGACTGCACTGCAGTTTATGGCATGTTCTACAT
Source organism: Lacerta agilis (assembly GCF_009819535.1). NCBI lineage: Eukaryota > Metazoa > Chordata > Lepidosauria > Squamata > Lacertidae > Lacerta > Lacerta agilis. Next base: position 48,553,400 of record NC_046312.1, read on the forward strand.
GAAAAGCACTCCCTCGGAAGAAGAAAAAGAGGTGAAGCCCAGACACAGATAGTCATGTACAGCAATCACATGTCTGCATTTCACTGTGCACTTGCATTAAGAACAGCTATGGCCGGCTATGGCTTTCCGCCCGGCATGTGCACACCACATGTTCATGTACACCAAAATGCACATATGCGTGTGCACAGATTTCAGATTTCACACACCCCCCTTCACCTGATGTGATTGGCTGGGCATGTCCTCCATCAGCTATCTTGCAGCAGCTCACGCCTGTTGGGAAGGGCCGCTGTGTTTATCTGAAGACATTCAAGCTCTTACTCAATTGTCCCTGTCGTCCATATTGTTTTCATTCCCCTCAAACCACATTGCTTACAATTTCCCCTACCAAGGATAACTGAGGATAACTCTTCATGCATTTGATGAAGTGGATACTAGTCCTTGAAAGTTTCATTTACATGGTTAACTCAGTGATTCTCAAAGGTTTCTTCTCCTTTCCTCAAAAAATTCTCTTCCCAGGAACTGCTATAGAAATCCTACATACTTCAAAGGTTTTTTTTGGGGGGGGGGGTGTCTCAGGATTCACATTTATTGTCATGCTACTCTCGCCTGCAGATCCCCCTTTTCCCTAAAGCACCCCAATATTCCCCTGTACAATATTCCCTTGCACTTTGTGCTTCCAATTAAAACCCAAGATGCACAAGATGCAATGGTCAGGCAACTGGATCCTTATTCTCTGCTCAGACTCTCCATCCAATGTTGTATGAAGGCAAGTGGAAGTCAGGCTTGAGTTGCCTCCAGTTCAGAGCAAGCAAAGGGTGGCACAGAAATGCCCCCCCCCCCCCGCAAACAAGCAAGCAAGCAAGCAAACTTACTCAGGTTTGTGAGGAAATTTGCTCGACCAGTACTGGCATTCAATTCCTGACTTGGTGAACGAAATGGATCCCCTATAATTCTGCCCCGCATCTTTGACACAGTCACCTGTTGGAATAAAAAATACAGGATGCAGTAAAATGGAACAGCTAGCAGCATATTCAGAGAGTCAAGACATCTCAGTGGCTTGGATGTTGGCTGATACACATAACAACTGCTAGTTCAGAGGTGCTTCTATATCCCCTGGTTTAGCTACACTTGATTGCTCTACATGTCAGAAGGGGCAGCTGAATCTGGGAACTGACTCCATTGAAAAGCATTGTGTTTAAAGGGTCAGCAGAAAGAACACAGAGAGAAAACACTGTGCTTGAAAATACATGTTCTATCAGTGGTGAGAGTTTGGGGTAGACCATTCACACAGGCAATCGTTCATTGATCAAGACGCATTTGGCACCCAAGCCAAACACAAGCCTTTATCTATATTATTGTATTTAATATCTGTTTATATAATTTTAGGTCACCTTTCAGGGTGCAACTCCTTCTGAAGATTATATCAACATGGAAAACCATTGAACTATGTTCAATGTACAACATTTGCTCCTAGGCTGCCCTTGGTGCTGAAAAGAAAATGAAGAAAGTGCTGGGCAATTTTTATTTTGTTTACATTGCTCTATTGCATATGCGAAGGGGTGGCTGGATCCATGCTATACTCTGGAACAGCTAAGATGCCCCACAGACTTAGAAGGACCTCAACTAACTTCTTAGGTCAGCGCAAGGATTTCCATGTGCACAGTGGAGCATCCCCTCTTCTCCTTTCCCCACCCTCCTCAAATCCCCCTGCCTCCCCAAATTGCTCTGGAAGGATGGGGGAGAACCGCAGAACAGGTTTAGGAGTGGGGTGGAGAGAAGAGAGGAAGGGAAAGATTTGTTGAATAAACAGGAATCCTCTTACTGGTGGAATTAGCTGGGTATCCCTGCAATGGGTTTGTTACAGAGTATAATAATGTTACGCAAATATTATATTTGCTAATTGGTTTTCTTAACAGATAACCCAAAGTGATATTTGGGCACATCACACATTGCAGGAGACAAACATGTTTTTGTTTTTAGAGATACGCATGTGTAGCAAGGAACCAGGCTCTGGCTCTATATCTTTTATATTACATTTGTGAATTTCAAAACCCATCCTGTCTCTCTCACAAGTTACAATATTGTTAGTGTCTACATTAGGCAGCAGGTCTCCCCCATGCCCAGCTCTGCCACCAACTGCCCTGTGGGCAAGAATCCTGATGACCTGTTCTATCTTCATATTGTTTATTGTGAAATTATGAGTATAGTTCAATGTTCCTTTAAGACTCCATGCAAGGATTTGTATCCTGAAATAACTGCAATGCATATAATAAATGGTATATAAATCATGCACATCTGCTAAAATGTTGTTTGCAGCAATGTCCCTCTGCGAGTTTAGGGAAGAGACAGGGACTCTCCTGAGAATAGTGCTTATCAGTGATCTTGCCTTATGTAGAATTTGCCTCCAGCCCCTTCAGAGAAAGCAGATTCCTTGCACTCACCACCACCAGGGCATCACAGATTCACTGTTAAGCTGCTTACCTTTCAGGCACTCATCAAGAGCTGTTCTGGGCTGCTTCTGAGACTTACATACTGGGGAGAGAATAATACAATTCAGCTTAAAGGGATCTTTAGCTCATAAGAACAGCTCTGCTGCATCAGACCCACCAAGACCCACCTAGTCCAACATTTGGTCCTCAACAGGATTGGCCATGGGAAGCTTGCAAGGGGGAGTGAATGCAACAGCCCTCTCTGGAGTTGTGATTTCCAGTAACTGGTACTCAGAGACATGCTGCCTCTCTGATATTGAGAGCAGCACCAGAGGCGTAGGAAGGTCAGGTGGTACCCAGTGTGAAATTTTTTTGTCAACCCCCCACATTTCTTTTTCTTTCTTTCTTTCTTTCTTTCTTTCTTTCTTTCTTTCTTTCTTTCTTTCTTTCCAAAAATAATTTTACGTTATTTTATATTTTCCTACAAAGGAATGTGGATTATGGGCCTCTGATAACAAGGCGGCGACTGTGGACAGATACTTAAATCTACAGGATGGATTGTGTTTTGGCTCCACTGAATTGAAATTTCAGCTTTCACGACATATGAAAACAGCCAAGTAAACAGTTATTTTCGTGGAGCAGGATCAAGATATTAATTGATATGCATGAAATCTCACATATCACTATATAATCCCTAGTGTGGTAAGATAAGACCTTTGGAGCAGGCATTTTAAAAAAAAGTTTTTTAATGAACTGCCCTAGTAGGGCAGTAATTGTTCCTTTTTGACACCCCCCTCCATGATGGAACACGGGACGACCCGCCCCCCTGCCCCCCCTTCCTACGCCCCTGAGCAGCACACAGCCATTGGGAAGGAGTAAAGCAACTCTCATTTTCTGGCTCCAAAAGCCCACAAGGGGTGAAATCCAACTGTCCCTGTCTGCCAGTGTAATTGACTTCCATTTGTGCAGCAGGAGATCTCCTTCTTCTCTTCTCCACCCCCAGTCCCACAAATTGGCTGTGGAGGATTAGGAGACCACCCGCAGCAGATTTATGGGGGCCTCAGGGGGAAAGACAAGCAAAAATTCCCATTGCACAGATGTCACATGACAATGGATTTCACCCAAACATTGGGCAAGGATGAATTAGGGAGAAGTTTCTGTTTCTCCATTTTTTAAACAGATGAACCAGTCTTGCCAGTAAGAAACCTCTGGCAGCTGCTGTCAGTGCCACTTTAATGAATATGATGTGTTGCTTAGGGATAGGCAAATAGCAAGGGAGAGAGCATTAGTGAAAGGATTGATCCTATGCCGAAAGAAGGATCTAGCCAATGGGTGGGAGGACATTGGCAGCAGCAGGAGATGAAAGTTGACCAAGTCCAGCTGACCAAGAACTAAACATGAATGGATGAAGAGCAGCAACATGAAAAACTTTGAAGTTTGGCATGGTGATAGTTACTGAAGGGACAGGAAGAGAGAGAAACTGGAGGGCATGGCTGGAGGAAATTAGTTGATACAACTGTGGGGAAAGTGTGTGTGTGTGTTATGGGCAAAGTAGCCCTTAATAGTTGGGTCAATTTAAATAGTATGACTGGATTAGTTTGTGCAATTGGACTTCCACAGCAAGAGCTCCAAGATCAAATATGGTAACAGAAGAAGGAAGAATTAAGATATGCTAGTATTATGTTTGCAACTTTTATCATTCTATGCATGTTTACTTGGAGATGTTCTGCTGATTTCAAAGGATTTAACTCCAAATAAGTATTTGCAGGAACTGATGCTCTGGGATACGCAAGGCCAATACTAGCCATTGACATAGAGACATAATTCTCCAGAGCCTGTGAAAGCCAGATCTTGGAATAGGCTAAGGTTCAGTGGTAGAAAAGACCCTGATGTTGGGAAAGATGGAGGGCACAAGGAGAAGGGGGCGACAGAGGATGAGATGGTTGGACAGTGTTCTCAAAGCGACTAGCATGAGTTTGGCCAAACTGCGAGAGGCAGTGAAGGATAGGCGTGCCTGGCGTGCTCTGGTCCATGGGGTCACGAAGAGTCGGACACGACTGAACGACTGAACAACAACAACAAATATACAAATAGTAAGGGTATTTGACAGGAACTTCAGACATGCATACCTGAGTATTGTGCCCAGAATATATCCTGCAAAACAAAAGTGCTCACTTAGAAAGAAATACCCAAGAACGAGTAAGTCAATTGATGCAGCTCTACTGCTCATGCTAGAAAGGTCTTACCCTGTAAGCTGTCAGGATGAGACACCACTCTGAGCTCTTTGGAGGCAGCATGAGATATGATTGTCATGACTCAACAAGAGAGGGGACACATCCGATTTTGCTTCTGCCATCAAATTAAATCTATTGCAATTATGAGGTGCATATAGCTCTAGGGTAACTACTGCATGAATTAAACCAGCCCTCCACCAGCCTTCCACATGTTGTTAGACTCCAGTTCCCATCAGCCTCAGCTAGTGTGGCCAGTGGGCAAGGAATGATGGACGTAGTAGTAGTCCAACATCCACCCATTTTAGAAGGACGAATTTAGATCTTTGACATGGCTAGCCAGTATATTTTAATATAACAACCTTTAAGGTTTGGAGTCTAGGGCTTGCTGATCAGAAGGTTAGCGGTTCGAATCCCTGCCACGGGGTGAGCTCCCGTTGCTCGGTCCCAGCTCCTGCCCACCTAGCAGTTCGAAAGCATGTCAAAGTGCAAGTAGATAAATAGGGACCGCTCCAGCGGGAAGGTAAACGGCGTTTCCGTGCGCTGCTCTGGTTCGCCAGAAGCGGCTTTGTCATGCTGGCCACATGACCCGGAAGCTGTCTGCGGACAAACGCCGGCTCCCTCGGCCTATAGAGCGAGATGAGCGCCGCAACCCCAGAGTCGGACACGACTGGACCTGATGGTCAGGGGTACCTTTACCTTTTTAAATATGGTGGTGGCATCTGCACCGGGCCTGTCTCCACTTATCATCCTACAGCAGGCTTCCTCAACCTCAGCCCTCCAGATGTTTTTGGCCTACAACTCCCATGATCCCTAGCTAGCAGGACCAGTGGTCAGGGATGATGGGAATTGTAGTCTCAAAACATCTGGAGGGCCGAAGTTGAAGAAGCCTGTCCTACAGTATCACCCAGTCTTTAGGAACAAGAAGAAGTCTTATAATTCATCTTGGAAGTTCTGTCAACTATATTGCTTAATGGATTATTATACAGAAACCATTCCTGTTGTCTATAGCATATATAAAAACATGTATGGGGATAAACGTCTTCCCTGGTTATTTGGCTTCTAGTGGAGGTTATTTCTCATCTGTTCCTCTAAGAGAAGAGATTCTACCAGACAACAGACTCCTTTTGAACGATTGGTCAAAGATATGACACATTATGTAAAGGGACAAGTTTCTATATGATACAAATTTATTATTAATGCCTCATTTGGGTCCCAGAGTCAAAAATCATGATGGGAATTTAATTGGGACATACAGATAGATGAGAAATGTGGTGGTGTAGGAGAGCTGGAAAAAAAATGTCACATCAGGCAACCAATGCGCCCCTTTGGTTTCAGATAGTACATGGGTAAAGGGTAAAGGGACCCCTGACCGTTAGGTCCATGGGTAGATGAGTCTAAAAAACCCAGGACACAAATTTTTCATGGCCCTCTAGCGGCTATGGTGGCTCACTTACCAGAAGTAATGTATTTAGTGTTAACTCTGGAAGTGTATACTCGATTCTGACCAAACTAAGCCTCCTAGATTTATTTTTATAAATCTTTATTATTTGTAAAGGGTATCTTTGTTTGAACAATTTATTATTCCTTTAGAGCTGTGCCGGGTCTTTGCACTTTGTCCTTCCAAGCTGTGATGCATTGTGGTTTAAATCCCTTATTATTTGTTTCTTTTCTTTTTGTTATGTTTGCACTTTTTGTTATTAAATTAATGCGTTTTTTAAATAAAATAAAATAAAATAATTACAACATCTGGAAGGAGACTGTGGAATTAAAGCAATCCACTGTTCCCCTAGGAAACCAGGTACAAACCTCACATTGGTTGCTGGGCCCCTGAATATGTGACTAACAGGCCTTGTTCTGCAGGAAGGAAAATGGAATGATACCTACTGTTTGGGCATTAGACTCAATGGCTTCACGGGCTTCTTCATAGTTGCACGGTTCCTCCAGGCACTCCCGTTCTAGATTGCCTTTGCGCATCTCTTCTAGGTATCCTTTGTTGGCTCGCCTCGAGCGCGTCAGCAAGGAGAGTGCTTGCTTCTGATCGAGAAAGACTAGCAAGAGCAGAACACCCATAAGTCAGTCCTTAGTGTGGAGGCTCATTCACTGGGGCAATTGTAATTCTGAAGGACCATTGAGCAGGAAGGACCCTACAGCCAGCCCTCTCCTCCAAGACATGATTAACCACCACAACACAAACACAGAAAGAGCAGACAACACAATCTGGACCTCAGTGGCCCAGAAGCAGAACTGGGCACCTGCAGAAAGCTGCTACAAAGAAAATTTCCAGATGATTCAGTCCATGGAGCTACACCACACATGGTGGAGAAGGGCAAGCCATTCTCATGTTTTCAGTATAATGTTGCATGTTTCAGGATATCAGCTCTGCATTCCTACAATGCTTTTCACTACGTAGTCTCCAGCTGCCTGATTACAGATGTAATACATTGCCCAACCATTGACAGTCTTGTGCTACAACAGACAAAACAGGAAATTATGTCAAATGCCCAGTTTTTACTTCTAGATCTCAATGGGTCTGATCCAACACTATTGTCAGTGGAACTCCATGTGTGCAGCGCTGGATACGACCCAGTGTGAATTTCTCACCTAATCTTCACCTATATGGCATTTATTTATTTCAACCATTTGCATGCCTCTTGGCTGCAGTCATTTCTAAGCAACATGCAGGAGACCCAATACAATAAGGAAAAAACACGAGTTTAAACTATAAAATCAGAATTCAATAAAAAAAAAAAAGACTGCTGGAATAAGAAAAAAGTATTCACTAAGGACCAAATAGAAAATAATATTTCTAGCCTATTCTGGTCTTATGGTGGTAGAACCAAGACTCTTGTTCAGTTTAGTATCAGGGTTGTGCCCAGAACTGACCACTTCCAAATGGTAGGTTTCTTTCTGCTCTATGGACACTTACCCTATTCCTGTTTGCACAGAAAAATGTATTTACTCAGCCCTCGTTCTGTGTGCCTCTTTGCTGGCATGTGTGCTGGTCTCTGTTTGCCCACCCCAGAATCTGAACCTTTGTAGTCCTCTCATTTCCCTTTTTCACATTCAGAAATTAGAACTTTCAGTCTCTGTCATGGGTGGGGAATGTCTGGCCTATAAGGCTAAATAATTATGCCATGTTGGTCAAGCTATGCCTACCTTCCAGTCATCTGATGATACTAGGATTTGATACTAGGTGATACTAGGTTTGAGCAGGTAAAAGGGAAGCTAGGCTGGAACAAAAGGGGCTCCTTAAGATGATTGTTCAATGTTTCTGAAGTCCTGCCAACCAGCTGGTTGGTGGGGCTTCAGAAGAGCTGCACGCTTGTCTTCTGAAGCCCCAACAATCATCTGTTTGCCAGGACCTCAAAGCATAGTGCATGGCTCTTTGCAAGCTCCTTGCAGAGGCCTGCATGAAGAAGAGAAGAAGAGAAGAGTTTGGATTTGATATCCCGCTTTTCACTACCCGAAGGAGTCTCAAAGCGGCTAACATTCTCCTTTCCCTTCCTCCCCCACAACAAACACTGTGGGGTGAGTGGGGCTGAGAGACTTCAAAGAAGTGTGACCAGCCCAAGGTCACCCAGCAGCTGCATGTGGAGGAGCAGAGACACGAACCCGGTTCCCCAGATTACGAGTCTGCCGCTCTTAACCACTACACCACACTGGCTCTCCACTGAAGCTCTGAACACCCAACAACCAGCTGATTACAGGGGGTTCAAAGCACCATGTCACCTGACATAATTGTAACATCAGCTGATTGACAGGTATGTCTGCTACTCACCCATCAAATTTGGCCTGTGGGATGGGCAGGGGTACAAATCCCCCCATGTGATTAAAGTCTAGCAACAGTTGCTGAAGGATGAGGAGGGAAAAAAATCAGAGCTACCTCGCAACAGAGAATGTCAAGCTAGGGGTTGGGTTGGAACAGAGGCAGCCTTCTCCAATCTGGTGCCCTCCAATATTGTCAGACTCCTACTCCCATCAGCCTAACAGCAAGTATAGCAAACTGTCAGGGATGATGGGAACTGTAGTCCAGCAAAATTTGAAGGGTATCAGGTTAGGATAAGGTGAGACAGGGTTTCTGATCAGGTCTCCTCTATTGGAGAGAGAAACAACAGGGTGCCCTGTGGCAGCTTGAAGGCCAACAATTTAGCAGAAGCTTTCGTGGACTAGGACGTGGGTGGTGCTGTGGTCTAAACCACTGAGCCTAGGGCTTGCTGATCAGAAGGTCGGTGGTTCGAATCCCTGTGACGGGGTGAGCTCCCGTTGCTCGGTCCCAGCTTCTGCCCACCTAGCAGTTCGAAAGCAGTGCAAGTAGATAAATAGGTACCGCTCCGGCAGGAAGGTAAACGCCGTTTCCATGCACTGCTCTGGTTCGCCAGAAGCAGCTTAGTCATGCTGGCCACACGACTTGGAAGCTGTCTGTGGACAAACACCGGCTCCCTCAGCCAGTAAAGTGAGATGAGTGCTGCAATCCCACAGTCATCCGTGACTGGACCTAATGGTCAGGGGTACCTTTACCTTTACCATTCATGGACTAGAGTCCACTGTGTAATTTTTTAAGATGCCACAAGACACTGTTGCTTTGACTGCTGCAATAGACTAATACAACTGCTCCTCGGGAAGCTGCCACTGCAGGCAGAAGGCTGTATCCATTGCAAACCACTGAAATTGATGGACGTGAGCAACATAAGACAATTATTTTCAATGCATTACTTAACGTATTGCTTAGTTGGATACAACCCAGAGAGCACACCCTGCTTCTGAAGTGGTTAAACTGCATAGACATGCCCCTTCTCAGAAAGGTATTTAAGGAGTACATTTTAATCTTTTGTTAAGTGCCATGTTCCTGCTAACTCTATTAAGAGTAAAGAAGAGCATTCCCGTTAAGATAAAGAACTCCAACAAAGAGGCACCCATTGGGGAACCTCCCTTCTCCTCCCACCCTGCCCCATCAATCTTATGCGTTCTGTTATTCAGGTGTGCAAACTCAAGTACAAAAGCTAAATGATAACTGGTCTGGAGAGAGAGTTCTGGCACAGTGCTGCCCCACCTCCATAATCTTTCCTCATTTATCACCCAAGATCCTTCCTGCTCCAAAGCTGCGAGTCTCTGAAACATGGAGTGACTAGCCTGCCTCTCTGTACAGCTGCCACATCCTCTCCATCTCAGCCATGCCATGACAGTCTCTTTCAATGGGGCTGGTGCTGGGATTCAGGGTTGTAGGTCAGTTGTAGAGCCTCCCTTAGCATGCAGAAGGTTCTGGGTTCAATTGCTGGCATCTCCAGATAGAGATGGGAGGGACCCCGGAGAGCCACAGCCAGTGAATGTAGACAATGATAGATGGACCAACGGTCTCAATATAATAAAGCTTCCTATTTTCCCTGGATGCTTGATCTGCCACACTGAACTTCCAATGTAGGAGGCCAACAGACTGAGTATTGCTATCTGCTCTACTAGTCAATTGCAACACAAGCCTACACGTTTCCTCAGAAATCCCAGAGTTCAACATTCATCCCCTTAGCACATGTTCTTAGAATTGCTGCCTATTCACTGCTGAGCAGGCTTGATTTCTTCAACCTCGCCCCTTCCTTCTTCCTTCCTTCCTCCCTCTCTCCCTCTCAATGACTTACCCTGGTTGTAGCTCAGTGAGAGGTCCAGAAGAATGGCAAGGAGAAGGGTCCTCAGCATTCTGGTTCTGCTCTGTCCCATTGTGTGTGCGCCTGACTGCAGGAGGATTGCAGAGGAAATGGATGAAGAACGATTGCAGCCCAGCCTGGGTTAATGTTGAACCAGGATGAAGAAACAGGAACCAGGTCACAGTGTGTCAGGGACAGTAAGTTTGAGAATCTCACTATCTCACCCATCCTGGTTTTTCTCTCCCTCCCTTGCATTTTTGCTTTCAGGTGCCTTGGTGGCACAAGCAACCAACGGAACAAGAACAATTCCATCCATACATTTAGATTGTTTGTGGTCTCAGAACACCAAATAAACATAGACTGACACTAGGAAACAATATGCACATCATATTATTACTTCATTATTGCATAAAGCAGAGGACATTTGGCTATCCTGGCTTAAAATAAGGGAACTGCCATTGTTTAGGATATTTAATCCAGATGCCGAAAGGTCTATTCCGTCTTTACTTCTGTGATCCTGTTCTAGAATACACTGAGAGACTGAATGAGTTTCTTCTCCCTTCCACAATTTATAATTCTTTGATTCTTGGATGTCTCTCAGCAAAATATCCAATGAGATCCCCATGACTCCTTTCTGAATGCCCAAAGAGATGTGCTTGATTATATGTGTGTTGGAGAGGAGTCTGAGAAGTCAGAACAATTGGAAGACACCAAGGAGTCAAGTCATTAAATATTTGCATCCTGTTTAGGTTCATTTGTATTTTTTAAAAATTTTCCGTTTAATTGTGGTTTGGACATAAATGAACTTAAAACAAATATTTGTTATATTGACCAGCCACTTTTAATGGGTAAATGTAATTTTCAAACAGATGCATGTCATAAACTCTTCAAGATTGTAGTGCAAGATGAATAACTATTGTATTCACTGAACACAATATTCAATATTCATTGAATACAATATACAAAATTGAATACAAAAACTTCATTGGGTTCAAATGGGTATGGAAAGGCAGCTAAACTCAAAGGCCCAGAGCACCTTTCAATGAAGAAAGGCTTGAGAACATGGGGTTTTACTTTAAGAAGGAACACAGAAGTTTGTAAAATCATGAATGCTTGGAGCGAGCAGCTAGAGCGAAATGTCTTCTGCTTTCATAACACTTATGTACACTCAGTGTAGCTTAACTGGGACTAAGTCCAGGACTTGAAAAGGAAGTACTTCTTCACACATAATGTAAGACAATAAGATGTGGGGATAGTCACTAGCAGCTTGGCAACTTCTTAAAAGGATTAGGCAAGTTAATAAAGGCAAGTTTCATCAAAGTCTATTTTAGTTAAATGCTGTGCTATTTTTCGAGAAATTCACTCACCATGAATGCCTTCCTCATTCTCTTAGTATGGCAAAGGCACCCACCTGACAGGTGCCAGAACTGAGTTCGAGTGAGTTCTCCCTGAAAATAGCTCTGACTAAATGGAACCTCCATTTTCAGGGGCAGCACAGCTCTGACTATCAGATGAACAGAACACCACAGAGTGACTATTAACTTGCTTATGAGCTTCTAGAGACATCTGACTGGCTACTAGAAACAGAATGCTGGGCTTGATAAATCCAGCAAAGCAATTCTTATCTTCAAATTTATTGAGATGAGTCTCATTGATAAAATAATTAAATTAGGAGTCAGTACAGTTAGATCTTGAAATTCTTAGTAGTAGCTTAAGGCCATAATTTGAGCCATATATTTTTGAACAAAAGAAATTAGCAACATCAAATTCATCACTTGGAATTTAGGTCTTTGAAGGTTCCAAATTAGTCCACCGTTTAATAAAACAAGTCCCTACCCCGTCCTCATCTGAGACAAACTGTAAGTGTAGGAGGAGCTTAGAGAACTATCAATCTCAGGCCTCTTTCTCTCGCTCTTCTCTGTCTCTCTTCTGTGATGGTCTAGTCAGTATTTGTTATCTCCATCGTAGGCAAGTAAATATTAGCATTAGGATAGCTGGGAAGTGACTCTTTGGCCACTTGTACAAAGAGCAATTGCACAGTCCCCGCCTCCAACAGATTGCAGAGTTTGAAGAACACAGAGTCTCTTTCTAACACACAATAAAGCAGAGAGATTTGAGAAATGTCCAGTTCTGGGTCTAGCTTACTGGGATATTTAGGCAGAGCCTGAGTTCAGCCACAGGAGAACATCCAGACAAAGAGTTCTGGCCCATGTATGAAGGGAAACTTTTGAAGAACATTCACAAGCTTTCAAGACTACAACACTGCTTCCTGTAACATCTTCTCAAACCTGAACCTTTGTGAAGGCTGAGATCAGACTAGTTGCCCTCCTTAGTTCAGCATTTCTAACTTCCTGAACAAGTCCCCTTTCCACCTTATAACATCTGCTACAATCTCTTTCCCATTCCTACATACAGATCTAGTAAATATTAATTAACTGCCAATCCATCAGGTTGCAGCAGAAAGAAAGATGGGAAGCAGGGCCACTCAATTATCTCCGCTGAGAGGCTATCTCCATTTGGCTCCACCTCTCCTTGACTTGTTTACGTTCAGACTGGTCTTTGCAATAACTTCGTAAATTAAAAACTGGTACCCAAGTCTGCTTAATTCTCGCCACCTTCTAAACATGTGACACAGAAGATAGTAAACTATCTTGTGCGTTCATTCTCTTATGTAAGTGGCTCAAAGAGTCTTTTTGTCTCTTTACAGTATTATCACAGGACCCCCAACCCCTTGTTTTCAAACCATGTGCATCATGCAAACAAGTGCATATGCTTAAAAGACTGGCATGAGTCACCTCCCTCCAATCCGTGATTGGTTGGGATCAGTGCAACCAACAAACGTGCTTGACACCACATCAGCAATGACAGAAGATAGATATTTTGACTCATACATGGGCTTCTTGAATTTTGGCATCAGCAAGTCACTTTGCAGCTGTGTCAATATTGATACTTGCAAAAGCTGCACCACTCTCTTGGAAAAGACAAAAAAACATACATGCCAGCCATTCTAGATCACTGCTCCAAATCCTACTGCCTCAGAAGACTGCTTCCTTTGTGACTGCTTGTAAATGTACCACTGGGTGAGCTCAACAGTAGGAAGTCAGTAATCTCTAACATCCAAACAGTTTGGAAATTTAGGGGTAGCAGAGACATAGGAAAAACAACAAGTGTAGTTATGTGACCTATTGCTACCCGCACCAAATGACAGCTGGCCCATCCTAAGTATCCAAGAAGGAAGCATGTGGTAAATGAACACCACTTTGCAGAGGCTGTGACTATATAATAAATAATGTTGTTGACAATGGGAGCCACCTAGCTGTGGGAATACGTTTTAAGGTGTTCCTGCACCTGTCCACTTTAAGGTAACCTTCCACACATTGCACGGAAGGCAAGGAGATCTGGCAGAGGTTTGCTGCCTGGATCCCTCCGCGCTGGTAGCAAAGCGCGCTAAAATCAGCCTCAGTAACGGTCAGTTAGGAGTTTCCCGCCCAGAAACTCACCCAGATACAGTGTTGTGATTGGTTATTGTTAACGTTGTGACGATGTTCAGTTTACTAATAAAAGGCCCCTGCTCTCTGTAGCGGTGTGTAGAGTGCGCGAGACAAGCCAAGAGAGAACATCCGTGCGAGACAAGCAAGAGAGAAAGCGAAAGAGAAACCAAGCCGCACAGAGCAGTAGAGCGCAACTTCACCACTGACTGCAGTCTCTTAGTCTTTATTTCTTTTATTTCTAAAAGTTTATTTGGCCTTCTTAGTTTTGGCCGCACCTTTTGCTCTGCCTATCTTTCCTATCCGGAAACCTCCAGAATATGCGGAAACCTCCGGAACCTTCGGAAACCTTCACAACTCCCAACAAAAATCTCATGACCTTCAGATCATAACCAGCGGACCCTTTCACGGCCAGTGGGAGCAGGAACTCCGGGAATTACTGGTTGTCCCAGACGTTGGTTATCCCCACACCTATCCAATGAATAAACCCAAGTGCAACCCTCAATGTATTTTCTGGAAATAGCAAAGCACTAAGGAAGAACTCTGTTAAAATGTCATATTGGACCACAGACACTCGCGATCCAATTTCTACCCAGCCGTGAAGTTTTGATTTGGCTTTGGGCAATTCAGACTCTCTTGGCTCAGTTTCCTATGTGTTAAAATACCCGACTGGCCTATCACCACAGGATGCTGGGAAGAAGAAAATTACTCTTAAGTAGTGAATACTATTGCATAAAGTGATACAAAAATGGAAAATAAAAAAATTCCCATCCAACATTAATTCAAATTAGCTGGGACCAAAACTACTAATTATACACTGCAACACTATGGTGCAACATGACCTCCTGACAGGAAGTCTGTGATACTCACCGTCAAGGAAAAGCTAAACAAAAGAAAAGTAGAACATTTGGCAACGTACTATGTTAAAACGAGACAATGTAATTTAGCATCATTTTCATTTGTCATTGTTTTTATATAATGAAATGCATTACAAGCATAGCAAAGCTCTTCCTCATTGATTTACTTCCATGTGAATGAAAACTGTCACCATTTGAATCTTGCTCCTGCAGTATGAAGTGGTCTAATCCAGCAACACAGGTATCATATGCAACTGCTGAGATGATAGTTTACCAGATCCAATGAATTGGTTTGATTTTAAAAGCAAACCTTTGGACTACAGTTGCAGCCACCCTGGGATCTACAATTCTCACTCAGGCTGCAGTATGTTGACTTGGGAAAAACCCAAACATTGTCTTGGTAGGTATCAAACAAATGTCTCTGGGCAGTCAGGACTGGCAATCATGGCAATAATACAGTGGTACCTCGGGTTAAGAACTTAATTCGTTCTGGAGGTCCGTTTTTAACCTGAAACTATTCTTAACCTGAGGCACCACTTTAGCTAATGGGGCCTCCCACTGCTGCTGCGCCACTAATGCACAATTTCTGTTCTCATCCTGAAGCAAAGTTCTTAACCCACGGTACTATTTCTGGGTTAGCAGACTCTGTAACCTGAAGCGTCTGTAACCCAAGGTACCACTGTATACATAACCAACAACCACAATTTGTCTAGATTGCATAGTGACTATCACAGCATCACCAGCACAAGCCCATGGAGAGGTATAACTGGCAAAAGAAGCACTTATATGTTCTGCCTGAGTCACACAATTGACTGCATGTGCTACCACCGCAATGTTTTTGAGAGCTGCTTACATCACCAAGATAATGTGGGAGTTGGATCTTAGCCAATGCTGTCGTTAACTGTAATTAAAGCAGGCATCTGATGGCTTCATCCCCTACTCAGATGCAGCAAGTATCAAGTTAAAGCACATCTAAGCAGAGTTTGGGCAAATGAGTCAGGAGCAGTAGCTTCCTGTTATTTATACCCCTGAAGCTAAAGAACTTTGAACCCTCACTGGTGTTGACATAATCCTTGCACACCTCAGAAAATTGTTGGAAGTTGGAAGCTCTTTTGCTTTAAAAAAGATATACTTCCATACTTTCTATTGCATTAATTTTTGGATCATATGTGCATAACCATGTGGAAATCTGCAGACTCTTCACCACTCAGTCAGTTTTACCACGTGTTCACTAAACATATGTAACACACAAGCAGAACCGGTGCAGTTCCTGACACTGGATAAATTTGAAACAAATTCTGATAGTATAGAAGAGATGCTTAGTGAAGGCTTTCTTCCAGGCATAACCTCATCTATCAGGCAGACACTTTTGCCAAGGCTTATGGGCTTTGGAAATGATGGTGGGAATCCAGCCATAGCCTTGGCCAAACTGAAGTCACCTGTTCCCTTCTCAACATCCCAGTATTCATAACCCGCATGCTGTTTTCTTGCAAGCACATAGAAAGAGCACACTTAGACTTCCAAAGATGTTTTAATGCCACCTGCAAAAAGACTGACGGTCATGTCCCCATCTCCACCTCCACCACCTCCGCCACTGTGCTAAAACTGACACCCTCTTGAATAATGAACATGTCACTGGCGGAGCCCTGCTCCTGCACAATGATGCATTCTTTCTCCGTGTCCGAGACAGCAATCTCAATGGCGTTATTGTGCTTGGCAGAGCTCTGCTGTGCGGTAACATAGTGCCCATCATTGGTGATAAGGAGCTCTGTGTGGTTTCCAGGCACTGCCGTGTCCACAGAGTGCACTACCAGCACAGCTGGCTGCTCTGAAGCTGGCAGCTCCTGGGGTTTTTTCGTGCCCCTTTTGGATGGATCCCCGTCTAGGTTTCCTTTGTGCTCAAGCTGGTGACGTCGCAGGCTCTGGGGGAGGGCGTAGCCCATGCCACAAATTTGGCACTGGTGCGGCTTGTCAGCATGGTGGGCTTTCTGGTGGCGTCGCAATTTTGTGGCCAGAGGATAGGATTTGGGGCACAGATGGCAACGGAAAGGGCGCTCGCCTGTGTGCAAACGTTCGTGAGCCCGTAACGTGTGGGGATCACGCAGTGCTTTCCCACACACTGTGCACAGGTGAGCCTCACCTGTGTGGGAGATCAGGTGACGGCGCAGCTCAGGGCGCTGCGGGAAGGCATCTCCACAGAAGTGGCAGCGGTAAGGGCGCTCCCCTGTATGCAACCGAAGGTGCCCACGGAGATTTCCCTGCTGGCGGAAAGACTTGGGGCAGTAGGGGCAGGTATACGGGCGTTCCCCTGTGTGCAGCCGCATATGGTTGCGCAACGACCCAGGGTTGGCCAGCTGCCGCTCGCATATCACACACTGGCAGGCGGCAGCAGCAGATAGCCTTGGCTCCTTAGCCTGGTGGGTTTTGCGATGAATCCGAAGAGAGGGCCGTCGGGCAAAGGATTTCCCACAGTCAGGGCATACGAAAGGGCGCTGGCCCGTGTGCAGCACCTGGTGTTCTTGAAGGTCCCGTTTGGTGCCGTAACTCTTGTGGCACTGTGGGCAGGGGAACGGCCGCACCCCTCGGTGGCCCAGCGTGTGCGCTTTGAAGCTTTCTTCCGAGCTATAGCTCTTGCCACACTCTGTGCACAGGAATGGTTTGTGATCAGTGTGCACAAAGTGGTGCTTCTTCAGGTGGCAAAGCTGCAGGAAAGCTTTGCCACACTCTTCACACCGGTATCGTCGCTCGTGGTCTGCCTCCTTGAGCTTTGGTGCACCACCCATGTTGCTTGGAGACACTTCCTCCTGCCTGGGATTTTCACTCTGCTCCTCTACCCTGTCCCTGGGTGTAGACATGGCACATCCACTTGGGGCTCTTTCAGCACAAGATTGGCCCCTCAACACCTCCACCTTCTCAGTCAAGTGAGCACTGGGTTGAATTGCACTGGATGGGGGCGGTTGTGAACAAATGTCAGTCGGCTTTACCTTGGATAGTGTCTCATTCACTTGCTCTGTTTGAGGTTGCAGCACACCATCCTCTTTACTTCCACCCTCCTCAGCCACAGAGCAGCTCACAATGGGCTGCTTCTCTCCATGCTGTTCCTTGGAGTCCCTGAGCTCACACTGCAGGGACCCATTTTCATTCCTTTTCTTGTGATCATTTTCCAGGCCAGGAGGTTGCTTGACTGGGAGCTTCTTATCCAGCAAAGGAAGACAATGGGCTCTGGCTTTCTGCTCCACAACCTTGGGGGTATCAAGAGCACCTGCAATATGAACCAGTAACCATTAGCTCCCTTAACAAAGAAAACAAAGTAATTATTGACACTTCAAGGTTGAGACTTCTGTTTCTAGGCACTGCTCCACTCCCCACCCACTGCCTCAATCATGCTCAACAGAGATCTTTTGCTGAGAACAGAGGCTGGAGAAGTCCCACTAGTTATCAAAGCAGTGCTTCTGAGAATTGAAACATAGCTGGTTTAGCTAGGGAACTCTGCTTGAATTTAAATATCCTAAAAGTTTAGAATTTGTGGAGGAATATTTCAGTATCTTCTGTAAGGCTCACTTGGGAAGCACAGCTTCCTTAATGTTTTCGACGCAAATTGGATTTCTCTGAAGTGCTTAACCACATAACTTAGAATGAGGTTACAGAAATGTGTAGAAACAGCAAATTTCAACACTCTTATCATTTGTAATCTTTGCTGTTTTCTTTAGAAAGCAAGAATTGCAAACTAAAACATCTTATCCACACAGTCACAATACCAGGAACCAAGCAGTGTTACCTTGAGCCGTTTAATTCACCTAAGAAAATTCTTAAGGAAACAGACATGGATATAGAATGTCACAGGGAAATGAAGTTCTCTGTGTGAGAAACTAAGACAGAGTAAGGAGCCTGACTGATTCCAGCATTATGGACAAGAGTTGCCCACATTATTTGTGGGTGCCCATGATTGTTAAAATGGTATAAAACTAACATAAGCTTCTAGTGCAGACATACTCTCAGATATTTGATCAAATGTACTCTGGCATGATAAACATTCTGATTCACCATGTGCACTTCTCAAAGAAATCGCCTCCTCCAGCACTGCAATAAAAGAGCAAAGCACTGCTTGCAAGGGTGGGACTGGCCAGTGCTGTTGAGCAAAATAAAGGTCACTGGCTAGAGGAGTGGACATTGGCCCGAGTTCCACTTCTGCCTGGCTGTGGGCTGATTGAATTGTCCTGGGCAAGAATATGCTCCCACACTTGGTTCCCAATCTCTGTACTTGGGATGTTGAAAGCCAGCCTCCCAGGGGATTGTGCCCTGAAAGCACTGCTGAAATATTCCTTATTCACAGCAAGAGAGTGTATACATTCTGAACAAGTTGCCTCCCACAGTATCATTTGAAGGAAAAAAAGGAGCCTCTAACTTTCAAGTTAAAATATTACTATCAGTCTGACTTTGTTCACAAACAGACGACAGTTTAGGTCTGTGAAAATCAAATCATGTACCATAAACTCTTTTTCAACTACAGTTGCCTGGGTGTGCAGAGTTTGGCAGTGGAGTTCTTTGCTTAAGGAACTTGCACGTTTCTATTACCAAGTATGTTAAGTCAATTTTTAAAGAACAAAAACACTTCCTGTTTCTGATGCTGCTTAAATCACCTGTGATACCCCCTTCTGGCTAAGATTCTAGGAATTCAGGTACAGTACCTGCAAAGGAATCTATTGCATCGCCATCTAGGGAAGCATCTCCTTTCTGTGTCAAAGTCTCTGCTTCCACAGTGGTGGTCTTAGCTAGCTGCTCCTCTACCGTTTTCTTCTCTGCGACAAACACCCCATCTGATATATTTGCTGGTGCATTCTTTTCCAGGCAAGCAGGACTGGCCTCTGCTAACCAGTACAGCAGTTCAGTGCCAGCAGCAATGGGACAGCATACTCGGATGTGGAGCTCCCCATTGATCCATACTAATGCCACATTTGCCTCATCTTTATCCCGGCTTTGCTTCACCAAGCTGTAAAACACATTGTGCCAAGCATCAGTATCCAATATGGGCCGAAGTACAGGGGCACGACAAGGCTCTAGAGAGGCAGTGCAGGTGGGTGTTATGCGAGACGGAAGGGGGTCTCAGTCAGGTCTATCAACTAATATGTCTATAGATCCTGACGGTTTTTTTTGAGTAGCCTCCTAGGAAAAGTCAATTCAGAATACTCTTTCTGAAGTTACCTTTTGTTGAGACAGATTTATGAGTCCATCTAACTCAGCATTGTTCACATACACTGACTAGTAGTAGTTCTCCAGTTTTAGGCACGGGTCCTCCTTGGAGGTACCATGATTGAACCTTTAAATTTTCCTGAAAGCTGTTTATAAAACCATACAGGTAACAAAACACCTAGTTCATATAAAATGGATTCTGAGAGTGGCCACACAAGAGTACTGATTAAGGGTACAAAAGACTTGTGGCTGCTTCAACGTTTGTTATATATGAAGAAGTGTGCATGCACACGAAAGCTCATGCCAATAACAAGCTTAGTTGGTCTCTAATAATAATAATAATAATATAATTTATTTGTACCCCGCCCATCTGGCTGGGTCTTCCCAGCCACTCTGGGCGGCTTCCACCAAACATTAAAATACATTTAAAATATCACAGTTTAAAAACTTCCCTAAACAGGGCTGCCTTCAGGTATTTTCTAAATGTCAGGTAGTTGTCTATTCCCTTGACTTCTGATGGGAGGGCTCTAAGGTGCTACTGGAATGATTTTTTTAATTTTGTTATATTTAAAGTCACATATAGGATGTCTAATCAGCACAAGATTGCTGGCTCATGACTGATTGGTCAAATTGCCCTATCCAAAGGCTAAATGAATATATTTAGATTTACCATCCTATTTTTTAGGAAGATGAAAAATTATTTAAGAGATCTTTGTTAAACTAAATAGAAATTTATTGTTAGCTGTAAAATATTGAGTTGTATTCAATTAAGTCCAGGCAGAATAGAGCCAACGAAATTAATGAGCCCAAGTGAGTCAAGTCCATTAATGTAAACAGGTCTACTCAAAATAGGACTAGCACCGAATATCACTGATTTTATTTATGTTTTTAAGGGTGGAATTCATCATAGTGATATTACAATCCTATCAGCACAGGCATTTCAGCTTGCTGGACGGAACAATCTCCCCTCTCCTTCCCCTGAACACTCTTCTGTGGATTCTCCTGATCCCCTCCGAGAGAATTTGGCATAAGAGAAGGGAGGAAGTTCAAGTGCACTGGCTCTTATTAGAACACCTGCTTAGTTGAATATGTCCCAATTTTTCTTCTCAAATTTTATGAATTTAGGTTTTTTTTTTCCTATGTAAATGGAGTTCATTTTTTAAAAAGCTGTAATCCACTTAGTTTCCTTTCCAGAGGAAAACATGGAATGCATGTATCATAATTATTGATTAGAGGCAACTTAGATGGATTAACACAGAGCTGTTTTGACAATATAACCTAAGAGACGAATAAGCCTGACATTTCAGCTCGCCCCTGAATGCATTGGGAGACAAATCTATGTGCTGCCATACACAAATTCTCTAAGGAAAACTTGATCATCCTTCAGGGAGGGTTCATGTTTCTGATTCTGCTCCAAGAAAACACAAAGCATATACTTGTTTATTTTGCATAAATGTATTACATTTGTGATATTTCTTTGCCAATATTTTAAAGGAATTTGAACAGGATGGGAAGAGCAGTGAGATTCTGGGTATGGGCAGGGAGTACCAGTGAGGTAGAGAAAAAAAGGAAGCCACAAAAGGAACAGAAACTTATCAGGACTAGCCAACATTGTACTCGGTAGGTTCTGCTGGGCTCTAATGCCTACCATCCCTGACCACTGGTCATAGTGGCTAGATCTGGGAGGAGTTGCAGTCCAATTTTGGCAGGGAATATTCCTTTGCTTTTAGATCTGGGGTGGGGAACCTCCAGGCTGAAGACCAGATTTTGACTGCCAAGGATTCCAGTTTGGCCCAGAAGGCAGCTCTCCCCAAATTACACCCACCTGCCCCATACATGACATCATATGTGGGGCAGGTAGAGACACAGAAGCCAATGCACATTGGGAGTCTTAAAGTGCACTCCTGATTGTGCATTGGCTAGATAGGTGAGAGAGCCAATGCTTCCCCTAGAGTTCCCTGCTAGGAACTTGTTCATGCAGCTGATGCCTGCAAAAAATAAGATTCAGCTCTCCTGCCCATCACCTGATTGGTGGAAGAACAGAAGCCTGCTTGTTCCAAAAATCAGCTGCCTACTGCATTGCTTATAGAGCTCCTTGCAAGCCCTGCAGAGCAATCCAGTTTCTGCTTTCCTGCCTGTCAGAACCACATTACAGCTTCCATCACACAAGATAACCCAAGGAGAAAGGACAGTGACTCTGCTGAGTTTCTTCCTCAAAACCTCGTCCTGTTGGTTGATCTGCCTGCCTACCCTGTAGCTGATTTCCTTCAGCATTAAGAAAAAGTTGCAAGATGAGAAGACAGACAGCAGAGGAGCTGCTCAGCTCCTAGGGGTGACAGAGGAAAAGAGCAGAGAGAGCTAGTTGCTATTAAACAGGCCAGTTTCGAAATCTGAAGCAAAAACATTTATTGATCACACATGTATCACTCATTCTTCAGTGGCTAACATACCAAAACCTATATATCCTCTCACAATATCACCCATTAGTTTTTGGATTTACAGAGGCATAGAGAGTCATAAGAAATAAATTCCAGGATCATATCTGAGTTGGACTCACTTGACTGCAAGTTGGTCCCAGCCATGGAGCAAAATTTATCATCTCATTGCTCTGTTATATATCTGGATTGGTTTTTGAGATGTGTGAGAATAAAGTCCTTCACATCATATGCTGAAAATTCATCTGGCTGCTTGAAGAAACCATCAAGTGATTGATGCACTACAGTTTGTGATAACAAACACTGAGTTTGTGGTGCAGCCATATCTGCTTTTCAACAGTAATGGCCCCATGCTGGTTGCCAGAAAAATGTTAAATGTTGTTGGCGAGATAAATACTAAAGTCTGATTCTCACAGCTTATGTAATTTTCAGCCTGACTCAAGCAGGATTGATGGTAAAACATCTACGTGGTTTACAAAAAAGTTTTAAAAGTTTGCATGAATTGACCCTAACTTGTTCATTATGGTTTGAATGATTGTAGCCAACAAACCACTTCATTAGATGTATGAAGTTTGCTGAGAAAGTTGTAAAGCAGAACACAAGTTACCCACATAGTTTTGCCGTTCTCACCTTTTCCAGCTTGCTGTCCTGTTGCAAGCAGAAGCCTCTTTCCAGCAGGCTGGTGGAAGTTCCTGAAACACGAGAGTAAGGGCAGTCCCAGTTAGAGAAGTATTTTAATTCCCACAGTCAGATCTTAAGCCCAGAACTAATGGGCTAGCTGTTCTTTTCACCTGAGGGTCAATTCAACAATCAAGTTGGCATATTATAAATGAGTGTGGTAGCCTATGCCCTCAGGGCCAACGTACATATAATGTAGGCAATATGCTGTTAGGTCTTCCAATGTCTTTTTTATTTACTTGAGAACAGCTATGCACCTGTGCCTGGATCACAGCCTTCACACTGTTTCCTCTGCAGAAATTACCACCCTAAGTTTAAATGCACCGCGCACATCCTCTAGCAGCTGTGTGTTTGGTACTGTGGGCCCAATTTTATGGAACTCCCTTTTATTTGAGGTCAGACAATCCTCCTCCCTGTTGAACATTGGGTGCCTACTGACAACTTTTCATTCTGGCAGACATTTAAATGAAATCTACTGATTTATGGTTTCAACTGATTTTTATCTTTATTGTATTACAATATTGTACATCAAGAGACTACCGTAATTAAGCAATATATAAATTGTCAAATTAAAAATAAATGAATGAGCTGTTGTTTGCCCTACAGGAGGTGGGGAGGAAGTCAGGAAATGTCATGGGCCCCTTGGTCCTATCAGGACTGGGCACCTGGAGGTGGAGGGTGTAGGTCTTCTCCATGCAACTTTTGATGTCAGAAAAGGGGAAACAAAGCTACATCTTAGCTCTTATCACCGCTCCTCTTGAGAAGAGCAGAGAATCATTAGGGAGGGGGGAGGACTCTGACTAGCCAGTGGGAAGAGCTGAACAAGAGGAGCTTGAGGTAGAGGAGCAAGACAATCTTGTGGGCACAAACCTGGCACCACTTTTGTGGGTGGGATCAGCTGCAGCTGCCTCACAGAAGCATACGTGTGCACGCGCAGCAGGCTAATGAAGTAAGAGAGTCTTGTGAGTGAGCATACTCCACTTAAGTCTTTTAAAAACTTGGTGGGAGGGGTGTGACAACCATTGGGACATCTTCTAGCTTCCATTCATAGAATCAAGAATTGTAGAGCTGGAAGGGAGCTCGAGGGCCATCTGGTCCACCTCTCGGCAATGAAGGAATCTTTTGCCCAGTGTGGGGCTCAAACCCACAACCCTGAGATTAAGAGTCTCATGCTCTACCAACTCAGTTATTCAGTTCTGAATCACTTGTCTTGCTCTTGTAACTTGAACTCTTTACGAATGAACCTGTGCTTGCTGCTAGCCTGAGTAAAGTTCGCTTCCTTACTCTAAAGTAAGCACTGTGTGATTTCAATCATGGAAATAAGGGGAAAGAGTTAATCATCTTCCCTATGCACTGCTTCACCATCCCATTATCCTCCCTCTGCAGTATGTTTTTTAAGCTATTAAAAAAATAACCCAAAATACAGTGATTGCTACTACAGTGGTGCCCCGCTAGACGAAAATAATTCGTCCCGCGAAAATTTTCGTCTAGCGGGGTTTTCGTCTTGCGGAGCGGCAATGGGAGCCGCGCTCCGCAAAACGAAAAAAAAAAAAGACGAAATTTTTTCGTCTTGCGAGGCAGCCCCATAGACTTTTTCGTCTAGCGGGGCAGCCTCCCGCTAGACGAATGCTTTCGTCTAGCGAGTTTTTCGTCTAGCGAAGCATTCGTCTAGCGGGGTACCACTGTATATCACATATAGTTCAGTGCTCAGATCCAACAATTATTGGTACCTACTGTAATTCAACACAGTTGTTCAACAGGGTGGCGCTGTGGGTTAAACCACAGAGCCTAGGGCTTGCTGATCAGAAGGTCGGCAGTTCGAATCCCTGCGACGGGGTGAGCTCCCGTTGCTCAGTCCCAGCTCCTGCCCACCTAGCAGTTCGAAAGCACGTCAAAGTGCAAGTAGATAAATAGGTACCGCTCCGGCAGGAAGGTAAACGGCGTTTCTGTGCACTGCTCTGGTTCACCAGAAGTGGCTTTGTCATGCTGGCAACATGACCCAGAAGCTGTACGCCGGCTCCCTCGGCCAGTAACACGAGATGAGCGCCGCAACCCCAGAGTCGGACATGACTGGACCTAACGGTCAGGGGTCCCTTTACCTTTACTGTAATTCAACACATGTTCAACTGAGTTGTCAGAAATAGGATGAGCTTAGATTATTATTTGTAATACTACTACTACTTGTAAAGTCACTTTGGGGAAATATAGCTATGTGGTGAACTGTTTGTCTATAGAGCGTCAGCAGCTACAAACTATCCCCACACTTTCAGTTGTAGTAAATACTTGCCTTGCTAGATGGCCTGATACTACAGATGACCAACTCTCCCTTCACAGTTGCGGTCACTTTGCAGTGACATTCTAAGCAGCTGGGAGTAGTGCGCAGAAGTGGCTATTATCTGAGCAGTTTTAACATTTGGTCTCCTGCATGGTCTAATGTAGGAGACCAAATGTTAAAACTGCTCAAATAATAATAGAGGAGTAAGTGGCCTTGACAACAATAACTTTCAGTGCTCCTTCACAGAATTGTTGAGTGGATAAAAATGTGTCTGACTGTAAGTTGTCTTGAGTACTTACTAGTAAAGTGGAATATAAACTAAGCAGACATCATGCCACATTCAGTCAGTTTCAACCCATGCAATGAGCAGGGGTATGCCAAGTGAGGGCTGAGTTGTGTGCATGATGGAGCAGATACACGACTGCTTCATGAGGAAGGGAGAGACAAACTTCACCTTTGAAGCACATTCTCAGTGGGACAACTAGGTAACATGAAGTGACTACAGTTCAGACTTCTATAGACAGAAAGGGGAAACTGTGGCACCAGAGCTAGATGTATGTGCAATTACCTTCTTATATGAAAAACCTTGCTAGTTTGGACAAAAGGTCCATCTAGCTTAGCATCCTAACAAGTCTGATATGAGGGCGATAGCCCACTCTGTCATGGTATTCAGTGGCTGCCGAAACACTGTGGCTAATAACCATTGGTATTTATTCCCCATGAACTTTTTAAATCATCTTTTAATGTCATCTAAGCTAGTGGTCACCATATAGTGTGACAATGAATTCTGCATATTAATTATGAGCTGTGTAAGTACAGTACTTCCTTTTCCACCCCATTTCGTTAGCTTACTGGGAGGCTCTACCATTATGAGAGAGGGGGAAATGCCTTCTATCCCCTTTCTCCTACCCACGCACAGGTGTCAAGGATACCAGAAACGAATCAAAACTATTTTTTGGCTACCCAAAAGTGACTAGATAACACTAAGACCAGGACAGCTGCACTTTGAAGAGAGAAATTGGGCAAGCAAGCTGCTTTCTAAACTGGTGGATATAACAAGCTGCGCCTGCCAGAGTCCCTTTTCCCGGCAACCGAGAAGGGTCAGGTGTCTAGATTTGGTCGGCCGGGCAGGTAGGGTTGCCAGGTCTGCTTCCAAAAAATAGTGGACAAGCGGGGGGTGGGGTTAAATTAAATTAAATTATATATTTTCTTACAAACATTTTAACACGTATTAAAATACCATTTCATCATAAAGCTTTTGAATTAAAAAAGTCCACTATTTTGTGAAAAAATTGTGAACATAATGTGAAAAAGTGGACTGTCCACTCAAATAGTGGACACCTGGCAACCCTACGGGCAGGGGGACGCGAAAGGGCGCCCCCACCGGCCTGAGGGCTCTGACTGGATGCCCAAACTTGCCCGCCGCCTGCCCATCGCTCACCGCCGGGGAGGCGCCCGCCTCCTGCTCTTCTTCCTCCGGACCAAGCAGGAGCAGCAGCGCCCCCTGCTGCAAGGGGCTCCCCACACACCACACCCCAAGGCCCCTGTCGGTGGACAAGGAAGGGCCCAGGGCTAAGCCCCGCGGAAGGCTCCACACTGGGCAGCAGGACCAGCCGCCGCCGCCGCCGCCGTGCGCGTCCGGTGGCCGACCTGAAAGGGAAGCAGAAACAGGAAAGGGACGGTGAGAGCAGTCAATGACGCGGGGCGGCAAACGCACGAAAGACTCCCGCTCCCTCCCCTCACTCTGGCCGGGGCTCTCCTCCATAACGGCTCCTGAGCGGAACGTTCTGCGCAGTGAGCAGTGTTTGCGCCCGGATGGCTTTTCCCTTTCTCTCGCCGGCCTTTCCCAGAGGAGGCGGGAGCGTGTTGCCACGGAGACCCGTCCTTTTTCCGGTTCGGAGGCGGATGTTTGTGAAAGGGGGGTTTGACAGGCGGGAGTGGCGGCTGCTGGCGAGCGGAGGAGCGCTCAGAGAGCGCGCAGCGCAGGAACTCCGTACTGGGTGCACCTTGTCGGCGTCGGGGCTGCATCTCTTCCCTTCCCCCCACCGCACACAACTTCATGAGATAAATAGTGAGTGGAGGCCCAGGCGCTGCTTCGAGGGGCGGGGTTCCTTCTGGGTTTATTCTCTTGTTTATGCGGGGGGGGAGTGTGGGGGGCTGGGGACGAAGTTGAGGGAGGGCGCATGCGTCGACTGCAGCCTCAGCGTGACTTTCGGTGGGAAGGAGGGAGCTCTCTTGTCAAGCAGGGGCCACTGCCAGGTTTCTGGGCTGGGCTTCTGTCTCCATGGGTGTCGTCGTTCTCAGGGCTGCCGGGTTCAGATCTATGTCAGATTTTGGAAGACGCCCCCCCCCCCGCAACCCCAAGGGACCCCCATGCTTTTGTTGTTAAGGAGCGTCGTCCCACCCGCTTTCGGTCTTTTCCTGGATATCTTTTTTGGTGCTGGAGGTGGAGGTGCCTACACCAGGGAGGCTTTTAGGAGTGTGCGCGTGCGTGCAGGTGCTTAAAAGGGGGGGGGGAGAGAGAGAGATGGGAAACGTTCGTTTACGTTAAAGTGAACTGATTTTAGGACCCAAACCCTTGATACCTGTGCACACTTTTTTTTGGGGGGGGGGGGAAATACTTGCAACTGAGTTAAGCAGGGGTAGTAAAGTCAAGGTGTGTAGGTTACTTAAAAGCAAACAAATAAAGACTTTCCCGCCACAAAAATGGTGCCAGAACTCCCCATTTCTATTGAATGGGGCTTGTCGCAGAGTACAGTAGTATTGAGTGACTGCGTGTTGGTCCCGTCCGTTATGCAGAAGGGTGCTGTAGTGAATTTTGATGTTTCCACTGCCATCTGTATGAAGCTGCTGGGTTCCACTAGGGACCCCATTTGTACCATGGAGTTAAGCGTATGTTGGTGGTACTCTGTTTCTCTGTTACACCTGAATCAAGTGTGACTGTGCAAGCCCTGGATGAGTATGTGGTATGCACAGGAAGGGGGGGGGGTGAATCCTGTTAAGGCCAAGGCCCTGTAAGTGACTAGCTCTGTGTGTGGATTTTGGGAGTTTGCTTTTTTTGGACCAGGCTTCTACTCCCTTTGCTGGAACTGGAATGTCATATGGGGGTGCTCCTTGATCATTCTTTGTTTCTGGGGGTACAAGTGACCTCAGTAGCTAAGGGTTACTTTTGCCACCTTGTACTCTTGCACTAGCTGTGACCATTCTTTGACCAGTGCAGCCAAGCTACAGTGATCCATGCATTGGTAAACTCATTAGACTGCATTATGGCAGTTTGGTCCATGTGGGACTGACCTTAAGTCTGGTTTGGAAGCTGCAACATATAACATCTGTGTTGAGGGAATTGTGCTGCTGAGCAAAGTTGAAGGTTTCATTATACCTACATATTCCTAAACTTAAGAAAACGTTATTTGAGAGAATGTCTTCTCCCATATAGATGTGTCTGTCTTCAGAGAAGGCCCTATCACTTATGCTGTGGCCCACAGAGACTTATCTCATGTTAAGCTGAAAGATGGCCTTCTTTTTGCCCTCCAGCCTCTGAGATGTACCTGCTGTGGTGAGCTTTCATCTGCTGTTAAAAACACAGCTACCTTATTTGAGGTTTCCCTGGCCTCTGGTACCATGACTTGAATGGTTCCTGGTTCCTGTGTTATGCTGCTTTTATCGGACTGTTTCTATTGTATATATAATTGCTTTGTTACATTGGATTATTTTGTTGCACTCCATCTTGATATTTTAAAGAGGTGGTATGTAACCATTTTAATTCATTTAAACTTTCAAAGTTTGTGGAGAGAAGAGAAGGCTGCTGCATAAGGCTTTGTGGCCCATCACAAGATTGTCACTAGGGCTTTGTGGTTTATGTATTTGAGCTGGAAAGAAAGGGGGAGTTGTAAAGGAGAAAGAGTGGAAAATGTGGGGGTGTGGCAGGGGCCTAGTAAAACCAGAGGGGTGTGATAGCACTTGTTTAAAGATAAATCATTTATTGTGTTTTGGTTCATGCATGTCCATAAACAGAGCATTGAACTAGGATGGAGCCTCTTATAGGATTATTATGTCTGACTTGTGAAGAGCATTCTGAAGAAGGAAATATGACAGGAATGCCCACTTTCATGACAATTTTTTGCTTTGAGATAATGAGTGAAAGAAATTAGAGGGATTATATAGCCTGCTGGAAGTCTTTGATGTTCAGCTGTTCCTGCTGAAAAAAAGCAGCTAAAGTTATTTGGTTTAAATGAAATGTTTGAGATTATTCTATGGATCTATGTTTTCATGTCCTTTGAGCTTGCAGTAAAAACCCTAAAGCAAATTGACAGAATTACCCTGGAAGTAGGGTAGGCATGTGCATTAAAAATGTGGCACGATTCTCCCCCACCCCGTGATTGAATTTGTGTAACATTTCCAGAGTCTCAGTGTGAGCTCAGTGACAAGAAACAGTTGGCTGAGGCAGGGTCTGAGTAGTCAGGTTTATGATCTGGCAGGAAAGGTGTGGTTTCTTTTCAGTTCTGTCACCTGACTCAGTTCTGGGTGTTCAGCAGATTGCGTTATTTGGTGAGTGTATCCTGTTTGAGTTAAGCTGGCAGCTTCTGAGGAAGGGAGGATCTGAGGGAAGGACTACCTCAGCTTAATTCTTCTGTACCCTCCCCTTGAGGTTGACAACAGTGTTGGCTAGGTAAACATAATGGCTGCCTTTCTTTACCGTACTGAAATATGGATAAAATTAAGTGGATTTCACAATCAGTGCAACACTGGAGGCCCAAACAGCTGTAGTGGACACTTCTATATTGAGTCAGCAGGGTTGTTGATAATATGAAAGAAATAGGGTGTGCTGTTCCCATGAGCTAAAAGCAGGAATCTTAAATCACCAGCTGTTAAAACTACAGTTAGTTGAAAACCTCTCTCTTGCAGTTAATGTCTTCAGAGAGATCCCTTTTCCAGTTATCATTTAAGGAAATTTGGTTTATGGAAGTGTGGAACAAGTTGTTGTAACACTGAATCTTTGGAATAGTCTCCCTGTGGAGATTTGCTGTACAGCACACACATAAATGAGGGTCAGAGTTGGTTTAAATAGTGGTGTGACTGATCCTTTTAAAATGTTGCGAGGAGTGAAGCTAGGTTGCATTATGGCTCCCACTCCTTTTAGCGTTTATATGAATGATTTGGTGCCATATTGAGCCAATGCAAACACCCCTCTCCAGTCAAAACAAAATCGAAAGTTCTTTCTAGTAGCACCTTAGAGACCAACTGAGTTTGTTCCTGGTATGAGCTTTCGTGTGCATGCACACTTCTTCAGATACACTGAAACAGAAGTCACCAGATCCTTAAATATAGTGGGGGAGTGGGGAGGGGTATTACTCAGAAGGGTGGTGGGAATGGGTGATAGGCTGATGAGTGTGGAAAACCTGTTGACGACTCTAAACGGCTGCAATTAGTCTTGCAGGGAAATGCAAGGGGTGAGATGGCTAAAGATGGCTTTGTTATGTATAATGAGATAAGAATCCAATGTCTTTGTTCAAACCAGGTTTCTCCATGGTTTTAAGTTTGGTGATTAGTTGCAATTCAGCCACTTCTCTTTCCAGTCTATTTCTGAAATTTCTTTGTATTAAGACAGCTACTTTGAGATCTTTTATAGAATGTCCTGGGAGATTGAAGTGTTCTCCTACTGGTTTCTCTGTCTTGTGATTCCTGATATCAGATTTATGTCCATTTATCCTTTGGCGTAGGGTTTGGCCTGTTTGTCCAATATAGAGAGCTGAAGGGCACTGTTGGCATTTGATTGCATACACAATGTTGGAAGATGAGCAATTAAATAGTCCTGAGATGGTGTGTTTGATGTTGTTGGGACCAGTAATGGTGTTATCCGGGTTTATGTGGCAGCAAAGTTGGCATCTGGGTTTATTGCAGGCTCTGGTACCAGTGTCCATGTTGAGTCCTGTTTTTGTATTATTGTGGGTGAGGAGCTGTTTGAGATTGGGTGGCTGTTTGTGGGCGATGAAGGGTCTCCAGTATTTAGGAACAATCTCAATCTTGATGTATGCAGATGATTTCGTGCTCCTCTCTCATTCCCGATTGGGTCTCAAAAAGCTCCTGGAGGTGTTCAGCACATACAATAAATTGGGAAGCCTATCCATAAATTACAGTCATACCTCGGGTTACGAACGCTGCAGGTTGTGTGTTTTCGGGTTACGGACTGCGACGAACCCGGAAGTACTGGAACGGTCATTTTGCAGAAGCGCAAAATGACGTCATGCGCAGAAGTGCTGAATCACAGCAGACACGGCGCTTCAGGCTGCGAACGCTGCGGGTTGCGAACGTGCCTCCCGCATGGATCACGTTTGCAATCCGAGGTATGACTGTATTCTAAGACCAAGATTATGCTTTTGGGCAAACACAGTCCTAGGCAGTGCTATTTAGAGAAAGAGGTGCAGAAACTCACTATGAAGACCTCCCTTGTTCTTATAATGACAATGATGCCCACCTGAGAGGTGTGGGACCAAGTTCTGGTGAGTTCTGACTGAAAAAAAAGTCCTGGTCCTATGTATAAATGGTGCTTAGATCAGAAAGCTATAGAACAAACTTGCTCATTTAGATACCATACCTGGGTCTACTCTTTAGTGAAACCCTCTTTTGGAAGTGCCATATGGAAGCAGTGAAAGCCAAAGCACAGAAAACCATAGGGGCATTGATGAAGTTCTGTACAATAAGGGAGGGAAACTAATTGAACCTGCCATAAAAATATTTGGTAACAAACCACTTATTCAAATCCTCTTTGTAGCATTGAAATATGTGGCTCTGATTCAAACTCCATTAAAATTTTGGAAATTGTGCAGAATGTTTCCCCCCCAAAAGCTATACTCTCTACCAACAGGAATATCAGCAGCTCGTCCTCATAAAGAACCAATTAAGGCAAGAGTGGATAGTTAAAGTATATTTTTAAAAATACTACTATGCCTACTGAGAGTTTTCCTGTACTGTGCTGTATGGAATTGGGTGAAAACCAACTCTGGAAAGCAGCTTGTCAAGATGTTTTAGACCATTATTGTTTTCTAGAACTGAGCTCTGCTTTTGACCTTGAATAAGTGTCAACTAAGGGATTGGCTCTGCTGGATAGAATCCAGAAAGGACCTGCAGCTGATTAGAAATACCGGTACCACATTCTCTCCGCCCACCCCCTGGTATCCACTCTTGATCACTATTTCAGCGAAGCATGGATTAGAAAAAGCCTACTGCTAAAGAATACAACAAATGAATGGCCATGGTATATGAAGCTTAGGGTCCTTCAAATGTAACACCAACCATAATTTGGTGTTATGAGAACGTGGTATCATTTTCAAGCAAATGGAAATAATGGTTTTCCTGTTTGGATGAAATAGCAAGCCAGCTAAGTTTCAGTCCTGATTTTCAGTAATCAGTTACTGATTTTCAGGAATCAGTAATGTACAAGGGGAGGAGAATGTGCAAGTCAAAGACTCCTCAGGCATTCTTACATTCCTGAATGTAAACCCATGGTTGAATAACCCATTAAAGTTGTTCAAATCTCAGTGATGTTTGTCACATGGGGCAAAAATGAAGTAGAAACAGGGTAAGGTGCTCCAGGAACCACATTGGTGATCCCAGTTCTAAGTCACCAAGTGAGGAAAATGTATATGTAAATGCATCCATAAAGCCGTATAAACAAATACCACATGAGTTTTGTCCACCATAATCCCAAATACCCAGTACTCCGAATTCTTTCCCATCCACTAGTTTAGCAATGTCTACGTTCAACAACCAGTTTTCCATGTTCAGCAAGTCTTCTTTCTGTACATGGGATGTAAGAATAATAAATTATCCTGCTAAAAAGAATATCAGTAGCATATCTGCCTCATAGAGCTCATAACGTTTTCTTAAGTGCTTTGCTAGTGCAGATCTGGCAAAATTGTAGCCCCCCAATACTGCAGTGATCCAGTTGCACACCATGAGTTGAGAATATTCAGAATCCCTTGGTATAAGAAAGCTTGGGGCTGTCTGCATCCTGCTGCCAGGGTGGGTTTTTTTTTTTTTTTTTGGACAATTTTAGATAACTGTGAGAGTAAGTTGCTGGAACTAGAGTTGTTTCAAAACGAATGAGTCACGGCAAATGCTGGTTAGAGTTTCCATAGCAACTGGGTATATTGCTAAGGGCAGATGGTTGACTGCAACTTAAGCATGGTTACAACATTAGCTAATAGCTCAGAGGAGCAAAGTGTCTTGCTCTTTACCCCCACTGAGGTCAGGCATCTCCTCCAGCCTGAAAAGACAAAGCAAAGAATAGCTGAGGCTGACTTTGCTGATCTTCTGTGCCCTGAATACTTCCTGATCTGCCTTGAAGATCATCTGCCCATATATGTCGTGTTTTGTCTGGTTACAGGAATGCAATTTGACTTGCTGCGCAATAAGCTTCCAGCCATCTGGAAAATAAGGACAATGAAATAATTGTGTAAGCATTGAAGGAGAAGTGAAGAGGTCTTGTGGAAATCGCAGCTCCCTTCAACACTCAGAATTTGGACAAACACTGGTGAATTTTTTGGGAAATGTCCAGAGATTCCCTTAACGAAGCATGAGTGACATTCATTTGCAGCTTCTCTGACCATATATTTATTGAAATGCTAATATTGATCTCTGATATTAGCTGTAGCATTAGCTTTGGTCACAGTATTTTAACTGCTGTTTGAGGGCTGATATTTTAGACTGGTTGTTTTCGGAGGCACTTTCTGTCTCTTCTTGTTTCATGGTAGAATTTTGTTCATGTCCTACCTCTTGAGAACAATGATTAACCTTTCTAGTGATCTCATATATGCGGTTATTTATTGTCCAGTGGTGTGCCTTCTTTGGTGGTGACTCCAATCTGGAGTGCATTAATGTTTAGTGAACATCCAGAATTCCAAAACTGTTGTCTTTCTCAAGCTAATAATGACATTTCTTCATGGAGAAGGTCCAAGAGTACTAGGAACTGAATTCTTCTCAAACTCCAGAATTCTTTGGCTGCTTTTTCAACATGCGCCACTCAAGGACAACCTGTCTATTGTTGAATCTGCCCCCTCACAGTTCTGCTTGTAGCACTGTGAAGAATCCTCATGTGTGTCTTTGTTGTTGGTTTGATAGGCTGGTGGGGAAAGAGTATTTGGGCACCCTTCCAGTGTAACACCTCGCTGTGCAAGCTGTTTGGCTATTTGCCAACTCTGCCAATGGAGCGCAGGAAATGGGAGCCTTATTGATTCTAAAGGCTGTGTCAGGTAGGGAGTTGGTGTAATCTGTTGCATTTCCCTGCTG
Source organism: Lacerta agilis (assembly GCF_009819535.1). Taxonomy (NCBI): domain Eukaryota; kingdom Metazoa; phylum Chordata; class Lepidosauria; order Squamata; family Lacertidae; genus Lacerta; species Lacerta agilis. Next base: position 48,587,910 of record NC_046312.1, read on the forward strand.
TTTTGGCTTGTGTGCTACAAACAGAAAGCAACCAGGCTGTATTTGCAAAGGAGGGGGGAATGGATGGAGTACAGCCAGTGGTGTTCCCCTAGCCAGCCCCCTCTCACCTTTGATATGAGGAAAAGTTCTTCTGGACAAGACATCTATGGCAATATATAAAGGAGCAACTTTGGGAGATAATATTGAAGATTGTTATGTATTTGCTTGCTTGATCTGTGAATCTCTGTGCTCTTCCTTCTGGGGTTTTCAGGAGAGCAGTTAAAGCTTGGAAAACATGGAGCAATACCCAGATCTACAGGAAGACCTGAGTTTGGAGGATACCAATGAATCCCTTAATCAGCTCAAATTGGCCTCTCTAGATGATAAGAACTGGCCACCAGATGAAGTGCCTGTTTTTCCTAAGTCAGGTGAGTACTTTTACTAGCAATGAAGTGATGAGGGAAGAAATGGGCCCCTACCCTCTCTTGAAAGGAATCTATATCCTGCAGCACTAATCTTAAAGTATACCTTTAACAGCTTTTTATTTATTAGATTTATTTATATCCAGACTTTCAGGGTAGGAAGCAACCAAATGATATCAAAATAATTAATAACATAATAAATAAGTGGAAAAATAACAAGATTCAGGGTTCAGCAGGTTCTTTTTGTGTTATGTTCTTGCTGTCAGGAAATGTCCTACACACAAGTAGGACCTTGGCAGAGACACATGCCCGACTGGCATGTTCCCTCCCTCCCGGGTGATCGTTTGGGAGTTTCATAAGCATTCCTCAGCCCAAACATCACTGCAACTGATGCCAGAAGACATCAGCACGATCACGGATCTGTAGAGGTTTGCACAGTTGCGTAACAGACCTCAGCAACTCAGCATGTAGATCTACTTTATTTACATATAAACATACACGGAGCTCTGAAACATGGCTCCCCCTCTCTCGAGCATCAGACAGCAAAGAGAAAGAACAAAGGGCAACAGTCCCACTTCAGGGAACACAGGAAGACAAACATCCTGTCTACGCCACATCCCATTCCTGTGGAATCAAAACACACACCCAGTCGTGTGATAGACAATAAACCCATGACTGCACACAGGGAATGAATCTTCAACACTTGCATGATAGTTGTATATAGCCCTGTGGGGGCAAGGGTAGTCTAGTGGAGCACTCTGAGGTCTTTGCCTGTCTGCCTCTTTCCTCTTTAAGTTGTTGCAGAAGTACTAGTTAGCACCTGTATCTAAACTGGGATGTAGATCTTATCTAAATGGGGTGTTGAGAGCATGGAATGCTACAGACCTTATATGCCAGAGAAGAATCTGTCTCTCTGTGCAGTGTAAATAGTTTATTCTAGTGGGTGAATGTGGAATTCTGTAGTGGAGAATTTTAGATCATTGATTAATTTCCACTAATAGTGTGTTTATACATTTGAGGCAAATATTGACAAATAAGCTAGCACAATTGGTCTGAATGCATGCAATGTTTTGTATTGAACATAAAATGAACAACTGCACAGAACTAATGCTATGCATCAGTTTTCCTTCTGGTTCTGTGAAATACCTGACCCCTTCTTTGTGTTTTTGTATCTTCGTATAGCTGTGCTGGTTTTTATATTCTCTGCATTTTCCTCTCACCCCATCCCCTTTATTTTAAAATGTAGACGACTTCAAGGGCTCCCCTGACCCTGTCACTCACTTAAGATGGGATGACCCATACTACGACATTGCTAGACACCAGATTGTGGAAGTGGCAGGTAATGGGTTCTTTTCATTTCTTTGTCTCCTACTTCAGAAAGCATTTTGATGCGGCTTAATAACTTGGGATATAAGGTCTATTTTATTGTTTTATTTATGTTCATGTTTTTATCCTGTATTTTATTCTGTGAACTGCCCCGAGATTTTATGATGAAGGGCAGTATATAAATCTAATAAAAATAAATAAATAAAATAAAATATAAAATAAAATAAAATAAACCAGCAGTGGCCCAACAATAGGTTGGATCCCAAGTTGTCCTTTCGTGAATGATAGGATTCCTTCTGTTTGTAGAAGAGGAGCCAAGATCCAGCAGAGGCTCCTGCTGGAGGAAGGATGCAGGGAGGAAGCTGTTTTTGCCTGTTCCCCTTGCAGGTCACGGCACAACTGTCCATGCTGTCTGGGAGGATTCTTTGACCCGTAGGTGCAGTTCTGCCCATGGGTAGTCTGGATCCAGCCAAATAGCTTGATTCACATAGTGGTCATCGGCATTTTGAAAATAGCATTTGTACAGAGGAAGAGAACTTTGAGAACCATGGGCCCATTAGAGTTATTTGATAGTCACTTGAAGCAGCAATCTGACCTCAAACTTACAAACTACTTTTTGAACTCCTGAGTCAGATGTTGCAAAGGCTGATAGTACCATGAGTTACTGAGGTTTGGTTGGCTGGGATCTGGAGAAGGGCCTTTTCTATTGTAGCATCTGCTCAATAGGATGCATTCCAGGGTGGATGGGTTCCAAATGTGGGATGTTTCCACCAACTGTTGAAGACCTGTCTCTTTCCCCTGGCATTTCCTGATAATGTCACCAGTTTCTGTTGTTCCAGTTACTGTGGTTATTGCAATAATGTTTTTACTTTATTTTAATTCTTTGTTTTACTTGATTTTAATGGATTTTGTGTATTGTAAACTGCATCAATATTTTTGCTAATGAAAAGTATCACATAAGCTTTGAGAATACATTCTGATAAATAGTGACTACAGCATACTGGACTTAGAGGATTTCAAATCCATGCTCTGCCATGAAGTCTACTAGATGACCTTGGGTCATTCATTGGCTTATATCCGACTGAGTCATACTCAGAATAATTTAATTCCATTGATTTGTGTCCACTGTCAGTATGACATAATCAGATAGAACCCATTATCCCTCAGCCTGACCGATCACATAGAGTTGTTATGAGAATAAATAGCAGGGAGGGAGGACCACAAATATGTACTGTACCTCACCTTGAGTTCTTTGGAGAGAAGAAGGTGGGAGAAAAATAGTATGTGCAAGCCTGAAAACTCATTCTCCTGAAGAAAAACTATCTTAAACTTGTTTGCAGGCTAGAAGAGACTCTCTATGTGCGCCTCTAATTTTCCTGAGCCATGGCAAATCCCTCAACTCTCTGAACAAACCAGTTCACTTTAGGTGACTGCCAATTCACACTTGAGTCCAGAGCATCAGTGGGCAACCTGTGAACTTCCCTATGTTGCTGGACTCCAGCCCCAACCAGAATTGCCAACGGTAATGGAATATGAGAAATGTAGTCCAGTATCACCTGGAGCACCACAGGTCCCCACTTCTCCTGTGGAGCATCCTGGAGTGTGGAATTGTGCCACAGCTGCAAGGAAAGAGTTAAATCTTACGTTTCACTGACATTCCTGGGTTGTCCCATATGGCTGCTTCACATACATTGTCTGCAGTTAAGTTACTGATTTTAGCAAACTTGGTTTCCTGCAAAGGGAAAATTTGCTGTGTAAATGATTGCTGGCAGTGCTGTTCAGAAACTGGAGGCAGGAATAAATGCTGGGAGTTCATTTATCACCAGCTTTTGCTATTGACCATTATGCCAGGTATTGCAACAGTACATCCTCTTGGCTATACAGACCATTATTTCTTATGCACATTGATAGCTACTGCCAACCAGTGCAGTTAATTTATAGCAAGTAATTGATTGTTAGAGAAGGGAAGAAATTGAAATGGCAAATGATCTGGAAGAAGTAGGAGTTGTGCTTAGCTTTTACTTACGCTTTTTCTTACATTTTACTAACATCTGCCTGGAGTTCATCTCCTCCCTTCTTGGTAGCAATGTTTGTTTTGGGCTCTAAAATTACTGAATTCCCTGGAGTTTCTTTGCTCCAGACACTCTGGCTGCTCAGGATAGTTTAAGGAATGGTTATTTCCTCTGAGACAAAACACATCTTAACAGTTTTTGAATTTAGTTTTGATTTTCATTGTGAGACCTGAGAAGTCCTCAGGGTGGGATATTTCTCCCCTCCCATTGCAGATGCATTGGGGATATCTTTCCATTCCCTGGGATGGTGAATTGACATTAAACAATTTAATCAAACAAAGATCCCCAGTGTTAAGTGACTAGATAAGTCCAAACAAGATATTTTCTGATACACATTGTATTCAAATGTATAATAATAGCTCTATTGCTGACATCACAGGATTTCAGCCAATTGACTGAACACATGAATGAGCTTCATTAACATAATCCCCAGCTCTGGCAGCATTGCACATTCATATATGGTACTTTGATAAATAAAGAATTCCCTAACATACTGACATACCCTTTTCCACTATTGATAACATTAATTATATCTTTGTTCGTATGTATGTATTTTGAAGTGCTTTCCCCTGTAGGTCTATGTATTACTGAAGAGTCATTCACTTAATATTTTTTTAACTGGCAACCACATGCCTTAGATTCCTCTAACATCTATCACCCAGAGTGCTAGCACTGTGTTGGCTTCTGACATATTGAATGATGGAAAAAAACTCTTCACTGTCGGCTCCCTTAGCGCTCAACATGGTTCTGTGAATTTTCAGTGCCAATAAGGCTTGTGGGTGGAGTTGCAGTGTGAGTGAAGAGCAAGCTGGAATTTAACTAATAGCTACATTTCTTTAAAAAGTGTATTGCATAGATGCATTTCTAGCACCACTAGTATACTCAATATTTAGAGAATCATCTCAGAAAATAAAAGCTTTGAATACACATAAATGTGTAGGCTCTTCATTACTATACTTACAATAGAGGCACATTGGCAAGGGTTGTGTGGGATTGTATATACTGCCAATAGCCTCCATTTACTGAAATTCCCTGTTCAGAGTTCTTGTCCTAATTAGGAAAGGTTAATTTGTCCACCTTTTGCCAAAAAAATTAAAAAAGCACAACTAAACAAAATGACTGTAAAGAAATAGTTTGACTAGATGCTGTATCTGTTGGCAGCTATCAATGTCTTGAAGGCATTTGAAGGCTGATTCTGTTTCTTCTTTCTCCAGGTGACAACCTGAATCACTGCTGCTACTGATTGATAGCTTGCACAATGGAAGCAGGGGGCTCTTTTTAATCCTCTAACCTGTGGCCTTTCAGATGTTGTTGGACTACCAGCCCAGCCAACAATGCCTGTGGTCACAAATGATGGGAGTTGTAGTTGTAGCTAAATATTAGGCTAGACTAGGTAGATATGCAACCTCCTTGTTGAACTTGGGATGGTTGTCTGAGGCAGAAAAGCAACCTGAATTTTGGGGGAATGTGGTCATGTTGTAACTTTGGTTTCAAAGACAATGGAAATGCCATGTCCTTATCCCAAGTGATCATCTAGATTACATGCCATAGGCTATTCTGAATTTAACCTTTCGGACTTCTATCTTTTATTACTGTGAGCTTGGGGCCTTTTGATATGCCTTGACAATTCTGGGGTTCTCTGGAGTCTAGAAATATGAAAGTTGCTGGAATAGCTAGTGATGGGGAGCATTGATTAGTAAATCTTTTGGTTTCCTTTCTTTGTTTGATTCTGCTTTAGGCTGAATTATTGGAAATGATTGTTAATACTTTGAATTCAGTTATTTCAGTGGCTGATGAGCAATTATCGTGCTGCACTCCAGTGACTGATTTGGGAAAAGCAGCATTTTTAAAACTGGGAGACTGCCATTGAGCATGCGTCTATGTGTTGTAGTGGGACTTTGGGACACTCTAGGTTAGGGGTAGTCAACCTTTTTGTACCTACTGCCCACTAATGCATCTTTCTTGATGGTAAAATTTCCTTACCGCCCCCCAGTGCTTGATGGAAGGAGGATTCAGCTTGTGCCGTAGAATCCCCTACCGCCCACCTAGAATCCTGCTACGCCCACTAGTGGATGGTAGAGACCAGGTTGACAGGGATAGGGAACCTATGGCACTCTAAATGTTGTTGGTCTACATCACCCGTCAGTCCTGGCCAGCATGGCCAATGGTCAGGGATGATTGGAGTTGTAGTCTCAACAACATCTGAAGGACCCAGGTTCAGCATTGTTGCTCTAGGATCTGGCCTAGGGCTGTCCTCTGGCGATGTACATCCTTTTGCCTCAAATGGAGCATGCTTACTTTTCCGTAATCTACAGGAACTTGTCTTCCTGCTCCTGCCTGTGTATGTTTGCTGGCTTTTCAGAGGTATTGACCAAGTAACGAGGGATTTGATTGCCTGAATTATTGGGGTTTTTTTTTTTTAAAGTTCTGCCAAGCAAGAAGCAGTCCTTGCTCCCAGAAGTGTAAAGAACTGAAGTTACTTCTTAAACTCTCCTGTGACTGGCTACTCTTGGGTCTCAAAACTTGTGTGAAAGAGGAGTGGAACAGGTGGTGGATCTGAGTTCTTAAATCCTAGAGCATTCTATTTTCTGTATATCAGGACCAATATAAAGGACCTTGAAATGGACATGGGAACATTCAGTTTTGTAACTGAAAATGGGTTCACTGACTTTTCAGTATTAGCAATATCCTGTTGTTTAAATGTCTGGTAGTATGAAAAAGCTACTGTTTACCTTTTCATGCATACCTTGTATGGTAAACCTGACATATAAAAAAGCAATAGTTCATCCAGATTGTAGCAGAGTCTAGAAAAGGAGGAGAGAAAAAAAATGAACTTCTAGATTTATCTAGTTAACAGCTAGGTAATCATGTTTATGAGCTCGTTGTAGTTGTGAGTGTATGCAACTCGTGTGTGTGTGTGTGTGTTGGAACTTTTCTGTTCAGCCCTTTCAGCTCAGTCCTTACGATTATTCTGGTTAAAGGACTTTGGTTATTATGGTATAATGTAACTTTGTTTCTGTTCCTCCAGGGCAGGGTGCACTTCATGGGGTCCAGCCAGGTAGGTGGAATACCTGGTGTCATTGGCATTTAAAGAATGTGGCATTCTTTAGCATGACTGTGGCCTGTGGCTGGGTTATCTCAGGGGAGCCCAAATTCTGCAAAGCTGAGGGTTGCATCCCAGAACCTCAAAGTTGCACTTGATGTGCATTATGTCAAGTAGATTGCAGTCATGCTTCTCTAAGCTGGTGGTATAGCCATCTTGGTAGCTTTCCAAACTGGATATGTGGCTTGGAAATTCCCTGGAAGAGCTCTGTGTGGACTTCAGCTTGCGGTCTTCACTTTGGGTGCCGCAGTTCTCATTTGATGCTTCAGCCTGCCTTCTTTTTTTCTTGAATGGTTATGGGTGTACTATCCATCAGGACATGTCTCCCAGGCAGTAATTACTGCTAACTTTCCTAATCGGACATCTTTTATGGGTGATTTCTTGTGCAGCTAAGAGTTTTCAGGATATTGCATGACAGTGATGTGTGATTTATCTTATTTGGAAGCTATGCAGGATGGAGCTGTTGTTGCTTTATTCCCACTATGGCATCATTCAGACACAAATCTTTGGCAGAACTTGGCCTTCTTTATCCACTGTGACCCAGCAGTAGGCTGAACGCCGTTGTTTGCGGAACAGCCTATGCAAGTACATTTGCCTGCCATTCTCTCTCTTCCATTCTTCATAATCTCTTCTTGCAAGTGGTCATTGGCCTGCTGTATCTGCAGATCATGTCTCTGATTCTATGCTAATCATTTCTCCACCAATTTACATGCAAGTGGATGGTTACTTTGAAACACTGGCTAGTGTCAGTTCTCCACTGTGCTATTTTTCTAGGAAAAGGAACTCATCATGAACACTTCCCTCGTTCTCTTATAATGACAATGGTGCCCACTTGAGAGGTGCTGGAACTGAGTTCTAGTGAGTTATGGCTGAAAAATGCCCCGGTTCTCCATCTCTAAATGTAGCCATTGACTTTTGGCTTCCTCAGGCATCTCTGCATATATCTAAAAGCTCCATGAAGGTCACTTTGATCACAGAAGTGGTGTAGGGGAAGCAACTTGAACTTCCACGAACCCTGAATTTTTTCAGCCTTGTTTATGATGACAAGACTGTTTCCGCTTTTGTACTTTTTATAATGCTTTTGTACCTTCAGAAATATAAATACCCTAGACAACGAGGTGCTGGCTCTTAACTATACCACCATTGCTTTCATTTCTTTGCCTGTGTTATGTCTCAGGCCATTTTCCCGATCACTTTAAGGGCCGTGTCATCAGCTTGATAGTGCAGGAAAAGGAGCAGCCGCAGTCTTCCTGTTTAATCAAGAGATGTGAGAACTCACTGTGTTATTTACAACGTGCAGTTCTCCACATTCTGCATTCTGAGAACTTCTCTGAGGCGTTTTAAACAATCTGTTGTTTCCTTACACACTTAGGTTAATCTAGATGTATTCCCCACCCCCCATGGAAAAAATCCCTGCTATGGGAAGTGCGGTTGTTAACCAGAGTATTCTCAGAGGAATAAAAAGAACAGCTGCACGTCAAACAGTGTGACGTGGACATGTTTTCCTAGATGGGAAGAATGTCAGTGTGTATGTGTGTGTCTGTGTGAATTATAAAATGGTGCTGTGTTATAACCTAGGGTATTTTACACTTTTTACTGTAATAGCAGAACATTTCTAATTAAATTGGCTGCCTTGTGTAGATGAGTACTGTAATTCCATACCTGAGGCATTAATCATGCCGTAAAAAAATTTTTTTTTCCTCATTTGATTTGCATAGAAACTTGACACATGGGTTATTGTTTCATAGTGTGCCTGACGTTTATCACACTTTGGACTTGTTGCTCAAATTTCAAATGGCCTGAACATTTTTCTAGATAATGCACAACATGGAAGTGTTTTAGTTTATTTGAAGACAGTCTTATAGAGGTTGTTGTCATTGTTAGCTTTGCAGCTGTTCCTGGTAACAACAGGGCCACACACCACAACTGTGCAGTGGAATTTGTAATGCATACAATATTTTTACAGTTCAACACCAGCAGTGGCTTTATTTCAGATTTAAGCAGGATATTTTATGATAATTACAGCAAACCCATTTGGGACAAAGGCAGTTGAATAATTGCTTACTGTTTGGTGCATGCTGAATGTTCCCAGCATGGACTGATGGGACTATCTAGTTGTGTCATACAAGAATAGCGTTAGGGTGTATATTTGCATTTAATGGAATGTTATGCTACCTTGACTAGAGCTTAGTCTAGAAGTAGAAAAATATAGAAATAAGCCTTGCTTAGTCTATGGAAAACAAATAGAACAATCAGGAGATGAGCTAGAAAGAATCAGTGACTATTAAGAGGCTTCATCACTTGATTTGAGATTGCATATGGGATAGTTACTTCAGGTAACCAGAAGCTTGTGGGGCAAGTGTAACCATAAACTGGCTTTTAATTGTCCAGGTCCTGAGGAGCTAGGTTTGACCTGAAGTTGTAGTCTTCTCTAACTTTAAGACCTTGAAGTGGAACCATAGTTAGATGTGTTCCTTTCTCAGGACGCTTACAGCTGGCAATTTGAAGATCCATCCTAAATACCCCATCTGCCTGATGTTGTTTTCTGACCCACCAGTTGGAAAATGCTGCTGTAAAGCAGATGTCAATATAGTTTGATCTTGCATTGTGTTCTATTTATGCACTGCCAAGTTTTGAAAATCAATTTCTCAAAAACATCTGCACAGGACTAATTATCATAAAACGTTGCATTGGTGAAAGTGACTACTATAATTCCACACCTGAGTTATTAATCTATTAATTCAGGTTCTGTTCCCATTTTCCATCACAGAAATTCACATTGTGTGAAACTACCTTTGCTAAAGGAAGATTCTCCATTTCTTAATATAACAGCTGTGGTTTGCAGAGTCAACAGATACTACCATTCAGGTCTTGCCACTCAGACTTCTTTGGGCAGGAGCATTTCCTCTTCCAACCTCATAGGGTTTCTTTTCATGATATATTGCACCATCATGTGTACCGGGAATTATTTTTGTTCTCATCAAAAAGGGGTGCAAGGCTGCAAAATATCTCATAGGAGTACCATTTTACTACATTGGTCACAAGATTGTGACACCATTCAATGTACTGCTAGGAGCATCTGCAATCTACTCCAGTACATACACTGGATGTGCGTACACACAGTTTGTGGCCATTGAATATATGGGAAGCTGTTTGGAAGTCCCTTGGTTAGGTACTCTATTTTTGGGCAACCGTGGGATAAACTGTTGGACAGTCTTGTGAACTGGCTGTAGTTTTGTACGGTCGTTCCAGATGACCTCTGCATTGTTCTTCTTTTTTTCTGTCTCTGGTGGGTGCCATGTTGTCCTGCAATGTCTTCTACCTTCGCATGCTTCACATGTGTTCATGTGATGGTATATCATCCTTGCATCTCCATGGCTGCCCCTCTAACTCAAGCATGTCCTTGACTTCCCGTGCTGCAGCTGTTTGCATATTATTATTTTTGGGGGGGGAGTAAGTTTTATAGCTACATAATCTCTGTTTATGTGTAGAAGGAAGTCAAATGGGAAGAGGAAAATAGGCAAGATGAAGGGAAATCTCTTATTACGGTTAGGGTTTTAGGTGGGTAGAGTAGCATACTCGATACATAGCTTAATTGACTCTTTCTGTTCCTGTGATATGCAGGTTGTCATTCCTTATGTGTATATACAACATACTAGAGATTGTCACTCCTACTTTCTCTGCTGTGTGAAGCAGAACACTGAAAGATGTATCCACAACTTTTAGTTACTTCCCCCTCATGAAGGCATTTAAGTTGTTTGGATCATGAGTTGTAGTTGGTATAAAGCTTTTTTACCTTGCTTTTTAGTCAAAAAAACTACTAGAACAGCTTACCCTAGAGATCAATAAAAACAAGACTGTCCCTGCTTACTTTCTTAAAAACACAGAGAAAGAGAGAGAGAAAGGGATAAGGAAGGAAGAGGAAAACATGTAAAGTCTGGCACCAGTTTGTAAAGTTACAAAGCTGTTATGAAGACCAACAGGGATAGCAAGGGTCCAGCGAGAAGAAGAGCCAAAAGGAGCTAGTTCCTTAGAGTTTATGGAATGGTCCTGCTTTCCATCTCCCTCATTTGTGACTTAATGGAATGGTTGCTGCTAAGTGACAGTTGAGGGTAGAGGGAAGACCAAAGGGTTGCCTTCTAAATTAGATAAATCTTGATCACCCATGAATGAGTTTCATTTGCCATGCAGTTATGTGTACTGAACAGACTTCATGCTTTTTGTTCTTTTGAGTATGTAGAACTCACAGAATCCTGAGGCCATCTTCTTTATTTTATTTTACTTTTAAAAAAAACAAAACTCTGGATCAGGTTAGCCATATTGATTTGTATGCTGTCGGTAGGTTTTTGTCGTTATCTTGTTGAGCTGTGTGTCACACAGAAAACCAAAGATCAACATAGCCAACCACAAAGGAACAAGCACACCCTACGCCAATCGCGACCTCTCACCGCCAAAGAAACACAAGCGAGCAACAGAGAACCAACACAACCGACGCTGACACCAAATCCTACATACACTAAGGAAAATAGAAACATTGCCTCCCCACCCCACCCTCCCCCTATCCCACCCACCTCCTTCCCCCTCTCTGCCTAATGTCTCAACAACCAAAATTGATCTGTAAAAATGTTACATGGAAAAATGCGAGAGACATTTTGTAAACCAAGAAAATCTTTATTAAAAAAACAAAAAACAAAAACAAAACTCTGTTCCCTTCTGAGCCTGGATTAAGTATAAAGTGGGCTGGTAGAGGTAATAAATGTGAGGTAAAGGACTTTGCAGCATGGAAGGTATATATTTTTAACATCTTCACTGTTATGATAGTGAAAGCCCCAAAGAGCTTTGTGGCACAATCTAGTCTCTTCTCATATGCAGAAATGTGTACCTTTGCACACAAAGGAGATGGTCATTGGTGCACAATTTCATCTTCATGGGTACAGGTTTGTGTGCGTGAAGAGATTGATCCTGAGAAAGGGTGATTCAGACCAAAATTTATTGTAGCATGAGTGTTCATAGAATAAAGCTGACATTGTCAGATGCAACCAGCTGCTGATGAGGTAACTTCTAGTGAGAAGTCCATGATCAACCAGAGAGCATTTAATGGCCATTCATTAATATGACCCGTTTCCTTCTACAATTTTGTTTTACTTATCAAATGCCTTTAGCTCTGCTCATTGTAAGTAGACAGAGATGCAAGACCTGTGTTTATGTGCTGTTCTACTGATAAGTCGTTATTACCGCTCTTAGCCAGAGATTATTTACTGTTGTCATAAATTTCACATTAGTGGTAATTTCACTGTCATGAAATAACCAGAAAAACCCATGTTAAGGCATTTATTGGACTTTCATATGACAAGAGCTATATATCACCCCCAGGCCTAGTTTGTAACACTGCTGAAGCAGACTTACTAGGTCATCTGCCTCATTTGGGACTGAGGAAGAAGTTAAATATTATTTTACAGAGTATTTGTTCCAGGCTGATAGCACAAAATCTTGTGCTTCTGCAGTTTGCTGGTGGCTTCTTCTCACAGCTGATTTGCTTTCTGTTCTGTAGTGTTTCAGGCCAATTTGTCATTGTGCAGTTCTTGATTTTGTTTGTGTTCTAGTTCTTTCCTCATCTACAGGGACAGCAGGTGGTATGGAACTGTGGATACACTGGGGGGAAATGATGGACAAGGCCAATACTTTGTAAAGGATCAGTGACCTTTTCTCTGAATGTTTGTGGGGGAAGTGTTGTCTTTCCTCCCCTCTCCACCTTGGAATCACAAACCTCAGCAATGCTTACTAGAATAAAATACTCTGCTCCTCTGGGGGTATTTTAGGCAGTTTCCTGCTTGAGAATCATTTCAAATTGTTTGCTTGTGATCCAAGAGTACATGCCCCTCATAATTTCTTTTCATCATGCCTTGCTCTATTGCACTTCTCACCTTTGGGTCCTCTCAAAATGCAGCCTCCTCCCCATACTGGTGAAGTTTCATGTTGCATTGTTAACTTTTATGACAAAGCAGAGCCTTTGAACTTTCCACTAGTATGACCTTGTAATAGTTGAGTACTCCACAAACAGTGATCCGTTATTTGCCTATTGTGGTGTCTTCATGCTTTGCCTTTCAATCTGCTGTGATGTGTGGCATTTTTTGTCCTCAGGTGACGACAAGTATGGGCGGAAAGTAATTCTGTTCAGTGCCTGCCGGATGCCTCCCAGCTATCAGCTTGATCATGTGAAACTGCTGAGGTGAGTGCTGCTGGAGGGAACTACCTGCTTTGGTGAAGATTAGACCTGAGACTTTCCCCTGATCATTCAGATTTACAGATGGTAATGATTTTGACTACATGAATTTGGGTACCAATTAATCCCCAACTAAGAGATAAGTCAAAATTCTTTAAGCACTTGGTTAGGAGTGCCCTTCATCAATCTGACCCCACCCTCTGGCTGTATATTCTCTACCTCTGTGCCTGTATTACCTATATTACTTTCCTTATGCTGTGACTGCAGGAGGCAAAGAAGCAAATATTTAAAAAAAACCACTCTGGAGCTTAGGTATGTCCATCTCTCCTCAGCTATTTGAAGTATACATTGGACCAGTATGTTGAGAGTGATTACACCTTAGTCTATCTGCACCATGGCCTGACCAGTGAGAACAAGCCATCCCTGAGCTGGCTACGGGATGCATACCGGGAATTTGACCGCAAGTAAGTGTGTGTGGGTGTGGATTTTGCAAGGGTCAAATTGCTGTGTGGGTAACTAGAAATATAGCATAGGGTGTGCAAAGGGCAACATAGCATGGGAACTTTTTTGGGTGAAAGGGTTGGCTTGGCTTCTCATCTTTCTCTCATTATTAGATACAAGAAGAACATCAAAGCATTGTACATTGTGCACCCAACGATGTTCATCAAGACACTGCTGATTCTCTTCAAGCCCTTGATCAGGTAGGAAAGTGCAAAGGTACTTTGCTCTGTGGTGGAACTCGCTTTGGTGTGAGGAGGAGTGGCTTCCTCAGGAGCCAAGTGGGGTTTTATCATCAGAATCCTGAGACTTTTTTTTGTTAAGTAGGTTGCTGGTAATTTGTGTATTTGTAAACACTTAATGTGATGACAGCATCTGATGGCACCCTTCATTTAAATTTACATTTTTATCCATGTCCTTCCTCCATGAAGCTTGAGGGCAGCATGCATTGTTACCCACAGTTTTATCCTCATAACAACTCCATGAGATAGAACATTCTTTCCAGTAGCACCTTAGAGACCAACTGAGTTTGTTCTTGGTATGAGCTTTCGTGTGAAGTGTGCATGCACACGAAAGCTCATACCAAGAACAAACTCAGTTGGTCTCTAAGGTGCTACTGGAAAGAATTTTCTATTTTGTTTTGACTATGGCAGACCAACACAGCTACCCACCTGTAACTGGATCCATGAGATAGATTAGATTGAGAGAGAGAGAGAGAGAGAGAGAGAGAGAGAGAGAGAGAGAGAAAGTGACCCACAGTTGCAGGTTCAGATCCCCACTTTGCATCTCCGTGGCTTGTCACTACACAATATTGGCTCTAATTTCTATAAGCTATAATTTCTATAATGTGGGCTCCTAGAGGGTTTGTTCATTGCAAGGATATGCATAGATGGCTCATCTTGTATCCTCCCACACCATTTTTAGACAGCTGTTGCTCACTGATGTCAGGTATATCCTGTCATAGTTGCAAGATCCCCTCCATTTTCTGTCCAAAGCTTTCAGTGTGCACATTGAGTTGCATTATATAGTCCTATGAAGTCGGAGGAAAGTGGGTGTCATGTTCCTGCATACTCTTGATCTCTATCTGAGAGAGTGTGGAAATTGTCCTGCAGATTAGTACTTCACTGATTATAAGAATAAGTGTCAGAGCTTGTTGCTTCCTCTATTCTAACTGAAAATTTAGGTTGGTTTTGTTTTGTTTTTGACTTATGCTGAATGACTGCCCCTGACATGCAGGCCCCTGCTTGCAGTGTTGTCCCTTAGTTGGCTAATAGCCCAGACTTGCTTCAGATATTTCCTGGCCTCTGCCAGAGAATGAGGAGGAAATAACAAAGGACATAACTTGTATTGTCAGCAAAATCCCCAGGTTGAGGCACCAGAGAAGTAGGTTTTAGCACATTGTCAGGCCTAGTTGGGGTATTCCAGTAATGGACAAATCCCTGCCAATGTGCAGGGAGAACTGCAGAGTGGTTCAACTGGTACACAAGCATTGCCTTACAGTTCTCGGTACCATTTTTACCTCTTCATCTCATCTCTACAAGCCATCCACAGATGTACTAGTGCTTCTACTCTGTACCCTAATTTCTTTCTTACTGGTTCGTCACCTGTCTTGCAGCTTTAAGTTTGGACGGAAGATTTTCTATGCAAACTACCTGAGTGAACTGGAGGAGCATGTGAAACTGGAGCAGCTGGGGATCCCAAGCCAGGTGCTAAAGTGAGAGCATGTTTAATTATTGTTTGCTGGTGTTTAATTTTACTGTTTACTATTAGATTCTGATGGATTGTTGAATGTTGCTTTGTTTGATATCAGTTTATTTTAAAGTTACTGTGACTTTTTATATTGGATTAGATTGTTATTGTTTGATGTTTCATTATGTTTTTATATGTGTTGTTGTTAGCATACACTTTGCCTACTTAAATACCTTTTGTTTCTGTAGAGAAGGCTGTAACAGGGAGCGGAACAGGGTGAGCGGGTGGGGTGGCGAAGGGACACCGGGAGTCTGACTTGTCAGCACATACAGTATGGTGTTGTGAGCTGCTGGGATGACTCTCTCCTCTGCATGGTTTGCTCTTTATTGTCATGTGGCCCACAGAAGGTTTCCCGAAAGGGAATGTGGCCTTGGGCTGAAAAAGGTTCCTCGCTACTGATGTAGCAGAAGTAGCTTGTAAGTACTTCTTACAAGAAGTAGCTTATAACTAGTGTAGTGACCTGCTAGGGCCTCTGGGTTTGTGTTTACAGGATAATGGGACACTGGACATCAGCTTAGCACTTTTCAGTGTAGGTTAGAATGATTCCATACATACATGTCTGTGTCTGTCTCTCACTGTAGGTATGATGAATATCTGAGATCCCTGCAGAAGCCCTCCCAAGTGCCTCAGAAAGTAACCCCACCACGCCCACCTCTGCCAAACCAACAGTTTGGAGTTTCTCTCCAGCAGTGAGTATCCCCATCTTTTTTCTTTAGTTGGTGGACCAGTGGTATCTTTAGTTATCTGTGGGTAGTTCTGGAAATGCTTTCCAGTCATCTTGAATCTGCACCTGTGGTAAGCTTGACTTTTGCCAGCTTTGAGCTTTCCAGATCAGGGCCAGTGATACACTGGATATTATATCTGATTCAAAGATGTTTCTTTGGGGGAAGTGACAGGAAGAGTCTAAGCTTCTCCTTTCTCAACAGCTTACGGGAGAAGAGCTTGGATCAGAATCCCATTCCACTTGTGGTAAGGGAGACCATTGCATATCTGCAGCAGCATGGTGAGTGAGCTAGGAATAACCCTCTTCTGACTTGTCTTGTTGCTACATCCACTGTCCTTTGTCTCCCAACAGCACCCTTCTGTCGCATCAGCTTAGCCTTTTTAAGATGCCTTAGCACAGACTCATTCTTTTTCCACTGCCCATCTTATTATTTTTCTTGCCATTTGATTCTGGTCTTCAGAAAGACACAGCAAAATTGAACACTGGGGAGCTGAGGGATTCTACTAACCTAATTCTCAAAGTGCATCCTCCATAGCTGTTCCCATGCAAGTGCCCCTGTGCATGTGGCTTTCAGGATGTCCTTGTCCTGTGCTATTGGAAAGACTTGCTGTTATGTGTGGTAGGTCTTCCCTGGGACTGTGCTCTTCTGTTTCTCTTTGTCCACAGCCCTTAACACAGAGGGGATTTTCCGACGATCAGCAAACACCCAGACAGTCAGAGAAGTTCAGCAGAAATATAATATGGGTAAGTGCCTGCATTAGGTTCCAGGAGTCTGCTTAAGCTACTCCACTGCCCCTTTCCACCATTCTTTTTGTCTAGCCCCAAATCTGTCCTTAGCACTTTGGACTTGTGCCCTTCCACAACGTGTTTTATCTTCTGAATAGATCTCTGTTTGAAACTTGGCTCGAATCCAAGGAGTTTATTCCTTTTGACATAAACCTATTCCAGTCTAACTCTCTACTCCCTGGATAAAGTAGGTGCTTAACCTTCCACAGCAATTATGTTTGATCAATGTATAATGTGTTTCCTCTATTTCATCCTCTGGGGTGTTTCTCTCTCCATTTCCCTAACATTTGCTGGAATCCTGTTGCTGGTATTTTTGGAGCAATTCTTCCAATGCTCCTAATGATTGCTGCTTTGGAGGATTGAGTACCACTGATCCTTCTTTTTTTGACAGTGTGTTACCTGCCCCTGCCATGCTTCTGCCTCCGATTCCCAGTCTTTGGATAAGTTCTTTATTCTGCCAGGTGGAGGGGGTTCAGCCCTGGTGCTCTAGTTGTGGCTTTGAACCTATCCACTCTGTCTTACCAGGGCTGCCTGTGGACTTTGTGCAATATGAGGACGTGCACCTGCCGGCTGTGATTCTCAAGACCTTCTTGCGGGAGCTGCCTGAGCCTCTCCTCACCTATGGTCTCTACAATGACGTCGTCAGTTTCTACAGTGAGTGGCTACCGAGAGGTCCTGATCCCAAAGCAGAAAACTCCTCTAAATATGCTCTAGCCAGAGTTGTGCTGTACTCTCACAGTAGATTGGCTGTATTACTCTTTCCCAAGGCAGTATAGTAGAAGTCCTAATTCTAGTACAGTCATACCTTAGAAGTTGAACGGAATCCGTTCCGGAAGTCTGTTCGACTTCCAAGCTTCTGCAGCCATTCGGAAGCCCCGCCGGACATTCGGGTTCCAAAGAACGTTCACAAACCGGAACACTCACTTCCGGGTTTGCGGCATTTGGGAGCCAAAACGTTCAACTTGCAAGACATTCAGGATCCAAGGTACAACTTTTTGAGGGCTTTTCTTCTGCAATCCATCTCATCACATGCAAGCTAGGACTTTGCTTGCTGGTATAAGTGCCCCACTTGTTTTCCTTTCCAGGTGTAGAGGAGGAAAAGCGTGTGGATATTGTTCGCAAAACCCTCCAGAGTCTCCCGGAAGAAAATTACCAAGTGCTGTGTTCACTGATGTCCTTCCTTGTGCAGGTGAGCTGCCCCAAAGCATTTCTTTGCACAGCATGTATGCAACTTCTGAAATTCACTGCCACAAGATACGGTGATAGAAACGGGCTTAAATGGCTTTCAGGGTGAATTAGGCTTTTCTCTCTTGTGAATTTGTGAACTATAGTAACTAAATGGCGCCTGTGGGTTCAGAAGCAGAGTACATCTGGATACTTGATGCTGGGGACGGCCAATGGGGTGGGGTTGTTGCTGTTACGCCCCGCGAAAGGCTATGATTTAGAACATCTGTTTTGCCATTTAAGTAATCTGTTAATGCTTCTCTCTGAAAGCTTGAAGCCTAAATGATTAAAGAAGTAGTTGGTGCAAAAGTAGGTTTTATTTCCATTAAGCAATAGAAGAAAAGAGTTTCAGGCTAAAATTTCCAGCCTGTGAAGGAGCAAGAATTATTGCTGCCACATTTTAGTGTCTTTGTCTGCAAGTTATCTCTTCATGCATGCTTTCCTTGGGATGTTCCTTTGTGTATAAGCCTAGAGTTCTCTAGAGGCAGATGGTGAGGAACTAGGGAAGACAGAATCAAAATATATTTGTCTCTAAAGTGAAGTATTTTCTTCCTCCCTCCTATGTAGGTCTCTGCTAACAGCGACATCAACAAGATGACCAACACTAACCTGGCTGTCGTTTTTGGCCCAAACCTGCTGTGGGCCAAAGATGCAGCCATTACCCTCAAAGCCATTAATCCTATCAATACATTCAGCAAATTCCTACTGGACAACCAGGGGGAGCTTTTCCAGAGCCTGGAGGCTTGATTGAGAGCCTGTTTGTGCTGACATACCATGTGTCCACTGTGACCACTTCCTTCCTTCCTTCCCTCCCCCTCCCCCCTCCCCTTTTCCTTTCTCCTTTATCTTGGAACCGTGGCCAAGCTTAGAAAAGCTCAAGGTGATGAGTGGAGTGAAAGAGGAGTAGGAGATGGTATTTGTGTGTGTGTGTGTGTGTGTGTGTGTGTGTGTGTGTGTACATGCGCATGAAAGAGAGAGAGAGAGAGAGAGAGAGAGAAGGGGTGGTCAAGTGGGCTGGGAAGCTGCCCTCCCCATCTCTAGAAGTGGAGTGTCCACATTCCTCTTAATTCCTTCAGTTCCCTTCCTTTCCCAAATTGCTCCTATCAAGTAGCTCTTCTTGTACCCCAGCAGAATCCCTACCTCTTGGTGCCTGTGTGATCTGGACTAATACGTGTTGCTGCAGTGGCCCTTTGGCTGAGAGGAATTTATTTCTACTTCTCTTCTTTGGCTCACATTGGTTCTCCACACGCACCCAAGTCAGTTCTGAGCATTCCCATTTTGGAAGGCTGCGGCCACTACAGAGCACAACCAGCTTGCTACCCTTGATGGAAAAGCTGACCCCTAGCCCTATGGAAAACATGGGGTATAAAAGAAGATTGCTCTGTCCTGGAAGTGCCCATGTTTCTGAATAGAGAGCTATTTGTACATTTCAAGGAACTCTAGCACTTGCGGTAGGTGCTGTTACAATTTCCCTGCCATGATTTAAAGGTTAGTGCCCTCAGATATTGTGGAGCCCACTCTTATCTTTTTGTAAATGCCCTTCTGAAGAGAGTGTCTCTGCGAAACTGGCCTTACCATTAAGCTTTTCCATTGGGGGGGGATAGTGATTTTGTGTGTGTTTTGCTCTCCCCCCTGCCAGACGGTAGGAGTCATGCAGGGGGTATCTGCTGTGGTGGTATTAGCTCTCCAAAATGCCAAAGGCCAGATTAAAACACTGCCCATTCCTGTAACTGAAGCACAGACATCTGTGCCTCTGGTTGCTGCTGCCTTACCATTGTGATGAGAGCATACTCAAGCAAAAGACAGATCACTGAGGCCAAACTCAAGAACCTTATGCAGAAACCTCCTTACCCCAATCTACTGGGCAATCTTGTGCCAAAATTAGGGGAAGGCGAGTTTTCTCATTGAAGGACCACTGCCTTTGTGTCCTTGTTGAGCTGAAATATGGTTGTTTTAAGAATGCCAGAATGGCTCTGATGGACCCTTTCTTTCCTTGGCACATGGAGATAAGAAGCATTGCTGCTCTTTTCTCTGACCTGAGAAAGGTTATGCAGCTGTGCAGTATGGTTATTCCATAGATTCTTGCCTGCGAGTTGTTCCCCCTTTCAGATCAGAAAGCTGAGTTATTCTGAACTCTAAACTAGGCTCAGCCATTGGCCCAAGCACATAAGTTTTAAGTCAAACATGTTCTCTCAAAAATAGAAGTTTTCTGCTTGGCCTATAGAAGCTTTTGCTTTTTAATAGTATTGCAAAAGTGCATTTTCACAATGTCTTACTGCCAACTGTCATAAGGCTATTTTGTCCACACCCAACCCATTAGTTGGCTCTGTAAAATAGCAAGCTTGGAGTTCACAGAATTACAGAGAAGTTGGAGGTGCTTTTCTCCACCTTCCCAGAACCTGTGGCTTCCTGTCACAAGACAGTTAGAGGGAAGTTGGCAAGGTGTGTTTTGTAAATGCACAATAGGCTACTGTTTAAAACTGAATAAAAGAAGGCCCGTGCTATGGTTTTAAAGTGACAGATGATCAGCGAGCACTAAAATCTGATGTGAATTATCTGTGCCCGTAGCCCAGCCAGATCCAGTGAATTGAATTCCACATCTGTCACAGATGGCTGGAAATGGTGAACCAAAGTGCTTGACACTATTATGAGGGGCTGGCGAATGTGTTGGTCAGAGTTCATCATCCTACGTAAGGTACAGTATCAGTCAGCATATAGGAAGGGTTCAGTGTAATAACTTATAAACTTAGTTAGAATTTTGGAACAACACAGCAGTTGGGAACGTTGATTTTTATGTTTAGCTGAGACACAAGAGGCTTTCACCAAGAACACTAACAAGTGAACGGCTATGGGAGGAGCAAGAGCCTCTTGCCTTCTAGTATCTCTTGTATAGAGTAGTTTAGCATGGTTAACTTGCTCGCTCCTGTTCAAAGTTCCCAGGTTGGAAGGAGAAGCAGCTGGTTTCCATGGAAATCATTGCCTCGGAAATGGAAGGCCCAGGCACTTTAGGACACAAGGCTGCAGGTTCAGCCACTGCACTGTAACATTAATTCTTCGGCTTCTTTCAGGATTAGGAGCAAGATCAGGCAGGAGGGAGAAAGTGCTGTCATAGCTGCCCAGTGACACTTTGATAAAGTCCACAGATTCCCAACTTGTGTGCGTGTGTGATTTCCCCCCACCCCCAGATCTTTGTATTGCTAGCTACTGCACACAGTTAAAAGTGCACTCACAAAGCCCTGCAAGTAAGCCATTGTAAAATAGCTGTTGCTTTTCCTACTTTGCGGGAGCTTCCAGGACACCTGGAGTACATACATGGCAGCAATGTCTGCTTTGCCTCATTGCCCTCTCCCCTCACCATTTCCCCCCATTTTCAAATCTCTTACCATTGTGGGTGATTGATGGAGCTGCATGCTAGGCCTGACTGCACCCTACGAATTAAGTTTGCATCTTTGGCCAGTTAACTCCGAACTTCCTTCCCCTTCACTTTTTTTGATTGCTGCCATGTGTGCTGTCTGAATTAGGATGGTAGGCATCCAAGCAAGTGGTTGGAATTACTAGAAGACCAGCACCCAAGGGGCCAATTATGTCCTTCCATGCTCCTCTTGTAATAGAGGCCAAGAGCTGGTTAGATGGCCACGGCTGCACATTGTGTTTTCTGTCCTGCAAACTTCCAGTGCTACACCTGCTTGGCTGCCCCCTTGTCATGTAGCTTCCATGTTAGATATTGGCCACAGTGCTTCTGTGGGTGGAGCGCTCCATCTCTACTGTATCCTTTGCTTGCCTAATAAAGCCCATCAGTGTCTTGGTACCCCCTGAATACACACTGTGCTCTCACCTCTAGCAGTCAGTCATGTATCTGTACTGAGAACAGCTTATGGGTGGTGCTGCTTACGCTGAAGCTAATTGGATGCCTTATGGTAGGAGTGGGGACTCTGTGGTCCCTCTAGATGTTGGACTCCAGTGCCCATTAGCCAAAGCCAGCCTGGCCAGTTTCCAGGGATGATGGGAATTGTGATCCAGCAACATCTGGAAGGCCACCGGTTTTCCACCTTTGCCTTATGGCAAGTCTCTTTGCTGGCTCAGCAGAGGTCTTTGATGGCCAAGTGACCCCTGGTTGCATGTTCTCCACTGGGGTCTGTATGCAGAGTTTACAGCTTTGCTTTTTGTTGCTGTTATCTTGCATTTTTGTTCTCATTGATGTTTATTGGGAGCAGGGCTGGGTTTTTTATTTTTATTTTTACTGTGACATTAATTTACACACCCATGTTTATTTCCTTCTAATGGTACCAATCTTGTATTTCACAGTTTGCACTTTTTGTACTTCAATAAAAACCCAAAGCCAATACCAGTTTTGGTGTTTTTCTTCAATGTATTGTTCTGGAATCAGTCAACAAGAGAGACTGATTAGTATCATCCACCTGGTGCCTATACAATACGGTATGCGATGAAATGCAAATCTAATCCCCTTCAGGGAAAAGGTTATTTGTTCACCCTTGAGCTCATCCTTTGCCCAGTGTAGCATTGTCTGGTAGGTGTAAATCGACCATGGGACTTTTCCACCTTTTATTCAGGCTGTACTTTGTTATATTACTTGCTTCATAGCTGTCTGTGCTATATACAGTAAACCTGCAACCTGTGCTTGTTTTACTTGTGTGATCACCTTATGCAGATGAGGAATAAATGAGAGCTGGGGAAACAAACCCTCCACTCTACATATTTATCCTGCACCCAGCAGGGTATTCCTTGTTTACTGGGCTTGGGCAAGGGAGTGCATATACTTGCCTTTGAGTGTAGACCCCTGGAACTGAACCCTCATGTAAGTGGAGGGCCCACTGTATTTAATATAGTATATTCATCTTTAACATAACTAAAGATGAATAAACCTTAAAACTAGGAACTTGGCGCTAGTTAATTTCACCAACCTGATCATTTCCCAGGCAATTATGTTCCCCCAAGTGAAAGCTGGTGAAAATCAAACTTTGCTAGATAATGGGTATGACAAATGTTTTCCCCTATGTGAAGGGAGGAGGTGCCCCTGCCTTTGAACTTTTTTTTTACTGGCTTTTGGTTTAAGAATAGCACTACCACCAACTTCTGTGTTGGTAACCTCAAGGCTGGATTATTCCAATGAACTTTCTGTGGTTGCCCTTGGGCCTGATGCAGAACCTCCAGCTGCTGCAGAATGTGGTAGCCAATGGCTGACAACACTAATTAAAACATCTGCACTGGTTGCCTGTTAACTATCAAGCAAAGTTCAATGTCCTTGTATTAATTTACAAACACTAAACAACTTGGGCCTGAGGTACCTTTGGGAGTGCCTCTGTAGGCACATTGCTGGCTTATTTGACACCAACAAGAAACCAAGTCTTTCATGCCATTGGCCCAATCCTGTGGAATACTCTTCCATTGGAGATTGAATAGATATATTCACTATTCACCTTCAAAACCTTTTGATGGCATCAGACATGTGCATAATAAGAAAAACATTGTCTGCAATATAGGTAGTTGATGGCATGTGATTTAAAATGTTTTTATTGTGTATATATAATTGCTGTAAACCACGTTGATTTTTTAAAAATGAAATTGCAGTATACAAGTATTTCAGTAACTAAAGTAGTTGAAGAGTTAGCATTTTCCAGCAGCTCCACCACTTATCTCTTTGAAATCAGACTTTTCACTAGGCCTCTGGGCTGACAGCTGAAGTAAGTGACATAACATTTTTATTGGAAAGTATATGAATACATGTTGAAGTAACTCTTGAAAATTAGTTCCAAAGAAATAGAATTCAGGACCCTTCTCCTTTTAACCAAAACACTTGTAAGTTATTAGCTATGTATTCTCATTTACTGCAATAAAGTACCAGATAAGGGGCAGTAAGATATCTTTCTTTGAAAGTCTGAAAAAAACTAGATCCCCGCTCTACATTAGTAAATTAATATCTTGATCAGGTATAACTAAGGAATAATTTACTCTTAAACTGAACCAAGTAGCAAGACTTGGAAGACCACAAAGAAAGTATAAAAACCCCAGCAGCGCTGCATAGAGGCACACCTGTATTTATTGGGCTCTTCCATGGTAGTTCTGTGCAGAGATACATTGGTCTGAAGTAAACAGGACAAGCAGCAACCGGCCAACTTCCTTTAACTATTGCAGCATCTCAGCGCGAAGAGGAGAAACTATACAGGCATTGCCGTTATATGGAGAAACTTCAGGGGGAAGCTGCCAAAAATAGTTACGAGTGATTTAGTAACTATAATTTGGCTGGTAGGGAGGCAAATGTCACTTGATCATTGCAGCGGGATCAGCCACTCTGCACGCAACTAACTAGAGAGCAGGCAGATGTTCCCTTAACAGATTCTCTTGTTGTCAGTGCACTAAAGCCAACTTTTGTAGACAAGATTATCTCCATAGCAGTACAGTGGTACCATACCTCGAGTTACAAATGATTCAGGTTACAAACTCCACTAACCTAGAAGAGTTACCTCGAGATGAGAACTTTGCCCCAGGATTAGAATGGAAACCGTGTGCCGGTGGCGCAGCAAGAGGCCCCATTAGCAAAAGCACGCCTCTAGTTAATTTGTTCCGGAGGTCCGTTCTTAAGTTCATAACTAGAGGTACCACTGTACTATCATCATCAGCTGGTCTTGGGCAAACCATTGGACACCTCGTAGGTCACTATAGGAATATAATTTCATTGTGCTATATTCCAGTCTGGCTAAAGAATTCCCAAAGCACCTAACAAACTACAGAAGGCCCTGGATCAGACATTATACAGTTTGTGGCATTTTGCAAGAGACATTTAGGGGTAGTTTTGATACTGATACTACTTCTGCCAAAGACAACTACCCAGGAGCACTTTAGGCCAGAGACGGGTTAGATCAAGGGTCAGCAACCTTTTTCAGCCATGGGCCAGTCCACTGTCCCTCAGACCATGTGGTGGGCCGGACTATATTTTTTGGGGGGAAATGAACAAATTCCTATGCCCCACAAATAATCCAGAGATGCATTTTAAATAAAAGGACACATTCTACTCATGTAAAAACACGCTGATTCCCGGACTGCCCGTGGGCTGGATTGAGAAGGCGATTGGGCCGCATCTGGCCCATGGGCCATAGGTTGTCTACCCCTGGGTTAGATCATGTTTTTTCATGGACCAGTGTCATGCAACGGTATTGCCAGTAGCTACTTTGAATACAAATTGAAATGCCATATTTGAGTACATAAATAAACTCACAATTCTGAGAGTTAGTAATGCAAAACAGCAACATGCTTGAAGGCAAGAAATTGGAGCTTCAGCTCATTTCTGTCCAGCAGTAGGGGTGAGAAACCTAGAGAGGTTACATGGTTAGATTATGGCTGTTGCCTAAAATAAACAAAACCCCCTTCATCAACAAGAAATGGAACCATATACTTCAGGAAGTTAACATCTCATTACTTTAATCAGGAAACCATAAATGGTCCTTCAAGTCCACAGTCATAAGAAATAGTTTATAAGATAACAGGTTGCAGGGAATGGTCTTCGGCATTTTACAGTACAATCCTAAGCATGTTTCCTCAGAATTAACTTCCACGGAGTTTAATGGGATTTACACGCAAGAAAGTTTACACAGGATTGCAGTCTCAGCCTGGTTTCTAATGGAAAGGAAGAAAGGAGTTGTGCCCAGAGTCTAACTTATCCCTGAGCTGATGCTTAGTGTTGTTTTTCCTTCCCCATATTTGGTGAAGAACAGAGCAGGCAGATCAAACACATAGCAATGTCAGCCAATCACACTGCTTAATGGCTAAGTCATTACAAAAATAAACTTTTAGCCAATCAAAACCCCATCAATTAAAACAAGTACTGTACCACAAACTTCTTTAAAATGTGCTTGTCTGAAAAAGCTACTTTCTAACTAAGTGCAGATCACAGCGAATGTATAAGCCTGTCAGA
The DNA here is from genome assembly GCF_009819535.1 of Lacerta agilis. Lineage (NCBI taxonomy): Eukaryota > Metazoa > Chordata > Lepidosauria > Squamata > Lacertidae > Lacerta > Lacerta agilis. The sequence goes on from NC_046312.1 coordinate 48,613,946, forward strand.
GACAATCATTTTAGAAACTTTCTACCAGTCCACTGCATCAACATGTGCATTTTTATTTATGACATCCACAGACCCAACAGGGCAGAATGGAAATCGAGTCACCAGAAGAGATCACTTTCAAAGCATAACCATGTCTGTTTCTGAAAATAAGTATTGTAGTTTACCCTGCAAAAGGGAGTGGGGGAAATGACATAACTGTTTGGAACAACATACTTGCAGTGACAAAGGACAAAGCAGCCTATATGGCTACTTTACAAAGTGAAAGCATCCACATACATTTTTTTAAATATAGGTTTCCTTTAGAGTAATAAATATTTCTTATTTTATGATAGAGCAGCAACATTTGAGGGGAATAGAGGAAATAACTTTGGACTAAAGACCCCCCCCCCCAAATTAAATAACCCTAGAGAATTAGGATTCCTAATTCATATTTACAACTGCTGACTGTAAACACAGCCTACAAACTCTGGATCTTCTCCAAATGCCACAGACCATGCTTGTGGTCTTGGGGAAGCAATATATTGACACACACCGTATTGGCAGGTAATATACAAAAAACAATTCTTTTAGTGTCTGTGGCTTACTTTGAAACTGCACTAGGCAATCAGGTCAGGCCCCTCAATTCTTGTTTCCACACACAGATGTGCAACATTGTGTTTGCTATGTTTAGGGCACCACTGGTGAAAAACGGCCCCTTGCCCTTATGTTTTAGCTGCACTTGCTGAAGGCAAGCCGGTGTTTGAACCACACTAGCAGAATCTACAGTGCTCACAAGACAGTTACATTTAGTCAGAGTTATTTCTGCTTGGTGTTACTGCAGATGCAGGGGAAAAGACTGTCCCCTGGAAACCAGATTGTAGAGCCCTGTTGAGGGAGGAAGAAGCATCAGTTTCTCTCAACACATGAGAAAAGGGAAGAAGAACGGGCCTTGATCTTGTTTCCTAATGCACTGTATTCAATACGAACCTCACACTGGTAGGAAAGCAAGTCACACCATTCCCAAGGACTAGTTCAAAGAGATACAGAACACTGTTTCTGCACCTGACAGAGCATAGCAATAGTGCCTACGAAATTGGGGGATGGGGAGAGAACAAGACACTAAGGGAAGAAAGGCAGAATGCATGGGCTTCCTTTTCCAGGGTGTCTAAAAAGTTCAATGCTGCTGTAGAATAAGCTGTTTTACTGTAAGGTCTCTACAAAGGCATCAAATTCTTTGACATTTTTCTCATGGACAGCCAGTTTATCTGGTAGAGAATCCTGTGAAGACAAAGAAAAATTATCAGCAGCTACATTAGCCAGTTCTTTTTTCTTTAACTTAATACATAGTAGGTGTGGGGCCCTCCAGATGTTGTTGAACTCCAACTCCCATCAGCACCAGCCAACATGGTCAATGGTAAGGAATGATGGGCATGGTAGTCCAAGAGCATTTGAGGGACCACAGGGCTCCTCACCCCTGAGACACAGGAATAAAAGAGGTAGTTCAAAAAACATAAAACTGAAGAGCAGAGTAAGGCATAATAATAATAATAATAATAATAATAATAATAATAATAATAATAATTTGATTCAATAGATTAAGCACAACATTACTATCAAACTATGAAATGCTCTCAAGATCTCCCAACCTGTATGCACAGCTACCCTGGAAAGGAGAAAATGCTGTAAACAGCATCTATCCAAGTCCATGGCTTGTGTGTGAAGGTGCATGAGAATGTAGCCTCTGAAATTTGCTGGAACAGCTTTAGCACAATTACGCTTGTCAGCCTGCTGCTAACAGATGGCAACTTGCAGGGATTGTCTTTAAAAACCTTTTGTACATTTTACAGGGTTTCAGAGGCAAAAACAAACATATCATTAACCATACAGAGCATATGATCTATAATAAAGCAGAGAAAACAAAAGGGAGGGAGAGAAGAGTGAGCAAATGCAGTCAGACCTGCTCGGCTACAGTTGGGAATGAAGACTGAAGAATTAAGACAAACACCTCATGGAAAAGATATGCTCAAGGGCTAGGGGGAGCACTGTGTTTAAGGAAACAGTTCTGCACATAGGAGAAAATATGAAGTTGTGACTGAGTGCAGGATACTGTCTGAGGGAGCTAAGGATGGTACAATTCTGAGGATGTAGGGAAGCAGGAAAATGAGAACCAGTGTCAGAAAACACCTGGGATGGTCTTGTAACAACATATTCATGTGGCACTTCAAAATGTTACTTCTTCATATACTGCGCTTTATCTCAGGGAACCCTACAAAAACTCTGTAAGGCATGTCAAAATGATTATTCCAATACATTGTGTGGGTGGGTCACTGGGGTGGTCTAAGGTGATGAGAAAGTGGCCTGCCTAAGGCCATGTATTTTTATAGCACTTACAAAAAAAGATTTGAACTTGGCACTTTGGCACTTTTGAGTTCACAGCACAGTTATCTAACACATCAAATAAGGCATATTCAGTTTATGTATGGCAGGGAGCAATGTCCCTCAAACTGAAATCCTATTTTTGCATACCAGATCTTCTGCCATGGACTGAGCCCCAATGTCAATGGAGAGGCTGCTGAGCTGAGGAGGATTCTGAAATTCACGGTAGAATGTTCCAAGGTCTATTGGGAGGATGTCATCCTTAGAAAATGCCGGTTTCTAGAATTAAATGAACAAATATCAGTCAGCTGTACATCGATAACACATCAGTGCTCTGTTCAATCATCATCTGATAATGTATTTAGCCACTATCAATGAAATACATTTCATTGTTTCATCCAACAACAGCACAATGTACAGCATATAGTAGAACATGTTTTTCATCTTTCTCCTACCAAAACTGGTCATCTGGCTATTCTCTGGACTGCAGGTGAACCTTTAGTGTGTGGTGTTATATTGCTTTTACTATTTTTGTTAGGAGCCGCCCAGAGTGGCTGGGGCAACCCAGTCAAATGGGAGGCATATAAATAATAAATTGTTATTATTATAACCTGTGTTGTAGACCATCTTCTTAGATACTGCTCTTTGCTCATGTCCCCCTATAATCTGAGTGATGTAGAGAATCTGCTGGGATTGATTTGGGGTGACAGTCTGTGAAAAGGGCCACCTTTGGACAGAAGTCTGCGTCAAATAGCCTTTGAGTTCTAGTCCTATGAGTAAAACTCATCATAGGTTCTTAAGAATAAAAGTTTCAGGTCTCTCAAAAGGGTCCAGTATGCTGGAATTCCTGCAAGCTCAGTCTCTCAATATTTTGGGAAGCCTATTAGTACACTTCTGCTTTTTAATGAAATAATATTCAGAGCTATTTGCCCCATATTGGTTCTGTGAAGATGCTTTTCCCCAAGGAATTTCATATATTTTAGCATTTCAGTTCTGCTTCAGACATTGAGGCGAAGGTTGCATGTGTATATAAAGGGCTGCATCAACTTACAAAATCAACCATAACAAAATCGTCATGGATGTTCCCATTGCTGCTGCCACTGGAGCCCACTGAGTGTAGGCTGCCCTGGAGGGGAGACTCTATTTCTGGGGAGTCAGGAGGATTCACCTGTTGAAGAGATCCAAGTGTCAGACCAACATATCCAAACACTGGAATGAGGGAGTTAAATGGATGCTAAAAGTTAAGTTTTTCAGTCAGAAAACACAAGCATGCTAATGGCTGGGTTAGGAAATTCAGACCTACTCAAATCTGAGAAGGCAGGACTGAGCAAGACTGGCATTTCTTACCATTGGGTCATTATCTTCTGGCTCAATGTTCTTGGGAGCAAACATAGCAAACGGAATGTCCAAACTGGCCATGGTCACCTAGAAAGGATCAAAAGACAGAATCCCAAATGTCTCAGTCAAATGCCGCTCCTCTTACCTAGCATGCAACATAGCACTGTGAATCTTCAAAATATGATCAACTAATGTTCAAAGAAGAAAGAAATAGAAAGGCTGCTGTTGTTTTCGGCCTCCTGTGTCAAGGGAGAGGATATTCCTTGTGTTTTTTTCTTTCCTAAAGAACAGCACATCATAGAACTTCAGAGTTGGAAAAGACCTTGTCCAACCCCTTGCTCAATGCAAAACATGCAACCACCATATTTCTGACATAAAGTCTCCAAGAGCAATGAACTTATATTACCTGGTTGATAGGTTTATTGACAAAGGCTCCCACCTTCCGCACAAATATTGTCTCCCAGAGATCATGTGGGGACCCACTCTTTCCTTCACTGCTGTTCGATACAGTTTCTGTGTCCTCACTGAGAGAGAAGAGAGAAGGGGTATAATTGATTTCCTCTTGTTTTTCTTGCTCTGCACGAGCTCTGGAATGAAGCACTGGTACATGAGAGTATATTATTTGTTTACCCATATGTTGTACTGCAGGTACAAAAGGCAGTATTCTACACACAAAGGACAATGCATAATGTGTAAAAAATATCAGCAAAGTTCATGGTGAATCAAAGTTATCTCAGTAGTCATTCCAAATAAAACTGAAAAGGCCCTCTCCTGGGTACCCACTTGCTGTATTTCAGATAGTGGTGAAGGTGGTGACCCCAAAGGAAGGTCTCCAAAGTGGAGTAGAAATCCTGGACAGACTCACTTGCAGGGTGTGTGTGTCTTAAGATATTGTGGTCCCAAGGTATTAAATATCAAAGCCAACACTTTGAATTAAGCCTGAGAACAAACTGGTAACCAGTGAAGTTGGTGGAGGATTTGTGAAATACAATTTGAACAGAACCCTCCCAGCCACATTCTGGATAAAAGACTACAAAACTGTTCCCATAGAATATTTCACTACTCTTTTCTCTTTCTTTGTGCGAAACAGAATTTTCCTTAATGGATTTTGTTTTCTTAATATTTTCATGGGTATTTCCCCACTTCAAGTTGTGATTTGTATGTTGAATTAATATCCACACCATAAATGTCTTCAAAAGGCAATGTCATTCCAGGCCTTTAGAGCCTCCTGATCATATCCCTCATGGATGCAGGTACAGGTGTGGAGAGGGAGATTACAGCCATATGAACAGGGGCGCTACCCAGAGATTATGGAATACACGTGAACAGGCCCTAGACCAAATAGTGCCCCCTACATCTGTTCAGCTTTTGAAAGCCCCATTTTATATTGCATTTGTATCCCATTGCATGTCTTTGAGGTGCAGTTTGCATGGATGATTTATTCCTGTCAAATATGGTGATTAATTGGCACATGTGTCAATCTGTATATATTGATATTACACATAAACATAAAAAACACTAAATTGGCATCTTCTAAGCTTGTGGGAGCTTCCTAATATTAATTGAAATGTACTAACATCAAGAAATTGAACAGCAGCTCTGGCTGGACCAGTATTAAATAGTGTTACAGCTTTACAAGTGAAGATGAACTGTTTGCATGTTTATTTAAGTTTATTTAAGGGGGCAGACAGTGGGCAAATTGAGACTAGCATCCCAGGCGCTTGTCTAAATTACATCCCCAGGAAAAATAGAAATGTTAAGTTTGCAAAAGCTACCAGTATTAAACTGCAAATGTCAGTGTTGGTACTGTCCTCAACTCTAAAGGGCAAGGTTTGTGCTTAACCATAACAGAAGCTCTGCAGGAGTTGGTGTTTGAGGTATTCTTGTTAGAAGCTACAACTATGCTTTAGTACCTGCAGTCAGTCATTTTACAGAAATGAAACCACAACCACTTTATTATTACTAATGAAGAGTCTAGTATTGGAACTAATGAAATGTCACAAGGTGGAAATAGTGGAATTAAAAGTAGCTGGATCAGACAGATGTAGATCTTACCAAGAGTGCAGCTCCAGTTCTTACATTTTTAGCTGCTACTGAAATCTGTAAAGTTTCCAAGGTCCAAAACAACACTGAACTTTAGGTGCTGATCCATCAAGAATAGTGAAAGTTACTGTAATTACTGATGGATGTTGTTAAGTAACTGAACTAAATAATGTTGATTTTATGTGTGTAGATGCATTTTACTATGAAAACGTTCCATCAAACAGCTGTTGGATTTGGAAAATTACTGTCCTATCTTCCTACAGGTCTGTAGTTACTGCAAATGTAGGAGAACCCTACTTACACATGCTGTCTCTGCACTTTCACTTTGGGGTGAAAGAAAGGGAGGAAAAGAATCTGGATTAGGGAAAGTTAAAATCCTCTAATGATCTTCCTAACTGCCTCTTTCCAAAATTATTGATCAATGTAAGAAAGCTGCAAATGAATTATTTTTAAAACCTGTAGTAAGACTATGAATCACAATCAAGAGATGGAAAACTTACCTGCTAGTTGGAGTAACTGCAGAGTAGTGGCCCCCATCCAAAGGGGTGCATGTTGCCATTCTCTCATGATCAGCCTGGGAGCCATGAACTGGTTGGCTAGGAATCAAGGGCACTCCTCCATCCTTCCCTGGAACAATCAACTGGAGGAGAAAGGGATAAGCAAATTAGATATTTTAGAATTAATTAAAAGAAGCTCCAGGCTCTTTTATTTTCAAGTGTATGGTTGCCTGACTCTCAATGATAGGTAGCTGACAGCTGGGTTACATGTTATACTCACGATAAGAGAAACAGCCTGGTTCTGCCTGAAGGCTTCCTACCAACAGGTAAAGAGAGCTAGAAAGGATCTCAGTCACTTACAATGAAGTTAAGACAGGGAGCACCAGAAGAAATTATCAACTAAGGAGATTGATAACCAGACATGACAAAGAAATCTGGGCACTGGCCCCACATTCCCAGAATTTGACTATGATATCTTCCAGTTTTCTTTGCTTTATGGCAGAAAGCCTTCAAATTTCTTAACAGGCAAAGCAAGGCTGCTTAGCTCTCTCTGACTGTACCATACAAGTAAAAGAATGGGGGTAAGAATGGATAGAGAAATGTGTCAACAGTTAAGGAACAGTGTTAGCTATGAGACATATAAAATGGTCTCAAACCTCTAAGAATACCTGGTGAGGATGTGCAGCACTCAAGCCGCCAGCAAAGACTACTGGGTAGGCCAGGTCAGCTGATCCAACTCCCAGGGCTGCAGGCTGATAAGAAAGACGAGAGCTGGAGAGCTAAGAAATGAGAGGGGGAAAGGGAAAGGGAGAGAAAGGGAAAACCCCACACAGTCTGAATAATTTTCAGAATTACTGGAAAAGGCCAGGAAAAGAAATCAGATTTGCAGAATAAAATACTAGGATGGAACTGAGGTAGTCTGAGACACATGCACACACAAAACCAAACTAAACCAAACCAATCCTAGACATCTTTACTTAAAAGAAAAAGTTGCCACCGATTTCAATGGAACTTATTTTTAAGTTGTGTTTAGGATTACCAGGGACCACTCTCAAGCCTGGATTTTGCATAAAAATGATGCACAACACCTACAAATGATGGAGATGGCATTCATATAGGACTGAAAGGATAGTATGAAGTATGTTGACCAATAACATGCTGGACACGAGAGCAATTACTTAAAAGCTGTGTTTATTATTTGTTTTCTATGAGGTGTTTTTTTTAATGACTGTTCTGTGTTTTATTGAAATGTTTTATATATTATTGTTATATGCTACTTCAACTTCCTATTGATTTTCACTGCCTTTATTAAATAAACGCTACAGAAGAAGCCTGGAAAACCTTTGCTCTGACAGCAGACTCACTGTGGATATAGGTTCATTGTCAAACAAATCATGTGACCAACTGCATGCCTCTTTTACTCCCACACCAAGAAGGGCAAAGCCTGAACATTAAGCCTCACATTCTGTAACTCAGTTATAGAGGCAAAAGTTTCCAGAGCAGGCATTTTATAGTCCTCAATGTGAAAGTCTACCTCACAGCCAAAACCTTCCTCTGCTTAATATTTTAAAAATCTTCAAATTGTATATATAACCTAATAAAACAATATCATTAAAACAAGAATACTACATCAAACCATTAAAAGAACAGTTGTATAAAAGCATATAAAACAAATAAAAATAGGATTTTAGGAAATTCAAACAAATAAAAACAGGACTGTTTTCAAAACTACTCAGGTAACATTAAAAGAATAGAATCTATTCATATCACACTCCCAAAGCACAGTCTGGTACAGCTACAGAAATACATTGGACGACAAAATATTAAATTCCTCATTGGGCTATCAGAAAGCTCTGGAAAAGAAACAGAAGAAATGCCTATGTGGCATACTGGGCTCACAGTAATTAATTAATGTGCTCCAAAAGCCTATGTCTAAGGCCAACTGCAAAGAAATTAATCCACTAGAATATAATTGACTCCTGAGGTACAACAAACTGCTTCAGCCCTTTATAATGGTGACAATAAACTTAATTTCTTCAGAGGTGAAAAATACTGTTTATTTCCTGTCCCCTGGTCAACTCAAGAAAACATACAGCAATTTCCAGAAAACTGTATTCCACGAAGCGATCAGTATTCTATGATTGCTCTATACAGTCTAAACTACATATTTTCATTGCTTCTTTGCAAATTTCCTGTTCAGCAATAAAGACAATAAATTTAATAACTTCAGAGATGTTTGATTAATTTTCTTTTCTAAAAGGTAGTCAGTAACTGAACAGATTTTGCAAACCTCTAAGCACATTAAACTCAAATGCATGATTCATTTTAGGCTAACAAGCCTAAAAAGCCAAATCTAAGGAAAATGATTTACTAGTTAATGAAAAAACACTTTTGTCATGCACCTTTATTTTAAAGGTGTTGTCAGACCAAACCTATTTTTTTCTACTATGAACTCACTTGATGTGAAAAGGTCAGCCCCATCAAAGGGCCCTTCAATGTATCCGTCACAACAGGAGGAGGGGTCTGAAAATGTGCTTTAGTGACAGTAAATACACACTGAACAGACGCACAAAAGAAAACACAAAAGAAAAGAAAGAAAGAGACTTCAGAAAGAAAAACTGAAAAGAGTTGGATGAACTGAATGTTGGTGAGGACTGTGGGTTCAGCTATGAGAAGCTTTCATACACGTCAAAGAGTTGTAGAATTGCAGGGGAGCTGCATGCTTTATAAAGGGGTTAAAATGTCAGGAAACTGTTATCCGCTTTTAAAAAAAGTGTTCCTAGTTGTAGTCTTTATCAATGAATTCACTGCTGGTCATATATAACCAACAGCCTGAAACTCTCTTCTAAGTCAGATGTATTAGGACTTTTATTGATCATCCTAACAACTAGGCTTGAATAGCTGTTGGTGACAAGTGAGCAAAGGGGGAGCTATATAAAGTGGAGATCACTCTAAGTCAGGGGTCAGCAAACTTACCCGGCTCAGGCAGGTTCCTCCGGTGCCAATCTCACGGCGGGCCAGAAGGCGGGGGAGCGCGCGCCCATATGTGCGTGCACTTGTTTTTACCGGTGCACTTCCGGGTCGGCATGGTGCCAGAAATAGCTTGTACGCATGCGCAAGCATGATTTCCGGCACATTTTCGGGTCTGTGGAGGCCCGTGTGCATGCGCACAAGCTATTTCCGGTGCACTTCTGGGTCGGTGGAGCACCGGAAATAGCTTGTGCGCATGCACACGGGCCTCCGCAGACCCGAAAATGCGCCAGAAATTACGCTTGTGCATGGGCACAAGCTATTTCCGTCGCCGCACCGACCTGGAGATGGGCATCTGCACTGCGCCGGTAAGAGCGGGTGGCGGGGGTTGTTGCAGACCGGATAATTGGCTGGCACAGGCCGTATCCGGCCCACGGGCTTTAGTTTGGGGACCCCTGCTCTAAGTTCTCATGCATCTCAGTGATCAAAGCAATCTCCAGTTGCACTAGGCTTGATACAAACAGTAAGACAATAGGCTTTGTCAAACACTGGTGTGGTGTTTTTTTTAAGACACCTCACCCTGTTACAGAGCAGCTGAACACAAACCCTAACAAGAACAGAGAAAAAGCCTTGAGCTGCAAATTCATCAGCTGTGCTGGCTGCCAGAAAGTCAGAAGCCATGTGTCGTCAAACTAGTGTTCGATTGAGACAACTGAAGTAACAGATTCAGAACCCTTTACTTGTTTCTTCTGTGATATTTGACTGGGCAACCAGGAGAGCCCCTAAGCATAAGGCAAAAATCTTTAGAGTGCCCCAAAACATACATAAATTGGAACTGGACACTTTGATCCAGGAAAACAGAGGTGAAGCAGAAGGCTTTGTCCAACCCACAGCTGCCTGTAGAGCATGCCCTCATCCTCTAGCCTGAAGTTAAGATATGATCCTCAGCACTTTCCTAGGATTGTGTGCATCACAAGTGTTGCATGCCTTCTCCTTCCCCAACAGCATCTGTTTGCATTTCCAGAATAGAAGCTATGTAATTAGAAACTCATTTCCACACCAGGGTTGCCCTAGTGAAGGAGATTCAAAAACTAAACCTATACCAACTGCACAGCTCCAAATGCTCTTTGCCAGTCTTTTAAATCTATTAAATACATCGGCCTGAGTATGCAAGGTTTTAAAAGGAACAGAGAAGAGAAAAGTGACCCATCTTTAAGTATTTTACAATTGCCAGGTATAGAGAATGGTTTTTAAATTGCAGCAGGATGGAAACAGGTGAAAACTATGCAATCAACAGGTTGTCAGCAAGATTGATTCAGAACTTAAAACTGTAATCTGTGCAATCAAGTGTGACCAATACCGCATTGTTTTATCTATAAAGAGACAGAATTTTTGTACTAGTGAAATGTATGCACAATGAAACTTACCGGTATCATTAGGCACACATGTAGTACACTATCATTTAGTTTTCAGTAGCCTTCATTTTTGTATTTGTCTAACAATCTGTAATATTCAATTTCTTAAAATGTTAACTAAAACTACAAGTGTCTGTTAACTAAAATATGCCTTGTTGCCAAACATGACAGCTAGCTGCCTCTCTGAAAGAGGCATGCTGGAAAACATACAATGGTCTCTGAAAAATTGTTTACCTGTGATGGTGGAGAAGTAGAAAAAGAGGTTGTGCAGGCTTCTTGAGAATCTTCCACTGATGGGTATGCATTTTCCTCACCAGCTGTTCTGTAACAGAAGGATGAGATAAACTTCAAAATGGGAATGTTCAATAAAATGCAAGATTTAAAGTACATACGGAGACAGACATTGTAGACAGACCCAGAACATCTGAGTGGAGTTGAAAGGAGAATTATGAAGGAGCTCTAACTCTTTCCTTATCAGGGCTTAAATAAATGCTACTAGAGTGGATTAAGTCTGTTTGGATTTTGTTTATCCAGGAGAAGTATGAAACATTATTCTCGTATCTGCCTTCTAGTTTTTGTTAGGAAGACTCTTTCTGATAAATGTTGCCTATGCTACCAGCTGTAGGGATGTACAAAATGTAGCTTCAAAGCCAGTTTAAAGCACCTTATCGTTGCTTTTGGTCTGACTGCAAAGGAAATGTTTATAAAATAAAATCTTTTACTAAAACAACCTTTTGATTTGGATGACCACCTGTCATGTATGCTTCAGTTGAGATTTCTGCACTGCAGAGGGTTGGACTAGAGGACCCTTCAAACTCAAATTCTATGCTTCTTTGTCAAAATATTATACATTGCAATGGGTTGGGCTCTAGGCTTCCCATAAGTGAAATTCCACTCACAAGATGCTTCCACTGGATAAGGAGGGGGTAGTTATTCACCAGTTCCTAGTTTCACTGCTCCTGAGGGTTGCAAAAAGTGAGGGAGATGGCATACCTCCTGTCCCTCTTCCTCCAGCAGAAGCATCTGCTGGTAAACATTCCCTTTCACAAATTAAAGTAGACCCAGTATTTGAAAACTATATTAAATAAATGAATGCTTTTGAATGCTGACACTTGAGTGTACAAACACTAAAATCGATGCCTGCAATGCATTCTGTTAGCTTTCTTCTGCAACTCATTTCACTTAGTTTTCACTCTGCATAGTATTTTTTCTGATTATATACTAATGATGCAAATGAGAATTCATGTGAACCACTGTCTACGTGAACTGGAGAAAGTTTGAAAGTCTAAGAACCCTCTAGACCATATGCCATTCACCCACTTCTTATAGAATAGAAAATGCAGGGGTTTCCATTCCATGTAAGGACTTTTTCTTTTCTCCACCCAGCAGTGCATGATGTAGAGGCTCTGTATTTGGGAAGAACTGCCTTCACCTATGATCTGTGATTTGTATTTCCTCACCTGTAATTGCAGGGATGCATGGGTGAGGAGCTGGGGTAGGGACGGTCCACAAAGTGATCAATGATAATCCCCATGATAGGTGGGGTCCTCTCAAACTGCCTGCAATGCAACAAGCAAATGGTGTTATTCATAAGACTGTGTTCTCTTCTCTGCTACAACCCCAATTCTGACAGCTAGACTGGTCTTCTGCATCTGTTAATGGGAAACAGAGCATCCCCACAATTCAACCCTGCAACTCCACACATGAACAAGGAATTTGGTGTTCAGGAGCATGACTCAGGGCTACCAAACAATATCACTCCACAAAATCTGAGAAGCCCAGGATTTTGGGCTTCAGAAGTGGAAAGAGTCCAGGAAAATGTGGCTTAGTTTCACTCTCATGCTCTCACCTGGTAGACATGAAAGCTAGGTTGATTCTGTAGGCACAGGACAAAGTGATGGTGCCTAATGGAGTACCCACTGTCCCAACACGGACGGTCTGAAATCCTATGGAAGTAGGAGAAAAATTATCAATAATAATAATAATAATAATAATAATTTTATAGTCAGCAATAAAGATCAAGATTGATTTGCCATTTCTCTGTTCCTGAATGACAGTTTATGTCATCATGCTAGCAACAAAGGGATAACAATATGCTCTTCTGCCATATCCCTTACTGAAGCCATACCTCTTCCTAATAAATCTCTCAGCACCTTTTTTTTTAAAAAAAAGTTATTTTACTAATTGTGCTATTCCATGTAGGGACTGATGCACGTGTCGTTAATAAACATTATATTGCTATCATTGACCTCCAGTAAGGGAGTCTCCTAATTTCCCCTATATCCAAAATCATTCATTTTCCTCTTATGTTTTCCCTGACTGTTATGTTACTGGTATATAGTAGTTATTTTTTTAAGTCTTCAGCTAGTTTGTTCATTGCCAAACCATACCTTCTCCCAAGCCACTCAGCTGAACTTCTCCGAAGTATATCCTGAGAGAGAGAGAGAGAGGGCACATTAAATATTGTCTACTAGGTAGTATAAAGTCAGGTGCACTAAGTGTTTTATCATTGAGTTGGGTCTTCTGATTTAGATTAAGATTCTTTATCCATACAATATTTGAGTATTATTGCCTTTTACTCCTGAGAAATTGGGACTGAAAGACAGCAGTTTGCCAAATGCCACCATCCAATAAATTCATGGCTGAGCTGGAAATCTGAACCCACAGCTGATATGCTATTCACTGGTCAGCAGATGAACCAGAAATACCATTGAAGACCTAATTCAGGATCTTGCCTTTTCTATTTAAAAAGGGTCCCCCCTCACCTGCCAAACATTTAGCAGTCCGAAAACTTTCTACCAGATATGTTCTAAGACAAAGATGGGAGAAAAAAAGTTTTTTTTTAAACTAAGGATCCTTTTAAAGGAAACAACTGAGGAAGCAAGTTGGCTTTTAAGGGGAAAGATACTCTAAGAATATGGAGAAGCTAAAGAAAAATAATGAAGAGTTGATCAAGAATTGCAAAACACCATAGGAAAAAATGAGTGGAAAAAGTGCGTAAGAGCCAATAGTTCTATTGTTTCTATTTCAATATTTATTACCTGTACAATATTACATATTCATGACCTTGTTTCCTAGACAGTCTGTAGGCGGGAGTCACCCTTGTTATAGCAAGTAAAGACTTCAGTAATAGAGACAGTCTGTTGTACACAGTGTAGGAAACTTTGATTTCTTTATCACACCTAAAAAGCACACAGAAAGAGTTAGTCCAATATTCTCAATGAAGTGACACAAAGTATACTAATACAAGCTAGAGGCAGTGAAATTTGCGGTCTACTTTAGATTTAGCCATGTAAAATAGAAGCAATTACAATTACAACCTGCCCTTAGAAACACAATCTATTCATATACCTTACGCAATTTGTTCCCAAAGAATATTTATCTAATTGCAAAAAAGTATTTGCAGAAGTTACAAATGATATTGTACTAGAATTAATTACTCTAAGTTTGTGAGCATTTTGTAGCTTATTTTCTTATATAGCTTGTAGATACCTATACAGGTATATCTTGCATAATTCTTATTTGTAATCAATTGGAAATCCTTGTACTTCAGCACCTAGCCAAAAATATACACATGACTTTAAATACTGAGCAGGTATGTTCTGTGAAAAGACACCTGAATTTCTCAGTTAACAGATACCAAGAGTTCTCTCTTACTTGAATGATAAATGTGATAAAACCATAAGTCCCTTTGCAATTTTTCTAGTCTAGGAGATAAGTAAAAGCTATGAAGCAGCAGATGCTTGTGGCTAATTATGTTTGGCTGATGCAGAATTAAAAAAAAATCAGAACTAAACTGCTGACTCACTGTATATAATTTAACTCCAGTGTCTTCTACAACACTGTTAAATCAAAACAGGCCATTTAAGCCATGGGACCATAGGAGGATTTATTTTAGAGCTTTCTGCCATCTAATAATATCTGCCCTTTTAGATCCAGGGTGAATTGATTTAAATCAGTCATTTAAAATCACCAACAACCAAAACAACCTAATTTAATTCAACTTTCCTATTTTGTAATTCATGCATTTCCTAAACCCGAGTGCACACGAAGTGGTTGCTATTACCATTTAACCATACTGGCTTGCAACTATAGTCACTGAAGATAATCCAACCCCCCACATGGTTTTGGCTCTACCCTGTTATATCTGCTTCAAGACAAGTGGGGAAACTGAACATGACTAAGAACATAAGAAAAGGCCTGCTGGATCAGACCAAATGACTATTTAGTTGAGCATTCTGTTTCCCACAGTGGCCAACCAAATGCATATGGGAAGCCCACAAACAGAACATGAGTGCAACAGCCCTCTCCCATTGTTGTTTCCCAGCAACTAGTATTTAGATGAAGTCCTGTGCCCTTATGCACTCAGTCAGCCAAGAAATATCTGCTTATTGGACAAGAATCCGCAACACAAACTTACTTTTCATTCATTTCCAAACACCAAATTTCCAACTCCATGGAATCCCCCTGCAGTGGAAAAAGGAATGTTTAAATAACATATTTGCGAGATGCTCAATGAATGGGAAAAACCTGCAAAATAAGTTTATCATCAAATGAATAATCATTTTAGATCTTATTGTGGTCCCTTTTGAATTTAAATGGAGACACCAAATTCAACATACTACATATAATAATGAATTTGTAGTTATGGTTTGCTCCTTCTGATTCATAAGATTAAAGGGGCACCTTTCCCCCCTTGTGCACTCAGCTTCCTTTTGACTTCAAATGACAAATATACCTACACCTACAATGAATATGAATGGCCTCAACAGTTTGCCCCCCCCCCCCCCGCTTATGGTGGGCTGCTTGTTTGTTGAAAGCAGTTTGCTTGTTGAAAGCTCAACCCTATATGTGGTAACCATCATACAGTACATTTTTTATTTTCCTAATGATGATTATTTTAAAAACAGATATTTAGGCTGAAAAACTATTTTGGATAGTTGGAAAACTTTCTGATATCATGGGTACCTCTATAAAGAATGTGACAACAACATAGTAATTGCAGTTTATGACCCAGGGTGGCTCTTTTTATGTATAGACTCTCCTTAACAGTGTCAATAGTGGTGTGCTAAAAAACGCTTGCAATAGATATCATGTGCATAGTATGAAGACATTGTTGACATGAGCCTTAAAGCATAAAGATGGCAGAAGTGTAGTTTTGCTTAGGCTTTACCTCAGAGGTTTTGAGAGAGATTTCCACACACATTGATCGCCCAACAGCAGGCAGCTGTCCTGCCAAGGCTTTTTTTGCTTCATGGGTAACTTCTGGGATGTCTTTGATTGCCAAGTTGAACTGCAAAATTAAGAGAGTTGATTTTACTTTTGAGGAACTTATTTGAGAAATCTGCCATATGTCACACAACAGGAATGCATTTATTGGAACTTACAACATACTGTATTTACTCAAATGTAACGCACACCTTTTTCTGCCAAATTTCATCACAAAAGTTAGTGTGCGCGTTAGATTTGATGGCGCATTTACATTCACCAGCAAATACTTTTTTGGTTTCCAGGTTTTGAAATTTGAGGTGCACATTAGATTCGTGTAAAGACGGCTACAGGACAAAATATTCTCTGCTGTCATACATTGATGATTACTAATAACAGTCTTGCTTTACTTTACTTTTTTTTTGTAAAGCAGATAATACCATCACAAAAAATTTCCGAACCCTTTCCTTGTTCTCTCAATTAACATTCCTCTCTTGAGAGCTTTTATCAGAGCCACAGATGAAAAGCAATTAAGAGAAATCCACCCAGAATCAGCTGAGGTAGAAACTATTCAGACATATATTATTTGTATACTCAGTACCACAAAATGCCCAAATAGTAGTTTTATGTGGTTAAAAAGAAAAGGAATACTGTTGTAACATTTTTGCAAGGTTCTGTGTCTGCAGTTCTGCTTCAATCTTTTGTTTCCAGTATCTTAACATGCCACAAGTGAGGGAATAATGGGATTGCTATGAGGAATATAGTTTACCCAGTCAGAGCCTGTTGGTGAGGATGATGATCGAGTACAGATTTTTTCACCAAGTCGGGCCTGGACAATCACTTGTACAGTCTGAAAGAGAAAATATGAGATTTGTGACAGTCAAATAGGAGCTTGTCATATTCAAAAGCTGGATGACTATGGGGCTTTGTTTTGTTTTGATACTATAATCTATTTTTAGAAATCCAAATGAAGTCAGAGATCAGCAGAAAATGTTGTTTTAAAAGGTTTTGACATTGCATCATTCAACATTATGGCACAGCAGCATGTGGCACTGCAATAACTACAGGGAGTTTTGGTTTGTCACAGTGCAACAGGAATGTGGATTTTTTTTTTTACTTCTATTCCAAAAAACAAAAAAATTACCTTCAGGGCAAAAAATTTGATGAATTTGTCCAGGTCCTTCCTGTCCTGGGAGCTGAGATCAGTGTCCATTGCATATGGAAATCTAGAATAGAACAGGCATAAATATTCCAATTTGTTACTAACAGGAGAGAGAGCATACTATATTATTTAAACTAATCAAAGTTAATGAACTTCAGGAAACTAATCTTAACCTTGCTGAGATAAATTTGCGTGATTTACATTAATATACTACTAGCTATGAAGAGAATATGCAGAAGTGAAAAGTTTATGTGCATTTTCAGAATCAGCTCAGTTGTTATGGGAACTGGAGCAGGAAAAGATCACATTTCATTTAAGCTGCTGAACTTGCTAGAACTAAGTGCCAAATGAGTTTGGTCATCATATGCATTTAAAGAAACCTTAGCACATTTGTACAAAGCAACAAGAGTCTACACATGGAAGTCATTCTTTCGCATAATAATTGACCTATGATGGCAGTACAGCTGATGATATTCTTATTAAGTCCTCCAATTGTGTTGCTGGAGTGGATATGTGGGCAGAGCTGGCATTTGTCATGTCACAGCCCTATTGTAGCTATGTGCTAAATAAAAATAACAAGTCATACTTCTAAGCAGGTGTGAGTCTGTGAAAGTTCATGCCATAATAAAGATACCACCAGACTCTCCCCACCATCTCAGAATGCTTCAAAGGAACATTCCTTGCAACAATATAATGTTAAAAATGCAATGGAGTCAGCATTGGGCAAAAGTGCAAAGTACATCTGAATAATACTGTCTTGTTCACTAAACAGGTGTGATATTCAATAAACTATTTCATTTCTTGATAAATGAACAATGATACCTACCTAGATATCATGAAACTGTGGCAGATAAAATGCAATGTAGAACAAAAAAGGCCAACAGATTTGACCTAAGCTGTGGTTAGGGAAAAATGCCTGTCTGCTTGCTGAAAATAAAGTTTTATATACAGTGGTACCTTGGGTTACGTACTTAATTGGTTCTGGGTCACTGTACATAACCCGAAAAGTCCGTAACCTGGAAAAAACTGCTTATGCGCATGCGCAGACCGCAAAAGCACTTCTGCGCATGCACGAATGACGCATGCTTCGGGTTGCACTTCCGGGTTAGCGGAGTTCGTAACCCGAAAAGTACGCAACCTGAAGAATACGTAACCCGAGGTACAACTATCAGAATTTGACCAATATATGGATCATGAGCTGGATACAGACTAAGTCGTGCTTGAGAAGACCCACTGAAATCAATGAAATACAAATTGTCCTGTGAATTTGAGTGGATCATGCTAAACATCACACACTATTTTCCTCAGTGATCTACCAATGTTACTGAACACAGCTGGAGCCTGAATTTCAGAATATTTATTTTCAGCCAAGAGGATAACCCAACATTATCTAAAAGGTGAGATTTTTGTACCTATGAGCCGGTCAGGTCAGGGAACTATTGGGTTCTATGCTTCAGAAAGCTGTATTTTTTTGCAACTGACACCCCCATCCCCAACCAATACACACCAATACACACAAACTATAGCACTTATCAAAAATTTCATTAAAAACTTCCATTATATAATGGAAATCTAACAGAAATTCACATATGTGATACCTTCTTTGTGATGGTCTATGTATATTTCAGATATGCTTGCACTTTACTGCATGGTGGTAATTTCCATGGGACCAATCCTACTCTAAACCCCTGTTGCTTTTAGTGCCTCTTTCCTGAGTAACTATAATACACAGCATATCTAAAGCAAAATATTTCTAATAAATAATAATAATAATTTATTATTATTATCATCATCATCATTATTATTAATATAACACCTTTCAGGTGAATCTCACAAAGTGGTTTACAAAAAAAATAAATTAATAAGTGTTAATTAAAACTGTGTAATAAAGCAGCAAAACAAAATACAATGACACTCCCCCCCTAAGCTAAATATCGCCTTCTCTCAGGTCAAAACTGTTCTTTAATAACACTGTGGTGGCAGGTTTCTTTTTACAGGGTAAGGAAACAGCTTTCTTTGCTCTCCATTCTGGCAGACACATTTAAAACAAAGGGTGTTAAGAAATGAGTAACAACCCATATACAGTAATATTTCAATGAGAAGACAGGATGGACAATTATACTGGTTATGTCTCTCAGTACAGTGATTCTAGAACCTTCACAAGGTACTAGAATATCAGAGATACTTCATGATTCTCAGGTTACAGATCATTTGCTTTGAGACAAGCTGTAGCTCAGTAGTAAGGCAATAACTTTGGAAGCACAAAGTTCCAGGTTTAATCACCAGTTAAAAGGACTTGGGTAACAGGAGGCTGTGAAAAACTTTGGTTCAACAACTTTGAAAGATACTGCCAGTCAAAATACCCAATACTGGGCTAGATGCACTCAGTATAAGACAGTTTTGTATTTCACAAGGCTTTCCAATTAACAAAAACATTGCTTTCTCTAGTGCAAACTCATTAAAAGCAGGAAAACATTTTAAAAGATCCCCATAAAAAATTCAAATAAAAGCCAAACACATCTGGGTGACACACAAAGCATTTATGAACCTGCTCCTCCTTTGCCTGTTTACCATGTATTGAGAGTAGGGAGCAGTTGTCTTGGCAACATTTGCAGCACAATCTCCTAAGAGGAACAAGAAACACTAGATAGAGCTCCAACTTAGGGGTTGATTCTTTCAGCAGAAATAATTATCTTTGAATTCAAGTCCAGGCAGATCTAATGTATGCCACCTCACCATTAGTCTTTCTTGGACCCAGAGAACTGAGTGTAATGTTAAAGGTAAGAAATTTCAGCCTGCTCAGTACCTGGAAAGGAGAGTTTGTGAGAATCCACTGTAAGTGACTGGTTTCCTGAATAAATAAATAAAAAAAACAGCTACATGCAATAATAATAATAATAATAAATTTAAAAACAAACTGATTACATAATATTTTGGGCCAGTAAGAATATGTTGCAGTATGGAGTGCTTCTGTATAGTGCTCCAGTCAGCCAAACCTTCCTTCCTTACACTTCTGGCGTCACCCACCTCAGTAAATGTACTCAGTCTTCAATGGGCTGTTTTGACTCCCCTGCCCCAACCTAAAGATTTTTAGTACTTTTGCAAGCTGGGATACCCAGAAGCCTGCTGGTATCTCTCTCTTGTGCATGCATGGTAATGTTTTGGTTACATACACACTGGCACTTGGATAATTGAATTTGCTCTTAGTACAGATTCTATGATAGAAAGCATATGCCTATAAACTTGACAAGCTGGATCTCATTTTGTTCTGGAATGAAAATTAATTCTGTTACATCATGAACATATATTTCTAAATTTGGAGAAAATACTAAAGACCTATGGTTCACTTATCCCCATTTATAATATTTCCTAAAAAAAGTAAGACAGCTTACAAGAATTCCCCATTATGTACCTCCTGAGGGCTGCTTCCAATGTGTCTAGTATAATATGTGTACCTACAACACTGCCCACTATGTGCAAGAACCATGTTATTCTGTTTGATTTGTGTGCTCACTACAGATGTCATCAAAATCCACGGCTGGCTCTGGGGTCCCTCAGTGAATGCAGCATACATGAAAATCAACTAGAGCAGACATAAAATTCTAACACTTTACAAGGAACCCTATTGGCAGATGTAGTACATAGAGGCGTATGCCTAAATTCCTGTAAATGTGAAGCAGCCCTATTTTAGGTTTTGTGGTAGATTTTCTTCTTGATAGGAACCAAACTAAGATTATCAACTTTTTTATTCTTGTTACTACAACAAACTGGAAGGTAGCAAACATTGCTTAGTCCCTAAGTTAATATAAATTCTAGGGGGAAATGTAACTTTAAGGCAAATAAAAACAAGTTTCTAAAATGCCTTTTCTCTTTTATTGAAATACAAAAAAGCCAGTGATTCTGACTAAACTATTTTTTGTTTATGTGACTGGCCTAGTTTTTCATTATGCAATGGGTATTTTAAAGGCCCAGAGCCACATTCCAATGCAGAGTTAGGCACACCAAAACTGAAATACCAAACATATTAACTAGAGAGAAGTTCCCACTCCTAATAGCAGAATTGCACTGTTTTGGTTAAGATTTCAGTGAACTTGAATTTGTGCTGAATTGTGGCCCAAGAGTTTGAAAAGTCTCACATTATTTCAGTCACATTGTTGCCTGAAAGATTTAGAAATATCTCTAGATCAAAAGTCCATGAGGTCAGATCACATGATGAAGACAAAGTATGCAGCATAAAGACTGGCAGCTTGATCCTCAAAGGAACACATGATGTAGAACTGGTTAGTGAAACTAGGTCCTGTGTTGCTGGAATCCTTTGAAGACTGTTGCTTTAAAGCAGCTTAATCAGTTATCAACAGAAGATCTGAAACAACCTCCATCAACAAAACTCCCTTTTGACAAGGTCATAAAATAAGTTACAGATATATTCAAGTTCCCACATCACACATGCTAAGAAATTTAGTGGTGTAGCTGGGTTTAAACCCAAGGTCATGCACGTGCCACGTCATACGTTGATTACATCACATCCAACGAGGTTGTATTTTCAGTACAGTACTCCTTAGGTTCTGAAAGGTTTGTCTAGAAATAAACAGACCTCACAGCCCTATTTTCCTTACTACCCACACAACTCTACACAATCAGACTGTGATCCGCTGCTCTCCCCACCCCTACCTACTCTGTGGGAGCAGACCCATCACCCTACTCCAGCAGAAGCCTAGTCGAAACCCATCAAATTATGTGCATTTGAGGTGCAGGGGGGGAATTACCTGCGGGGAGAAGGCTGAGGTGACGGCTCGGGGTCTCATTCCGGGGACGAGCCCGGAGGCTATCCTAGCCCCTCCTCATGGTCAGACCCAGTGGGCCTCTCCGAAATCCTCGCGGCTGGTTTCGATTCGAAGGGCTGGAAGGTGCCGCCCTCGCCGCCTCCTGTGGCTTCTTTCCTCGGTTTTCAGTTCGTGGAAGAGAGGAGACGTGGCAGCGAACGTCCTTTGCTGGGGCCACCTCTTGAAACCCAATGGGGGCTCGCAGCACCAAGACCCCTCCGGCCCCGCAGACTTGAGGGCCGCCCGCCTCCCTTCTTCCTAGCACACCGTTCGCGCTCGGCTCCGCTGCCCAATTCCCGCGCGGGACAAGGCTTTCCTCAGCCCCGTCTGAAAATATGGGGTGGGGTGCGTAGATTCGTAGCCCAAGCCTGCCGGGAAAACAGCGCCTGCCGGGGAGAAGGGCTGTTGGGACTTTGGCCCCGAGGCAGGTGACCAATATCCGGCCTCCACTCGCCGCTGCCCAGTGCTTGGTCCGGCCCAGGGAAGGGGTTGGGAATGCCCGAGGCTGGCTGGCCCGCGTACGAGTGGAGTCTCCGCTTGCGCCGCCCCTTCGAGGAAGGCTCTGAGAAACCGGCGCCGGCCTTCGAGGAGAAGTCGCTCAGTCTCCCGGCCCTACGAGCCGACCTGCCAGTCGTCGCAGGTTATACATCCAGGATGTCCCTCACGGCCGCGGTCTCCCCCTGCAGCCGCCGCCACGGCCGCCATTGCTGCTGTTTGTTTTCATCCGCTCAGAGCGAGCGGGGAGAGCTGACTCCGCATCCGCCGCGGCACTTTCCACAGAGACGAGGAACCGCCTCCCGCGCTGCTGCCCGTTATCACCGACCCCCCCTCCCCCCCGCAGTGGGCCAACCCGCAGTCGTTAAGTATCGGCGGGAGGCGAGAATAGCCCATCCCGGAGGCTTAAAGGGGTGAAGGGCCGGTCTCGTGAGGAATCTGCGATTGGGAATGAACAGGCCGGGCGTCGTGAGAGGGACTTGGAGCTCCGCCTCGGGATCCGGGTGCTGCGAAGGGACTTCGGGACAGACTCCACTTGCGCTACCGGGATAAATCGGGGGCCCGGCGGAGAGAGAGGTGTGGACGCGTAGCCGCGCCGCGAAACATGCTTATATCCTGCTCTTTCAGTCTTTCTCCAACCCCTGCCAAGCGAAGCCCCTCCCCCGCTTCCGCCCTCCTTGGAAGACCCCCTTGCGCCCCCCAGTCTTCTCCCCGTTTCTCTAGGGAGGAACTTGTAGTCCACCACAGGGCCGGATTTAGGTTTGATGAGGCCCTAAACTACTGAAGATAATGGGACCCTTTATATGTCCAGCTGTCCTTTGTCAACAACAAATTGTGCTGTTTTTTGTGTTGAATATATGCTGTATGGTAATTTATTGACCTAATAGGTATCTAAAACCATTTGCACATAACAAATAGGAACCTACACAGCCCAAAACGCTGTATGTTGGTTTTATTTTATTTGTTTTTTATCTTATATTTTGGAAATGTACGTCCAGTTTTTCCCCCTTTAATTTTTTTGGGGGCCCCCAAGAGAGTGGGGCCCTAAGCTATAGCTTGTTTAGCTTATACGTAAATCCAGCACTGGTCCACCAGATGGTGTTGCACTACCGTTGCCACCATTGGCCATGCTGGCCAGTGCTGATGGGGAGAGTTGGAGCAGGTGAGATTTCCCACAACTACTTTTGGGTTACCCTGCTGCATGTTCCGCTTTCACAGCATCCTCCAATAAGTCAAATTAATGCCCCTTAGCTCGTCCTTCTAGAATGGCAGAGACCTGCCTGCTTTTCTGCTCTCTTTTGCAGTTCCTGCTTCATCAGGTGCCCTTCAGTTCCCACCACAAACAGCTTAATGCCTCGTTGCCATTCTTCTCCCTCTCTTGCACCTCTTCACCTTCCATCATTCATGCTTTGGGTCCTTTAGGAAAGTCATTCCTGGTGGCTCAACCGAGAAGCATGAATGAAACCTTGAAAGTGACACATGAGAACCCAGCTGGATTAGACCACAGGTCCATTTGATTCCGTATTGTACTCTCACACAGTGACTAACCAGATGCCTGGAGACGGCCTCCTCCTTTGTGTGCACTCTATTCTTCAAAAATAGTCTTGAGTGTCAGAAGTGTATTTTGCTGCACAAAGGTTATTGCATGTTCTTGTAGATATACTAACTCATATAGATGTGTCTCATGTATGCTAGAAGACAAAATATTGCATTCTCAGACATTTATAATGCTACATTTCCTCCTAAATCTCTCAAAATGAAGATAGGAATATTAATGACATATCAGTTACAACAGTTAATTGTGGGCTTAACAACTAGCTGCTAAATACCAGGAATATTTTTTTAAGTAGACATATTGCCTCTACTGTTACTGAGACAAAATAATATATTACACATATGTCAGTTGCAACTACTTTTGTATTCATTGCTCGAAAAAGGAAAGCATTTATCTTTCATAGTAGTCTCTTGGCTGGAATCTACACACATACAGAAAATGCTATGAAAATGCTTTTTAAAAAAAGTTTTGAAAAATACATTGAATTTTGCATAGCTCACTGTCGCCATCTAGTGTCACATTTGTATATTGCACTCTACAACACATTTAAAACGTTTTATTTGCAGCTGTGTATCTGAGTCTTGGTAGCAGAGTCTGTTTGTATGCTGGCACATCTTCTGAGTTGATTCATTGACGTAGGTAATACCTGCCTTGTTTTTAACACTTGCCTGGTACTCATGGGTGACCAGGAAATTCATGTAGGTCGGGGTCCCCAGACTAAGGCCCGTGGGCCGGATGCGGCCCAAGGGGCTCCTTTATCCAGCCCCTGGCCGCCCGCCGCCGCCCGCTCTTACCGGTGCGGCACGGCTGCCCACTTTCAGGTCAGCAGAGCGCCGGAAACAGCTTGTGCGCAAGCGTCATTTCCAGCGCACTTCCGGGTCTGCAGAGGCCCGTGCACACAAGCTATTTCCGGTGTTCCGCCGACCCGGAAGTGCACCGAAAATAGCGTGTGGGTCATTGCTCCTCTGGCCCACCACACGATTGGCGCTGGAAGAAGCGGCCCGAGGTCTGGTAAGTAGGTGAATGAACAGGTTGGTGGAGGAGGAGTGGGTTACTCGGTCCCTTTTCTGCCAGTCCACTTGGTTTCTCTGCTAGCCAGGCAGGAAGGAAAGCCTATTCCTTCATAACCACCAAACAAGCTAGTGAAGGAGGAGCAGATATACTCTTCCTTCCTACATGCCCTTTTACTTAGCAAGCTGGTTAAAAAAGCTGCCTTCTAAGAGTGTAGTAGCTTGCATTTTCATGGTGGCCACAGAAGAGGGGACTTTCCCTCCATGGGAAACCATGGCAACACAGACCTCTGGCTTCTTAGTAAGCTGTGGTGGTCAGCTAATTACTTTTGTGGACTTATTTTCAGTGATGGCTAATACTAGGTAATCCCTCAGTTGTTTTGGGGAATTCACACCTTTGGTATCAGATGTTCATAGAGGAACCAGACCAGATTCAATCCATTGGTTTTATTATTATTATTAATCTTGTGAGTGTACAATAACAACTATTATGAGTTACAGGTAGGTAGCCGTGTTGGTCTGCCGTAGTCGAAACAAAATATCTGAATAAGTGTGCATGCACAAGAAAGCTCATACCAAGAACAAACTTAGTTGGTCTCTAAGGTGCTACTGGAAGGAATTTTTTTATTTTTATTTTGTTCGACAACTATTATGAGAGAGGGGATGACAATCAAGCTTTGTCCACACATCCAGAGGGACAGAATGTTATGTTTATGTAACGCAATACATGGGTATATGAAGAGGGGGGGGAAATGGTTATTACATACAGGAATGAGGAGATAATGCAAACTACTTATTAACATTTTGGCTCATTCCAGCAATGGACTCCAACTGAGAACAGAAATATTCTCTTGTAGAGATACCACCCTAAACTTAGAGGCTATATCTGATACCAAAGTGCCCCTTACATTGCTATTTAATTAGACACCTACCTGTCTCCTTTGTATTATAACTGGGAGTCACTGGCAGACATTAAAAAAACAGGATACAAGAAATACAGTATTACTTTGTTGAAACTTTGATTTTGCAAGATTGGAACTCCTTGGTTCTCAGGACAGCTCCTTGCCACCAGAATTGGTTGGGTGAAGCATCTCTGTTTGTATAACTTGCTCTTCTTAGGCACATAGTTTCAGTACATCTACATTTATCAACTCCAGTTGTTCCAGAATTCTAGATTTTGTGTGCACTTGGACAAACAGGAAAAATATTCTTGAGGGACAGCACAGCTTATTAACAAGCATTAGAACAAAGCAACTCTTTGTTTTTCCATGCTGCATGTTTCTAAAAATATCACCAGCTTAAGTTTTGCCTATTCACGCCCTCATGCCTCATACAGCCAATTAATTTTAATGCAGTAACACATAAAGAAAGAAATTTTCCTAGTCTTGTTTAACCGGTTCAGAGAGAGAACGTAAACATAGCACTAATTTCTTATGAAATATGTGCTCAACAGTTCCAATTTTGCACATGACCCAAGGTCAGTACTAATTGTGCATTCTTCCTTTCTCAAGAATGTCCCACGACCTTGTGTGAAATTATATACAGCTCCAAAAAAAATTCCACTAGAAATTTCCCAGAACTATGACCATGATTCATTGGCTCTTACATTGAAATTAATAGCAGAATCCCATGGAGATAATATTGTCAACTTTTCTGGTAAAATGTTATCTGGTAGGACTCAGCCACATTAATAGGACTGTGGGAAAGTTTTCTATATTTCTTTTCCTTGTGTTCTCAGTTGTATGATTTGGTCTCATAGCACCAGTTACAGGTTAGCCGTGTTGGTCTGCCATAGTCAAAACAAAATTAAAAATTAAAAAAATCCTTCCAGTAGCACCTTAGAGACCAACTAAGTTTGTTCTTGGTATGAGCTTTCGTGGTCTCTAAGGTGCTACTGGAAGGAATTTTTTTATTTTTTTATTTTGTTTGGTTTCATAGCAATTAGTGTAAATGCCAAGTTAAATTAAAGTGTACATTTGAAAACTAATTTCAAAACCCCATTTATTTAAGCCAGTAGGTTTATTTGTGTGTAACTAATGTGAAATTTACAGTAGGGTCAAGTAGACTATTAGGATGCATGTCCTGAACTTTCCTTTTTCTGGCTCCAATGTAGGTGAGTAGAGAGAAGAAAGATCAACTCATCATGGCTGTTCCCATAGCTATTCTTGATTGTGATCTCTTGCTATATGGTCGTGGGCATCGAACACTTGATCGTTTCAAACTGGAGGATGTCACTGATGAATATCTGATGTCTATGTATGGCTTCCCACGTCACTTCATTTACTATCTGGTGGATCTTCTGGGTGCCAGCCTTTCTCGTCCTACACAACGGTCAAGGGCCATTAGCCCAGAGACACAAATTCTTGCTGCATTAGGTTTTTATACTTCTGGTTCTTTCCAGACTCGCATGGGAGATGCCATTGGCATCAGCCAGGCCTCTATGAGCCGTTGTGTTGCCAATGTTACTGAGGCCCTGGTGGAGAGGGCACCGCAGTTCATTCATTTCCCAGATGATGAAGTGTCGGTGCAGCACCTGAAAGATGACTTTTATGGGCTGGCAGGTATGCCAGGGGTACTGGGACTAGTTGATTGCAACCATGTAGCAATAAAGGCACCCAGTGCTGAGGACTTGTCATATGTGAATAGAAAGGGCCTTCATTCTTTAAACTGCCTGATGGTTTGTGACGCCAGGGGAATGCTACTGAGTGCGGAAACACACTGGCCAGGCAGCTTGCAGGACTGTGCTGTGCTGCAGCAGTCAGCCCTCAGGAACCAGTTTGAAGCTGGCATGCACAAAGATGGCTGGCTACTTGGTAAGTTATTTCTCATGAATGACCTCTTTGAAAGTCTATCCTGGTGGAATTTCTGTTTGGTTCTGTGACATGCTACATTAAATTTATGCGTCAAAACTGCATATTTTACAGTTCTCCCTCTATAAAGATAAATCAAACAAAGGTAGCATGAAACATAGAATCATAGGGTAGTATAAAACATAGAATCTTAGAGTTGGAAGGGACCCCAAGGGTCATCTAGTCCAGTGTTTTTCAACCACTGTTCCGCGGCACACTAGTGTGCCGCGAGATGTTGCCTGGTGTGCCGTGGGAAAAATTGTGTTTATTTGATTCCTATTCAAGAGAATTACTTTATATATAGTCAATATAGGCACAGAGTTAAATTTTTTAACATTTTCTAATGGTGGTGTGCCTCGTGATTTTTTTCATAAAACAAGTGTGCCCTTGCCCAAAAAAGGTTGAAAAACACTGATCTAGTCTAACCCCCTGCAATGCAGGAACCTAAACAAAAGCATCAGTGACAGATGGCCATCCAACCTTTGATTAAAAACCTCCAAGGAAGGAGAGTCCACCACCTCTCATGGTCAACAGCTCTTACTGTCAGAAAGTTTTTCCGAAAGTTTAGTCTGAATCTCCTTTCTTGCAACTTGAAGCCATTGGTTTGAGTCCTACCCTCCAGAGCAGGAGAAGACAAGCATGCTCCCTTCTCCATGTGACAGCCCTTAAGATATTTGAAGGTGGCTATCATATCTCCTCTCAGTCTCCTCTTTTCCAGGTGAAACATACCCAGCTCCTTCAAGCGCTCCCCCTAAGTCTTAGTTTCCAGGCCCTTGATCATCTTGGTTGCCCTCCTGGCTTCATATACATATCTGGCTTCATATAGATGCCTGGTTTTATTATCACATGATGGAATTATTTGCACTCTCTCCTGTCCCTGTCTGGTTTGTGATCTTTCTTTCTTTTTCTTTTGACAGGTGATAGTTCATTCTTTCTTCGCACTTGGCTAATGACCCCTCTGCATATCCCTGAAACACCTGCAGAGTGCCGGTATAACATGGCACATTCAGCCACTCACAATGTCATTGAACGTACATTCAGGACAATTCGGTCCCACTTCCGTTGTCTGGATGGGTCAAAGGGCACGTTGCAGTATTCTCCTGAGAAGGCCAGCCACATCATTCTGGCTTGCTGCGTGCTTCATAACATTTCTCTAGAGCATGGACTGGATGTGTGGTCTTCCCAAACGATGGGACAGATGGAACAGCCAGAGGAAGAATATGAACATATGGAATCACTTGACTCTGAAGCTGATCGAGTTCGTCAGGAATTATTACTCACTCATTTTAGCTAACATTGCAAGACATACTAAGTTGGACATATTGAAAGACATGCAAACAATTGTGATAGATCCTGATTTTCCTCTTACATCCAGCAAGAGAAATAAATGGGGATGCAACTATTGAAATTGTAATTTTGTGTTTGGATAATATTTTGCATTTAATACACTATTTTGGTTTCTTTGTGCACATTGCATCTGATTCCGTCAGTACTCAGTATTTCAGTACCTGCTATTTTTTTAGTGTCCCTAGTCAAAAAAAGACAATCACGGGAATATCCAAATAAGAAAAAATCCACACCGTGAAAGATCCCTGTAACGAGATGAGCGTATGTTTATATAATAATACTTAAATAACCAATGTATACAAGAGCAGAATAGCTCAAAAAACACTTCAAACAACACTCCAGAAAGTTATAAACTAATCCAAAGGAAAATAATAACTTAACAAACTTAACAAATAACTCTGAATACCAAAAATAACTACCAAACAACCTTGACGAATTGCCGGCTAAAAATATCGTTTCGCTGTTATGATCTATCAGTTTCCTCAGAAGGGGAAAAAAAGATATATATATAATATAACTCAACATAGCTCAGTTGCTGTCTCTTGAGACAGACGAATGCCAGATAACTAAACTATAAAGGTGGGTTAAACACTGTTAAAAATAGAAGCATTTCTCTTTTTTTGCTTGGTAATTTACCACTCTTAATATTCTGTTGGAAGAATATTCTGTTGGAAGAATATTCTGTTGGAAGCCGCCCAGAATGGCTGGGGAAACCCAGCCAGATGGGTGGGTTATAAATAAATTATTATTATTATTATTATTATTATTATTATTATTATTATTATTATTATTTATTTGCTATGGTATTTGAGAACATGCAGCAATACTAGGAATAGGATGTGCTGCTGTAACTGAATGAATGTTTGTCAGGCTACCATTTAGGCAACAATGTAAATATATGCTAAACTCAGAAACAAGATTGAGGCAAAACTCAGGGACAGACTTTGGTAATCTGTTGTAACGTGGTGCCTTGGGTGAGGACAAAATTTGGTGCCTTTCAAAATGGATCTTCTCAGTTATGGATCTTCTCAATTTTTCTCCCCCTCAGCTTAGTGCCCTGTGCCAGGGGGAATCACCCACCACCCTAAATCTGGTACTGCAAAACTGATTAGAAACAAGAGGACCTTATGAAACTCAGACACCTACATGTACAACATACTGTTGCACAAGCAGGTGATGCAGGACCTTAATTAAGTACCTGTCCTTAATTATATTTGTAATTATGAAGCAGTAGCTGCGGATGAGATCATGGCAGAGAGACTGAGAGCTAAGAGGAATAGATGGGAAAAGCCTAAAGAGAGCCTAGTATTAACAATGCAATCCTAACTTTGTCTACTCAGAGAAAGTCCTATTGAATTCAATGGAGTTTACTCCCAGGTAAAAGGGGTTATGATTGCAGCTGTTGCACAGGGAGTAGTACATTTTGCTTTGTGAGTTGTTGAATACAAGCATTTGCTTCTTGTGCCTTTTCTTTGTTTATTAGCAGAACTCATACTATCCTCAGACACATCTAGAAAGTCATGCAGCACAACCTTATGTAGGCTTACTCAGAAGTAAATCACAATGTGGTAGCAGTAGGAGGCATGTTAAGTCTGTTTCAGCGTGGATCTACACACAGGAAAAAACATGATAAGTAAGTCACAAATTAAAAAATTAAAATTGTTATAACAAAAGAAAAAAACACTATGTAAAATGTCATAGAAAAAGTTTGTTCTACAGCACCATCTGGTGTTGCATGTTTATAACACATTCAAAATGTTGTTGTTTTTGACTAAGATAGGTGAGTCATCAGTGCCACCAGTTTTAACAGCAACCCTGTGCATATTTACTTCATAACGAGTCCTGCCGAATTCAGTGGGGCTCATCCTAAGCCAACAGCCATACATATAAAGTGCATGGTTTCCCCCAAATCCTAGCACAAACTACGGAGAAAGATTTCAATGTATGGTGTGGATGTGTTCCTGTTTTTTTGCAGGAAAGACTGTGCGTTCATTATAGAGCTCCGTCTAAATCTAAATCCATCTGGGCTATTGCATCTAGTCACACGGGGCGTACACAAAAGCTCATGGGTAAAGGCTGTACACCAATAACTCCTCTCGTGTGGCTTGCATGCACAGCATTTACTCACAATGGGCCTATCCAAGGAAAAAAGCCTCATAAACCAGCGCCTGAAGAATATCAAACAGCAAAATAACCTGGCCATCATTAAGAAATTCAGTGCATGGTACATTCATCTTCCCCCCTCCTACCTGGACTCCCAGGCGGCATACCTGTCCAATTTAACTATTCCAAAATATTCCAAAATACAGACGAGCTTTTACGTTGGTCAGATTAGATATGCTACCTTCCGCTGTTCTTGAAGGCAGATTCTCAAAAACACAATTCCAGAATCGACTCTGCCCCTGTGGAGTCGGTAATGTGGAGACTGTATCACATGTATTCCTGTCTTGCCCCTTATATAAAGACTTGAGGGAAGAGATCGTCATGCTGCTTATACTTGCCATTCCGGGACGCTCGCCCGAGGACATACTGTTTTTCCTCCTGGCAGACCAGAATGCCCAGACAATGGAGAATGTAGCCAGATTTGTTGAGGGCCATGAAATTGAGGGCTGCCAGCTGAATGATAACAGTGCCCCCTCATAATTAAGATCTCATTTATTCTTGTTTTACTTGTGCCGAATCCCAATTCAGCTCATTTTATTGGTTATATATGGTTTTTATCAGTATCTGTAATATGTGTCTTTTTGATGCAATGGCCTGTAGGCTATGCAAATAAAGTTTGTTGTTGTTGTTCATTATAGAAAGTGGAATGGATAGTGTGTGGGAAAATTTGGGAAATGTGATTTTTTTTTTTTAGGAAAAAAAATCCAGTGCGCAGTCATCGTTTGCCAAATAAAGTTATTATACTGATTTATTTTTTTAAGTCTTACAATAAAACGTATTGGAGGCAGCGGTGGTTATTTATGGCTTTGATTTTCAGGGGGGGGAGCCATTTTTAAAGAACACGTGTTGTACTTTATGGAGGTCCCTGGCAGATGATTACCAAGGGGACGAGGGCGATGTGAAGGTGAGCATCTCCCCTCCACGTATCCCTCGGCTAAGGGCTTGTTTCGCAGCAGGCGATCCCCCAGCCCCGGAAGGAGGCGCCTCCTGACGCAGGGCTCCCGTGGGCCCCGCCCCCTGCCTTCTTGCCCCGCCCTCCCGGTCACGAGGACAGCGCCGATCCCGCTCTCTGCGTTCTATTCGTCAGCTCTGCTCCGCTTTTTGCGCCTGCCGTTCGATTGGCTCGGTACTCGGCATCTCTGCTCTCGGCTGCTTAGGTGCTCGGCTAGGCGCCCTGGCCTTGGTAGTAGTAACTCGGAGCAGCAGCAGCGGCGGCAGAAACTGCAGGGGGAGAGGCCGCCGTCGGATTTGGGTTGTCCCTCCCTGGACCAGGCCCCGACCAGCCCGGAGCGTGCCTCACGCCACCGCTCCGGTCCTCTCCGGGATTCGAGGGCGCCAGGCCTTGGCCAGCCCCCCCCCCCCGCCCCAGGTAGGCTCTGGGCCTAGAGGCTCCGGGCCTGGTTCCTCTCTAGGGGGGTTCCCGGGCTCCCTCAAGCCGGCGGGGAGAGAAACACGGCGGGTGGGGCCGGCCGGGGAGGTGGGGAGCCTGAGGCGAAGGGTGGGACGCGTTTAAGGAAGGGTCGCCTGGCGTCGAGTTCCTCCGCTCCACCCCGCCCACCGTGGAGCTTCCCGCGGCCCGGTCTTTCTCGCGAGGAGGCTGCCTGGCTGTAGCCCCCGGGTCCTCGCCGCTTGGAGAACCGGCTAGCCAGACTCTTGGCGCCCTTGGCCTTTCTTCCCGGGACCCGCAGAGCGAGGCTCTGAAGGCCCGCCCTGTGTTGTTTCCGGAGCCGTCGGTCTGAATACGGGGAGGCAGCACTTCCTTAATTTAAAATACATTCGGTTCCTCTCCGCCCATGTAAACGCTCGGCTGCACGGTTTTCTCCCTCTTCAGGGATGCGAGGAAGCTGGCCCGGAATTTTCGCAGCGGGAGGTCTGTTTTCCTGTGTGAATGTGGCTCCGAGCCTGCCCGCGCTTCCTTGAGTGTAAGGCCTGGTGGGCACGGAGAAGACGACGGCGTGGCTCTGAGCAAACGTGCACGAGAATGCAGGGAGAGTTGGTTGTTAGCTCGCTAGGGTCTCTCTGTACACGGGTCTTAATTATTATTAACTAAGAATAATTAAATGTGAAGAGGGTTGTGAGGCTTTGCATGTGGAAGAAGGTATTCGATCCAGCCATATATTTAACACCATAATTGGGATACAATTATTTTTCCTGTAGTTATCAGGAATTTGACAGAATTGTGGACTGGTATATGTTGGTGTGTGTGTTCTGTACCATGAAATTGCTTATTAGTTTTCTAAGCTGCATTTGGTATGCTTTAAAGATATGGACTTCAGTGTGTATTGCGAGGAGAGAGTATGGCAACTAATAATAAATGGGCTATGGAGACAGAAGACAGGTAGCTTGGAGTGCTAAATAAAATACTGAAGCCCTACTTAGCTCCCCCCATCCCCCAATTCCAAGTTTTATTCTAAAATGGTTACTTTGCCCTCCCCCCAGCAAAGTACATTGCAAGTTTGCAGTGAAGTACACTTAATTTTAGATAAGTTAGTTTGATGCTTTCTGTCTGAAACATTGCTAAAATTAAAATGCCACATTAAAATGGTTATACTCTGCAAAACTGGATGTTGCAACTTCTATAAGCCATGCGGTGATGCAAAATTTGTTTTTGAGGAAAGTGACAACAGAGCATACGTTTTCATAAATCTCATTGATTTTGCCTGTCTGCATAAACCTGTAGTATTTGAAATCTCAGTAGTTCATGCTCACCTGTCCCCTGAGTTTTTCTGTAAATCTCAAAGTAAATTCCACAAGTGCCTTTCACATTTGATTCAGATTTTTAAACACTTAAACAAATTTCCTAACGTGTCACCTAAATATGTTTTCTTGCATATTAACTGCTTCTTAGATTGAGAAAATACTTTTTCATTTACTATTTTCTGGAAGCTTGTTAATATTTGAATACTGGCAGCATGTTATTGCTGTCTCAGTGCTTAAAAGGCAGATCCCTTTAGTTTGTCTTAATAGGACTTGCTTTCTAGACTTTTTATCACTTTTGTAGTTTTTCTCTGAATCCTCTTCTGTTTACCATCATCCTTCTTTAACTGAGGTATCTGGGTAAACACAACACACTGAATGAAACTTATTTGCTCAGCATTGAGAAGTACAGCAAGAACTACTTGATACAAATCTCATGCAGGTACAGATCTCAGGATGGCATTGCACTTTGGAGCTGCATCATTGCCTTCATTGCTCATTTCATTTGTTTACATTTTTCTCAGAAGTGTTATTGAGAATTGGCACATCTGCTTTTATAATTGTGTATTGGATGGGCCTCGTATATACATTTTACATTTTTACTTCATTGTTAACTCCTCAGTTCTTCATTTTGAGACTATCTGGAGTTGTTTTGCTTTTCATCCAACATATTTACTGTCACTCCCATTTGTGTTGTACTTGCAGATCTGAATGGATAACTACTTCATCCAATTATTTTTTTAAAAAATAAACTTGCTATTGTCACCACTAAAATTATTTGGTGATATACCCTAAAACACACAAATGGTTCTGTATGATAAAACCAAGCAATAGGCACAGGAAGAACCAGCAGAGCAAATATTTTAGGTCCAAAACTGATAAAGTAATTGATGATGATGATGATGATGATGATTATTTATTAGATTTAATAATCTACCTTTTCATTAGATGGTCCCAAGGTGGCATACCACATTAAAAATAGATTAAAACACATTGATGAATAGTGGAAGCTACTGGTGTTGCTAGTCCCCCTGTAAAGCAAATGCATAGTATATGCACAGTTGTAAAAGCTAGAGGATTGAAATTTTTGAAGGGTGGCTATATAGCTGTCCTTCTAAGGGAATTTGGGTGAGAAAACGTATGTTGAGCTTCCTTTAAGGCTGAAATATTGAGGGAAGTGCCACTGAATTCAGTAGGATTTACTTCTGAGTAACCTTACAGAGGATTGGAATGTTGCTTGGTGAAGCTCCAGTAAGACTGAATGGCTAAAAAGACTGGGTTCTTAAAAAATAAATTAAAAAAATTAAAGATATCTACAGTATTATAATCTTAGCTTTGAAACATAGGCAGGTGTATAGATACATTCAAAAGGATGAGCAAAAAAATCATTACAAAAAAGGTAATGGAAACAGTTACAGATAGGTAGCCGTGTTGCACTGCCTTAGTCGGAAAAAAAATCAAAAATTCCTTCCAGTAGCACCTTAGAGACCAACTAAGTTTGTTCTTGGTATGAGCTTTCGTGTGCTTGCACACTTCTTCAGGTAAGGTCATGGAAAGTTTTATTTAATGTGAAATTGTCAAATAGCACTATAGTGCTCTTGACTTAGTACTTATGAGAGGCCCCTTTTGCAGAGGGGACAGTATTTTGGAGTGCCTTGTTTAGGGTTTTTCTACTTATACAGCCGAAACTTTTTTCAAAGAGGGCCGGATTTGATGAAGTGAACATGTGTGAGGGCCCACCAAAGTTGTTGAGCCTTTTTTTAGGATTGAAGTTATTGAAGTTGTTTTTTTGGATTTGACCCCAATAAATAAACTGCCACACTAGTGCAGTTTGAGTGCCCTTAAGCCGTATTTTAAAACAAACAATGGCTGCATGTGCTGGTTTGTGCTGCACAAAAAAATCCCACAGTGCTCTTTTCCCATTTCTGCCATGTTGCAGATAAAATCAGCGGGAGTCTGTTTTGTCATATTTGAACCTGAGCTTATGGTTATTTCTCTTCAAACAAACCATGAATGGTAAATAAAGCCAAGAACAACTTTGGTTTCCACTTTGGTTTGGAGAGAAGCAAACTGTGAACCCGGGTTTGGACAACACAACAAGCTAAGCTCTGTCTTGTTTCATTTTCAATGCAGCAGGAGTGGGGATGGATGCTGTGGACACTTCTGAACAGTGTGCACCAGCACATTACTCATTCACATTACAACATCATTAGTTTAAAATATGGTTTAGGGTGATGTGTGAACTGGGCCATTGTGTAGTATTACTGCAGTCTAACAATGTAATGTGTATATTATGTTGTATAATATATAGTTTTCACAAGACCTTGTCTCAGAATGTTCTTTGAGTTGACAAGTTCCAGTCTGTGTTCTGTTTCCTTAACCCAACTCAGCAAAGTGCTATTAAAAGTGAGCTTACTAGAATGATATTTTTATTACCTCTTTTTCATTTTGTCTTCATCATTTTTGCCACTGAAGTATAACCCAAACTTACTCACCGCCCCCCTTCATGTCTTCTTCAGATTGTCATTCAGGAATGCACTAGTTCCAAACCTGCCAAGTTCTATCATCTGTGGATATACTTTTCCTTTGTTTTGGTAAGAAAAATCTTAGAACTATTCTTTGATCTTTTATGTACTGAGTTGCATTGTAAACAACTGGACAGTCTCATCAATTGACATTCAGTTAACAGAAATTTTAGGCTTGAGAAACTCCATGGTAAGTATCCCCTTTCAGTACAGGAGCCGGATTTTTCTGCATTCATTCTTTGTAGATTTTTAAAAAAAAGATTCTCCCTTTTTAACCATGTGAGCATCAGCGTTGAGACTTAAAAAGAGATGCATTGTTTTTTGTTTTTCGTGTTTTTTCTGTTGGCTTGAGCCTGACTTTAAGCACTTTCCTCCCTTTTAAAAAAAGTACTATATATAACTCATTCAACTTGTATAGTCCCTATTAAAAATAAATAAATAAAGCAGAATCAGTTCTTCAAATGTTGAAAAACTTATTTGAGGAGTAGGGGAGAAAATTATTTTGTGTGTGTGTGTGTGGGGAGTTTAGTAACATTACCAAATCCTAGTGATTCAGCAAACTTCTATAGCAAATGGTAAGACCAAGTTTCCCCTGAGTTTTGGCTGAGGAGAAGATGACATTTCAGACTATAATGATGTGAATGTGCATCCACACCAGGAACATCTGGGCACATTTTAAAACTAGCTTCGCTATTGCAACATTGATTTTCTCTTGGAGAACTCAAAATTGACCAGGTCTGCACCTAGCTGATAAGAGAAGACTTATTGTACTTCACAGTTTGATAGGAAATTGTTTCTCAAAATGAGAGTGCCAAACCACAGCAGAGACGTTGCATGTGGTTCCACAGAAATAAAACTTGTCTGTTATGACCTGGTGTTTATTACATGGATACAGATGCATGGATTGTATGAACTGAAATGGGACAATTAGTTGCAGCCCTCCAGCTTTTTAATACAAAGGCCTTTGGAAAACACATTCCCATATGTGGGAATATGACTTTCCTCCCTCTTTCTCTAGAGTTGAGGCACTTGCAAGAAGTGGTACTGGAACTAACCTAACTCCCACTGTGCCAGAGGCTTTGATTGTTTTATTGTTCACTCATCTCTAGCATCTGCTTCAACTGAAGTAGTGTCCACAATTCAGAAACTATAATAAAACATGGTTAAAACCAACCAATGTAACAAGATATTAAAGACATGTAAAGCAGCTGCTAAAAGTAAAATAGCTCAAGAACAGATCTACAGCTGCTGCTATTTTAGCCCATCAGAAGCACCTTCTTAAATAATCACTGCCTGTGAATAGTCATCAACGCATGGGCCATAGAAGACTATTGTTAGAAGGGTATCCCATAGACTGAATGGTACAGTGAAGACCTGGATCCATGCCTTTCTATTTCACATGTGTGCAAGAAGGGGCATGGAACAGAGTCTCCCCAGCAGGTTGGGAAAGTATAGATAGGGAAGTATATATGGAGGAAGGAACTTTCACTGGTATGTAGGATCCAAGCTGTTCACTGCTTTACAATTGAGAACCAGCACTTTAAATTGGGCCTGGAAGCAAATAGGCAGATAGTGCAGCTGATAACACCAGCATAATATGTTCTTTATAAGGTGTACCCATCGTAAGGTGAACGGTTGGCTCTTGCATCATTTGCATCTTTGAAACGAGGCAGTCCTGTGTAGAGTTCATGGCAGTAATCCAAATATGTTACAAAAACATGGATGACAGAGGCTAGGCACCTGTGTGAGAGGAGCCGCCAAAATTTCCTCAGATGTTACTAATAAAGTATATTAGGGTATTTGAACACTTGTGTGCACATACATACCGATATCTGCCATTTTGCTGCCTATTCACAGTGCTGTGAACAGTTTATTAAAAAATAGTTTCTATTCCACCTTTCGATCCAGAAGTATTTTCAAGGTGGCTTATATAAAATAATGGAGTATAATTGCATTAGGGCTGCTTCTGCCCCTTGCAACATGTGCTGTTCTACATGCAGTACTACAACTTCTTCCAGAACAGTTTTCATTACTTCATTCTTTCCTTTCATCCTGCAGAATGCAGCTCCCATGTTTATATCTAGGACAGCAAGATGGAATCATGTATAACCAATCCTAAAAACTGCACTGGTGGTTTGTGTGCCACTGGGCCTAACTCAAGTTATTAATAATGGTTTGCAAAGTCTTAAACAACTTAGGACCCAAACCTCCATTACCTGTCAACTTGATCCTTAAGATTAGCAATGGGAGGCTATTGCAGTCTCCCATCAGGATTTGGGGAGCACGGATCTGTAGAAGGGCCTTCTCCATAGTGGGACCCAAATTCTAGAATTACCCCCCATAGGTATGCCTATCGCCCCCACTTTGGTTTTCAGACATCAATTAAAGACATTTTTATTCATCAAGGCTTTTGTAGTTTAAATGTTTAACCTTTGGCAACAGTTCTGGAACCAGTGTTTTAATGAGTTAATATTGTTTTAGTGGTACGTTTTTACTGTTTTTGTTATGTTGGATATATGTTTGTACATCACCCTGAGCTCCTTTGGAGGAATGATGACAAACAAACAAACAAACAAACAAATAATAGAATGGCATCTCATTCTCATGGCTGGCAAGTGATTGGTCCTCTGTCTGGTTTCATGCTTATTCTCTTCCCCAGGACTCTAGGACTTGTTGCTGAGCAGGGGCAGAGAGGGAGGATCCAAGTGCAGCAGCTGTACCTTGGGTCATCCACTAAGCAATAGTAGTTGGTCCTGGAACTTTTCTCAGTACAGTGGTACCTCGGGTTACAAACACTTAGGGTTACAGACTCCGCTAACCCGGAAGTAATACCTCGGGTTAAGAACTTTACCTCAGGATGAGAACAGAAATCGCATGGCAGCAGCAGCAGGAGGAGGCCTCATTAGTTAAAGTGGTACCTCAGGTTAAGAACGGTTTCAGGTTAAGAACAGACCTCTGGAACGAATTAAGTACTTAACCAGAGGTACCACTGTATACTTTTAGATTTGCATTTCTTTGAAACTCTGCTAATTTTTTTCATACAAAATGCCATTAATGCAGAATTTCACTGTTCAGATGCTTTTGCAGGTTACAATTCATTCATTCATTTGGAGTATTTACACCCCACCTACTAACCAAAGTAAGCA
The DNA here is from genome assembly GCF_009819535.1 of Lacerta agilis. Classification (NCBI taxonomy): domain Eukaryota; kingdom Metazoa; phylum Chordata; class Lepidosauria; order Squamata; family Lacertidae; genus Lacerta; species Lacerta agilis. The sequence goes on from NC_046312.1 coordinate 48,653,544, forward strand.
ACTTACAAGGTATTTAAAATATAGCAAAATAGGCAAGAGTTACCAGAGAGGCAAAAGTGTTACCACATCTCCCCCCCCAACCCCCCCCCCCCAGTGTCCCTGTAATACTTGGTTTTTGAAAATTTGGGCTAGACCAGATCTAATGTTGGTTAATAAGAAAAAGGTCTGGTTCAGAGTTTTGAGGTGCACACCTCTGTTCATCACTGTAAATTAATGGTTACCTTCTGCTTACTATCTCTAGAACCATTTCCTGTTCATGTTCTTTTTCTCTTGTACTTTTATTACTGAAGGGCTATAGGACTCTAAATGTGATTTGCTTTCATTAGCTAATCCAGTTGCTCACAGAATGTTGTAAGAAGTCTTTGAGGAAAACAAGAAAGCAGATGCTGTTGCAATTTGTGTGAAACTACTGGGATGTGTTTTGGCTATTGGTAGTTTATCCTAATACTGGCCTGCTGCTGTGGACCTTAAAACAATGGGTTATAGCTTCAAAATAACAAATGAACTTCACCGCATTATAGAGTTATGGCAAAAAGCCTGTTCTGATAAGGGAATTATGTTATGCATGGCAGGACAATGAAATGTTGCTGGAATTTTATTGTTTAAAATTTGAAGTTTCTTCCATTTGGTTGAGTGAAATTGAGGTGCTCAGCCCCTTATTTAACTTTAGAGGACCTTGGTGGGCACAGTTGCCTTGAAAGTACCAACTGCTAGCAGGGGACAACTGGCCTTCATCATGGGGCTGAGTGAGTTCCAGCTGCTTGCCTCTACTACTGTGCCTCAAAGGACCTGCTGCCTGGCAACTGCCAGCAAGAAAATACTGCTTCCATCATGGAATGAATAAGAGCCAGCTGCTCGGCCATGCTCCTTTGCCTCAAGATTTTAGTGAGGGCTGTTCCTGGTATGACACCATGGAAGAGCAAGGATGCAAGCAGAAAATGCTGCCTAAATAATTCTGGTTCCATGCAGATACTGTGTAGTTTTTATTTCTGTAAGCCACTTTGAGAGCATCTCAGGGATCATCTTGGGAATATAGAATGGGGATTGAAGTGTTCTAAATAATAGTAAATATGGATAGGGATCTTCACTCTCTCTTGTAATGTGATGATTTATTCTCTGTTATTAGGGGACATTTGGTCTGTTTCATAGGTTACTTCTCCCTGTGTTCTAAAAGTGGCTATAAGAATAAAAGGACAGCTTTCCAGTAGGAATTTGGCACCTTGTGGGGCAGCTTTTGATTTTTACAGCAAGGATTTATTGGGTACAGTAAATGCTGTCAGGGAGCATGGAGGTTAGCAATTTCTCAGTGCAATACTGCCTTGCCAAGTCATCCTTGTTCTGGTTTTTTCCCCTTTATAGCTATTTATATAGCTGATGAATGCTGTATTGTGACCAGTGTCTTGGATTTAACTTTGTGTAAACTGCCACTTTTGACCTGATACTAATAGGGATACTGCAGTGTGCTCTGAGATACGGATGTATGAGACATATGCAACACAATTCTAAACACATTTACTGAGAGGTAAGCCTCATTACCCTCAATGACTCATACTTCCTATTAAATGTGGTTAGAATTGCAGCCATGCAACCCATGCCAGTGTTTTTTGTTGACTGTTCAGATTTAATGTTGGCCTTGCTCTTTCTGTGTTGAACAAGTTCATGGTTTATATGAAACAAATGAAGTAGAAAGACATAGGATTTAAGTTTTGAAATAGGGATAGCCAATGTGGTGCTCTCCACATGTTGTGAACTGCAACTCCCATTGTTTCTCACCTTTGGACATGCTAGCTGGGACTAATGGCAGTTGTAGACCACAACATATGGTGGGAACCATCTTGGTTACCACAGCTGTAGATGATACTTTGTGTGTTTGGTGGCTCCCTAAACCTTTTGTTGCTATAGTTCTGATTCATTGTATGCTTTGTGATACTCTTGGTTTACAGCAACATTGATTTCCCCTTTACTACCTTTGTTCACTAAATAAATGTGGGCTGATTGATTAAGTTGCACATGAAGAGCATTGGAAACATGCATGATATGAATTGGAGTCTTATGGTCTTCCATGTGCTTCTGTTAACTTATCCTTAATTTGTATTACCTAGTCACCATTGGTGACTAGAAATTGTTCCCAGGTGTGTGGGAGCTTTGATTTGCACCATCAAAAGCCTGGTGGAAAAGTTACGTGTGGTGTAGTGGTTAAGAGCGGTAGACTCGTAATCTGGGGAACCGGGTTCGTGTCTACACTCCTCCACATGCAGCTGCTGGGTGACCTTGGGCTAGTCACACTTCTCTGAAGTCTCTCAGCCCCACTCACCTCACAGAGTGTTTGTTGTGGGGGAGGAAGGGAAAGGAGAATGTTAGCCGCTTTGAGACTCCTTCGGGTAGTGAAAAGCGGGATATCAAATCCAAACTCTTCTTCTACGTGTTTACTTGATGCCAAAAGTATGTCAATAAAGGCATCAAATGGACCTTACGTAGAGATCAAGGCAGGGCTCATTATGTGGTTGGATGGATTATTTTGGGTTCCAGGCAAGATATTCATTAGCTGAGGCACTTTGGATTTTTTCATGTTCTTCCAAGTGTTAAGTATGAAGTAGGCTCTGGAACCCCTAGCAATCCGAATCTGAGCAGCCACAGACATCAAGGGAATGGAAATAAAAGGCAGAACCTATAAATTAGGGCTCTTTGCAGATGACCTAATGGCCACAATGCCAGACCCCTTAAACACAGCAACCTCCCTAATCAGAGAACTCAACACATCTGCAACGGTGTCGGGCCTACAAGCAAATTTTGCAAAATCAGAAGCCGTGTGCTTCAACACCCCTCCTCACATCCAGAGAGAACTCACTAATATCACCAAGGTAAAACTCTGTCACACCAAGTTCAGGTATCTAGGGGTACAAATAACAAAAAACCTCAATAAATTATACACCCACAACTGCAAGCCTAATGTTGTTGTTGTTGTTCAGTCGTTCAGTCGTGTCCGACTCTTTGACTGAAGAGCCTAATAGACTTTTATAAAAATAACAAACCTTTGTCAACACAAGAAATACAGGACAAGCTAGAAGACACCCAAATGCCCTGGTTAGCACAACACCAATTACACCAATTACATGCCCTCTTAAACAATCCAGCAGTAAAATCAGCAGCAACTAGACCCCCGACAACCTTCGAAAACCTCATCCTAACGACAAAGGGACACGGCAAAGGGATGGTATGCGCAATATACAAAATACTACTCAAAAATCCCACAAACTCCCTAGATGCAATCAAAAAACAATGGGAGGATGACATAGGATATGAAATCAACCCCACCCAATGGACTGGAATGTGGTCTAAACCCCCCTTTAAATCCATATCAATGAAAGAAAAGAACTCACCCTGAGACTAACCTACAGGTGGTTCCTAATGCCAAGAAAATTAGCGCTAATACGCCCAGGAACTTCACCAAAATGCTGGAGAGGATGCACCTCCACAGGCACATACCTCCACATGTGGTGGGAGTGCCCCAAAATCCAACTATTCTGGACAACAACCATACGAGAAATATGTAAGATAACCAAGCAAGTGCTAGAAATCACATCTTCCAAGACAACAATGCCCACTTACACCACAAAGAACTCATAACCCACCTACTCTCAGCAGCCAGAAACATCATAACCAGACACAGGAGAGACCTGTCAGGAGTAAGCATGGACCAATGGTACCAAGTAGTGTGGGAAACAGCCCTAGTAGAAAAACTAACCAGTAAGCTGAAACTGACATGGGGACAAGCAGAAGAAGACGCCTTCACCCCGGTATGGCTCCCCTTCATCTCATCTCACACACACAGCCCAACAAGACAATGACAAAAATCTACTGACAGCATACAAATCAATATGGCTAATCTGACCAAAAACACTCACCCACCCCACTCACACAGGAAACCAAAGACCACCACAGCCAACCACAAATGAACAATCACACTCTACGCCAACCCCGACCTCTCTCACCACCAAAGGAGCACAAGTGAACAACAGAGAACCTGCACAAACAATGCTGACACCAAACCCTACATATATTCTGTAAAATGGAAACATCGTCACCCCACCCATCTCCCCATCCCACTCACCTCTTTCCCCCTTTTCTTCCTAATGTCTCAACAAACGAAATTGATTTGTAAAAATGTTACATGGAAAAAATACGAGAAAGACAATACACTACCTTTGTAAATCAAGAAAATCTTTAATAAAAAATAAAATAAAGTATGAAGCACTGGGGTGCTCCATGACATCCCATGCTTCTTCCTCAGAGGAGGTCTCTGGTGTTTTGGTTGGCAACTGGCATCTGCATTCATTTATTCTGCTCTTGATTAAACAGGCTTTCACATGATTGCTAGAACTGTTCGGTATGTACCTGGAGTTGAAAGCAGTAGAAACCCTTTTCCAAAATCTGATAAACATCACCAGGTAGATATCTAGCATTCTTTCAGAATATTGATGAGTGAAACCAATGTATAATAGTGATGGGATATCCCTTGGAATGTCCAGGGCACACTCTCATGCCAGATCAGATTCCCAAAGGGGTTGATGTATGTGTATTTGCTTTTGAAGTGGAAAGAGAAAGTGTGAGTGACTCCAACTTCCTCTTATGGATCAAGTGTGAAGGGGGAGTTTTCTCTGTTCCCAATTTGCACAAGGAATGGAAACACGACATGATGAAGTGCAGTTGTAAATGGTTGAGGGTAGAATGAACACATTAGTCTTCTGTATAATGGTATTCGTATTTTCTTTGTAAAAGGTTTAGTTAGATTAAATCTTAAAGATGACTGGCTTTACCCATGTGATCATACAGTTGTGTAATTCTTTTAAAAATTAAAAACATCAGTGTTTGAAACAAATTAAGCCTAGGTGTTCCGCCATTCAGAGCACCATCACCCCTGGGGCCAGTCATAAAGAAAGAAAGAAAAACACCACTCTCAGATTGCACTCAGAATGGATTATGAAAGTTAATCAAATATACACATTAACTTTATGTAAACTTGATTTATTACACTGGTGAGCAAAGCAATTCCTCAAGAAAATTCTCTTGAGAACTCTCCGTTAACTTTCCTTAGTAAGGAAAGTTTCTTTTCTTGCAATTGATTAAAAATATCCATCTTGGTAAGCAGCTGTTGTCTTGGGTCAGCAGTCTGGAAGTTATTCTCAATAAAGTAAAATTTGTAATGAGAACTCCCTAGTTTCATATTATGCTTTGTTAGTTTATAGTATTTGATGAGACCAGCTTTCGTAAATCCAGTTGATAGTGTGCTTGACCTGGAAATATATTCAGATCCAACCTCGGTGGTGTATTTGCTATGTGATTTGGGTTAGGTCACTTAATTCTGCCTGTGACATAACTCATATGGCGAGTTCTGTGATGACAGGAAGTGATTTAGCAGCAGTAAACGTAATCCGTTTATGTTCTATCTTGCTCAAAGATATTTTTTTAAAGCTTTTTAAAAAATACTCTTGACAGGAAAATATTTTTATTCTAAATACAAATGTAATGGAAAATACATTTGAAAATGAAATTGCCACAAATCAATTATTATGAAGAGTTATTTAAAAAAGCTTGACAAGAGTATCCATGTAGTGAAGTGAACATGAATCAGGTGTTCAGTGAACCATAGCTAATAAGAGAGTGACTTGCTGTTTGTTAAATCTCCAACCACACAAAGTTTTTCTTGTAAGACTTTGCAGGCCATCTACTATGTGTTAGATTTGGCATGAAAATGCTGGACCTGGACCCATCATTCTGCAGCCTGAGGAAGACCTGTATTGAATGTGCTGCAATTACAGTGGTCTCTCTTGAGAATTTGATGATGATAATAGTACAGTAATGCTACTTTGGTGGGGATGGAATGTTAACAATTACAGAGAGAGATACCAATTTGTATTGACCTCTTGGAAACTTCTGACCTGGGTTCCTTGAAATATATCTTCACTATCTAGATTTCCATGAGGACAGCCTTGCAAGGAGTGGATGGCACTTGTGTAGATTTTTTGCACTTGTGATCTGGTGTCTCTTCGGTGACTCATTCCCCTGCACTGAGACAGTAAAAGCCATGAAGGTTGTACCAGAGAAGAATGCTGTTCGAATCCTTTGGGGCCGAGAACGGGGCACACAAGCTTTGGGAGCACAGCGTCTTCTGCAGGAGTTGGTAGAAGACAAAACCCGTTGGATGAAATGGGAGGGCAAGGTAAAGCTCTTTATGATGCAATCACAAGTCAACTGCACTTAGGAAGTTGCCTTGCACAAAATCAGAACATTGGTTCATCTAGCTCAGCATTGTCTACACTGACAATACGTAAGGGTTCCCTATGTGGGTCTTACCCAGTCCTACCTGGACATGCAGTGATCTGAGATAGTTAGGCATACAAAGCAAGTTGTTAACCATGGAGCTTCAGGCTGTGTATGACACTTCTGCCTGTGGGTAATTTGAGTTATATACACTTTTTAGGTTTCTGAGTTTGAATTAAATATTTTTATCTGGTATGTGCCAGATTCTGAATAAATGGATAGAACCTTTTAAAATTTTTATAACTCTTTGATACTTCTGGAACAATTGTGCAGAAATATCATTTCTTCTGTCAGACTTCATGAGAGGGAGGGGTACTGGTATACTTCACTGATACTTTGAGCTCAGAAAATGTTTTGTGTTCTTTTGACTTTCAGAAGGTTGAGCTGCCAGACAGTCCACGCTCCACCTTTCTGCTGGCATTCAGTCCAGACAGGTACACATCTATGTATATATTTTTTGTTCTCTTTTTATTTATTTTCTGTTCCCTTTTAATTATTCTATCTGTTAGGAAGATTTGTGAAGAGAAATGTTCCTCAGCATACCTGTGAGAGCTTCCATAGAGTCTTCCATCTTCGCTATACCAAGTGCTGATCACTCTTTTGATTATTTGAAACTACTTGTGTACATGGAATACTCTTTTTAACTGTGATAATGACAGAATGTAGAGCAAAGAACTTGGTAGCAGGAGATGTTCATATAAACTGGTGAAATGCTTGTTCTGTTGGTTGGTTCAGCGACCCTACAGGGAAGGTGCTAAGTCCTTGAGAGCCCTGGCAAGGTTTTGTCCCTACTGTGGTAGTATCATTTTTCCTTTAGTGAATACAGCTTTTGCTCCTCCACCCTCTCAAATGTCATTGTAGTCCGCTTGCTTTTTGTTTCATAGAACAGTAAGCAAGGCAGAGCCAATGAAAACTTATTCCATCCCTGTTTGCATAGCCACCTCATATTTTGTTTTAATTGGTCACCCCAGAGCAGGGGTAATCAACATGGTATCCTTGAGGTTGTTACTATTATCCCTGATTATCAGCTGTGCTGGTTGAGACTAATGGTAGTTTGGAGTCCAGGAACATTTGGAGAGCATTACATTGATTACCTTTTTTCTAGAATGTGACAGACGAGAACCAGGAATTGGCTTTTATATACAAGAGAGCTTAGGGCCTGGCCACTGTCCAAATGTACCACAAGCAAGATTGTTGCAGTGCATATCAGAAAGAAGTGATGTTTGAAAATTGGGAGTGACTCACCCTGTTGGGATGGTATGGTGTAGATATTAAGGTAGAAAGCACAATTTGGAGAACCTATCATTTTATGAGCATTTGACCAGTTAAAAAATATAGCTGAGTTTACTACTCTAATATTCTTGAATAATGGTTAAGTCTTTTTGGAGTATTTACTTTATTAGAATTACAAAAATGTACTTTAATTATTAACTAGTAACTATTCTCTTACTATTCTCTTAATCTTGGAAATATAATTATTAACTTTTAACAATCTTACGTAAGCTTTCTGAAACTCAAGTATGTGTGCTGTGAGGCTGGTTAGATTGAAGTATCATTGACTTATTTTTAGAAAGTTGGTCTTGGAGCCGTGATGTCTTAGTGGTTGGGTGTTGGGTTTGACAGCCAATGAGGCATATCTGTACAGGTTCATGTTTTTCTCTCCTCTGTTTCTACATCCAAAATTGCTTGCTAAACAACATTCTCTTTCCACCCTCCCTCCCCTTCTTTTATGTTGCTTTTTAATTTCCCCAGGACCCTTATGGCTTCTACTCATGTGAATCACAATATTTACATCACTGAGGTCAAAACGGGCAAATGTGTTCACTCTCTAGTTGGGCATCGACGCACACCATGGTGTGTAACCTTTCATCCTACCATTCCAGGGCTTATTGCTTCAGGGTGCCTTGATGGAGAGGTTAGAATCTGGGATTTGCACGTAAGTTCCTTTCAATGCTCTTCACCTCACTCTATGCCAGGCTAATCCATGCATTACCACACTGGTGTGGGACTTTCTTCACTATGGCATTTTCTCATATTACTCTGGTAATAGGGATAAACCCAAATACAGTGGATGCTCGGGTTGCGAACGTGATCCGTGCGGGAGGCACGTTCGCAACCTGCAGCGTCCGTAAACCGCAGCTGTGCGCATGCGCGTGATGCAATTCGGCGCTTCTGTGCATGCGCAAAGTGTGATCTACTGCTTCTGCGCATGCGCGAGCACCGAAACTCGGAAGTAACCCGTACCGGTACTTCCGGGTTCAGCACATCCGTAACCTGAAAACACGCAACCTGCAGCGATCGCAACCCGAGGACTGTACCTCCAAATATCACCTGTTTACCTTACTTTTATGGATTTGTTTTATTTTCTGATCATGAAATGCCAACTCTGCCAGTTGAGAGCCTTATTGGCAGGCTGTAGCAGATATCTTTGCTAGTTAATGATAAAGCCTTTGGATGACCTATAATTTCTGCAAACATTTCAGTGAAAGATTACTGTAGGTTTCGAGAATTGAAAAATGCTTTCTCTAAATAGTACTGTAATGTGTCATGACCTTTATCCATACTAATGTTGAAGGGCTGAAATGTTTCTACATAATCAAATTCATTTAATTACTCTGGAACATTCAGTGAGTCTCAGACAGCCTATACAAACATTATATAATGATTTTCCTATAATTAGTGAGACGAAGGTCTTTAAAATTTGTCTATGCAGTTGGGGGTGATATAAAATGGAAGCACATGCAATGATGCTTGTGGTATAAATCTAGGTCACCATATAGCGTATATGGGATCCTGTTTGGAATTACTGTGTTTCAATACCATTGACCATAGATTGGTTTGTTCCCAGGGTGGAAGTGAGAGCTGGTTTACAGATAGCAACAATGCCATAGCATCTTTGGCTTTCCATCCAACGGCCCAGCTCCTGCTAATTGCAACAGCCAATGAGATCCACTTCTGGGATTGGAGTCGCCGGGAGCCTTTTGCAGTTGTGAAAACAGCCAGTGAAATGGAGAGAGTCCGGTGAGTAATCCTTCTGCATGAGTGTATCTAGTTGAAGAGGAAGATAAGAGGGAGCAATCTTTAGGAGAAATCCTCAAGGTAATTGCTTGGGGCATAGTTTTAGCCAGAAATGGAAAAAAACAAAACCCTATGACACTGGAGACAGCTTGGAAAACTCTTAATTGCACCCCAGGGTTCACTGGTAAACCAGAAGATGAAAGTATGGTCTTGAAGGCACACAGTGTGGTTTAACTGCTCAAGTCTAGTAGGCATGGCCCTATAGACTGCCTCAGATCATATTTATTTATCTGCTTACTGTGTTTCTAATTCTAAGTAGCATTAAAATAATAAGCTCAAAACAGATAATTATGACCATAGAAATACCACCTTAAAAAATAGGGATAAAAGATAAGATTTTAAAGGCCTGTGGGTATAAAAACATCTTCACCGATTTTGAAAAGCATTTCACAAGCAAGGGGCCACTATCCTGGCCACCCACCTTTCTTTAGCTTATAGGGGCACACAATGATAAGAGGTCATTGTTGGTTACATATGGGAAAAGATGATCCTTTGGATACTGTGGTCCCAAGCTTATGAAGGGCTTTAAAAGTCAGAACCTGGAATTGAATTGGAACTGGAATTGGACTGGGAGTCAGTGAAGATGATGAAGTCCTTGTGTAATACAATCCTAGTTAGTACTCTTTCAGCCATATTCTGTACTGATGGCAGTTTTCAGAAAGCCTTCAAAGGCAGCACCACATATGTATTACAATAATCTATAAGGAAAATTGTATAAGCTAACTCTGATGTTACAGGACAAGTATCAGAGTATTCTGCTGCTGTGATTTGATATGGTTTTAATTGATGGTTTTATTCTTTTAATGTATACTAAACATATTTTGTGTTTTTAGCTGCCATGTGCTCTTGTTATAGGAAGGCTTGGGGTATACGCATGATGGACAAAAGCAAATATTTTTCCAGACAAATAGTGGGACAAACTTGTGGGGTTAATTACACCCAATTTGGCACTATTTACAAAACCTGCCATAGAATATCCCTGGTAGTTGCTATTACCATGCATTTATTATGGAGCGGCAAGAGACTAGTTATCCAGAGTTTTACTTGAGCAGAGTAATTGTCATTTTTTACAGTCTCACCTGTTACAGTTTTTCATTGTGTAGGTACATTTTTCATACGACTAGCATTTCATTAGTACTGTTACCAAGCAATTGGGCAGTAATATAGGATTTGAACGTTTTACTTAGAATCATGTAGGACAGAGATTGCGGTACTTATTGTTAGAATGTATACCAGAGCATGAATATCTGTTTAAAATCCAGACATGGGAAGGCATTTTCCAGTTGTTACTACTATTTTAGGATCTCTTGGTAGTCAGAGCTAGCTTAGCCCAACTCTCAGGCAGACAGTGTCAAATTGCATTGTGTGACTTGGTCATGCGGCCTATAAAATTAACAGAAAATATCTGAAGATGGCTAGAAGCAGCTGTGTACTATTAGAGAGAGGGGCTTATGAGGGAGTGTAAAATGATGCAGACAGGTGAACATGTGGTTGCTCTTTTGGAGGCTGCTACTGTGGGTTGTCTTAACAAAGGACATGTTCTAGGCAGTCCAAGTAAGGTTAATGCTGGATTTCCCCACTATAAAGTATAGTGTTGCTTAGCCTTTGTTGAGGAGGAAGAAAAATAGATTAATGACTCATTAGAGGAAGAGAAGCTAATTGTCATATCTGTTTTGAAGTTTTGGTAGTGAGAAATGGCAGTTAGGAGTAAAAGGTAGCCATGAAGTAAGGAAGTAATTTGTTTGTTTGTTTGTTTACTTAAATTTGTATACCAACCTTTATCCATAGACCTCAGGGCTGTCTTGGAAAGCTAATGGAAGGTTAATTATTTGCTAATATACTCAACACTATATATAGGAAACATGAGATTATAATGACAATATATCGGGCTAAATAAATATATTTAGCTTAAATAATTAAGCTAAAGCACCCTAAAGCAAGTTTATATCTTGGGTAGTAAAATTTTCTTTTCTTGAAATTTTGTAATATGTATAAAACTTCATTTTAGAGGTCGTTCTTTTTTTTGGACTTGGAAGAGTTTACTCTTGAATTGGAATTCATGAAAAAGAATTGAACAAAGCAATGTGCAGAGAACTTGCTGTTTGGGCCTTTGGGTACGGTGCTCAAGTTCCTGTTTTCTTAGCCTTCTCTTCAGATTTCTTGCTCAGATATGGGCATATAAAACCAGTCAGTTGTTTTCTTTTCTTTCTAAAAACAATATACCATGGAGTCTGAAACATGGCAGGCTCACATGCTTCTGTGGCCATTCAGCTTCCTCAATCTACCATGCAGTCTTCTTCCTTAGCGGTTCCTGTTATTTGAATGTTCATTTTGCTAAGTTGTGTTTCCTCATTCACATGCATGGCAGTGTTTGGCCATTGTGGGAATTGGGTACACTTCAGGGATGGATGAACATCTCCCACTACCTGTTATTTGTGAATCTGAAACTTGGTGTTTCTTTACATTGTGGCACACTACAGAAATGCAAGAAGTCCTTCTTGATAGTACTATTTGTTCTGTTAAAATTAAACCTTTCTTCTTCGTTTCAGACTAGTTCGGTTCGATCCTCTTGGGCATTATTTACTCACAGCAATTGTTAACCCTTCCAATCAACAGGTAAGTAACTGTTTTATTCAGTTATTAGACATATAACTGGTGTTTCCTCGGTTAGAATTCTGTGTCTTATTAAATAGACAGTGGATATTTGCTGTTTTTAAACTGACTGAATATGAATGGTCTAGGTGTATTTGATGTAGAAGGTTAAATCTAAGTATGTATGAATCTGGTGACACCTGAATAGAAAACCATGTGGTAATTTGGTCTCTGCTTCCTAAGAAAAGAAAAAAGGGCTGGGATATAGTACTACAGAATAATTTTTTATTCATACCCAAAGTTTGGAAAGTTTCAAGAATACTTTGCCTTGCTGTGCTGCTGATTGCTTTGTTGTTGTAGCTATCCATACTGGTCAGCCCAAAGCCTTCTTGTCTGTGATGAAGTTTATGAGCTGCATTAGCACTTCACCTCTATGAACTGTGTAAGACCTATTGCTTGTTCAGAGAGAATCTGGAGGGTGTACCTTATGGTACTGATGGTTGACTAGGTCATATTGTCCAAGGTCATGTCCTATACATTTAACTTGTGACATATTCCTTGAGGCGATCAATTTAACTCTTTCAGCTACTCCCCCCCATGCAGATCTCAAGCAGCCTCTTGGCATCTTTTTGGTTCAGTTTGCAGTAAAAGCAGGGTTGTTTTTTTTAAAATCATATAGACGGTATTGGAGTGTGGTGTCTCCCAGGCTCATGAGCTGGCAGCCTGGCTCTTGTACTGCCAACAGCACCCCCACCAATTTTGGTGGCAGTTTTTTTTTTAAAAAAAGAAAAAAGAAAAAATAGGCATAGCTCTGAGGTAGGCAGATCCAGTCCCTGAATGGGGATATAAATCATTTTCTCCCTGATCATGAGCTTGATCATTGGAGCAGAGACAGGGTATCCTCAGCTGATCTGCACAGAGCAATTGAGGAGGGAGATCTCTCTCTCTCTCTCTCTGTCTCTGTCTTTGTCTCTCTGTGTGTATGCATGCACATGTGCATATACACTACAGGTACATAGCTGTCAACCCTCCCTGCTGTTCCCCACTGCTATATACATAGCTGTCAACCCTCCCTGCTGTTTCCCAATGCTATAATAAGGGAATTTCCCGCAAAAAAGGGAAAGGTTGACAGCTATGCAGGTATATGGTTCCAGGAGGGTTGACTGAGGGTGAATGTGACCCTCAGGCCAAAAAAAGGCTACCTGCTCTTTGTATAAAATGAAGTTGTGGTCCACCTTTGGCAGAATTGCCATTGTTGGAGTTAACTGTAACAACATGAGTTACTTTTGTGTTTCTTTCCTGGATCTGAGTAGTTAAAAATAATAGTAATAGAGAGTCTCTCAGTAACTTTGTCCTGCCCAAGGGCAGAGTCTGTGCTTTGTTTGTGGCAAAGTGCATCCTGTTTTTGCATCATCTTATTTTGACACAAGGTAATTGATCACTTGCACTTTCTTCTGCAGAACGACGAAGAGGTGGAAATACCTGTGGATAGTACCGAAATGCCACACTATCGTCAGCGTTCCATCCTCCAATCTCAGCCTGTGAGACGCACACCACTCCTTCATAACTTCCTGCATATGCTGTCCTCACGTTCTTCTGGTATCCAGGTGGGAGAGCAAAACGCCATGCAAGACTCGGCTACTCCCTCCCCTCCTCCTCCTCTCCCTCCTCCTCCACCACCACCACCTCCACCTCCACCACCACCACCTCCAGCTAGTGAAGCCTCTAGAGCATCTGCCTATAATGGCCTCAGTGAGCCTGTCAATTTCCCCTCAGTAAAATGTTGCCAACATCTGGGGGTGCTGTGCCTTTGCAGGCGATGTTCTAGTGCAAGACTTCCTTCTCTTTTTCCGTCCCAGGACAACACCCCTTCCACATCCTCTGGGTCCACTGGCACTTCCTTTTCTTCTGTGCAAATGGAGCCTTACCAGCCCCAGGAGCAGGCAACTACAGCACAGCAGGAGCAGGGACTCCTTAACCGACCATCTGCTTTCAGCACTGTACAAAGCAGTACTGCGGGCAACACCCTGCGCAACCTTAGCCTCGGCCCCACTCGTAGATCCCTTAGTGGGCCTTTGTCTGGCCACTCGTCCAGATTTCACCAGTCTACAAGAGAGATGGCCTCTGGGTTGGAGGGTTCTGAGTGGACTCGAACAGTGTTGAATATGGGCCCTCGCTCTGAGTTGGAAGGTATGCCTCCTCCTAGAACCAGTGCCTCTTCAGTGAGCTTGTTGTCGGTACTGAGACAGCAGGAAGGAAGCTCCCAGTCCTCTGTATATACTTCAGCTACAGAAGGGAGGGGTTTTCCAGCTCCTAGTGCTGAAGCTGAAAGCACTAGCAATGCTGGTCCAAGCAATCCAACCAGCATTCGCAATGAGTTTCAGTGTGACTTGAGGCGGTTCTTCTTGGAATATGATAGGCTTCAGGAGCTAGATCAGGGGATAGGTGGTGAACCCAGTCAGTCACATCAAGCCCAGGAGATGCTTAATAACAACATCGAGCCTGATAGACCTGGTCCTTCTCATCAACAGACCCCACATAGCAGTGAAAACAATTCCAATTTGTCACGGGGGCACCTGAACCGCTGTCGAGCCTGTCACAACCTGCTGACTTTTAACAATGACACACTTCGCTGGGAAAGAAGTACACCTAGATATGCACCAGGGCAGGTCCAAAGCACATTTGAAGGTGTGCCATCCAGCAGTAGCCAGCTACCACCTTCCGAGAGAATGGAAAGTAGAACTTCTCCCTCTAGCAGACTGCCACTGGGAAGATCTTCTAATCCGCCAGAGGAAAGGACCGTGGGAGTGGTCTTTAACCAGGAGACGGGGCACTGGGAAAGAGTTTACAGCCAATCTGCTTCAAATAGACCTGGGAATGTATCACAGGACGCCTTAAACCAGGAAATGCCTGAGGAAAGTTCAGAGGAGGATTCGCTTAGGAGGTAAGATTGCTAGACAGTTCTAATTCCTCCTCAGTCTTTCTGAAGCTGTACCATTGAAGTGTGAACTACTGAAGATCTGTAGGTACTCATTTCTGATGCTGTCATGAATCTGGCTGGTAGCAATATTGGATTCAGGGATCAGGTGATGGCTGCAGTGGGGCTCCTATCTAAAGCATAGAGTAAGCCTGTACACATTCAGAGGAGAGAACTATAATTTCTCGCCGAAAGTAACTATTCTCCCCAAGTCTCATTTTTATGTCGTTGAGGCATTGCATAGAGTAGCTAACTGTAGTACTTGTTAACAATGGCAACAAATGCAGTCCACTAGGCTTTTCATATATTCCCAGTTGTTAAGAATAGGGAAAACTTGATTTTCTTCTTAAAGGTGGGATGAGCAGCTCCTTACTTTTCAGGAATAATTTTGAATCTAAGATGGTTCAACTACTTATCATTACATCTGCATGTGACAATTACTTCTCCCATTGTGAGAAATAATGCCAATTCTTACGTCACCCTGTTCTTGAATTGTATGTCTGCCCAATGACTTGTAGGTGGTTGAGATAATATCTGAAACATTTCTTCCTGGTATTGGATCATGCCTGATCACCACAAAAGAAAACAAACAGGAATGCTGATGGTATATTTTGAGGGAATTATATCCCTTTCCTTTATTGCTTCAGGAAATCTGCTCCTGAATTGATTTGAGAATAACATTTCTCTTTGCTGCATGATGAATATTGGTGATGAAAGAAAAACTCCTATTTTAAAATCCCTGCCTCTGTTCCCCCACTTCCCTGCGTTTTGCTGGCTGCTTGTAAGATTACATTTTCTTCTCCTAAGTTTACCTAACATTCATCTTGTCAGGTGCCCGTTGTTCATGAATGACTAATCTTACCTTGAATGCCTTTGAAATTGGCAGCTGTCCTCTTCATACCTATACAAGCCCTCACCCACCAAATGGCATGCAGGTATTGCATCAGTTCAAACCATTTTGCAGCAACCAAGGGGCTTTCACCTTAGGCTGAACTAGTGATGTTCTTTGAACAGCAAGGAACAATGATTACCACATGCAGGAGGCCCTTCAGCATTTGCTGTGTGTAACAGGCCTGGAAAGTGATCTGTAGACCTTCTTACCTAGAGGACTAAACTAGAAAGAATGGGATTGCATTTAATTAAAGTATTGATGATGTATAGTCTCAGAGAAGTATCCGTTTGTTATGCTGCCCCATTGTTTAATCATAAGAAACCAGAAGAGGCCGTCAGTGCTTTCTTTCTTTTTCCAAACTTTTATTAGGCATTATAGATATAGATCATCTTAAAACATTCATATACAGTTTTTAAAAAAATATATACAAAGAAAAAGCCATATAAGATACATAGTAACAAGGACAAGGGGGCTGACAAGGGGGCTGAGTGAAAGGGTTCCTGTGTCTGTGCATGCAAACAAACATAGGAAAGCTGTGGAGAGTATCTGTGGGGCCATGGAATTGGATTGGGAAGCGGAAGGTAGATGTGAGAGGGACATGACTATTCCTAGAAATGCTTGGAAGACTTAAAAGCCTCCAAGGCAGTCTTTGCCAACCTGGTGTGCTGGCTGGGGCTGATGGGAGTTGCTGTGCAAAATATCTAGAGAGCTTCAGGTTGGCTCCCTTTTGTCTAGTGCAGTTATAGTTTAGAAGGCAAGCTGGTACTTTTCTTAGGGAACGGTCGTCGTGACCTATTTGGACTTCTCATTCTTTGTTGCTTATGATCCAGCTGATTGAATTTTTGGGGTGACTTAACTGTCATAGATGCTTATGTTCCTGCCATCCCCTCTGAGGTGCTGGCAGCTGTGACTGACATTTTATCTCTCTGACCAGATGCTTCTTGCTATGGTAAATGAATTTATAGTATGCAGCCTAGTGCTCAGGTTGTTTTTGGTATTCAGTACTTAAGAATTCCAGTAGCACAAAGCTTCAGTAGCTTTTCGCTGTGCAAAACACTATTTCACATTCTCTTCACTTCTGTCTCTCTGCTGAATATTTTCCTTTCTTCAGTATGAAGCAGGAGTTGATGCCTCAGTTACTCTTACTGTTACTAGTGTGAGTCCTATGCCAGGAGTATTTAAATCTAGGAATGTATGTGAAGGGGCAATTGCATGGGACCTTTACCTGGCAAAGAGGGAGGGTAGTGATCAGGGCATATGCCACTTCTCTCTTTCAGATGTTACCGGCAACAGTGTTAAGTAGAAACTGTGGTAAAACTCTTTTTGTGCAACTGGAGGTAAAAGTGAATGAGACCAAAGACTGTGACAGGATACTACAATTGTGAACAGGGTTCAAAATTAGCAGGGTGCCAGGCACATTTTGCGCCCGAAGATTCTCCATTTGTGAGCACCTCAAAAAGTCTGGGTGCCATTTTTTGCACCTGGCTAACACTCAAGTATTACTGAAATGTATGTTCTCTGAAGCCTTGAAGTGTATGTCAAGGATAGACAATATGTAAAGGAGTTTAATAATAAAGAGTAGAGTGTTTTGAAAACTGAAGCATGGTACCAATATTTTTATTGTAAACACCAAATTAAGCATGTATTAACAATTTCTGCTAAAATGTGATATTAACAATGTGTCACTTAAGTGATTTGCATATTAGTTCATGTTTATCAAAATCATAAATAAAAAGTGCTGCCAGCCAACCCAATGGCGACTAGACATTCTGTTTGGGTGCCCACAACCCAGGTCCCAGAAGCCATTTAGCTCCTAGCTTTTTTATCCCAGTTTCTAACACTGATTGTGAAGGGATGCGTTGGAGTGAAGCTGTTCTGTAAAGTTATACCTAGTAACAGAGTTCTACAGTTCAATTGGCACATTGAACATTGCTAGGAAGGCAATAGAAAGCCAGTGACAAGGCTGAAACCTGATTGTTAATGTGCCCGCACTCACCCATCCCTGTGGAGATGTGGGCTATTATGCCCCAGGTCTAGCTTCTGAGCAGCGTTCCAGGGCAGTTCCCATTATAGACCAATACTTGAAATCTTAAGGTAATGTTGTTGATCTAAATAATTACTGAAATGTCAAAGTGGGAATTAAGGCACTGCAGTCCTCTATCAATTCAGAAAAAGCCAAAAGTGTGTGTACTATACTGCAACCTTCTTTTGCTGTCAACTAGAAATCCAGGATTTGGGAGTTCTCCCAGACTGAGAGTTTATGAAGGGCTAAAGGAAACCAGAGTCTACTATTGGTGAACTGAACCAGGTCTGAGCAGCAGCAGCCTCTAAATATCAAAACTGCTAAACCAAGGTCAGATTTGAAGGGAAGAGCTGGTTATTATTTTACTGTTGTCACCTTACTCTAGATTACTATTGCATTTCACCCTGCAGTGTCACACACATTTTGAGCAGCAGAGAACACAAAGAAAGGTGCAGAACTCCCAAGGAAAGTCATGTGGCTGTGGTGATGTACTAGAGGTGAGGGATCAGCAAATAAATTCTGGTATTAAATAGTGTCTGTTGCTAGCTCATCCAGCAGATGTCACACTTAGCAATGCAGCTGTTGAATTGGTAGCTGAAAGCCTTAAAAGAAGGTTGAAAGATGAAGACAGGTTGTGCTTGCTACCTGTGTGTGGGCTTCATTTCCTTGACCTCATTTATCTATTTGAGAAGTTTCTTATTAGTGAAGTGTGTGCCTGCACTGGGTGAATGGAGCTAATGATGACTAAATGAAGGCTGTCCCTCTCTGAATCATGTTTCACAGATTGGCCATGTGTGAAAAGAGAGTTCTGATTTTTGACTGCTCTGGGCTAATTATCATAAGCTAATAACATAGGCATTAATAAGCATCTAATTGGTTTTCGTGATCTTATCCTTGGTCTCATTTTGTTAATCAAAGGAGATAAGCGAGAACCCCAATAAAAAGAGCACATGCCCCTTCCAGACAGTTTTATCGGAAAAGACAGGATAGGCTGCTTAGCATGACTTGGCACAGACACTGTGCTCTAGCCATGGGACTTTGGTCTCCAGGTAATGCATAATGCAATATTTTGTGTATGTATACACTGTAAGGTGAAATAAGGCCATATGTCTGTTTCAAAGCAATGAGGGATATGAAGACTTAATTTTCTCCAGTGATCTTTTGATTGGTGCTGTTTGAAGGACAGGACCTCTTGTTTACAGATGCTTTCACCATCTGCCTGTCTGTCTCTCCGTTGGACCCCAGGGTGACTGAATTTTGGAAATACTGCTGTGTCAGTGCACAAGCTACTTCATTAAGTATGCTGGTGGATGAGAGGAAAATCACTAAGCAAGACACAAAGTTGGTACTCTGATCATCTTCTGGTAGCCTTTTGCAGTGTTTTTATCTTTGTTTTTCTAGGCATGTTTACTTGGAAGTAAGTCTTGCTGACTTTGGGACTTATCCCTGAGTAAGTGTGGCTAGGGTTGCATCTTAAGTGTTGTCAAATAATGAGATAAAGCCTGTAACTATTTTCCATGTTAGGGGATTATACAGTTTGTAACATTACATTTCTTGAAAGTGTTGAGCTAGCAGATTGTGACTGCCTACCCTCCTTGTCGGTTAATTTTTGTTTTAATTGTAGGTTCATTTAGCACGAAACAGTAATGTTTGGTTCACACTTGCAATGCAATCTGCTATAATTTGTAGATGCAGATTTCTTCATTTGCTAATCAATGCTGGCAATTTTCCTTTTTTGGCAACTCATTCAACTCTAATCTAAGGTGAACATTATGATTTCCAGGTTGTTCTTTTTGTTGACTAAGATTGTCCAAGCTGGAGAAAAATTATCTCCTTCCCATTAACGTTTTTTTTATCTGAATAACAGAGGCTGAGAACTGGATGTCAGGTAGAAGGGTGAAAATGATGGGTAGTTTCATTGGGAAAGGGCATCCATGTGATGGGGAACTGCAAGAGAAAAATAAATACAGGTGGGGTAGGAAGGTAATGAAGGAAGGGTTTTTGTGCTTTGCAAATATTGGGGTTCTGATAGGCATGCTAATACCTCCCTGTTGTGTGTACATGGCATAATTTTGACTACATGAGGACTGGCACTTGGTCAATTGAGTTTGCCAGTAGCATATATGATGTTCTGCTACTCTAGCATATTGGAACCGATGGAGCAAATGGTCCAAGTAGCATTATAAGGAGGAATTAGAGGAGGAGCAAGATCAGAGACAACCCATATAATCTTTCCTGGGTATTGAGTTCAGTTGAATCACCTCATTAACTATTCTTTTTAAAAAAGAAGGTGGTGCCTCTCACACAATGTCTGCACGGGGGAGGCAGTCAAACCCCAAATTAGGAAAGAGTGCACATACGTTTGAAATTTGCCAGGCACTAGGCGAATTTGCACCTGGCTCTTGGCCTCTTGCAACCAAGTGCAGATGCCTGGGCTCCAGGATAGTGCCTGACATCTCCACCATCTGGAGGTGCATGCCTGGGGATCCTTAGATCTTGCCTGTTTTTGCACACTAACAACACATCATTTAGCATTCTATCCACAATATTTTATCTGCACAATGTGAACAAATTTCACAAACCAAAAACTCGTATTGAAAATTATAGCTTTTGAGCTGTCTGGCCCCAAAATGGCACCTATACATGTCATTTTGGTGACTGTAACCCTGGTTTAAGTAGCCATTTGAGTTTCTTAACACTGTACAGATAGTTTGAACAGAAGCTAACAAATCTTACAGCACCCTACCCTGACTATCTCTTCCCTTCCCACCAGTGCTAAAGAGAGCAGTCAAAAGCTTGAGGTTCATTTCTTTTTCTTTTGCAAAAAAACACTCGGGCAGATCGGTAGTATGATACCAAACTTGTTCCAAAACATCTTAAGTTCCTTTCTGGAACAATCTTGATCCATGCAGGCTGGTATTTGTTGCATTAGTCCTAACACTTAGCAAGTGGTAGCTGCCTTTCACCAAGTCAGACCATTGGTCCGTCTAGTTCAGTATTGTTCACATTGGTTGGCAGTGGCTTTTTAGAGTTTCGAACAGGATATTACTACCCCCATCTGGAGATGCCAGGGATGAAACTAGAACCTTCCGCATGCAGAACAGATGTTCTAGCATTTAGTCATGGCATTAGCCATGCAATTAGACATGGAGCACTGGCCTGACTTCTGCCCACCACCACAATGAGATTGTCAGTTGCTGGAGCAGAGCGCAAGATATCAGATCTTTCTTTTTATGAAACAGAAGTAACCAGCTTATAACTTGGCCTGGCATCAGATGAGATGAGCCAGACACAATTCTCAAGCCAAGCTTCTGGCATTGCTACTGTTCCTGCTCAGATAGGGAAATGTAAATATTTATATTCAGATGTTTTAATACATTTATCTCTGCCTGCAGCAATTGTTTATTGATGTTTCTTATATGCTAAATGATGTTCATGTTGCTTTCATTGATGAAGGTGAACCCTTCCAACTTTTGGAGGGGTTGTAGAAACTTCTACAGCATGACTAGAAGAGTTGGGAAGAA
The DNA here is from genome assembly GCF_009819535.1 of Lacerta agilis. Classification (NCBI taxonomy): domain Eukaryota; kingdom Metazoa; phylum Chordata; class Lepidosauria; order Squamata; family Lacertidae; genus Lacerta; species Lacerta agilis. The sequence continues at coordinate 48,674,951 of NC_046312.1, forward strand.
AACCAGAAATTTGGGTGTATTTTGATTTGACTATACTGGCCTTCTCATATCTTGATTTCTGTATTTTCTAGCCATCTTGAAATGCCATTCAGATTTGTGACTGAAACTTAACAGTACTATTGTGTTGAATTATAGAGTGGAAAAGGTCATCTGGACCAACCCTTTGCCAGTGCAGGAAATTCACCAGTACATTATCCTGATAGATTGTCATCCAATATCTGCTTAATAAAGCTTTTAGAAAGAGAGGCCTGCCATTTTCCAAAGCCATAGGGGTATCTTGCTGCTAGTGACTTCTTAGTACAGTGGTACCTCAGGTTACAGACGCTTCAGGTTACAAACTCCGCTAACCCAGAAATAACGCTTCAGGTTAAGAACTTTGCTTCAGGATAAGAACAGAAATTGTGCTCTGGCAGCGCAGCGGGAGGTCCCTTTAGTTAAAGTGGTGCTTCAGGTTAAGAACAGTTTCAGGTTAAGAACGGACCTCCGGAACGAATTAAGTACAGTGGTACCTCGCAAGACGAATGCCTCGCACAACGAAAAACTTGCTAGACGAAAGGGATTCGCTAATGAAAGGGTGCCTCGCAAGACGAATTTTTCTATGGTCATGCTTCGCAAGACGAAAATTTCAATGCATTCCTATGGGAATTAAATTCCTATGCATTCCTATGGTCGTGCTTCGCAAGACGAATTTTTCGCAATACGAAACGACTCGCAGAACGAATTAATTTCGTCTTGCGAGGCACCACTGTACTTAACCAGAGGTACCACTGTACTTTATATTTTCCCTGTGTATTCTTGAATGTACATACATTTTTCTCTGTGTGGAGACTTTCCTCTTAAATTTCTGCATGTTTTATGGGAATTCCTATCCAATATTTAATTTACTTTATATAATTGTTTACATCTTCTGTCTGACCTGAGTAGCTTAAAGATTTTGTGTAAAGATTTTTTTTTTTTGCTTTCTAGTATTTTAATTAGTGAGACAGACAGGTTGTGTATCCACAGTAGTGTCTAGAGGAGGATGAATGAACCACTGAAAGGAGTGCAGAGAAGAAATGCAACAGTGCACCTGTAACAGCAAAACTGGATACCTTCATCTGCCCCACCTGCAATAAAAAAATGTCTCTCCTGTATTGGTCTCTACAGTCACAGCAGGCGCTGTAAGTCTCCAACAGTTTGACTTCACCCCCAAAGGCGTACTCCTCCATTGTATCCTGAGGCAAATGGATACCAACAACGGACAAACCACCACCAACAAATTAAGCTCAACTCAATCCCACTCAGACTCATTCATCCTTCCTTACAAACCATATTTCACTTTCCAGAGCTCCACTGTCTAAAATACTAAACAAGACATACATTCTGGGTATGACATGCAAAGACAAATGTCTGGTTGCTATTATATTTTAATTGTTAGGTACTTTTGCTGGCCACATGACCCAGAAGCTGTACGCCGGCTCCCTCGGCCAATAAAGCGAGATGAGCGCCGCAACCCCAGAGTCGTCTGTGACTGGACCTAATGGTCAGGGGTCCCTTTACCTTTACTTTTCTCCCACCACCGAGCAGATCACATTAATACCAGTAACGTTTCTTCTAATAAATTAACATGCAGAAATGTGATGGGAGATTTTATTTTCAGCCTTAGGACTGCTTCTTCCATTGTCTCCTGAGACAGACGAATGACAGCAAACACCCCTGGTTCTTAATCCACCTTTTAACACTGACATAGATCTATAGACTGTAACCTCCATGTATATTTGTGTTAAAATAGCATGATTTACTTTATCCAATACAATGTTATTTACTTTTTGCCAGTAGAGGGTGCATCTCTCAAACTCAATGGTGGGTTGATAACATTTTTAAATATGGTACAAGAATACTGTTGTGAAACAGCATTATAGAGCAAAAACACAGCTTTTTCTCCAGCTGAATAAGAAATCTTCATTCAAAGTCCTCCTCCAAGGGTCTTCTGCTGGTTCCCTCACTGCAAGAAGCGAAGTTACAGAGAATCAAGCAGAGGGCCTTTTCGATAGTCGCACCCTCCCTGTAGATATCAAGGAAATAAACAACTATCTGAATTTTAGAAGACATCTGAAGGCAGCCCTGTTTAGGGAAGTTTTTAATGTTTGATGTTTTATTGTGTTTTTCTGCTGGGAGCTTCCCAGAGTGGCGGTCATCTTAACCAACCCTTTGCCAGATGGTATAAACATTGTTGTTACCTTGTTTGTAGCAAGGTCACCAGGTGCTTAGTCACTGTGCATGTATATTTAGATGATACATTCCTAAACTTTTCCCATACAGCAGATATTTTCAACCTTTTTGAGTCCACGGCTCCTTTGTCCAACTGCATTCCTTCTGTGGCACCCCTGTGAGGCTCAAGAGCCCAATTATGTCACCCCTTGCTCGCAGAACTGGCAGCCTCTCACCCCTTTTCAAACACCATTCCTTGTGGACTGTTCTGCCCTCAGCATCCTCTCCTCTCCCCTCTTCTTGGGAGTCCTGGGCAGCCACTGCTGCCACCCCTGGTCTCTGAGCCGCCCTCCCAAGAGAGGTGCCTCCTCACACTGCCCCACAGGGAACAGGGAAGCACCCCTGGCCAATCCCAGAGGCACCATTTGCTTGGGGAGCTTGTATCCAGGGCTGCTGCAACAAACAGTTATGCAAGCCTTTGGGAGGCAGAGATGCAAGCGGGCATCAGAGGAGGGAGGGAAGGAAAGAGGGACAGAGGCCAGTGTTGCCCGTGGCACCCCTGGCTATCATTCAAAGGCACCCCAGGGTGCCATGACATACTGGTTGAAAACCACTGCATTACATGTTCTAAATGTAATTTGTTAAGTGCGGCCTGAACATTTATTTGACTACATCAGTTGAGTATTTTAAAAAAATTGATCTTGATTTCTTAATACAAGTGATTTACAGAAATTTAAAATGGCAGACACAAACTTAAAAACAGTCTGGTTCAGCAGGGATCTTTTATCCAGTTCAGTGTCCTATATTTCACAGGTGATGGGTCCAGAGCTTCATAGAAGCCCACAAACAGGTCATGAAGGTTGCAGTCCTCTTGTGCTGTTTCCTCTCCCCACTCCCTTTCTCTGCCCCGCCCCGCCCGCCCCCCAACTCTGCAGTTACTCAGTGGAAGATGGAGGTTCCACAAACTACCCTTGTTAATAGATAAACTTGTCTTCTGTGAATTTGTCTTAGCCTCCTTTAGAGCCATCTAAATCAGTGCATAGCACCACAGTTTGTTACAGAAAATTTCTTACGCATTATGTAAATTCCTGAATCTGTGGTCAATTTCATTGGATGGCCTGTGGTATTATGAAAGAGGAAGATAAAGGTTTCTGCCTACTTGCTTCATGGTATGTGTAACTTTATAAATATCCTTTTGGTTGTCATCTTTTCTTCTAAAACTGAATAACAAATGCTTCAGCATTTTCTTGTGGGGGACATGCTTCAATTTCTTGATGATTTTGGTTGTTCTTCACCTCTGCTGATAATCCCATCTCAAAAAGACTGTCTCACATGTATAGAATTCTAATTGTAGCTGCATCCAGAGATTGATATAAAATTATTATGAGTCTGGCTGTCTTATTGTCAGTCCCTAATCCCTAGCATGGAATTATTTCTCTGTTCACATCTGCCATATGCTGTTGACTTTTTCAATGAGCTGTGAAACACAGACCAAGATCTTATCTCACTAGTTGCTGCTAGGTGAGACTCCACCAGTGTAAATGTGAAGTTAACTTTTTTGCCCCATTGTGCATCACTTACTATGCTTTTTGAATTTCTCTTGTCATTTCCTTCTCATTCAATTTCAAGAGATCATTTTGGACCTCTTCACAAGCCATTTGGATTTTCACTATACTGAATAATTTGACATCATCAGCAAAATTTGCTGCTTAGTTGAGCAGTTAAGCCAAAATTTGCATTATTTGGAATAAAAATATGAAACTTGGCACACACCAAACACTTTTTTATATGGATCTTTATAAGCAATGCTCCCTGGCGGTGCAGGATAGGAGAGTAACAAAAGTGTACTTTAAGTTTTGTGCCTGTTCTATAGTTTGAAGAGTATGGAATGACTGTCCCAGCCTGTAGAGACCACTGCTGTCTTCAGCAATGCTTCTTCAGCAGTCCTTGCAATTGGCATTGAGTTCCGCAGGACATTCCCAGGAAAATAAACAGAATTGCAGTCTTAAGTGGTGGTTAACTGCTGTTGATGGTACACTGAATACTCAAGTACAAAAAGAACAATGAAGTCTTCCAGACAATGATATAACAACATGCTCTTGAATTACTCAAGAAGAATGACCATAGTATTATCAAATTCAACATACAGTAAATGCAAATGGAAGGTTGTCCAGAAAAATCTATCGCCATTGTATTTTTTAAAAAGTTTCCTTAAAGAATAAAATTAGCTATAAGGCAGTTGCAAGGAAGAGGCAAGAGGTCAAATATCTTTAGGATGGTTAGAGCTTGATTAGAAACCAAAATAATATAATCATAGCTAGAATATTTTCAACAGATTTAGAAAGGTAGAAACAAGTACAGGGAAATGGTTGTTGAGAAAAGCAAACAGTAGTAATCAAAGGCAAAAAAGTTTCCCTTCAAATGTAGAAGGCTTGACCAACTGAAGAAAACAAAAATAACTACAAACTAAGGCAGAAACTAATTTAAGTTGGCAATAAGGCAGATGAACAAAGACTGAGAAGCATACAGCTAAAAAGACACAACTAGTATATATATATTTAAATTCATTACCAGCAGTCAACTAGCCAGTTCGATTTTTGGATAACAGAAGTGTGAAGGGTTGCAAAAAGAGGAAAGGATAGTTGAAGGAAGCTGAATTATTTTTTTGTACCTTCTTTGCCACATTGAGCAGATGTTTATGCCTGAACCACATTCATATTCTCCATCTCTCTGGTAGAATGTACACACATTAAAAAGAGGCTGTGAAAATGCTTTTAAAAAAAATGTTTTGAAAAATACATTGAATTTGGCATAGCTTGCTGTCACCATCTAGTGTCACATTTGTATATTGCACTTCACAACACATTTAAAACACTTTATTTGCAGCAGTATAGCTGGGTCCTCACTCACACTCTTTCACACACACTAGCTGAAACTAGAACTAGAGGTGATGAAATGAAGCTGTATGCCTAACTGACAAATTATCAAGTCACCCAATCTGGACATACACAACTAAGAGTTTTTAATACACTGATATATTGATTTGGTATACATCTCATACTTCAACTTTTTCCTTTCCTCCGTCTCACAAGAGGGAAAGTATTTTTCTTTTAAAACAGTTGTTGTTTAGTCGTTTAGTCATGTCTGACTCTTTGTGACCCCGTGGACCAGAGCACGCCAGACACTCCTGTCTAAAACAGAGTGTGCTGCAAAACACAGGTTTCATGTAAAAACAGTGCTTTCCCCTTCAGAATAGGTTTAATCATGTGCAGATACAATTGATTTGAGGTTCAACCAGGTTTTCTTAAATTAGACACATCCCTATTATGAAGCTGTTTTTAGTTAAGTCTCCTTTCTTTGTCAACACAATGTTAATATAGAATGTCCCAGCTTGATGCCTTTTGGATTGTAGAGTGACAGGATATTCGGGAAATAATGTGCAGAATCTATCCTAATGTAGCCTCTCTAAATGTATGTTAAGCCCCTAATATCTTCAAAAAGGATGAAATAACTGTAGGCTGGCATATGCTAACTGTGCCAGTCCAGTGAACATTATAGGGCAGACTTTGAACTTAATTTGCTGTGTATGCGAGCAACTTGATATGTCTTTAGATATAAAGGATTTTCTGTCATTATTATTACTACAAGACATTCTTTGCTGTGAACTCATAGTGAGGTTACTTTTATTTGTGTTAAGTGCTGACACAGATAGCGCTGAAAGCTCTGTATTCATACAATTTTTTATTTTTTGCCTTCAAGCATCTCCTTATTCAAGTTAAAGAGCTTATCCACACTGTAGATTTAAACTAGTTTTGAGAGTCACTCCCTCTTTGAACACTGGCTTCTATTCTGTTGGATGATGGATGGGCAACTAAGGATTTCTAAAAATTCTTTGCTCTCAAGCAGTTCAGATTCCCATGATTCTTTTGGAGGATGCCATGGCTGTTAAAAGTGTTATAAACAAATAGCTTCATAGTATAGATCATGGGTAGGAAAACTAAGGCCTGGGGGCCGGATACTGCCCAATTGCCTACTAAATCTGGCCTGCGGACTGTCCGGGAATCAGCTTGTTTTTACATGAGTAGAATGTTTCCTTTTATTTAAAATGCATCTCTGGGTTATTTGTGGGACGTAGGAATTCGTTCATTTTTTTTTTTTCAAAATATAGTCCGGCCCCCCACAAGATCTGAGAGATAGTGGACCGGCCCCTGCTGAAAAAGTTTGCTGACCCCTGGTGCAGCTAGCAGGTGGCAAAAGGCAGACAAGAAGCACAATAAATGAATCTATCTGCACTTGAGTTCTCTTTCTTAATAAGCCATCTGAAATGATCCACAGAGTCCCTTAGTATAGTGGGAAGAAGGAAAGTGGTTTTGCTCTTGTGCATGTTGGAAGCATCTATGCCTGTTGGAATACTGGCATGTTTTCATTCACAACATTTTAAAGGCTTTTTGAAAAGATGAATGTAAAAAAGAAATGTTAGCATTGCCATGTGATATTAAAATAATGTGATATTATTTTAAAAGAAGGTAGAAGTAGACTGGATACAGAAGTCCATAAGCTAATATAAGAACCAATATCTGAAAGTTGAAAACTGAGAAAAAACCCATTTTGTAATTAGAAAATAAAAAGGCGAAGTAAGGCTTCACTTCCAGTGGGTAGAGGTGGGTTTTTTGTTTTTACTTGCCATTTTTATGTCCAAAATGAATGTTTCTCTAAATACATGTTGTGTTTAAATAAAAATGATTGGGATTAAGATTGTAATAAAATATGATGTTCTTATGTAGAATGATGTAGACAGTCAAATTAAATTTCAGCTGTCCTACTCTTATGGATTCAGACCTCCTACATTTGAAGTTTTACTTAGTAAATCTGTAATCAATACTGTAGATCAGAAGTTGTTTTTCACTTGAATCCCAGGGTCTGTCAACCAGAGCCAGATGCAAGATTGTTGCTAGATATAGAATGCTGATTAAGGGAATGAAGCCAAAGTAACCTGGTCACTTGGTAGGTAAGGCATACTGAGTCAGGAAGATAAGTGGTTAACACAAGACCATTCATGGCAGATAACTCACTTTACTTGCTTTGAATAAACAACTTGCTGATCTACTGCAGATCATCAAGCAACCTACAAGAAAATCTTTATCTACTGTTTGCCTGCCCCAGCTTTAGGTTGGTTACTACTATATTTGCACTTGACAGTTCATATGCCTTGCAGTAACATTGTTAGACCAGGCATACCTGACTTGCCTGCCTTGTATTGAAGGGTTTTATGGCATACTCTCTTGTTCCTGTTTAAGCTGAGTATCTGTTAACTGGAATGGTCTACTGTGTTTCTGTTGTCTGTCTTTTGTTTTAACATGTGCAATCTGTGCAACGTGTAATTTGTACCTGGAGACCTTAGATACTGGAGAATTCTAGATATAAGGGTCTTGGTCTCTCCCATTTTATGGTGGTTGTTCTTTATCTTAACTTGATCACCCCATCAGCAAAGAATGATTGTAAAAAGGCCCTCTGCAGTGGCTTATGCATTACTTGTGCTCACATGTTGCTTACCCACATTCCAACTCCAGTGCAGTAAACAAACTGGGTCTGATCACAGAGGGCAAATATTAAAAGTGTGATTGAAAGTGGACAGGTAAGGAAGGATTCACAATTTGAAAGTCTGCCAAGAATGTAGAGACTTCTTCCCCAAGCAAATGGCCTCTGAATGTTTTGGATTGCAACTCCCATCACCCCCCAACCAGCATGGCTGTGGCTAATGGAAGTTGTGGCTGATGGAAGCCACCAGGTTGGGGAAGGTTGATGCAGAATATTTCACATATTTTTTTAAAAAAAAGTGAATACGCATCAATCTTCATCACAATGAATTAGGAAATTGTCCTTTGTCCACCCTCAATTGTGTTATAACAACACTGCTGATAGAAGAAAGATAGGCTTGTACTATTCACAATTGTTCCTTTTTGACTCATGGTTCTGTTTGAGATTTCTCTTTGCGCAATCTTTTCTGCACCCACTGTAGCTTCCTATTTTGGGAACACTAACGCTACTGCTATTTCACTACTTTTGCCCTTTTACTCTTGATTCCTTTTGTTGTTGAAGTTTGGTGGGAGAAATACATGCTTCTTCCTCCCTCACTTTCATAATGACTAATAGAGGACATTATGCTTCTGTGCCTGCTTCTCTCTGAGCTGTGCTATAAACCGATAAGGGAGGGGCAAAATCTGAACCATTCCTGGCCTAGATGTGGTTTCATTGTTACTGTAGCTAAGGTAGAAGCAGGAATCTTGTTCCTGCCACTCTGGTAATAGCTCACAGTCTGAATCGAAATGCATGGGCTTTTTAAAACAAGGTTTTTGTGAAGGTTCCATATTGCCAAATAGCCTACAAACACATTAAATTTTAGATTTGTGAAGACTGATTTCTCCCTTTTATCCAGTGAGAATAGGCATTTTAAAAATCAGTTTAATGCAACAGAGATAAGAAACAACCATATACATGAAACAACTTACCTGTTAAAAATGTAGTATGTGCCCACAGCAAATACTGTAATCGAGTGAATATATATGTGTATACTGCAAAAACAATATGCAGTGAACTGGAGCAATGACCAGATGAAACAAAACAAAATAAAAAATTCATTCCAGTAACACCTTAGAGACCTACTGGAAGGAATTTTTTTGTTTTGTTTTTGTTTTGACTATGGCAGACTAACCCGCAAATGAAACAAGAATAAGATACTTTGAGGCTTGTGTTTTAGGAACATACTCTGAATGATAAAACACTATCTCCTCAGGCTGCAGCTGAGCATCCAAAAAGAGAGGCAAGAAGGTTGCTGTAGTTCATCTAGGAATTCTTGAAACATAGAAGCGAATGAAAAAAATCCAGTGGATTACCCTATATCAGTCTTTCTCAACCTTGGGTCCCCCAGATGTTTTTGGCCTACAACTCCCATCATCCCTGACCACTGGTCCTGCTACCTAGGGATGATGGGAGTTGTAGGCCAAAAACATCTGGGGACCCAAGGTTGAGAAAGGCTGCCCTATGTGTAACAGACAGCCCTCTTGAGAGAAGACTGGAAATTAGCAGTTAAGAGGGGAGGTACTAGGTGAGATTGCAGTACTGATGGGTGTTCTTATATTCTCAATCCAATGGGCTCTTTAAGTGTATCACAGTACAGGCAACTCCCTGTTTGTATGTGGGTTGTGTTCCGGGTCATTGTGTACATAAGCCTGTTCTGCTTCCGCCCCATTCTGGGGCTGGGCTGAAAATGACATGTGTGTTGGAGATTGCATGTGAGGAGCACACAAAATATACACCACAAAATATACACCGGGTTTCTGCTTGTGCATGGGCAGAAGCGCTAAACGTGGGTTTCTGCTTGTGCATGGGCAGAAGCGCTTTGCGTGGGTGCGCAGATGCGGCACTTTGCCCTGCGTCCTTTTTGGCTAGCCGCCGGGGCTCCGCAATGGATCCTGGCTGCAAAACAAGGTAGAACTGTACTAATTTGATATTTTGAAGAGAGATACAGTGGGTAAGGGTGGTGGTGGATTAAAATGGGCAGGATTTAATTTAGCTATACACTTGTTTTATTTTTGTACCTGTCTATAAAACTTGCACAGAGCATGGTCTCACTGGACCATGTTGATGTAATTATTTGCTCATTATAGAATTTTGCAATGGGGAGAGCTACAGCTTTGGGATCCAATTACCTGGGGACCTTATGCCCAGCAGGGTTCTGCCTAATGCAGATGTGGGTGGAGATATCTGTGGCTTCACTTGATGAGTTTAAGTGGAAAAGTGATGACTTTGGGTTTCTCCAATTTAGCCATTCTGGTCTGCTGGGTAACTAATGTGCATTCTAATTATTTTTCCATATGCTTGTTTAACTGATTGCTCCAGATAGCTTTGAGTCTGCAGTGATATAACTGCATTGAACCACAGAAGGGGAATTAACACAGGACATATGCTAGTTTTCTACTATCTTAAAGTACCGGTAAAATTCCAAAAGGAACCAATTTTACCCATGGTTCCTAAATCTCTCACAGTCAAGAAACATTTGTTTTATTTTTTTCTGAATTAAAATGAGAAGTACACTTCACTATTGCATTTGAAATGTTTTACCCTTAAGATTATGTACAAGTAAGAATTGCCTCTTGTATTCCTGTATGTGCTGCTGTTCTTTGATTGCCTGATTGGAAGAAGACTAACTCATGCTGAAATACAATAGACAGAGTCTTCTGAGTCCTGGTAATTCTGGCCATTGGGAAGAGGTCCCAAAAGACCCCTTTTGGGGTGAATGGGTGGTAAAATGGCAAATGGGTGGTAAAATGGCAAATGTAATTCAGTGTAAATGAGTGTTAAGTGATGCATGTAAGTGCAAAAAATTATTAATTTCACATATATGCTTATGGGGTGTGAAGTTCCAATGACTGACTAAGAGCAAGACCTTGGGGTTGTAGTGGATAGCTCAATGAAGAGGTCACCCCATCATAATGTCAGTGCCATAATGCCATTATTCACATTTATGGTGTGGCTGCAGCTGATCTCTTCATCTCAGAAAGGATATTGTAGACTTGGAAAAGGTTCAGAAAAGAGCAACTCAAGTGTTGAAGGGAATGGAGAAACTCATCCATTAGGAACGATTACAGCTTTGGGGGCTTTTTACCTTAGAGAGAAGGCAAGTAAGAGGAGGCATGATAGAAGTATATAAAATTATGCATGATATGTGTTCTCACAACACTAAAGTCCATGGATCTCCAATGACACCAAATGTAGGAAGCGTCAGGGTAGACAAAAGAAAGTACTTCTTCACTTTCATTTGAGACAGTGATAGCCTCCATCTAGGATGGCTTTAAAAGAGGATTAGACAAATTAGATTACTAGTTCCAGTTACAGGTGGGTAGCCGTGTTGGTCTGCCATAGTCAAAACAAAATCGAAAATTCTTTCTAGTAGCACCTTAGAGACCAACTGAGTTTGTTCCTGGTATGAGCTTTCGTGTGCATGCACACTTCTTCAGATACACTGAAACAGAAGTCACCAGATCCTTAAATATAGTGGGGGAGTGGGGAGGGGTATTACTCAGAAGGGTGGTGGGAATGGGTGATAGGCTGATAAGTGTGGAAAACCTGTTGACGACTCTAAACGGCTGCAATTAGTCTTGCAGGGAAAGGCAAGGGGTGAGATGGCTAAGGATGGCTTTGTTATGTATAAAACAAAGGATAAATGGACATAAATCTGATATCAGGAATCACAAGACAGAGAAACCAGTAGGAGAACACTTCAATCTCCCAGGACATTCTATAAAAGATCTCAAAGTAGCTGTCTTAATACAAAGAAATTTCAGAAATAGACTGGAAAGAGAAGTGGCTGAATTGCAACTAATCACCAAACTTAAAACCATGGAGAAACCTGGTTTGAACAAAGACATTGGATTCTTATCTCATTATACATAACAAAGCCATCCTTAGCCATCTCACCCCTTGCCTTTCCCTGCAAGACTAATTGCAGCTGTTTAGAGTCGTCAACAGGTTTTCCACACTTATCAGCCTATCACCCATTCCCACCACCCTTCTGAGTAATACCCCTCCCCACTCCCCCACTATATTTAAGGATCTGGTGACTTCTGTTTCAGTGTATCTGAAGAAGTGTGCATGCACACGAAAGCTCATACCAGGAACAAACTCAGTTGGTCTCTAAGGTGCTACTAGAAAGAATTTTCGATTTTGTTTAGATTACTAGTGACTACTAGCTACAACTACTATACTCTGCCTCCATGATGAGAGGCCATCCACATCTGAATACCAGTTGCTGGAAACTGCAGGAGGGAAGAGTACTGTTCTGCTCAGGACCTGGTTGTGGACTTCCCATTGGCATCTTGTTGGCTAAAGTAAGAACAGGATACTGGATTAGATGGCCCATTTGCCTAATCCAGCAGAGCTACTATTGTTGTTTATTTTGTTTCAATGCTACATTTAATCACAATACTTAATGCATGTAGTGCTTTCAAGTGTTCACAGTGCTTCACATGAAGTTGTAATCCATACAAGAGCCTTCCAAGGTAAATCAGGATTATCTCCCATACTGCAGATGGTAGTGTGGTGTGCGCACTGAGGCTTAAGGCATTAATGATTTCATTGCAGAGGCAAAATGTGAGCTAGCTATATCCTGATTTTGCACCTCAGTCTTGTTGCTGTTATACTACTACACTATCTTTTCTATATGTTTTTATATAGCAGTGTTTCTGTGCACCTGATAAACGTTGGAACTGTATCAGTCAGAGTCCTTTTGCTCTTTGTGTGTTCAACTAATGTCTAGATGTGGGAGCAGAGCAAGACTGAAGCTTTCTATATAAGCCTTCAGTGTTTAGGCATTTAATCAGTAATGTATTTTTTAAAACCCTTTAATTGGGCAATTAAAGTACTTATAAAACCCTGCAGATAGGTGCAGTCTTAGAAGATGCATTCCTCCATTTACACAGAAGGGAGTATCTTTTTTCATAGTGTCACCCATATTGTGATAGACACATCTAAAAACAAGGTGAACTTTTATTATGTGTACATGGTGTCATTTTTACCATATATGGATACCTGCTTGGAGAGTGAGCTAGTTTATTAGTCTATAGCATTAAGAAGTTGCAAAAGAAGCATAAATTGCCCAACACAACATTTTATATTTAAGATGGCATTGGTTTAGTTTCCTCCCTACTTTCTGGGCATGAAGAGAAAGTCTAAGATGCTACCTCCAAAAATATTGTTCTGCCGGGAAGGCCTGATGCTGAATGCCTTTAAATCTTGAAAGGTAACCATTACTTTCTTGCTCCATAGCATCTTAGGCAGGTATGGAAAGACTGCTTCTAATCTTGCAGTGTTGTGAAATGGGAACTGCTTTTAAAATGACTCTCCAATGAAGAACTAAAATACTGGGAACAGTGTTTATGTTGGCTCCCTTTTTCTAGTTTTACCAAGGAATGGTTGTCTTGGGCTCCCTGGCAGTTTGACAGTTCTAATTGTGTCACTTTAATATTTCACTCTGTTTGCTGTTTTTAATTCTAATCCATTCCATTGCAATTCAGATCACAGTGTTCTTGGGCAAAGAGAAGCTCTCAGAAAAAGTTGCTTTTGAAAACTTATTAGCAGTGTAATTGGGACTTTCAGATCCCTTCTGTTTTCAGCAGCAGTGTATGCTTCCAGCCCTCGGAATAACACTGAGCAGGTGCAGTGGTCTTGCAAAGCCCTTTCCACAGGTACTAATATCAGGAGGCAGACAATTTGTTGACATCGCAACAGAGAGCACCATTGAACAGACAGCAATTTATGCCTCTTGATAGTAAAAGAATTTTTAAAATACAAAGGCTAATTTAGTAAGCTAGAGCTACAGCACCTCTCACAGTGCGTAGAGTTAATCTTCATCACTGAGGCATTGATTGACAATCTGGAGGATGCTAATGTGCGATTTTTCTGCTGAGCGGGGGAACAGAATGGAAATTGCAGTTTCTCGGCTAATTGTGCTTTAGCTGTCATTTGTGACAATTTTCATGTTGTCTAGACAGCTTGCAGAGCAATTGGTTCTTGAGCCTATTGCTAGCCAGATGTAGATCTGGACAGTCTGGCTGAGGAAAAACTTGGAATTCAAAGGGGGCACTTCTGGTGTGACATCAAACATACCTACATTTAAAAAATGGTTTAGGAAGAGGGTGCGCAAATGGTGCTTGTTACTTGATTCTTCTCCCTCCCCCACCAAAACCCCTTCGAGCATGTTTGTGACAAATGTACCAGGTATGTGCCTCTTTTCCTGGATTCTCTTTTTCTAGCTGAAAAATATTCAAATCTTCAGGTGCCACCACCAAATGTTTTAGAGTAGGAGTGGCTATTCTTGCCCTGGAGCCAACACCAGACCCCAAAGCAATATTTTCTGACCACCACCCCCATCCACCACACCAGTGCATGTGTCTGCCATGTGTATATGCAAGAGCGTGGGGTCACACACCCTGAGGGCAGATGGATGGCAGGCAAATCCTCTGGCCAAAAAATGGTTAGCTGCCTCTGGTTTAGAGGCATGGATATCTCTCCTGTCCTATACTTGGGGCTCTTTAAGCTGAAAATACTAAAAGCTATTGAAATTGTTCACCAACAAGAGTAAAATTCTGCAGCCTATATAAATTACACAAATTGATCACAATCACTTACTCAATGTTTACCATTTTAAATTATGTTAAATTTAAAATGGTAAGCATTAAGTAATTTTGTTTTAATTTTAATTGATTGTCCTTGATTGATTGATTGTCCTTGAAGGAGTTAGGAAACATGCAGGGCATTGAAGCCCTGTCCCCTGACACTAGAAAACATATTTAGGTGTTCCTCTGGCTTCTGAGGTTTCAGTAGACATGGTCTGTATACTTTCTGGCATATATTTGTAGCATAACAGCTAGACACTTACTGGTTTGTTTCTGGGAATTCTCAGCAGAATTCTGTGCCCAGTTCTACCAGTTGTGTGTGTCCCATCCCCATGCTCTGTCATTGAATCCATCCCTGGCTATGTATCTCTTCTCCCTTCTGTGTTCATAAATCAACATATTACACTAGGTGGTATACCAGCTTTCATTTCTTATGGCAGAGGCATCAACTGGAATGGACTGAAGGCCAAGCTCACCACTTGGAAGATATCCAGGGATTACACATAGCATAATTTTTCACTCTGCCACCAAAGAAAATACTGGTTTTGATGGGGAAGGTAGTTAAACCCAGTAGCTCACTTTTAAATATGCTCCACATAATCCAGTCTGAATGCATCCAAATCCTTGCATTGGTGCTGCTCCCATTTGCCTGCTCTCTGCTTCAGGCCTGACATTCCTATCCAAAATCTTCTTTCATGCCAAACAGCCCATCTCTGATGTGTAATCTCTGTCTTCAGTTTATTTGTCAGCTGGCGAAGAACATCGCTACCACCCTTTGCACACTCTTCCCACTTGGTTGCTACTGCTGGCAGGTTGCAAATTCAACACTCCTATACACCTGCATTATACAAATGGAATAGACAAGGGGCTGGTGTTGAACAATGCAGTAGTCACTATTGGTAGGTCAGCTCCTTTGTCCTGTGCTCTCTAGCCTTGAAGGTGTTTTGTTAACTTGTGTGGAATGAGGTAGAGGGGTTGTCTGCATTGGGACACTGAAGAGGCATAGTGCCCCCTCCCACCCTTTGTTTGATAGTCCTTGTGCCATGGGTAATGTTGGGTTGAGAATTCAAGCTTTATAGTTATAGCAGGGTAGGGAACCTGTGGTCCTCCAGATGTTTATGCATTCCAACACCTATCATTCCCAGCCAGCATGGCCAAGGATCAGGAATGCTGGGAGTTGTAGTCCAATAACATTTGGAGGGCCACAGGTGCCCTCTTCATGCTTTAGAGCAGTGTTTTTCTTTTTTTTTTTTTATAAGGTTTTATTATTTTCTATTAAGACAAAGGGAGAACATAACATAAACAACAACATTCACAATATAAAAATACAAAATACAATACATAAACACAATACAAAAACATAATCAAACAATCACAATAAAAAGAAACATATACAAACCTTTAAACTAACATTTATCCTCTTACTTTTCTTGTTACTATCTTCTCTATTTTGAAGGACTTCCCCCATTCCCTCCACTGTCTTCAAAATCATATATATCTTCAAGGTAGCTTTGTATCTTGTTCTATTCACATTAACTCAATTTTTAATACACTTTACTTTGCTTAATCATATCTTAACTTTAACACCAAATCTTAACACAATTCCTAACAATTAAATTTTTCACACAAAAATATCTTACCAACAATTTTATCTAACATATATCTACTAAAGCCGCTATTCTATTTAATTCTGCTCAGATATTCAATTTTACTGTTTTGACTAAATAATCCTTAAATTTCTTCCAATCCCTTGACACCTTCTCCTCCCTCTGGTCCCGGATTCTGGCGGTCAGCTCTGCGAGTTCCATATATTCCATCATCTTCATCTGCCATTCTTCCACCGTTGGTATCTCTTCGCCTTTCCATGTTCTTGCCAATAAGATTCTAGCTGCTGTTGTGGCATACATAAAAAACACTCTATCCTGACTGGGTATCTCTTCATTGGTTATGCTCAGGAGAAATGCCTCTGGTTTCTTACAAAAGGTAACCTTCATTACCTTCTTGAGTTCGTTATAAATCTTATCCCAGAAAGCATTTACCGCTGGGCACAACCACCACATATGAAAAAAGGTACCTTTCGCATGTTTACATTTCCAACATACGTCTGACATTTTGGTATTCATCCTGGCTATCTTAACTGGTGTCAAATACCATCTATAAACCATTTTCATTATGTTTTCTCTTAAACTATGACAAGCAGTGAATTTAATACCTTTTTGCCACAATCCCTCCCAGTCATCCATCATAATATTGTGTCCTATATCTTTCGCCCAATTTATCATTGACGATTTAACCAATTCATCTTTCGTATGCCACTCTAGCAAAAGATTATACATTTTGGAAAGGTTTTTAAAGTTCGATTCTATCAGTTCTGTTTCCAGTTTTGATTTTTCTACTTGAAAACCAACTTTTTTGTCCCTTTTGAATGTTTCATATACCTGATGATAATGCAGCCAGTCGGGGACCTGACTTTTCACTTGATCGTAGCTTTTTAGCTTAAAAGAGTCCCCTTCCTGCTGCAATATGTCCATATATCTTAACCAATTTGCAGACATCGATACTTCCGGTTAGGTGCCGGTCAATGGCGGACGGGAGTCCGACGGCTCCGTCCTCCGCCAGGCTTTAGGGACTTCTGTGCCTGCGCCACGGGTCCCTTAAAGCCACGGGAAGAGCGTCCCGTGGACCTGAGCTTCGTGGGTCCCAGACGTGCCGTCTCCGTTCCCGATTGACCCTCGTAAGGGGGAAAATCGGGCGAGCGGAGCGCCGGCACGGGACTGAAGAAGCGTCTGCCTGCGGAGGATCAAAGCAGCGATCCCGCCAGACTCGAGCACCCGGCACTTCCTGCATAGAAATTTCCAAAGAAACTCTGTAAGTTAAAGAATCGGATTATTTTTACAAGTTTTAAGAGCACTGCTTGCAGAGGAACTGCAAAAGGAAGCCTGTTCCCTTTAAACTGTTTGCGCGAGCTTGGTAGCGCTAAAAGATCAAAGCCGCGACTAACGGAAAAGTTTTGCGAACTTTTTAAAAGTTGATTAAAAGCTGTTTAAAGGATGTTTAAAGACTTAAAAACAGTTGATATGGCAAAAGAAGATGCCCCTCACCCTCTGGATTAGGATTCCGGGTCAGTAGCGGGCTGTGATACATTGTTGCCATTTTTTTTCCTTTGTTGGTGTTTCAGAGACTGTTTACCAGTGGAGACATTCTGACTTTTTTGTAACCAGATACAAGTTACTTTGTGGACTTTGGTGGTAACACTGCAAGTTAGGAACTGTGACTGACTTGGGCTACACGAAAATGGGCCCTTCTTGGCTTTAAGGAACTTATATTTTGGAAAATTAAAACCCTTTGCCTAAAAGTTGGATTTTCGGGACTGGTGTGGGCTCCTGGCTCAGCAGCCTCTTTGTTCTCAGGACTGAGCTGCTGGCCACCTGGTGTTTACTTTTGGGACTGTTGGCCTTCTGCTGTGAATGTCTGAGATTGTTACTACAGAAACTGGAGTGACCTTGAGATTACAGTTACAGAGCCCACAAGGAATGGAACTTAGATCAAAAGGAACTGGCTCTGAAAAAAGAAAAGGCTCTGTTTCCCTAACTCTACAGGAACAAATGGAGAAATTAGTTGTTAGTGTTGCAGAAATTGCAGCAGGATTGAAAAGCGTGACTGACGGGTTGAAGCAAACACAAGATCAAGTTTCATCAGGAAATACAGCAGTGAATTCAGCAATAGAAAAATTACAAGCTGATATAAAAGCTGACATTAAAAATTCTACGCAGACCCTAGAAAAATCCATTGGACAAATTGAGGAGAACGTAAGGAAGAACAGAGAAGAGATTAATAGGATTGGGCAAGAGGTGACCACCTTGAAAAAGGACTCAGAGGAAATTAAAGTGGTCAAGGAAAAAATAAAAAAGGTGGAGGAAAAATTGGATAATCTAGATTTGGAACAGATAGAGAGTATTGGATCACGACAGAGGTCTGTTGAAGAGTCCCTCGCGTTTCTGCAACTACATCAAAGAGAGGGCAACATTCGCCTAAGAAATCTTCCAGAACTGGAAGGGGAAGACCTAAAAGACTACATAGTGAAGTTATTCTCAGGATTTTGGGAGATAGAAGAAATCAACGTCTCAGCACGCATAGTGAAGGCCTTCAGATTTGGTCCAAGAGGCTCCAGAGGAAAGAAAAGCAGCAAAACAGTCAGTGACTGTTTGATTGTGCTACACGATCGACACGACAGAGACTACTTTCTGGACTTGCATTATAGAAACAACCTGGTGGTTGAGCAGAATAAAGTAATTTTTTATAAGGATATCCCCAGATTTTTCCTTGACAAAAGAGTTCCCTACAACGATTTGGCAACTGAGCTTAGAAAAAGGAAAATCCCCTTCAGTTGGGAATTTCCAGAAGGCCTGGCATTTACGTTTGAAGGAAAAAAGATAAGAATAAGGTCCCTGGCGGAGAAGCAGAAGTTTTTGGACAAGCACCTGGAACAATTTAAAGGCACACCACTCGACCCAGCACAATTCTACAGGTTTCCAGAGGTATTTCCACCACCGCCGGGACCACCACCAAGCCTACCCAGCCCAGGCAAGGATCCAGAGGAAGACAAGAAAGGAGAAGCAACTGGAGGAGAAGACTAGAGAAAGGAAAATGGCGCTCAAGTTAATGACATGGAATGTCCGGGGATTGAATCAGAGACCAAAGAGACGCAGAGTGTTTTACAGCATAGAAAAGAAGAATTTGGATATAATATGCTTACAGGAAACCCACATAGCCCGACGTCATAGAAGATTACTACAGAACAAAAAATTAGGCCAAGAGTTTATATCATCGGATAAGGCCAAGAAGAGAGGAGTAGTGATATACGCAAAGGAGAAATATAGCCCAAGACAGCTTTTTAAAGATGAAGAAGGGAGATACATCGCAATTGAAATTAACATACAAGGCGAAAAATTCTTGATTCTGGGACTTTATGCACCAAATGATGGAAAGTCAATTTTTTATAAGAAAATACATGATTTGCTGTTGGATTATTTGGATTATAAATTAGTTTGCCTTGGAGATTTTAATGGTGCAGTTTCCACATTAATGGACAGATCTCAAAGAACTAAATTAACGAACGATGGGAAACTCCCAAAGACTTTTTTTGAAATGGTGGATAATCTGAATTTGGTGGACTCTTGGAGACTAAAAAATCCCACAGATACAGAGGCAACATACTTCAGCGAACCTCAGCAGTCATGGTCGAGGATAGATTATATTTGGATTTCGAATGAATTGGCTCCAAAAATACAAAAGGCAGAAATTGGCCCTAAAACTCTTTCAGACCATAACCCTGTACAGTTAAATTTAAAAATGATTTCCAAGGACTCTTTTAGATGGAGAATGGATGACGCTTTGATGAGAGACACCAAGCTAGTGGAAAGAGCGGCGAAAAAGATGAAAGAATATTTTCAGATAAATTGGAGCTCCGAAGTGGAGAAAAGAATTGCTTGGGATGCAAGCAAAGCTGTAATGAGAGGATTTCTCATTAGTGAAAAAGCAAAAAAGAAGAGACAACAAAATGCAGAGATGGAGAGATTGTTGAAATCAATCAAAGAAAAGGAAAAAGAATTAAGAGGACATCCCAGATGTGTCAAAATCCAAAAAGAAATTAAATACTTGCAATCCCAATATGCTAATATAATGAATCAGGACATCGAATGGAAAGTGAAAATGATGAAGCAAAGAACATTTGAATCGGCTAATAAATGTGGAAAATTACTAGCTTGGCAATTGAAGAAAAGACAAAAGGCAAATGTCATCAATACCTTGGTAGTAAACGGAAAAAACGTGGAGAAACCTGAGGAAATCAGATGGTGTTTTCAAAGATTTTACAAGCAACTGTACAAGGAGGAGAAGATAGATGAAGCAGAAATTGACCGATTTCTGGAAAAGAATGGATTGCAAAAGGTCCCAGAGGAAAAACTAGTTACTCTCAACCACCCAATAACGACACAGGAGATAGAAGATGCAATAAATAACATGCAATTGGGGAAGGCTCCAGGACCGGACGGTCTAACAGCAAAATATTATAAGACATTGAAAGACTGGCTATCGCAGCCACTAAGAGAAGTATGCAACAAGATACTAGAAGGAGATAGGGCACCAGAGACGTGGAAGGAAGCCTTTATCACACTGATTCCAAAACCAGATACTGATAAGACTCAAATGAAAAATTATCGCCCAATATCCCTTTTGAATGTGGATTACAAAATTTTTGCAAATATATTGGCTACAAGGCTGAAAAGAGTGTTGAAAGACTATATACATAGAGACCAAGCAGGTTTCTTGCCAGGAAGACAAATTAGTAATAATACGAGAATTATTGTGGACATTTTAGAAAAACTGGAGAGAAACATAAATACAGATGCGGCACTATTGTTTGTTGATGCAGAGAAAGCATTTGATAAAGTCTCTTGGACATTTATGAAAAAGAATTTGGAAAGGATGGGAGTTGGTCAAAAATTTTTGAATGGCATTAATGCCATCTATACAGAGCAAAGAGCTAAAGTAATAGTAAACAGTGTGATATCGGAGGAGTTTGAAGTTGAAAAGGGAACAAGACAAGGGTGCCCTATCTCCCCTTTACTTTTCATTACGGTCCTGGAAGTCCTCCTAAATATGATACGAAAGGACAAACAGATAAAAGGAATTCGTGTGGGAGAGAAGGAATACAAACTACGCGCCTTCGCAGACGATTTGATGTTATCCCTGCAAGAACCGGAAAGCAGTGTCCCCAGAGCTTTGGGAATAATCGAACAATTTGGACTTGTAGCTGGTTTCAAGTTAAATAAGCAGAAAACCAAAGTTTTAGGAAAAAATATGAGTGCAGAACAAATTCAAAGAATACAGGAAGGCACTGGCCTCAATTTTGTCAAAACAGTAAAATATCTAGGTATCAACCTCACAACCAAGAATTTGAACCTGTACAAGGACAATTACGAAAAACTGTGGATGGAAATAAAGAAAGACATGGAAATATGGACAAGATTGAAACTGTCGTTAATGGGAAGAATTGCCGTGATAAAAATGAATGTCCTACCAAGGATGCTGTTTTTATTCCAAGCCATACCAATTTTGGACAAACTGGATTGCTTTAAGAAATGGCAAAAGGACTTATCAAAGTTCATATGGCAGGGCAAAAAGCCAAGAATTAAGTTTAAGATCCTAACAGACTCTAAAGAGAGAGGAGGCTTTGCCCTGCCGGACTTAAGACTTTACTTCGAAGCAGCGGCCTTTTGCTGGCTAAAGGACTGGTTTAAACTAGAGAATGTTGATGTATTGGACTTGGAAGGGTATGATAATATGTTCGGTTGGCATGCATACCTTTGGTATGACAAGGCTAAGATCCACAGAACTTTTAAGTCTCATATAGTTAGAAAATCCTTATACCAGGTTTGGTCTAGATATAAAGACTTGTTAGAGAGAAAGACCCCTAGATGGATCTCTCCAGTGGAGGCCAAGGCCTACAAGAGACCGAACATAGAGCAGTGTTTTTCAACCACTGTTCCGTGGCACACTAGTGTGCCGCGAGATGTTGCCTGGTGTGCCGTGGGAAAAATTGAAAAATTACTTTATATATAGTCAATATAGGCACAGAGTTAATTTTTTTAACATTTTCTAATGGTGGTGTGCCTCGTGATTTTTTTCATGAAACAAGTGTGCCTTTGCCCAAAAAAGGTTGAAAAACACTGCTTTAGAGTACGTTAAAACTGGTGTTGCTGCTTGCAGACTCCTGGAGCTGGACATATTCCAAAACGTAATGTCTTTCTCATGCTAGGCAAAACATGGGCCTTCTTAAAGCAAGGTTTGATTCCTTGAATGCTTTTGATGACTCTATTAGTGTTACAGGTCACAGAGTCTTTCAGTGTAGAAGCATCTGCATTATTGAAGCCATTTATCAGACTTTTAGGAGGTGCTCTTTAGTTTAGTTTGACCCACAACAAGCTTTAGCCCTGAACAAATTTATTTTAACTAATAACATGTTGGTGTTGGTTTTGGGCACAATAATAACAGTCCCATGGAGCACTGTATAGAGATTATCTAAATCCTGCAACTTATGTGGTTCATAGCATGTCGGTGTCTCTTGATATTTTGTCAGGGCCCTTAACAGAAGTAAGGGCACATAAGTTTTATTCAAGCTGATTAAAGGAAACATTGGAAATGCACGAAGGCTTTTCTGTGTGAGTGTGAATGCAGGGGAAACAGTTTTGCTGGTGATACAGTCAAGTTTTCTGTTGCACCTCAACTTTATAGCCTTTACTATTAAAGAGGTGTATTTTCCCTTATGTATAGGAAAATATGTATAGGGAAATCTCTCAAGGAAAAGGATTCAGCCTGCCCTTCTCTGACAAGCTACTTCTGTATCTGGGGATTTTAGGGTGTAGAGGAGAGAGGAAGCATTCAAACAAGCGCACACCCTACTCACCCCTGTGCTTGGAAAATGCTACTGTTCAGGAAAAGCTTTACTGCTTGATTCTACTGATTGTATAAATGGGCCCTCAGAGGCCAAGGGATAAGTAGGGGTTTTATTTTAGTATGTTTACATACATTTTTTATGATGATGTTTTATAAATGTTGCCCACTCTGAACCTCCAGAGATAAGCTGGGATATAAATCTAAATAAATGATAGGCTGTATCTTGAAGACTGTTGTGAAAATGAATCTCCAGCAGAATGTTTCTGTTGGAAACCCCTGGATCATTCAGTATGCATTGTGGGGTCCTAGTTTAAAAAGTTACGCAGAGGCCCTAGGCTTGAGCTTTGTGAAGGATTCAACATGACTGGTTGGTAACAACCTATGCTTTTGAATATTATTCAAAATGGGATTAGGTATTCAACATTGATTAGCAACAGCATCCTTGAATTGCAGATATTTTTAACTTCCCCAATTTCTGGATTATTCTTTGGTATCCCTACTTCTGATCCTTCCCTGTATCTGATAGTACATGGTAGCTAGCCAGTTTTGGTCAGGTATTTGAGATGACCAGCTCTCCTTTCCTTTTAAACAGATGTCTATATTTTGCTAAAAGCACAACAAAGGAACATTGGGACAGAAATAATTTGAGTTGAGGTGTCACAAAAGGGGGAAATGGTGGGAGGGAAGATTTAACAGTCACTGCCTTATGCTGAAATGGGAGACTGGGTGGTTGTTGTGAGGTGAGAATGATGGGGAGGGTAGGTGCTTGTCATTAAGCAGTGCAAGCAAATGCATGTCTTCTCAGAAGTAAGCCATTCTGAATTCAATGGGGCTTACCAAGGAAAGTAGAAGTAAGTTTAGTTGAAATGAGTGGTGCTTACTCATTCATAGAATTGCAGTTGGTCCTCTGAGTGGGGAAGAAGATGCAAGTCGAGACGAGTAAATTACATAAATCACTCTTAAATTAGTAGAAAACAGATTAAACTGTTAATCATATGCAAGTTTAATTAATATTTTTTTACTAAATCTACTACATTTGTTAATTTTAAATTTGCTCCTAAAACTCTAGAACATTAATATATTCTCCAGAAATCTTTAATTGTTTATTTGAAGCATGCTATCATTGAGTTAATTTTCATATAATTATATGCATTAAATTTAGATTTTTTTGTTGTTGTTCAATATTTTCCCATGTTATTTGTATTCACTATGACTCATCAATGTATTTTGGATTGTCCTGGACCTGAATACCACCATTTGGTATCCAAGCCCCAAACCAAAGTCCTGTTTGGATGCATTTTGCCTTGCCTGCTGTTGAAAGTGACGATTTCATCAGTGTGTGGTGATTTAGACCCATAACTTAGTAGCAGTTGCTAGTACATTACCATGGAACGCCCTCCCATCAGATGGCAAAGAGATAAACAACTACCTGATATTTAGAAAACATCTGAAGGCAGCCCTGTTTAGGGAAGTTTTTAATGTGTGACATTTTAATGTATTTTTTTTAAAGATTTTTTATTATTTTCCAATGAGACAAAGAATAAACACAACATAAACATAAACATAAACACAATAAAAACACAATACATAAACACAATAAAAACAATAACAATATCAATAAACATAAAGAAAACCATACAAACCTTAACTAACACCTATCTTTGTACTTTTCCTGTTTTTAACTTTTCTGCTAGGGGACTCCCCCTGTTCCCTCCACTGCCTTCAAAATCATATATACGTTATAGGTAGCTTTATATCTTTTTCTATTAACATTTACATTATTTCTTAGTACTCTTAAGTATACTTGCTCCAATATAAATCAATATAAATCATAGCTTAAACACAATATCTTAAAAGATTCTTTAACAATTACCGGTAAATCATTCACAAAAAAATTTCTTCTAAACAATTTTATCTAACATTCACCTACTAAAGCCGATCCTTTGCTTAATTCTGCTCAAATATTCAATTTTTCAGATTTAACTAAATAACTCTTGAATTTTTTCCAATCCTGCGACACCTTCTCCTCCCTCTGGTCTCGGATTCTGGCGGTCAGTTCTGCGAGTTCCATATATTCCATCAACTTTAACTGCCATTCTTCCACTGTTGGGATCTCTTCACCTTTCCAGGTTCTTGCCAATAGAATTCTAGCTGCTGTTGTGGCATACATAAAAAATACTCTGTCCTGACTGGGTATCTCTTCATTGGTCATGCTCAAGAGAAATGCCTCTGGTTTCTTACTAAAGGTAATTTTCATTACCTTTTTAAGCTCATTATATATCTTATCCCAGAAAGCATTTACCCCTGGACACGCCCACCACATATGAAAAAAGGTACCTTTCGCATGTTTACATTTCCAACACACATCTGACATTTTAATATTCATCTTAGCTATCTTAACTGGTGTCAGATACCATCTATATACCATTTTCATTATGTTTTCTCTTAAACTATTACAAGCAGTAAAATTGATACCTTTCTGCCACAATCTCTCCCAGTCATCCATCATAATATTATGTCCCACATCTTTCGCCCAATCTATCATTGTCGATTTAACCAATTCATCTTTCGTATGCCACTCTAGCAATAAATTATACATCTTGGAAAGGTTTTTAGAGTTCGATTCAATCAGTTCTGTTTCCAGTTTTGATTTTTCCACTTGAAAACCAATTTTTTAATCTAATTTAAATGTTTCATGTACCTGGTGATATTGCAGCCATTCGGGGACTTGACTTTTAACTTGATCATAGCTTTTCAGCTTAAATGAGTCCCCTTCCTGCTGCAATATGTCCATATATCGTAACCAGCTTGCCGACATATTCGGTCTCTTGTAGGCCTTGGCCTCCACTGGTGAGATCCATCTAGGCGTCTTTCTCTCCAATAAGTCTTTATATCTTATCCAAACCTGATACAAGGATTTTCTAACTATGTGGTTCTTAAAAGTTCTGTGGATTTTAACCTTGTCGTACCAAAGGTATGCGTGCCAACCAAACATATTATCATGTCCTTCCAAGTCCAACACATCCACGTTCTCTAGTTTAAACCAATCCTTCAACCAGCAAAAGGCCGCTGCTTCAAAATAAAGTCTTAAATCCGGCATGGCAAAGCCTCCTCTCTCTTTAGAGTCTGTCAAGATCTTAAATTTGATTCTAGGCTTTTTGCCCTGCCATATAAACTTCGATAGGTCCTTTTGCCATCTTTTAAAACAATCCAATTTATCCAGAATTGGTATGGCTTGGAATAGAAACAGCATCCTTGGTAGAACATTCATTTTAACCGCTGCTATTCTACCCATTAACGACAGTTTTAATCTCGTCCAAATCTCCAAGTCTTTCTTTATCTCTGTCCACAGTTTTTCATAATTGTCCTTGTACAGGTTCAAATTTTTTGTTGTGAGATTGATACCTAGATATTTTACAGTTTTTACAAAATTAAGGCCAGTGCCCTCTTGTAATCTTTGTATCTGTTCTGCGTTCATATTTTTACCTAAAACTTTGGTTTTCTGTTTATTTAGTTTGAAGCCAGCTACACGTCCAAATTGTTCAATTAATTCCAGGGCTTTGGGGACACTGCTTTCCGGTTCCTGTAGGGATAGCATCAAATCATCTGCGAAGGCGCGTAATTTGTATTCTTTCTCTCCCACCCTGATTCCTTTTATCATTTTAATGTATTTTAATCTTTGTTGGAAGCCACCTAGAGTGGTTGGGGAAACCCAGCCGGATGGGCGGGGTACAAATAAATTATTATTATTATTATTATTATTATTTATTTTCACCTCTACAAAGTTCCATCTTATTTCAGATCGCAATACAGTGCTACCTCTGGTTATGAACGCTTCAGGTTACGAGCTCCGCTAACCTGGAAGTAGCTGCTCCTGGTTGTGAACTTTGCTCCAGGATGCAAACAGAAATCAGAGGCGCGCGTGCAGCAGGAGGCCCCATTAGCGAAAGCACGCCTCAGGATAAGAACAGTTTCAGCTTAAGAACGGACCTCCGAAACGAATTAAGTTCATAACCAGAGGTACCACTGTATATCGGTATATTGTGATATGAAAAACCAGATATCGCCCAGCCTTACTATGCACTTGTGTGCTGTTGTTGTTGTTCAGTCGTTCAGTCGTGTCCGACTCTTCGTGACCCCATGGACCAGAGCATGCCAGGCACGCCTATCCTTCACTGCCTCTCGCAGTTTGGCCAAACTCATGTTAGTAGCTTCGAGAACACTGTCCAACCATCTTATCCTCTGTCGTCCCCTTCTCCTTGTGCCCTCCATCTTTCCCAACATCAGGGTCTTTTCTAGGGAGTCTTCTCTTCTCATGAGGTGGCCAAAGTACTGGAGCCTCAACTTCAGGATCTGTCCTTCTAGTGAACACTCAGGGCTGATTTCTTTGAGAATGGATAGGTTTGATCTTCTTGCAGTCCATGGGACTCTCAAGAGTCTCCTCCAGCACCATAATTCAAAAGCATCAATTCTACGGCGATCAGCCTTCTTTATGGTCCAGCTCTCACTTCCGTACATTACTACTGGGAAAACCATAGCTTTAACTATAAGGACCTTTGTCGGCAAGGTGATGTCTTTGCTTTTTAAGATGCTGTCTAGGTTTGTCATTGCTTTTCTCCCAAGAAGCAGGCGTCTTCTAATTTCGTGACTGCTGTCACCATCTGCAGTGATCATGGAACCCAAAAAAGTGAAATCTCTCACTGCCTCCATTTCTTCCCCTTCTATTTGCCAGGAGGTGATGGGACCAGTGCCCATGATCTTAGTTTTTTTGATGTTGAGCTTCAGACCATATTTTGTGCTCTCTTCTTTCACCCTCATTAAAAGGTTCTTTAATTCTTCCTCACTTTCTGCCATCAAGGTAGTATCATCAGCATATCTGAGGTTGTTGATTTTTTCCGGCAATCTTAATTCCGGCTTGGGATTCATCCAGTCCAGCCTTTCGCATGATGAATTCTGCATATAAGTTAAATAAGCAGGGAGACAATATACAGCCTTGTCATACTCCTTTCCCAATTTTGAACCAATCAGTTGTTCCATATCCAGTTCTAACTGTTGCTTCTTGTCCCACATAGAGATTTCTCAGGAGACAAATGAGGTGATCCGGCACTCCCATTTCTTTAAGAACTTGCCATAGTTTGCTGTGGTCGACACAGTCAAATGCTTTTGCATATTCAATGAAGCAGAAGTAGATGTTTTTCTGGAACTCTCTAGCTTTCTCCATAATCCAGCGCATGTTTGCAATTTGGTCTCTGGTTCCTCTGCCCCTTCGAAATCATTTTGATGTTTCTGTTAAGTTGAAGCATAAAATACAGACTTTTGAACAGTAACATGGTTTTGGTTTGAAATCAAAGCCATTTTGTGGGAGTCTAGTTCACATTAATTTGCAAGCGAAGACATATAGCGAGGAAGGATAAAACTTGTGAGCACATCAAAAGAAGTTTCAATTCAGCATTGTGGTTTTTGTAGCTCATAGAATATCATAAAGCTGATATGCTTAAATGACCACTGGCTGACACTATGCTTTGGGTTGAAGCAGGTCTTTCTGAGTTCAGTGTGACAAATTCACGGGGTTTGAACATTAAATTTGGGAAACTGAGCAGTTGGCAAACACCTCTTCTTGAAACTTTCTAATTAATGTATTCCATTCTGTGGCATGGCCTATGAACAAGTGACAACACATAACATTTGTTTGTGGAATTGCTTTTGCCTCTGTCAGTAGTATTAGATGCCACAGGTCTTTAGCTTTCAGCTTGACAAATGCTTGCAAATCACAATTCCTATCAACCCGTAACCTATTGATTGATGTCTCAGTCTTGTGATTTCCCTCTAGCAAAGTGCTGACTTGTGATCACTCCTCAGTCCATTAACAGGATAATGTGGGTTGTTCTTTAAAAATATGTATGTGTTATGCAATAGATTTAAATAAAAAAATTCCTTCCAATAGCACCTTAGAGACCAACTAAGTTTGTTATTGGTATGAGCTTTCGTTTGCATGCACACTTCTTCAGATACACTGAAACAGAAGTGTTTCTGAAGAAGTGTGCATGCACATGAAAGCTCATACCAATGAACTTAGTTGGTCTCTAAGATGCTACTGGAAGGAATTTTTTTTTTTTTTTGTTTCGACTATGGCAGACCAACACGGCTACCTACCTGCAATAGATTTAGTTTGATTTTGTATAAATTCACCTGAGAGGAACTGAATTTTCAAAATAATATTTAGTGTTTCCTGGCAAAAATGGAATTGGGTTATAAATTGAAAGAAATTATCACCATTGCCTATCTATAGCTATTTATTTGTTTACAGTATTTCTCAATAGCTCTTTATCTGAAGATTCAAGGATAGTATACACAAGTGTGTTAATCATTAAGATAGCACATGTAGACATTATTTAAAAACAAAATAAAGAGCAGGTTCAAAACAAAACTAAGAAATAGAAAAAGCAGTTCAGACTAAAATCCTATCTAAATTGTCTGAGTAAAAATGACGGCTTTATCATGCCACTGAAAATATTGTAATGCTAGCATCAGATGTGTCTCCTTGGTATGGCATTCCAAACTTGTTGCCACTTTCACAGAAAAGGCCTCCACATGGCGGAGGCAACTGAAGTATTTTCAGTTGTGCCTAGCGTCATTGCAGTATAAATAATTTTGTCACAGGTAATAGTTGTTTCTTTTCTCTGGAATGTGGAGTGTTTGTCCTTTGCCTCTGAAGTGAAACCGTTATACTTGAAACCTTTTAGGAACAAAAATAGAAAATTGGGGCACTTTTGTAAATGACTCATATTTTTTTCCTTCAGTGCCTTGTGAAGTTTGTCCCTTTTTTATTTTCTTTCATGTCCTATCCTATCTCAGTCTGAGCCTTAACCTGAAGCACTGTCTGCAAGTGTGATTGATGGAATTATAACTGCTAAGGTTCTTCAGATGCCAGATTTCTACCTTTTGTAGTAAATTCAAGAACTGATGGAATAATCCAGTGAAACTTCCCCTTGGCTCTTTGGACCTAAAGTCTGGTTGGATGATGGGGCTGTTCTGTGAGCCTAGCTCGGGTTTGCTTGTCTGGGCAAGAAATCACTTTCCCACAATGTAATGCTGCCTGTTTGTGGTATTGATTGTTAGAAGTCATATTAATTGGGACTGGTCATCCTTTGGCGTAGCGATTCTAGACCCAAGCCTCTTACAGTTTTAACAGAAACAGACTACCAAAGAAGCAGCCTTTAAGGATTGGTGCATGGTCCAGAACAGTTGTGGAGAATCTTTGGTCCTCCAGATGTTGCTGAATGACAGCTCCCATCATCCCTAACCATGCTTGCATGGAGGGCCAAAGGTCCCTGATCCATTATCTAGAAGGATAACTGAAATGTGAAATACAGTTCCAGACTAATTATATATTAGCAGTGGGCGATTAAAAGGACCAGGGAATTTGGTTTACTGCCTTGTGTGACCCTGGCCTGAAAGAGGCCAGGGTCATCTCTCTTTCAAATTACCAAAATTATCTATCCTTAATATGCACAACTTGCAGACTTAACATATAGAATAAGAGAACAAGATTGAAGAAGATTGGAAAACGTTCATTGAATATATGGGAAATAATTGTGTAAAGCTGAAAATGCTGGCAGCATTAAGATAAATTCAACAGTGTAAATAAGTTTTGATGGATGCAGTAATGGAATACTAAATGGTATAGTTTTTGTAAAATATGCAGGGATTAAAAAAGGTAAAGGTAAAGGGACCCCTGACCATTAGGTACAATCGCAGACGACTCTGGGGTTGCGGCAGTCATCTCGCTCTATAGGCCGAGGGAGCCGGCGTACAGCTTCCGGGTCATGTGGCCAGCATGGCAAAGCCGCTTCTGGTGAACCAGAGCAGTGCATGGAAACGCCGTTTACCTTCCTGCCAGAGCAGTACCTATTTATCTACTTGCACTGCGTGCTTTCGAACTGCTAGGTTTGCAGGAGCAGGGACCGAGCAACGGGAGCTCACCCCATCGTGGGGATTCAAACCGCTGACCTTCTGATCGCCAAACCCTAGGCTCTGAAGTTTAACCCACAGCGTCACCTGCGTCCCATGCAGGGATTTATGATATGTAAAATGAACCATGGAAAGAGAAGAAGGGAAGTCATTGATATCTTAAGGATGTAAAATAAGTATTTTAAATGGTAAAACAGAAAATTTAATAAAAAATATGTATACAAAATTATCTATCCACATCCATGATAGCTGTGTGTGCAACTCACATGTAATTGAAATAATTGTGTGTACATAGAATGTAGTTCTATGTGAAAGCTTTTTTCTCTGACAAAACACGGTTGCTTTTTTCCGTTAACAGCCAGTTTCGCTGAATCATTAAACTCCGCAGACTCCTAAGTTATGTCAAGCTTGTTCATTTACGCAAATATTTGCATTTTTAATATGGCAATATGATATTAATCCAGATCCATACTACACTATGGTAGTTATTATGAAATCAAGAGTTCCTTATTTTTAATGGCTTATCTGTCTGTCTGCCTATCCAGCTTATTTATTTCCTTTCTATCAAAGGACACAGCAAGGAATGTATAATAAAATAAACCATAATAAACAAAGTACAATAAAGCAAATCTAAAGATGACCGTTTCAGCAGGTCTCCCAAGAAAGTTTCAATGAAAATCATATGGGAGGAGATGTTTACATACATACATCATTTTATTTGTATGCTGCCTTTCCATAGTTCAAACTTTGCTCAAGGTGGCTTTCAACATGAAAAAACACATGATTACAAACATAACAAAAGTCATAAATAATAAACATAAAAATACACAATGAAATCGAACAATTTACACACACACACACACACACACATATATATATATATATATATATATATATATATATATGTAAAAGGTGGATGTTTGTGACCGATCGCCTGTCTCCGTAACCGCTTGACCGATTCCGTTGAAATTTGGACACAGCGTTCCATGGCCACATGGGAGTGTTTGTGTGTGCATACATTGTACAGTTAACACACCTTTCACAGGTAAAAACGTGATTTTATGCAAAAAAATATAGCGCCCTCCAGCGGACAACAAAGACCACAGACGTCATCTCATTTTACCGCCCCCTCCTACGTCACCACCCCTCCGCTCTCCAGCGCTGAGTTGAGCAAGTCTGAGACCGGAGCAGAATTTTACCACCGAGCTGGAACGGAGGAGGCGGTGGCAGGAGCGGCAGCTGCAGCGGGAAGGGCTACCAGAGGCCCGCTGCCCGTGCACTTCATCTTCCTGTCCCTGGCCCGGTTCCTTCTAATCCGCTCGCTCGGCCCGGCCCGGCTCCTGGCCTGAAGAGCAGGCGGCTCAGGCGGCAGTAGCGCTGGCTTCTCCCTTCCGCATTTCCCTGGATCTGTCTCGGGCCCCGCCCAATAAGCAGCACAGGACAGACCCCATCTAGGCCCTTACCCCGTGCGGGACCAGGCTTCAGCACCCGCCGACATGGAGGCCCCGAGAAGGCTGCAGGTAGCCCGCGGGCCCAGGCTCTGTCCTGTAGCAGTGGGCCGTGAGGCCCTGCTCCGGGGCCTAGGCGGCTGCAGCTCAACTTCTGAGAAGCAAAGAGGTGGTGTGAGGCGTGCGGGGAACAGGTCTAAGGTGCGGAGCTGAGGAGACGAGCGGGGCCGGGGCGAACTCGGAGGGAGACGGTCTGCGAGGAGATAACATGGGGATGGCAAGGAAGGCTGAGGGAGAGTACTGGCCGCCATCTTGAATTACTTACATTGTACAGATACCACACCTTGCACAGGTAAAAACGTGATTTTATGCAAAAAAAATATAGCACCCTCTTTGCCATTTTTCCATGTCTTTTTTTTTAACTTTCCTTCTTTCTCAGCTTAATAAATCTCCTTTAATAACAGAAAATAATGCCCCGCAAAAAAAACACATAGGTCATGGTACTCGCGCAACAAAAGCAGCACAACGTGTAATTGCAAAACAAACTCAGGAACAACGTTCATCAAGAAATGAACAACAAAGACAAAGAATGACTCAAATACGTACCGAGGAAACACCAGATCAATGTGAAACCAGACATCAGGATGCACACTTACGAGCACAAGAAACGCGTTTTCAACTTTCACAATGCCTATGTTCCCAACACAATGAACGACGGAGATTGAGAAACTCCGAAACCCATCAGCAAGAAATGCCAGCTCAACGTCAGACACAACTCCCTACTCTGCAATTACACAATTACAATCGTCTTGCGTTCTGGTACAACCCGACTTATGATTATAGTCTAAACAAACGTGTTCTCATCGGCACTATGACTGACATATGTCCTCATTGCAAGGCTCTGACATATGTCCTCATTGCAAGGCTCTGCAATTTAAGGGAGAAACTATTCAATGCTCCACATATAGATGAAGTTGCAATTGTTATAGTCGGAGATCAATCCCAACCTAGAGATAATGTTCTTCATCGGAGAAACAATAGAAAAGCTATATATCTTCACAAACAATGGGACAACAAAAAATATAGTCTACCCTCAAGTATTATGATATTGTACAACTTCAAAACGTCACCTTCTCTTTTCTCTCTTTTCAATTTACCACACTTGTTGTCGTTCAGTCGTGTCCGACTCTTCGTGACCCCATGGACCAGAGCACGCCAGGCACCCCTATCCTCCACTGCCTCCCGCAGTTTGGCCAAACTCATGCCAGTCGCTTCGAGAACACTAAGCCACAGCAACGCGTGGCCGGGTCAGCTAGTAAGATCTAAAACAAAGATACAAAAAATTAATATAAATAACAGCAACAACCTCCCCCTAAACAATACCCCAGCCCAAGAGTTCAATGTTTAATGTTTAATCTTAAACCTAATAAATTTAACCATATTCCAGGTCTGACAAACCTGGTAAAGGTAAAGGGACCCCTGACCATTAGGTCCAGTCGTGTCCGACTCTGGGGTTGCGGCGCTCATCTCGTGTTACTGGCCGAGGGAGCCAGTGTACAGCTTCCGGGTCATGTGGCCAGCATGACTAAGCCGCTTCTGGTGAATCAGAGCAGCGCACGGAAACACCGTTTACCTTCCTGCTGGAGCGGTACCTATTTATCTACTTGCACTTTGCTGTGCTTTTGAACTGCTAGGTGGGCAGGAGCTGGGACCAAGCAACAGGAGCTCACCCCATCATGAGGATTCAAACCGCTGACCTTCTGATCGGCACGCCCTAGGCTCTGTCGTTTAACCCATTAAGTGGTATACTTGTTCTGCTGATGTAATTATTTACATCAGCATAATGTTCTGCAAAAGAATGCATAAGCAGATTGCTGGTAACTTGGATGCACAATAGATCACCAGTCTCTAGAAGCACAACTGTGGTATTGGAGCTCTGTCATGCAACAATAAAGGTCAACTGTCTGCTAGCACAAGAGCCCTTGCATTAGTGTACAGAGAATGTTGGATGCAGCCCATAGACTTTACTCGATGTAGAACAGGCTTCCCCAAACTAAGGCCCGCGGGCCGATTATCCAGCCCCCGCTGACCCCCGCTGCCTGCTCTTTCCGGCGTGGCACGGCGTGGCTGTACATCTCCGGGTTGGCGTGGCATCGGAAATAGCTTGTGTGCATGCGCAAGCATCATTTCCAGCACACTTCTGGTGCGGCACAGCACCGCAAATAGCTTTTGCCCATGTGCAAAGCGTCATTTCCGGTGCACTTCCAGGTCTGCAGAGGCCTGTGCGCATGCGCACAAGCTATTTCCAGTGTTGCGCCACACCAGAAGTCCACCGAAAATGATGCGCACAAGTTACTTCCGGTGCCGCACCACACTGGAAAAAGCGAGTGTGTGCGTGTATGGGCGCACGCTCCCCTGCCCTCCGGCCTGCTGCGCGACTGGCGCCAGAGGAACTGGCCCGAGGCCAGGTAAGTTTGGGGACCCCTGATGTAGAACAATCCCTTTAACAACAGCCTTGCATAATTCGTTTGTATGTCTGTTATGGTATTTGGTAATTTTGGCTGGCTGGACAAAAAACAAAGTAATATCTTTTGTGATTGTTAGTGGAATACTAAATAGTTTTAAGTAATGTAAGTGGCATACAGAAAATTAACACGAATAATTGGGCGGGGTGGCGGCGGCAGCAACTATGTACACCCAACAATTCCATGTGCATTTCTTTTGCTGCCTGTTCGTGAGATGTGCATTCAGTGGAGGAACCATGGCAAATATTATTCCAACTGTGTGTGCATAGGGGAGAAAGTGTTAGATTGCAAGTGTGACTAGCCTATATTCTATTAATGTTTTTAATGGAACTTTAACATCTGAAATAGCCCTGTGAGGGAGTGGTATTTGGAAATTGAATATAATCTGATTTATTTCCATGCTCCTATCTTAGGTGCATTGTGTGGTAATCTGTGTTTGTTGACATTGTGCTGAAATAACCCATAGAGGATTGTAGTTCATTGAATATTAGATCATAAAGGTCCTTTTTTTTTTTACTTGTAAGGCTCTTAATAACGTGAACAGTGAAAGAAACTGGGCCATGACTTCACTAGAAGGTGAAATTAATTGAGTTCCACCATTGTTACACTGGCTGTGAAGATGTGGTGGGTGGGTAAAAAAACACCAAATAATATATAGACTTTGACATTTTAATTTGAGAGAAGTCAAGAAGGTGGACATATGGAATGCTAGTAGTTTCAACTTTCCAGTTAAAGCTTTTTGTTTCTTCCCTAGGAGGCTATTGGAGTCTTCACTCATTTCATTATCCCGTTATGATGGGGCAGGATCTCGGGAACATCCAATCTATCCTGATCCAGCTAGGTAAGGACAGAATTGAATCCAAAGATAACTCTGTGGGCTCCTGTGAACCCCAAAATAAGAGGAGTATGTGACGTGCTTTTCATTGTATTCAGGCTCTGACTATACCTTTTACACTACCACTCATTTAAAGAAAAAGACATACCTAGAGAGAAGAAGAGAATGCAAAGGAAAATTACTCTGTTTGTTGTCTCTCCCTTCAAGACACACTTGTTCTATAAAGCCTTTAGCTTAAGCCATTTCCCTTTTTCCTGAAATGAGTCTGAAATGGAAACTACCGGTAAGTATATATACCACTAGCATTTGTTCACATTGGTTTGTTGTTATCCTTCCTGTCAGTTTCTTTGCTTTTTACTCCCATGTTGCAAAAAGAAGAAGAAAAAGTTTCATATGCTTTTCCAGGCCTAAAGCTGCCTTTTGTTCATAGTTACAGATGGCGTACCAATTATGTTGTTGTTGCTATAAAAAATAATAAGGATTTTGTTTAAGGAACCATCTCCTGCAGTGGTCTGGACTGTGCAGAGCCTGTTTCGAATGGTGTTAGTGAAAGAGTAGAGGTATCTATAGAACTAAATAGAGACTATGAACTCCTTATATAATGTGCAAGATAATGCTGTGATCAGAAGCACATAAGTCTTCTTAGATATGCTACATCATATCTTAGATATGCTACATCATATTCTTAGATATGCTACATCATTAATAGGATGGGAATGAATGATGTAGTAACAAGGAATAATGTTGATGATGACTTATTTGGATCCGAGTAAGACATGGGAATTCAGAGTGCAGAAGGAGGGGTTCGTAGAAAGCATCTTTTGAAAAAATTAAGAAATAATAAGGTAATGAGAGGAAGTGTTGGTGTAGGAAATTCTTTGGGTGCTATAATTAAGGTGCCACTGATGACAGAGCTTTTCGAAAAACACAGCTCTACAAAGAATAAAGTGAACAGTGTAGCTTGAAAAAACTGAATATTAAAGGTAAAAAAAATGCACAAAAACTCCTTACTAGGCATAGGCAAGGGAAAGGAGGATTGATGGTTAAGTAAAGAAAAAAGTAATGTAACATGAGTAATGAAAACAGCTTTGTGTGAATGAATTGGTAGCAGGGCAGATCCTACAGAAAAAGTAGGCTGATCCATATATGGCCAAGATAAAATCAATTGTGTCTAAAGTGATTGATCTCTGTTCAAAGAAGAGAAGGCAAGGTTGGCTTTTTTTTTTGAGATAATGGGAACTTTGTAACTATTGTTGGAATCAAATGAGAGTGTTGAAAAATTGACCATATGAAAGGTGATATAATTAGAGTGATAAAGGAATTGGCCAAAAAAAAATGCCAACAGTTATTCCTGAAATATCACAAATCACTGGGATTTGAAATAAAATACTTAGGAATCTGTTCTTCCTAACCTACAAAAAAATTATTAAAATTTGTTGCCGCCTGCTTACAATTAAACAGAAGGCTTACAGGATAAATGGCCTGTTTGACTTCTCCATCCTGACAGCACTTTAGGTCTGTCATTGCACATATATAAAGAATGATTACCAAAAAAACAAGTAATGTGTTTTGCAAAGGACAGCTAAATTCTGGAATGCAAGTGTGTTACTTAAGAGATGCCAATATTACTATGTCTTGGATACACTAATGTTATTGGATGGTAGGTTCAATGGTCAGTTCATGATTATTCTTATTTGACTCAAACCAATGGATTCGAGTTACAAGAATCTGAATCATTTATTTTCTAAATGTGAGGAAATGTCTACTACACAAGAACACAAAAATTGCCCTGGAGTTCAGATCAAAGGTCCATCTAGTCCTCAGCCCTCTTTCCCATAGAGGCCAACCAAGTGCCTTTAGGAAGTTCTGCTTGTGAGCAATAGCTCTTCCCAGCAACTGATATTTAGAGCCAGGATATAATCATCATGACCAATAGTTATTGACTCCTTGGATATAGCTGATGGGAACTATTCTGTCTGAGCAAAGAGTTAGGGCCAAACTAGGCATGATGGTGGTAGATCATTTGTTTAAACATATATCTTACCTGAACTTGCAGAAAACAGGTTGAGAGTTTCATTTTTTAATATCGAAAGAGAAATCGTCATTCTCCATGCATTACATATTTATAGGGGTGAGGAATAGGAAGGGAAAGGAAGAGCAGAAAATTGGGGAGGGTGGGAGAGAAATCCAAGTGGTTGGCTGAATTTTTCTTTATATTTTAGTGGGGTGGGGAGAGACTGAAACTGAAAGTAAACTTTATGGAGTCTGAGACACTTTTTTAATTGTCCCCACTGGCTGTCAACAGGGCAGCCAAGAATGAAAGTTGGAAATATGAACTGTAGCTGTCACATTGGTTGGTGAACTCACTTACATGGCAGTGCACTATTTCTCAGTCTCTACTCCCCCACGACAAAAGTAATAAGGGTGTAACACTGACCTACCTTAGATATTGGTTGTATGAAGTATGGATACAGCAAAGTTCAGGAAGTGGAAGAAATCTTTTAACTGCAGATTTAGATTTGGACAATAAAGTTGGCAATGCTAAACATTTAATGGGAAAGCAAGTTCAGTTGTATCTGGTGAGACTTGCTTCTAAACTAACAATGGTCTCATATTTTCAGGTTGTCTCCTGCTGCTTATTATGCCCAGAGAATGATCCAGTATCTTTCACGCAGAGATAGTATTCGTCAGCGCTCCATGCGATACCAGCAGAATCGGCTCCGTTCATCTTCATCTTCTGCTTCCACTTCTGAGAATACAGGTCCATCTGTAGAAGGAAATGATCTGGAATTTGAAGACTTTGAGTAAGTGTCCGTTCTTATTTCACCATTCTTGACTTTTCTTCTCTTCTTCTGTTCATAAGCACATTGAGGTTTCTTTTTAATAAGATAGCAGGTTTCATTCATACTTCTCAAAGACCATGGGTGAGAATCAACTAGTGCTGCAACTTGCCAGATGGAATGATCCCCACTCTCCTCCTGCTGCACGCTGTTCTGGGGGTTCTCCCAACCTCCTGCCATAGCCAGTTTGAGGCAAGAGGAGGAGAAGCCTTGTGGAGTAAGCGGAATCCCTCACCTTGCACTGATGCAGCTTGTTAGATCAGGGGTCGGCACAGTTTACCAGCCATGGGCCGGAACACTCCCACGGAGATCGTCCGTGGGCCAGACTGGCACAGTGCGATGCTGGAAATCGCATCTGCACATGTCTGCAGCACCACAAATCGCTTCTGCGCATACCCAGACGCTGAAAATCGCACCTGCGCAGAAGCGATTTTCGGTGTCTGGACGCGCAGACACAGTTTCTGGTATCTGTGCGTGCGCAGATGCCATTTCCGGCACCACTTGGCAAGTTGCTTTGCCACGCTGGTTTAACGCAGTGTGCAGGGGACTTGCCGAGCGAGCGGCTCGGTTTGCTGGTGACAGGTGGGCTGGTAAAACGTCTTCGTGGGCCGCATGTTGCTGACCCCTGTGTTAGATGAATCCTTCCTCAATAACTGAACACATTAACCAGTCTATTTTTAATAAATGGAAGGCAACTGCTGCAACTTTTCAAATTGTTTTTGCATTTGTATAGGTAAGTAGACACACTAGCTGGCTAAACTTGAACCCTATTCAGCTTTCCAAGGTTAGTACTCGTGCAATGGAAGAGAATGGTCATTTTGGTGTTCTGTTGTCTATTCATATTTTCCTTAAGAATCGCTTATTAACGAAAGCTTCTGTCAGTTCCCTGAATGTATTAATGCAGTCGTATGTTTTAATATGCCACAGAACTTATAATTATCAAAAGTGTAGAGTACACCTGATAACTGGTAAGGTTCATTGCCACAGTAACCCATAGTTGTGGTTGTTGTATGAGCAGGGGGCTGAAAGAAGAGAAAATGACTTTTTGGAAATAGGGCTTTAAAATTCACATATTCTGAGAATATTGATCCAGTGTAAAAA
Source organism: Lacerta agilis (assembly GCF_009819535.1). Lineage (NCBI taxonomy): Eukaryota > Metazoa > Chordata > Lepidosauria > Squamata > Lacertidae > Lacerta > Lacerta agilis. The sequence goes on from NC_046312.1 coordinate 48,714,491, forward strand.
GCCCCCTAATCAGAGCTGAACGCTGCAGTAATTCCAGACTGGCTAGATATCCCTGTCTGATTTGCTCAGTCTCTTATGTTATGGCTTTCATAATGAATATCTGCAACCCTGCTGCCTCCTTAAGCTGGTACTTTCGCTTCCTGAATTTCTTGATGACAAACAAATAAGTAACAATTTACATCAACGATAAAGCATCTTATAGTGCCCTAAAAGCTAACAATTTTATTCATTTTCTAGAATCTACTTCATATGTTAGTTTTTAGGGTACCACAAGACTCTTTGCTTTTTAAGTGAATGAGTGTTGTTTTTGTTTTGCTTCCTGTTTATTCAGTTTCTAAGCCAATAAGGATACTTTCAAGTGATCTTTCTTACAGCAATTCTAATCTCAAAGTACAGTACAGCGTGTCTCCACAATACTCTTCTCTGTGGTTCTTAGCAATCATATGACCTGTAAACTGCTTGACTGGGATAGCTATTTCTTACCTCCTCAAAAGTGCTCTCCAGCCAGGACTGAGTAGATGGAGTACTCCATCACAATTCATGTTGATTCTATTGTGCCATCAGCTTGGGTAAAAATCCAAACTGCTCATGCCCTTGAATTCCAGTTGAACCAGGTAGTCTGAACTGGGCTCCTCCTAGAGCAGCAGGAAATAACCTTCTGGGGAGAGAATTTATGGTGGAGGCAGAACCCTTGTACTTCGGAGCTGTCATTTCATGCTCTAGCAATTAACTACTCGGAAGCGCAGGGGAATGAGTGTGTCTTCCCCCTTTCATTGTGGTTTTGTTTGTGTAAGATGTAAATGAGGGGAGATATGTAGAAGCGTCAGCCGCCTAATAGCTTTCCCTAAGCAGCACTGCAGGCTGGAGGAGTACGAGTGAGGCAGCCTGCTGAGGCCTATTGTGATGGGGAAAGCTCAGCAAGAGCAACCTTCAGTTATTTCCATTACAGCCTCCTATTCATCCTCTAGGGAAGGGGGCTTGACTGCTAAAAAGAATTGGTACATTCTTCATTCACAGGGCTAGGCAGATACCTGTGGAGAAATGTGTTCCCCTGCAGATAATATTCAAACAGGGAAGGGGTCCATTCAGGAAAGTGATTCAGTCAGCCATACCCAAACTGCCTTTTATTTCATGCTGAGTAGGGAAGGGAGTGCATTTCTGTCCTATGCACTATAGCTGTACTTTTTGGTAACAAATGTTCCATTGTGATCTCTGCTCCTCTATGCATTTGAGGTATTCTCTTCTATGCGGTTACCCTTCTTGGCTGATGGGGAAACTGGTAGAGGGGCCCTTTTAGGTGGAACCTTTCCTTTCCTCAATGAAGGTTTTGTGTTTCTGAATTTCTTGGCATCACCCCCCCCTTTGCATTTATTTATATAAAATATAAATTATGGATATTTATTTAAACAACCTGTTTATAGAGTGGAAAGGTGATAGTCATGGAGCATAAAGTTAGCAAGGCTGCAGTATGCTTCTAGGTATCAGTTGCTGGGGAGCACTGGCCATAAAGTGGTTCCTATTGGCATCTGGTTGACCACTGTGGGAACAAAACGCTGAACTGACTAAGCCTTTGGTCTACTCTAACCCATCAGGGTTTTTCTTACGTTCTAATATGATACAGACTTTTCTCATCTTTTCCAAGTGATCATTCTTGTGTGATAGCAGCAATATTGTACACATCCTTCTTTAGGTAGTAGGTGGTGTTGCTTCTGTTGTTTGGGAGAACAGTTTCTGTTCCTGAAACTTCATACATTGCTGTTCAGGATAATACTTACTGCTACACTCTTCTGTGTATTACTTTACACCTATTTATTATTGCATGTACCACCTTTCTGCCAAAGCACCCAAGATGGTCTATTATTAAATCTGTATCCTGCCTTTTACTTCAAAGCACCATGAGGTTGGTTGGCTTAGAGTTCTTTACACCAAGTTACCTAGCCCACTTTATTGAGGAGTAGAGAACCTGAACTTAAGTCTCCCATGTTCCAGTCTCTTATCTAGCTCCTATACCATGCCGGATTTTAAAAAGAAGAGAGAGACACAGACCTATAGTTTGACTAGATTAGTGTTAGAAACTGAGATATGAAAGCTGGGATCTAAATGGCACCTTAAACCTACGTTATGGACGCAACAACGGAATGTCTAGGCACACTTTTTTATAACAAGACTACAAAGCTGAAAATAAATGAACTGCAGCTAAAATATTATGTTCATTTTTCAGATGGTCTAGTCCTCCCCCTGCCCACCCTTCTAATATTCTTAAGAGGGTCTCCTCTTCAGTCTTGAGACACTACCTGGAAGTGGGGATGCAGAAAACGGTTTTCCTTTCCTTCCATTCTACAGTTTTAATCTGAAATCATAGGCACAGTACTGTATCCAGAGCTCAGAAACTGCTCGCACTAATGAAATTCGAACATTGACTAGATCTATATCTGTTTGGGAATGGGAAAAATCTCTTCAACATAACCATCAAATTATTATTTTCTCCAAGAAGCCACTGTCATGCACCCAGCTTGCAGAGTTTCATTCATGGGATTTTCCAGAATTCTCCAGCACATTTTTAGTATTAGGCGCATGAGTTGTGAAGCTCATCTAATATTTTTTTTGCATGTATGTTAAATATAATGCAGTAACATAATTGTTCCTAAGTATCTCACAGGAGTTGGACCTGCTGTAAGTAGTTTCCTTGAGCACAGAAAGGTTACATTCTTAGACTGAAAATTTTCTGCATATAAATATGGCAATGTCCTGAATTCTGCCATCTGTCTTCAGCAAGCGATGGAAAAATATGCAGATTTTATTGTGTTTTGACACACACTGAAATGTAGATTCTCAGGACCATGAGTTGCTCTGTCTGAAAACCTCTGAAATTTTTCATCACCGTTTCATAAAAACATGCCTGCATTCAAGAGTGAGCTACTTAATAGAAACCACTTCATATAAAATAATTTGTTTGGCAGTTGTATCTCCTCTACTTTTCATGCCCTCTCATTCATTTGGTTGTTGGATCAGTGGTTGTATGACATCTAAGTTACTTCCATATTCTTCAAATGATGTTTTATAGCCAAACTATTTTGTGCCTTTCCTTTTTTAAAATACAAAGTGGGCCTATTTGTCTAACGTATATGAGACAAATTAACCATTCTGAGTGTTTTTCTGTTGTGAATGGAGTACACCAGGTATCGCCAGCTTTTCTGGACCTGTTAAAGACACAAGAACCCTGTTTTCCTCAATACCAACCCAAACCCAAAGCCTAGCCTGCCATCCTTTAACCACTTACCTGGGAGTAAGCCCATTAAATATGAGGTAGGCGTGTATACTACTGCATTGGGGCTTCTGCTTCCACAGTGGGGCCTCCCCCTTCCTCCCAGCAGTGCTCTCTGTAATTGGCTTGTGGGGGCAAGAGAACTTCCAAAACAGAGAATTGTTCCACCTGGGAAGCTGCAGTGATTGCGTTGGCGGGATGTTCACCATAGCACAGTGTTGAATTCCCTCCTATGTTCTTTGTATAGTACGAGTTAATATTTTTTAATTTGCACAGAGCTTGTTCAGCCTGCTCTCCCCCCCCCCCCATGGAATGCTGTTAGCAGTAGATGTGGAAGTAGTCTGAGAAGAACATTCTTTTGTTTCTACGGAATAAATCTTCCTTTCTTTGGTTTCTGTGGAGACTTAAACAAGTGATCTCAACTCTTTATACTAGACCTGCAGGGATAGAAATGGTTCTTTCTAGCCCTTTGACCATTTTGAAGCCCTCTGCTAGATTCTGCTTTCCAATATTTGCTGATTTTCCCTGCCAGCCACAGTTGCTACCTGCTTGCTGTGAGGTAGGGCAGGGGAGACGACAATTTCAGACAAATAAGGGAAGAGTATCTGTTCACCATTGCAAGCTCCCTCTTCAGAGGAACATCCCTATTACCATTTTAATCTGTACTGATGCTTCCTTCATATGGTGGCTATTAACACTTCAGCTTTTTATGGGTGTGTTTTTGCCAAGTGTTCTGCCTTTCCCTTCAGAAAACTTCCAATTGCCATGGTATCCAGTGACCCATTGCTACAGTTGAATATAACAGTTCATTGTTGTCTTGCTAATTATTTATCAGTGAGACAAGTAGGATCAGAGGAGACTCATTTAGTTTCTGGGTCAGGACGCAGACTTGTGACTTCATTTTTTCAAATTGGCTTTCCTATAGCAATTCATCTTCGGCATTTAGCAGGGCTCTGCTGCACTGCATATCATTTGACCAGGTGATGAATCCTCTTGTATTTGGTACTTGTCAGAGGTACTTGATCTTGTGAAGTGCTTTTCTATGTTGTAGAAATCTTTTTATTCTTTAAATGGCCATGTGAGACGTAATCAAGGCTGTAGTTTTGTGTTTTTCCCCCAGCACTTTGAAAGAGCCATTAATAACCCACTATCTGCAGCCCTGCTGGCTTAAAATTTTAACTGATAAATTGGCAAGTTTGGTGTTTCCCATGTCATAGGTAGGGAGGGAATGGCATTTCACAAGTGGGAAAGGCTGTCTAGAACTTGGTGAGCATGGCAATCTGGCTCTACCTGGCTGCTACTATATAAATTAAATTTGGTACAAAAATGAGATTCGAAGTGGCAAGAGGAGAATCTAATCTACTAGCATTTTTACAGCCAATATGAAATTGTTCCTTGCATTTTTCTAGTGTTTTTCCTCTCCTCTTAAATTTTATTACATTTTTAGTCCATCTCTTGGGAGATTGCTTCCACAGTCTAATACATATCCTGTCAGGAAAATGCTTTTGTGTAATTTGAATGTTCTTTTATTCAGCATACATCTCTCTTCTTTCCTCTCCATGGTGATAAATCCTTCAAAATCTTAGCAATTGTTTTAAAAGTTTATTTTTAACTTAATTGTTTCCTTTTAACTGAGCACCACAATTTTTAGATAATTTGGGGAGGAAAATCTATTTAAGATTAATCTGTTAAGATACCTCTCCCTTTTACTCTAAATGGACTTTCTGATGATTTGGATTTAGATCAGGGGTCCCCAAACTAAGGTCCGCGGGCCGAATACGGCCCACGCAAGCCAACTATCCGGCCCCCGATGACGCCTGCCACCCGCTCTTACCTGCGCGGCATGCTGCCCATCTCCGGGTTGGGGCGGCACCGGAAATAGCTTTTGCGCAAGCGTCATTTCCAGCGCACATGTGGGTCTGCAGAGGCCCATGCGCACAAGCTATTTATGGTGCTACGCTGCACCAGAAATGTGCCGGAAATGACATGTGTGCACAAGCTATTTCCAGTGCCATGCCGGAAAAAGCAAGTGCACGCGTGGATGGGTGCACGCTCCCCCACCCTCATGCCCGCCACGCAATCGGCACCGGAGGAACTGGCCCAAGGCCAGGTAAGCTACCGACCCCTGCTTTAGATGCATAGCAGTTGTATTAATTGGCTAGTTGTATAAATTAGTAGTTTAGATTAATCCTTTTGCTTAAAGAAGGGAACCTGATAACCTAAGAATATTAGAGTGGACTTATCATTGCAGACATTTTGATTTGAATGAAGGGAAGTTACTAACAACAAGAGGGATATTTAAAAAGGGTTGACAAGAGTGTTAGGTCAGTGCAAAAAACAGGTAATTAAAATATTTAATTTGTGGTACTTCTTTTAACTTTATAGTTCAGTCCATTAAGAAGACACTGTATACAGGACTTCCGGTTGAGCGCAGAGCTGCCATCAGTCGCAGGTTTTGCTCGGCTGAGCAAACCTGAGCGCGGCAGGGACGGGGTGTCTTCTTCAGCGCAGAAGACTCCCAAAGAACCCCAAATCGAGAGTTTTGGGGGCTTGGTCATCCGGCGGGTGCCAGAAGGGTGCTCCTCCCTCCCCGGTAAGGCTCTGTTTTGAGCCCCCGAGAGCGAGGGAGTGGAGCCCCGGCGCATCGGACATACCGCTTTCCCTGCCTGCGCGAAGCTGCGGTACTGAGGGGCTACAGCGTTTCAGTTCTTCCAAATAAAGAAAAAATGGACAAATGGACAAATCTGAAGATAAAACTGTGAGTAATTTGATTTGATTTGGCTTCGGAGGGGATTCTAAAAACGGAAGTCAGTCCCTCTCCGCTGAAGATTAAGAGACAGTGCGATTTTGTAGCTGAAGCTATTGTTAATGTGATTGAAACAAACTTTCTGTATGGGTGTATCTAGTTTTAAAAGTGGATTGGATGTATTTTCCTGCTTCCTGGAGGTCCAGACGGCGCGGACACTAACAACATATAAAAAAATGGCGTACTAATGCAGTAAGGATCTACGCAGCAAGTAATAAATTGTTGTGACTAGCAAGTTGAAACTCGATCTTGAGATGACAAAGGGAAAACGGTCCTCACAGTTTGTAAAACAAGCCTTGGAAGTTTTGCAGCAAGTAGCCGTGGGAATCAACAGCATTGGGCAATTGACAGAAGGATTGAAGTCAATTTCACATAAAGAATTGGAGACTGAGAATAATCTGGAGGATTTTATACCAGAACAGAAGGAAAAGGAAGAAGGGAGTACTGACAATGCTGAAAAAGAGGAATTGGAACAGGACACATTAAATGGAGTTTTTATACAAGAAGATTGTGACAATGTTAAAGACTGGATCCAGGAGGACGATAATCAAATGAACTTACATAGGCAGCTGCCATTGGATCGTGAAAAGGCTACAGGACTGCGACTAGATGGACAGTTACAGGACTTTGCTATTTTTGACTCGGCGGGTTTTTCGAAAGGGAGGGTATAGGGTAAAATATTTGAATTTAAAATGATATTGTATCTCACTATGGTTATGACAATTGGATATGGACACTGAGATAACGGATAATGCTTTGAAAGACAAATTCTGGGACCAAAAGGGAGGGAGGAGTACGAGTAATATGGAAATTTTTGGTTAAGATAATGAGAAAATACAGAAGTATTATGAGGCGGAAGTAGAGAAATGTTAAATAGAAAAAATGATGAGATGGATTTTAAATTAGAGTTAAAGTTAAAAAAATCTGGAATTATGTGATAATTTGGAAATCAGTAAGGGGGGGGAATGAGGAAGTCACTTTAAGAAGCAATGATGGGAATTTAACTAACTGACCTAGGAAGAGGGTCAGCTCTACGATATGATTTGGAAAATATGTGGTTAAATGTGAAATGATTTTTGTTACCTCTGTGAGAGGGGGGTTTTATATTTGTTGTTCCCCTTGGTGGGAGAGGGGGGAGTCTGGAGTGTTTAACCATGTATTGTATTGTATTGTTTTTGGCTTTTTAATTGGAAAATCTTATAAATTCTTAATTTAAAAAAAAAGAAGAGGAAGACACTGTATACAGAAGACACAATACAGAGGTCAACTACAGAATGCACATTTAATGCAACAAAGTTATTTTTTTATTTTAAACGTTTCAAAAGGAAATCAAATATAAAATGCACATTTGATACTGAATAATTGGCAAGAGAATAAAGTATTATAAACATAGAATATATCTGCTGCTGTTGCTGCCAGTCCTGCCAACGGTGGTTCTTGACAGGTTCATTTATAGGTATTTAATGAAAGTTAAATACCTATAAGAGTGGTGACAGTAATACTGGGCCCAGGGCAGAACGTTGTAACAAACTGCCACACATCCAGCTGTTTTCTTGAAAAGAGCTGAACATGGAAGTGTGATTTAATTCTAAAGAGATATTTTTTTAAAAAAATAAACTTGCTGGAAAAACTGGTTAAGAACTTCCATGAATATCTCATTATTTTAGCTATTTATAGAGCCCTCTATAAAAAGCAGGCAATTTTTGAATAGCTTCAGTTTTCTGAGCTGCAGAACACTGGTTTTAACAACATCAACAATAACAGAAGAAGAAGAAGAAGAAGAAGAAGAAAGGAGGGAAAGTGGGGAATATTGATGAAAACTCAGAAGTTCCTGGCAGTCTGTGGTACAAATTAAGTATGAAAGGGGAAGTGGAGAAGAAATAGCAGGAGCGGAGTAAAAATACTTTGAAGCATGTTGCAGCAGGAGGAAAATATAAAAGAAAAAGCTTTCATTGTTTTGATCATCCTCTGGATCAGCAACTTCTGCCTGAGATGAAGAGAATGAGGCACAGTATCTTCAGAACCTGTGAGCACGATTCAACTAATGAGTCCAATAAGCAAAAGTCCTGCTCCAGGATTTCTGTTTGCACAATGGGGCTTTCCCCTATCTCCTCCACTGAGCCCCATGAAATTGGCTCTCATGGGGTTGGAAGAACCCCTGGAACACCTTGGGGCCGGGGAGAGCAAGGATAATTTTTTTCTGGAAAGCTGAAATGCTTACCTCAACAAAACGATTGTCATATTGTGATGTTGAATTCCTTCCTGTATTTTGACTTAGCATAAGGAAAGCTGAACTATACAAGTCCCTACCACAAGGTAATCCTATGAGGAGAAAAATAGCAATTTCCAAATATGCAAGTTCGACCTCAGTCAGCCATAATTTTGTGACTGGTTCACTCTATGGATGGCCATGTTGTTGTTACTGGTGGGCATCAGTAATTTTCAGTGTTCTCAAGTGAGCCCTGGGGATAGAAAGTTTTGAGAACCTCTGCTTGGTCCCTAAGGGATCCTTCTCTGCCTACATTCTCCAAGACTATTTATCCTTATTATTTCTCTTTCCTGCTTTTGGTACCCTGACCTTGAGTGGCCTTTTTTTAAATGTCAAAACTCCAGATAGTTGCTGGTTTTCCTGTTCTTCTATGTCTATTGGGATTTTTTTTTTCCAGGGATTTGAATTTTACCCTATTACTTGGGGAAACCTGATGGCTATCTTTACAGTAGATTCCTGCCCTCGGGTATTACTTGATTCAGATGAATTCTCAGTTTCTATGCCCTGGGTTACAGCTGACATTGGGCAGGAAAACCCCTAAGATTCCTATCCTGTAGCATCTTTTTCTGTTCTTGGGAATACCTTCAAAATATTGCAGTATACTATGTCCTGTTAATTGCCATTTTGCTGCTAAATTGCCTTTGCAAGCTTACATAAGTAATTTATTCAATGTTTGTATATGCTGCGATCCCATATACATTCCCTTTAGGGTAACAGGTCCATTGAACTCTGTCAGAGTAAAAATTAAGCTATTAAATTTACTATAGCACTTTAAAAACTTGTGATGCATTGTTTTGTCTTTGCACTGCAATCATAACATCTGCTTTCCTTGCCCTCTCTTGGCAGCATTGATACGCTACATAAATGCCATCTACCAATCTTGAGCAGTTGAAAGGTTCTTGAGTTTTATTTTCTGAAGGGGCTGAACTAACCTTGAGCTGGCAACATAGCAACACCAGCCTCTCCATTTCCTTTTATTGTTGTTGTTAAATGCTGAATGTTTTCATACTGTCAGGAAACCCCCCTCCCCGCGGCTGGTAGGGTCGCGGGAGCGTTTACAGTATAGAGAACCCCCTAAGCTGATCACCAGTTCGTCCTCCCCCGACAGCACCAGAAGTGACCATTCCTCCAGCGGGGAGGGGGAGTTAGAGGCAGGAAGGCGGTGCAGGGGCTCTGAAAGGATGACAGAGCCTGAGCACCAGAGAGATAGCGGGGAACGGGGTCAGGTTCTCATGCTCCGGGGGCGCAGACGGGAAGGACGTGGCAGGGGGAGGCGGGGATTTAGAATCCCGCGCCTCTTTTGCTGGACAAAGAACAGGAAGAGCTCATTCCTGGACACTGCTGAGTGATGGGAAGGACGTTTGATCTTTTGCTCCACTTTACATAGCGGTGCACAATAAAGAACTTGTTTTTAGAAGTTCTGTGTCTGGCGCTTTACTCATGAGCAACCACTGAACGTCCTTACACATACCATAGAACCACTCAGACAGGCATAAGGATATTGAAACTGCTTTGCTGGATCAGAATAGCATTCCACCTTCCAGCAGTGATCACCCAGTTGCTAGGGGAAAGGCAGTGGTGAGCAGCTAACTTGAGTGTCACTTTAAGAAGGTGCACTAAGGCACCACTAGCTGGTGGTGGCTGAGAAATGTACAGCTATCCTTTCACACAACAGGACAATAGCATTGCTGTATTATATGAACACTAAGTAAGAACTAACTTGTTGAATCCTGTGTATGAACCTTGTATGAATGAATCACTTAAGACTCAACATAGCTGGGGGGGGGGCGGGAAGACAGAAGGGGAAGAGTAGGCATTCACATCCAGAAAGGATGACATTTTCTGCCTCTTTGAGCAAGGAAGGACCTAGACAATACCCACCTGGCGGTGCTCTAGTTGCCTCTCAGAAACACTCTTCAGAGGAGTACCAATGCCACCATCTTTCACTGGGGTGTCTCTTAGGCACGGGAGAATCAAAATGAAATGTTAATCTTTGAATTAAATAGAATAGGAGCCTTTAAAATTTTAGTAGTGGGCTCCTGAAACATACCAGGGTAAAGTGTTAGGAAGAGATTTGTGTAGGTTTAGTGTTAAACTGTATGGCATATGGCATGCATGTCTTCCTTGCAGGTGCTCTTAAATCAGGGGTCAGCAACCTTTTTCAGCTGTGGGCCAATCCACCATCCCTCAGACCATGTGGTGGGCCAGACTATTTTTTTTTGGGGGGGGGGATGAATGAATTCCTATGCCCCACAAATAACCCAGAGATGCATTTTAAATAAAAGCACACATTCTACTCATGTAAAAACATGCTGATTCCCGGACCGTTCGCGGGCCAGATTGAGAAGGTAATTAGGCCACATCCGGCCCACGGGCCTTATGTTGCCTACCCCTGTCTTAAATGGTGGTGCACAATTGGTTTGCTGCTTAATGAGATGGAGATGTCTTGGAATGGGAAGCATGAACAGTAACTTGTTTTTTTCTCTGTAAGCCTGTGGAGCCTTAGCTATCTATGTAAGGTGTTGGAGTAAAAGTGCATTTTATAGAACCCATCCTCATTCAAAGCAATATGTGGAGGCAACTAAATTCTGATACTGTATGTTCAGGATGTACAAGTGTCTCTCCTGTCTCTCCTCAGTTTTAATATTTTATTCAGGAAAATTGCTAAAATAGGAATATTGGTCCATATTATTATGGTGGGAATAGTGGATTATTCCACAGTTTGTCCTACTTCCTGCTCACATGTGAGGCATGAGTGAGATCAGTGTATTAAATTGGTGACCTTTACTGTAGTGCAGTAGAAATGGCTTAGAAGAGTTCTCATGTCTTAACCTGGCAATGTGGAATCTGTAATTAACATATTCTTTATTCCACCTTAAGGGACAACGGAGACAGATCAAGACATCGAGCTCCTCGGAATGCCCGCATGTCTGCTCCATCCCTTGGGCGCTTTGTCCCCAGGTAAGACCTGCACATGTGGCATGCATTAACCCTGGTCTCAGTGGTTTGGTAGTATTTTTCATGGATTCTGTCTCCCCTTTTAGGCGTTTCTTGCTGCCAGAGTACTTGCCTTATGCTGGGATTTTCCATGAGCGGGGACAGCCTGGTTTGGCCACTCATTCCTCTGTTAACAGGGTTTTGGCAGGTAAGGATCTCCTGCTCTTCTTTTTTTGAATATGATACTTACCGGTATATAGGTGAGCTAGGATGGGTATGAAAATCAAAACTGACCTGGCTACAATCTACAAATGCAAAGATAGACTCCAGAGTGACTGTATTATCCATGTGTGCACATTTTTCGTCGTTACTGATAGCACATTCTTTTGGAAAGAAAGCTGCATGCAGGGAAATCCTAGAATTGAATTCAAGAACAAGGATAGGCAGATTGTTTTTTGAAAACTTCTTTTCAAAAGCATAAGTGTTTCTGTTTCTTTTTCTCTTAAAATTAACATTCTGACAAGCTAATGATCAGTTTGCTGCAGGTCCCTCTAATTCAATTATAGGGTGCCTTGTTCATGTTCTGGGCTGTAAAACTTCTCAAGAGCAGTTCAGATTCAATTAGGATCCTAATAGGTGCATATTAAACCTTTGGCAATATATACGAATAGCGCACAGCCAACTAGAAAGTATGTTGTGTGTGAGTAGGTAGAAGGTAGATAAAATGAGATTTTTTGTGATGACAGAATTTCTATAGAGGTGGCTCATGGACCTTGAATTTGGTATTTGTTAGTACCTAATGCAAGAATGATCTAATGTTTGTCTAAATTAATCCTATAGCAATGTGCTCTTGAATTTTAAAGGGTGCTGTAGTAAGCTAAATAAGCATATTCTTTTTGAGGGACTTTATTGCCTTATTGAGCTCTTGGAGATCCTCTAACATAGAGATGGCCAACATAATGTCCTTCAGATGTTGTTGGACTACAATTCCCATCATCCTTGATGACTAGGTCTGATGGGAGTTGTAGGCTAACAACATACGGAAGGCTGCCACTATTGTAATGTATTTATTCTGTTGCATTCTGATGAAAAGGTATAGAGCTGTTCTATTTTTTGTGTATGCAGTTAGTAAAAGAAGACTGTAACCACTGGCGAACGGAGCCGCAAATGTGAGGGCACCCCCCGGGGTGGGGTGTCGCTCCGTAGCACGCATGCGTCATGCATCGTGACAACATGGCGCATGCGCCATGGCGCACGGATGGACTGTGCATGTGCGGGATGGCACACATGCGCAGTCCGTCTGTGCTGCTGTTTGCGCTCAGCAGCCTTACGAGTTGCCGCTCACTCGGCAGCTCGTAAGGTTGCTGCGCGTGACAGCAGCATGGACAGAGTGCGCATGTGCGGCATTCCGTACATGCGCAGTCCAGCCGTGCTGCTGCTCCCGCGGCAACCTTACAAGCCGCTGAGTGAGGCTTCTTTACCGGGCGGTGGGGCTCAGCTTGGGAGTCGCAGGGGGGGCGCCAAGTGTCACCCCCCTCCAGGATGGCACTCTGGGCACACCGCCACCAACGCACCCACCTTGCTGTGCCCCTGACTAATAACCAAGAGCATAATGTCTGTGAATAGGTATGCCAAATAAGATCTGGGCACATATTTATAATGATAATAATACTGTTGTCCACTTACTAATAATGCGTTCCTAACCTCACTTATGTGGGAGTAAGACCTATTGAATAGGAGTAGACATGACTAGGGGAAATTTTGCTTTGTCTTATCTGGTAAATTAAACTTCTGGGGATAGGGGGAGGGCCATTCCATCCACCCCACAATTTCAGATTCCATATGGCTCAAAAATTCTTGAGAGGCTCTTTGTTTGACTGGCATTGTTCTTTAGTCATTAAAGTTCTTGTTTCAAGTCTTTTGCTATTCCAGACTGAGGGTAGGAGTCTCCCTCTACCAGATAAGGGCACATTTAACATTTTCCCTCCTCTTTGCTGAGGAGTGATCTTGTCGCTTTGCTCATCTGTGGAAAGGAGACTTTACCAGGTATGATACAATATCCCCATTTCTTACATTTTTCTTGCAACACTTTAAGGTTGCTAAGCACCTCTTTGCTAGTGCTTGTTGCCTTTCGACAAGATGCATCCTTTCCCTATTCTGGTTTTCTGTGTGGGATTTTGTTGTAGGAATATGGAAATAGCTCACCAGGAGATGATGATAATTTGCTGCCAGGCAACGCTGCTGAATCCCCCCCCCCCCCGCTCTGCTTAGCTGGAGACATCTGCTTCTGCTCCCTGTTAAGAATCTTTCAGCTGCTTGTGGTGATAACAAGAAATGTTAGCTAGTTTTGAGGGTGAAAGGCAGATTCTTCTAGCTGCTAGTAGAAGTCTCCTTTCATGTTACTTTGATGGAGTGTACTTATACTTGTTGATATCTTTGAACCTAGGCATTGGATACAAGTAAATATTTGGCACCCCAGAAAGGCATTTTGGGAACCTCCCCATCAGAACGAGATAACATTTGAATTGCCTTACCTACCAACAGTGCTAGGCATGTAAATACCATTACTTTTTTAAAAAAAATACACTCTGATTTTCTAGGTACTTTATTGTTGTTTCCTTATGTGATCACTACAGTAGAGATTGACACTGAACTAAGTTCACATTTGAATTACCGAGCTATGGCAACACTGTTCATACTCGCTTTAATATCCTGTAGTCAGCAATGGGATGACTGAGGGATCATAGATTGAAGCTGAATTCGGATAGCACAAGTATTCTTGGGTGGAACTATACCTGCAGGTATAGGGCAGTATATAAATTCAATAAATAATACAGTGGTACCTTGGTTCATGAACTTCATCCTTTCTGGAAGTCTGTTCTGAAACCAAAGTCGTTCTTAAACCAAGGCGCGGTTTCCCTAATGAGGCCTCCTGCTGCCGGTGCCCTTCCACCATTCGGCTTCTGTTCATCTTCCGGGGCAAAGTTAGCTAACCAGAACACCTGCTTACGGTTTTGCGGAATTCGTTCACCGAATAGTTTATTAACAGGGCTGTTCGTAGACCACTGTAATAAGGTTGAAGCAGTTTTTCAGAAAGGAGTCTCACCCCTGTGATATCAGAGACCTCTTGTCAGGCACCTCCTAAAGGGCCACCACTAATGTCAGTCCTGTCAGTAAAGAGCCTCCTCTTGGGGAGGCACCTGAGGGTAAGCTGACTACTGAATCAGTATCTTTGTCGCCAGGGACACGAGAGAGGCTGGTGCAAACAAATCTCCCAGGCCCAGCCCACTAGCAAAAGTGTCCATTTGCCTAGACCAGAGATGCCTGTTGTTTGCCATGCTATGGCTTGTACCCACCACACTCTTCAAAAGGAAGAGACAGGGACTATGCAGGCAATATTCTATCCAATCAAATTGTGATGCATCCTACACCATTTAACCATTAGCACCACCAGTTCCTCCTTGCAAACCACAGCCTCTTCTCACAGACAAGAGCAGGAGAGCTTTTGTGTAATATCACAGTTGATGCTAAGCATATGACAAAATATATATCATTTAACAGCAACAAGAAGAGTCTTACCAAATTGCACCTCTTCTTTTAGTTTACATCTCTAAACTGGGAGAGTGTGTGTCACAATTTGCTCCAGCCTGCAAAAAAACAATTTGTGAAACTTATCAAATGCCAAAAAATTAATGTGTCTAATTTTTTTTGGCCCAGGCCAGATATCCCTCTTAGGCCCCCACCCCCTGAATGGCACTGTGTCTGCCTACCTGGCAACTAAGAGTGCTATTAGAGGTCTTTCTCTGGGTGCCCTTTCCAGTAATATTTAGGTTAGGTGATGGCTATCAGAAGGGCCTTTTTTTGGTATCCCATATATGGAAGGTGACATCTGCCTTCCACCTTCTCTATTATGCTTCAGAAGCCAGACAAACCTTGTCCTGATGCTCTGGGCTTTTTGTAGCTGATTTATATTCAGTTATGTTCTCACGATATCTGTATGCTTGTTTTGGCTTAATAGTTTGGTTTTTGGCTTTGGGGATTATTTAACTGCAATTTTCTTTGTTTGATGCAGTGGTGTACTTTTTATTTTATCTACTGGTTTATCCCTTCAGTAATGGTTTTGATATTTTTTATTTATTGTGCTCATGTCATATATGGTGAAAAAGCTCATTTGCATATTCAAACCAGGATTTGGAGATCATCTGAATACAGCAACTGTGGTCTGTAAGAAATGATTTCTTGTTAGGGAATTCTGCATCTGTACATGGCTCTTTAATTGATTATCCACTCACTTTTTATGTAAGCTACTCATTCAAGTGAATGAATTGTGATACATTTCACCCCAGTAGGAATTTGAACTGCTGTTTAAACGCTTTAGGTAAATGGACAATTAGTGGTGGTATGCTGGCTGTATTCTGGCTGTTGCTTCAGTAATTAACCCAATTACCTTTAACTTTTTTCTTTAATGATGAAAGTGAGCATGTTAACAAGCTGGTTTAGTTGCCTTGGAAACCATATTCCAAGTAGCTGCTCAGACTTTCTCAGTGTACTGGAATGACACTTCTTCTGCTTTCAACCCTTTTAATACTAAATTTTCTCCCTTCAGTTGGGTCTCTGGTAAGATGGATTTTATGTTAGAATCTCCTAGGCTCTATTACCCAGAGCCAGTATCTCTGGTACTATTAGTTG
Organism: Lacerta agilis; assembly: GCF_009819535.1. NCBI lineage: Eukaryota > Metazoa > Chordata > Lepidosauria > Squamata > Lacertidae > Lacerta > Lacerta agilis. Next base: position 48,730,457 of record NC_046312.1, read on the forward strand.
GACAGCAAAACCAGTATGTGGCATTTTGTTGAGCATTTCACCTAGTTTTGCTAAGATGGTGTTTAATTAATGAATGACAAATGTAATAGGCCACATGTACCCTTATATGTGATGGCTTGTACCCACCACACTCTTCAAAAGGAATTCTTATTGCAAGTTCCTGCCTTTCCTCTCTTTTGTTTCTCTGATGTCATCTTGACTTGTTGGGACTTTCATCGTAGTGTTATAAAACAGGGCTATCCATCACTTTTAAAATTCTAAACCTGTTCTATGTTGATATCTGTGTACCAAGCCTATTGTAAGACAGGTTTTTTTTACAAATGAAATAATTGATGTAATGTATTTGATACTTCTGCTGTCTCAGATGACCTCTTCTAAGCAGTAAATACAAGCTGACACTTGAAACATCTTCTATTAAATAAGGTGGTTGTAGTCCATGGCGCAGGTAGGCCAGTTGGCATACTTAACTTTAACCATCTGCTGTGCTGGGGGCAGAATCACACAGGATGCCAAAAGTGAATTGACAGATCATCTGCATATTCATTAATGCACTGAGACTCATTGAGTGAATGCATAAACTTTAAGTGTTGAGTTAAATCCATAATAAACTGGCCCGTTCCCATGGTTTATAGTAGAGCATAGCCAACTTTTACTTGCATCAATGTATGGTGGACAAAAACAGGATCTGGAGAACAGTAAGTGGTAAAACTAAAGATGCACGTTACAGTATTTAAAGTGATGTCTGAACCCAGCTTGTGTCTTAAATGTGCTGATGTTCCTGTTTCCCTGTTCTCCATTTTGATCTTTGCATGCTGGAGATTACTGCAACAGTATGGAGGGTAGTCTTTTGAGCAGTGCTGGTTTGTATTCAGAAGGATACACCAAAAGAGTATAGGAATATGCAAATGTTTTTAGCATGCCTGTGTCTCCTTTTACATGGGAGGAGATATTCTGTGACAGCATGTCTCTGTCACTGTAGAGAGGAGAATGTTAGGAAATTATTAGCTTTCTGTTTGGTAATTATCACTATCATATGGGGAAGTGGGTACTGGCATCATGATTACATTGCTAATGACAGATCAGAGGATGTCATTTCACTGCTTTTTCAGTCTATGAATATAGACCTTTGGCCTTCATGTTTACTTATTCAAGAATTTTATTACTAGGAGTTAAGAGAGACTTTTTTTGAAAGATCTAAGCAAGGCCAAGTTGGTCAAAAGGCTTTTGAGGTGCTGCAGGCAGCTTTCTTCAGTGAATAGTTTTATTTGAATTATTATAGCTGCTTGTTGAGCTTTTTTTCAGATGACACTAGTTTAGTTTGAAGTCCAGAACTAAAGTATAGTAACTGGCAGAAGCTAGCTGAATGGCAAGGCTGCTTCACTGGAAATAAATACCTGAAGAGTGAGTAAACCGGTTGATCTTTTACTGTGTGTTGCTACTTCTGCTATTTGAGCCAGTAGTTCCTCCAAGTTCGTCTCATTTTGTTTTCTTAATAGGGACCTAATGATATGTTGAAGGCAGCCCTGACCACCAACTCACCCGTCCCTGTCTTACTAAGTGTCTTATGGAAGTTTTAAAATGCTTCCACTCAAGACTCAGTCCCAACTTTACTCTGAGAAAAAGATAGGCAGTTGCTTGGTTTTGTTAGCTGTTTTATATTTTTAAAAGTTGACAGTGTTGTCATTTCTGTGGACTAGATATAGCAGGTGGGTATTTCTCTGTACTTTCATATTCTACAATTGGTTCTGAGGAAAGGGGCTGAGGTGAGAGTCAGGAGCCTGTTTGGAAGAGAATATAGCTTACAGGCCCCATTCTAATTAGCATCCTTCCTCCTGATCTTTACATTGCTTGCTATTGTGACTTGGGGCTTATGCCAAGCAAGTATTATTTAATAATTCTCTTTGATGTCTTATGAAAGAAACTAACGAGCAAGGCCTAATTATGGAGAACCTTTTGTTTTTCAATTTTAGGCTGGTGTAAACATAACTCTGGCTCTCGGGTTTCTGTTTTGCTAACTATGGTAAGCAATCTCTAGAATGTGTCATCTGAACTATTCTGGATAGTGGTCATGATGTGCATGTTTTTTATTTCACCATCTGTCACCAAATATGTGGTGTACTGTGGGCAAGCTAGGGTTTACAACTCCACCATTATAGTTCCCCATGGACCAGAGCATGCCAGGCACTCCTGTCTTCCACTGCCTCCCGCAGTTTGGTCAGACTCATGTTGGTAGCTTCAAGAACTTTTCCAGGGAGTCTTCTCTTCTCATGAGGTGGCCAAAGTATTGGAGCCTCAGCTTCAGGATCTGTCCTTCCAGTGAGCACTCAGGGCTGATTTCCTCAAGAATGGATAAGTTTGATCTTCTTGCAGTCCATGGGACTCTCGAGTCTCCTTCAGCACCATAATTCAGAAGCATCAATTCTTCGGTGATCAGCCTTCTTTATGGTCCAGCTCTTCTCATCTAATTTAGGCCTAATGTTTCTTGTTCATGGATCTGCTGAGTGAGAGTGAGAGACTTCACCAGGTTGTTTTTGTTTTGTTTCAAATAATCATAGAATAGTAGAGTGGGAAGTTTTTATTTTACAAGGTTTGAACCCACTGCATAGCATTTGTTTGAGAGTGGTATACAATATAACACTATGATTCATTACAATCAAAACATGACCAGTTAAAAACAGCAGAAAAGGCAGAATAAATAGCATCTAGTGAAACCAATTTACAGGTACATGTCAAAAGATCAAAGGCAGTACTACTACAGCTGTTTGGATTGCCACTTAAATTAAAATACAAACACTCTGTTAGGCTTTGCAATAGTTATGTTAGCGGGGAAACAATTTTTGGGAACCTTGGATCACAAGTTTGACCTGGAGGAACGGATGCAACTTAGGAAGGGTGCTGCAGACCGATTAAGAGGCCTGCCAGGCTGGAGGTTCCCCATGTTTGGCCTAGAGGTTGCTCAGTATCAACATAGCGAAAAAGTCACAGCCAGAGCTCTGCCTTGTTACAGGTTTTAAAAGTGGAGCTTCCAGAGTTTTGTTCTCTGTGATTGTGTAAATAGGGAGCTGCGCAGAACAACCTCTAACATGATACTGATATCAAGTTAAGAGAGGCTGATCAAGTGTTGTAAAGACTGAAAGGTATTTGTGATCAAAGGGTTGCATTATTCTACTGCTTCACTATCTTGCCAAAAATGCATCTTTCTAGTTTTCAGTAAGCTGGAAGGGATGTGTATTTGCAGCATTGCTCCAATCTTTGTGGGCGATGAAGCCCCTTGGGACTTTGTGTCTCTTTGTAGGCGTTAAAGCTCAGTTAGTCAGCCATAAAAGTACTTTCTCACATTTTGTAGGATCTTTTAAGAGGGCATTACCCGCAGCACACAGTTTTTGCACGGAGAAAAATAATGACTAATGCAAATCCCCTTGAAACTATGCATGAGTTTGTGATGACCCCCCCCCCCCCCCGTGGCTTGCATTGCTGCCAGTAGTACCATAGATGGGCAGTTGAAAAAGCATTAAAAAAACTTTTTTCATGCAAAATCGAAGCTGGAAGGCTAGCATAAAGATAAAGGTATACCCCACTCCATCAAAGTTGGAAGGCACTCCTATTTTATTCACACACACAATGTATCCTTTCTAAGTATGAATGCTCTCAGGATGACCTTATGACCAGGGAATTTGTACATTTTATAACTTTATTTTAAAATGTATGGAAGCCTGTATTGAATATTTTGTGCAAATATTGTTATTCATTTCTGTTCCTTGAGCAGACTGTGAATACATACCGGTAACTCAAAGATGATGAGCAAAGGGTAGGATCATAGTTGATCAATGCAGTGAAGCTTCACATTGATCACACCCTTATTTCTTTGTTTTACAGAGCCCATAATCAGGTTTAGGGAAGCTTTTTGTTAAACAGAAATGAAGATCATAAGGATTTGATTAGGCCCTGAACAATGCTGCATGTATAAGCCATTGATCTCATAAACTATTTTTTTTTAATTAAATGATCTTAAAACACATTCTTTTGTGTTTATTTCTGCCATCACATGTGATTCCCCTTGTAGCTGTATCCTTTTCATGTGTTCACACGGAAAGACTTTAGGTTGGTAGTATATGGATCCTTAGAGTCCGGCTGTAGGTAAGACAACTGCTCCATAAATACCTGAGGCTAACAAGATTATTTAGGGCACGAACATGCAGAACTAGCTCCAGGATAGTATGTAGTCCTACCTCCTAGACCAAAAGGGTTAACAGCCTCCAGCATTTCTTTAAGGGCGATATGCCTGCTTTTGAACAGCCCTGTTCATCCTGACTTGCAGGCGTATAACCCACAATTGTGCTGGGAGACCAGACCTTGTACTGGGAGAAATACATTTTAGTATGTACAACAAATTGGTCTTCAGCAAAAGGATACCTACCATCTTGCATGGATCCACTCCATTTCTAATTGCTACAAATTCCTTGGACCTTCTAGCCAGCACAGAGTGCTGTAGGGAATGGTGGAATCTTGGATAAGGAAAAAAGCAGTGGGAGAAATGCCTGCTGGTTTCTTCTTCTTTAAATTGCAATGTAAATGATTGCCTGTTTGAACAGAGCTGGCCCACCCATGATGCAGCTTGAAGTGCCCATCTCAGGCTGACTCAGGTGCTAGAAGTGCTACGGGGAAGTGCTTCATCATTTGGTGGAGTGCCCTGGCTCCTGCCAAGAATGACAGGAACCAGGGTGCTTTTATGCACCAGTTGCTGCTCACCTGCAACTGGGGGTGGGGTGGAGAGCTGATGAGCAACCATTGGAGGAAACCCCCAGCTCCTGCCAACATTAGCGAGAACTGGAGCACCATGGTTTCAGAAGGCAGGGCCAGTAGGCAGCAGTTCCTATTTTACTCAGGTGATGAAATGGAACAGGCTGTCCCTGTGTCTGAGGCTGCTGGGAACTCTTCTCACTATAAGTCAACACAAAATAAAAAATAAAAAATCCTTCCAGTAGCACCTTAGAGACCAGCTAAGTTTGTTCTTGGTATGAGCTTTCGTGTGCATGCACACTTCTTCATCCTTAACAGGTAGATTGGTGCATACTTGCCACTGAGTTTTGCTGTTGCTTTGCTGCTGCTGCTGCTGCTGCTGCTACCATTACTGTGTGTCCTGACTCTAGTTTGGTTGGACTCTAGTTTGGGAGCTGCAATGAATACATGATCTGAAAAGTCTTCTGATAATTCACAATCAAATATTATCCTTGTGAAGAGAATTCCATGTGTAGAAGAGCATTAATACACTGTTTCCTGGTTTCTTCCATGCTGTGTGTGGACATCTGAATAAATGATGAATAAACAATGTTTAACATCCTCCCAAATTAGCTGGCCGGCCTCTAAATGTTCTCCTGTACGCAGATGATGCCGCACTTTTGGCTAGATCTCCGATTGGGTTGAGGAGAATGTTAGTAGCACTCTATGAATACTGTGTACAACATGAGCTGCAACTCAATTATGCTAAGACTAAGGTTATGGTTTGCTCTGCTCGACCAAAATTGCTCTCGTGGTTGATGAATGGTGTTACACTGGAACAGGTTAACAGCTTTAAATATTTGGGCCAAGTAATCCGATCATATAGGTCCTTTGTGGCTCATAAAGAGTATATATTTGCTAATGCCTCTAAATCAACTATGATGATCAGATCTTTATATGCTAAGAACCAGGCCCAATCTGTGAAAGTTGCCTTGAGGCTCTTTCAAATGAAAGTTCTTCCTCTTATGTTGGCGGGCATATTCCTGGGAACATGTAGGGACTTTCTTAGATTGGAAGCTGTCCAAACTCGATTTCTCAGAGCTATTCTCAGGATTCCCCCGTCTATAGTGGGTGCAGTCATAAGATTAGAGGTGGGTTGGCAAGCCTTTCGATATGTGGCCCTAAAGACCAAGCTGTGGCTATGGCTTAAACTTTGTTTTAACCCGGTAGGCATGGCACCCCTGATACTGAGGGATGATTTCCAATCCTCGTGGGAAAAAGAGATTTTAAACGATGTGCAGACTTGTGGACTGTCACAGCTCTTTCTGGAGTCTATGACATTCACTCATGCCAAAGCTGTGATCTCTCAAAGACTGAGGGACATTGCAAGACAAGAGGACATTGCTTGTGTGAAACCAGGGATGTTTTTGGGGGAGCAGATCTTTCGGAATTCACCAGCCCCTTACCTGGTGGAAATCCAATATGTGGAATATCGCAGACTCCTCACAGCAGCAAGGTTAAACGTCCTGGAAACAGCGGTCTTGTTGGGAAGATACAAGGGAGTCCCATATGCTCTGAGAGTCTGTCCCTGTGCCTTGGGAATGGTTGAGTCAACCGAACACATTCTCCTGACCTGTCCATTTTATGTAGACCTTAGACAAAAACTGATAGCTCCACTCTTAGGCCACCTTAGCCTGGTAGATGGTGAATGTCAGGTTTCACTTTTGGTGAATAATTTTACTGGTACCACAACCTTTGAGGTGGCCAAATTTCTTTTTTTTTGGCCCTTAAACGTCGTAAGGTTAAAATTGATAGTATCAATATGGGTCTTTATGTATAATCTACTTTTAGTGTATGTTTTAGTGTAAACCCCTCTGAGTTGTCTCAGGTTTTAAAATTTGTATGGATAATGATTGTGTTCTGACTGACGGTCGAATAAATTGTTATTGTTTTGAATAAATGATTTTTATTTTATTTTATTCCACGTGCACCATGTAGCTGTTGGCAGGGCCCAGGGAGCTTTTGACAGTTGGAAGCAGACCCTATATGGGTGTGTGTGTTTGCTTCATGCGGATAACCAGCCATATCTTCAACTTTTTATTTTTCTATTGTTTCCTTATGGTACTCCATGTGACAATGTCTTATTTGTTTTCATGCTTGAGTTGCTATGCTTTTTATTTGTGTTGGATGTTTGCTTTACCTTTGTCTCTTCAATAAGTTCTCTCCTTACATAGTGCTTTTTTAGGGGTGGGTGGGTAATCTGCAGTCTCTAATACCTGATTGACTCCTTCCTTCCTTCCTTCCTGTTCTACCAAGTCAACAGGCTTAGCAGTCTTTTCTTTAATCTGCTGTTGTTCCTACTTTATTTTAACTTGGTTTCTTTTGGAATTGCCAAGAGTGCAAAAGATATACTTGTGGTCAGGCTGACACCCTATATGCATTGGGCCCTCTGACTCACTTGCAAAAGAAGACACAGATTTACATAAAATTTGCATATGTTTTGTGTCATTATACAAACTTGTATTCTCTTTTGCAGGTGGAGAGGAGGGTCCACCACATACAAACTGCATCAGTGTCCTTAGACTTTTAGAATGAGCAGGTTGCTTGGTGGCCCTAAATCTGTAGTTTCTTGGCCCGTGAAAAGTTAATTTATTTTTCTTTTTTATGTTGCTCTGTACTTTCTATTATAAACTACTATGGAATTTATAGTCAGTTATCTTGATGGATGTAGCTGTTGTAAACATTTTTTTTCCTTACTAACAGTAGTAGCTCATTTCTTTTCCTGTCAAAATTTCTTACTATTTCCTGTTAGCAACTTGTTTAAAGAAAAATGTTGCTGTTATGCTGGATAGCCACTTTGTGGTCAGTTCTGCTTAGTGGTGTTTTGAAATATGTTGAACTAATTCAAGTTGGATTAAGGTCAACTCTGCCCTAAAAAGAAATTCAACTTACTTGAAATATGCTTTTTTTTCCTGCCAAGGGCCAAAAGCTGAGCAGCTCCTCTGTATTTTGCCCTAAGCTGAGGTTTGATTTATGACTTGCCTGAGACATATTTTTCAACTTCATGACTTAAACAAGCAAACAAACAAAAAAAACCCAAACCCAACCCCTGGATCATGATCTGATATACCGGTAGATAGGCACTCTTAAACTTACTGACTTCCAATGGACTTAAGTCTGTTTGAGATTGTGGTCATAATATATAAAGAGATAACATACTTCTCTCCTGGCTTGTGTATCTATTATTCAATTATGTTAAATCATGATGAGTTGGAACAGGTATGGACTGACATTCTGCTGAGCCACTAGCATAAGCAGATATTTGATAAATTAACCATTTAACTAGGTACCAACATGTAATTCTACCTGATGTCCCGAACTGTACATCTAAGCACTTTAACTCGCTGGATTTTCTGCCTCTTAAGTAGCTTTCCTTTCCTTTTGTATTAGTATAAATTTCATATCACAGATGGCACCAATATTTATTCAGGGCCTTCCCACAGATCTTCATCCTTCAATCTTATTTTTATTTTTAATGCTTGTATCATTCCTTTGTATCACAGGTAGTCAAGTTTAGCTCACAAATTTCCTTTCCCCACAAACTGGAGTGAACAGTGACCATGTTAAAACAGTAAGTATGGTCACGTCTTAGGAGCTAACTGGTTTATGGTGCCATGAGATTTTTATAACTTTCTGTTCTTGGGGCAATGGTATAAATTGGGACCATATGAATCTACCTCCTGAGATGGGAAATAAAAGTTTCCAGCTAGGCCTCAGAAGACCTAGGTCCCACCCTGTACAGTTAACAACTTCTGGCTGCATTTCAGCCGTTTTCAAGAAGGTTGAGTCACCTGCTATTTTTCAGGTCCTGAGAAGGCCCTGTTTCCATTCCAGCTGGTTATTGTAAGAACTTCACAATATAAATAATCTAATGCAGGAGTTTTCTGTGTTTTCTTCCTTACTTGTCCCTTATTCCTTTTGTGTTCTGTATTTTTAGATTGTAAGCCTCGGGACAGGGATTGTATTGTGTTAGCTGATATTTAAAATACCCTGGGAGTTTCTGGCTGAGATTGGGGTATAAATGCTTTGACATATTTCAAACCAGATCAACTGAAAGGTGTTAGGAGTTGCTAAGGCTAGAACAGGGAACATAATTAAAACATTATAGACTCATAAAATACAGAAAAATTAACAAACAGCGAATTTCTTGTACTAGTGTGGTCTAGTAGTTATTTATTTATTTTACTTCTTACCCACTCTTTACACTGCAAAGAGGCGCTGTGTTTACAGACTAGTTGTATAGGTCATTGTTAGATTGCATAAAACTTTAGGACTAGTAGATCTTCATATTTTTCTTACTTAAAGCATTTATGTGCCATCCTTCATCCTATTAGAATTTGAGGTGTACAACAATTTCTTCCAATTGGGAGTCCTCCTAGATATAGTCTGCTGCCCTCTGGTCTTACCTAATCTCTTGATACCTCTGTTTTTATTGCCTTTCCCACTTATTTCCCACTTTACTGTTCCTGTACTATTCTGCTCTCTTGTCTCAACTTTCCCACAAGAGAGGCCATACCCTAGCATCTGCTCAAACTCCCTTGCCATCAAATTTGGGAAGAATCGTAAACTACTCCCTCAGGCACTGTCCTTCAGCCTAGTGTCTTTCAGACAAGGTGAATGATGCTGCTGAGGCTCAGCAGCTGCCTGGGAGCCATCACACTGGGTAGTGGCTCTTAATGAGCAGAGTGCTCTAGGTGTGTAATCTATAGTAGGCACGAGCTGTCAGCACTGGTTTCCCTCATGACCATCTTTACAAAAGTGGGTTTATTTAAGTTGTCAAGAACTTCATTTTTATTAATGAAGCTCCTATTCCCCTATGGGTGTGCTATTAGCCTTAACACCCCCTCACATTAGTATGAATTCAGCTCAAGTAAATGCTTGTAGAGCAGAACTACTCCAGTCATACAATCGGGTGTAGTGTATATATTTTAACTCTGGCATGTTGCTGACTGTAATATCAAATATTGATTTGTCAGATTTTGACTATGTAACTTAGAAAAGTCAGCTATGGGCAGGAAATCTATAGAAAGACTCAGCAGAGGAACAGAGGGGAAGGGATTGTTGGACTCATGCTACCAGTTGCTCTGCATTTCAATTGCTGCTTCCAGGATTGAAAGTTGGAGGTGCATCTCAATAGAAAGAAAGGGACTCAATAGACTGAAAGGAAACTCAAGTGTCCTGCAGCTGAACAATACAGGCAATTTCTTCTTCTTCTGCTGCTGCTGCTGCTTCTTCTTTGGTGATCACTTGTAGCCCAGTAAGATTGTCTTCCATGAACATGGTGTTAAGTGACTGTGGAGGCCAATTCTGGATCCACACGTCCTTCCACAGTGGGGACATAGGTTTTTGGGCAGGAGTTGATCACGGTGAGGGTTTGCCTAATGCGCCTTCTTCTCAGCACTTTTCTCCCTTTCATCCTAAATTTGAGCACCTTCAAAGTCCATGATACCTTTGGTAAAAGCTGTTTTCCAATTGGAGAGCTCACATGCCAGTGTTTACCAATTGTCTGTGTTTATACTGGGGTTTTTTTTAGATTTGTCTTGAGAGAGTCGTTAAACCTCTTTTGTCGACCATAAGCATTATGCTTTTCACTCTTAAATTGGGAATAGAATAGCTGCTTTGGAAGACGATAATCAGGCATCCACACAACATGACCAATCCAACCAAGTTGATGTTGAAGAATCATTGCTTCTACACTGGTGATCTTTGCTTCTTCCAGTATACTGGTATTAGTTTGCCTGTCTTCCCAAGTGATGTGTAAAAAATTTTGGAGACACCGTTGATGGAATCTTTTGAGGAGTTGGAGACGGCATTTATAAGTGGTCCATGTTTCACAAGCATACAGTAAAGTTGGTAGTACAATAGCTTTGTAAACAAGTATTTTGGTTTCCCTGTGAATGTCCCAGTCCTCAAACACTATGCACTTCAGTCAGGAAAAAGCTGGGCACGGTAATCCAGTTGGGGGGGGGGGAGGCAGACTATGTTTAGGAGACCTTTTCTAGCCCCACCCCCTATTCGGGGTGAGCAGAGTGGATCCTAAATAGGACTGCTTAGTCATGGATACAGCTGCTGAACTACTCAACTGCCTCATTCCTTGAGTCAGAACGACTGATTCTGTATCCACCACCCATGTACGGGTTCATGACTAGGGTCTTCCAGATTTCACTGTCCTGTCCTCCATACCATTTGCTGATTGCCATGTGTTTTTGGGGGGTTTGGATTTGGAATGGGTTTTTGGAAGACGCCTGTGTGTAAATTTGTTTTATGTGTGTAGATCAGTGCATGCTGACCAACGCACAATCTTCTCAGTAAGGCTCTATTCTGATGGCATGAGTATCACAACAACCGGTAGATTCTTATCTGCTGCAGCCTTCATCCACCTTCACAGCCATTGTAACATACCACTTATTAACTTCCGCCTGTTCTGCTGCCAAGGACTTTTTGGATCATTCTTTGTCTAGCTCCTCCCCTTTCACCTTACTGGCTTGGGCGACCCTGCTGGGAGTACAAGACGTCCTACGGCTTCGCTCACAAGGGCCATAGGAACATGCAAACCCACTCACCATGACACGGTGATGATCCAGTGAGTGAGACAGGCAGTGTGCATCCACTGCGACTCACCTTTCATTTCTTTCTGGGGGCTACTTTAAATGGGTACACAGTGCACCTGATAGTGAGGACATAAAGCCCCAAATAAAAACTCCCATTGGGGCAAGAAAAGCATTGAGACAAGCCTTAAGCCCAGTAGGGAAGACATCTCTTTTGTCCGCCTCTTACCCACTCTAAATCAAAATGCAAGAAACAGCAGGAAGGCAGCCCTTAAAGTAAGTGAGGAAGGCACGTTGCCTTTACACTTCCCCTGCTATCAAAATGCTCTCCATGTCTGGAAAGGCATCTCCCCTCACTGCTTCTCCCACCCCCACATCAAAATGCCATTTGGGTTAAGAAAAGGGGGAAGACAGCCTCCTCACTCCCCCCCCCCAATAAATACACTTTCCTGTTGTAGTAAAAGTGGGAAGGCAAACCATGAAGGGAGCAGGGAAACCATCACCACCCCTTATTGGTCCCTCTGAGGAGGGGAAGAGTTCACTGCCCTATTAATTGGAGTGGAAGAGCATGGACTCTTCTATCTGCAGGAATATAATATTTCTCTAGTTAAAATTAAAATTTATTAATTTTAATAAAGCTCAGAGTCTGTGGGTGGCAGTGAAGGCCTTTTTGTGCAACAGGTTGGTGACTCCACCATATTCCCTCAGTCTTCAGAATCTTGGGTAAGTTTAACCACTCTCTCAGTTATGCCCACACAAGTTGAGACAATGAAACAATGCAGAGGGCCTTTCTGTGTGCTTCTGTGAACAGATATAGAAGTCCCCTGAAGACCTGGCAAAAACCTAAGCCAGAGTGGAGATTGGAAAGGCAAGATAGCTTTTCTGTTGGAACAGCTTTTGGTGGCTCACGTTAGGTTCTTAGAAGTCTGAGCATTTGGCATGTATTCTGCCTGATTTTTGTCTTGAGCTAAATGCTGTTTAAAACATCAACAATAGCTCCCCCTGAGCATTAAGGACAAGGCAGTTGAGAAATTGGGACAAAAATAGTTACATTTTCTCTATGGAATAGTTCTCACACACAGCCCTTGATATTCTTCTTTGACAGTATAATACTTTGTGGGAGAGAGCGCTCTCTCAATAATTTGGTGAGATTAGAACATTAACATAAATATTTTCAAATCTGTTATCTTGAGCCATTGACCCTACAGCAGGAAAATAAAACAGTGCTATAAAGATTGTTTGTCAGTGAAGCTCCGTATAGTTAGTTAAAGACTCTACAGCAGGGGTCAGCAAACTTTTTCAGTAGGGGCCGATCCACTGTCCCTCAGACTTTGTGGAGGGCCGGACTATATTTTGAAGAAAGAAAGAAAAAAGAATTCCTATGCCCCGCAAATAATCCAGAGATGCATTTTAAATAAAAGGACACATTCTACTGATGTAAAAACATACTGATTCCTGGACCGTCCGCGGGCCGCATTTAGAAGGCGACTGGATCGCATCCGGCCCCCAGGCCTTAGTTTGGAGACCCCTGTTCTACAGCAAGCTTCCCTTTTTAAGTAGTCAGGAAAGCAGGAAAGAATAGCTACCGTGATTGCTCTCCAGTTGTTTCCTACAAGAAGAAAATATAGAAATTAAAGTTTACTAGAAGAAGGCTAGTCCCTTTGTCCTGCACTACAAGGCTTGCCATGTGAAGCATTTAGAATTAGCACGCATATTTCATGCTCTGAAAAGTCAGAAAGAAGGAAGAGAGAGCTTTACACAAAGAACTGCCTGCCAGGCATAGATCTTGCTCTGTTTTTGTGCAAAGTATAAACAGTGATGTGTAGACCAAAAACCAGATTTCTACAGCATTTAATGAAGATGGAAAAGTAACCAGGCAGTGAGATCAAGGGGTTGAACTACAGAAAGCAGCCTTTTATATGAGAGGCTCTGTAACAACGTACAGATCAGTTTTCTGAGACCCTGCCAGTTCACAGGGATTTCAGAAGCCCGCAGAAGAACTTCACTTCTTTGCTTTCACCTATAAGTTGAAAAGGTGAATAAAGGAGACTTGTGAACCTGTACTCTGGTTAAGTGCTAGATGAGCTAGGCAAATATAAATGTCTTTAATTTTGTTTGCAGTTAGTATGAACCCATTGTTCTTAACCTTGAACTGCAGTATAACATAATTCATTTTCCATTGTTGTCTATATCTTGTGATGTGGGAAAGTGTGGCTAAATGGGACAGTGTATCTTGGTGGTGAGCCCTTCCAGGAACTCATCGATTGTAGTATAACAAATGCCTTCTTGCCTATATTATTTCATGGAATTGAAGCTGATTTAAGGATACTGCATTGTTGTAGCATTCAAATACTATATTGTGGTGGCAGGAGCTGATGGGAACTGTAACATAGAACATCTGGAGAGCATCAGGTTGGGGAAGAAAGCTCTGGAACTACCGGTATGTGAACCTTGTAGGCAACCATTGATAGTGCAGGTAATTGAAATTATTACAAGCAACAGTTTGTTTTTCCATACTTGCCAGATACAGCATGGCTTAACACTACTCCATATGCTGAAGAGATGACTTGCTTGTATCCAAAGCTGAAACTGGCCATAACTGCAGTTTTAGGAAGGCTTCAGATTTTGCCCAAGACCAGTAGATTTGCAACTAAAGTGAAGCTAATGAGGGCTTGAGACTCTTTGGCTTCAGCTCTTGCATAAGTTGTATTCTTTGCAGGTCAAGCATTCATGCGGTGCAGTGATGTGGGGTGGGAAACGTTCTTGAAAATTTTCCAATGCTTTTATTTTTCTCCGGATATTTTTCCAACTCATAAGGTCATTAGTAACAATGAATGGATGGTAGCTTCAAATATGATACCAGGCGAACATAACAAATTCAAATGTTTTTAGATTTGTTTAGTTACCGGTAATACAAGTGAAATAAACATGCTAAGTTAGGTCACACTCTAGGGCATCAGATAAATTTCCACTGAAAACTGAAAACTTTCAAATGCAAATTACCCTAATTTGCATAGTAAAAAATTCTAGAAGCCCACGTCACTTACTGCTTGTGTGCTAGACTGCAAATTAATACCAAAAAGGAGTTACATCTTCCCTATCCATTACGTGTGAACTATATTTCACACAAGTGCCTTCCAATCCTGACTTGTAGGATTATTCAGGAAAGCCTAAAATGTACTAGCAGTAAGCATAAGCCCTTAATATGTTGATGCTTGTTTATGTGCTGAAAAAATAGTGTGTGCTCCTTCCCTGAAATAATTTGGCCTTTGGTCATAGTGGTTGATAACCTTTGCGAAGCTAATTCTGAGCAAGATACTATGTTCAGTTGCCTGGCATACATGGTTGACAGAGAACTTAATTTTGGCAACCAGATATGTTGCAGTTCTAAGAAATTCACCTTTCCTTATAGCCTTCCCAATGTGATTTTACGGTGAGTCTCTTAAACACGATAGCTTTTCTACACAGCACTTCTGCATGGGAAAAAAGCCTATACGATTTTCACACTGTGGCCGCATATGATAGATCTACATGTAATTTTTATTCCTTTGTTTTTGTTTTTACAAGCAGGTACTTGCAGTTTAGAAAAACTGTACCGGTTGAGGTCACCTTTGGTACTTTGTGCCTCCAATGCACGGCAAATGCCACAGTAGCATATGAGATGCTGCAGAAGACTATACCTGTTAAACTACAGGCAAATAATTGTGGCCTGGCACTTATAGAAAGATCCTTGAAGGCACCATTGCAAAATCAAGGTGTATGGCAGTGCTGAATCAGACGGGGGGGGGGGGCTACACTCCCAAACAGTGGTGGGGATGGGGTGTGTGTGTGTGTGTAATGGCTGGTGGATATTTAAAGGAGTACATGGCATCGCCACAAATATGCTCTTTATATGAAGTCCATGTTTTATTAGCACTGTTGTCCCATTTGTACTAAAAACAGATAGAATCATCATGTCCCATGATCAAACACACTAAATTCATTCCTGGTGTATCAAGAAAAAAGATTGGGATTAGACCAATAGCAAATACAATTGCAGCAGAACGCATTGTACAAAGAGCTAACAATTAATGGAATAGAATTCTGGAAAACAATGCAGCACTTCATGAATACTCTGGAGAAGTGTTGAAGAGCCTACAATTTGCTCATGGAAAACAAATGTTGCAAATAAAATCAGTTGCATTCAGTAGGTCCCATCACAAATCATTGCCAAATGAAAACAGAAAAACATCTTCATCTAAATTGGAATCTATACTATAGCAGTTTTAGGAAACACATATCCTTTTGAAAACTGTTCTTGCCAGGCAAGTTAAAATCTATCATTCAATATTCTGGCAAATCCTTCGAACCTAGAAGCAGGGAAGAGCACACTGATCAACTTATTCTTCTGTTTATTGTCTCAAGATCCTACTGAGGAACAGGTTATATAACAACAAACAGCCCATGTAATTGTTTGAAAATTTGATTTTTCCTTGTGTGAAGCTTCTGTCTGCCAAATAGTATTCCCCAACCTAATGTTTTCTAAAATGTGCCACCTTTTGAGTAATTGAACATGCCTGCACTATTTGCTGCATGTCCCAGAGTTAGGTTTTCATTCTCTAATCCTTTATCAGGCTGCTCTCAACATATCGGTAAGGGCCAACAGCCTTTTGAAATGGCTGTGTGGCTATACATCAGGGGTATATATACAGCTCCCAACTTAAAATAGTTCAAGGCACAGAAATCTACAACCTCTCCTAGACAATGACAGTTCTCTTTCTCAAGCTGTGGGAGGAAGACCTTTCATTGCCTACAGACAGCCACCCAATCTTAAACAACTCCTCACCCACAATAATACAACAACCAGACTTAACATGGACACTGGTACCAGAGCCTGCAATAAACCCAGTTGCCAACTTTGCTGCCACATACACCCGGACAACACCATTACTGGCCCCAACAACAACAACAAACAAACCATCTCAGGACTATTTAATTGCTCATCTTGTACCATTGTGTATGCCATCAAACGCCAACAGTGCCCTTCAGCTCTCTATATTGGACAAACAGGCCAAACCCTACACCAAAGGATAAATGGACATAATTCTGACATCAGGAGTCACAAGACAGAGAAACCAGTAGGAGAACACTTCAGTCTCCCAGGACATTCTATACAAGATCTGAAAGTAGCTGTCTTACTACAAAGGAATTTCAGAAATAGACTGGAAAGAGAAGTTGCTGAATTGCAACTAATTACCAAACTTAAAACCATGGAGAGACCTGGTCTGAACAAAGACATTGGATTCTTATCTCATTATACATGAAAAAGCTATCTTTAGCCACCTCACCCCTTGCTTTCCCCTGTAAAACCAATTGCAGTCATTAACAGTCAACAGGTTTTCCACACCTATCAGCCAATCACCCATTCCCACCACCCTTCTGAGTAATACCCCTCCCCACCCTCTCACTATATATAAGGGTCTGGTGACTTCTATTTCAGTGTATCCGAAGAAGTGTGCATGCACACGAAAGCTCATATCAAGAACAAATTTAGCTGGTCTCTAAGGTGCTACTGGAAGGATTTTTTTATTTTTTATTTTGTTTAGTCTGTGAATAAGTTGACTTTACATTCCTCGAATCCTACTTTAACCCCCTTAATTGTTTTATTACATTTTGTGACTTCAGCTAAGGATGCAATAAAACAATAATGGAGTGGGAGCAGCCCTGTTGACTGTATATTAAATACAATATACAGGTGAAACTCAAAAAATTAGAATATTGTGGAAAAGACCATTTTTGTACCGGTAAGCAATTGTTTTCATTCACTACTGGAGTTTAATATATGAGATAGACTCATGACATGCAAAGCGAGATATGTCAAGCCTTTGTTTGTTATAATTGTGATGATTATGGTGTGCAGCTGATGAGAACCCCAAAGTTGAAATTGTAAATTTGGGGTTCTCATCAGCTGTACGCCATAATCATCACAATTATAACAAATAAAAGCTTGACATAGCTCGCTTTGCATGTCATGAGTCTATCTCATATATTAGTTTTACCTTTTAAGTTGAATTACTGAAAGAAATGAACCTTTCCATGATAATCTAATTTTTCGAGTTTCACCTGTATTTGAGTTTATCTCATTAACAGAAACAAAAGCACCCTGATTTGCATAGATTATCCTAACTCTTGTGGAAAAAGTTGCACCTAATACAATATTTTTATATATTTGTTAATAAAGATTTTTTTTAAAAAAAAATCAGAGCTAACGGCTCAGTTTACTGTTGCTGTCAAATGAGCCTTCCTTCAGAGGATGTGCAGCCCCATCATATTGGTTGGATATAACAGATCCTAATGTACTATATTTTACAAATGGACTTTCCATTGCACTCCTGAAGTTTAATTTTTGGAATAGTAAAACTGTCACATCGTTCAAATCGCAGAAAATGGTCACAGAAGCAAGTTGTCAAAGGAAGCTACTCCTCTCTCTGCTGCCCCCGCCCCTACTTTCCTTTCTAAAATGCTTCTTCGCCTTCGACTTGTGGCTAAGAAAAAAAATGCATAAACCTTTTTACCGTGATGGTCAAGATTGCTAAACCAAAAGCAAAGTATTCTTGGAATGTTCTGTTTGGATCAGAATGTCCATTCTTTACCATCACTTGCCTGTTCCAAAGGCACACCATCTGGGCTGATCCAAGTTTATATACATGCACATGTGATGTATCACTCAAATGTTGTCGATTCCACAATATGCTTCAAAAGCACACATCTTCTAAATGATGGATGGATGAGTTGCATGAAGGCATTGCGCAACAGGGTGAGCACAACCCCATTTTGTTGTTGAAGTGCTAATTTCCTCCCATGACTCTTCAGTCATATGTTGACTGAGAGCTGTTGGAGAAGGAGGGGTACTGCAGAAAGGATTTATCTTCATTTCTGTCATCCGCCAGTGTTTATTATCCAGTGATAGACAGACGCAGGAAAGTTGCCAATCAAACCCACGTTTACTGCATTTCAATTGCCCTTCACCTTCCACTTCAGCATTTTGAAATCTAAATAATCTTTGAATAGAGGTTGTGATTTCTTTTTCACAGCAGTGGCAAGGAGCAGACCATTGAGCTTTCATCAGTGCTAAAATACTTCTACTGGTCACTTTAAGTTAGGAATGGTTGACGCTAGAGGTTTTTGGACTACAGCTCTAATAATTTCTGACTATTGGCCATACTAATGGTGGTTCGAATACAAGAGCACACCTGAAGGGCCACAGGTTCCTATCCTTGCTTTATGTAGTTGCAATTAATATTTTATACCATTGATTTCTGCTAACAGTCCACGTAGCTTCTAAGGTACTGGGGCAGGAAGCAACATGGCTAAGTAAAATGATGTTAACTTCTTATGTTTGCTCAGTAATGTTTGGTTCTTACATTTGCTTTACCTGCATATCCTACAAATGCAACTGAAATTACTATATAGACCAAGCAGTGTATTGTGGAGAACAGGTCTGATGTGGCAGAGTGCACATTATGAAAGCCCTTATTTTTGCTAGGACATATTCCTTAAACCTGTTGTGGAATTATGTGGCTGCCCAAAATTGACTAGGGCTAATAGATGCATTTTAAAAATCTCCCTCTTCAATTCATTGTCTCTCTTTCCTTCTGGCTTTCTTTTTCATTTGAGATACATATATATATAGAGAGAGAGAGAGACATTAGAGTTCCCCCTCCCTGTGCCTTTCTTTCACAGCACCCTGCTTCTTGCTAGGTTTTGATAAGCAGAGGCCAAAAGGAGAGAAGAATGGAAAGAACATAGACAACTAGGCCTGTTCACCTTGTATGCTTTCATGCCTAGCAGTGCATAGCAAACTTGAATCATCTGCCAAAACAATTGGACTGTCTGGCATGAAGCACAGTCAGAATTACCTGGATTATTATTTTTTGTTCAGCATTGGAGTTGTAGCTTCCTTCAAAGAATATAGTGATTGAAATATAATGTTCACAATGTTTTAGCTAACTGCAGGCTTCACAAGATCTAAGGGGGCAATTCAAACTGCCAGCTGGCATCATCAGGGCTGAATGGAGAGGGGTAGATGGGCAGAAAGTGGTGGAGAGTGGAAGGGGGGGGAATGCTTCTCCAGCTCCCAGACCGACGCAGTCACATGTGAGTATCAGGACCAGCTCAGGATCCAGCAAATGCTCTGCTGGCGGAGCCCCACAAATACCCCTTTTAGAGGGGCTTCCAGCCAACCCTGCTGAATACCAGTTCTGATAACCACGGGAAGGGGAGAGTGTTGCACTGTTGCTCTCAAGTGTGCTTCCCATCTGTATCTGGTAGGCCACTGCTCCAGAAGGCTCTTATCATGTTTGGGCAAGCGCTTTGGAGCACTGCTCAGTGATTAAACCGGGCAGGGCTAGGAGGATCACCTCTCCCTCATCCAAACACATGGTAAACTTGGGTGGGGTGGGGTGGATTGCTCTGTCTGACAGACATGGCGCTGCCTCCTCCTCGCCTCAAAACTCTCCTTTTCCACATCACCTTTAGCTTTATCACATTTACCAGTATGTTTATTTTCAGCTGCAACTGATCTTTGAAAAATAAATGTAACTGTCTTTTCCCATATTATTCTCAACACTTGACTCTCACACCTTTTGCATTCCCCATTGCCTTATTTTAGATTGTAAATTCATTGAAGACAGAGACCTGACTATTTTTGCCCATGTATTTTTGCCTATTTTGACCATTCTATGTTAAGGCATTAGGTAGTGTATCTGTATGGACAGAAAACTTAGAAAGTTCTGCTTCCTTGGCACTAGGGATGTCACTGTTGGAACCTTGAAGTTTCCAAGATGGCAGAGGTATTGGCTGGCTTGGCTGGCAGTCTGTGTCAGGGAGGAACTTTTTAGAGTGAATATATGCTTGGATCATAACACAGCAGCATATTGGCACAGGCACAGATTGATTGTGCTATGAAACAATAAAAATAAAAGACTTTGGAATACATGCCTGTGGAAACTTGGATGACACCAGTAATTTGTTCTTTAGCCTGGGTTTTTTCTGGGTAACATTCTTGGATATTGCTTCTGTTGGCTTTACAGATGGATTTAATGTGTTCTTTTTGTATTGATGCTGTATTAGATTTTTTATTTTATAAATTATTTAAATAAAATAAATTCACTGTCATGTTATCTTCATTTTAGTGCAAGATTATGTATTATAGTTACTGGTTTTGCAATTTTTCAGTATTTTTCACAATTCCAGGGTGAATACAACTCTGTTATCCTGATGATTTATTGTTAAAGTCTCCCAATGATGTTATCGTTTGGATTTTTAGATACATCTTTCTTATTTCTTTGGCTTTCATGCGTCCTCTGACTTGACTCTTTGATTTTGCTAAGGAGTCAAAAAACCTTTGGACTCTGAAGACTTCATTCCTTCCAGCTGGTGTGTTTTGATTGCTTTGTTTACTAAATCAATCTCTCAACTTCACTAATCTTCTTTTCGTTTTGTCCCTAGGGGCTGTGATTGGAGATGGGCAGTCTGCTGTAGCGAGTAATATTGCCAACACCACCTACCGGCTTCAGTGGTGGGATTTCACCAAATTTGACTTACCTGAAATAAGCAATGGTAAGCTGGAAAGGGAGCCGAATTGCAAAAGCAACTTGTGAAGCAGGAGGAGAGGGAGATTGCCGTTCTGCCAATGACAAACCCGTTGTTCATACAGACATAGCATACATAATCCTTTATAATTTCAATCGTTAATTGGATTTTGAATAGAATTTTGTCAAATTCTCCTCTTGAACATGTTAAGGTGAGAGGGCAGCTTCTGCAGATTGTGAAACACCACTCAAGCTTTACACAGCTCATCTTTTCACAGCACTTAGCAGCAAGCTATAGTTCTTCATGATCTCTGTACAGTCTTATTTATGAGATCTTCACCTACACATAGCAGTGTTTAGAACTTTCTAGAGTAGGCAGTGAAACAATTTTGTGCAAAGCCTGTTGCCATCTCTCAGTGGGGATATGGGCCCTGCCTTCCCACTCTTTTTCTTCGTGACCACTTTAGTGGTTGCATCATTTTTCTTGCTTCCGTCTTCCATTGCAGTTCTTTCTGTCTTTTCAATTTTGTTAATTGTTTTACCTCAGTGATCAGTGCACTTGATGCCCATGGGATACAATCACAGCTTCAGCTGAGTGCCTGTGGTGCAATGAGCACTGTGTTGTTGTTGTTGTTGTGGTGGTGGTGGTGGTGTTTTTTTTTTTTTTTTTTTAAAAAAAGTGTAAGCGCTTATACCAAGTCAGACCAGATGGGATTTTTTTCTTGGCCCTCTGGAAATACCAGGATTTGAACCTGACATATTCTGTATTCAATGCTTTGGCCATAACATTGAGCTGCTGCTGCTGCTCTGGTGCCATTTGGTGGCAAAGGGGTCACACACACACACACACCGTAATCACAGCTAGTCAGGGATTAATGCTGACATCATGATGCCATGATGCAGTTACCTGCCTGTAACTGCAATTTATCCAGTCAGCTTTGATTAAACTGCAGTGTTTCTGAAGGCAAATAAAGCCAATAGTTTGTGTCATTTAAGGAAATTGACTCAGCTGAAGACTTGGCAGTGTGCTTGCTCCCTGTCTTTGGGAGGCACATACTACTGCTCCACCACACTGACACATAGCCCCACTCCTCAGCGGATCCGTGTAGATCAGATGAGGAGGATGGGTTATCACTTCCTGCCTGCTCATGAAATGATCCATTTGATGGCTGAGGATGGGGTGATTTGCATCCCCAATGGAGTGCTGAGCTGGGTGTAGAGCAGGGGTCGCCAGACTTACCGGACCTCGGGCCACTTCCTCCAGCGCTAATTGCGCAGCGGGCCGGAGGGCAGGGGAGCGCGCACCCGCGCTATTTCTAGCGCACTTTCGGGTCGGTGGAACGCCAAAAATAGATTGTGTGCGTGCACACGGGCCTCCGCAGACCTGAAAGTGTGCCGAAAATGATGCTTGCGCATGTGCACAAGCTATTTCCAGCACTCCACTGACCCAAAAATGGGCAGCTGCACCACACCGGTAAGAGGGAGCGGCAGGGGTCACCGGGGGCCGGATAAATGAGCCCCTTGGGCCGGATCCGGCCTGCTGGCCTTAGTCTGGGGACCCCTGGTGTAGACGTTTAACCCTAATCTGGTTGCTAGATGGCAGGTGGGGAACTTTTTTGGCACCTTTTGAAACATCCTTTCCCCTCTTTCAAAGGGAGAATGTTTTAACTGCATGCTTGCAATGGAAGTGCGATAATTGTTTTAAAACAGTAAAACATCCTTTGAAGCAGCCTCCCATCACCACTCTGCCTTATAGGAAGGGAATTCCTGTTTCAAATGATGTTTTACGTTGCTGCTTTTTTAAGCAGGTGGCAGCAGTGGTGTCAACTCCAATGCCACCTCCCTCCCTCCCCCCAATTTAAAGAAGAAGGCAAAGGACTTTAATTTCTGCTCATCGGTTGGTGTGTGGAGATTAAATCCTGCTGCCTTCTGTTCCCTGCTGGTAAAAAGAATAAAACAATAAAGTTATCAATAAAAGAATGACTATTACAAACCAATGATAAACTGAAAACCAGATTAAAAGACATGTCAACATTCTACATGTCTGGATATGCTTGCCTAAGCAAAAATGTTTTTAGCAGGCTTTAAAAAGAGTACAGTGGAGGTTTGTGCTTGATGTGTCAGTAGGCAAGAACTTCAGAAGTCAGTTCACAGCAGTACCTCTAGAAAATCTTAGTATAAAACAGTTGTTTCCAGGAGACAAACCAGAAAAGGTGCGGCCTCTAACATGTATGCAAAATGTGTCTTATTTCATAATTGAGGGTTGTTGTTGTTTTACAATCAAGTGGTATATAGATTTTATGAAGCAGATAAAGTTAAATAATAATTGCACTAAAAGTAGCAGGTACGGAATGGCAGCACAGAGGTTCACCTTCATGGACACTTACAATTTGGCAGCAGTAATCTTGCTGAAAAATTAGCATATGTCACAGCATCTTTGTAATAGGAGCGGCTGTCAGAAGACTCAAGTACTAGACTTTAAAAAGCTGATGTGACTCACAGCTAATCATGACTGCTAGATTCATGCTTTCTGAATTCAGGAAAGCTAGATATAGGCTTGAACAGAGTGAGAATGGATTTTGGTATGAATAAACCATACCCCTTTTGAGAAGAGAAAAGAAACTTGTATGGTTAATTAAATAATCAGAAATTTTTAAGTGTCTATTTAGCAGCCATATCATAAAATGTCATCCCATCGTGTGCTTATTTTCCTAACACTGGAGTGAATAGTATATGTCCTTTCCCTTTAACATGGGATTCTTAGTGAGATGAGTTGAATATGTGATCTTGTCTTCCATGGAACAGTTTAAATGGGGAAGGGGAATTGGCAATTTCAGAATTTGGATTTTGATTCCAATTCCAGTAAACATAGTGCAGTCCTTTGCCTGCATTGATGTGATTTCTACCACATCCCATGCCTTCTCAGATATTAGGTGGTCAGTGTTACACATGATTAGTTGCATGTGCACCATATTAAGTTTAAGTGGTGAACATGTAGCTAATGCTACTTTGAGGCCATCATTCAACTAGTAGCTAGAAATCCTGTCTCTCATGTTAACATAAGCCAAGGTTTAAATTGAGAGTCAATAGTGGTTATTTGATAAATGTGTCTCCTGTTAATGCACCACACAACAGATTGAAAATAACCCAATTAGAAATGAAATGTTAAACAGGGATTGAGATGTCTAAAAATAAACAGCCCATAAGAAAAGCCAGTTGTTGAGAATCATCAGAGTATTGTGGTTGCCACTAATAGTTGTGTTTTCACAAGAAACAGAGTATGTATCTTGCTGATAGTTCTGGATCTCTCTCTGTTTTATACGTAAGTGTTCCTTGATGTCCCAATTGATCTTTTATCTTGGCATCATTAACAATGTAAAAGAAAACCATAGATGAAAGGCAGTCAAGTTGCAACAATTTCCCTGATGCAGGCAATTCTTCCTCCTCTAAATGCTCACGTTAGCGAATGTTTCATTAGCGCAGATTCTTCACTTCTGAAAGCATCTTGCTAGAAATGTGTTAGTCTATATATTTTAATGTGAGGGTGGGGGCATCAGCAACAGTGGCGTTGAATGTTAGGAAAACAAACTAGGCAAAATGAGAGTGCTTGCAGATAGACTGTGAGGAAAATTACAAAGCTGATTTGGCTAAAACCCAATGTTGATTGTACAATAGGAGAAGTTGTGTGGATAAAGTAGGCAGACTGAGTAACCAGAGGTTCTAGAAGAAAGAAGAAACTATGGGGCAAAAAGGGTGGATGGCCAAAGTGGGCTGAGTGAATAAGTTAGGAGGAGGTTGAGGAAATAAAAAGGTAGCAAAGCCATGGACTGTATAAGAGGATGGGTAAATATAGGGAGGTAGAGGAAAACCTCAAAATGGGGCCTAAAAACAGGACAAACTGAGAACCATTGTAGATTAAACAAAGCAAGACTGATTTAGACAGCGGGAAGAAAAAGCAGGTAACAGCGAATAGTAGAATCATGTTGCTGAAGAAAAGGCCAAATAAAAAAGTTGCACTGGGGACCAACAGTTGCATCTTAGAAAAAGAAGGGCATGAAAGAATTGGGTGTGCAAGAATCTCTGGAAGACAGAGGGCTGTGGGGCAAATAGCACAGTTGGATATATGGTTTCCAAGTCTGCCATGTAGAAGCAGTATGTATCTTTTAAAAGATGCATAGAAAGAGAAATTCTTCCAGCTCCAATCTTTTCTGCTGCTTCAGCAACATGATGAGCTGGCAAAAAATAAAAAAAATGTATGCAACTTTTTCCTCTTGTGGATTAGAAACCGTAGGGAGGAAGTGGCAACCTAGTGGTTGTGAGGTGAGATCAAATCCACCCTGGAGGAAAAAAGGCAAGGCAAGACCTAGGCTGAGCCAAGTGTAATCTATAGGATATGAAATATAAGCATTGTAAATAGTGATAACAGACTTGGCTTTCTGTTTGCTATCTGTGGCAACAGCAATGACCCTATCCTATAACAAGATTGGTCCTCTGGTGGTTGACTGATGGTGTGTGTGTGTGGCAAATTTGGAATAAATTTCCACTTCCTTTCAGGTCCCAATTACATGTGAGGGAAAGAAGCAGTGCAGTATCTACCCTGCCGTAAGATTGGACCCAATCTCTAATGGTAGAATTGTAGCAGTCCTCAGAACATAGCTCCCACAATCCCCTGGGCTTTATGTCTTGATCAGCACATCAGGGTAACTGTGAGGAGTGGTAGTGGTGGGAATGGCAGAAATCCCCCTGTGTGTTCACCACTTTTTCTTTTCCCTATCACTTGCAAGAGAAGGGGAGAGTAGATGTTCTGAAGGGTGATGGAGATGGCCATGGGGTGCAGAAGACTTTAGAGGGTTGTAATACTCATTTCAGGTAGGGTTTTCAAATCCCTAATGTTATTCTCTGAGCCTAAACTTGGAGAAGTTCACAGACATCACTAGGTAAAAGTGGCAGCAGTTGGCTGAAGTTTGGATGTTGAAGGAGAAAGAAATGAGTTTGTTTAACTTAACAGACATGACAAACCTGTATGTGGTGGTACCAAAATGGGCTTTCTCACATAACATGTTAGTGTGTTCATTTACTACCTATATATGTAATTCCAATACTTCCACAAGAATTTATTGGCTTCTCCTGCATTAGTCGCAGATGTCCACAAATTCTTAAATGTGCCAATTTGTCATCATTTTGCCCTTCATTGCATTGTCATAGCAACGACTGCAATTGATATTATGCAATAACATAAGGAGAGTAACGGGGTAAGAAATGCTTTTTTATTATTGTCAGATCTAATGCTTTTAATTTTCAGCTTTGTGAGCAGCAATTTTCAGGGACCAAAGTGCTTCATTCATGCTTGGTTCTAAGAGTGCATGGATCTCCAATTCTCATGTCTGCCATCTTCTTGAGAGATACTGTAATTCAGCAAGACAAGTAATGCCTTTGAACAGCTTTGGGAAAGCCCAAGTTCCACAGGCTTTTTTTTTTATAAATAAAATGCAGTGTTTTTATGGGTGGATTTCTATTCTCCCTTATTTCCAGCTGAAATTCTTGATCTTTCTTTTTTCTTTTTCAGCCTCTGTGAATGTGCTTGTTCAGAACTGCAAGATATACAATGATGCCAGTTGTGATATTTCTGCAGATGGGCAGCTCCTGGCAGCCTTCATTCCTAGTAGTCAACGGGGCTTTCCTGATGAGGGAATACTGGCAGTATATTCCCTAGCACCACATAACTTGGGAGAGATGCTGTACACAAAGCGATTTGGTAAGAGCTCATTGATGGGTCAAGTGGTTTGGAGTGGGGGGGTGGGTAATCAGGGTTTTAATACTTGGATACACTTCGAAATGAAAATGTCATGTTCCAGAGATCAAACTAATAAAACAGTAGATTTCATACATCACAGCAAACCACAGGGGCGTCGCTGGGGAGGGGCGGTGGGGGCGGTACGCCCCCAGTGACAGGGTGAAAAGCGGCGGGTGGGGGTGACAAGCGGCGGCCCCTCTTGCCACGCCCACGCGCCGCCGCTCCCTCCCTCACTCAGCAGCACCTGGAAGGGGTGCTTTCCGCTGCTTTTTTTCGGCGGGGGGGGGTCGACCAGCGAGGGAGGGTGTCACGCTTGTCACCCCTCCTCGCTAGTCGACCCCCCCCCCGCCGAAAAAAACCCGCGGGGGGGCGGGGAAAGGAAGCAGAGCCGGGGCTTGAATGCAGAGCGCCGGCTCTGCTTCTTTTTTCCCCTTTCCGCCGCTTTTTTTCGGGGGGGGGGGTCGACCAGCGAGGAGGGTGTCACGCTTGTCACCCCTCCTCGCTAGTCGATCCCCCCCGCCGAAAAAACCCGCGCGGGGGGGGGGGCGGGGAAAGGAAGCAGAGCCGGGGCTTGAATGCAGAGCGCCGGCTCTGCTTCTTTTTTCCCCTTTCCGCTGCTTTTTTTTCGGCGGGGGGGGGGGGGGGTCGACCAGCGAGGGAGGGTGTCACGCTTGTCACCCCTCCTCGCTAGTCGACACCCCCCCCCCCAAAAAAAAAACCCGCGGGGGGGGGGGCGGGGAAAGAAAGCAGAGCCGGGGCTTGAATGCAGAGCGCCGGCTCTGCTTTTTTCCCCTTTCCACCGCTTTTTTTCGGCGGGGGGGGGGGGTCGACCAGCGAGGAGGGTGTCACGCTTGTCACGCCCTCCTCGCTAGTCGACCCCCCCCCCCCGCCGAAAAAAAGCCTCGGAAAGGGGGAAATTCCCCCTTTCTGCACCCATATGCGTCGTGACGTCATGATGACGTCACGACGCACGCGTCGTGCCCCTCCCCCAGGGGGGTTCCTCTGCGCTGCCGCCGCCCCCAGCAGCGCAGAGGCTAGCAACGCCACTGGCAAACCATAAACCATGACCTACCTTGAGCACGAGTACACTTCTGTTTCTGTAGACCTTTCCTGAAGTTTGGGGCAACAAACCGAAAGCCCTGGCTTTCTGTGAACCGGAATATGCTCTACCTAAACAATGGGAAATTGCTTTAGAGTCCATATAAAATGTTTCTTTAGATTTAAAATTGAGATTGAGTCTGCAAAAAGGCATTGTCTAATTCAGATAGATGCTGGAAATGCAATGCTGAGACACATGTTGTGATCCTGTGGGAGGAAATTGATGGTGGTGGGTTCTGAAGTTTTAGTCACCTCCAACTTTGTATTGGCAAAATCCTTGAAATTTGTAGGTGTTTATGTACTTCTAAATTATATTCCTCTAGTATGAGGATCAACAACAGGATGGCAAGAATGGATCTTATATGCCCTAATAATCATTAGGAGACTTATATTATGAGTCTGGAAGGATAAATATCTGCCACCTCTAATGCAATGTTTTGATGACTTTAATAGCCTTGGTACATGTTAATGTACTTTCTTAAAACACTGACTTTGCTTGGATACATATTTGGACAGCATACATTGAACTTCACGTATAAACTAAGGTGGATATATTTATGTTTTAATGTTTTGTTAATGTGAGCTGCTGGGTTTTCCTCCCCTCCCTGTATTTTTTGCCTTTTTGTTTTCTATTTCTTTTGTCTTTAATGATTCTGCAATAAAAAATAATCTTCTTGCAGATTATTAACTGGTAATCTTGCATGGTTGTTTTTACAAGGATTCATAGAGTGAATTTGTTACAGCCCCAGTTGCAGAAATTGACATGAAGGAAGGTGGAAATCATCACGCAGGTCCCTAAGTGAAGAAAGCAAATATGTATTTGTGTTTATCTCTAGGTCCCAATGCTATTTCTGTGAGCCTGTCCCCAATGGGCAGGTATGTCATGGTAGGACTGGCATCCCGTCGCATCCTCTTGCACCCTTCCACAGAACATATGGTGGCTCAGGTCTTCAGGCTGCAGCAGCCACATGGAGGAGAGACCTCAATGAGGGTAAGTAGTACAGTATTTCTTTGCTTCTCCAGCTATTTATCTCCATGTCTGTATTATTGTTTCATTGTCTTACAACTAGGCATGTTTACGTGGAAGTAAATACTACTGTGTCGTGCAAGGCAGTAGATTCCA
Organism: Lacerta agilis; assembly: GCF_009819535.1. Taxonomy (NCBI): domain Eukaryota; kingdom Metazoa; phylum Chordata; class Lepidosauria; order Squamata; family Lacertidae; genus Lacerta; species Lacerta agilis. The sequence goes on from NC_046312.1 coordinate 48,759,371, forward strand.
GCCTTAGTTATATGTTTAGTTTTCATTGTCCAGTGTCTTAGTTTCACATAATATGTAGCGGCGGAGCTGCCTGGAGCGAGTGTGCATGGCACACCCCAGAGAGGGGTGGGGCATGGAGGGCGCCTTCTGCATGCCACAGTTCAGGGTTAGGAGAGGGGCGCGGAAGCTGCTCACTCTCCTCCTACTCTCTGCCGCCAGGTCAGGTGTGACCCTGCAGCGGAGCTTCTGCAGCCAGGCCATGGCCAAGGAAAGCAGACAGCAGCTTTGCCACCCACTCTCCTCCTGCTCTCTGCTGCCGGGTCAGGGGGAGGCAGCGCTGCTGTGGCCGGACATGCCTTGCCGCAGCCGAGGTAGGATGTTCTCCGCCGCCGGGTCAGAAGTGACCTAGCAGCAGAGCTGCTGCCACGGGACATGAGGTGTGCCTGCTTTCCTCTTCTGGGTCAGGCCTGACCTAGGGGCGGAGCTGCGCCAGGCACAAGCAATACAGCCAAAGTGCAACTCTTTTGGCACAGAGCCAGGCTCAGATGAAGGAGCCTGCTGTGGGGATGCCTGTTTCTTCCCCCTCTCAAAATTGCACCCGGGGCCACGGCACCCCCCGCACCCCCCACGGTGTACCTCTGATAGTAGGTACCACTGCGGAAAAAACAGTTTTCTAAACCAAATAGCATTAAAAGGCTATATAACTTGAAAATGAGTAGATTACCAGCTAAGCATTTGATGATGTTTGTTTGTTTGTTTGTTAAGTATTTATTTCTTGTCTTGCTTCCATCATGGAACCCAAGGTGGTGTGTATATGTTATTCCAAAGTAGTAGCCCATACAGGCACTGACCACACCAAGTCCTGCTTAGCTTCAGCAAGGTAGTGGTCTCATTTGCCTTCAGACCATATTGTAGGGCCATTAGTTTTATCTAATGGTAATGCTCTGTGTTTCGTTATATCAGTGGTCTGCATGGTTCAGTCTGAATGGGGGCAATTATAGAGCAAGGAGTCCATATTGACCATGGATTACTCAGTGGCATTTGATAAATCATTATCGTTCAGCCTTAGTTATCCTTCAGTAAAATAGAAAAAAATCTACTTCTGAAGTACCACTTATAATGTGCTTTATAAATGAATAATATTTATTTAGTCCAAACATAAATTAGAAGGGTATTATCTGCTTTAAGATTTCCTATTTGCAACCAAGGTTGCTTTCATCATCTGGGAACCAGTAAACTTAGATTGTGAGCCCTTCAGTGTCAGGGAACCACATCTCAATATAATTGCTACTTGCCCTGAGCTCTTTAGATAAAGGAAGCTGTAAATCTAACTAGAGCTCTTCCCTGAACAGACCAATTGATTAAATTGGGAATTGCCTGAACTTTTAAAAATGCCATTCTGAACAAAGTTTCCTATATTATTTATGGGTTAATCAGCCCATGCAGGCATTATCATTTTGACCTGGAGATTAAACAGCGTCTCCAGGAATATACAAGTGGCTCTTGAAAAATAAGTTGAGAAAGAATAAGAATGTTGTGTGTTAATGCTTGTATATACACAGTATTTCCCCTGCACACAAAAACAGTTAGCATAACTAAGATATATATATAGAGAGAGAGCGCAAAGTAAATACATCAATACCAAGCCATACATAAAGAATAATATAAAGGAAAAAAATAAAGAAGAAAAGGAAAAAATGCAAAGAAAAGTAGACAGTAAAAGAATAAAGAAAAGTATAATATTTCAATACAATAAACACTATTTTACAAAATAATAATAGTAATAGACTTCCATCACTCTCGCAACACTTCCTTTCACATTTCATATTTTATCTGTATTTCAGTATCTATAAAGATGAAAATAATACTGAAATAGCATAACTAAGTTATTATGTGTTACAGCAACTTTATATCTTGCCTCTCTACCAGAGATATGTGAAACCTTCAGAAGAATGCTCTTCTGTAGATAATTTTGTTTTCTACTTTTTTCTTAACTAATAGTACTTCATATACTTTTCTATACTTTTTTCTTAACTAATAGTACTTCATAACATTATCATTCATACACTCTCATATACTGTACTGTATTCTCAAAGCAGAAAAAAACACTTTTATTTTTATTAGATTTTTGTTTGCAGATAGGTTTAGTCAGTGGTAGTGGCGTTGGTGTTAATTCTGGCCATCTATAACTCATGGAACTGTTATCCAGGCTTTCTTCGTTTATTATTTATTATTAGTGCTGGTGCACATGCTTATTTTAATTAACTTTTTAAAAAAATTATGTGCCACTGTTTGGCAATGTTTCTATAGTTGAGTGCAACAAGAATTTAGATACAATGAAGCAATGCAATCTAGTTAAAAGAAAACAAATAAGGGAGCCAGATTACAATTACATATTGCTTCGGATGTGTGGCATTATTCCAAACTAAAGACTTGCCTAAATCAAGTGTTCATCACCAGTCCCTGAAAAACCAGAAGAGATTGCAACCTGGGAAAGGAAATTAACCCATCTAGATTAAATAAATACCCTGGTAGGGGAAGGACTGAAATAGTTCTGGAAACATCTTAGTTATTATCTTATTTCACTTTTTTTGAGAGAGAAAGGAAGAGCCCTTTCTCTGTCAGTGGCCTTATTCACACATAATGCTAAGCCAAGTTTAATGTTATGTTTGAACCCAAGTTTCTTGTCTCTTTCCCCCACCCCTCAAAGAATGATGTAAGAACCAAACTTTGGTTAAAGTTTGTGGCTTGTTGGACTAAGACAAATGAGAAGCCTGAGTGTGGACATAACACTTAGCCAAATTATGATTTAGGTTTGGGTAGCACAGGAGAAGGAGGAGAGAAGTGAAGTGACCGATTTTTTTAACTGGGCACTAGCATGCTCCTTGTTCACACTAAGACATACCTTGCGGTAGCATTATATGAGAACCAGGTTGTTGCTGACTCAAAATCGGCCATCATTTTGGCTTTTCTCCTTCCCAGGCTGATCCTGATCAGTCATGTGTATGATTTCACAGTGCTTCATAACCAGATTTGACTATATCCTGTTCATTTGTTATAAATATTTATTACCCACTGTTTACAAAAAATCAAAGGACAAGGTACAATAAAAATTATGTTTAAAATAAAGAATAAAACAGAAAAGTTAAAAGACTACAGCATCAATTACAGAAGGGAAAACTCAGATTCAGCCATCCCTAACAGTGTTAAAGGGTGAGCCCAGCTTGTTGCCATTGAGTGGAAAACAAGCTGATTTTAAGCAAGGACAGTGATTCCTGGACTTGTCATGTTGGCCAGTCAGGAATGTGATGAAGCCACTGAAGGCAGAAAGCGAATTCGGAACAGTGCTTCCTCAACAAATATATACTTTGTCTCCTTTTGCAGTGGTTTCCCAAAAATTACCCCTATTTTAATCTCAGTCTAGTTCTGACCTCTGACTGGCTGGCAGCTGGACACTTCGGAATAGATTCCAGAATTAGAATTGCATAACTGATAAAGCAAGAAAAACCGTTTTCCCCTAGTGCTCAATGTCTCTTCTGAACTTTTCATCTATTTTAGCAGCATTGTTCCTACCATAAATTTAGCTCTTTGGGGAAATGCAGGGAACATACCAGCTTCTTACGTTCTGGTTAACTGCTTAGATTTCACTCTTGGTTCTATTGTTAGTTTGCAAACTGTTCAAAATGCAGAGAAATTAGTACTTTAGAACTGCTCACTTAATGATTTAACAAAGTCTGGGGCAGATCTCAGTGTTGTTGCCAAGGAAGAAACTGCTGCTTGTGACTGTTATTTGAACCTCGAAGTAGCTTTTCCATTTCCAGCTATTTGATTTCATTAATCTTATGGTCTTTCCCATGTACCGTAAGTATAGATAAGATCCTAACATCCTAACTTACATATTGTGGAATATTTTTAGAGGAGCACCCTAAAGATAAGATTATTCAGTGAAAATTGCCTTCACAGACTTTACTATAAATTAATCTCTTTGTAGATCTGTGACGAGCATGATCCCTGTAGATTAATTATTCAAATAACCTGTTGTATTCAGCCTTTTTATCTCATTGAGTTTTATCTCATTGATTCTTATCTAGTTTCATTTTTATTATGAGTTTAGCATTCAATTTTATTGGTCACTTTCAATCTCTCTTGAGAGCTTCCTGTTTCTGGCATGTCTCCAAAATTTAATTAATATGCACACACTAATACCCACACCAGTTTACAATTAACTGTGAAAGTTGTGCTGCTCACACTTTTCTCCAGACCTTTTTGAACAGATAACCAGACTATACTTGTGGAACTCCAGCTAATCTGCTGTAATACCTGATTATGCTTTGGAAAACCACACTTAAACAATGTTGTGTGCACCTCCATGCTAACTCCTTCAAGTCTAATGGTAGTGTGGATTTGTTCCTTATCTCTTGCTCTAAATTTTACATGAGAATTTGTTTAGGTAGTAACATACTGTATTAGTTCCCCACCACCACCAGCATACATTTGGCTTCTGGTCTTTTCCAGCCTAGTACTGTCTTTTCTTTGAAAATGTTAAGAGTATTTATTTCCACTAATATGATGTTCCTCTTCCCCTTTGTACATATGATGAACTAAAAAGTTAAATACAATTGGTTCCAAATTTAGGGACCTCTCTTTCTGTTGGTTGGCTCATTTATTAAAATCTCATGTTTGTGACTGTGTCAAGTCTGGGAAAGTTTGGATGACATTTCTAGATTTCATGGTATCAAGTGTTTCTCTGAAGTTTTTTTCCTGCTTCATTAATTTCCCTCTGTCACTTTGTAATCAAAGACCTCACAAAAAATTGGGAACACAATAAAACTGCAATTTACAGTGGTACCTCAGGTTACAGACGCTTCAGGTTACAGACTCCGCTAACCCAGAAATAGTACCTTGGGTTAAGAACTTTGCTTCAGGATGAGAACAGAAATCACGTGGCGGTGGCATGGCGGCAGCAGTAGCTAAAGTGGTACAGTGGTACCCCGCTAGACGAATGCCTCGCAAGACGAAAAACTCGCTAGACGAAGGCATTCGTCTAGCGGAAGGCTGCCCCGCAAGACGAAAAAGTCTATGGGGCTGCCTCGCAAGACGAAAAATTCTCGTCTTTTTTTTTTTTTTTTGCGGAGCGCGGCTGTCATTGCCGCTCCGCAAGACGAAAAACCCGCTAGACGAAAATTTTCGCAGAATGAATTATTTTCGTCTAGCGGGGCACCACTGTACCTCAGGTTAAGAACAGTTTCAGGTTAAGAATGGACCTCCAGAACGAATTAAGTTCTTAACTCGAGGTACCACTGTATTTTTTAATGATCACCTTTGAACTCAACAATAAAAAGTGCATAAATTGATAATTGGCATACCTTCTTAAATGATGAGTTTTGAATGTAACTCTGTGTACTTTCAAGCTTTGTAATAAAACCGCAATATTAATTAAGGTTGTTTTTCAAACGTTTGCTTGTTGATCATGGTACTATAGCCTGAATAAGTGAGCTAATCATTGTGTTAGAGGTTGGTTTTGGCATGTAGGTGGATTTTGGGTCTATTGCACATTCATTATTTGTATTTTATGAGGTTTAAATTCTACAATTATGAAATAAGTCATGTAGGTCTGAAATGTGCTGGCTGTTGGTGGGATAACAGAGAGACCATATTTTGCTATATTTGGGCAGGGTGCAAAGAGGGATTTGAACTAGTTTGCTTCTTCTGCTTTCCCTACTCAGTTACAGAGCTTCCTTCCCTTTGAAATTGCTGGAATCCTGAGCATCTTTCAGAAAAATATTGTAAGATGTAATTCTTGGGGGCTGGATTTCAGTACTAGGGTTAAGCTTGCAGGAAGGTTAGAGTTTTAGTGTGTTGTAATAGCCTTTAAATTGCTACCTGAACGAAGCTTTGAAAGGGGTTGAGGTATAAATATAGGAAGTCAAGCTTGCAGCTAATCTTGGCAAAGATGTACTCTATTGTTGGAACTGAATTTATCTGAAAGTCCAAACACCATGTCCTGATTCTATTCAGGTTAAAGTATTTTAACTTAATGCAGCAATGGGGAACCTCCAGCCCACAGGCCAAATTGGCCTGGCAGGGGAACTAATTTGGCCTGTGAGTTTGTTTTCACCAAACCATGCCTACCTGCCCCACACCTGATATCATCTGTGACAACAGGTGTGTGGAAATTTAAAATGTGCAATTGGGAGCCTTAACGTGCACGTCTAGTTGTTCCCTGGCAAGTAGGAGTTGCATTTGGCACCTTTTAAGTTTGGTGCCAAAGACAAGTCCATCTTAAGATCAAACCAAAGGAATGTTTTTTCCTTTGAAGTGACTGCTTGAACTCAGGCCAGGCTGCAAAGGAGTGTGCTGCTGATCCTTTCCTTTGAAGTTGAGTCACTTGACAGTCAGGTGTTTGACAAAAAGGACAACCCTGTCCACCAGTTAAAGTGGCCCAGGGAGGCAAAGAGAGCTCGGGATATGCCCCAACAACTGTTTACCACTTTTAACTTAATGAAATAATGTCAACACAAGACTCAGTGGTTGTTGGGTGTTCCCCAATTGTAGCTCAGGAAAAGTTAGGCAAGAAAAATATTTTGTGAAGTATTTGGGAGGAATTCAACGACAAGCCCTTCCAGTTGTTCCCTCAGAGCAAGCATTTCAGCTTGCCAAATGGAGCAATCCCCTCTTTCCAGGGCAGTGGGTTCTTTAAAACTCTCTCCAGAACCCACTTTGATATACATTGTGGGGAGCGGGGGAGCACCATTGCACAAGTTTTAAGTCCAGGCTGGGGGGAGGCAGGAGAACCCCCAGAAATGCTTGCCCTGCAGAATGATCAACATAGTACAGTGTTGAATACATCCCAAAAACATTTCAAGCCCTGAAAGCAATTGGGTTTTAGAATGACACATATCAAGAGATAAACTCCTTCCTATGAAATGCATGCCATAATCAATTGGGTGGTGCGAGAGACTTTTATCATAGACTAACCTAAGGCAGCTTCATGTGTCCAAATTATAAACGTGCTATCCTGTAAGGTACTATAAGTCTGTGTCTTGCAGCAACAAGCTAGCATGGTTATTCTAGAATACAATGGTATATTTTATAGGAGGACTACCTGAGTGTATATGATATACCATATGCTTTGCATGTAGAACATCCCAGCTTCACTTCCCTGCATCTCCAGTTAATGAAAATAAGGTCAGATAGCAGGTCTGTGAAAGACCTTTGGAGAGCTGCTGCTTTATACCTTGCACAATATCATGTTTGCTTAATATTGAGAGTTGGATATTTGCATAGGAAGGTGATATAGGAAGGATGACCTATAGGTTCCCCCCCAAGTTTTCTCCCTTAGAGAAAATGCAGAAGTGAGCTGAAGAATTAGTTACTATAATTATTATTCCTGTAGTATTGCAATTTATTTTTTAGAATTGGTTTATTTTTATTTATTTATTTTCCAACAGAAATGAATATAAAATTTTCTCTTCTATTAATAAAAGAGGATTTGCTACAGCTAAGCTACAACAAATGCTCAAGCTTAAGGTAATTTGATCTGAACTACACAGACAGCAGGAGAAAGAAAGTCGGGGAGAAATGACCATGAACACTTAGCCACCTGTGAAATAGCCTGCATATAACATTGTCTCAGAATCTGAATGTTTCTCGCCCTTAATTTTTTTTTTTTTAAATTCTCAATATATTTATATCCTGCCTTTCCTCTAAGGAGCTCAAGATGATATACCCGTGCTAGAGTTAGGGTGGAGAGAAATGTTGCCTGTTCCCTTTGCACAAAATGATCTGTGTAAAGTAAAAAAAACAAAAACAAAAAAACCCCCAGCATTTCCAGCTGCCGCCACCCTCCTAACATTAGGGTAGAGAAGGCTGGAAACACTATGTGTGCACTTTTGTCTGCCTGCATGTTTATGTGTGCATAACTGTGTATCTGAGAAAGAGAGAGAAGAGAGCACAGGATATGCGTGTGGGTATACATTTGCTGCACCAACCACTGGCATGTGACCATGGAAGGCTGGCAGTCAATGCAGCCCTCAAATTGAAAAACGTTAGCTACCCCTGTGGTGGAGAATGGGAAGATTTTTCAGGCAACCTAAATGTACACACCCCTGGTCGCTTTCAGCTTGTTCAGATTGGAAGAACACCTGGGGAAAGCATTCATATATGGTCTCTCACGTGTATTGTAAATTCCCTGCTTTTAAACCCAGTTGAACATTGTTTACCACCACTATCATGCCTATGGGGTAAATTACGTGCCATGCCAATGTAGAAAGCCTCTAAATCCCAACAAGGACCCTGTGTATATCTCAAAGGAGTTTTAAAAGGAGCAAATTTATTTGTGCGAAGGAAGAACAGTGAAACAGATCCTCCCCCCTTTATTTTGTGTTCATAAGAAGTGGGGTGATGGCGGAATCCATGAATAAGTTAAAGCAAGAAAGAGAGAAAGAAGACACATAATGAGGCTTCACAGGAACACTTGCCTTTATTCCTCTTGAAATTCTAGTAGAATTTTTTGCTGTAATGGAGGTACTACTCATTTACAAGATAATAATCAGTCTTATTAAATGCAGTCAAATGAAACTAAATTCATATTGAGAAAGGTAGCGTTAAGAAACTGTATCCGTATTTGTGGATGTTGGCTTGTTTATGTTGAATCATAGTCCATCTGGAAGATTTTGGAGAGAGGTGCTGAATCTAGTAGGCAGCTTCCTAGGGCTTTAGGACAGACAGACAGACAGATGCTTTGTTCAACAGATGCCCTTAATCCACAAATCATTGGCTAGGAGGCTATGTCCAAATTTATAGGCATGCTAACCATGCTAACGCGGGTGGCGCTGTGGGTTAAACCACAGAACCTAGGGCTTGCCAATCAGAAGGTCAGCGGTTCGAATCCCTTCAACGGGGTGAGCTCCCATTGCTCGGTCCCCGCTCCTGCCAACCTAGCTGTTGGAAAGCACGTCCAAGTGCAAGTAGATAAATAGGTACCGCTCCGGCAGGAAGGTAAACAGTGTTTCCATGCGCCGCTCTGGTTCACCAGAAGCGGCTTAGTCATGTTGGCCACATGACCCGGAAGCTGCATTCGGACAAACGCCAGCTCCCTCGGCCAGTAAAGTGAGATGAGCACCACAACCCCAGAGTCATCCGCGACTGGACCTAATGATCAGGGGTCCCTTTACCTTTAACCATCCTAAGCACCAGAGTGAGTCCTGGATTTAGAGCACCCCAAGAAAGTGGCTCAGGTATCATAAGAAATTATAACTAGATTCAAACCTTCAATATAATGTATATTCATTTTGTCCTTAGGAAGCATGGTTTGAATGAAGTGGATTTGAGTCTGAAATTAATCCTTAGAAAATCAATAAGATGTGACAGAGCCAACTTCTAATATAAAATGGATGGGTGCATAATTTGCCCAAAACAACTGAAACAGCACAGCCCTGAGAATGCTAATAGTTGCTCAGAATGTTTTACGAATATATGCTATAGAGCTATGTGCTCATTTATTCTCTAATATGTGTATGGACCATGAGATGAATACTGCACAACAAATACAGCTAAAGCACTGCCATCTCTTGGTAGTTGGTTTTTTTTAATCCTACTTTTTAAAAATCATAGTTTATTGCTGACCTGCCAACTGTTGAGTCACTCATTAAGCTATCTCTGAGAGTGCTTTAGGAGGCACCACATGGTATCGCTTAAGAGCAGGGAAATAATCATTTAAGGAGGTATTTTTAACTGACTAGCAAGCAGTTAGAAGGAAACTGACAAGGACTGGTTTTCAGGGGAGCAGTCACACAATGTAACTTCCACTGGGAAATGTACTTGGCTTGTGACTAACTGAGTGTCTCATTGGTTCACTTTCTTGCCTGTTTTCCCAGTAGCCCAATTGCACAAGCAATTTCTGAAATTTAAAACCGGAAAGCAAGTGAATCTAGAAAATAGACCTAACCTAGACAATAGGCTGTGTTCATTGCGGGGGTGGAGGGCAGATCAAAGAGGAAACGCAGCAGAAATCTTGAAGATCCTGCCATTGAATGACAGGAGATGGATGAGTATTTGGCAGCTAGTTCAGATAGAAATAGGAACTGAGCCAAACAGGATTCTGCTCCAAGATACTGCTGATATCTAGCAAATTGTTCCAACAGCCACTAATCTTATAATAGGCTAGCAAAAACGGTCATTTTACTGGGAAAAAAAATTGACAGTACCTACAACAACTTATGAACTACACCTTTCAGCAATTTGCTTAACTGTCAAAATACAGAATACAGCAAAAATCCAGTTTGGTAAAGATATGGCCAAAGTTACAATGACAAAAGCAGAGGATGTACTTAAAGCTGTCTGTTCATCCTCCCCTCTCAGCCAGCTGGGCCTCAGTAGAACAATATGCAAGACTATATGTCAACCATATATTGATGACATAGTGATATGTATTCATCTGGGCAGAAGCCTGTAGCAGAATAAGTAAATGAAGAAAAGAACTGAAAATTTCTAGCCTGTGTAAAACAGAAAGTACTATTTTTGAAAAAGCTGAGTCACGGTGTCTTGTTCTTAAACATCTTGAGGTCACCACTACCTATACTTGGCTGCATAGCTTCAAGGAAAGCCAAGAAACTATTACTCCTCTTTAAGCTATCCTGAAGTACACAGTGCATTTGAAATTTCTCCCTAGCTAGGAGAAAAGGAGAAATGACCAATGCTTATTCTATTGCAAACATCACTTTGTTTTTTGAGTCTATATCTTTCTCTACACAGATTTCAGTGCCTGCCTTCAAATGTTGCTTTAAGTGGCAAGCGATAACAATGATTATTAGGAATAATCTGAGACATATATTTCTAGTGACACTATGACTGCTGTGTCAAAAAGCACTATCACATGGAGGCACAGTGGACAAGAGAGAAAAAACTGTCCATGGCCTCTAAGCTTCAAACTCATCAGTGAAATACTTTAACTAGCTTATCACATAAAGCACACATGGAGAATTTCTGTTCCATTTCCAACTTACTAATAATAATAATAATAATAATAATAATAATAATAATAATAAATTTTTATTTATACCCCGCCCTTCCCCGCGAAACCGGGCTCAGGGCGGCTAACACCAATAAAATCACAACAAAAACATAAAACAGTTCATTAAAATACAGATTAAAATACAATTTAAAACTAAATCTAAACTTCAGCCTCATTTTTAAGTAGCCCACCAATCACCCCAAGAGAACGAAACATCAGGGTTAAACTGAAACCAACCCAAAGGCTAGGTAGAACAGCTCCGTCTTGCAGGCCCTGCGGAAAGATGCCAAATCCCGCAGGGCCCTGGTCTCTTGTGCCAGACTGTTCCACCAAGTCGGGGCCAGTACTGAGAAGGCCCTGGCCCTAGTTGAAGCCAACCTGGCATCCTTGTGGCTCGGGACCTCCAACAAATTATTATTTGAGGACCTTAAGGTCCTACCTGGGACATACCAGGAGAGGCGGTCCCTTAGGTATGAGGGTCCTAAGCCGCATAGGGCTTTAAAGGTCAAAACCAGCACCTTAAACCTGACCCTGTACTCCACCGGGAGCCAGTGCAGCTGGTAAAGCACTGGATGAATGTGGTCCTGCGGCAAAGACCCCGTGAGGAGCCTCGCCGCGGCATTCTGCACCCTCTGGAGTTTCTGGGTCAGCTTCAGGGGCAGCCCCGCGTAGAGCGAGTTACAGTAATCAAGTCTGGAGGTGACCGTCGCATGGATCACTGTGGCCAGATCAGGGCGAGAGAGGTAGGGGGCCAACTGCCTAATACGGCGGAGATGGGAAAATGCCACCTTTGCTGTAGCTGTAACCTGCACCTCCATAGAAAGTGAGGCGTCAAAGGTTACACCCAAACTCCTGACAGAAGGCGCTGGCACTAATTGCACCCCTGCAAGAGATGGGAGTTGGCCTCCCAACCCCATGTCGTCTCGACCCAGCCAGAGGACCTCTGTCTTCGAAGGGTTTAACTTCAACCGGCTCCCACGCATCCATCCAGCCACAGCCTCCAAGCACCTGGTCAGTGTGTCCGGGACCGAGTCAGGGCGGCCTTCATTTTCTCTTTCACTGACCATGTCACACTGTCCTCTGCCATCTATCACTGTTCTCTTCTTTCTGCCTTTGCCGTCAGCTATTCTATCCATCAAGTCCCTTATAGCTCCATGGGGTCTGATAGTGAAATCTTAGGCGCTTCTGCTACTAGATGGAAAGCATTTGTTATGCCTGCATTTAATGGCAGCAGGACTGCTAAGACAGAAGAAGGATAGTTCAGCTGCCATCATGGAATATGACTGCTAGTCAAACCTAGATGGACAGGAAGAAATGGGAGGGGTTCTCCCTCACCAGTGCAGGAGTAGAGAATCCGTGGTTCTTGGGATAATGTTGTTGGACAACAACTTGCATCATCCCTGGTTGTTGGCCATGCTGGCTGGAGCTGCTCAGCATAGTAGACCAACATCAGAAGGGCCACAGTTTCACTATCCGTATACTAGTGAAGAGTGACTGATTAACTCTCATACACTTAGTTAAGTCATACTCAAGACCTTGACCCAAAGTTATATCGATTTTTAGATGATGACAAAGCAGGCACTACAGATTCGCTACAGATTGGTGAGCACTGCTGTGTGACTAAATGAACCCTCACCAGGTAAATTTCCTTAAAGGTAAAGGGACCCCTGACCATTAGGTCCAGTCGTGTCCGACTCTGGGGTTGCGGCACTCATCTTGCGTTAATGGCCGAGGGAGCCGGCGTACAGCTTCCGGGTCATGTGGCCAGCATGACTAAGCCGCTTCTGGCAAACCAGAGTGGCGCACGGAAACGTGGATTTCCTTACTTGAACATAATTCTTCTCAGTCATATATTTCACATTATAGCAGCAACACTAAGAGCTCATTATGCCATACAGTACTGTTTTACTATGAAATCAATCTGGTTGAGAGTTCTGAAGTGCGTTACAAACTTCGTATAGTTTTGTGACCAGGAATGAACCAAGAGTGTACTATATAGTCTTACGAAGTATTGCAGTTATCGGTCCCTGTATTAGTAAAATGAGTGTTGTGCATGTAGAACAGGCTTCCTCAACCTCGGCCCTCCAGATGTATTGAGACTACAATTCCCATCATCCCTGACCACTGGTTCTGCTAGCTAGCTAGGAATCATAGGAGTTGTAGGCCAAAAACATCTGGAGGGCTGAGGTTGAGGAAGCCTGATGTAGAATTTATTAAGCCATAATGGGGAAAGGGTAGAAGGGGGTAGGGGTGTGAGGTGTGTGCTGCTATCATGCTGCTGGTAATGTGGGAAAAGTAGGAAAGTTAAGCACCCCTTCAACCCATCTCTGCAAATAAGAAGTTGTTGGTAACTTCTATGTGCATGCAAGTGAAATTTATTCAGTTTGGTGTTTTGTTTTGTTTTTTAAAAAAAATCATGTGCAAACTGTTAGGGCAGTGTTTTTCAACCTTTTTTGGGCAAAGGCACACTTGTTTCATGAAAAAAATCACGAGGCACACCACCATTAGAAAATGTTAAAAAAATTTAACTCTGTGCCTATATTGACTATATATAAAGTAATTTTTCAATTTTTCCCACGGCACACCAGGCAACATCTCGCGGCACACTAGTGTGCCACGGAACAGTGGTTGAAAAACACTGTGTTAGGGAACACAGTTGTTAAATTTAAGTATGCCAGCCTGTGAGTAGGTGTGTATATATGTTAGTCGGCCACTAACCTAAAGCATGAACCCAGATAAATGTTTTCAAGAAACCTGAGGTCTTCAATTGGAGGAAGCTGTACAGCAATTAACAGTGCAACAAACACTCAGTTTGCATATCTGAGTAAACTACAGTTATTGATGTACTGTGATAATGTTCTTTTGGTCTGTATGTCTGTTTCCCACTAGCCTGCAGAGGAAATAAGCCATGATCCCTGATTTAGCGTTACAGTCATTTAGGGATTATGTATTCTTTTGCTCCCAAAAACTTCAGTCAGTAAGACGAGACCCAACCTTAGCTACGGATCATGCTTTGGGAACTTAAGAAAGCATGATCTCTGGCTGAGGCTTAACACCAAACTGAAAACTATGTTTTGCTTTTTCCTCATGCTAGCAAGGAGGATAAACACAGATCGTATAGGCATGATCACAGTAAATCCATTCAGTATGGTTTAGGTGACATGTGAACAAGGCCAGTGAGTGTATAGTATAGCAAATGCAAGACGTGGAGGCAAACCTTGGAAACCAGATCTGCTAGCTACTGTTCCTAACAAGAGGCAATTGCCCAGGAGAAACTGTTTGTTTATGAAATAGGTTTGCAGTATAATCATGGGGTGTGTTCTTTTCATCCTGTCACACTTCAGACAATGCTTGTTTTCTGAATAAGTGCTGCTTTGCTCTTATAAATGCCTTTCTGCTATCATAACCCCATTAAAATTGGAGTGCATAACATAATCTCCATGGCAACTGATGCTATCAGTATACATAGGATTCTTCACTACCTAGTCAAAAGAAGAAAAGAATAGGGCAAATATGCTGAGATTGTGTAAGTATTGTAGAGAACACCAGGGACTAGACAGCAGCTCAATTGACACTGAATGTCTCTTACTCTGCTGAGCAAAATAAAAGGCCAAAGAGCACTGATGAATATCTTTTGGCAGAGACATTTGGGAAGAGTCACTTGATATTCTAGTAGGGTTGCCTTTTGTTGGTGTGCAACATTATCAATGTGTCATTGTTGTTGCTATGTTTCTATAGACAACAAGTGTTGACCTACAAGCTCACAATGGTAGGTATTGTAGAAGATACCGGGTATATTGCAAAAGAGATTCCTAGAGGATCCGAGGATGGATGGGAAGCAGTGATGAGGGGGTTCATCAAGATACAGTGGAATATAAGCATTGCTGGATATCAACTGTCACAATACTTATACAGTACTGCAATATGTTATTGCCTTGAACACCTCCCCTTATTTTTGGCCAACAGTATTGTATTCTCTGTTGTCTCATTCTGCTGGTGCATTCTAACTTCTGTATCGTTGTGCAGTAGTGAACTGCATACATCACTAAAGTTCTGCATCCTACATGTATAACAACAACAATAATAATTTTTATTATTTATACCCCACCCATCTGGCTGGGTTTCTCCAGCCACTCTGAACAGCTAACAGGATATATAAAACATAATAAAGCATCAAACATTAAAAACTTCCCAATACAACTAGTACATCACATGGTTAACTTATGCTTGGCCCCTGTAAGAAAAAGGATGCTTGACCATTAACCCCATCTAGCTCTTCCCATCATCTTACCCCAACGGCATCTTGCAGTCCCTGTCCCCATTCTAGAAAGACTGCTGTGTGGCTTACTTTTTATTCAGGTTGTTTAATGTTTATTGTCCTTGTTCCTGAATTGCTAAGATAATTTTGGTCTTTTGGCAACTTGCTGTTACCTGTTTGAAGTGTTAATGTGTGTGTGTTTTTCCCTTTCAGAGAGTATTCAACGTCTTGTACCCAATGCCTGCTGACCAAAGGAGACACGTCAGCATAAATTCTGCTCGCTGGCTGCCTGAACCAGGCTTGGGATTGGCATATGGCACTAATAAGGGGGACCTGGTGATTTGCCGACCGGAGTAAGTGCTTGGTTTAGAACCTGAGGGCCTGCTTCCCCTTAGATCGTAGGAATTTTCTATCAGCAATTCATCCTCAATTATAATGAAACTTTCAGTGATTTATTTCCCCCATTGATAACTATTGTGGTGTTTGTTTCCTCCTTTAACATTACCATAACTTCATATTTCATATTTAATCTTTGAAGTCTATGAAAAGCAGGAACCATTGAGCAAATATAATATACCTAGCAGGTATAATACAGCTTTCCAAAACTCTTGTGTCAGCCACCCTGTTTTTTCTTCCTTTTGCATTTGATAATACTGTACCCTTCTCTTGCCTGGGTGACTCATCATATAGCTATGAAATTAACTTTTCTTGTTTGTTTGTTAAGAGGCAGCAGCTTAGAAATGGTAAATGAGTAAATTAACTGGAGGAATGTTCATTTAGGCTTCTATATTTTCACACATCTATGTCCATGGGCTTAAACATGACTTCTGATAGGAAAGAAGCCCCAATATGTATGTAGCAGTCAGTGCAGTGCAAATCACACGTCCCAAGTTCCCTAAATTTTGGGTCACCTTGTTAGTCAGTTGTTAATTGGTTTGGCCTGTCTTCATTGAACACACTTTTTCATGGCACCTTTGAAAAGTTGACATTCATTCATTCATCTGGAATCACACATTTGTTGCTCATGTGGGGGTGTCTGTTCTCTATGACCCAAACAAAACTTCATGCTAAACATGCAGCTGCTGTAGGAAACAGCAGTCATGTGTTTAATTACCCCCTCTGTCCTGTTATCAACAATCTTTATTTCCTCACCATCCATTCTCATCACTGGCTAGCAAGGGGAGCATGGAATATTATGGTGTCGGATAATAGATAAATATGGTCCGATGTAACAAAGCTAAACATATGTCTGCCCATCATCTAGCTTCCTCTGTCATAATGTCTAATAGAAAAAAGTATGAGATTGCACAGGAAGTTGATTTCTTCCAATAGCCTAAATATACAAAAGAAGTACCATGGGGGAGGGAGAGGGAGGGAGAAAGGAAAGGAGTCGAGTGTGATTAAAAGAACTTCATTAATCCATTTGTATCTTGGCCAGGGTACATTGTGGCGTCAAAGTTGTTTGTTTATTGCTGTGTGGGCTACTTGGTGGTTATATTGATTTAGAATTGCATTATTTTTTAACCAGGGACTCCAGGTTAGCATACAGAAGTATGAATAAGATTCACACAACAAAAAGATACAATTTAAAACTGGCAACAAAATACAATATAAAAACCCCAAAAGCTTAAAAATGGAATAAAAAGATGCAGTTCCTCAGAACCATCAATAATCTAAAATGCATGGGCAAATAGCAGTGAAAAATTTGTAATGTTGGTGGCAGGGTGCCTCCTTAGTTCATTCCAAAGTTGCGCTACTACCACAGAAAATGCAATCTTTGTTTGTGGAAGTAGCTAATATACAGCTAATAACAAGGGTTGGTATACCAAAATTAATGCCCAAGGCTCTCATCCTTTTCATGAACCCAAACCCTTGCCTGCCTGTGCACCAGGTCCCTCTTTCATTTTTATCTGTAAGATGTTTTGTGAAGAGGAGACTTAAGTAAAAATGGTTCTCTAATTGTACTTAGATGTGCACATATGTTCCCCGAAGGGCAGTAAGGAAATATATCCAATTATCATGAAGTGACTCCAAAGAGAGGAGTAACCATTATTTATTTCAAGTTTGTAAAGTTTTCAGCCAACGATTGGATTCCCCCCATGTGTTGTTGACTAAGCTGAAAAGAATAATCCTAGCTTATGGGCTGGTGTCAGTGATCTAAACATTATATTAATATGCATGAAATAGAATACAGAATTATCATAAGCACAAATGTAAAAAATGTAATTTAAAATACAATTAATACTGTAATCCTGAAATTGCTTTTCTGTGCCACTTCATTTCTTCACAACCACCCATCATTGTGTGAGGGCAGCTTATTTTTCACCTAGTTTTGGGTATATAGCCCCAATGTATCTATCTGTCATGTGTGTCTGGTGGCTGACACCATTTACCTGCCACTCTATTCAGTCATTAGAGACCCTGGTGCATTGTTTACCTTTTAAGTGTAATCATTCTTGGCCAAGGTGACTGTTGAAGGATAGATGGAGGTTCTGTACTGGTCTCATTCTTAGCTGAGATAGGTTAGCCGTCCGACCCAACAAACTGCTTAGAGATCCCATAGATTGAATCCTTATTTTCAAAATTACCATGGCAATAGAAGGTTGGACCAAGCATTAACATGTTTGTCTTTGCTGACAGAACACAATATAGGAGAATTTTGTGGCATACTTACTTTTATTAAAGTGGACACAGGCATTTAACAGAATGAAATGGTGCCTTTACATTCCTGTGGTACCTTTCCTACATGTTTATGGATTTAGGATCAGCTTATTTAATAGCCGCAAGCTTCTTGTACAGTGTGTATGTGAATTATTTCGCTTGCTGCTTTCTGTACCCCTGGGATATGTTATAGCATTGACTAATGTGATGCTCCTTGCTTGTAGCTAGACAGCTCAGATATTTTCAATGTAGAAGTAAATGGGCAACTTAGCAGTCCAGTCTGCTTGTCATGTTGAATATAAAACCCTGGAGTCTTTGCAGATCTTAAATCATTTCAGTGTGCTGAAGAGCATCCACATACAATAGTTACATATTGAGCAGTTTTCTTTGAGTATGCCAAGGACTTCTCTGAGTATATTTGGCACTTGGTGGTGTATATTAATAATATTAACATATCACTACTTTCATATCTGTTAGGACGTTCAGTGGTTGCTCATGAGTAACGCAACTCCACGCAGAACTTCTAAAAACTAAGTTCTTTATTGTGAAAGCTATGTACAGTGCAGTAGCAATTCAAGCATCCATCTCAATCCTCCGCAGAGTCCCGGAATGAAGTCTTCCGGTTCTTTGTCCAGCAAAAAAGCCGCGGGATCCTAAACCTCCGCTTCCCTCTCCCACGTCCTTCCTGCATCCGTCCCCGAAGCGTGGGAACCTGACCCCTATCCCCACTTTCCCTGCGGTGCTGAGGCTCCCTGACCCCTTCCAAGCCCCTGCATCGCCTTCCTGGCTCCACCTCCCCTTCTTCGCTTGAGGAACGGTCGCTTCCTGCCAAAGACGTGGAGGAGGAGCTTGTGAACAGCGGACGTGGGTCTCTGTAGTCCAAACGCTCCCGCGACACCGGCAGCCATGGGGAGGGGTTTTTCCTGATAATATCTATATATACAAACAAACATATAAATCTTTCTGGTTATTCATTCTCCTTTTAGATGTTAATGGATCAATTTTTCTCTTATTTGGTTACTTTTTTAAAAAGATCCAGGAGACTGCCAGTTGACAAATTCTGTCTGCCATTTCCTTATGGAGTTATTATTCATATGTGGTTCTGAATATCCCTCCAGTTTTATATACTGTAATGACAGAATCAATAGGTAAATCCAATGCATTTCATTTACCAGCTTTATTAATACCCCTTTGTGTTGTGTACTTGCTGTCAAATACAAGTTTGGTTTATTTGATTACCTCCTTTTGATGATAACTCTTGTCATTAAAATTCTTCCCTTTATTGTCCAAGATGCTCTAGCTTTTTTTTTTTTTTTGCTAAATAAAGCCACCTGAGTCATTTTTCCTTTTCTTCACCAATGAATGGACGTTCTTATTAGCTCACCTTTCCCCTAATGTATTTAGAATATTCTTATTTCACCTTGGCAAGCTGAAGTCCTTCTATGTAGTTCTTTCTTTTCTTTTCTCAGTAGCTCTTTTGTTACTGCTGTCAGAAAGTGGCACGTTCCTGCAGTCTAGGTTTCTCAAGCTGTCCAAATCCCTGCCTCCCAGGATTTCTCCCCTGATGGTACAGATAAACTGTGTTAGTTTATTCAAAGGACACATCTGGAGCATATATTGACCGTTTCTTACAGGCATCTATCCCAAGATACTATGATGTCACACAAAACAGCTTTCAAAACTCTTTTTCTTAGGTAATAAAATGTGTAATGCCTATTCACTTGTGACAAATTCGCAATAGTTTCTGAAAAACTCAAACCCTCTTTAGGTTATTTTTTTTTTAAGTAAATGTGAGTCGCAGGTTTGGGGGGGGGGTAGCAGGGATGAATGCACTAATTCTTTCCTCATTACTGTTTCATCACCCTCCACAAGTTAGAGGGTGAACCTCTGAAGCTGGGAGCCTCTAAGTGGACAGGAGAGTTACAGGATGGCAACAGGGGGACAGAGCTAGCCCCCTTGCCCCCTTTTTTCCTTCACAACAACAAGAATGCCTGTAGAGGGCTTTAGTGACTCCAGTTTTTTATATTCTAAATTATGATCAGCTGAATGTTGGTGTTGTAATGTTGTTCACTGAATACCTAGAAAACTATTTTTTTTTTTAAAAAAAGAAAAAGATCACATTACATCAAGGGTGAGGAACCTTTGGCCCTGTAAGTGTTGCAGGACTACAACTCCCACCATCCCTGTCCAGTTGCTGGGAGTTGTAGCCCAACAGTTATCTGGAGGGTCGCCACTTCTCCAACTTTGCATTAGAGGATATATCCTATGCAAATAGGCACTTGGCAGAAACAAAATAGACTGTAAAGAAAATGCCAAAGTTAAAACAATAACATCTTAGTCATACATTAGCAAACAGATGAGGGAAAAGAATCAATTCCCCAAATATCAGGTGGTAAGGTGTGCTATAAATAAGGAATAATAGGCAAAAAGGCACGAAAATTTCAAAACAGAATTAGAAATGAGGTGTAATGACTAACAGAGGGCCAGAAGACCAAGAAAGTGAATATACAAGAATAAACGATGAACTTGAAGCAAGAGCTGGAGGATGGATACATATAAAAGAAAATGACATCTTGCTTGAATATCTATCCCCCAAATGACATATTTGTGACTGATAAGTAGTTGGATCAGCCTTTGCTTTCTACGCCACATGAATAGACCCCTCTCTCAGTGGAGCATTAAGAACCTTGGCCATTCAGAGTCTCCCCTGCTCCCAACCTCAGCCAGTCTAATGAGCCAGAATGAGCAAGGATCCAATATGCAAGTGGTGACTTTTACATCTCTTAAGGACTCTACTCACATCCTTAGGCTGCAAAAGGTTACCAAAATAAATCCATATGAACATGTCAGTCGGAGACAGTATGAACAACCAAAAGCAATTCTGTAATTAATGTGGAGTCTGTCTGAGTGAATGAAATTGTTTTATCCACAAGGAGCTTTGCATATTGGTCACAACAAGCAGCTTAGGACGTTACTATTTCCCTCTGAGGGTCAGATTGTAACAGGTCTTTTGCCTTTCAGAGCTGAACAGACGAAATTGTGGCAGAAAAGTAAACTCCCTTGTCTGCCATCACCACTGTGGAAACAGGACTCAAATGCACTCTAAGCCATATGTGAGTGGCTTATGTAACAGCTGTAACTCATAGTTTATGGTGCTATTAACCAATCAGTATATTTGGTGGGTTCTCCATTTCTCTCTGACTGTTCCTTACTTGCAGCTTTTGAGGGAAATTTTAATGCAAAGAGTTAGGTTCTGCATGTTTCTCTATAAAGACAAATAAAAACACTAAATAAAAATAATGAGGAAAACCTAAATAGCCCTACTTCTCCATAGTTTTAATGTCTGTTGCTTTTTGCCATATCCTCCTCCACTCCCCCCAAAAAGTCATCCCTGAATTTGGAGGTGTAATTGGAAGACAGCACATGCTGATTTGTAATGTAATTTCAGAAGTTGGGGTAACACAACTGGAATATCCAGGTAATGGGAGGAGAGCTGTAGTTCTACAACATGGCTGAGCGGAGAGGAAGAATAAGGGACAAGGCAGTTTCTCCATTTGCTCAGTTGAGTAGGAGACAGAATGGCAAGAGAAACAGCCCCCTAACTGGAAATGAACATAATGTGACTGGTGACATGACTCAGATCTTAGTCACCAATTGGGACGATGCACTAGGGAAGGATTTATCCTATACTATCTCTTTCTGTTATAGAGAATGTGTATATGTGTGTGTGAAGAAATCTAAGATTCAAATTACAGCTTACTTCAAAGATCTTGCTACTACTTGTATATAATCATGGTAATACCGTATTTTTCCATGTATTGTATTGGACGAGGGTTTTTTTTACTCAAAAATCACATCAAAAAACGGGGGTCATCCAATACACAGATAGAGGCATGGCGGGAGCACAAATTCACCTGATGCCGCTGCGCATGGGAAACAATCTAGGGCAGGCTTCCTCAACCTCAGCTCTCCAGGTGTTTTTGGCCTACAACTCCCATGATCCCTAGCTAGTAGGACCAGTGGTCAGGAATGATGGAAGGAAGAGGCTGAGGAAGCCTGATCTAGGGAGTGTTTCCTGCCCACAGCCATGGGTGGGGTGGGGGGGAGGCTTAACAACTTTGGAACAACTCCCCTCATTTTCTTAAAATTTAGTCCCCCCCAAATTGGGGGAGGTGTTTTTTACAAGGGGGCATATTATAGACGGAAAAGTACGGTAACTTGGGAGCTGTAAGCTGTGTGCATTATTCTCTTGTATTCTATTAAGGTATAGGGTTACTCTTACAGTTTGTAATGTTTTTGACTTTGCTTTGTGGAAATAATTTTATTCTATTTTGAGCTAGGTTTTAAGAAAAAAGTTTGGAAGTTGTTAGCCTAAGTGTTAAGGTTGGGTTGATCATTCTTGGAACTTAAAATCAGCTCAACACTACCTAGCCTTAAAGAGTACATTGAAGTTTAAGATGCTCTTAAGAACATAACACAATTTAAAATATGCTGTAAAGCTTTAGAGAAGTTCAAGTAGCTTAAAGATTTTAAGTAGCTCTCTGCTCTGACAGGACCTAAATAGTTGAAGATATTCCAAGGGATCAAAACAATGTAAGCAGTGGTAGCATTGTTATCATCTTAAGTTCTAGGCTATCAGCATGGTTTAAATGTTTTGTTCAGTTTGTAGATTCTGATTTTTAATCTCTTCACTAAACTAACAAGCTCCGTGTTTTGTAGAACATCTATACAATAAACTTGGGCTGTGGAGTTTACAGTCAAATAATGCAACACTCTTTTTCTAGCACAGAATGCGGCCGTTTATATTTTTATTTACACGTACACACACACTCTCCACCTGGGTAAGCTTAAGGCTTGCATCACCAATTCAACTGGCTTCAGTAAAAGGACTTGCTTATTTTTCACATTTTATTCTGTTGGGTCAGTTCAGTGCCTATTGGTATCCAACTTTTCATGGTATCATTTAAAAACATGTTTGTTTGTGAGTTACCTTGATCATCTGAAAAACGTGAGAAATAAATACATAGTGTCAACCTCATCTTGCAGGTTTTGAGGAGAAGCTGGGATTAGATTCCAAAAGCATGACCAGCTCCAGTGCTGTAGACGTTTGCATTATGGTGTGAAAATTTCAGGCACTTACTGGATAGTGCCGATAGAGAGAGTCTTGCATAAAATGCCCAGAGTACGGTAGTTTTGAAATAGTTCCCTTAAGTCTATGGAAAACAAGAATATGTGCATTTACACCAGTTCTTTAAAGATTACTACCTGGA
Organism: Lacerta agilis; assembly: GCF_009819535.1. Classification (NCBI taxonomy): domain Eukaryota; kingdom Metazoa; phylum Chordata; class Lepidosauria; order Squamata; family Lacertidae; genus Lacerta; species Lacerta agilis. The sequence continues at coordinate 48,782,553 of NC_046312.1, forward strand.
CAACTTAGGGAGGAAGAGTGGGATATACGTGTGTGTGTGTGAGAGAGAGAGAGAGAGAGTGAGTGAGAGAGAGAGAGAGAGAGAGAGAGATACACAATTGTGTCTCCTTTCAGCAGTGCCTTGCTGTTGAAGAAAATACTAATTCTTCAGAGTGAAATTGACTACAGTAGAAGCTACTTGAAGTTGAATTCTGCCACTTCATCACTGTGCATGTGGGACTGGAAATGATTGCAATTAGGAATTAACAGACACAAGAAGAAGAAGAAGAAGAAGAAGAAGAAGAAGAAGAAGAAGAAGAAGAAGAAGAAGAAGAAGAAGAAGAAGAAGTTGAAGTTGCTGGAAGTCCAGTACCATCATAAAGTGTATGTGTAGGGGGGAATCACTTCCACTGTGTATAGATTACAATCTGAGAAGCAGCCATAGTCCCTACTACAAATTATTACTATGATCCAGAGGAGACATATCCCATTCATAATTTAGCATATCTCAGAGGATTCTTGGAGGTGAATGGGTTTTTTAAAAAAAGAAGATACGCCTTCAGTATCAACTGTTTGGGCTTCTGGAGACTGAAGCAATGCAAAGCAAACTCTAGAGGGCCAGTTTAATAAATGTTAAATAGGGCATTGAACATAAAATCAGGAAGTTTAGCGTTCAAGTCTAGCAAGTTTTTAGACTTCATGGCTGCCGAGAAAAGGTTAAAGTCATACGGGAGGGTTTTTTAAATTAAAAAATATATATCAAAAGTGTGGATAACGTTTCTAGCAGGCAAGAGGTCATACCTTCCCCATCATTATAAGTGTCACCTCCTTGCTATGTTTCCTGGGCCCTGCCCTTCCATTGTACGACACCTTTTGCCCCTTAGATCCCAGTGCACAGTCTCTAGTTATGACATGAAAACTGAAATTATATTTACTGGCAAGATTTACTGGGTAAATGAATAAATGGATGCATATCTTTTTGGTTTATAGATTTGATTTCTGATCATGAAGGCACATTTTTTAGTATACTTCCAGAAACGCCCTACAGCCATTCCATTTGTTGCTACTGCTGCTATTGTTCTGTGAATGATTTTGAACTGTCCTCCCAAATCTCGCTTCACCTCTCTCTCTCTCATCATGCTTTGCTTGAATGTAGGGCATCCTTACTGCCTTGGCAGGGAATTCTCACAAAAACGTTGTTTTGGCATGGCTAAATTTTCCATTCTTAGCCTTGTTTGGTAAATTTGATCCAAGCAGCAGCTGGTGTACAATGGCTGTTAGGAGAAGATACAGTATGCTGCTATTAAGGCAGTAAAATGTCTGTGGTCACCTATGCCTGTTGTGCTGGTCTTGATTTAAAAAACAGCATGAGTTTGAACAGAATCCACTTGCTAATCCTATTTGTTTCGCTAGCATGCCTGTTTGTGCAGTCACTTACTGCTCAGCCAATCTTAACAGTATTGGCGTCTTTCCTAAAACAAACACCAAAACTGCAGGATATGGGCTTCTTGTTTCCTTTACCTAGTGTTTCTGTATGCATGCACATTAGAAGGGAAAGACTTATTTGGACGAGTGAAACAAGTCCACATTCTGCACAGGATGGGTCTTAAGTGGAAGCTTTTGTATTAAGAATCCATTATCTTCTTCTACCTTGAAGCCCATTCACCACCCATTCATCAGACAAGCACACCAATGGCATTTCTTAGCTTACCCAGAATGAAGACTGTATCTTCATATGACATTCCAGGAATCTGCGTTGTGATTTTAGGTCTGTGTGGTATCCAGTTTGCTCTAGGTTTGCCTTTATTCTGAAACCCTGAAGCCTGCTTCAATAGAGGCTAAATCTTCATTTCATGAAGAGGCAGAATTGCAGCTGTACTGTATATTTGTTTCCAGGTAGATCTTGCCTCACGTTTAAATCTCCAGTTGTCCCTGATTTTATTATTTTTATTTTTAAATATGTGTGTCATATGAGCAGCAGTAAGCATTTACCCCACAGCATGGAATAACTGCTCATGTGGAATGTAGCTGAGAATAATCAGGTTGCATACAGGTATGTGATGCCAGATAGCTACAAGTGTTTTCACCTGTTTCCAGAAAGAAGCACAATTTGAATCACCTCTGCAATTGCATTATTTACTCTGCCAATCAATGTACCTGGGAAAGCATGGAACAAGCATGGAATAAACAGTTATGAGACACATCCTGGATACTCATTTGTTTTTGGGGTTTTTTCTCTGGCTTTCCTATTGCCTTTTTAAATTTATAGTTCCCATCCTTCCAAATAAATCTAACCTCTAGGTTAGATTTCTGCAACAACTTATATGTGGGGTTTTCTCTGAAGATGGTTCAGAAACTTCAGCTAGTGCACAATTCAGCAGCCAGGTTGCTTACCCGGGCAAGATGGTTTGAGCATATAACACCAATCTCGGCCCTACTACGCTGACTGCCAGTTAGTTTCTGGGCCCAGTTCAAAGTGCTGGTTTTGACTTATAAAGCCTTAAAGGGCTCAGGAGTGCAATACCCCAAGGACCGCCTGACCCCATATTAACCAGCCCAGCCCCTGCGACTGTCACCTGAGTGCCTCCTCTGCGAGAGGTCCAGAGGGTGGCAACACAAGACTGGGCTCCCCACTTACGGCTCCCGAGGGAGCTTGCCTGGCACTTCCAATACCTGCACCATTGATCTCCACATCATGCCTAATTACCATTTCCAGACTAGTGGTCTGCTTTTAGCCCCTTCGAGTCAGTCAAATGATTGGTCCCCTAAGGGCCAAAATGTTCTTGAAAAGCCCCCCTTCAGTTGGCAGCAGAGCAGCATTCAAAACTCCCATTGTTTTAGGCGCAGTTTGCTACTGGGAATTTCATTTCAAGCAGTTTCTGAGCTCTGGGAGCAGTACTGCACCTAAGATGTCATATTAAAACTGCCACTGGCGGAATGAAAGGAGGACCTTTTTCTTCCTCCCCATTTCCAGCCGCTCTCTGAGGACCGGTGAAGTAGTAGTAGTAGTAGTAGTAGTAGTAGTAGTAGTAGTAGTAATATATTAAAACCCCATCCATCTGGCTGGGTTTCTCCATAGGAACTCACATAGGAATATTGGGACGGGACGGGACGTATGGCCTTGTTTTTTTGCAGTCTTCAGATGAGGACTAGACCGTGTGAAAAATGAATATAAGATTTTAGTTGCAGTTCATTCATTTTCAGCTTTGTATTCTTGTTATAAAAAAGCACACCTGGACATTCCGTTGCGGCACCCATAACCTAGGTTCAAGGTGAAATTTAGCTCCTAGCTTTCATATCTGTTTCCAGCACTGCATCAGAGTATAGAGGGTGTTAAAGGCTGTGTTTACAGCATCCAGCAAAAAAAGCAGGGGAGGGATGAAAATGCTTATTTTACGTTGTCTTGCAACTATGAGGGCAAGTAATGACACTGGATTATTTGCTTTCTAGCTGGTAGAGCAAACTAAGTTCCAGATCACATATCTGAAAAGGTGGTCAATCTGTACCTTCTTTATTCTGGCTGGGATGGTGCAGTGGGGGAAATTATTTGCAGCTCAAATAATGACTGGATTAAGATCCTCCCTGCTGCCAATATTTTATGTTGGGAAGGGTGCCTGACAGAAGCTTATTATGGAGCCACAGGCTCTGCTGGAATACCTTGTTTGCTGCAGCCCAAAATAAAAAATGGGAAACAAGTTGTTTTTAAAAGTTTTTATTTTATTTCACTCTGTGCAAGATATTATAAATGCAGAGATTTTGATTTACATCTTCCTCGGATTTAAGTGACAGATGGCAACCTATTCCTAGTATCCTGCCAAATCACCTTGGTGCTTGTTTGTTACATTGAGACTGCAAATATGCTAGTTAATATACAAGGGGAAAGTTTGAGAAGTTGGAATGAAACCTTCTATAGAGGCCTGCTATCCTGATCTTTTGTGCTTTTGAATGTCATAGCTGAATCCAAATTTGCATCCAGTAGGAGTTGTTTTTATAGCATAAGCATTTTAGTACCACATGTGAAGGTAGCTTCAAATTTCCCATGTGGAAGAGCATTTGTTGGGACAGTGTGGAAATTGTTACACGACACATCTGTACATACGTTCAGTTGTTGCTCTCCATTTTGTTTATATGTTTGCACAGAGTACAAAATGTGTGAGCGCCGCAAGTAACAATCTTCCCACAGTTTACACATTTTTTCCTCCTCAGAAATACAGAAAGCCCCCCATTTACACACGTTCAATATGTGTGCAACCATGTATCTGCACATTGTACCGAACCTGGGAGTGACCCAGAAACGTCATAAAGACGTCACTGAAAGGGCAGAATGGGGTGTTTGCAGGCTTTTTCAATGAGTTTCAGTTATACACTATTTCCCTGATCCACGTGGTGCCTCGGAACATAACCCCCACGTAAACGTGGCTGTCTGTATTTTGTAGAAAATTTGCAAACACTGCATAACAGGCATGTATCTTATTAATGAAGTGTGTTGCTTTTATTGTAGGGCACATGTTCAGACAGTTAGCTTCCAGAGCTTTATTCTGCTAAACAGTGCTCAAGACACTTGTGGAACACTTCTTCAGTGTTACTTCATGTGTCTTAAGTCAACAAGGGACCTGTGCAATCACAAAATTTGTCTAGCTGACCTTGGGAACCTTTCACACCTGACTGAACTTCTCCCTACTCAGAAGCTCTTAATATATGCCCTCAATATGCCGTACTTCCAGTTTTTGTTGTGGGCAAGGCTTGGCTGGGGCTGCTGCTTGTCACATGGGTTCAGAGAGTGACTACAGAAAGCATATTATGTCTGTCTTAAATTTTAGTTCCATTAGGTTAGTTAGATGCGCTTCATGATTGTCTAATTTTCTTGCTCCCACGTCTTGGAATGTCCCTAATGGCACTATCTTGAGGACTCCACAATTCCTTGGAGTTTTGGGTGGGTAATTTGCACAGCTGTTATTAGTTTCCAGGACTTCAATGCAGAATAGATGAAATTTGAAGGGGAAGGGGAAGCATACTGAAGTATGCGTATGTTTGTCAGACAGGTGCTTCTTGATAAACCTAAAGTAAAATAAAACTACACTTTCTTGACTCAGGTAGACCTAATCCATTTGTCAGTCAGCTACCAGGCTAATGGTAATGCCATAAATAAGCCAGGAAATAATTATGTGGCTGCTTATAAGGGCCACACATATGAACAGTCTTGCATGCAAAATTCCACCTGAGCAATATGGTCCTGTTTATGGAGCTTTACGGATGCATGTGTTCCTCAGTAGTCCTACTACCTGATCCTTTAAGAAGGCTTTCTGCTGCCATTAGGCATCATAGGGCACTGCCACTGATTGTTTTGACAGGGTTAGTTAATATGTATCTACCAAAGTTTACAGACGCTCTTCACACAAATAAGATTTATACCTTGCTACTTCTGGACATTCATAGCAATGTGCTGAAAATAACCAAATCCAAGTAGAAAATCTCAGAATGCAAATGACTCTCCACATAGTAGCAACCATGATCACAGGTGAACGAACAGGTTTGTGGGACCCGGCCTGATTATATAGTTCACATTTTGGCAATATATGCTGCAAGTTCTGAAACTGATTATTTTGCCAAGTATAGTAGCACGTTTACTTCTTCCTATAGAGGTCTTATGGAGAAAAATGTCTTAATTTCCCATTTTCCTTTTGTATGGCAGGGCCTTAAACTCTGGGGTTGAGTACTACTGGGACCAGCTGAATGAGACCGTCTTCACTGTGCATTCCAACAGCAGGAGTACCGAGCGGCCTGGGTGAGTCTTGGAGGATGAGTGTAGGGGCAATCAGTCATAGCTTGGGAGCACATGCTGAACTGTATGTTTCTTCCATTGAATTTACAAAGGCTTGTTATGCCTGAGTTTCCCTCTTATGATGGCTGAATATTTAAAACTTACCTTCCCCTTGGCACTTGACTGACTACCAATGGTTACATTTGGTCTATTCATTGGTGCAGGCTGAAATTTTAAAATACATCTGTCAACTGCGGACCTTCTAGCTGCCAATCATACCCTCATTTAAGTCATTTGAGAAGCTATATGTGCTTTGTGTGAAAATGGTTACATGAAATTGAAATAAATGATGGTAAGGGAAATGCTGCGAGGCAAGACTAGTTACAACCTAAAACATAGAATCTGGCATTGGCACTGAGGTCTTTAACCAAAATCATTCATAGAGATTAAAGGTAAAGGGACCCCTGACTGTTACGTCCAATCACGGACGACTCTGGGGTTGTGGCGTTCATCTCGCTTTACTGGCCGAGGGAGCCGGCGTTTGTCCGCAGACAGCTTGCAGATCATGTGGCCAGCATAACATAAGCCACTTCTGGCGAAACCAGCACACGGAAACACCGTTTACCTTCCTGCTGGAGCGGTACCTATTTATCTATTTGCACTTAGACGTGCTTTTGAACTGCTAGGTTGGCAGGAGCTGGGACCGAGCAACAGGAGCTCACCCCATCGTGGGTGGCGCTGTGGTCTAAACCACAGAGCCTAGGGCTTGCCAATCAGAAGAGATAAAAGGTAGAAGATAGCTAAATAGACATTTTGACTACCCTCTAGATCAGGCATGTCCAACTCCCCAGAGACTGTGATCTACTCCCAGTATTAAAAAAACTGGCAGTGATCTACCCATTGTCCTTGGAGGAGGAGCATGTATGGAGTGGGTGGATTGCCCAGAGTCGTTGAGCTTTTTGGGGGGAAGGATTGCACAGAGTTTTTTTTAGCTTTTTGTACACAATAAGGATCCTGGGAGCTACCAGTAGATCGCGATCTATTGGTTGGACATCCCTGCGAGTCTAGATCACGTTTAGCCAGTATAGTGTCCTCAGATGTTTTGGATGATAACTTCCAGCCTTGCCAGTGGTCAGGGATGATGCAAACTATAGTCCACAACATCTAGATCATTGTACAAAGAAGATGCTTATGGTTCACTGAAGTTCTGGACGAATTACTGATAAATTACTGTTTACAGGGACATAGAGGATGTTGTGTGTTTACCCTTCAATTTCTTTCTCCCTCTTTAGAACTAGCAGAGCCACATGGAGGACAGACAGGGACATGGGTCTAATGAATGCCATAGGCCTGCAGCCACGGAACCCAACCACTTCTGTTACATCACAGGGCACACAGACTCTGGCTCCTCAGCTGCAGAATGCAGAGACACAAACGGAGAGGGAAGTTCAGGAACCAGGAGGTTCTGCTTCAGGGACTGCAGAAGGTTAGAACTGAAGTGAAATAACCAAATGTTGTCTTCTTATACACTGTCTAAGGGAACATGGGATGTGACCTTCTTAAAAGTAGAATCTATCTACATATAGAAGCTGCCTTATCCATAGCCACAGCCTTCCTTGATACAGTGAAAGAATCTTGTAATTTTTTTCCAGTATATGTTACCTTCCTTTTGGTCTTCACACCTCTTGAGCTTGTTGTGTCCAAAGAGGCTTGCATCTAAAACATTATCAGTAAGCCAACAAATTGCTGCTCCTTCCTCAGATTAAAGAGTGCCAAGATTCTAGCAAAGGAAACTTTTCCTCTCTGTGTCACTTGCGGAGGTTTAGAAAAAATTTCTCTCACACATAACAGACCACAAACATTGTGTGAATTGCAAACATTTGCAAGTAGGTTGGGGACTTCACTGAATGATGACAAGCAACTGATAGAAATCAGTTGTTGGTCACCAGCACTGTGTCTCCTCCTGCGCTCTTCTCTGTTGTTGTTTTTCTGCCAGCAGGTGCCCACATCTAAATAATGTTTTGATGCTTAGCTTCTGAAATAATGCTTGCCACCTACCCATAGTCTCTTTGGGAACATATGTTTCACTTAGACCTTAGGTATACTCTTTTTTGGGGGGGGGGGAGTACCAGAAGGCCAGACCACAAAAGATACTGAAGAACTGGTTTGATCTGGACTTTCTGAATACTAATAGGGCAAATCATTTCCTTCCACTAGCTGTTTGGCAACACTGCCCACCCTATGTTCTGACTTCAGTTTCTTGATTTGTTTTTATTTTTATTCCTGTGCAACTCTGAGAGCTAGAGACTTTTAAAAGTTAAAGTTGGGATTCTGGAAATTATTGTGAATGTGCTGGGTTTCAAGCTGGAAACCAGATTCCCCCCACTGGTGTCATTTGTAAAATGCCACTGACACAGAATGCATCAACCTGTGCACATAGGAAGGTTCACCAGAAAATCAGATTGTTTGGAGTCATCCATACTAAAGTAAATCCTTAAAACAATTCTATAGTGCTCCTGTTTATCAGCTGCCCTATCATAGGTGCTAGTCTTCCTTTGAACAAAGATATAGGGGTCTTTTCCACTTGCACTTACCGTGTTTCCCCTATTTTAAGACGTAGTCATAAAATAAGCCGTAGCAGGATTTTTTCACATTTGCGAAATATAAGCCGTACACCGAAAATAAGCCATAGTGATAGGCGCAGTTCTGGAAGGCCCCAAGGAAGAGGCGGGGTTGGACGTGGCGCCTCCCAGCAACAGCTCCAGCCTGATCCAGCTTCTCATGCGCGTACGAAGCAGTCTCCCTCCATCCTCTGCTCAATTTCCTGTTAAAAGCACAGGCGGCACGGCTGGGCTTTTATTTTTTAAAGTTGGCAACATCTGCACCTCAGTGCTTTCCGATTCTGACTGCATACGGCTTGGGTTTTTTTTTCTTTGAGCAGCACCTCTCCCCCCCCCCAATCTTTGCCCGCCCCCAAACCAAAGCTCCCTCCATTGGCTGCGATCGGCGCTGCGTGCATCGAGCAGGGTGCATGGAGGACGAAGCTCCACCAAAGACGCACAACTTTGGTGCGTTTGGGGAACAACAAGCGAGTGGCCGGCCGGCCGAGAAAGCGCACACCCGCCTCCCTCCCGGGAGAGCCATGCCTTTAAATGCTGGGGGCTAAGCACTCAGCAGGGACTCCAGCGCCCGCCTCGCTCACTCCAGCCACCCGCTCTGGCTCCCGCTTGTTGCTTTGGCTGGCTGGTGAGGCGGGCACACGCCGTGCAGCCGGAGCGCACAGCACGGTGATGATGAGCCACCTGTGGCCAGGCTGAGCTGGAGGGGGGAAAGCCACAACTCTCCATTGGCTGTTGCTCCCCCCAAGGGGGGACGATGAATAAAATCCCTCCAGCCTTCAGGGACAAGGCGGACTAACTGGCTCCCCAGGAGCCTCGCAGCGCCGTCGTTCTGTGCGTGCTTACGTAATAAAAATAAGACATCCCCTGAAAATAAGCCATAGTGTGTTTTCTTGAGGGGAAAAAATATAAGATGGTGTCTTAAAATAGGGGAAACACGGTAATAGAGATGGAGCATGTTAGTTTGTAGGACGTAACACCTTGACTTGTCATCTCAGTAAGCAATTCACTTTTTGTTACAGGCACAGCTTCCGCTCGCAGCAGTTGTAAAATCAGTTACTGTGAAGTGATTGCAATCTTTCCTTCAGGTTTCTATTTGAGGATAAATTCAGAAAGTAGATTTGCATCAGATATCAGGAACCACCACATTGTCAGTAGATTGAGTGGATAATAATTGTGTTTGCTTCTAATGCTGAACTGTAGCTCCCCTACCCCCTGCTCTCCCAGCATGACCAACAGGAGAAAATTGGAAGCTTGTTTTCCCTATTTTTTTTATTATATATAGTTAATGTTACTTGAGAACCCCAAATTCTGCTCAGTCTTTAGTATAGCTTAATAAAGCAGCCCCTCTTCATAAAATGCAGTTTGAGGTTGACCTCTTTTAGTAAACCATAGGTAAGACAAACCACAGTTTGTCCAGGTTTGGATGTCACAGTCTGAAGAAGAAACTTTTTTTAAAAAAAATTGATCTTTTATTGAAAACATTTCAAATATAAAGCAGTAAACAAAAAAAGAACAAAACACACAACTGTGTAAAGGGGGGCAGACAACATTGTATGAATATATCCAAAAAAGAGAAGGAGAAACTTTCCGATTTCTCTTTCTGACATTGACCAAAGGAGGAGGGCTTGTGAAGGCCTGAGGTTTGCTCCAGCTCATCTTTATAATATAAAAACATGGTTTAATGTTGCATTAAACTGACTAATGCTATGGGTTGGGGGTTGGTGTAAATACTATAAAGTTATTGTTTCTTCTCTGCATAGCTCTCTTGAAGAAGATATGTGGCAGCAATTTGATCCAATTATTATTTTAACTGAAGACAGATGAACACAAAGGGTAAACCCACACTAGTACAGTGGTGCCCCGCTAGACGAAAATAATTCGTTCTGCGAGTTTTTTCGTCTAGCGGTTTTTTCGTCTAGCGAAGCACCAATGCAAACCGCGGTTTTCGCTAGACGGAAAAAAAAATATTCCCGTCTTGCGAGGCAGCCCCATTGACAAATTCGTCTTGCAGAGTAGCCTTCCGCTAGATGAATGCCTTCGTCTAGTGAGGCATTCGTCTAGCGGGGCACCACTGTATTCTACATGTATTTCATTTCACTTTTGCTCCTTATGAATCTCCACATGCTTCTTCCTCCCAAAATTAGACTCAGTAGCATTTTGTTTCCTAGATATTTTTTCACAATAAACATTGAAAAAGAGATTGAAGAACTGCAAGAAAATATGATACAGTGGCCAGTGACCAAGATCAAAATTAATGATGTGCTAAAGTGGCCCTTGGAATGTAAAACGCTGTTTACCTTCCCGCCGGAGCAGTACCTGTTTATTTACTTGCACTTTGACGTGCTTTTGAACTGCTAGGTTGGCAGGAGCTGGGACCAAGCAGCAGGAGCTCACCCTGTCATGGGGATTTGAACCACCGACCTTCTGATCAGCAAGCCCTAGGCTCTGTGGTTTAACCCACAGCGACACCCACATCCTTGTAATGACTCATATTCACTGCTAAAGAATAACTCTAAAAATAAAAAGTCTTGATAATGATGCTGGGATAAGCCAATACATAGGAAGGACAAAACATCAGTCCAGACCTATCATACAAAAGCACGTACTAATTTAAATGAGGTAGGAAATTTCTTAAGGCACAACTAATGCATACAATGATGGGTCCTTGGAATAGACTCCACCCTCACAAAAATATTAGTAGCCATTCACACGAAGTGCCACATCATAAGATAAGCAACCATGCTCCAGTCTCACCCACAAGACACAATAAGAGCCAAATTTTGTGTTTCCTTTATTTGAAATATGTTCACACTAACTAATGGCAACTTACCTTGGGGCAGGGTGTGGGGAGTGGAGGAGGAGAAAGAACAGGCAAAATTAAAGTTAACAAAGAAGACTTACATGGAGGGCTTGAAACAGTATTCAGACCTCATCTTTTAGAACTAAATATTTACCGTCTAAACATGCTCAGATTGCTACTGGGGTAGCAGAGTTCCTAACGTCTTCCACTTTAATCCATTAAACTGAGAGCATTTAGAATTCCTGTTTCCCATCAGTAATTTGATAGTTCATAAAGATAAGATGTGGATGCCTCTGCAAGTCCTCACTACTACAGTTTACATAGCTGTCAACTTTCCCTTTTTTGCGGCAAATTCCCTTATTCCAGTGCTGTTTCCCATTGCAAAAAAAAGGAAGGTTGACAGCTATGGCCGTTTCCCAATGCAAAAAAAGGGGGGGGGGAGGTTGACAGCTCTGAGTTTATCTCACCCCCAAAAGTAAGCTTTTGGGAAGGGAAGGGTAGAGGGCTGGCTCCAAGCATTGCTGGGCTTTGTGCTTTCTCAGAAAAAGCCCGGAAAGACCACATTTTCCCCAAGAATTTTCCATGAAAGCTTAGAACAACTGAACTGCTTACAAGGCAAGCCAGGGGGTGAGGAGAAGCTGAGCCATAACTATAAAAGTGAAGCAGTATTCTCTGCCAATCAAGTAACACAGTTAGGATTCAAAAATTCCTGAGTGAATATCCCAACTCTGCCATGAACTCGCCATGCAGCCTTTGAAAATGATTGAATTTGTCTGTAAAATGGAATAAACAGTTCCTACAGTATTTCCCCAGGAGGTTTTGTGGATTAATTAGTATTTGTAAAGAGCTTTGTTGATGTAAATCATTATGAGACTGAATAGTATTGGTGGCACTCAGCAGGGTGATAAAATACATTACTCAGTTGGTTCAGTGACTGCTTTGGAAGAAGACAGAAAGGGAGAAATGTGTATTAGAAATGGCTTGGATAACGGGCTTTCTTAATATGCATTGTACTTTGCCAGGACAGGGCAGTTTTTATCACAGGTGTCATGTGGAAAGACCTACAGTATAGCATTAGAAACAGGTCTTTGTCACATTGGTAAATGTAGCCCATTTCCCCTTCTGCAGGGTTCTGCAGAGATTGTCTTTCTGAGAGTCTCTGCTCCTTCTTTGGAAGGATGACGATAATGTGAGTAAACTTATTAAAAGTGAATCCCTCTAGTGCAGATGTTTCCTTTTCTGTCAGTTAATTGCTGTCTTGTGTACTTTGTTGCTGCTGAAGCCTGCATCAATCAAAGAAATGTAAGTTTAGGCAAATGAAAATGACAAATGTTAGGCTCAAAGATCTCTCGCTGGTTAAACATGTTTCCAGTACAAGGCAATATCCAACCAAAATTCCACACTTTCAGTCCCACTGATTCCATGGGGGAGATTTAAGCTCGTTTAACTCTTTCATTTAAATAAACAGGACACAGATTTTGCTCATAATGGCTATTATTCTTATCACTTCTGGCCAAATACTGAGGCTGTGAACTCACAAATATGAGGGCACTGGCAGAACAGTGAAGGGGAGCTGATCATATGCCCCATCCTTGGCAAGTCGTCAAGCCTTTGACTTAATAATGAGAGCAATTGTTCTTAATTTTAAAATCAAATTCCTACAGTCGTACCTCGGGTTACGTACACTTCGGGTTACGTACTTTTCGGGTTACGTACTCCCGTAACCTGGAAGTGTAACCCTTCACGCATGCACAAAATGCGTTGTTCGGGTTACATACGTTTTGGGTTACGTACAGTGACCCGGAACCTATTAAGTACGTAACCCAAGGTACGACTGTTAATTAATTTGCAATGCTGCAAAGGGAGATGGTGCAGCGTCTTGTCATCTTGATGTCAGGGTTTCTTCCATGACTTGAGATTTGTAGCCAAGATATTTCAAAGCCCAATGAGAAGTCATATGGCATATGAGTTAGTGATAATCATCCTTGAATGAGTTCGTGGTCTGTTACCTTGAATATCTTTGTCCATTTCTGGGGGTCTCCAGTGCAGGGTGACACTTCATTTTTCAGAACTTGCTTCTGCAGTTATTCAGGTTCATGTAGTGTGTGTTGAACACATGTAGGAAAATCATTCTGGGTGTAAAAGTTTCCCCAGTTCCTTGGAGAATACCTCCTTTAACTGTAGAGGCCTCCATTGTGGTTGCCAATTGCTTTGGAATCAAATTTTCAGGACTTTAGTCCTCCTTCAAATACAGTTAAGTCATTTTAAATGTGGATTCTGGTAGTTGCTTTCTGAATTTTGTATCCAGGACCTGATCATTTCTTTCAGACTGAGCAAAATGGATTGGAATTGTGGACTCACACCAGTGTCCCTCTCTGTGGAATGAGATACCATGATGGTGACTGTATGTATAGGCAATAGGGTTTTGGTTTTGTGTTGCACTGGACACATTTTATTTTATTTTTAATTTCAGTTGTGCTCATTGAGAGGCTGGCTTTGGGCTGTTTCAAAGACTTGGTGAGTCCATTCTCTGAATGACATCCACCTAGAGCAAATGGCAGAACAGCTCAGGTGTTTGAAGGGTAGATTTTGCTTTAAGGTGATTTCTAAAGTGGGAACAACCAAAGTGAAAGGACAGCAGCTGCTTTTCCCTCTGTGTTACATCTGCTCACATCACCCAGTGTCGTCTTTCCTGAGTTGGTTTTTCAGCTACTAGTTTAAATTTAGTCATTTATTCACTGTCATTTTCCCTTCTAAGATTGAATGTTTAAGGGCACATAGCAAACTTCATTTTCACCTTTTTAGAGGGTTATGTCAAGGATGCCCCTAGGCACCCTTTTTGCTTTACTTATAGAACCCTTTGCTAAAAAGGTTTTATGGGTAGCGGGGAAAAAGAGGATTTTATATTTAGGAACTAGTGAACTTAAGATGTTCTAACCATTTTAGATTTATTAACCTCTCCCCCCCCCCCCAGCCAGCTATCAAAAAGGTTCCTTGTCATAAAATTAATTCTAAATCAAAGTTATTTACTTCTAAGGGTAAAATGCATGCAGTGAAGCACAAAAATTAAATACCTTGCAATCATCTTATCAAATACTATAAAAGATCTATAGAACTCAACTTCCTACCTTTAATTAAACTTTTAAAATCCACTGTAATATTAAAGAAATTATACAGTATCATTCCCGGACAGAATTTCATGTATAATAATGAATCTGCTTCTAAAAATCTCTCCCACCTGCATACACACACACACAATTAATAAGAACTCCTTTTTTCAGGGGGTACTCAAGGGTACACAGTACTGGCACATCTTTTTGTTGTTAAAAAGTGTGGCACTTCCTGTAACAACTTTATGGCGAGAACCGGCACCTATTTTTCTAAAAAAACACACCAAACACTGGTATTAAATAATGTTATTTTTTCTAATAGGGTTATAATATATGGACTACTGGCGATGTCTGTTGTCCAAACTCTTGTTTCTGTGTAGCCCATATAAAAGCTATGGCAGTATGATAGCAAGGTGATCAAAACAAGCAAGAAGACCAAAAAGTACCCAAGCTATCATTTATGCTGCCCAAGTGATCTGAGTTAAGAATCCCGCACCTAGGATTTCAGGTCTCCATGAAAGGAGTATCATAAAATGTAGCTGCTGGGTATCCATTATCACCAATTGTTGTTGTTCAGTCGTTCAGTCGTGTCCGACTCTTCGTGACCCCATGGACCAGAGCACGCCAGGCACGCCTATCCTTCACTGCCTCTCGCAGTTTGGCCAAACTCATGTTAGTAGCTTCAAGAACACTGTCCAACCATCTCATCCTCTGTCGTCCCCTTCTCCTTGCGCCCTCCATCTTTCCCAACATCAGGGTCTTTTCTAGGGATTCTTCTCTTCTCATGAGGTGGCCAAAGTACTGGAGCCTCAACTTCAGGATCTGTCCTTCTAGTGAGTACTCAGGGCTGATTTCTTTGAGAATGGATAGGTTTGATCTTCTTGCAGTCCACGGGACTCTCAAGAGTCTCCTCCAGCACCATAATTCAAAAGCATCAATTCTACGGCGATCAGCCTTCTTTATGGTCCAGCTCTCACTTCCGTACATTACTACTGGGAAAACCATAGCTTTAACTATACGGACTTTTGTCGGCAAGGTGATGTCTTTGCTTTTTAAGATGCTGTCTAGGTTTGTCATTGCTTTTCTCCCAAGAAGCAGGCGTCTTCTGATTTCGTGACTGCTGTCACCATCTGCAGTGATCATGGAGCCCAAGAAAGTGAAATCTCTCACTGCCTCCATTTCTTCCCCTTCTATTTGCCAGGAGGTGATGGGACCAGTGGCCATGATCTTAGTTTTTTTGATGTTGAGCTTCAGACCATATTTTGCGCTCTCTTCTTTCACCCTCATTAAAAGGTTCTTCAATTCTTCCTCACTTTCTGCCATCAAGGTAGTATCATCAGCATATCTGAGGTTGTTGATATTTTTTCCGGCAATCTTAATTCCGGTTGGGGATTCATCCAGTCCAGCCTTTCGCATGATGTATTCTGCATATAAGTTAAATAAGCAGGGAGACAATATACAGCCTTGTCGTACTCCTTTCCCAATTTTGAACCAATCAGTTGTTCCATATCCAGTTCTAACTGTAGCTTCTTGTCCCACATAGAGATTTCTCAGGAGGCAAATGAGGTGATCCGGCACTCCCATTTCTTTAAGAACTTGCCATAGTTTGCTGTGGTCGACACAGTCAAATGCTTTTGCATAATCAATGAAGCAGAAGTAGATGTTTTTCTGGAACTCTCTGGCTTTCTCCATAATCCAGCGCATGTTTGCAATTTGGTCTCTGGTTCCTCTGCCCCTTCGAAATCCAGCTTGCACTTCTGGGAGTTCTCGGTCCACATACTGCTTAAGCCTGCCTTGTAGAATTTTAAGCATAACCTTGCTAGCGTGTGAAATGAGTGCAATTGTGCGGTAGTTGGAGCATTCTTTGGCACTGCCCTTCTTTGGGATTGGGATGTAGACTGATCTTCTCCAATCCTCTGGCCACTGCTGAGTTTTCCAAACTTGCTGGCATATTGAGTGCAGCACCTTAACAGCATCCTCTTTTAAAATTTTAAATAGTTCAGCTGGAATATCATCACTTCCACTGGCCTTGTTGTTAGCAAGGCTTTCTAAGGCCCATTTGACTTCACTCTCCAGGATGTCTGGCTCAAGGTCAGCAACCACATTTCCTGGGGTGTATGAGACCTCCATATCTTTCTGGTATAATTCCTCTGTGTATTCTTGCCACCTCTTCTTGATGTCTTCTGCTTCTGTTAGGTCCTTTCCACTTTTGTCCTTAATTGTGGTAATCTTTGTACGAAATGTTCCTTTCATATCTCCGGAGGAATTCAAAACATTCAAAACTCTGCTTTAAAAAAAAAACTAACAAGAAAAAGGATGCAACAGGACTGCAAATGTTCTTTCACCATGGAGAAACGGAACTTAAATATATATGAGTAATATAGTTGTTTCCACTTTTTCATATTTGCAAATAAATGTCACGCAAACAGCAGTAAATTATCAGTCTTTATAACACCATGCAAAAGGACTCCAAGGGCTAGTTTAAGTAGATAGAAAACTAATTAGTCTTGTTTTAGATGCAAGGCCAGTCTTTGTCACGTTGGGGGGAAATAATTGATTATGCTGGTGGTTTCTTGTCTTGTTGTAAACAACCCTGGGGTTCCTCGTGTTTACTGAAGGCTATTCATTGAGAAGATCAGTAATGGTGAGCAGCAATCCTATTAAGACACCTGCCCACATATATTGATCCTCCTCTAAATGCAAAGTTGCATGTGCAGGGTATTTGGTGTGTTGGGTTGCAAATTTTGTATGAAGCAATGGTGATTCCAATTGAATCTAGCCAGTATTCTGCATGGACAGAATGTGTGTTCTAGAGCTCTTTACATAATCTTTTGCATCATGCATGGTATTCCACAGCAGGTATTAGTGTTTCCTTGGGAGATGAGTTTATGTAGACAGGGCTTTTTAAAGCAAGAACTTTAAAAACTACTCGATTAGAAAAATATATCCTGAACAATGAACCATATGGAACAATGCTATTTCATTTATTTATACAATCATGATTAGAGGCAAATTTATAAAACTGTGATCTAAATACCATATGGCACCCACCTGCTTATAATTCTATTCGTTATAAAAAGATATTCGGGACTCAGAGCTCAGTTGCACTTGTATGGGAGCTGCTTCCTTATGTTGAAATTCCACTGTGACTCAATACATGCTCATAACCAGGAGCCATTTGAATCACTCTTTCCCACCTGAATATATGATCTCCCTCCCTCCCGGCTCTGTAATATCCCAATAACAAGCTGAATAATTGGCTTAGATTAATAAATTTACAGGAGTTGCATGGCACCATAAAATAGTAGATTCAGATAGGTAGCTGTGTTCGTCTGACACAGTCAAAATAAATTAAAAAATAAAATAAAAAATTGTCCTGTAGCACCTTAGAGACCAACTAAGTTTGTTCTGGGTATAAGCTTTCATGTGCTTATAATGTTTCGTTCTTCAGTATCTGAAGAAGTGTGCATGCACACGAAAGCTTATACCCAGAACAAACTTAGTTGGTCTCTAAGGTGCTACTGGACAGTTTTTTAATTTTTTCATCAAATAGTAGTTCTCATGCTGTTCCAACTGATTATGTTGAGCCTTCTTTACAGGTGGGGCATCAAAATTGTTATATATCACCAATACAGTGGTGTGGTACATCAGGTTACAAACGCTTTGGGTTATGTGTTTTCAGGTAGCAGACCGCGGGAAACCCGGAAGTACTGGAAAGGGTTACTTCCGGGTTTCGCCACTCGCACGTGCGCAGACACACCGATTACGAACGCTGTGGGTTGCGGACATGCCTCCGTCATGGATTACGTCTGCAACCTGAGGTTCCACTGTACATAAGCATGGTACATCTAAATTACTAATGAAGCCTGAAAAAGGGATAGTGTCCAGGAATGAATATCTATGCAAAACAGCATTGGAAAACCTCTTGAGATACTTTCTTCTATTGCTGCTGATTGTTACTTTGGGTAATGGTTGACATTCAGCCAAACATTCAGCCTTTAGATCATGTGCTGCATCCATTTCTCTTACACTGAGGAAAGAGTGCTGCACCTTTTTATAATGTGCAATTCAATTCTTGTCATCTGGGGAAACACCTGTTGCATTTGCTGAAGTTGGCTCATGCCACAATAAATTTGTGCATCTTTAAAGATGCTGTGGGACTCTCTGTTCTTGCTGCACATGATGAAAACTGCTTAAATTTTCTGAAATTTTCTGAAAACTTTCTGAAATTTGTTAGATGGAAGTGCTAATACGTTCAGGGGAGGGAGAGGGGGAATGAGCTAGGCCAAGAGAGCAACAAGGCAAATGGTGATGTCTTGTGGGCCTAACAATGCTGCTGAAGATGAAACCCTTTGTAAAAATGCTAACTTCGGCTTCTCTGCATTTCCTAGTCTTTATTAATCAGATCACTCCTGACATGATAAATTACCAAGCAGCCAGCCCTGCTGTGGAATCAGCACCTGCTGCTTCTGGGACTAGGCAACAGCCCCAGCCCCTGGAATTTTGCCCTTGCCGCAGAATTAAAACAGATGACTTGTGTGGAAGAGGAAGCCAGGAAAGAAGAGCATGTTGGCATGTTCTGCCTGAAAGGCTCAGCACATGATCACCCAAGGGCTTGCAAGTGAAGCAATAGCTGACAAGTGTGGTAGATAGACTTACATTTCTAAAAAAGGATGAGTTCCTCATTTTATATGACAAAGATGTACAAA
Source organism: Lacerta agilis (assembly GCF_009819535.1). Lineage (NCBI taxonomy): Eukaryota > Metazoa > Chordata > Lepidosauria > Squamata > Lacertidae > Lacerta > Lacerta agilis. The sequence goes on from NC_046312.1 coordinate 48,801,532, forward strand.
GGGAAGATGTCAGGAGCTAAGAAATATCTAGATGGTTTCTAGTACTTGGGGCTGGTTTTGTTCACGTAAAGCAGAAGGTCTATGGGTGTACTGTAGCTAATATCTACCTCACTCAAGTCATTCCAACAGTATCCAATGAAAGATGCTAGATTTAGCTAAAGCTTGAATGCCCTTGAGATAAGGATCAGATTTGCTAATATGAGAGAATGCCTGAAGGTCTTCCTTGCTTGAAGATGGTCACCCTTTCCTGATGTATTCTCAGCAGATGAGTAAGTGCAGTGAAGTTGTTTGCTATGAATAGCTTCAGAGAGGAGAAACCACATGGATCCCCCTCCCCTTTTCCTTGTTGTCCACTAGCTATAGTAATACTGCATTAGTTACTGGACTGGAGTCTTCTTGAATTGAAAAAGCTGTCCACCTTCTCTGTGCCATGCATAATTTTATAAACTTCTGTCATGTCACTCCTTACTCGTCTTTTCTCATTTGTGTAATATAATTTGCTTAAATACAGCTTCTTACATTTGTAGCTATGATTCGCATAAACTGGGATTTTGGTCACCAAAAGCTATAGAAGGGTAGCTTCCCAAAATGTAGATGTTAATGATGGAGAAAAAACAAAAAGTCTTGTACCACCTTAAAATCTTAAGAAAATTATTTAGACATTCCAATGTCTTGTAGCCATTTTAGTACTTTGCAGCAACAAAGTCTTGTAGCATCTTAATGACTAACATGTATTATATACCTTTTTTTAGTCTTTAAGGTGCTACAATACTTTGTTGTTTTTCATGTAGCAGATGGTCATGACTACTATGAATTTTGGAATGTTTAAACTAAGCACATGCTGACTGGGATTATATTTTCTTTTGAGTGTATTGGTGAATGCTTTGATAAACTTGGATGCCAAACTCATGGTAGAACATGGCCATAAACTTCTCCAAGTTACCACCAAGGCTGCTTTGGGTGTGTATTTTGTTCTACAGCTCAGGATAGAAGATATATTTGTATAAAAGAAGAGAAGATCACCTCTAGGAATGTCCCTCCTTTTCCTGCAATCTCCCAGTTGTTGTTGTTGGGTTTTTTGCCATTTTTTTCATAGAGCTACCACCCATGATAGCTATTTTATACCTCAGCTGTAGAAGGCCTGCCTCAAGTCCTGCTTGTGGGCTACCCATATACATCTCATTAGCCACTGTGAGAACAGGATGCTGGACTAGGTAGGCCTTTGGCCTGATCCAATCAGCAGGTTCTTACGTTTTTATATGCCACAATGTCAACATCTCTTTCCTGGCTATCTCAGGTATCAACCGAAGTGTTATCTTTGTCTCAGTATATATCAGTTTGTATGTAACTTGCCTTTAACCTCACCCAGCATTTTGTTGCTCATTTATCCAGTTTCAAGAGGTTTTTTTTAACACTCTTCACAGTCCTCTTGGGTTTTTGCTATCCTGAATAATGTGTCATCCATAAACTGGACTAACTTAACTGCTCACCTCTGACTCCAGATCACTTTCTGAATAAGCTAAATAGCATTAGTTACAGGTAGGTAGCCGTGTTGGTCTGCCATAGCCGAAACAAAATAAAAAATAAAAAAATCCTTCCAGTAGCACCTTAGAGACACCAACTAAGTTTGTTATTGGTATGAGCTTTCGTGTGCATGTATCTGAAGAATTGTGCATGCACACGAAAGCTCATACCAATAACAAACTTAGTTGGTCTCTTAGGTGCTACTGGAAGGAATTTTTTTTATTTTTTATTTTGTTTCTAAATAGCATTGATTCCAATTAAGATTCTTTGTCATTACAGTATCTACTTTTAGCACCTAATGTCAGTATTGCTTATTAACAGTTTTCATCCCAGGGGAAAGCTGTAGTATAAACAGTATGTAAAAAGCATTTTTCTTAGAGAAGAACATTCTCATGTACTTGAACTCCTTTCTGTTTGCTTAATGCTATGGGAACTTAGAGGAGCATTTGACGGTGCATTGCATGCTTTCCTAGTACACACTTGACAGAAAATCTGCTTCCATACTCTGCACACCTGTGCTTCTGGTGTCTTTGTACTGTGGCAAATAATTCCAAGCTATATTGGGTACATAACTGTGTGTTAAGTGTTAGTTTATTTTGCTTTTCATTCAACATTAGTTTTTAAGCTGTTGTTTTTTCCAGTGTTCTGTTCAGTTTGCCTGTTGCTTAGGAAGCATTTGGCCACTTCTTCCTCTCTTGTAATTGGTCCTGATGGCTCTTTGAAGGCTGGAAGAAAGATTTATATCTTTAATAAGGATCAGGTAGCCTGTGGCTGCTGCATCCCTCTATGGAGCAATTCAGAACATTCCATTGAATAAGGATATTTCTTTTCAGCAGCCTGTAAGTGAGAGGCAGCTAATTGCTGATCCTTCCACCAGGCTGTTCCAGTGAGCCATTTTCCCCCCTAGCTACAATTATTCCTTGGGGCACCATTCTTTCCACAATTCATGATTATTTGAGGGCTTGAAGAATAGACAGTGCTTTTTTCCACAGTCTGGGAGGAAAGGGGGCAGTGACTTGTTTAGTAAGCAGACAGAATTGAAAAATGTGCATACCTCTTATTTCCACTTCTGGCTGAGCAATCCAACAGCGGACCACTTTTTTGCATCACATTTGGATGCAGGTTATGAGGGTGTCTCTGCTGTGTAGGCCTAGGGACTGTAAAGCGCATTATTCTGCTAAGCCCATTTTAAAATGTTGATTTCAAAAAGGATGCCTTTACTTGAAACCTTTGTTGAGTTGTGCACTCCACAGCATAGTTGACTGCCAAATGATTTTTGTGGCTGAAAGGTAACTTCAAAATGTTCAGCCAGTTTTCAAGTATTTATTGGGACAAGTCTCATGCTACATGGGAACCTATAAATAAGAGCTCATTTACAAGCACACCCGCACACCCTAAATTAATATGAAATTAGATACTTTTTTATAACAGTGTGAAAAATTATTTTCTTGGTTGAAGGCTATAGGCTGGTTCCATACTTCGCTGTCCTTAGGGTAGCAACATTGAAATAAATGAAATTTAAGCTAGTCATAAGGGATGCGGGTGGCGCTGTGGGTTAAATCACAGAGCCTAGGGCTTGCTGATCAGAAGGTCGGCGGTTCGAATCCCCGCGATGGGGTGAGCTCCCGTTGCTCGGTCCCAGCTCCTGCCCACCTAGCAGTTCAAAAGCACGTCAAAAGTGCAAGTAGATAAATAGGTACCACTCCGGTGGGAAGGTAAACGGTGTTTCCGTGCGCTGCTCTGGTTCGCCAGAAGTAGCTTTGTCATGCTGGCCACATGACCCGGAAGCTGTTTGCTGGCTCCCTCAGCCAGTAACGCAAGATGAGCGCTGCAACCCCAGAGTCGGACACGACTGGACCTAATGGTCAGGGGTCCCTTTACCTTTAAGCTAGTCATGATTTCAGTGGTTCTACTCTATGACTACATTAGATTCAACCCTATGAGTCTATTGCTGGATATTATCTAGGTGGAAGATTTGCTAGGATTGGAAGTGGTTGGTATCTTGTTTCTGTAGTAGATGTTTTCATGAACCACTTAATGTTACAACATGTACTATTTTAAGCAAAAATTCAAATGAAACGTTAATAGGAAAGAAATTGGTTATTTACCACTGACAGTAGCATGCAGTGCTCCAGTAGGCAGTCAAATAGTACTTTAGTGTATGCTAGTTGCATTAACACTTGAACTCCCTTGGTCCCAATCTTCTACCTCTTATGTGCAATATTCCATCACTGTTGGGAGAATAGGCTTGATGTGGTGCTGGGCTGAGGGGGTAGGTTGCTCCTGGCCTTTCAAACAGTGGAACTGAAGAGGTCTCGGTGGGGCACACAACACTTAAGAAATACTGGTTGTTACCAACAGTCACACATTCGTATCCAGTAGGTGCCCATTGTGTGAAAACTTAGCCATGTTCCGAACTTAAAAAGAGGAGCAGAAACCCCACATGATGAAACTGTTGCAGGATGACCCCATTGCATACTGTGGGTGCGGGGATGGATGTTCGAATGTTTCACCACGTGAAGTACCCAGAGCTCTTACATAATTAGCTGGTTAAAGAGAAGGCTTTTCATTAGCCTTCTCGTGCCATGACATGTTAGCTTTTGTCAAACCATCAGTTCACACACTTGTGGAAGGTAATGGTGCAGCTCATCAATAAATGTGTGACTGTTGCTTGTCTATTGTAAGCATTTGAGAATGTTTTAGGACATAGTAGCATCCTATACATGCTGCTTCCTTTCCCAACTGGTGTGCATCATCCTGTTCTCTTCTTGCCTATTTCATGGCCTTTTTTGAGCTACAGATTTCTGCCTTTCAGGGATTGGCTGAAAGCTAATTTTATATGCTCAGGCTTTTGACAGCATTTAAGTTTGGTGAGATTTTATCCATACTTTGCCTGGTATGGTATTAATTTCTGTTTTACCTTGTTGTATTATTGTAGTGTGTATGTGTGTGCGTGCGGCTGTTTTAAATAATGTTGTCAGCTGCCTTTTCGGTGAAAAGATAGGGATACACATCTTCTAAACAAAAATTAAGCTGCCTCCCTCTTTCTCTCTTCCAGGTGGTCCAGAATATGGGGCTTCTGGGGAGGATGCTCTGATCCGAATCCAAAGGCTGATGGCTGAGGGTGGCATGACTGCTGTGGTCCAGCGAGAGCAAAGCACCACCATGGCATCCATGGGTGGTTTTGGCAACAATATCATTGTGAGTCACCGGATCCACCGCAGTTCTCAAACTGGCACTGAGTCCATTGGAACAGATGGTAGCTCAGCTCAGCCGTCCACTTCCCAGGAGCTGTTATCTGAGCTTGAAGGACGAACCCTTTCTGAGTCCATGCAGGTGACAGAGCGTGGCTTGAGCCCACGGACATCCTCTGATGAGGTGGAGGGAGAAGAAGCTAGTGGGCAGAGCCTGGCAGAGCAGGCTCAGTCCTCGATGGACACTGAGGGACCAGTTGAGTACAGTGACCTAAGTAATAATAACCATCTTCCTGACAATACCAACTTCTACAGTAATGGTGGCACCAGTGGAGAATCTCGGAACAGGTAGAGGTGAATTGTATGTTGGTGCTACTCTTGTACTGCTAAGCAGAGACTTGTACCTCACAGCTGACCAGGAACTGAAGGAGTAGGAGATTTTGGCTCTGACCAGATGCTGGTAACTCGGTGGGCATTGGTATATAGGGGTGGGAGATGAGAGGGAGACCATCAGTTGTATAGGAGTATCTTTAAAAGAGGTTTTATTCTGTGTCTTAGCTTCCCGCATCTGTTTTGCTGCACATTTTCTACGGTAGCTGTAATAAACCTTGATATTCAGCTGAGCCTTATGTAAATTTCTCAGCTCACTGGCTACAGGAATCCATTAAGCTTTGCCCTAACCCTGCAGTGCTTTTAATGTTACTCTTTGTTTTGGGTTTTTTATTTAAAAAAACAACGCTTTCCCTTCTTTTGACTTACCAGCTAATCAGATAAAAAAGGACTGTAGTCTCTTCCTTTTGGAGACCTGCAACCTTTATTGAGTGTGTATGTTTAAGTGCTACTGTGGAGGGGATTTGCACCCCAGCTCTGCTACCAGAGTGGATTTATCTTCCAGGCCAGAGTTCTACTCCCTGCCACCCTGCTAGCAAGCGCTAGGCATCTCTTCAGGAGTTGAAGATTTGGTTGGCTTGAGATAATGCAGACTGGATGAGGCAAGGTAGTCTTCTCCAGGGCTCTGTTCTAGCCCAGAACTGGAGGTGGGGAGAGCTGTGCTTGGGCTTCACCATCCCTTCATGCTCAGGAACCTCTCGGGAGTGTGGGCCTTTTGTTTTAAGAGTATCTACTTTGTATGCAAGCAGGATCCTTTTAGGGGCTGCTGTGGGTGGGGCAACATTATAGTTGTAAAGCATGTGGGTAGGGTGGGAACCACACCCCAATAAAGATGGCACTTAGACAGAAGTTGCCCAGGACTTCGCACCCCTTGCTGTGCCAATAATAGTAATTCAACCTGGCGAGGCTTGGCGGGATCATGGTGCCATGGCCAGGTTGCACTTCCCTGTGTGGGGCGGGGTGGGGCGGGTGGGAAGAGAGGGTTAGCTCCGCGTCAGAGCGTGAGGTATGTGTCTGTGATGTAAGGTGTTGCATGTGAAAAACCTTGACCTTGTACATGTAGTTTCTAGTGGAGAAATCAAGGCGCTGATATTTTTTTGTTTCTAGTCTAAAATGTGATTTTCCTTTTCGTTTGTAACTCTCCATCCCAGTGAGCTTGTAGCAGGAAGGTAGGGGGAGAGTGTGCTAATGAGGGAAACACCAAAGATCAACGTCATTAAAATATGACAAACCCTTCTCTGGACTCCTGTCTTCTCTTGTGGGTAAGGGGTTGGGTTGAACGTGTTTGGAATAATGGGCTCATGCTTGTGCCATCCTGTTCACTTGACCGTACTTTGGGGAAAGAGGGGAGCTTTCTCCTGAAAGTCCCATGAAAAATGTGTGGGAGAGATTTTTCTCTGCTTGGCTCTGGAAACAAGCAGTATTGGTCTGCTTTGCTAAGAAACTGAATTCTTTTAAGCTTTGGTTTTCTTATTTAAAAAAAAAACAGATCTTGGAGGAGAAGAAAGGAAGCAGCCAGTTACCCTGCTGGTGCAGGAAAGTGAATTTACCCTGATACTTCTGAGAAATGCTTATACAGCACCTGCAAGAGACTGCCCTCAGCCTAGCTCCTGTGTCTTCTCAGCACCATGAGTGCATGACAATAAATAACGCCTATTGTTAAGTAGCTCTTATGCTCACAGTCAGAGGAGTCTGTTAGAGAACATTAAGCAAACGTTTCCTTAAATCACAGCATGGAAATGAACTTTAAATCAAATCAGCTGGCTGCCAGGCCTCATCAGAGTGTTAATGAAGCACTAAAATCTGCCCTGTGCCAGTTGCACTTCTGAGCTACAGGAGCTTCGGCCAGATAATGGAATCCCCATCTATAGCTATGCCGCATGCCTACATGAGAATAGACTAATGCCCAGAGTTCACAAATGGTTCACTACACTGGAGGAAAGTGGGTATGTGAGATGGGGGTGTGGTGGATTGGGAAGGCTTGCATTACATTAGCAGGAGAGTGAATCAGGGTGTTTCATGCAAAAGACTACATTTTTTCTAAAGTCTCCTTCTTCCCTAAGAACTTGCAGAGAATACCTGCCAGACAAGTTCTTAATTGCCTTTCCCTGCCACTGGTGACCAAACAGCAAGGTTGAAGGTCCTGGTGTTAAGTAGAAAACTTATTATTTCTTTTGGTGCCGTTTCTTGAAGAATTTGGAGCCTCAGGTTTGTTTTTTTCTTCTCAGAAGACTGGCCAGGACTTTTGTTTTGTTTTTGCAATTATTGAGCTGCACATAGATTTTAAATTTCATAATGAGCCAGTGTTTTCCAATATCTGGGTTGAGGCAACACATTTTTGACATGGTTGCTATTACCAAGCCAGGAGACAGAACAAAAATACTGAACATTATGAAGTGATATTGGCGGGTCTCTTATTTAAAATACACAGGTTCTGGTGATAAGTGAACGTCTTCCCTCCCTGGTTTTGATCACACTGAAATAATGTCTGAACAGTGCAACCCACATGGTAGGGTTGAACACATAGGTTGAACACACAGGTTACGGAATTGGCATCCACCAAGGGTGCTGATTCCATGGGAAGCCCCGTGCACAATTAGACCTGCCCATGGGATGTGCTGCTGATGTTTTATTTGTAGTGTGGGGTCACACCATATTCAACTCAAATGCTGTGGGGTGTGAATGTGAAGGAAGCCTGACCAATCAGATCTAGCTGCAGCCTAATCAGCTTTTCTTAATGGACTCTGTTCCTCTTGAAAAGAGACATGAAAACTTTCTTAAGAGCTAGGTAATGTTTTAAAAAACATAATAAGTTTGAATCCTGTTGCATGGGGTATGAAAAGCAGATAGGACTGCCAATGCTGCAGACAACATTTGTGATGAAGATGCAAACGCTGGATGGATGGACTACAAAAGGTGAACAACCTAGGAGGCAGTAATGAGCAGTGGGTAGGTACCACTTCTTTCCCCACTCCTCCCAAATTATACTGATTACAGCCAATTTACTTTGTCGAGTTAGTGGGTAGAATTGGTGCCTCTGAAGTCTGCTAGTGCTTGCATTACAGGGGTGCCAGCGGGACCCAATCCCTTTGTGATGTCCCCCTTAGCTACTATTTTTTAGAAGGCTAGAGCACAATGGAGCTAAAACAGGGAGGGGGTGTTGATTTCATTAAGCCGGCTCACTTTCCTCTATAATTCAAGCACTAATGCTTGGAATGACAGCAGTGCACACAAAGGACAGATACATAAAACCATGTCATATTGCATACCTTTGCCTCTGGTATATCCGAGTTGGTCCTCCAGCTGCTCTGGAAATGCCTTTTGATGGGTGGGATATAAATAAAAGGCAGTGGGAACCTCTGAGCCCACCTCTTACGCTAGGGAAGCGCAACCTGTGGTCCTGTGCAGATGTTGTTGGACTCCAGCTCCCTTCAGCTCTGTGTAATATGGCTAATACTCTAAGATGGTGGGAATTGCAATCTAGCAACATCTGGAAGGCTGCAGGTTTACCACCCTCCCCTCACACTGTATCTGCACCTCTACATCTCCATAGCTTCTCACTGCATCACTAGCCTTTTGCAGACGTATGTTGTTTGTGTTCTCACACATGAGCAGGGTAGTGCCAAGGAGCTACACCTTTGGCATTGACTAACCCTTTCCTTGGTGTCTACTCTGCACAGCGAGTCACATACCTATTAGCTATTCCTTCCACAATAAATGGGAAGGATGAGTTTCATAAGACCAACGTTATTTATTTTGAGGACTACTGTCTGACGAACAGATATCTCTGAGTGGTGTACTGGTCTTGTGTTGCACCACTAAAAGATGCAGCTTTCCATTGGCTGGAGGTGACAACTCATAACATTTAAACAAAACCTGGCTTGGTAAACCTGACTATGCACTCCTACTGTTTGCTGATGTTCCCAGATTCCACAGCTGGAAATGAAATGAGAGATCTATCATTTGGGTGCAGGGAGTCATCTGAAGACTCAAGGCTTTTCTTGGCTCAGCCACCTGCTACACATCTTAAGAAGCATGGATGAAGGAGAAGGCTGGCGAGAAAATGTATTAAACTTTCAAAAAGTCTTTTGATTAAAAAGCCCCACACAAGGCAGGTGTTTAAGGAAATGTGGCCACCTTTAGGGTTAGAGGTAAGGTTCTCTTGTAGATAGGAAGCCGAAATAAATGGCCAATTCTCAGCGTGAAAGGTTAATAATAGGTTGGGCCAAGGATCTAAACCAAGGCCCACGTTCTATAAATGTCTTAATGAGCGGCAAGAAGGGTGCTAGCAGAACAGTGAAACTTGCTGATGACACACAGTTATCTAGGTTACTCAAGAGGAGGGGGGAACTGGGAATGCTAAGCTGTTGTGGAACTGGTTAAGAGCTGGCAAAAAGGGAAAACTACTTAATGGTGAAAAAGGCAGAGTAGAACCCTCTTAGGCAATGACTGGGAAAAGGTTGGCTAGAAACTCCTTAAAGCCCCAGTAGAGGATGTTCAGAGGCCAAGCCAGCACTGGGCCCAAATTTTTGAACATGAACGAGAGTGAAGATGCAAACAACGCAATTGTTGGCATCTGTCTGTCTCGGGAGGAAATGGAGTGTGCCTCCGGGGGTGAAGTCAAACCGTTGTGTTAGCAATACTGAAATGACCTCCCTGGGGCGCAAGCCTGGGCAGCCTGTATGGAAGTGCTGGGCTGCCCAGATTCCCCCTCTCAACCTTTCTGAGATAGTCCAAAGGAAAGCAGAGCAGTACTTTTGGCACCAGCTTGGTTGCAGGAGTTGCCAGAAGGAGATGTACAAGGCTATTTTCCCAGGTTGACAAGCTTCCTCTAGAGCACATGGAGAAACCGCCTTCTTGCCTGTTGGACTCACTATTGGTCTCATCCGCTCCATCTACCAGAGCCTGTCTTTGAATCATAGAATCATAGAGTTGGAAGAGACCACAAGGGCCATACAGTCCAACCCCCTGCCAAGCAGGAAACACCATCAAAGCATTCCTGACAGATCGCTGTCAAGCCTCCGCTTAAAGACTTCCAAAGAAGGAGACTCCACCACACTCCTTGGCAGCAAATTCCACTGTCGAACAGCTCTTACTGTCAGGAAGTTCTTCCTAATGTTTAGGTGGAATCTTCTTTCTTGTAGTTTGAATCCATTGCCCCGTGTCCGCTTCTTTGGAGCAGCAGAAAACAACCTTTCTCCCTCCTCTATATGACATCCTTTTATATATTTGAACATGGCTATCATATCACCCCTTAACCTTCTCTTCTCCAGGCTAAACATACCCAGCTCCCTAAGCCGTTCCTCATAAGGCATCGTTTCCAGGCCTTTGACCATTTTGGTTGCCCTCCTCTGGACACGTTCCAGCTTGTCAGTATCCTTCTTGAACTGTGGTGCCCAGAACTGGACACAGTATTCCAGGTGAGGTCTGACCAGAGCGGAACACAGTGGTACTATTACTTCCCTTGATCTTGATGCTATACTCCTATTGATGCACCCCAGAATTGCATTGGCTTTTTTAGCTGCTGCATTACACTGTTGACTCATGTCAGGTTTGTGGTCTATCTACCAAGATTCCTAGATCCTTTTCACATGTACTGCTCTCAAGCCAGGTGTCACCCATCCTGTATTTGTGCCTTTCATTTTTTTTTGCCCAAGTGTAGTGCTTTACATTTATCCCTGTTAAAATTCATCTTGTTTGCTTTGGCCCAGTTCTCTACTCTGTTAAGGTCACGTTGAAGTGTGATCCTGTCCTCTGGGGTATTAGCCACCCCTCCCAATTTGGTGTCATCTGCAAACTTGATCAGGATGCCCTCAAGCCCGTCATCCAAGTCATTGATAAAGATGTTGAATAAGACTAGGCCCAAGACAGAACCCTGTGGCACCCCACTAGTCACTTCTCTCCAGGATGAAGAGGAGCCGTTAAATGAGTACCCTTTGGGTTCGGTCAGTCAGCCAGTTACAAATCCACTGAATGGTAGCATTGTCTAGCCCGTATTTTACCAGCTTCTTTACAAGAATATCATGGGGCACCTTGTCAAAGGCCTTGCTGAAATCAAGATAGGCTACATCCACAGCGTTCCCTTCATCTACCAGGCTTGTAATTCTGTCAAAAAATGAGATCAGATTGGTCTGACATGACTTATTTTTCAGAAACCCATGCTGAATTTTAGTGATCACAGCGTTCCTTTCTAGGTGCTCACAGACCGTTTGTTTAATGATCTGCTCTAGAATCTTTCCTGGTATTGATGTCAGGCTGACTGGGCGGTAATTGTTTGGGTCTTTTGAAAATAGGGACAACATTTGCCCTCCTCCAGTCTGCTGGGACTTCGCCTGTTCTCCAGGAATTCTCAAAGATTACTGCCAGTGGTTCTGAAATCACCTCTGCCAGTTCTTTTAATACTCTTGGATGTAGTTCATCTGGCCCTGGAGACTTGAATACATCTAAACTAGCCAAGTATTCTTGTACTACCTTCTTACTTATTCTGGGGTGTTTTTCCCCTGCTGAATCATCTGCTCCATATTCTTCAGGTTGGGCATTGTTTTCTTTTTTGGAGAAGACTGAGGCAAAGAAGGCATTGAGGAGTTCTGCCCTTTCTCTGTCTCCTGTTCGCATTTCACCATCTTCTCTAAGTGACCCCACTGTTTCATTGTTCTTCCGTTTGCTATGGACATACCCATAAAAGCCCTTTTTATTGCTTTTAACCTCTCTAGCAAGCCTGAGTTCATTCTGTGCTTTAGCTTTTCTGACTTTGTCTCTACACGTGCTGACTGTTTGTTTGAATTCCTCTCTGGTGGTTTCCCCCTTTTTCCATTTTTTGTACATATCCCTTTTAAATCTTAAATCAGTTAAGAGTTCTTTAGATAGCCACCCTGGCTTCTTTAGGCACCTTCCATGTTTTCGTCTCATTGGTACTGCTTGAAGTTGTGCTTTTAATATCTCCCTTTTAACAAACTCCCATCCATCATGAACTCCCTTCCCTTTTAGTATTACTGACCATGGGACCATGCATACAGGGAAGTCCCTAACTCACTGAGGGTTTGAGACCCATCTGTGGGATTTAATCCACTGGGAGCAGTCAAATACAACATTCCTTGTTTTGCTAGAGTGGACATGCAAGGGAGTATTTGGTCCAGCCAGTCAAAACTTCCTGTTCCTCCTGGCTTGGAGCATCCTTCCTTGCATGTGCTAGTGGGTGGCGTGACCTTTCCAGACCTGGTAAAAGGCCAAGGCACGCTGCCACTCTCTTTTCCATCTTCCTTTCGTCCTGCAAACTTCCTGCAATGAATTGCTGGCTGCCAGCCAAGCGGTCCCTCAGGTCATCTCCCTTATGGGGTAATGTTGTTTTTATACGTTTGTAACTTTAAGCCTAAAGCCTGCCTTCAGGGATCACATTGTGCTCTGCCTGATCATGAGTAAACTTCTTTTTTATTGCTTATGAGTAAGACTGTGGTGTCTTTATTCTTTTAGGAGGAATTCAAGGGGTCTTAACAGGAAAATATTAGAACACATTTCAATCTGGACAAGCCAGATTGAATTGTTTATTGTCTTAAGAAACTCACACGAGTTTGCAACTAGTTTTCTCCTGTTTAAAGGGGAATGCACTCTGCTAAGTAAAGGAACTTGCTAGCGCAATATATCCTCTCCTGCCACCCTGAACATTCCCACGCCATCAGCTACCCTCACCTGGTTTAGCCTGCCAGTCAAAACCATTCCCGTGGTGTGGCTGCTGTTGCATGCTAGGAGCCACGGGAAAGATCTGAGTGCAAGGTGGGGGACCAAAACTGGACAAATTACCCCAGGAGGAGTCCCCCACCAGAGGTACCATCCCTCCCCTAACAACCCCATACACCCCAAAGCAATGGCTGAATGCTTTTAAGAGAGTTCTTCTGGAGTGTGTTGGTTCTTTACCTCCTAGTAATACAGGTGTTTGTCCATGTCTTTGTTTTCACATTCCCTTGTCTCTGTTTGCTTTGCCACTACTCTCTCACATCCTTTTAAAATTCACCAAAGGCCAGAAGCTGTTGATGGTAGGGAATTTTTCTCTTTATTTACTAGTAAAATGTCAATCTTAATAGCAAACAGAGGAATATGCAGACGTTCTGACTTGGGTGTCCATGGTGGATGGCCTCTCTCTCTCGCTTGCTCTTTTGCGTTTTTATTTTTGCTTCATCAAAAAGGAGGCAGGCCGTCATCATTTTTGAGCCTTCGTTAGGGGCTGCTTTCTGAAGTCCATAGCCCTTCTGTCTTTGGCCATGATGGCAGGTTGCTAGGGAGGAGGAGGGCAGAGAGGGTGCAGGTGGGTTCAGAAACTAGCCTACTGTCTAAAGGTACAATTTACATTCATTTCTCTGGCCCTGCCCAGCTCTGCCATGTGCTCCCCCAGAAGAGAATGTGGCCCTCAAGCTGAAAGTTTCCCCACCTCTATAAGATTGGATCAGAATCCGCATAGTGCAGGGATGTCCAAAGTCCATTTGGCCCCTGTGGCAGTTTGTTTCCTGAGGTAAAATCCTAAGAAAAACCTCCACAACTTCTTTGGTTGGCCCTCACGGCCCTTTACTTCATCAAATCTGGCCCTCTTTGAAAAAAAGTTTGGACACCACTGGCATAGTGCAACCTTCTACTCCTGCCCCAACCGCAGGCTCACAGCCTCAGAAAACCCTGGTGCATCAGAAAACTGATCAACAAGGGAGTTCACCAGAGGGATATTCTGTGATATTAGGCTTCCATGCTGAAATCTGGCTTGAACGAAGCATTCCATCATAATCAACAGACTAGGTTGTGGAGTGTTGCTTGGTTGCAGTGTGCAGCAGTAATTCCCGTGACAGTTTCTCCTGTCCGAAAATGCACCCACAGACCCCCCAAAAGGTTGGTGCACTAGAGGCACTACATCTGGCTTCCTTCCTTGATATGCATCCCCCCCCACCCCTTTAAAAAGCATTCTGGAAGGAAGACCCACAACGACAGGCGTGCAGAATTGTTTCCCTGCGGATAAATTAATTGCTACTAAGAAGGGGCTCCTCTTTCTTAGAGATGAAGTTTCAGATGGATGCTCCGTACAGAAGAACCAACAGTCCAGGAGGAAACACCTGCATTGATCCAGTTCAGCTACTTTTCTGCCTGAGAATTAGTAGACTTTTTTGTTCCCCATTGAGTCAGTCCCTCTTGCTTGCTTAGCTGCCCCCATCCCACCCACGCTGCTGTGTGTGTGTGTGTGTGTGTGTGTGTGTGTTGCATTGTCTGTTCAAGGAGAAGCAGAGATGTGGGGAGATAGAATTCCCCACTTCTATTCCCACAGAAATGCAGATAAATGAACGGGACCAAACGGCAAGGAATACATATGCTATGCACTTGTGGTTGTGTCCAGTGTGGGGCGTGGGGTGCTCTTACTCTCCCGGTAGACTCAGCCTGAATGGGCATTGGCTGTTCCTCGGATCCATGCAGAGGAGGAGCTGCCACCCTGCGGAAGGGGGCAGACCTGCCTTGCTGCCCTGCCCTGGACTGAAGCGGATGGAAGAAGCAGCCCGCCTCGGAGCAGCTGCTCTCTCTCCACTTAGTCCCAATCTGTCAGCAAAGCTGTTCTCCAACAGGAAAAGGCATATTAATTAAAGCGTGCCATGTGGTGAGCTGTCCTAGCTTTAATTGGGATCTCAGCACACAGCATGTAAATGTCATTCTCCTCCGAAATCTGTGCAAAGGGAGCTCTGTGCTGAGAAGGGGAGGGGGAGCGCAGGCACCAAGGGGGCCACGAACCTTGATTCCCAGCCAACGTCCTCTGTGGAGCACGGACCAATTACTGCCTCGTGCCCCTTCCTTTCCCTTCCCATTCCCGCTCTCCTTCCCTGAAGGAGCACTGGCCTCTCCCTCCTTCCCCCTCTCCCTCTCCACTTCCTCCACCCTGCTGTCACTGCCTGGCATCCCTGCCATGGTAATTGGGTGGGAGGCTCATTAAAACATGTTCGCTGCGTTCCAGCAAATATACGTATTTGTTTCCCCACAGCGTCCCTCGTCGAAGCACATCTCATCTGTTCTTGGTTACTTCCCTTTCCTCGTGTTTGTTTTTCCTTTCAAGTTAGCGTTGCTAGCCTGCAGCACATACTGGAGCAAATGGTGCCCAATCTGCACAGCCTGGCACACCAGACGTCCAGGTTTTTCATGCTCTGGTGTCCTGCCTGTGGTGCCAGGAGGTGAAGGGGGTGATGTCAGGTTTAAAGCTGATGAGGCTTTGACAGGAATGTTTCCGCCCTTCACTGTCTCTTTTCCCTTGTCCGACTCTCCTTCATGTGACTTGAACAACACAGCAGGTCTTCCACAGGGGTAAGCTAATGTGGTGCCCTCCAGAAGTTGCTGGACTCCCAATTCCCATCAGCCTCTTGTCAGCACAGCCAATGGCCCAGGATGATGGGAATTGTAGTCCAGCAACATTGGGAGGACACCACATTGACTCCCCTGGTCTACCATCACAGTGGTGGCCTGCTTCCTAATGTGTGCATGTGTGTTTCTCCCAACAAAGTTGTTCAAGAAGAAGAAGAGGAGTTTGGATTTGATATCCCGCTTTATCACTACCCAAAGGAGTCTCAAAGCGGCTCACATTCTCCTTTCCCTTCCTCCCCCACAACAAACACTCTGTGAAGTGAGTGGGGCTGAGAGACTTCAAAGAAGTGTGACTAGCTCAAGGTCACCCAGCAGCTGCATGTGGAGAAGCGGAGACGCGAACCCGGTTCACCAGATTATGAGTCTACCGCTCTTAACCACTACACCACACTGGCTCTCCACACCACACTGTTCAAGAGCTGGATTCTCAGCCACGACAACATGGCCATAGCCCAGGGGATGATGACTGCGGGGCAAAAATGCCTTTTCTTTCTGGACATCTTCACTGAAAATGGGAGTATTGTCTTCTCTCTACTCCATCTTAGCGATCTCTTAAGCAAGTTTGGAGTAAAGGAATTCAGGAAGTCAGAAAAGAAAGCCAAGGCAATTCTGCTCTAAGACTCCTACAGATCTCATCCAACAAGGTACAGGCTTGTGACTTCAATGAGCTGTAGGTAGTGAGGGCATCAGACAAAATCTTTGGAGGTCTGATGCTGGCCACTGGTCACCAGCTAGCTGTGATGATGTAGGTGCTCTGTTTTC
Organism: Lacerta agilis; assembly: GCF_009819535.1. NCBI lineage: Eukaryota > Metazoa > Chordata > Lepidosauria > Squamata > Lacertidae > Lacerta > Lacerta agilis. The sequence continues at coordinate 48,817,776 of NC_046312.1, forward strand.
CCTCCATCAAGCTATGCTTACTTGAAAGAAACTCTTGTTTCCTCATAAAGCTGAAGTATCTGATTATTAGTAAAATGTTACATAACAAAGCATTTAAGCAGGGGTGTGCACAGACCGTTAAAATCCACAGAGACACTGAAAATCGAAAAAGGTAGTCTATTAAGAAATAATGAGTTTGGCATTCAAAATGTATCATAAAAGTATTATTAATCTGGGTGACTGACTGAATCCAACGAGTGCTCAGTAATGGTTCCTCGTCATACTGAAAAAAGTGACAAGTGGGGTGCCGCAGGGTTCTGTCCTGGGGGCTTTATAAACAACTAGGATGGAGGTATTTAGGAGAGGCTCCTCAAATTTGTAGATGACATCCAACTGGGAAAGTGTTTAACTTTTATTAAGGGAATGGTATTAAGGAAAAGGATATTGTCCATCCTCAGGACATGAACCAATCCTTATCATACAAGATGGCAAGAAGCAGGCTCTTGTGAAAGTCCATCAGGAAACTTTGTGCAAATAAGATTCCATTCTTTGTGCTAATGAAAGCAGAGTAAGTAGCATATTTCTACCTAGCAACAATGTTGATTGGTTTTTCACAATAAGAAAGCAGGAGAGGAGGTAGATAGAAAATGCATAACCACTTCCTGGAATGCCTTTCTGAAAGAGACAGCACCCTGCTATGCCTGTCAGATTGATCCTGCAAAAGAAATGGATCAAATACCTGCAGTGGCAAGGCATGAAACTATGACAGGCATAGTTAGCTCCTAAAGAGGGTTTGGGCCCTTTTCTAAAATGGATGTTATTTATGTTAAGCTGCAACATACAAGTGAAATAGCAGCCCTAACATCACTTACCTAGGAGTAAGTCCCATAGGACTTACTTCTGAGTAGACATGATTAGGCTTGTGTTATAAGTCCCATGGACTGCAAGAAGATCAAAGCTATCCATTCTGAAGGAAATCAGCCCTGAGTGCTCACTGGAAGGACAGATCCTGAAGCTGAGGCTCCAATACTTTGGCCACCTCATGAGAAGAGAAGACCCTGGAAAAGACCCTGATGTTGGGAAAGACAGAGGGCACAAGGAGAAGGGGACGACAGAGGACAAGATGGTTGGACAGCGTTCTCGAAGCTACTAACATGAGTTTGGCCAAACTGCGAGAGGCAGTGAAGGACAGGCGTGCCTGGCGTGCTCTGGTCCATGGGGTCATGAAGAGTCGGACACGACCTAAACGACTTAACAACAACAAATAAGTTTTTGTGGCCAACGCAGGCCTAGCTCAACATTATAAATGTGCCAGGCTAGCAAATATCCATAGCAAACAGCCCAAAGAAAAGAGTTTGGTAGGCAGGGGCACTCATGACCTGTGGTTGTCCTTATGCTGTTGTACTGAGGCAGCAGCCGAGGCAATTATTTCTGGTGGCTGGGGTTTTTTGGGTCCACTTTCATGGGAATCTACACTTAGGCAACTGAGGAGAGAACAGTTAAGAACATCTAAGGAGCCCTACTGGATCAGGCCAAAGGTCCATCAGTCTAGCATCCTGTTCTCACAGTGGCCAACCTGATATCTGTGGGAAGCCCACAAACAGGAAATGGGTGCAACAGCACTCTGCACATTTGTATTTCCTGCAACTATTATTCAGAGGGGGTAGAGTATAGCCATTGTGGATAGTAGCCATTGATAGTCCTATTCTCCATGAACATGTCTTAATGCTCTTTTAAAGCTCTCCAAGTTGGTGGCCATTCCTACGTCTTGTGGGAGTGAGTTCCACAGTTTAACTATGTGCTGTACTTTCTTTCGTCTGTCCTGAATCTTCTTCCAACATTCAGCCTCAATGGAAGGTCTGAAGTTCTACATCATCTTATGCAACGTTGTCTTATACAAATGTACACCCTTTCTATTCCCCCCCCCCCAAGTCCTCATAAAGTAGTGGCCACGAAGAGAAAGGAAATTGGGTGTGTGGGAGGGGGGAGGGCCCTCAAACAGAAAGTTAGTGAAGCTCATGTCTTACTCCATGGTTAAGATACCATATCTTTGTCACACCTGCTGCCAAAGACTACACTTCAGGTTATTTTATACAACCAAATCTTTTTGGGCTGTTTGCAAAGCTCTCCCCACGCTGCTAGTACTACCATGTAAATAACACTGGTTGCCAGTGAGGGTTCAGAGCGGGGTGAATTTGCAGGCAGAGAGTAAAACATTTTCACCCTCAGGAATTCGGTGTTCTTTCTTTGCTCCCTTGTAGAAAATGGAGTGTGGTCTTTTTCCTGTAATTTTAATGCTAGGTCCTGATAAGATCATAGCTATTAAAATAGGTTGCTCAATTCCCAGTTCAATAATACAGTAATACCCTGATAGGATCACAGGTTGGCTCTGATCACAGATCAGCTCTAATCTATCCTTCAGAGCAGAGCACTGGGCAAAGCTGCTGTATCAGAAGCGGACTTTAATTTGCAGATTATTTATTTTTTTGTGTCAGACTTAAGACGGAGCTGGGGATAAGCAAGAGCCTGTTATCAGCACAGCATTCTCTGGCTGCTGACCAGGCATTTCAGAAGACTTTTCTCTCTCTCCTCCCAGAGAGGTTTTAATGGGCTCCAAAGTGCTTTGATGTATGGTTTCTGAAACCAACCTCTGTCCTTCCACCTACTCCAGCAAGATTTCTCATCTTTTTTATTATACTGCTTAGAGCTCCACTTCTATAGAAAGCTTGTGCTGCATGCAACTTGAAGCCGGAGGGGCCCCAGTCCAGCTGAAGTTGTGACTAATGCTGCCATCTTTATTCACATTTACTTGAAAGTATGCCCCACTAATCACAGGAGAACATGGTGATGGAGTAACCACAGGCTGGAATGTGCTGCAGGTTTTATTAGAAAGCAGTGGAACTTAAGGCAGTCGTCACCCACTTGTCCTAGAGCAGCTTTTCCCCAGCTTGGTGCCTCGTGATGTTTTTGGACTACAGTTCCCATCCCATCCCTTGATCATTGGCCCTGCTTGCTGCTGATGGGGAGTTGCAGTCCAAAACGCCTGGATGACACCAGGTATGGGAAGGCTGTTCTATCAGTTCCAATGGACATTGGGGCCCAGTCAGTTACTTCCATTTCTGCACCTTCTCCCAAGAGATTTTATTTGCTTTCTTGTTGTTTTGTTTTTCACACGAGAAGTAGTTGAGCAAAACATGCAAACCCCCTGGAGCAGTTTGCAGATCTCAAGAACATCGCAGTGTCAAACTCTTTTGTACCATGTAAGTTTTTTTTAAAAAAAAAAATTCAGATAGATCCATATGTCTAAAATTGATTATTAGTTTTACCCTGTGGCAGTTGCTGACTGCACCCTGTTTTGGTGCACCCTCTTCCATTATTTTGTAACTAACAAATAACGTCCTTGCTACCACTTAGAGGAAATACTGCAGCTCTCTGAAGGTAAATATAGCATTTACCTCTTGCTCCAATAGGCTAAAGCACAATGTGTGTCTTTTGTTAAGTTGCCAAACAGTAGGGAAAACATAAATAGGCAGAAGAAGATCTGCTGACCATGGTGCTGAAATGACTGTAATGATTCTGCTAGGGAATTAAGGACACGACTGATCCAAAATAAACATTACTTCCCTAATTTGAGGGTTATTTTGCTACCGCCAGGAAATCACCTGAGAGACATGATGGCTGAGAGATATGTCAGATTGTCTCCAATGCTAGTCCTACTCAGAGTAGATCCACTGAAATAAATGAACAGGACTAACTTGAGAAATGTAAGCTTAACACAGATGTCGCCAGAATGTTGTAGAAATCTCTTCCACACTGTCTTATCCCATTTGCTTAGGCTACTTTAGGAAAAAGAAATTACTTGTGCCATTCAAATGGAATGACTCCTCAGATCAGCACCTCCTGGGAGAAGAAACATGTAGTTTGGCTGGCCTACATTTTTCCTCCTTGCGGTTGGTGCTGCAGCAATCTGGGACTTAGCCTTGAGGGAAAGAGGCTGTGCTGCTAAATTAATGTGTGAGTTGGACCTTAGACTGATTAAGGATGCAATCTAATACCCACTTACCTGGAAGTGAGCCTCATTTAACTCAATGGAACTTACTTCTGAATAGACATATGTAGGATTCCACTGTAAATTTGATAAATGCTTATGTTGTTATGAGACTTACTACTTTGATCCTCACCATCCCAAGTTTTATCTTCAAAGAATGCCACTTTGTCTTTTTTGAAGTGGAGCATATTTGCTATTTTTGATATTTGGCAGCATTTTTATACCACTCATTAACAATGAATTGTCTGGGCCATGTACATTTAACACACACACACACACACACACACACACACACACACACACACCAGGAAATGTAACACCACACGCTAGTTTTGCTTTGGCTACCCTCCCTCTCCAATTTTACTCCTGCCAAATCCCAGTGAAAGTTACCCAGAAGCCGGTCTGACTCCAGGATGATGAACTGTAGTTGCCACCTTGACAAAAATGACAGGTAAGTTTCTGCTCCACTCTTTCACCTGCCCCCTTTCTCTGTGAAACAGACAAGGCATGGCTCTTCTTCAATTATCCCTGGTAATGAGACAGTGGAGATAATTAACAAGAAGACAGCAGTGTTATTCTGTCAAGTAAATATCATGGTTGTGTTCTCAAACTTGATCCTGCTGAAATGTTCAAGGCCATCAGAAAGCCTCTTCCGTTACCAAGTGCAGTGGGTTCAGCCGTGGGCATAATTAGAAGAGCCTCAGTTGCCTAATGAAGACTGACTGGTAGCTATTAGGAGGGCGACATTAAAACACTTAAATGCTATGGAAGATGTGGCAGGCCCACATCTGCCTGCCCACTGTGAATGTGCCCAAGTTGCACGGCCAGAAGCCCCCTGCTAATCACCTATATCAAAGCAAATACTAATTAAAACAATTATTTAAGGAAGAAACCAAACTGATACTTGTGCATTTCTAAAGGCAGCCTTGCTCAGTCACTAAGTTTCTGCTGCTGGGCTCTAGGGCAGTGTTTTTCAACCACTGTTCCGCGGCACACTAGTGTGCCGCGAGATGTTGCCTGGTGTGCCGTGGGAAAATTACTTTATATATAGTCAATATAGGCACAGAGTTAATTTTTTTAACATTTTCTAATGGTGGTGTGCCTCGTGATTTTTTTCATGAAACAAGTGTGCCTTTGCCCAAAAAAGGTTGAAAAACACTGCTCTAGGGGCCTGGAGTAAAGATCGGCAACAAATGGAATTACCAAGGACAAAGCCGTGTTTTATAATATGGCTCGAAATGCTCCAGCTGCAGGACTTTGGCCGTGGTCATGGACTACAGAGAGCAAGAACAGCATCAGCAATATGCGCTCCCTCAAGCATCTCTCTAGTCATTCAGTTTTGCTCTGTTAACTGTGTGCCTTTGTCTTGCCCAATATTGACTCAATTCAGCCATAATGACAAGCCATGGTCTGTCATTACGAGGACAATTATGTGCAAGCCAAAGGCTCACGTGCTCCCTTCTCCCCTTGCTCTGCATGCAAAGGGAAGGCGGGGAGATTAGAAGCTTCTGCTTCTAGCTGATGATAACCATAACACAAATTTGCATCCCAGCAAGCAAAGTCTACTCTGCTTGAACCATTGTCTGTCCACAGAAAAATGAAAAGACAGGGATTTTATTGTGTTGGTCATTTGTTATGTATTCCGTTGTACACTGCCAATACACTTTTTTATGAGTTGGCTGTTTATATATATTCAGATAAATTAATTAATAAGGGGGAAAGAAGATTCCAAACTAGGATCAAAACATGGTTTGAGCAAACCAGTTTGAGCAAACCAGGGTTTCTTCTTATTTCATAATGCTAGTGCTCAGGATCATCCAATGACTGGGAGTGATTCAGGGCAGACCAAAGAAAATACTTCACACAAAGCATAACTGAATCCATCAAATTCAGTTCTATAAGATTGGGGGGGGGGGTGATAACTAATAGCTTAGGTGGTTTTCAAAGGGGACTTAGACTACTTCATACAGCCTCGAGCTTCAGAAGTAGTGTCACTCTGAAGAGCAGTCACAGGGGAGCAACAGATGGAGAGAACTGTTACTCTCATGTCCTTCCTGGGGACATCACATTGTCTACTGAACAACAGCCTGCTGGACGAAATAGGCCTTTGGTCTGATCCAGCAGAGTTCTTCTTCTGTTCACATGAGGACACAACAGCAAATCACACTCTCCTGCTAACTAGAAGTGGAATCTACTAATCTCTTCCACTCTTACATGGAAAAGGGGGGCAGGAATGGGAGAACAAATGAGCAGGGATGACTTTATGAGGTAATGAGAAGTAGTACAGCTGAAAACGCTGGCAGCATTAAGATAAATTCAACAGCGTAAACAAGTTTTGATGGATGCAATAATGGAATACTGAATGGTATAGTTTTTGTAAAATATGCAGGGATTTATGATATGTAAAATGAACCATGGAAAGAGAAGAAGGGAAGCAATTGATATTTTAAGGATGTCAAATGAGTATTTTAAATTGTAAAACAGAAAACTTAATAAAACATTTTTATACACACACAAACATGAATGAGAGAAGTATTGGCCGCTTCTCCAAAAAACATTTCCTGCTACCCCTTTTGCAGTATATTAAGGTCCTATAGCATTGATTAAATCATTGCTCCTCTGATAATGGGCTATGCCACCTCTTTGCTCTCCCAAACTTGTTTCTCTGGGGCCATCCCTGCACCGACATGCACATCTCTGGAGTTTGCATAAGCTCATCTTTGTACAGTAAGCATGATTTGTGACTGCATCTGAATTCAGTCAAAGTGTAAGCTAAGCTGATGTTTTTGAGGAAGATGGCATTCATTGTGTTCATTACTGTCCTTTACCATTTCTGTGGCCAGAAATTCAGAGCTTTCCCATCTTAATTTCCTGGTGTCATCTATCACTCAGAGCTATGAATATGGAAATTCCATTTAACTTAGAGTGTCTGGAATCAGTCAGTCTTGATACGCAATCTTCTATTTTATTTAGTACACCTTGGTTTTTAACCCAGCTGGGTCTGAAATGCAGCTGACATAAGAATAAAATATATAATAAAAAATTAAGAAATTAAATTAATAAACAACAACACCAGCACACCAGCAGTCAGTCAATAATTACCACTCCATTGATCATGGAAATCTTCTGGAACAAAACTGTCATGACCGAACACCTAAAGTTTGACACTGATTGTATGTGGTCTCATGTATGTGGTCTCATGTGAGGCAACTTCTAGTTTCTTTCTAAGCTAGGCATTAAATCTCCTGGTACATAAAAAATAGGATATGTTTGGCTGCTTGCCTTTGACTCCACTTCAGATTAAGTATTTGAAGCTTTGTACTGGAATTTTAGCACATGAGAGTGCTAGCTGGTATGTTGATGAGATCTTGTCCTAAACTTAAACTAAGCTCCCGAAAGGGAAAGTCCTGCCTTGCAGAGAATGAGTTTCTTGCCTCTTGCCATATGAACTGTAATAAAAGGTGTATGTAACATGGATGTTGGGGCAACTATCTGGCTACTTACAGTTGTGTAGCATATTTGTTAAATGTGTGGGATGTGAGCCCAGAGGTTCATGGTTTAATTCATGAATGAGGGGCTTGTAACACCCACCCACACCCAATACTGTTGGATTCCAACTTCCATCACTCCCAGCCAAGATGGCCACTGGTTAGGGATGATGAGAGTTGTAGTCTCATGACATCTGAGGAACCCAGAATTCAACTATCCCTGGTTTCAACCTCACTTCAGCCTTTCCTTATAGCCACCTAACATAATAATCCAGGTATACCTTACAGGATTGTTTTTAGGATTACCAAGGTATTAAACATGAAATGCCTTCAACCCTTGTAATGTACAGTGCAAATGTTAAGTGTTGCATAGACCTCCCTGTCTCTGTGCCCAGTATAGCTCCCTCGCTCCTTAAAGCCTTCCATCTAAGCATTCCTTCTTGCAACACACAGAAATACCATTTTCACACTAGAGCTCTCTCATATTACAGGTAAATATCACGATCTATAAAAATGTCATCTATGCAGATTTCTCACACTTACTTCAGGGGCATAAGCAGATAAACACAGGAAGATGGATAAGCATGTCCCAGGCTACCTCTTGGTGTTGTCTTTGTTGCATGGTATCAGTTCTGCTCTCTAAAATGTTTAGGTAGAAATTCCTCAAAGGGCTGGAGTGACAAGCATTATTCCATACCATGAACAGATTCCAGTAATGGGTTTGTTTGGTTTTTTTTTTTTTTTAGATTGCCATGCCCTGGCTTCATGTCAGATTCCTTTGGTTGCCTGCCATCCTCCTGTGTTTGAGCAGGGCTGTGCTTCTAACAGTTGCAGTCTCGCTTGGCAATGCCTTTGTGGTGCCCTCAGATGAAAGCATCATAAAGTCTGGTGCATTCCAGTGACTGGGCAGGAGAATGGGGGGGGGGGGGACAGGTGCCCAATATCACTTGGTGCTGAATAGTTGTCCAATTACCACTTTTAGAAAGAAAGAAAGAAAGAAAGAAAGAAAGAAAGAAAGAAAGAAAGAAAGAAAGAAAGAAAGAAAGAAAGAAAGAAAGAAAGAAAGAAAGAAAGAAAGAATACATTTTAATCCATGCAATCAGGATAATAAAAAGGTGGGCTCCCTTCATTCTTCTGAAGAGCAATTATAAAGGACCAAAATGTAGGATTCAGAGGGGCCCAGTGGGTCAGTTAGCCCACCACACACACACACACACACTGCCTCAGATGTAGGGACACCCTGTAACTGAAGCTTTCCTGCTCTATATCTGTTTAGTAATATATCATTACATCTATGAGAAGGTCACATGTGAAGTGATCTTGTGAACGGTTGTTGTCAAAGGTTAACTCATTTGTCTTCAGTGATCTTGACAACATAGACCTTGACTTCTGGAGAGGCAGCTATTCTAAGGCATGCTTGGAATTTTGCAAGGACAGAAATAGTGTTGGGTGGGGGTAACTTAATCAGCGAGAACAGTGATTTTAATGAGCTATGGAGCCCAATCTTATGCATGTTTACTTGGAAGGAAGTCCCTTTAAGGAAGTGCACATGGGAGCCCTGCCCCGCCTCATAATGTGGAGCAGCCTCAGCCAGACTTTACATGGGAGCAGATGACCAATCTGCCAAGGCCACTTTCTCCCTGCTTGGCCTCTTGTGCTAGTCCCTTGCAAAGAGCTTTCTAGTTTATTCTCCCTGGAAGAAGTACATGCCCATGCTTGAAGGCCAACACAGATTTGTCCCAACCTGGTGCCTCCAATATGTTTCAGACTATAATTCCCATCAGCCCCAGCCAGCATGACTGTGTTAGCTAAGGCTGATATGTGAGCTGCTGTCCAAAACAGCTGGAGGGTACCAAATTGGGGAAGGCTGAAGTAGTGGATAGCTTAGATCTCCTCTTCTAGTGATTTCTCTTTGTATTACCCAGCTGCTGCCTACAGAGACACCTCCTCCCTCCTGCCTGTGTTCTGGCTTGACAATGTTCAAGTAAAACTGCAATCCATTTAGGTTCCAATTGTCTTTTTCAGCTCCCGTGCTTTGCTTTTTCATTTTGCTGAAATGCATACTTTAATTTTCTGAGCGAAGGTGCTTCTGCCAGCTGAGAGACTCTGTGTGCTTGAGCAGCTGAAATCCATCACATTCATTCCAGTAAAAAAGGCAAAGAGTCTTGTGGCACATTAAAGGTTAACAAACTGATTATAACATTAGCCTTTGAGGACTAGGGTTCACTTCATCAGATGCATGAAGTATTATTTTGAGTTACAAGGGGTGGGGGTGGGGAGGTTGTTGACTGTAAGGTCAAGAAAGAAATGAAATACAGAAAGTGCAGGCAGTGATAATTATGTTATTAATATTCTCCTTTCATAAAATGATGGTTGATAATAATACAGACAACATAACTGACACAACTAACACCGCTGGGGGAAAAATATTCCAATATAAGGAATTTAGGCCACTTCCATGATATAGGCTTGTGATTAATTGTGTAGCATTTTACCATGTGCAAAATGCTCTGCAATTGCTAGGAGTCTGTTTTCATATTTCTTTGTTTCACCTCCAACATTTTACTCATTCATATAAAGAAAAACTGTGTGCTTGCTTCTAGGAGATAAATAGTCCATAATGGTGCATGCCTTTCACTGAGCAATATGCAGAAGGAGGCACCTGTTGCTAGAAGCCGTCTCTTCTGATGCAACCCTCTCTAGCTTCATGGATGACATATGCAAGGGTGATTGAAGAACGCAACAGCATCTCTCTGTGCCAACTCTTCTCTTTCTTGGAGAGGTAGAAGGGAGGGAGGTGTAGTTTCTTATGTGGGTGGGAGGGCTTGTCAATGCCACAACTGGGAGATGATTCAGCCTAATGCAAACTTCAGCAGGGAAAAATATATTTCAGGACCACCAAAGCTCTCAAGAGGCCCATAGTAGTGGATGGGCATGAGCTCATCAACCCATGAGAAGTAATGGATCTCCTCCGAGAGGTGGGATAGTCAACATGGTGACCTCCAGATATTGGTGGACCACAATACCCATCCCTGACCATTGGCCATGCTGGCTGGAGTCCAACAACAACAGCTAGAGGGCCACACCTCATCCCAGTTCTAGACATTTGTATAATTCTGTTCTGCTAGATCCTACCTACCTGGGTCCAAAAGTTTTGTCGGTAGTGAGATTTTTATTAAAGTTTCTCATACTACAGTAAGATAATAGCTACAAAAAAGAAAGAAAGAAATAGAATGTGGAGTCCTCTCTGAAGGGTAATTCTTAGCCCTTGGCACCCATAGAAGGTAGTAGCCCCTCCCAGCTCCCAACTGGGATATTTCATTTCTCCTCCCAGCCTCTCACCCTGGCATGCTGACATTTCCTTGCCTCTCACCCAGAGTCCTCCATCAACCATGTACCACCAGATCCAAAAGTTTTGGAAGCTTTCTCCTAACCTACCTCACAGGTACAGGTGGGTAGCCGTGTTGGTCTGCCATAGTCGAAACAAAATAGAAAATTCTTTTCAGTAGCACCTTAGAGACCAATTGTGTTTGTTCTTGGTATGAGCTTTCGTGTGCATGCACACGAAAGCTCATACCAAGAACAAACACAGTTGGTCTCTAAGGTGCTACTGAAAAGAATTTTCTATTTTGTTTCTACCTCACAGGGTTATTGTGAAGATGAAATGGAAGGAGGGGAGAACTATATCCCTGTGGATAGCTCAGTCGGTAGAGCATGAGGCTCTTAATCTCAGGGCTGCGAGTTTGAGACCCATGTCGGGCAAAAGATTGCTGCATTGCAGGTGGTGGGACTAGATTACACCTGTGGTCCCTTCCAACTCCACAGTTCTGTGATTCTATGTACACTGGCTTGAGCTCCCAGGTCAAAAGACAGGATGCAAATATAGTTAATAAACAGAACAGTTCCCTTGCTGTTCCTTTCCTCGCAATCAACACATTGCTGTCTCCAAGAAAGTACAGAAGTGGACCAGCGACTTAAGCTGAAGGGGTGCAGGACGCATGGAGACCATTCCTTTTTACCCACCGATGTGACTTTGGATGAAAAGAAACCAGCAAATGTATGTCAGGCAGGTGCTTTGGCTTCTTTCTTCATTCCCACTCCCCAGCTGGTAGAAAGGCATCATGTGCCCCCCCCCCCGGCTCTTTCCAATTACTTAACATGAATAGTTGAGCTGAGAGCAATAATAAATGAGCTGATGCTACCAAGATTCCTCTTTGCTTTAAGCAGCCCCTGCTCCATCTCAATTAAGGCTTTTTAAATCCATCCAGATGGCCTAATAGGCCTCATACAAGTATAATTTGTGTCACAGTTCAGCGCTGTTTGAAGAATCCCAGCTCAATCACGACAGTAACGTGTCAGCTGTACCTGTCACACATCCGTCTCTATTGATCAAGGAGACGGATAGCAGAGGGACCCCCCTGACCCAGGAGCCTCCGCAGCAGTCAAGAGGAGACGCCGAGAAGCTGTGCTCACGTGCCGGGAGGCTTGTGCCGTCACCGTTCACATTTCCTGCGGGGTGGGGTTGCTTGGTTTCTCTAGCTATTGTCAAATATTGAAGACAAAGCAACTCTTGTGCAAAAATGGACTCTGTGGGAATCAGCATGAGGACAGGCATCCCACTGCTGTTCCAGAACCACAAGCAGGTAAAGAAAGTCTGTTTCCAGTATTTATTTATAACCCTCTGAAGAGTGCAAATGGTGCACTGGGTTCTTCTTCTCCCCCTCTGTTTCATCCTCAGAACAACCCTGAGAGGTAGGTTATGAGCTTCATGTCTTGGTGAGGTTTGAACCTGAGGCTTCCCAGAACTAGCCCAACACTCTTTACCACTACACCTCACCTAGTGCATGGTTTTCCCTTCCAACCATGCAGCAACCACAGTCAAGATGGAAACAACTGGGACAATAGCCTTCCACTGTTGAGAGCATCCCTTGAGTCAAGTTCCACACCTGGGGTGCTTCTGCAGGCAGGGAGCACCACTGCATGGAGGCACCAGTCCTGCACTTATATGGCCTCTCCTGGAGACATGATCTATGGTATGGAAAGCCACAAAGAGATCAAGGAGCAAGAGCAAAGTCATACTCCCCTTGTACCATTGTCTGTGAAGATCATCCATAAGGTGACTGAGGACAACTCAGTCCCATAGCCAGGCTTGAACCCAGATGGAAATAGATCTAAATAATCAGAGTCATCCAAGAATTCTTGCAGCTGCCCCACCACATCTCTCTCCAACACCTTCCCCAAGAAGGGGGTCTTTGTGTCTGGTTGGTAGTTACTCCAGTCCAAGAGTTCCAGGGACAGTTTCTTTCAGAGTGGTCACACTGCGACCTCTTTCAAGGGAGCAGGAATGACCACCACCCCTCACACAATGAAACATTAGTCACTCATTGTTCCACCAAGAACTCATTGTTCCACCAAGAACACATGAAGAAAACATTGTTCCACCAAGGACACATGAATGAAGCCACACCTGTGGCTTGCCTCTCCTTTGCTCTCACTCGCAACCTTGTCAGTTGCCATCAGGCCAGCATGGCCTTTCTAAATCTTCAATCCCCAGATGCTGTTGGAGTACAACTCCCATCATCCCTAGCTAGCAAGACCAAGGATGATGGGGGTCATAGTCCAACAACATCTGAGGGCCCAAATTTGAGAAAGGCTGAGCAAGCACCTGCTACTACAAAGCCCATCATCCTAAGATAACTCCCAGGGTTACGTCCGACGAAAGTGCAGATGCATCAGGGTAATTGAGCCCCTAAAAGTATTGTCACCCCAAGATTGCTCATGGGTTGCTCATGTAGTCAGGCTGGCTCTGGCAACGGAAAGGAAAACTCATTCCTCCTTTTCGCAGGTTGTGGAAAGAACCCTTGCAGTAACTCTGAGGTTTCTCATAGAGTAATGGATAGGTTAATTGGCTAAAACCACCCTGCTAATTTACTAAGAAATACACACTGGTGGTCCATTAATTCAACTGTGTCCTGCTGACCATGTTTTGTCAAACTGAGCTTTTGGTATGCAGGTGAAACCTGACGGGCAGATATTTTTTTATCTGAACCATGTGCTGCTCACTTCTCCAGCTGGCCCCAATCCAGGCCCTACTGAGTGAGCAGAGTTAGCTGCTGCTTTGAAAGAGACAGGAAAGAGATGGGGTGCTCTGCAGGAGACTTCAGACAAAAGCGGAAGAGAGATTTTGCTTCAGGAAATAGGAAAATCCAGACAAAAATGAGTCCTGTGTGCCTGAGATGGATCCAGGCATCTGAGTTCCTTAAGGATCTGGCTGCCAGCGGACATTTCTCCTCCTCGGAATCAAGGGGAGAAGAATTTAGTGAGGCAAATGCCTTTGCCTTTGATATATTGTTGCTGTGAAATGTAGAATCGTTTTCATTGATTCTGTTGTGGGTCAGGCTTTCAGCCAACTAGTTCCACCAAGAGCACATCAATGAAGCCAGAATTTTTCCGAGGCAAATTAAAACCCCTCCCACTTGTATCTTATGATATGCTCAGCAGTATAACAGACTGAATGGAACATGATACCCTTCAGCTGGTTTCATTTTGAATGTTAGACATTTCTTCACACCCTTCCATCTTACAAGTATGTCTATGCAACAGATGGCAATTGGAAGACTCTCCAGAGGGTGTCTAGTAATGCAGTGGATCTCATTCAACTGTCTCTGTGCATCTCCTCCGAAAGAGTAGGCAATCTCTTTCTTCCTTTTTCTTTCTTTCTTTCAAATGGCTGAGCAGACAACCCCAAATGTTTTGACATCCCTAAGCTTCACCTAGTTTGCCTCTATGGTTTGTTTCATTATTTTCACCCTGCTTTTCTATCCCTGGAGACACAAAGTGGCTTAAAAGACAGCAATATCATATTTAGTTTAATATGATAAATAACAATCATCATAAATGCAAACAAAGCATTTTAAAAGAACAAACAATAAAAACAATAAAAGCAAGAACAAACAATAAAAACAATAAAAGCAAGTCCAAAACACCAGCTTAATAATCCAGCTGCATCAAATTGCAAAAAAACTCAAGAAGCAAAAGCTTCCCAAAAGCAAAACAGTTTTCAGACTATCATCTAAAAGGGTAAGTAAGAGAGAGAAGGGGCTCAATAGACCTACAAGAGGAAGGCAGGGAATCCACCATTCTTGGCACCACCACTGAAAAGGCCCTGTCATGGGATACCTGCCCATCTGAACTCACACAAAGGTGGGATCAGAAGCCAAGCCTCAGATGTCAATGTGACCTTGCAGGAAGTCCTATAGAAGAGTCCCTGAGGTAATCTGGAACCCAGTGGTTTAGGGCTTTAAATGCAAAACTTATACTTTGAATTGAACCAGAAAAAAATGTAGTCAGCTGAAGCAAATGGTGTAGGATTGGAATAATATAGCTGGGTCAACCCTGGTGAAGGCAAGGTCAGGAGATTGGTGGTTGGAGAACCTTCCATGGAAGGGCATTGGAAACATCAGTGTTCTGTTCAAAACCTCCTGCACTGAAACAGAATCCTCGTCATAAGTCATGGTGCTTTTGTTCATTTCACCATAATGAATTTTATTTATTTTTATTTATTGAAAGCCTATTTACCCAGCTCTTCAGCCAAAAAGGCTCCCAGAGTGGTTAATTAACACGACGCAAGCAGTGAACAGCAGCAATCAATATCCCTGAGCCCGAGATGCTGCCTAAACACCCAAGAAAAATGTCTGGCAATAAAATCCGGCTGGCTCAAGGAATTGTCATGAATTAAACAAAAAGCAGACTATTATCATGATCATAATGCACCATAAATGTACAGGGTACTTTACATTAACAGATTAAGAAGGGGGGGGGGAGTGAGAGAGCCCAGCCCCTGGTCCGTTGGAGAGTTCATAATCTTCATCTCAACAGAGTAGACGGGGAGAAAAAAACAGAGAATTCAGGGAGGGAGGCAGAGGCCTGGGTACCTGAGAAAGAAATATGTGTTTTCTGCTTTTGCTTTCCAGTAGAGGAGGAAGAATGAGCTGCTCCAGAAGCAAAACAGACCTGCCAATCAACCTTGCTTATGGGAAAACTGGTTCTTGTCCCTGTCACAGTCCAGAGACCGCTCTGGGTGACCCCACCAGGTTGCTACTCTCCGAATGGCTTTAAGTGACTTCTAACACTCCTGAGGCTGGCCAGATTCCCTAACCCTGGTAGCTCCAGCGATCTCTTCCTTTCTTTCCAGTACTCAGAGGGAGGCAGTGCTTCCCATGCACCAGCAAACAGGCAGGAAATTGAGTATAGCTATTTGTCTGTGCTTATAAATGGAAGAGAACAGCTAAGGGGTGCTATTTTGAACATCCAAATCCCCTACCCGAATTTTTTTTAGGGTGTGAACTTGATGTTAATGCCCAGCTGTGAATTTGTTTTCTTTCTTTATACAAAAAAATTACCTCAGTTCCCTCTCCCCTCCGTAACTGAGAGGCCTGAACCGGCTTACAAAACCACACTGAAACAGAGACACGGCAAATTACAGGATAGGGATAGGGAACCTGTGGCCCACCAGATGTCATGGGACTACAGTTCCCACCATCCTGACTATTGACCTTGCTGGGTGAGGCTGATGGGAATTGAAGTTCAACAACATCTGGAGAACCTTGCTTACTAGCAGTACATGTGAAAAGGATTTAGGGGTCTTAGTGGACCAAGCTTAACAAGAGTCAACAGTGTGATGCAGCAGCAAAAAAAGCTAATGCTGTTCTAGGCCGCATCAACAGAAGTATAGTGTCCTGACAAAGGGAAGTAATAGTTCTGCTCTATTCTGCTTTGGACAGATCACACCTGGAATACTGTGTCCCATTCTGGGCACCACAATTTAGGAAACATGTTGACAAGCTGCAATGTATTCAGAGGTGGGTGAACAAGATGATCAAGGGTCTAGAACAGGGGTCAGCAATCTTTTTCAGCCCTGGGCCGGTCCACCGTCCCTCAGACCAGACTATATTTTGGAGGGAAAAAATGAACGAATTCCTATGCCCCACAAATAACCCAGAGATGCATTTTAAATAAAAGCACACATTCTACTCATGTAAAAACACCAGGCAGGCCCCACAAATAACCCAGAGATGTGTTTTAAATAAAAGGACACATTCTACTCATGTAAAAACACGCTGATTCCTGGACTGTCCGTGGGCCGGATTGAGAAGGCAATTGGGCCGCATCCGGCCCCCAGGCCTTAGGTTGCCTACCCCTGGTCTATAAACTAAGCCTCACGAGGAGCTCTTGAAGGAGCTGGATATGTTTAGCCTGGAAAAGAGGAGACTGAGAGGAGACATGATAGCCACCTTCAAATATTTGAAGGGCTGTCACATGGAGGAGGGAGCATGCTTGTTTTCTCCTACTCTGGAGGGTAGGACTCGAACCAGTGGCTTTAAGTTACAAGAAAGGAGATTCTGACTAAACATCAGCAATAACTTTCTGACAGTATGAGCTAATCGACAGTGGAACCGTCTCCCTCGGGAGGTTGTGGACTCTCCTTCATTGGAGGTTTTTAAACAGAGGTTGGGTGGCCATCTGTCATGGATGCTTTAGCAGAGAGTCCTGCATTGCAGAGGGTTGGACTAGATGACCCTTGGGTTCCCTTCCAATTCTCCCTCTACAATTCTATGATTCTAACTGCAGGTTCCAGATCCTTGCTTTAGAATGATCAGGGGGAAAAACACCATTCTAGAAGTGCATATCGCAAAATAACTATATTGGTACTCCCTCAGCAATGACTAGATTCCTGACACTTAAGGAAACAGAAGCTAGGAGTGGTCAAGCTCATTGACTGAACCTAAGAAGAAACCTCATGACTATGGAACCAATTATCTAGGGAAGGTATGGAGAACCTTTGGCCCTCTAAATGTTGCTGAACAACAACTCCCATCATCCCTGGACATCCCTGGACCGTGCTTGCTGGGGATGATGGGAGTGGTTATTCAGCAGTATCTGGAGGTACAAAGGTTGCCCACAACTGACCTGGGATGAGAGGTGGGTTCTCCCCCTCCAGACAGCCATCTGTTGGAGATGCTCCTCTAGCTCTGGATTCCCTGCGTCACTTATATGGCCCCCTCAAACTCTGTGATTCTATCATATGAATCCATAATGGATTCAAAAGATTTAAAGCCCAGGCAAAGCATTCATTTTTCTAAGGCAACACGCCACGGGCTTTTAGATCCTCTCCAAAATGAATGGGAAGGGTTATTCCTGTTTGGGTGGGGCTAGTTTCCACTCAGTGTGCCTTTCTTGTGCCAAAAACCCGGTGCTGCTTTTTTGCTGATCCGACACATGCCTGAAGGTCAGCCGCCCTCCTCGCAGCTGGCTGACATTTTTTGTGCCTGGCAATCAAGCTTGATGGGTTCTTCTTTGATGCAGCTGGAAGAGGGCACAGAGTTCTTTTGGCCATTAACAAACTGAGCAGAGCTGCCTGGGGAACATCTAGGAGCTTAACTGCACAAGCACTGAGATGCACAGGAGCTGTGACAGAAGGGCTGGGAATATCTGTGCAGGTTCAACCCTTGGTGAACTATTTGCATGCATCCACTGTGGACGGCGCGTGTGTTGTGACGTCATGACGCATGTGTCGTGACAGCACGATGCATCAGATGCACTGTGCATGCCTGGAATTCTGGGCAGGCGTAGTGGATCTGAGCCGGCGAGCGAGCAGCGGGTCAGGCAGCCCCACGACCGGCCGCTCGCTCGCCGGCTCACTGTGGGAGCAACAGACGGGGTGCTGGGTGGCAGGGGAGGGGCTGGGGAGTGTCACCCCCCTCCCCTGGAACCCGGGGTGGAGCGCCCCCTACGGCCTGCCCTTCCTACGCTACTGCTTACAAGTAAGTCCCATTGCATTCAATGGTGCATACTCCCATAAAAGTGTGCATAGAATTTCAGCCTGTGTTCAGTCAGAGCTATAAATGCTTCCCCTAGAAATCCATTCCTATTTCTTGTGGTCAGGCAAATGTGCAGCCTTGTCACCTCCTGCTCCACTGATTTTGTGGAAGAGGCTAATAAGTCCTATGCGCTTCTCTGGCCAGCAAACTGGAGCATGTTTGCTAATGGCTCCCGGGCTGTCAGAAGTTCTCCATCCAAAGCCCTTACTCCCGATTTGCATTTTGCAATGAGCCATGCTCAGTGACATAAACTTGGCTCTCTCTGTGAGTTCCTCCCCCAGGAGGCATCTCTTCTGGTCCACTTTGTCCCACATGGAGCTCTCTGGTCCTTGCATTACAGGATTGGTGAGCACAGCTTCCAGAAACAATGCTGAGCTGCTCACGCTGCAGGGAAAGAGAAAATGGAGACCACATGCTAGGCATGTGGCAGGAGATGTGTGCTGAGATTTAGTGAAGGGTGTCATGACAGACAGCAGCATTTAAATGTTCAGAAGAGAAGATGTATACCAGCACTGTACAGTAGCGAGGGTGACATCAAGCAGTCTGTTTCAATCCATTTATCAGGGTGCCTGCAGAGGCTCTGATTTTAAAGCAAAGAAAAACCAATACCCAACAGATGCCTGCAAAGTTACTGGAGGGAGTTCATAGAAGAGCAGTATCAGTGATGAACTACCCAAAGGATTGATTGATGAGAGCGAGATAAAAAGAGTGACATATGCACAGCTTGGCTCTGCAATGACAGGGGCTTCCAGTCCATTTCCAGGCACAATTCAAAGTACTGGTTCTGTCCCACAAAGTCCTAAACAAGGATGGTGCAGTGCTGATGATGCAGAGATGCATAGACCAATGGTCTTCGGCAGTGCAATGCAGTTTCAGGTGTTTCTGTGCTGCCTATTGATGGCAACTCCCTCCAAATCTTCAGACAAGCTCACTCAGCAGGGTCAGGTAGATGTGAAACAACTTGGGGGATAAAGCAGAACCCTGCAAGAGAGCCAAGGTATCCCAGCACTACCTTTTTGAATTATGGTGCTGGAGGAGACTCTTGAGAGTCCCATGGACTGCAAGAAGATCCTTAAAGAAATCAGGCCTGAGTGCTCACTGGAAGGACAGATCCTGAAGTTGAGGCTCCTGTACTTTGGCCACCTCATGAGAAGAGAAGACTCCCTAGAAAAAACCCTGATGTTGGGAAAGATGGAGGTCACAAGGAGAAGGGGACGACAGAGGATGAGATGGTTGGAGAGTGTTCTCAAAGCGACTAGCATGAGTTTGGCCAAATTGCGGGAGGCAGTGAAAGATAGGCGTGCCTGGCGTGCTCTGGTCCATGGGGTCATGATGAGTCGGACACGACCAAACGACTGAAGAACAACAACAACAACCTTCTGGAATGGAAAGTCAAAAGCTGCAGCATACAACTGTGACACCTCCTCCAAAAGGTTATCATGGTTGGTACTGAGAGCTCCAGAGACTTTCAGGAGAAACAACAGGGTCTATCCACTGTATAGTGTGCTCATTCTATTTGCACTTCTCTATCTTTCACAACAGCTCCTCCCTCTAGTGACCCGTAGCCCAAATATATGCAGCTGTCTTCAGTGAGCCCCTCTTACCCTTGCTAGGTTTCAGCCAGTGCCCCTGTTCCTCACAGCGATCACAGCAGCAGCCAATGCGATCTGCCCAGGAGGCTCTCATAACTTGGACTGGTGGCCTCTGACCCCCAATTAAGGAATCGCTTAATGCATCTTCTTAGTCCCGTGACTGCAAGCACATGGGGTCTGTTCTTGCTGTCGCTTCTTTTGCGCATCAGATGCATGATTTGTTCATCTCCGGTGGCACATGCCTCTGCGATATAAATAATAGCAAAACTGCCCCAAGGCCTGGAGCCAACTCTTGGCCTAAGAAGCAAGGAGTGAAGGCACTGGGCCATGTCCTCTGCTTAACCTACCAAGAGTCCAGTTAAACACTAGCGCTGGGAGTTCCCTCCCTCCCTCCCTCCTTCCCTCCCGCTCTCGTTCCGCCACATCCTCCACCATCTGCTGCCAGGAGCCGCCCAGGTGGATCTGCGTCCTTCCTTTTGTTTGGCTGAAGGCATCTCTGTGCAAAGCCAGCGATGCGAGGCCAAGGGACAAAGTGATGGTTCGCTTTGTGCTCTGCCAAACAACGGCTTGTAAACAGAAAACATGGCCATATCAAATGGATCCCATGTTTCTGGGCCTGGCACGGATCCAGCTGTATGGGTTGGGAAACAGTGATGCCTGCCTGTAGCTGCTATAATTAGAAATGAGGGAGAGGGAGTGTGTGCCAGAGCTATGCAGGGATGGGGCAGGTTTGTTGCACCAGCCATATTGATTGCTCCTTGTAGGGTGTTATTTACACACACACACACACACACACACACACACACACACACACACTTACTTGGGGCTGGCTGAGCAAGGTTGGCCTCACCAGCTTTTTTTTTTTGCTTTTTTTTGGCTACACTCGCTGCTCTGAGCCTTATTTAAATAAATGATGCAATTACTGGGAATTAACTAGAGGTGAGGGATTACTGCCAAAACAGAGGCTTCCAATTTTCACCTTCATTGGATCTTCAGGGATTTGCTTTGCAGCAAAAGGAGAGGAAACTGCTCTTCCAGAAAAATCTTAGGTGGGATGTTAGCACCCACCTTGCTGCCAGCTTCTCTCCCCGCCCCCCAACCCCTACCTGCCCAGCCTCATGGACTCCATTGCCTCTTTAACTTCCAAATTTCCAAAGTCCTCTTCCAAATTTCCTCCTTTCTCCTCAACTTCCTCTCTGTCTGCTTGTCATAGAACCCTTTTGTTAGAATATTGCAAAAGTTATGGGTGGGGTGGGGGTTCCTATGGCCCTCTACAGGTTGTTGGACTACAGCTCTCATTATCCCGGATCACTGGCAGAACTGGATGATACTTTTGGAGTCTAACAACATCTGAAACATAGGAAGCTGCCTTACACTGAGTCAAATCATTGGTCCAGCTACCTTAGTGCGGTCTACACTGACCAGCAGCAGCTCTCCAGGAATTCAGGCAGGATTCTCTTCCAGCCCTGACTGGAAATTCCGGGGATCAAACCTGAGACCTTCTGCACACAAAGCAGATGCTCTACCCCTAAGCCACAGTCCTTCATGTGACTACAAGTTTCCATTCCCTGTCATAAGGCCACCTAGTCCAGTCTCATCTGAATGGGCTTGCGGGATGAGAGCAAGTTCTACATAGCCCATCATCCTATTTCTTCCAGCAGCCCCTAAGATGCCCACAACAAGGCGATAAGCAGGGGATGAAGACAGGAGCAATCCCCAGTTTTTTATTCTCCCCAGCACCAAAGTGACCTCCCTCCATGTATGGAGGTCCTGGGCTGCCCAGACAACAAGACCCCCCCTCTTGGACCCGGTGATGTGATCCAAAGAAAAGCAGAGCAATATGTTTGGCACCGACTTGTCTGCAGGAGTTGCCAGAAGGAGGCATACAAGACACAATCCAACCAAGAGATAAACTGCCCCTAAAGAGCTCATCTGTCAGAGCTCATAGACCTTGTAGGGCACCTAATCCAACTCTGTGCTTGGTGCTGGAAATGCAAGGTACGAGCATCCCTAGCAGTGGCTATCTAGAAGCAACTTCCAGGAAGGGATTCTAGGTCTCTCTGTTGGGATACCTTCTCCTTCCAGAACGGAGCAATGGATTCAAACTACAAGAAAGAAGATTCCACCTAAACATTAGGAAGAACTTCCTGACAGTGAGAGCTGTTCGGCAGTGGAATTTGCTACCAGGGAGTGTGGTGGAGTCTCCTTCTTTGGAGGTCTTTAAGCGGAGGTTTTCCCAGTAGTAATGTACGGAAGTGAGAGCTGGACCATAAAGAAGGCTGATCGCCGAAGAATTGATGCTTTTGAATTATGGTGCTGGAGGAGACTCTTGAGAGTCCCATGGACTGCAAAAAGATCAAACCTATCCATTCTCAAAGAAATCAGCCCTGAGTGCTCACTAGAAGGACAGATCCTGAAGTTGAGGCTCCAGTACTTTGACCACCTCATGAGAAGAGAAGACTCCCTAGAAAAGACCCTGATGTTGGGAAAGATGGAGGGCACAAGGAGAAGGGGGCGACAGAGGATGAGATGGTTGGACAGTGTTCTCGAAGCTACTAACATGAGTTTGGCCAAACTGCGAGAGGCAGTGAAGGATAGGTGTGCCTGGCGTGCTCTGGTCCATGGGGTCACGAAGAGTCAGACACGACTGAATGACTGAACAACAACAACAAGCGGAGGCTTGACAGCCATCTGTCAGGAATGCTTTGATGGTGTTTCCTGCTTGGCAGGGGGTTGGACTGGATGGCCCTTGTGGTCTCTTCCAACTTTATGATTCTATCAAATCCTTTTTCTAAGTAGTCATCTAAGTTGGTGAGTGACTCATCAAAACGAATCCCGGAAGTTGATTCAGCATTATGTGAAGAGGTCCTTTCTTCAGTCAGTCTCTTGGCCATATCACAAACCAGCTTGTTGAAGGCAAGAGTTAACAGCATGAGGACAGGGGCAGGGCTACAGCCCATCTGCCTGAGAATTCTATTTCCAACAGTGGCCAGAATTGAATCAAGCATTATTTAATTTTCTCCCACTGCTAGATCTCCCTTAGGTAGAAAAAGGAAGGCTTCCAACAGAGGAGAGGAATGGAATTTCACAGTTTGGAGGCACCCAGTGGAGGGATTGATTATGCCTTTGCTTTATGAAAGTTACTGTAATGCCTTCATCTGGCCTTGCCCTACGGGATACCGGGGTACCCAGGATGCTTAAATGGGTTAATGTCTAGCCCCCAACTAGCCTCCCCCCCCTGCACCAGAGTTCATGCCAAGTCTAAAATAGAGCTCCTGTTGATTCTTCCCAGGTTTTCATCTTGGATTATTGTAGGCTTGCAATACATCTGGAAAATTCCTGACATGTTCTGGTTTATGGGTGTAAAAATGGCGTCGGGGGAAATTTTGTCGAATTGGCAAAATGTTAGGGAAAACCCAGATGTGTGGCAACGTGATGGAAAAAGCAGCGGAAGCAGCTCAAAAACCTTAAAATCACTATCTTTGGGGTAGGTTTCCCAAAAAAAGCTCAACAAGTTGGGTTTGTGCCCAAGAAAAGCTTGACAATTTGGGTGGATTTCCTTATAAAAACTCAACAATTTTGCGGGTGTCAGGAATTTTACATTTTGAAATATGGCAACCCTGGGATTATTGGAGAATGCTGCTAGGCAAAGACAATGGGTTGCCTCTTTTCTGGTTCCATCTTTTTCTCTTTAGTGCAAGTTCTTGATAGATCCAGCTACTTGATTTCTTTATGTGTTTATAACCCACCCTTTCATTAAAATATATTAAGGTGTTATGCAAGATATGAGACTAAAATCAGCAAAAATCATCCATAAAACTTTATTTAGAAAGCATCAATAAAACATCAATAAATACTGAATGGTTAAAAAGAGAAAATTCATGTTGCAAAGGCCTGTCTCTTATAGTGCTACAGCACAAATGCATCCCAAGGGATTGCTGTGTGTAACATCTGGCTGCCCAGATTACATCTCCAACATTTGCTCTCTGTGCAACAGGGGCAATTTCTGCAGGCAAATTCTGTCAAGGTTCACTTGGATGCACATCTCATAGTTGTATCGCCATTCAGGTCTCCAGTGCCACAGTTTCCCGCGGGATGCAACTTGTTGGGGGATTCATATATCTTGCAAGGCAGACAAGGATGTGACTCCCATCTTCTAATTTGGACCACTAATCATGCACAATACTGTATTGTGAAGGACTCTCTCTCAGGTGGGTTGATTAACTAAGACAGTGTTCCCCAACCAGGTGCCCTCCAGATGTTCTGGACTTCAACTTGGCCATTGAACCTGATGGGCATCATGGTTCAAAAACACTGGGAGGGCACCAGTTATGGGATGGTTGGGGTGAAAGTGCTTAATTAAAGTTGTGCATGCTTTCTGCTGTAGCCTACACTGAAAGATGGTTCAGATGCTCTTGCTAAATATCTCACTCTTTCACAGGCAGTCATGACTTACCGGTATACTGTTGATAAAATCTCCTTTCTGCAGTCTTTGCCAGTTAGTAGGAAATATTAAATAAAGAAGTTGTCTTTTGTTAGAGCATCATCTCCCATAATAGTACATTAGAAAGTGTATAAGCTTGCAAGTACATTACTGTAATAATAAGCCAAGAATGTCACATCTGCAACCTCCTGCTGGTGAATGTCCCATGTTTCTATACTCAAAGCAGCTAGCAACCTAATTAAAACAATTAGCCACAAAACATAAAACTTTCAAAGCAAGAAAAACATCACATTAAAACTCTATAACAACAACATCGCAGACAGCAGCATCAACAAGTCACTCTGTATTAAAATACAGCCACCAGCAGACAATTTAAAAAATCTGCTGGGACAAATAGGCCTTAACCGTCAATTTGAATAAAGCAAAGAAGTAGCCTGGCTTATCTCCCTGGAGAGGGGAGTTCCACAGTCTGGGAGCCACTACAGAAAAGGCCCTGCCTTTCACTTCTACCCATGATACCTGCAATGGTGATGGGACAATGAGCCAAGTTTCATGAGCAGCCGGTTTTTTGTGTACTTACTCGGAAGTCAGTCCCACTGTATTCAATGGGGCTGCCTCACAAGTGTGTGTCCAATTACAGTCCCATTTGTATAATTTGCAAGGAAGGAGATGGCTTGTGAACTTTTGTATCTATAGCAAAGATGGGGAAGCTTTGGTCCTTCGGATATTGATAGACTACAACTCCCATATTCCCTGACCATTGACCATACTGACTGGAGTTGGGACCATGTGGAACACCACAGCTTCTCCAACCCTGGTCTATGGCATACCAATGATCCGATCTTTGTTTCTTTCATTTCTGATGGGTTTTGCAAGGCTAATTCTAAATTCTATCCCTGGCAAACCAAACTCTCTCTTTTTACATTTATGACATTGGCCCTCGAGGTCTGTAACAAGGTATCAGTAGCGCAATGGTTTGGGGAGAGCTTAATCAGAAGTGGGGAGGGTGGTGAAACAGTGTGGTGAATTTGGGTGATTTAGGGGTCCTCAAAGAATTGTAGAATTGTAGAGTTGGAAGGGATCCCAAGGGTCATCTAGTCCAACACCCTGCAATGCAGGAATCTAAACTAAAACTTCTCCCCTCCCTGTTTCAAAGTGCAATGTCAATACTACCCCACCCACATCTCGCCCAGTCAGATCAGAACACTCACAAAGCCACATGTTGCTTGTCACTCTGCCCCTGCACCTTATAGGTTGATATTTCCCCATATATCTCTGTTTCTCCAGGTCCCTGGGCTTTACAAAAGGTGTGCCTGTCCGTTCACTTTCTCTTAGCCTAACCTACCTCACAGGGTTGTTTTGAGGATATAATGGGGAGGGGGGGACCATGTTTGCCAACAACTTGAACTCCTTATAATGCCTTGGTTGCCATGTTCTGCACTAACTGAAGCTTCTGAATAGTCTTCAAAGGCAGCTCCATGTAGAATGCATTGCAGTGATCTAGCATAGACGTTACCAGAGCATAGGCAACTGAAGCAAAGTGATCACTTTCCAGATAAGGTTGCAGCTGGGCCCCTAACCAAACTTTTTCCAAGGTACTCCATGCCATGGAGAACACCAGTTGTGCTCTTCTGCCATACAGGCATACTTAAATATTTTTCTGTAGTTCCACTGTATATTCAAGAAATGTTCCAATATATACTGTCGCTGTTGTGTTTTCTCCACCTCTCCAGGCCTATACTTGTAGGTCCCCACCCACCACATTCACTCTCCCCATTATCCGTTGATGGATAATGTAGGAACATGATTATAATGATCTCTGACAAGGCAGGATCAGGAATTATGCTGATAAATCTAAAGAGGCAGCTGATACACAAATCACAGACCATAATGTAATATAGGACTATTAGCTCGGCCGGCAAAGAACAGACTCATTCCCCTGCACCCTGAAGATCCTCTCTCCCTGGTCCCTCCAACTGAAATGGACATCTGATTGAATTCTTATGGTGTCTTCATTACAATTTGCTCCAAGGATGCACCAGGTTTAGCCTCAAATATGCAAGAAGTAGAACACACAGCAAAAACAAAACAAAACACCCACCTGCCAGCAAAGCAGTTTGGACCTCCTTTTGCTGGGTTTGCATGATCACCTATGCTGATCTTGCTGGTTCATTTGGGACATTATCTGCCCTACACACTTACACTGTACACTGTGTATCTGCCTACACAGGCTTTTCAAGCAGAATTAAGCTTCTTTCTAAGGGCATTTTCCAGGCAGATGATTTGCTTGGTGTCAGACACACCAATGCAGTGCATCTGGCACTCAGGACAGATAATTCTGTGTCATATAGGTTTTATAACAGCTTAGCTTCCAAGGCTTCCCCCAAAGTCTCCCAGGTATTCTGTTTGGGTTTTTTTGTTTTTGTTTTTGAAGTGCTGAAACTTCTCTGTTAGAGATCTCTTCTCACAGAACAGCTGTTCCCAAGGTCTTTCAAGAGAGATGGAACGACTATTAAACCAATTAAGTCCACAGTGTTGATATGCCCTCAAAAGCCGTATGTGAACTGTGCCAAAGTTGATGCCCACTTTCCAAATGGCAAACTCAGGGCGGGATGAGATGGGATCTGCCAAAGGATTGCTCAGGGATTGTCTTGCAAAACCCAGTGAGCCTTTGTGCTGGAGACCATGCAATGGCAGTAAAGGACTCTGCCGTCTCTTGACACAATCTAAACCACAGCACCCGTGAACTCAGTGACAAAACAAGCACAAAGTGAGAGTTCTCTGGCTCTCACAATGATGGAGCAGGGCATTTTCGAAGGGGCATTCTGGGGCATTTGCCAAGGGCTCCAATGCAGCACTTCTCTTTTTAGAAGTTCATTGCAGTCCATGCTTCCTATGATGGCATTCTGAAAACAGAGTCTAGATTCTAGAACACTGGGGGGGGGGGAGACTTTTAATAGCAGTTCTCTCAATTGGCAGTGCCAAGCCTTAGGCTGATACTCTGTACACACTCACTTTCACAATGGAATGTATTGAACCAGTGGGTCCAATCTCTGATACGTGGATTCTTCCAGAGCTGCCAACTTGAATAAAATATGGGGGACAGGCAAGCCCCACCCTGCATATTTGATCACAAGATATGGTGCACACACACCACTTGAATGGCAATGCCCATCAACTTGAGGGGGGACCCCTTCAAATTTTTATTAGGGAGACTGAAGGGACCTCGGGACCTAGGAGTTGGCTCCTATGTATCCAATGGATATATGTGCCTGGCAACCACAGGCATCAGCCAGTACTGCCATCAGAACGGGACTTTGGGGCGGACGTCCAAGACCCCTCTGGCATCCAAACACAGCAGCGTTTGCTTAGCACATTTGAAGCAATTAAGGTAATTCACACTGCTATCGAAAGAGCACCATTAAGTCGTGTCTAGAATTACTTAATTGCCCCACTGCCTCCAGTAGGCAGCTCCAAGTGCCAATTGCCTTCTCAGTCAGTGGCAATTTTGTGTGGATTGCCAGCTTTCTAGCAGTAGCCTACACTTCCCCCCTAAGATCTTCCATGAAAGGCTGCCTAGATATCAGATTGCAGGCTTAAAGGGTTGTTTGTGGTGCACCGAAGTCTCTGACACCCCCAGCTGTGGGTCTCGCCCCTTGCGCTGTTACCGCCCATCCGAAAGGAACAGAAAAACCCTTTCTGCCTCGCCTTCCACGTTTGCCCATTATCCAATCAGGGCGACAGGTTCTTATTGCCAGGGAGCCAGGGAGGGCACGGCACGGACAGGAGAGAATTTCATAACCGGCCATGCGGATAGAAATTGCCAGCTCACACACACGACGACTCCCTCCCTCCCTCGATCTCTGGATCCTGCCTTTCCTCGGGAGGGGAAATTATATGCTTTCCTCCGCCTGCCTTAAACTCTGTATTGACACAGCAATTGCCGGCTGTTTTTCTAGCGACTGCGGTTTTGCACACTCGTGCAAAAAGGTCAAGGCGACGCTTTGCAGCCTTTGAGCAGCAGCATTCCTCCTGTTCTGATTGCCTTTGAACAGTCCTGGGGCTGGCATTAATATTCATGAGCTCTCTTGCTTAGGTAAATAGGTGCGGGGGCGGCGCTGGGCCTGTCCAAACCTCGGCGCGAAGGAGCGCTGCCTGGGGTGAGGCGCACCGCCCGCATTGTGCCTGAGCGGCGCCAGTGATTACATCCAGCAGAAGGGAGCTTCCTTCCAGCCCTTGATAATAGGCACCCGGAACAATGGGCGCATCAAAGCAAATACTTATTTAGTGGCCTGGTTATTAAAAGGCGGGTATCGTCAGGCTGCCTTGCAAAGAAATTAACCATGAATGGGAGAGACGGGGGTGGGGTGGGGGAAGGGGGAGTGCAATGGCTGTCGGAGTGGTTAAGTGCCCTTCCTCCAGTTGTGCGTTGGATTAGGCAGGAAGGTGCTGGTTTGTACTGTGCCAGAGTTCTCCGTTAGGTCCATATTGGGGGACTGTGGCTTAAAATGCTGGTTAACAACCCGTGAAAATAAACCTGGGATGTTTCCCCATACAATGCAAGCCAGGATCTGTGCGCCAAAGCTGGCGCATCGCGGTCAAAGGGGAAAGCTCTCAGCCCCGGACTGATTCTCCAAACTAAGCTCTTGGCACAGAATTACTAAAAGATGCATTCAAAGCACATTCCCCTGGCTTGCTCCTTGCACATCGTTTGCTGATATTTCATTGTTAAGAGAAGTGGGATGCTGTGGAAATGTACCCTCCATTCCAAATATTAAATCGTGTTTCCCCCATTCATTTGTCCAAAATCCCCAACTGCAGCACAGCTGATTTCTTGTTTGTTCATTAGATTCCTAAGTAACGCTCCCCCAAGAACATAAATGTGCCTTTTCTGGCTTTCCTGTGAACATGGTAATTATGCTCACAGTGCCTGAAATCATCACAGTCCAGGTTCTTTTGGCGCTGATGCTCAAAGTGGGCACTCTGCCAGTGCAGTTTGCATGATATTGATTGCAAATGAGAATTTGTGGCATTTTACTCTAAGCAATATTTTGATCTCCTATTAGCCCTCAGGCACATACACGCTTGGTGACTGTGTGAAAAAGGCTGTAGGCTGTTCCTGTCTGTCTTAATAATGGCCCAGCACCCGCTAATCTATAAAAGCTCCAAATCCACCATTGCAAGTGGTGATCTCCAAAGTAGAATACTGTGGGATATGATTGCACCCACTCAGACTCCCTTAAATAGCACTAAGCAGCAAAGTACTTCACCTCCATAGGTCCAGACACACTACAGTGAGCCAGAGGAGTTTGTGACCCCCTGCCAGTGAAGGCTGGTACATTAGGGCCAATCATCTTAAGTCTGTCTTCAGCCATTCTCCCTTCTTTCTTACAACCATCCCAGGGAGAGGCTCTGACTGTCAGATGCCTCCTCCTTAGTCCCTGTAGAACTCAACAAGCAGGGGGACAAAACTAGAATTAGTTGGCTCCACCTGTCATTGGCTGTGGCGCTGCCTACTGTTGGCCTTCTTGCTTTCTGTCTAACCAGCCCCAGTGGACACCAGCCACCACTGCCTGCTGCGTTGCTAGTGTGGACAGGACAGTAGTGCTCTACTGCTGAAGTTACACTGAGAGTAAACTGCTGCTATCTGAGGTGCAGGGCATCCTTGGTCAGAATATAGAATTTAGTGGGCTTCTGTGGAGCAGCAGTCTGCAAGGTAGGCATAGACATGCTCAGGAAGTTGCTAGTTCAAATTCAGAGAGTGGGGGGGGGAAGAGCCACAGATCAGTGATAAGATCACATGCTAGGTTCAACCCCAGGCAGGCATCTTGAGATAGGGCTGGGACTAGGGCCTCTGTCTGAAACTCCACAAGCCTGCTACCCAGCAGTGGACACAGTACTGAGCAACATACACCAGGTCAGCCTAAGGTGACCCTCCCTATGTCCCTCGGATTTGGAATAGGCAGATCTAGGCAACATTTCCACCTAGGATGGTGGGTCCTTTGGACCTGTCTCATCCCACAAAAGCTCACCTTTCTATAAGTTTATGGACTGCAAATGACTGAGAATCCTAACGGGGGAAGGATCCCTTGAATACCCTCGGCATGACAGTAGACACAACTGCTTTGGGTTTTCAATAGAGAAAGGAAAGAGCACCATTGATAGTTTCTAACCCAGGTATTTCCTCTGTACCTTTAAATTCATGGCTGCAACAGGAGACAAGGCAACTTCAGTGTCTGCTGGCTGTTTTTCTTTTGGCCTTTTCATCTGCCCACTTCCCATCCCGTCTCTGCTGTCTGGCTTGTCAGAGCAGTTGAACAAGAACAGTTCGTGTAAGGATAGCAGGAGAACCAAAAGGGAGAAGCCCAGGCTGCCTCATCTCCCGATCCCACTCAGGGTTTAAAAGAACAGAGGCATTCTCCAGGCTGAGTTCTATGAAGGAATCTCCCTGACACCTAATTAGACCATTGCTCCATGTAGTCAGAATTGCCTGCACTAGCTTTCCTCAGTCTCCTGCCCTCCTGGCATTTTGGATTCCAACTCCCATCACCCAGCCAACATGGCCAATGTTCCGGGAGGATGGAAGCTGTAGTTCAAATTATATGGACAGCACCAATATATAGAGAGAGTCTGCTCTACAGTTCTATGGTGTTGCAAACAGGTGCTATTTTGAGCGTTACCTGGAGATGATGGGGAATTGGGATCTGCCACTGAGCCATAATAGCCCTTCTTTATGTATGGAGAAGATGGGTGCACCTGTGCTTCATTGTGAATTCCCATCATTTCTGGAATTTGAATGATGGGACAGTACCACACTTTTGCAACACCTCTGATAGAAGCAGCAGCTGCATGTTAGAGTACCTCAAGGACCACCAACCTCCATGGACCACAGTTTGGAAGAACTAGATAAAAGAGAGTGGTATGTCCATCAAGCAAAATATAAGAACCGCTCAATATTTTCTTTCTGTTGCCCACCAGCTTTGCTCTTGCTGAGTGAGGCATTAAAAGACATAGCATTTTAGCAATGGATTCTTGTATCTCATCATGGACAGCTAAACAGCCTGATGAAGATTTGCAGTTCAGCTTTTTGAACACCATAAAAGGAGTGATTGAGAGTGCTGCACCTCTCCCTCCTTCTGCCTACAAAAGTGAGAGTTGTAAGAGCCGAGTCTGCAACAAAACAATTATATTGAAATACCTCATGTCGTGCTTATATGGCAAATGTGACAGAATTGAGTGCATCCTTAAAATAGCAGCAGCCGTCTTTTTAAAACACAAAAGTGGATGATTATTGATGGAAATGAGAACACAGAGCACAAGAATGGGGAGAAGAATGCTGCACTTAACTCTAACAGGGGCGATAAATCCTCCTTCCCAGAGCGCCTGCAGAGATCTGGCCAGGTTCGCTCTTGCTGTGCTCCTTCGCCAGCTGAGCTTGGGTCCAGGAATGCAGCTGATGTCAAGTCCCAGGCAGAACCTTTCTCAGATGGCCCTCAATGAGACAAGTGACACACATCAAGGAAAATGCAACATGACACACTGAGCAGTGGCTTGCAAGGTTCATTAGCCATAAATGGGAAGGCATCATGATTGTGTAATGCTGCTCCCTGAGATTCTTTGAAAGGCACATCAGAAAGAAGGCATTCATTTGGTAATAGGGACTGCTAGTCTTGCTTCCAGGTCAGGGAGAGATAAAAGTGGAACTCTCTGGCACTACCAGGAGAGAACTATGACCTGGAAGTAAAACTTTAAAAGCCATGATAGTAGGAAGGGAAATGTTCTTGGATATGTGCATGGATGGAAGTTGTTCTGCTGCCAAAACAACAAGGTAACTAGATCATGAGGCTTAGAGGCAGAGCTGAACCAGAAGAGGCATTGCAAAGTTCAGGATACTACTGGAGGTCTTTATAGCTGGCACTGCAGACACATCCTTACCTGGTGCTAATCACATGCAAGTCAAAGTCCTTCTTTGGAAGCAGTGCTAGCAACTGGAAGACTTTCCCCAGCACAGGGAGTGCTCTTCCTTCTAATGTTTGCTTCTACTGGAGCCCATCAGCATAGCTTTTTCTTGCAGTCTAGACAGCAATCCTGAGTTTTCCTGTATTGCGGACAAATAAAAGTACATGACAATGGGCACATAGCAGCAATGAGTTTCAGCTGGTGTCTTCTAAGAGCCCTCTGCAGGGCATGAAGTCCTTTTCATCCCTGCAGGTACTGGGGCAGCAGTGCAATCTACCTCTGGAACTAAAATTGCAGAACAAAATAAAATAAAAAATTCTTTCCAGTAGCACCTTAGAGACCAACTAAGTTTGTTCTTGGTATGAGCTTTCGTGTGCATGCACACTTCTTCAGATAAAATTGCAGAGTCAAGGATGGGATGCAAGGATCCTGGTGCGCCAGCCTCCAAGGATGTCTCTTTTGCAGTCTGGGACACCACAAGTACAAGCAACAGTTCTGGCATAATGAGTTATATTCAATGTGGTGCTAAAGAGGACGTTCCACCAGCACAAGGATTTATCATTGCATGCTGAAATGTTCTCCCCCTCTCCTCCACCAGCACCCCACTATATTTGCTCTGGGTTCCCCCCACCCCACTCCAGAGCACATTTGGGGACAACCCACAGGGTGTATGCAGAAGGAGGAGAGAGGAGAGGACTGTATGCTAATCCTTGATCTAGTGCTTTTATTTGGTTGGATGCTGCCCAATGTTTACAATGCAGGAAAGTCATTGATTGGTTCACCACAGATACACCACACACCCTGCAACAAGCCGTGCCACAAACACTCCTGCTGCCTAGTTAGATCAGGCACATGGTCTTCTTTTGATTATGCCTCCTTAGCACACCTTTACATATAGCAAAAATGGCCTTGATTCATCCCAGTTCTTGGACTCCCAACAGCTGATTTCCAGAGGAGGGACCACGGCAGGACCATAAGTTTACTGTGGCTTAGCACCTATTTCCAACTTTGGTCCACGTTTACTGAACACACACAAAATGGGCTGTGGCGGGAGTTCTCTTGCTAGGCCAGTCTGGGGCTGGTGTAATGAGACATGAAAGTACAGCGAGTTCTTCTTGATTGGAGGAAGAAAGATGCAGCTCTTTTCCTATTGCAGTCATCCAGAAATGATATCTCTGGAGACTATTGAAGGAGGACATTTTAAGCGTAGGAAGGTCTATAATTTTCATCTGCCTCTTTACTTAGAGCTGTCATCCATATAATTCTCCAATGGGCGCTTTACAAATGTTTCAATGATTTTTCTTCTCATCTGACTGATAAAAATGAGTAGCTAATTGCTTAGCATTAATGACAAACAGAATGACATGCTGGCGGCCTGTTTGCAGACGCTGCTACCTGATGAGAAGGAACTAAATTCAGACCGTGGAATAAGAAGGCTCCAAAGTGCAGTCTTGTACACACAGATTGGGAAACTGGGCCCACACAAACCACATCACTGATGCTTTGAATACTGCTCTTAAAATACCAATTAAATCACATTCAAACCCGATGGGCAGCTTATTGCCCATTAACCATATTGTCATGATTCCCTTTTGTGCCTCTCAAGTGGAGGCCCGGTTCCTGCTTTTTGATGAGCTTCCACAATTATACCCTCATTATCAACAGTCATTGGCTTTCTTTATTAGTAACCTAAGGAGGAAGTTGGAGAACGCTTGACTTGTTTTGGAAACTGTTCTGCCCACTCCAAGATGGCCTCTGTCTCTGTGGGCAACAGTGGAATCCCACAGTTGGGGGAACCTGTATGGCTATCCATATTATTGCCTGGATCTTACAGTCTTCTGTGGGTGGGTGGTTGGGCATATTTCCACAGCATGAAACGTCATGAAATAATGGAAGATTCCACACATACCCCCTAAATAGACACCACATTTGTGTATCTGGTAAAGATAAATAAGTACACAAATGTGGTGTCTATTTAGTGTGTGTGTGTGTGTGTGTGTGTGTGTGTGTGTGTGGAATCTTTCATTATTTTATGTTTACAAGGAATCCAGGAAGTGGAGAGGAAGTTGAGCTTAATTCTACCTGCTGAACACTGCTTTCTTGTGAAGTGTTTACATTGTTTTCCTCCCCTGTTCCTTGTTTTAACAGAAAATATGACAGGGTTAGGTTGTGCCAAAACTGGCCTCCTCCTGGGAAGCTCCAAGGAGGCTTTCCCCTTCCCCTTCTCCTCCTTCCCTCAGATCAATTTTTGACAGTAATTAAGACCCTTGTGGTATTCCAGCTCGGCTCCATTGGTTAACTCCTGGTGGGATTTTCTGTATAGACAAGGAGCACAATAGTAATTTTAACTGCTCTGCTGCATGGGATGCCCATATACCACAATCAATTAACTTTGGTGTTATGCTGTCTCTGTATTTCAGTTCTGTAAGGGACAATGTCCATAGCTGGTGCTTCTGATGATTATCAGTGATAAGCAAAGGCTGACAATATAACTACCAAAGCCAACCTTAGGGTGAAGTGGACACTGCGGGCAACAAATTTTAGAAGGGCTGTTATTTCCCTTCCTCTAAATTCCATCTCCTGTGTTTAATTTGAAAAAAAAGACAAGAATGAGTTGCAATCCAGAGTGTGCTCTCTCTCTCTCTCTCTCTCTCTCTCTCTCTGTGTGTGTGTGTGTGTGTGTGCGTGTGCGTGAGAGAGAGAGAGAGAGAGAAGGAGAGAGAGAGAGAGAGAGAGAGAGAGAGAGAGAGAGAGAGAGAGAGAGAGAGAAATGGTTTTGCTTCAGATGCAAAATTAACCAAGATTGGTACTCCTGAGTGCTGCATGTAGGGAGAAGTTCTGCAGTTCAGCCCTATGCATATTTACTCTGCTGTCCCATTTATTTCAATTATATACTCATGTGTAAGTGTGCATCCGATTGCAGCCTTAGTTCGCTTATGGTATGCCTTTGGAGATCTATACACAAACAACAATTACAGAATTCTCCAGTAAAGTCTCCCTTATGTGTACACAAGGCTAGGAGTGTAGCTCAACGATTCCCATTTGCAGTGCATTTATAAACTGCTGTGGCTTCTTGCACCTGGTCTGCAGGATGCCTATGAGCTGCATTGTGATGATTCTCAAGCACAGGCTCATCCTCTGCTCTCTTTCCACAGATAGGCTGGCAGTTCCCTCAAAGTGAGGTGCAGCAGCGCCTGAAGGCTGATGAACAGGACAGTTTTCTGATAGGAAACAACATCCCTATCTGCCTGCAGATTGAATGGGAGAACAAATGCTTTGTGCTAATACCTGTCTGTGTCTCTTAACCACAGAGGGGAGACAGGCAGCAGCCTTTGTGCTGCTTTGATGGCCCAACGCTGCTTGCTGGCCACTTTTATTTCTCTGCTCTGATACTTTCGTAAATGGTCTCAAAAACCAGGCTCTTGTTTATTTGTTTATAACCTAGTGAATGGGGGGGGGGGGGGTTAGGGGTTGGACATCAGAAGGTCAATGGGCCAGAATTGCTGTCAGAATTAACTTTGTAAGTATTAGATTTTTACAGGTCTTTTGCAAAGAAGTCCCAGAGTGGGTTACAATAATTTTAAAATGAACTATTAAAATAAGTTAAAACTAATTACCTTCTAAAATATGGTAATAATAATATTATTATAATATTTATTATTTTTACCCCGCCCATCTGGCTGGATTTCCCCAGCCACTCTGGGCGGCTTCTAACAGAAATCAAATACAAAAATATCACACATTAAAAACTTCCCTAAAAAGGGCTGCCTTGAGGTATATTCTGAATGTCAGGTAGTTGTTTATTTCCTTGACCTGTGTTGGGAGGGCGTTCCACAGGGCGGGCGCCACTACCGAGAAGGCCCTCTGCCTGGTTCCCTGTAGCTTTGCTTCTCGCAGTGAGGGAACCGCCAGAAGGCCCTCGGCGCTGGATCTCAGTGTCCGGGCTGAATGATGGGGGTGGAGACGCTCCTTCAGGTATACAGGACCGAGGCCGTTTAGGGCTTTCATATTTAGCTGTGATTCTTGCATTACAGGGGGCTGAAGTAAATGGCCCCTGGGACCCCTTCCAACTTGGTGATTCCACGATTCTATATCTCAGGTGTAAAAAATGAAGAGGTGCATCTTCAGTGTGAGATGAGAACTACATAGTGAAGGTGTTAGGTACACCTCTGTGGTGAGTGAATTCCACAGCTTAGGCCCACAGTGTTGGACTACAACTCCCATCATCCCTAGCTAGCAGGACTAGTGGTTAGGGATGATGGGACTTGTAGTCCAACAACAGCTGAGGACCCAAGTGTGAGGAAACATTGGAGGGGATGCTGCAGAGAATGCTCTCTCCTCTCCTCTCCCCTCTCCATCTTCTGTATGTGACGGACTCCAAGAGACCCCACCACTGCCAGTCATGACACTCAAGAGGGTCTGTAGGGAAGGAGACGGTTTTCAGAAGGACTGCACGTGTCCCATAATATGCATGGGCAAAGTTGCCAGGCACATCTTCTGCCAGGGGCTCTTACATGCAGCCATTGCAAGAATAAGGGTGGCTAACATCTCCTGTGGCCACATTGACCTCTGGGGAACCTTCTAGATCCCTGTGCCCCCCCAAAGTGGGTGTGGTCCCCCATGCTCTTGCCCACACCAGCCCTTCACACCCCATCCCCATACTTTCAAGACTCAGCGGCGGATGGGGGTAAATGAAAGTTATGGCCAAGTCCCCTGCAAGTAGATAAAGTGGATCTTCTGTGATCCATCTGCTCTGCATTCTTATATGCTTTGTGGCATGTAAATCGGAAAACAACTAAGAAGCATAACAGTGGTTTCTCTCCCAAGGCCCAGCACCAGTTTCCGCCCTGCCCCCCAGTCCCCTCTGCTCTAGCACACTATCACATGAACATGCACACACATTCCCCCCAGATCAGCACCCCATTTCCTGCTGAAGCCAAGCTGTTCTGGGGCTAAGAGAGCTCTTCTTTCCCTGGCCCAACACACCGCCTATGGAGACATTGGTGGGAGCGAAGAGTAGAATGGAGTCCATGAGAAACAGAAAGCAGTGTTCTAATCTGCTCCGATGATTCATGAGGGCATCCAAGCAGATCACAGCACTCTTTCCTTTTCCCCTTCAATCTGCTCTTCCTTGCCACGGAAGCTGCCACTATTGCCAGTTAATTACATCCAGGGCTCGTGGGCCAGATGAGGCCCACAGGCTGCTGTTTCTCCAACTAGAAGATAGTTGGAGAAGGTGACTCATCCTTACCCCCCCCCCCCCGCCACAACAACTTATTTTCCGAGCCAGAAGGAGGGGGCAAGATAACAGGAAAGCATTTTGTGAGACAGATTGAAAGTTGTGGAGAGAGACAGACAGAGAGAGCAGGCTCTGAGAGGTACCTTTATATTTTTTTGAGGGGGGCTTCTCTAGGAATCTGCTGGGGGGCTGTGTAATTTGCTGTTTGCTGGCGTGTATAAGCTATGTTTCCACCTATGGTCAACCTGTACATTTGTAAATAAACCCAAACATTAAAAAGACACAAATACGTCACTTCCTTCCAAAGTAAACTTAACCTAGGAAAGCGCTGAACTGCTGGAACTAGCACCAAGCCCTCACAAGATGATTTCCATCATATAAATATAAAATCACAATAAAAGCAAAAACAAAAAAAACACAAAACATACAGAAGCTACATAAAAGTCAGGAATAAAAATCAATAAAGCAGCAGCAGGCAACAACAGAGGTAAGCAGCAGCATGGGAGTCGGCATAATATAATTGCAGTGAATAAAATGAATTCAGCACCCGATCAGTTAACAGCAGCAAAGTATACATATCAAGAAAAAGCAATTTGGAACAAATAGGCATTTAGTTCCCTTGTGAAGTGTCTCTCTCTCTCCCCCCCCTTTTAATTGCATGTTGGGATTAAAATGAGTCCAGGGTCTGAAAAGGTTGAAAATTATTGCTCTGAAGTCCTGATCCACATGCATGCTCTTTTCAAATGTAATGAATGGGAGAGGATACAAGATTGTGGTGTAGGGTTGCAGTCTATGCCCCCCCCCAACAGATGCATGTTCATTTTGAAAGTCTGCATTTATTCAAGGTGGTCAAAGTTGTTTGCATGCAGGCTTTATGTAGATCTTGAAATTAAGGCATGTAGGGTGGGGTGACAGCTCTGCTGCAATTTTGCTCCCCCTATGCATTAACAACATCTGAAAGAATTCTCCCCCCCCCTCTCTCTCTCACACACACACACACACATTAGAGCTGCTTGACAGCCACTCAAAGATTTTGCCTTTTGCTGTCAAAATTTCAAGGGTAAATATAAAGAGGCGGACTTAGGGGAGTGTGACCGGTTCGGTTGTACTGGGTGCGGAGTCCTTGGGGTGCTGCAGTGGGTGCTGTATCTATGATGTAGAATGGAAGGCAAGAGGCCGGGAGGCGTGGCGTTGAATTTTGGCACTGAACAGGGTGCTGCTGAAATTTGAAATCCCAAGGTCTGCCCCTGCGGCTTGGTTCCCTGTCCACTCCTGCACTGCTTCACTTCCCCACCTATTTCTGGCTCAGTGCGGCAGGCATGGAGTAAATGAGACCAGTGGTGTAAAAGGCTGGAAGAGATCACAGATGAGTCTTTACTCACAGCTTCAGAACATTTAAAGCAGGGGTGGGGGATCTGTGGCTCTTCGGCTGTTGTTCCATTCCATCTCCCCAATGATAGTTAGGAAAGAGGATGGAAGTTGTAGTGTGGCAACATCTGGAATGCCACAGGTTCGCCCCCCCCCAATTTAAAGGTACAGGCAGAATCTCTGGGCTGTTACGTGCCGAGCTACATAAAGTTTTAGCAGCACATTTCCTCTGCAATTCCCTCTCTGCACATTCACCTGACTCATCAATGCCAACACATTTGTGCGAAGATCCTCCCTCTTTTTTAATCATGCACAGTCTCTGCTTGATGTGTTCACATTTTCTGCCTGCATCTCTCTCCCCCCCCCCCATTTATATACATATTTTCTGTGTCGATTCCCTCCTTTCTTTGGGAATAGGAATGAAGTGCTGGTTCTGCTACACAGGGTCTCAGTTTCACATTATGAAGAAACAGGTGTTGATGACAACATTTGGTACAGCCTCCCTTTGGAGTCTAAAGTGGAAGGGGATTTGATTCTTCCTTCTCTCGCTCTCTCTGCTTGATAGAAGGATTAGCATGTATCACAAGGCTGACTACAGGAGGGTTATTTAATGTGATTTGCAATGTAAATACTTTCATCATCAACCACATGTTTTCTTTAGACCCAAGTTGACTTTTATGAATATTAAAGACGTAGGAATTGGTTTAGCAGGTCTGTTGGGGAGTGTGGGGGAAGCGGGGAGCAGATGGAACCAAGAATTTCTACAAGTGCATGACATGTGCGAGGCCAAGAGTAAAAATGGGGGAAAAAAATCTGCATGCGTGTGTTGAGGAGGAGGGACACAGTCAGTGTGTGCAAGAGGGAGAAAATATTTGAAGTGCAGTGTGCGAAGCTCAGAAAAAAGGAAGCACAAGGGTTTGTATATTGTGGGTAGGAGAAAATACGTTGAAGGGTGAGAGAGAGGGCTCGTCTACACTTCTGGTTGTCCCATGCCTAGAAAACACGGGTCCAAGATATTTTCTGCTTGTCCCATGTTTTCTAGGCACAAGTCTATGTTTTCCATTTGCACCATGGCTTTCCCCGGGAAACAAACACTGAATCAGAACAAACATAAATCCATGGAAAACCAATTGATGTTTGCTCCGATTCAGCAATAAAGAGTGGGTTTTCCTGGGGGAAAGCAGTGAAACCAGCAGGTGTGTGGATGAGCTCTTTCTGCTGCTACAGGCTACCATGGCTACCTCTCTGGAACACATTCGCTAACTCCTTTTCAGGTAAGGAGATATTTTCTGAATTTACCGCATCAAAGAAAATATGTATCTCTCTGGTACAAAACTGAGGCAAGAAAGTCTCCACAGAGAACATGCAACTTCCCTCCACATTCCCACAGAAGTCTAGTTGACCGTGTTCCTTTTTGCTATGCCAGCAGCTCCCCCACCCCACCCCCCAAAATAAAATAAAAAATATTGCTTCCCCTCTCAAGCTTGGAGTGGGGTCTAGAAGGAAAGTCTAATACAAGCTATTACGGGAAAGGAGGGCAAATATGCCTGTAGAAGATTGGAGATGAGAAGGCCATTTTGACAACAGCTTCCCGAAGGTGCAGGATCCTGCCTGCTCAGGAGAAAGGAAGGCAAAATCTGCTCAGGCAGGTGAATAATGATATATGTCCAGAGAGCCTCTTGCTAATTACTTCATTATCTTTCTGAAATGGCTTTCATTGCTTAAATCACTAGAGTGGCAAGTGATAAATGCCTCTTCAAGTGGAGAGTACTTTGAAAGGGAATTATGTCAAGGCATCACAATGACGTTTCCATGTCAAGGCAAACTTCAACGTCTTGAGTTCAGTGTCATTGCAGCATCCCTTCAGAAGTCACTATCAGCTCATGATTGGTGTCAAATTCGCTCTTTGGTGAGATCCTCTGTGCCCCAGCCCCTCTAAAACTCTGGCATCTGATGTGACGAGTGAGACTCAGTTTCTTATTAGGCAGTGTTAGGATGCAGCAACAGCTTCTCTTTGGGTACCACCACCACCACCACCCCATCTCAGCATCTTCTATGGTAATCTGCTTCGGACATGGGTCGCAAAAGCCGCCGACCGACGCAAATGGTGAGCAGTCATTGCTAAATGCTTCTAAATTAGGGGGGGATCCCTTTTCATACATACAAACTAGCATATAACGGAGAAGACTAGGATAGAACTTTTTTCTTTGACAGCTAGTTTTCTATGAACAGGTGGTAGACAATACCGGGTA
Source organism: Lacerta agilis (assembly GCF_009819535.1). Lineage (NCBI taxonomy): Eukaryota > Metazoa > Chordata > Lepidosauria > Squamata > Lacertidae > Lacerta > Lacerta agilis. The sequence goes on from NC_046312.1 coordinate 48,859,025, forward strand.
TGTTTCGAAACCTCCCCAATATATATATATTTAAATCAATAGTATGTACTACCTTCAGTCTAAAGTAGTATAGTCCCGGAACAAGTTTTAATATCTTCATCAAGAATATTACTAGCTAATAGCAAAATAGGAGTGTGTGTGTGTGTGGTATTTGCAAAACATCCAGCCATTGTGCACAAGACCACATGGGGAATGTGCACATAGTCCTTCCATGAAGGGGGAATTGTGTACATTTCCTGGGCAATATGCATTATCTCCAATAGGCCTTGGGATATGTGCATATGAATTTTGTACATTCCTGAGCCATAATGCATACTCATACATACTCATACACACAAACGTTAACTTATAGCACCATCGCTAGCATAGGTCAAAAGCTGTTTTGGGCACTTGCAGAAGGGGAGCTGGTTTAAAGCAGTTTGGGGGATGTCCTGTTATATGGAGTTAGATAGGACACCAATGGATACCACATGACCAGCCAACAGGGTTGTCATCACTAAGTCCTTGGTCAGCCTTCTTTCTGGCTCTCTAGCTGCAGCCTGAATACACACAAAACGCAAAGCATTTCTCATCCCCTTGGGCCAGCTTATGCATTCACTGGGATAGGCCTTTGGTAGACATGGGATGTCCATGATCTGCCTGCCTACCTGTGCCTAATTCAGGGCCAGCCCAAAACACTTTGCTGCCTGAGACAAAAACGCCTCCACTCATTCCACATACAGAAGTTGAGCAGATTGGCAGCTGGCTCTTATTTCAGCACTGGTGATGGGACAACATATACAGGCAGCATGCTGGCTTAGTAGGAAGCCTGTTAGGCTATGAGTCACATATAATTCTGGTCTCTGATACTTAGCTGCTGCTGCAGTTTGCTGATCCACACTATTTGCGGCCTGAGGTGTCTGCCTCATTCTGCCTAGTGGCAGAGCTGGCTCCATATGGCAATTCCCAATGTGAAGCCAGAGATGGCTGCCTCATATTTCCTCATATTGCCAATCAGCTGCTTCTGATTGGTCAAACGGAGGGAGTCCCTGGTCTCAGTCACTCTAAACTGCAGCTTTGGGGAGGGGGAGGCTGTATTATTTTATTTATTTATTTGTTCAGTTAAAAAAAAATACTTTCTGAGCAGTACACATAAACTTAATAACCAATTATTACAACAGAAGGATAAAAAAGCAAAAGCTTATAATATATTTTTAAAAAGTTAAAAAATGATATATATGGACATTAGAGATATATGTGTATATATATATATATATATATATATATATATATATATATATATAGTTATGTGTGTGTGTGTGTGTGTATGCCTGGTGCCTGAAGGATGTGACATTTTGTGCTGTGTGAGCTTACATGAGGAAAGAACTTCCACTAAGAAGTAACCGAAGCGAAAACTCCTAGATGGATTTCCCCCTTGGAGGCTATAGCATTCAAAAGGAAAAACAACGAAATGGGTCAGTGGATTACATATAACATATTGCTAAAGGAGAGAGAAGGGAACCTGGAGTTGAAAAGTTATGAGGAAATCAAAACATACCTCCCAACTTGGTTGGATTACTTCCAGATTAAAGAAAGGTTCAAACAAGACAGGATCACGGGGTTTAGTAAAGAAAGCTCAAGATTTGAAAAAGAAGTCTTAAACAATAAGAACAAGTTGATTTCAAGTTTGTATAAGATATTGTTGAACTGTGAAGTGATGGACGAAATGATAACAGATTCCATGACTAAATGGGCGCAGGATCTGGGGTATCCAATTAACATAGAAGAGTGGGAAAAACTATGGCAGGTTACTCTAAAATTCACGGTAAATTATAACATCAGAGAGAATATGTTAAAGATGGCCCATAGGTGGTACCTCACACCGGCCAGACTTTCTAAAATGTACAAAAGTCTTGCAAACGTGTGCTGGAGGTGTGGAGCAGAGAATGGAGATCTGATGCACATGTGGTGGAGGTGTGTAAAGATTAAAGTCTTTTGGGGACAGGTTTATGAAGAAATTAAAAAGATGATGGCAGTCTCTTTTGTTAAAAAACCAGAAATATTTCTACTCAGTATGGTCGGCAAGGAGATACCGAATAAGTACAAAGAAGTTTTTCTGTATGCGATCGCAGCGGCCAGGATGGTAGTGGCAAGGGGTTGGAAGGATCAAGAAGCACCTAATGTCACTGACTGGCAGGTCAAACTACAAGAATTTGCGGAGTTGGCTTTACTAACACATAACCTAAGAGATAACACTAAGCAGGAATTTGCAGGCAAATGGGAGGTCTACAAAAGATATATGTTGAAATATAATAAGAGTTTTTCTACCATGCCAGCATTCGAGGGATGAAGGGTATAGAAAGAGGTTGTTGAAAGAATGAGGAGCAAGGATATATTTAAGAATGTAGTTGAGAAGTGGTATAAGGGATAGTAAGGGTTTGTAAGCATTCATATTAACCTTTGTTTAAGCTAAAGGGTTTGTCAGGAAGTCGGAAATCATGTCTGGAAAGTTTTTTTTAGTTTTTTAGGTTTTTTTTTTTCTTTTTTTTTCTTGTTTTTCTTTTTTGGAATTTTTAATTTTGTATTAACTTTTTCCTTTTTTTTCCCCCCTTATTTTTCAATATCAATATAAATATCGTTATTATTAATATTGTTGTTATTATAACTCAGATTATGTATTACTTTACGATCTTGGTAGTGTGTAATAGGCGATATACCAATAAGATACAGTGCAAAAATAAGACATGGACAAATATAACTTCATTGTAAATAACTTTATTTTTATTGAAGGGTCGGGGTCTTTTTTTTTCTTTTCTTCTTTCTCTTTGACTGTTGTTTGTCGTATTTGAGTTGTTGGAATTGTGTGTGGAAACCTTAAAGTATGCAAATAAAAATCATTATTGGAAAAAAAAAAAAAGAAGTAACCGCCCTTTTAAGAAGTTGAGGTGGTGTTAGTATGGGGAACAAGTCCCTTGGCTGAGTCCCAAGCTATTTAGAGCTTTTAAACAGGTGTGGGTGCCACATCCTGTCAGGGACTGAATGCTGATGATGAGCAGGGACCAGAACTACCTCTTTTCCTTCTTTTTCTGACACTGTCCTCTCCCCCTCCCCTCAGGGGAAGGACAGAGAGTACCCCCCCCACACACACACCCTGAGGCCTGCATTGATCACTTACAGAGAGCTTCCCCATTGTTCCATTGCTCTGTCCATTTTGTCTTCCAGCAGCCACCACCCAGCATGAATATAGGTTTTCCTCCCTGTTTTGATAAAGTCTTGACACCCTCAGTCTAAATTCCACTCTGAAACAGAGAAGCAGTCAGTGCACCTCTTTAAGGTTTGGCAATAGGTGTTCTAGTTGGTTGGTCTCTGTTAGTAGCCCAGCAGCTGCTTTGGAGACTGATGAAGGTTTCTGTGACGTCTTCAAAGGCAGCCTTGCATGTACCACAGTGGTCCGATGCTTATCACAGCCTGGGGGGTGACTGTGGCCAAGCTATTTAGGTCACAGCGGATGATGGAGACAGCCAAGGATGCCACTTGGTGATCAAGCTGGATTGATCAGCACCCCAGACAGCAAACCTGATCCTCAAGAGCAGGAATGGAGAATCGGTGGTTCTCCCAGATGTCACCGGACTATGGGCAAAACTCAACTTAGCCCTGCAGCAAACATGTCCATGCAAGCTTTTCAGCTTGCCAGACAGAACAATCCCCACTCTCCTCTCCCCACATAACTGTTCTAGGGATTCCTCCAGAAAGAAATTGAGAAATAGTATGTCAGGCGTATATTGTTCTAGTGGAAGTGAATGTCTTTCAGAGACAGGTGGGCTTGTTTCAACATAGCAGGAACAGAGCTTGAGTGATGTTCTGCTGGAGAACCCGTTGGACTTTTTAATCCTCCATTATTATTGTTCCTTTGGGCTTGTTCTATCTTCTTGAGCTGCTTTCCCATCACCACACATCCCTCTCGTTGCAATTGTTAGTGAGATGTTGCAACAAGTAAATGAGATCAGTTCCCTTTCCAGACAGAAGATGCAGCAATATTTCTATTCAGCACCCATAAATGCATACCTCCTGCTGCAAGTTCCCAGATATATCCACTGAATGTGGAGTATGATTAGGGAAGATTTAAAGCGAAAGGATCTGGCTAGACCTGGGTCAGCTGATAACAGAGACAAAGTAACAGTGAAGGCAGACAGGAGTCAGGAAGAATTTTATGGGAAAGGCTATAAAAGAGAGGGCATCTTTAGGTTCCCAGGATTATAAATCGCATGTGGGAGCAAGAAAGAACGAAGGCGAAAGGAACCTGGTGGATCTTTGCCAGTGGATAATGGAGACAAAGTAATTGTTCAAAGCAGACAAGAGGCATAGATAATTTTATGGGAAAGGCAATAAAGAAAGGAATCATCTGAAAACAGATGATAAAGTATGATAGCAAACATAATACGCACAGGTACTTATGCAGAATATGACCAACCTCATGACTCCTTTTATTCCCCATCTTTACTGCAATAACTGTTTCCCCCCCTTAATCTGCCAACCCAAATTGTTTGTTAGTCGGAGCTGCATAAAAACCAATCAATCAAACCCTTTAATGCCTGAGAGGATTTCAGGAACTTGTTTTCAAACAAGAATACCAAGATGGTTTCTTCTTCTCTTTTTAGGGGCATTAGGCCTGAAGTCAAATTATGTCTTAACGAATGACTGCATCTGAGATAGATATTAATGGGTATAAGTTAAGTCCAGGAAGAAAACTCTATGAAACGAGACCCCAGAGACCGGCTGAGAAGAGAAGTTTCAGAGCAGTAAAGTTTATTAATAATCAGCTTTTATTAGATTGTTTTAAACACTGCCAAAGACAATTTAATAAGGAGCCAACAAAAACTGTTTTGCTTTCAGTCACATGCACTGTTGTTTGCTATGAAAATGACTTTTCCCAAATGGTCCTGGAAGCAGCCAGTTGCAGAACTTCCTTTAAATTGAACAGTGTTTGTTCCCTACATTACAAACCTTCAATCAGGCCTTGAAGACTCATCTTGGTCACCTTTTCTTAAGGTTGTTTTTTTTTCCTTTTTAAGTTCTGCTGGTTGGTTTATTTTATTTTTATTTTTTGAAATTCAGAGCTGTTTTAAATCTGCTTTATGAAGAATCACTTTCCATGGTATCTTTCTAGCTTGACTTGCTGTTTTATAGTGGTTTACTAGGATCTGATGATTTCAGCGCATTTTCTGAGGTCAGTGCTCTAAACGGTGGCTTAGAAATATTTTAAATACATAAATGAAAAGAACCAATAAGAGGGCAAAATGAAACAGCAGCTATGAAACAATCCTGTATTAAAAACTCACCAGATGTTAAGGAGCAAAGTTCTTTGTCTGGTGCTGAAAGCAAGTTCATAGAGACACAAGGCAAGGCTCTCTGGTGGGAAGCAATTCTACAATTTCCAGGGCTGGCGCCAGCATGGTTAAAACATTGACTGAGGGCCCACCCACACGCCAGCAGCAATCTTTATTATTTTATTATTTTAATTTTCTGTTATACAGTTTCAAATACTCATTTTACATCCTTAAGATATCAATGACTTCCCTTCTTCTCTTTCCATGCTTCATTTTACATAGCTTAAATCCCTGCATATTTTACAAAAACCATACCAATCAGTTTTCCATCACTGCATCCATCAAAACTTATTTGCTCTGTTGAATTTATCTCAATGCTGCCAGGGTTTTCAGCTGTATAGAATTATTTTCCATATATTCAATAAACTTTTTCCAATATTCTTTAAACATATGTTCTCTTATTCTGTATAGAATAAGTCTGCGAGTTACACATATTCTGTCAACTTAAGTTGCCGTTCTTCTTTGGTTGGGACCTCGCTCCTTTTCCATGTTGTGGCTAACAAAACACAGGCCGCAGTTGTTGCATACATAAATAACCTCTTTTGACACCTGGGGATTTCAGTCTGAATTATTCCCAAAAGAAAGGACTCTGGGTTCTTTTTTTGGAGGGGGGGAAGTACTTTTAAACATTTTTTTCACTTCATTATAGATCATTTCCTGATAATCTTTTACCCTTTTACATGTCTACCTAAACATGCCAGCAGCACTCTTGATGTTCTCCTGGCAGTGAGTCAAGGGGCCTCTTAGAATCATAGAATTGTGGAGTTGGGAGGGACCTTGAGAGTCATCTAGTTCAACCCCCTCCAATGCAGGAATATGCAGGTGTCCCATTTGGTGAACAAACCTGCAGCCTTGGAGTTATCAGAACCACACCCATGTCAGTGGGCCCCTTGATGGAGTGGAGTGCCTTTCCCAGAGCTCACACACTGTCCCTTCCCCTTGTTGTTCCCCACCTCATATGGCAGGGGATGCCCAGAGTAGAAGCTCCAAAGATGATCTCCCTGCAGGGACAGGTTGATGTAGGAAAAGGTGCTCCTCCCAGACCCAACCAGTGTAGGACTTTAAAGCTAAGTGCCTTCACTTTGAATTGTGCTCAGAAATGGCCGGGTAATCAGGGAAGTTCTTTAAACAGAGCAGCTCAGCATCTGTACTTTATACCAAGTACAGTTTCTGAGCAATCTTCAAGAGAATCTCCAGACACAATGCATTACAACAGTCTAGTCCAGGCTTCCTCAACCTCCAGATGTATTGAGACTACAATTCCCATCATCCCTGATCACTGGTCCTGCTAGGTAAGGATCATGGGAGTTGTAGGCCAAAAACATCTTGGAAGGGCTGAGGCTGAGGAAGCTTAGTCTAGTCCCATCCCAGCCACACCTGCCTCCACGTTGATCAACACAGGCAGGCCAGATCAGTGTGCCAAAGCACTACATCATCCTGCCTCGAGCTGCGGCATTTATTGATGTCACAGAGCAAGTAAAAAGTAAAACTTAATTGCTGGGAGCAGCTGTCATTCCGAGCAGTGAAGTGAACATGGCGCCACCCAAAACGTTAACAACTCCAGGTCTAGGATATAAATGCTGTAAATAAATAAAAAATACAGGAGGAAATGACAGCACATATAATAATAAAAGAGAAACACCAGATTTTTATAGGAGGGGTGCAGTTAGGACTGTTTTCCACATGTAGCATCTGTGGATCAAGCAATTTCATTGTTTGCTGGGTGTCTTTTATAGATGCTGAGGTGATCATTAAATGGCACTTCCACTGTGCAAAGGGCTTTGTCATTCCTATCTTATTTTATCCTCACTTAAACCTTGTGGCATCAGCAAGAAAGAGAATCTGCAACACATTGGAATTTCTCAAGAATTGGTGAAACCAGCCCGTTAATAAGATCAACCAGCGCAGTCCTCAATCATGTATACTCAGAAACAAATCCATTTGATTTCAGTGGCATTTAGAGTGCAGCCGAAGCACACTTACTCAGAAGTAATATCCATTGCACAGAGGGGAAATTGCTTCTGAGTAACCCTGCTTTGGATCTGCATGTAAGTCTCCCAGAATGCTAAGCCGTGTCATTGTGTCCACCCAACAACATACGCAGTCTGATCCTATGCAAGAGGGAGTCCCGCTGAGTTCACCAATATTGACTGCTAAGCAAGGGCAAGTAGGATTATGAGCCTAAAGGCATTTCTGCACCTGCTTCTATTAGAATTCCATCCTGAGCCAGATCCTAAGAGGTGCAGGAGGGAGGTTTCTATTTGTCACCCCCTGCCAACTAAGAAACAAAACACATGGCATTGGCATAGCCCTTATTTGAAAGGAGGCTAGCCTGAAAATTGCCAATGGTTCATGCTAGCACGGGAATCACCAACCTTTTTGGACCCATGTGTGGATTGCAAACCAGAGAAACTGTTGTGGGCATCACACACACACATCCCCTGCATCTATTGGCTTAAATAGAAAGCTTCCTTCAAGCCTAATTTCAGCTGGTGTAGAGGGCACCCAGTGGGTGCCAAGGAAGACATTTGCAGGCACATGGGCACGCACAGACATTACATTGTTGACCTCTGTCCCAGCAGGTCTCCTGTGCCTTGGACAGGGACTTCACAGGCAGCAAAGTAACCAGTGTGGTGGTGACCCTTGTGTAGTGGCAACCCAGCTCCATGTTGAAACACCTTCGCCTGATGCAAAGGCGATTTGTTGTGGAGCGTGCAAGGGTACACAAACCCTCCTGGAGCAAGCAAGTTACCAACCCCAGGGAGGACCAGCTGGAACCAGCTTGGTCACAACTGCTGGCCATGGCATGAGCTTCCCTCTTCTTCATGAACAGGATGGGCAATGGATCCTGTGTAAAAGGAGATGGGGATCCTGCACATTTAATAGATGTGCAGAAGGTGTGGCTTACATAGTAATGCAGCACAGTGGTTAAAGGTGCAGGAGCTCCGTCCTCCCCCACACCCTCCCCTGACTTGTAAGAGTTCAGCCTGCAGAGAGCAAGGAGAGAAAGAGAACAACTATCCCACCACTTGAATCTTCCACTAGGTCTTATGCTTCAGTTTTTCCCTGCAAGGGGCAGCAGGAGTGGCATGGGAGACTATAGGAACTCTGAATGGAGTGCTTCCCCCTTTGGAGCTGTTAACAAAACCCAGACGGGATTAGTTCTGCTGCAGATCCCTGAGCATTGATCCTCACACGTGTTTAGCCTGCAGTGGCAATGGGTGGATTCGCATGACCTGCACATGGGGATGAGTGTTTCTGTTGTAGTGACTATGCTGCCAACTGCAATAAAAGGAATGTCATTCAAAGAAGACAGAGTATTCATATCTAACAGAAGCAGGTATGGGATGCCATGGCAGCAGTTTGACACAACAGCATGTGCTTCTCCCCACTTAGATACTGGTGGTGGTTGTGCTGTGTTTGGGTGCTGAGTTCCACCATAGCCTAGGCTTTGTCAGAGAGCCAGTGTGGTGTAGTGGTTAAGAGCGGTGGACTCATAATCTGGTGAACCGGGTCCATGTCTCCACTCCTCCACATGCAGCTGCTGGGTGACCTTGGAGTAGTTACACTTCTTTGACATCTCTCAGCCCCACTCACCTCACAGAGTGTTTGTTGTGGGGGAGGAAGGGAAAGGAGAATGTGAGCCGCTCTGAGACTCCTTCGGGTAGTGATAAAGTGGGATATCAAATCCAAACACCTCCTCCTCCTCCTCCTCCTCCTCCTCCTCCTCCTCCTCCTCCTCCTCCTCCTCCTTTGTCATGGTAATGTGGACATTGTGGACAATGATGCAGGGGCAGCTATTTTTTAAACCCCCACCCCCCCACTGAAGTTGATGGGAGGGAAATTCTCTGCATCCAGCCTGGGGCTGAAGTAAAGTTTTGCCTTTGGTATCCAGAGGGAGGGAGTGTAGGATATGGTACAAGTTGGTTTATTCCCATCCCATCTATGGCTCTGCCTTGTTTCAGCTGTTCTGCTGGTGTGGCTTCACCAATGGAATGTCTACGTCCCAGCATGCTCCACCAGCATATGTGTTTGGGCAAAAGGCGTAGGAAGTGGCCTTATATACTTAATCAGATCAATGGTCCATCTACCCCAGTATTGTCCGCACTAACTCACAGTGGCTCCCAAGGGTTTCAGGCTGGAGTTGCTTCCAGCCCTCTCTAGAGCTGCTGCAGTTTGAACCGGAGACCTTTTTGCTTGCAAAGCAGGTGCCCTTTGCCAAAGCAGCATAAGTGGCCACTATTGAACCTAAGGCAGCACCTTTGGTTTTACATTTTTAAAAGAAATGTTTTCGGTGGTTGTGAACTTGCCTGCTGTGCAAACGCAAAGCTGGAGTACTCGTCCAGCACCCGTGGTTTTTAAATAAATAAATACACAGAAAACAGCAAAGTGATGTCCTTCCCTACCCTGTACTTCCTTACCATTTTAGGAACTTTCATTGCAATTAAATTTTAAAATGTCCTTGTTTGCTGTATGCCTCCTTGCTGTGCAAAGGCAATACTGCAGTACTTACTCTGTTCTGCTATGTTGTGTGTGTGTGGGGGGGGTTGTTTGTTTGTTTGTTTTAAGCTGATAACATCAATGCATTTCTTTCTTGTTCCCCACCTCCATGCTACAAAATAACATCTATCTATTACTGTATATGGAGACTAAATATGATAACACTGATGCTGGACAAAGGGAATATCTGGTAATATCTAGCAAATGATAAAATGCAGTTGGGATGCTATTTTTTTGGTTTTGTTACAATTGCGAAGAACATCCCTTACGTTGTGGCACCCAGGTCCTCAAAGCTGCCTTAGTCTTTTCTGCTTGCAGGATTGATATAATATCCTCGCAAAGGGGGCACAGTGCAGAAGAACAAAGGCAGCCGCCTCATTCTGCTCTGACTGGCAGTGGTGATCAGGAGTCTGAGCTGGAGGTATTTCCTGTCACCTGCTACTTGAGCCTTTTAATAGGTAATACCAGGAACTGCCTGAACTTTCTGTTCCTTTTAAAAGCTAGTCAAAGGGGCATGGGTGTGTGCACATGTTCATGTGCATGCATGTGGGTAACAAGCAACGTATCTGGTTTCCTTGGCAGTCTGCATGTGGCCTTTATATCTATGGGCCAATGAGCGAGGGCACTGCTCTTGGGTCCCTCTTCTAGCCACACAAAGGGGATAGCTCAGTGGGACAGCACCCGTTCCACATGAAGAAGATTCTGGGTTCAATACCCAACATCTCGAGATAGCATTGGAAAGACTCATCCCTGAAATTCTGAAGAGATGCTGCCAGGCAGTCCTGGATGCTGACTTAGATGGACTGATGGTCTGAATCTGTATAAGGCACCTTCCTATGTTCCCACAAGCTGTGAGGAGTTCTCTGCGGTAGTCCTTTCGTGCAGTTCCCATTGTCTTCAGGGTGGGTTTTTGTGTGTGAGAGATTTCCCCAGTGGATTGTGCACAGAAGCCATCAGCTGTCATTAGTATAAGGGAGTTGGATAACAACGGTTGAGTTTTCTGCATGTCTTTTCTATAGCGAGCCATCTATGGAAAGTTCGATTTGTCTTCTGTAGCTGCTAACATTTCCATAGTGATTTATTCAATTGTGCTAAGCCAACAAAAGAATCAATTTCGAAGCATGGTAGACTATAAATTTTTGAAAGCAATCATGTCACTGCATCAAGCATCCACCGGCATCATTTGCAAATGGGTCCGCGCAGCAGGCTCCATCTTCGATCTCCCCAAATTTGGGAAAGTATGTAGAAGTTCAGGGCTTTCTACAGTATACATTTTTAATCGAGGGACAGGGCTGAATTGGAACCAGTGCAAGGAGCAGCTAGCCTTCAGTGTTTGTTTTCAGAGACATCTAAAAGTCACCAGAGACATTAAGTTCACAAGTTAGCTCAAACTGTACCCTGTTGAAAAGCAGCAAATGTCGACGTACTAATGCAATACGGTTAGGAACAAGAGTGCCTCATTTAGCTGGTGCTGCCTGTGGCTTTTATAGTGATTTTATTGTAATTTTATTGATGCGTGTTGTATTTGGTTTAGTTTTATATTGTTAATTCTTGGTTTTAAATGTCTATGCATCTTCCACCTTGGGACCTTTGGGTGGATTATAAATGGTCATAATAAATAAATAGCCCTCTCAGCACACAGTGGAAGAAGACAAGCGCTGCAGCCAAGTCTGAGTTCATTATACAGCTATTCGGGGAGCAGGTTGATGGACGCAAAGGCAGCACAAGCCTTGAGACCCAACTCTGGGTTGCAACAAGATGCAGTACCAGCAAGAGGAATGATGGTGGTGTGTTGGGAGAGAATGGCAGGTGCAGACCCCCTTGTGGGTCCAGCTCATTTTTCTAAAAAAAAATTAAATGGTGTGTAAGAGAGAGGCAGTAATGTTTCTAAATGCCAGTTGGTGGAAAGCGCAGGAGGGAGACTGCCCTTGTGCTCAGGTCTTGCCTGCAGGTTTTGCACAAGCATGTGGTGGACCAGGTGGGTCACTGGCCTGATCCAGCAGGCTCTTCTTGTGTTCTTGGCGATTCTGTTTTTGAGGAAGTGGGGGACATTCTCCAAGGGAACTTTGTAATAGCTTCTGAGACCTGGATAAGTGCATTAGAATTCTTGAAAGAGAGAGAGAGAAGCAGCAGCAAATTGTACTCTGATTGCATTTGCAGAAACATTTACTTTTACATGCACAAGAGAGCCCCAAGTTCTTCTGACTAATGAGGGTGGGTGGAACTAGTGTATGAGAGTTAACCATGTAACAGCTCAGGTTTTTCCACCCAGTTTGATTACACTTTTTGATCTCGGTGTCTGATCAGCTCTGGAGGAAGAATCCATGCTGTTCATTATGGTCTTGTGTCTATCCGTGGGGAGTCAAGGCTTGAAACAGGAATCCAATCAACTAACATGACTCCAGTGTAATCAAACTGTCTTTGAAGCAGAGCAAGTTGAGCTTCTTTCCCCTGCTGCCTTCAGATGAAAGTTCTCATAGTTTCTGTCTGGCTTTGTTGTTGACATTGGGGAGGGCTCAAGATGGGGAGGACAGACAAGAAGCAAATTAGTTGGCTTGAAGTTAACTTAGAAGAAGACTTGACAGGAAATGCTTTTGTCAACAGGTGTTTTGATGGCAACCATCCCATCAAGACCACAAGCTCAAAGAGGTTCCTTGGCGTTCTGAGATCTGCATGCAAGTTTCAGTTGCACCCATGGATGGCCTGTTAGCAGGATTGCAGTTGTTTTTAATGATGTGGGGGAAAGAGCCATAGGTCAGTGCTTATGTGCTTCACACACAGAAGACTCCAAGCTTAGGTTAAAAAGACCTCAGGTAGTAGGACCGAGGAAGATTCCTCATTGCCCAAGATTTTGGTGAACCAATGCCAGAGTATATAATACGTTTCTAGAAAGACCAATGTCATACTGGGCACAAGGCAGATTTGCATATGTTCATTGATGCTGGAGAAGATAAGGGACAGGACATATGGACAGGAACAGACTTGCTTGTTCATGGATCTGTACTATTTCTCAGAAGCTTATACAGCAGGGGTGGGGAAGCATTGGCCCTCCATCTATTGCTGAACTCTCACCAGCCCCAGCAAGCCTGGCTAATAGCCAGGGTGCTGGGATGGTAGTTCAGAAACACCTGGAGGGCCAAAGTCCGTATATTTAAAGCTATGGTTTTCCCAGTAGTAATGTATGGAAGTGAGAGCTGGACCATAAAGAAGACTGATCACCGAAGAATTGATGCTTTTGAATTATGGTGCTGGAAGAGACTCTTGAGAGTCCCATGGACTGCAAGAAGAGCAAACTTATCCATTATTAAAGAAATCAGCCCTGAGTGCTCACTGGAAGGACAGATCCTGAAGTTGAGTCTCCAGTACTTTGGCCACCTCATGAGAAGAGAAGACTCCCTGGAAAAGACCCTGATGTTGGGAAAGATGGAGGGCACAAGGAGAAGGGGACGACAGAGGATGAGATGGTTGGACAGTGTTCTTGAAGCAACTAGCATGAGTTTGGCCAAACTGCGGGAGGCAGTGGAGGATAGGGGTGCCTGGAATGCTCTGGTCCATGGGGTCACGAAGAGTCGGACATGACTGAACAACAACAAATTATGCAGTTGGTAAAGCTTTATTTTTTTTTTTATAAGAATTTATTGACCATTTTCTTATAACAACATATACCCACACCCACACCTACAATTAAACAAATACAAAACAAATACATTGATAAAACAAATACAAACAGTGTCAAGTTTTCTTGTTGCATCTTTTCTTTAAAAAGAAAATTTCTATTTCCATATCTTGACCATTGACTTCCCCTGCCCTTTCTCCTTCGAGTTCATATCCTTAAACTATTTTATAACCATTTCTCCTGAAATTCAAATTCAATTATATAATTACACACAATTATATATTCAACATTTAACTAACAATGCATCATCGTAGTAATATCTCATCATAATTCTTCTTCCATTAAAATCTTCACCAATCATTTATATCATATCTATCTCTTCTATCCTTTAAACTGCTGCTAATAACATAGTAACTCAAAATATCTCCTTTCATATTCAAACAAAAAATAAAACAGAAAGATTGTTGACAGTATTCACCCTCCGATTTCAAAATTCCATGACAGGCTACTTTAAATTTTACTTAGTGTTTCACCCCACACCCCCTCTGTCCATTATTCTTCTCCTGGTGGCCTCAACACTAAATTTCCCTGTGGCTTCCCTCTCCAAGCGTCCACAGATCCAGGCACAGTCCAAAGCTCTCCTTGTCACGAGCTCCAGGATGTCCATCTCATCGTCTCTCAGCTTCTCCGGTTCTTTGTAGCATTCCTTTTCTTCTTGTAAAAACCATAATTCTCTGTCCCTGGCCCCCGAGCTCACACCTCGGGGACTGGATATAACAAATCTTACCGTCGCCTTGGGACTGCCACCCCCAAAAGGCGAGTTTCTTCTCCGAAGTAGCTCACTCATTTCTCTCCATCTTCCCAGACATCCTCTCAGCTCTTTGGCAAGACCTTCTTCCAAAGTGTCAAAAGTTTTAAAAGCCTCCTCTGTGGGCAATTGGTTCTCTTTCAGACCCCCACACAAGACTTTGACTTTCCTGTACAGCAGTTCCACCTTCAAAGCAGTGAGCCTCTGTTCGTCCGTTAGTCCAGAGTTCAGTACCAGTTCAAGGACGAAGCCCAGCATACTGGTAGAGGGGGAGGAAGTGGGTATCAAATTTCTACTCCTGCCTCTCTGTTCATCGCCATTTTCCTAAACTGGAGCGCAGATACCGCAACTTTAAATGGAGATATTTTCCACTAATTTACTTCCCAAGAAAAAAGTTTGCCAGTCTCATGTATCAATTTTAAGCACATTGTAGCAGTCCTGTAGCAGCAGTTGCTCAAATTGGTTAGCTTCTTTAACTCGAAGGGAAGAAGGCAGGCTGCCTTTCTCCTTCCCCCCGGATCGTTCCAAAAGCTCGATTTCTGGTCAAATTAGTTACTCACGACCACCGGGTTCCTTTGGCTCCATTCTTCAAAGGTAGAACTAAGACGCTCACCGCGGGCTTTGTCGCCGCATTTGCATCCCGGTTGGGGCATATCCCCGTAAGCCCGGCTCCGTTGTCCCTTCACCCCCACTCCCCCTTTACAGGGGGGGCAAGGGAAGGGTTCGGAGCCTCCGTGGGCGCAGCCGGGGAGCCCAGGGTGCGGGACGCTCTTCCCGCACCCCAACCGGAGCCCCGCTTTGCGGTTGCGGGGCTCCTAACCCCCGGGATGGATCGGGCGCCTCGCAGCCGAAGCAGCCCCGACCACCCGCTATGGCGTCGCCAGCCGGAAGTCTCAGTTGGTAAAGCTTTAACTCATTGGGACCAGTTGGTCAGGCCTGAACGAAAACCATGCTTTTATTAATCACTTGGTGTAAAATGAGATGGCTTCCCAGTATCCAGGATGGATGGAAAGAAGGATGTGAGAATTGTGGCATGTGAACAACAGAGGCGTGAACTGTGGGATTGCAGCTGGCAATGCTACAGCTGTGTACTTGAACACTGATGAAGGGTCCCTCCTCAGCAGGAATGCAGTGTTTCCTGCTATGGTTCTTTTCTTCCCAAAGGTTTTTAACCCCAGATGACTCACCAATATAAGCAGCACTGAGAAACAGCCTAGCAATATGACTCAGCATGGCCTGGTCTTCTTTTTCTGGCAGGCTTGTGAAATGTAACATTCTGGGTAAGCACATGAGTACCTGTATCACTCATTCATCCCAGCAGATAAATCAGCTAGATTTGCCCTGGTGTACATCTCCAGAGTTTTTTGGATCCAAGGAACTGGAGATGGAATTGGAAGCTGAAGCAACTAGACGCAGCAGGGAAAGCCATTTTTTATGTTCCACGTGTCACACAAGTGTGGGGTGCGGAGACGATATTTGTGTTTGATTTTGACATCAAAAGGGGCAGGAAGGGGGTGGGAGCTAAGCCAAGCCTTCCTTCTGGGAAGCTATCAGGGCTGGAACCAGAAGCTGTTAGTTTTGCGTGTGACTGTCATGGTGAACCCAGAAGAGTCCTGGTGGATCAGACCAAAGTCCCGTCTAGTCCAATATTCTGTTCCTGCCCACTGGCCAACCAGGTGCCTACGGGAAACCCATAAGCAGGGCATAGACCCCAATAGCCCTCTCTTCCTCATGTTCCCCAGCAACTAGTATATAGAAGCATACTGCCCCTGATCCTAAAGACAGGGCGTGGCCATCATGACTAATAGCCATTTGAGGGACAGATTTATGGAGGATGAGATCATGGGTAGGCAAGCTAAGACCTGGGGGCCAGATCTGGCCCAATCGCCTTCTAAATCTGGCCCACGGACGGTCCAGGAATCAGCGTGTTTTTACATGAGTAGAATGTGTCCTTTTATTTAAAATGCATCTCTGGGTTATTTGTGGGGTGTAGGAATTCGTTCATTTCCCCCCAAAAATATATAGTCCAGCCCCCCCCCAAAAGGTCTGAGGGACAGTGGACCAGCCTCCTGCTGAAAAAGTCTGTTGACCCCTGGATGAGATGATCAGAATTGCTGTTCAGAGTATCTTCCTGACTATGAAGTATTCTGAGGTTGTACAACGGCCCACCCACCCAAGCAGGCTGCTGTTACACCCCAGCTTCCCACATGGGAAGAGCTGTTAAAAAGAGCCTCTTTTCTGGGCTGGGACCTTATCTGAAAGGCAGGCTCCTTTTGCTCCAACATGGTTCTGTGCAGCCCTTGCCTATGGCTCAGGTCCCAGTTCCCAGGCTCACTTCTGGCAGATGCCTATAGTTCAACCATATTGCTAGCCCTGCTTACCTCCTTGCACTTCATACACTTTACTCCCAAATTAGCTCACTACTGATATCAGAGCCACACTATGAGAAGAGCACCTGGACTATGGAGCATGGGGAGGGAACAGGAGGTTAGCTCCCCTCACCCCTGCCTCATTTTCAATGTAAAAATGACCTGCAATGCTCTTTTGACACAGGAACGACAAATGCATTTGCTATTGTTTTTCATCAGATTAGGCCAATCTTGTCTCTCACTCTCTTTTGCAGAGGAGCTCCCCCACCTCTTCCTAGAGGCTTGCTGGACAATGTAGGGAACTTGCCTGTGGTGAGGAGAACAACAAGCATTTCTGTGCCTTGCCTCCAGTGTCCAGGGAAGATGGATTTGTCCCAGGTAGGTGGAGAGAAGCACAATAGGAGCTGCGGCAAGCAGTTTCTGTGCCTGACCTTTCCCAGAGACTGAATGATGCATCTGAAGTGTCTAACGCTGACAAAGTGACAGGAGTGAAAATGGCCTCTATTACAATATGTTATTATCTTTGCTGTGACTCAGAAATGTGTTCGTCTCCCAGGGCAGGAAACTCCAAGCAAGGGCACAGCTGAGACAGCAAGCTCAGCCTCCCCCCTCCCCCAGCTGATGTCCCTTTAGATTCTGGGTTCTTGAAATACTGACAGTCTCTTAACAAGGGGTTCCACAAAATCTGCTCCATTTCTCAAAGGAGAGGTTCTGGGGCTCAGACTTGCGTGGGAGTCCTGCTGTCTGCTTGGGAGTCCTGTAATGAGGCAAGATGAGGCAGCAGCCTCAGGTGACTTGTCTTGGGTGTCATTAAGGGCAGTAGAGTGGGAAGCAGAGAGTTCAATAGATCTCAGGAAGAAAGAATCAACCAGGAAGTTCTCCTGCACAGACCTCATTGCAATGAGCTGGATTTATCAACAGACAATGCACCTTCTTTTCGTTTCAATAAACTTTGTGCCGGAGAACATCTTGGTAGAGTAATGTTCCCTACTAATTAGTAGGAGAGAGGGTACCATTTGGATTTTCTGCCACAGGCACCAAATTGTCTTGGAACTGGCTCCACTGGGAATGCCTATAAAATATGTCAGGAAAGGAACTGAATCTTGTCATTCCTTTTATTTCACTAACAAACCACCACATACAAGTGAGGAATCGAGCAAAGAAGCTGTTTAGGTGTGCCAACTCATTTCTGGAAAAGTGGACTTTGTCATATAAAACTTCATTCAGTGTGAAAAATACAAAAGTATTTTTTCTTTAAAAAAATTGATAGCCTGTTCCCTGTGAAAGTCTGCTGAGCATTGTCCATGATTCTTATTCATTCCACTCACAATGCAATTTCAACTTCACTAGTTTTATGGTGATAGAGAGACTGGGTTCCACAAGTGGGAGGGAAAGTAACCAGCCCAGTTTGGATGAGGAGTATTAATCTGACTTCCAGACACTTGGCTCCCAAATCAAATTAGCTAGACCTGGTGGAGCGAAAAGGGACCATTGATCTTCCTCCTATGAGGGATCTGGAAAGGCAATGCCCCTTCAGAGTCTTATGGTTCAATGGACTATATTGGATATGATGAACTGGTACCTATAACTATTATTGTGGTTGCCCTACAAATTGGAGGGGCAGGTTGCTAGGTCGAAAATGGCAGGGAGATCATTTATTTAACTTAATATAGGCTCTTCTGTTTTATTTGAGGTACATCTGGTGTACATCTCAAAAGACTCCTCTTCAAGAGCTGAGTAATGTATATGCTTCCACTTCATTCACACTTCAAGGGGTGCTTTTATTATAAACCAAGCAATGAATCAACGCAGTGTCTCTTTCAGCTCCCCACATTACAAGTTTCTCTATTGTGTAGGTGTGGGCCCTCTGTCCGTGGTGCTGAATTGTGAGTGGCTGTTCTTTGGAGAGGTATGTAGCATACTGAATTCCAGAGTCAGATTTCCTCAGTGATATCTATCCACAAGTGTTCTGTTTAAGATGACCACTAAACAGTTTGAGTTAAGAATAGTTTTGTGTGTGCATTAACCTACAATGACATTTGAGGTGTGGGGGTGGGAGAGAGGTGCATTCAGCAGTGGGGGGGGGAGAGAGAGAGAGAGAGAGGGAGGGGAAAACCCCCATCAATATTTAAAATGAATGTCAGGTGAAATTGTAGGGTTTCAGATCAATGTGTCATCTGCTGAAATGTGAACAGCTGCTGCCTTTGTGGATGTATTTCCCTGTTTTTTTTTTATTATAGCATCACTGATCTCTCGTCTGCCTGATCTGTTGTGCTGACAGGAGTATTTGAGGAATCAGAGTAGGAAAGCAGAATGAGAGACAGAGAAAGAAGTGATAAAAACAACTTGATGCTATGCCTCTGGAGTGAAATTTTATTCCCAGAGCAGGAGGATTTATAGCAGGTTCTGCTGCAGTGATGGAGTCCTGCTGTTCTTACCAAGTGGCTCCTTAGAAGAGATTCTCTTATAACTGAGGGATTTAAGGTAGATCCTATTGCATCTCAGGGGAATGGGCGAAAGTGTCCTGACTTAATAGGATTGCATGTGTTGCAAGTTTTCCATTCCAGCAATGCAGGGCAGGGCTCAGACCTATAGAGGGGAGTTTTATGGAAGAAGGCCATTGTAACTCAACAACAACAACAACAACTTTTATTTATATCCCTCCCTCCCTGGCCAAAGTCGGGCTCAGGGCGACTAACATCAAATATATAACATTGTTATAAAATCAAACAATAATTAAATTACCTCCTAAAAACAGGTCAGAATCAAAGTAAAGTCTAATTAGATGGCTTCCTGCAGGCTTAGGGTTGGGAACAGTAAGTGCTCATCGGCCCATATGCAACAGCAAACTTCTAACTACAAATAGCTGGGTAGATTTAAAGTGATTTAGACCACATTCCTGCCATAGTTAATCACAAAAATCTCTTTCGCAATAAGTGGACATAAATGTGCCTCTTTATGGCTAGATCTTGCCTTTAACTTACTGACTACATTTGTGCTTACTTGGGCCCTGAGCTCATCACCAGAGGCATTCCCTTTGGCAGAAGCTTGGAGGGCCTTTTCAGTGATGGCTCCTCACTTGTGGAATACTCTCCCAGTTGAGATTTGCCTGGCTTCAATATTAACATATTTTCAGTGCCAGGCAGAGACTTTCCTCTTCTTCCTGGCATTTGATTATCAATATATTTTGCTTTCTTTGGGCATTCCCTTTTCTACTTGGTTAACCTATTGGTGGGGGACGCGGGTGGCACTGTGGGTTAAACCACAGAGCCTAGGGATTGTTGATCAGAAGGTCAGCGGTTCGAATCCCCGTGACGGGGTGAGCTCCTGTTGCTTGGTCCCTGCTCCTGCCAACCTAGCAGTTCGAAATCACGTCAAAGTGCAAGTAGATAAATGGGTACCACTCCTACGGGAAGGTAAACGGTGTTTCTGTGCACTGCTCTGGTTCACTAGAAAGTGGCTTAGTCATGCTGGCTACATGACCTGGAAGCTGTGCGCCGGCTCCCTCGGCCAGTGAAGCAAGATGAGCGTCACAACCCCAGAGTCGTCCGCAACTGGACCTAATGGTCAGGGGTCCCTTTACCCTTTACCTTTAACCCATTGGTGATCAGGCTTATGCTTTTTATGGGGAGGGGCAGTTTTAGTTTGCTGGCTTTTTTTTTTACATTTGTGTTATAAGTTGTTTTTGAGACTCTCTCGTCATGAGCAAATGTAAACAAAACAAAATATACAAAATTCCAAACAATGATAAATTGCTAAACACTGCGCAGTTTCTATGCTGGTTCATATTCCCAGTCTTTTTCATCTTCAACACAACTGTGCTGCGCTAGAATTGGCTCTGAGTCTTTACTCATTACCCAGCCTTCCCTAAATAGTTCTGATAATGAACCATAGAGGTCTTGGTTTGCACCATTAGAAAAGCCTTTCAGGACTGCTGGGGGCAGGGGGGGCACTGAAGCCAGTTCATTCATCTACACTGGAACTCCCTATCCATTGATATTAAGCAGGTGCCTTCACTGCATTGTTTTTGGCAACTGCTAAAAACTTCTTTGCTTAGGTAGGTCTACCCAAACTTGTAATTTTATTTTATTTTGTGTGTGTGCATGTTGTGCATGTGTTTATACTTTATATTTCACTTTCTCCAGTAATGTTTTCTTCTGGGTTGTTTTATTTGATGTTTTAATGTGTTGCAAACCACTTTGAAGTATTTTTTTTCTTAAAAACACAAAGTGGTCCAGAAATGAAATGTGTTTTTGTGTGTGTACATATGAAGGGTTACACTTGGTCCCTGAGGTTCCCAGCCCATGTTTTACTGGATTGACTGCTTCGATGGCAAGCTTTCCACACCAACAGTGGTCTTCCTTGGACAGAGCTGGCCACTTGTATGTAGCACTTCAGAGGCCATCTCTAATCCCAGTAACCTTTGCACCTGAGAAGGTCTGCATTATCTCCATATTGTAGGCTGCATAAAGGCCTGAGGCTAATACACAGCAGTATCCCTCACTCACCATGTGCATTATGACAGAGGTGGCATTTGAACCAGGGACTCCCAGTCTCTGGGCTGCTACCCTATGAAGGCCTCTTGCTAAGTGTGAGTCATTTGGGTGATATTAGACGGCTGCCTAGTAGTATTAGACGCCAGGCTAATGGAACCCTTTGTTTTGTAGATGGCAGCGTGTATTACCTCACTTCCTTAAAAATGAAATAAACGAAGCTTGCTGCGTCTGGGGCCTTTTTCTGCAGAGTGGGACCTTGAACTTCTGCCCCCAAGTCCTACATTGAGGGCACTCTTGACGCCAACAGCCTCAAAACTCAGCCAAGGAGAGATGAGGAAAGGCGTAATAAGCCTTGAGAGCGACGTTAGCAAACCTCTCTTCGGTGCTGTCGTTGGGCTCATTTGCGCGCCCCGCTCCGCGAGGAGCTGTCCAAGTGCTGAATCGCCTGTCGGGCGCTTTAGCCTTTCTGGTCCAGAAAGCACCCAGACGTGGAACTGGCAGGGCGCTTTTCTCCAAAATAACAACGAGCCTCCCTAAGGCTTCCAGAACAGACACGCTTCGCTCCACCGGAGTTGGCAAATTGCTCTGTGCTCAGGGGAGCCGACGGAGCCACCCCGGCCCTCTGTTTAATCAGGGCTTAACCGGCTTTCTCAATTTCCTCTCCAGCTCACGGAAGGGAAAGCTCTTCTCCCAGCAGCCTTAGAGCACGCCTTTGTCCCCAAGCAGAGCCACCCATCTCCGTTAAAACATACGCGAACCGGCGTCCTTTCCAGGTCGCGCTCATTCAAGCTTTCCACACTGCCAGGGCGGAGCACGGGGAGGCTTCTCCAGGTCGCCTCGCTCCAGTGGCTGGCTGGGGAGACCCCCTCTGACCCGAGAAGATAGTGGAGATAGTGTGCAGAGTGAGTGGTGAGACGGATGACCTCGTGGGTGTCTCCCCTGGTCTCTCCACTCCCCGCCCCGGTTTTCCAGCGGCAGCCCCAGTCCCCAGGCTGAAGGGGAACAATAAAGAGGAGGAAAAGTAGCCCTCGCAGCGCCCTAATGATTGGATGAGGCGCCATTACATCATTTCCCCCCCTTTCCTGGGCTGCCTCGCTGATTTTCTTGCATTGGGGAGAAAAGTGCGCGCGCGCTAGTTAGTAGGAGCGGGAAGCACATCTGGGGAAGAGGGAGGACTGGGTGCCCGCACGACACACACACACACACACACA
Source organism: Lacerta agilis (assembly GCF_009819535.1). Taxonomy (NCBI): domain Eukaryota; kingdom Metazoa; phylum Chordata; class Lepidosauria; order Squamata; family Lacertidae; genus Lacerta; species Lacerta agilis. The sequence continues at coordinate 48,881,391 of NC_046312.1, forward strand.
CACACACGCCCTCCCCTAGAGCTGTGGCCAGCGGCTTGCCCGAACTCCTTCCCAGCCCCAGGTGGTCAGAGAGGAGTTTGGAGAGCGGGAAGATGCTCCGGAGAACGTCCCATGAAGCGGAACCTGGAGGGCGAGGGCTCCTCCGTCTCCTCTGATCCGCGCCTGCCGCTCAAGTGCGGGGAAATGGGCTTTGAGAACGCCACGGACAAGCGGTGGGGCATGGCTGGTAAGTTTCACTCGCGGAGAGCGGGCTCTTGCCTTGGGATCGGGGCAGCTGGGAATGCCTTTACCCCTTTAGCGTGCGAAGGGGCTGCAGTAGGTCACCCTCCGAGCTGGCTTTTGTGTGATCTCGACCCCCGCACCCAAACCCCGGGGAGCAAACGAGTTAACCGGATTGAGAGCCGGGCATCCGTTTGGGTCAAGCATCCGTTTCCCTGCTGCCTTGTCAGTCCGGTAGGAACCACTGAGGCGCCAGAGGGGTCCTCCAGCGACCTCTGCTCCGGAGCAAGGACACTCCGGGTACTACTTAAGGCACACTGAGAAGGGGCAAGGTTGGCACGTGGGATCTAAGGAGAAGCAAAAACCAAAAAAAAACACAACACCTCCCCACAACCTCTGGGAAGAGGGGGATGACATCCAGGAGGCGAACATCTGTGGGGAGTGGGAGCACGCGGTTGTGTTCCCTCAAACTTTGCGTTGAGGGACAAACTGGAGGAAAGCAGTTTGCTTTGCTTTTCTTTCTTTTTTTGCATCAAATGGAATCACCTTTCTTCATTGCTCCCCCACAAACTTTCCCGAGGTCCATTTGTCTGCAACGTCCATTGCACGGCTTCTTCTGCTCCATTATTTCTCTCGCTAGTATTCTAAGCGTGGTGATTGTAATAACACCCACGAGAAAACCTGGTGCCGGTTGGATGGATTTACCCCTCTCAAACTGGGTGAATGAGAAAGAGTAGCTGGGATTCCTGCTAGCTGCCCCCAACTCTTGCCTTTGCTCCGGACCAATGTCCCGCAGCACCGTGGTACGACTGAAAAGGGGGTTCACTCACAGCAGTGGGTATAAGGCAGTAGGATGGAGGGATGGACACCGAGTGCTGAGTTCGAACCAGGACCTACCACATGTTTTCACTGTCCAAGCAATGAGAGAGCGGGCGAGAGTTTCTGTGCGAGTGCAGAGTTCATTTAGTTCACTGCTAAAAAGCCCCCTCCTTCCCCACCCCACCCCCAAATATCTGGAGCGATGGGGTGCAGGTTCAAGGTGAGAGGTCTGAGCCGCTCCGCTGGCTTGAACCAGTTGATAAATATGAATGATAAAGAACAATCCTTTCCCCAACGCGGACGAGGGGCAGTTATACTGCCCTTGTTCCACCCACTGCCCTCCTGCCTTCACAGCCCTGCATTCTCCCAAGCTGAACCGAGAGAGAGAAAGCTCTGAGGCAGAGCCCCACGTTCGGGGAGTTGTGGCATCGAGCTGCCCTTGTGGCAAAGCCACCTGGCTATGGAAGTTGCGGAAGGATTAACCTGACTTCAGATCCAGCTTCTTTGATTCTGCTGGCTGCAGCGTTCCAGGAGCAGGATTCGGGATTATGTAAATGTGGATCGTCCCTCTTGGCTAAACTCGTGCTAATTAGGGGATGAAGAGTTGCAGTGCTTTGTCCCTTTCTCCTTGGTCCTTCCTTCAGTGTGCTAGAACTGTGGGGATGTTGGGGTGCGGGGGTAGGGGGCCTTAGTTCCCTGTCCCACGCACCAATAAAAATGGAACTGATAAGAGGGACAGCTGTGGGTGAGATATGACCGTGATGGAGTTTGTTGTAGCTCACTTAATGCAGGCGCTCCAGTTGCTCTGTAACCAAGGTTAGATGGTGGCAAAGTGTGGGTTCTGTCCCATGTTACCAACGGTGACTGTGAAAGCAGGTAGACTTGATTATTGCTTGCACATTTGCCATCCGTTTACTTGGCACTTTATCCATGAGCAAAAGCAAACTAGGACCCTGCCACATGGTAGAGCATGAGCCTCTTAATCTCAGGGTCGTGGGTTTGAGCCCCACATAATTGGGCAAAAGATTCCTGCATTGCAGGGGGTTGGAATAGATGACCCTCGTGGTCCCTTCCAACTCTGTGATTCTATGTAATCGAACTTTCAACAGTACAGGAGCAATATAAGGGAGAGAGGGAGAAATAAGGTTCATGGTGAGAGGTGAGGCATGGTAGGGGAAGGGTTGGAAAAGGGGTGAATGTTAGCAAAGTTGTTTTAGACGACGGACACATACAAGGATGTGATGTGGCATACTCTGTCCTGTGGGGAGTGACCACTGTTCTGGTGACAAGTGTGCAAGAACATCAATATATGTGCCTGTGAATGATACATTTTGATAGGACAGTAACTGCGGGGTGGAATCAGGATAAACTCTGAGTCCAGTTTAGGCAGAGTGATTGCTAAATTCTCTGGATGAATTTGCAAGAATGGGGGAGGGGGTGGCAGGTTAGTGGTGGAAATGAATCCCCACTAATAGGATACCAACGGGACAGCTTTGCTAGCACCCGGCATTTCAAAAACAAAATCAAACAAAAGTTGACCTCTGGAACTCAACAGATTGACTCATAAATTGTGAAATTTACAGCACAATTCTATGCATCTATTCTTTGCTTAGTAAAGTTCAATGCAAGTTGCTGTAGCCCGAAAGACATGCAATATGGGCTACTTCCCCTTGTCTTTGCTCCCAAATGACTTAGAGGCATGCTTCTTTTCAAGAATTTCATCAATCCCAGCAGTAATTCCCCTTCTTTGAACTGCATCCATTTATTTTATTTTTTTTTTTTTTATAAGAATTTATTGGCATTTTTCTATAACAAACATATACCCACACCCACACCTACAATAAACAAATGCAGAACAAATAAAACAAATACAAACAATGTCAAGCTTTCTTATTGCATCTTTCTAGAAAAAAAAAAATTTCTAGTTCCATATCTTGACTTTTGACTTCCCCTGCCTTTTCACCTTCGAGTTTGTATCCTTAGTCTATTTTATAACCATTTCTCCTACAAAAAAAAGCATTAACTACAATTGTATAATTACATTCAATTATATCTTCAACAGTTGCTAAAAATGCATCATCATAATAATACCTCACCATTTAATCTTCTAAATCCATAAACTTAATCCACTTAAATTCACTTTGCTTATACTCCACCTCATAAATCTTCTCAAATCATTCACATCTAATCTATCTCTTCTATCCTTAAGGTTGCCGCTAGTAACATAAAAACTTGAAATATCTCCTTTCATGTTCAAATAAGAAATATAACAAAAAGTTGTTGACAGTATTCACCCTCCAATTTCAATTTACCATATCAGGCTGCATAAAATTTTACTTAATGCTTCACCCCACACCCCCTCTGTCCATTATTCTTCTCCTAATGGCATCAGCACTGAGCTTCCATATCTCTTCCCTCTCCAAGCGTCCACAGATCCAGGCACAGTCCAAACCTCTCCTTGCCGCGAGTTCAGAGGTGTCCATCTCATCATCTCTCAGCTTCTTCGGTTCTTTGTAACATTCCTTTTCTTCTTGTAAATACCTTAATTCTCTGTCCCTGGCCCCCGAGCTCACACCTCGGGGACAGGATATACGAAATCTTAACGTCGCCTTGGGGCTGCCACCCCCAAAAAGCGAATTTCTTCTCCGAAGTAGCTCATTCATTTCACTCCATCTTTGCATCCATCCTCTCAACTCTTTGGCAAGGCTTTCTTCCAAAGTATCAAAAGTTTTGTAAGCCTCCTCTGTGGGCAATTGGTTCCATTTCAGACCCCCACACAAGACTTTGACTTTTCTATAAAGCAGTTCCACCTTCAAGGCAGTGAGTCTCTGTTCGTCCGTTAGTCCAGAGTTCAGTGCCAGTTCAAGGACGAAACCCAGCATACTGGCAGAGGAGGAGGAAGTGGGTATCATATTTCTACTCCCCTCTTTGTTCGTCGCCATTTTCCTGAACTGGAGCGCAAATACCGCAACTTTAAAAGGAGATATTTTCCTCTAGTTAACTTCCCAAAAGAAACGTTTGCCAGTCTCCTGTGTCAATTTTAAATACATTGTAACCAGTTCTGTAGCAGCAATCGGTCAAACTGGTTAGATTCTTGAGCTCGAAGGGAGGGAGGGCAGGCTGCCATTCTCCTTCCCCCCGGATCGTTCCAAAAGCACAATTTCTAATCAAATTCTTTACTCACGACCACCGGGTTCTTTTAGCTCCATTCTTCACAGGTAGAACTTGGACGCTCACCGCGGGCTCTGTCGCCGCATTTGCATCCCGGTTGGGGCATGTCCCCGAAGCCCGGCTCCGTTTGCCCTTCACCCCCACTCCCCCTTTACAGGGGGGGCAAGGGAAGGGTTCAGAGCCTTCGCGGGCGCAGCCGGGGAGCCCAGGGTGCGGGACGCTCTTCCCGCACCCCAACCGGAGCCGCGCGCTGCGGTAGCGCGGCTCCTAACCCCCGGGATGGACAAGGCGCTTCGGACCCGAAGCAGCCTTCGACCACCCGGCGATGGCGTCGCCGCCGGAAGTGCATCCATTTATTTTAATGTAGCTTTTGATCCCACCCATCCATGTGGCATTGCCCAGAAGCCCTTTCTTTTCGTTTTGCTCTATACATTGCAGGGTATAAAATGACTCAGAGCAGTGCTGGATAAACAAACAAGACAGAAGTATAACATGATGTTCTAGCTATCACTGTGCTCTCATTGCTGCGCTCCTGTTTAAACAATGGCTTAATTTGGTGTAATGCTTACATTGTTCATTTGAGGGCAGACCCATTATGCAAAGGTTCAATTTAGTGACATGAGAGCAGTCGCCTCTTGGTATCAAAGCAGGCACCTGCCTTTTCGTCTTCTTTGCCAAAGAGATGTCTTTTTCCAGCAGCAAACTGCCGGCATCTCAGTGGTTAATTTCCAAATAAATACCTGCCTCCGAAAGTCTGTAAGTAAATGATGTGGGTCATGATGTACAAAGTGAACGGGTTGGTGACAGTGAATCAGGTCCCATGTTGCAATCTGATTGAGTTAGATAAGTCACAACTATTCACATAAAATAATATAAAAACACCTGGCGTCTCCCTCTCCTATTTGCACTGGGAAAAATTGAAAACACATTTTTCTTATTAACAAAATGCCATATGCATGCAAAAATAAGTGTCCGTGTGATGCTCATCTAGAAGATATTTATGTACAGTTGGGCTAATTAAAGATAAATGGAACCTTGACTTACCAGAAATAACCCAGATTCGATGATGTTTCAAATAGCATGGGGTTGTTGTTTTTAATAGGGAAAAAAACCAACGGTTGTTGCATGTTGAAGTCAAGATGGATCAACTTTTTCAGTGCATGTGCTGAACTGGTATTTTCTGAACTCTGGATTTGCTCATGGTACAAGGCATCCAAAAATATACATTGAACCAGAATGTGGGGTTTGTTTGTTTTTTCTTTGGAGAGACAACTTTAATGTACTGGACCATTCTGAAGCTTGGTTTAACCACTGCAAATCTGATGGAAAAAGTCAACTTCAGCATGTTACAAGTGCTACAGCCAAATGACGGCCTGCCCTTCAAATGCTGCCCTAGGCACTCACCAGTCCTGCTGGAAAGGCAGCAGGGATGAGGAACCTATTGCTTTCCAGATGTTGTTGGACTGCAACTCATATCATCCCATGCTGGCCGGGGCCAATGGGAGTTGGAGTCCAACAACACCTGGAAAGCAATAGGTTCCCTGCCCCTGATTTGCAGCCTCCTGACCAGTCACAGTTCATACAGAGCATATTGCTGTCATACATGCATATACTGCTTGATTGCAAGAAAAATACTCAAAGCCGTTTATCTGCACCGCATACTTATTTTGGTTTTATACTGTTGTGGCTTATCATAAACAATGCTGGGAAGTGTGATAAGGAGAAGTTGTGGAGAAGTTTCCATTACCTATTTCTAGCCCCCTGCACAGAAATGCGGATCCCAAAGTTCTTTGGGCAAAACACTGCTAAGCCAATAAAAACCTGGCATGTGTGCCTGTGACTTACAACGTTTACACAGCTCGTGCTGATTGCGAGAACCAAGAGGAGGCTCCTATGTCAGGGAAAACGGTGAGTAGGAGTTCTAGCTTTGCAGGAGTAGGGATGGTCCCTCTCGGGGCAGGTGGGGAATTCATCCTCTAGCTTATTGAAGCACACCCATTGTCAAAGGAAGGCCTATTGACAAAGAAAGGGATGGCAGTCCCATTCTGGGAATATCATGTCTATTTTCGCAAGAGGCTCCAAATATGCTGTCTAATTGGTAGCTTCTTATAAGGTAGTTAGTTAGGTAACTAGTGTGGAAGTCAGTAGGGCATGAAACTCGTGCCAGCAGTGGAAAGGGGTGGCTAAGTGCAGGTTAGGGATGGGAGGACGGACACGCTTGAAGTTAAGCATGTGCCTTCTGGTACATGGATCAAGCCTGAAATTCACAGCCTCGGAATGCCCTGCTGTAAGATTTTGGTGGCATTTAGACGCATGGCTCTTGAGCAGAAACATATGTCACATGGAGGAGTTAATATTGCCATGAAAAGTGCTCCTGGCATTGGCTTTCTTTGTCTGACTTACAGTTCACAAAGTCTATACAAACTGACAGAAGATCCAGACAGTCACAGCATGATCTTGAGAGAAAATAACATTTAAGGGGTTTGATGCATGGGTGCCGTGCAGGCTGGCTCTGTGAAAATGAGGGCTGATGCAATACACATAATAGGTTTCCTTGGTTTAGATGTATACTGACCTCAATGGGTGACCGTGGTTTCCTTTAACTACAATTCCTTTTTAATCTAAATTTAGAAATGACGTATCGTTGGCATGGTTCAGTAGAAAAGGGCAGTGTTTTCATGCTAAAACATGCCACATGCTGCAGTCTATTAATCTGTTCAATTAAGTTATCTGAGGGTCTTGAGACTTCCAGTTTAATTGACAGGAACGGGATGGGCTAGTTCTTGCTTGCAGTTTGTTCCCTTGCAATGCAGGGTCAAAAGCAAACACATCATTAATATAAGGCATTTGAATTATCTGCAGAGTGTGAGTGTGGAGGGGAGGAATAAGGCATAAGTCAAACTTTGCATGGAAGCTGTTCACACAAATGACAGTTTACAGATCAAGCCACTTCTGCATGTAAGAACAGAGGAAGGTTTTCATGTATTACTGAAAAAAAGTGAAAAAAATTTCAGCCTAAAGAAAGCAGTTTGGTGGTGAAAACTTCTGCACCCTCTTTCATGAAGTTTATTTTTTTTACAAAAGCAGTGCTGTTGTGGACAACTAACTGGGGTCTTGTTGGTGAGCTTTTGGTTGCCTAGGATTGCTGTGTGTTTCAGCTGCAGATTGAGCTTTCCTAGCTTGTTGTCCATAAGCAACTTTGGAACTTTCAATACAAACTAGAAAGTGCATTGTTCCCAGGCTCCGTTCAGCCACAAACGCACTTTGGCAAGGCCATTTCCTTTGCCTTGGTACTGTCCCTTCTCCATGGCTTCCCACTGCCCACTTGTCCTGCTACTGGTAGCTAGGGATGATGGGATTTGTAGTCCCAAAACGGCTGGAGACCCATGTTTGGAAAACCCTGGCGTAGCTAATAAAGCTTACTGGACATGGGAAGCACTTAGAGGGGGATTACACGTAGCACAATGGCAATACAGTGGTACCTTGGGTTAAGAACTTAATTTGTTCTGGAGGTCCGTTCTTAACCTGAAACTGTTCTCAACCTGAGGTACCACTTTAGCTAATGGGGCCTCCCACAGCCGCCGCGCAGCCGCCACACAATTTCTGTTCTCATCCTGAAGCAAAGTTCTTAACTCAAGGTACTATTTCTGGGTTAGCAGAGTCTGTAACCTGAAATGTCTGTAACCTGAAGAGTCTGTAACCCAAGGTACTGCTGTAATTCTGCCAGATGAAACAATTCCCTCCACTTCTCGCCTTTGTGCTGTTCTGGGGGCAGCCAATGGCAGGGGCACAAAGAGGGAAGAGGTTGGCGAAGGTCCCCTTGTGTGGTGAAGGTTTTTGTGTGGGCTTCCATCATTGGGACTTGTTAGTTGATTCAGACCCTTAGTATTTAAGAGAAATGTCTTACTTGCCTAATATTACTGTCTAAGGCAGTTGTTGTTAATATATTGTCCACACTTCACCCTAATGTCCCAGGGTGGCTTACAGCCTTAAAGCACAATATCAATAGAAACTCAAAGCAACAGACAATCCTAAAAGCAAAGATGTGTCCTTAAAACAAGCACCCGAGTGTCAAAAGTCAGGGTATAATGACCATGGCAGACATGCCTCTGTGGGGAGGGAGTCATCTAGGGGCCAAGGCATACATATGGGAGTCTGTATGTAATTGCCCTAAATTGATCAAGACAATATTGGCTGAGACACAACCAGGGAACCAAAATTGGTGGCAGGGATTAGATCTGGTATTAGCATACCGTATTTTTCGCTCCATAAGACACACTTTTTTCCTCCTAAAAAGTAAGGGGAAATATCTGTGCGTCTTATGGAGTGAATTGTGGTCCCTGGAGCTGAATTGCCCGGGGGCCAAAAGAGGATCATGCTTTTTATTTAACAAAGAGAAAAGGGAGTGTTGAAAGGACCCCGCTCAGCAGCTGATCAGCAAGAGATCGGGAGAGAGATAAGAGTCTCGGCTCCCTTTCAGCCCTGCCCTCCATTGTTGAATGTGCTGCAGAGGGAGGTTGTTTGTTTCCCCAGCGACATGTGACTGGCTGATTAGATTATCTGTCTGGAAACTGTAGAAAAGGCTCCCTTTCCTTTGTAAGCTGCGGAAATGTGAGTTGAACCCCATAAAAATGGGGCTTTTCCTCTTTGCTTTCCCCCCTTTGCAAAAGCTTTGCTTTTCCCTTTGCAAAAAAGCTGCAAAACTTTTAGCTGATCCTCCCAAAAAACAGGGTTTTTCCCTTTGCAAAAAAGCTGCAAAACTTTTAGCTAATCCTCAAAAAACAGGGCTTTTAGAAGAGGAAAACCAGAAAAATACTTTTTTTCTTGTTTCCTCCTCTAAAAACGAGGTGCGCCCTATGGTCCGGTGTGCCCTATGGAGCGAAAAATATGGTACCTGTTTAATGACTTTGAAGACTTCCAAAATCTGGCAAATAGCAACCTAACAATGTGTCCCATTAAGCAGTATCCGAAAGGAATGTTTATGTGCAAAACTCATGCTGCAGTCATTTAGAAGTAAGAAAATGCCCTGAACAGGTTCATACTTTTTTCTCTAGCTGTTCTCTATATCAGATAAAGTGATTTGTCATTTTGAGATAAAATCACAAGTATGTGAATAAAATACCATATGTTGTGTGTTGGCAAATAGGTGTTTAGGGCTGAAGATCAATGTTGGTTGTTTGGCAACCGTGTTGCAACCCAGTAGGATGATGGTGCACCCCCTTTCCCAAGCCTCCCGAGGATGCTGCTTGGCTGCAGGTGGATGAATCAGAGCTACAGCAGGAAGAGCAGCTGGAAGTTGCCTGTCCCTCCAGATGTTTGTGGAGAAGGGGCACCGCTGGAGATCGTCATTCTTTTACATCTCACCCCAAAGGGATTTTTGTTACCATGCAGCCAACTGCTTCTGTACCCCCAATACATTAATACTTCACATTAATCTGTGTCAATTTGATTGCAACAGACAGACATGGTAGAGGAAGTTGTTTCTTGAAAAGTGAGACTGTAGTTACATTAGCAGCGCAAAGCATTCTGTATCGTCACACCATGATGTAGCCAGGATTTTTGTTGGGGGGGCAGAACCACAGCTATGTATTTTCATTGATTTTTATTGATTTAGGGGGGGGCAGCTGCCCCTCCCTGCCCCCCCTGGCTACGCCTTTGAGTCACACATCTATCTTTTTCTTTAGGATTGTTCCCTGGGCTGTCCAGGAGACTTTGTCAATTCATTTTCACCTTATGGAAAGCGGGTTAGTAGTGAAAATGTCTATGCCACGACTGTTCCCACTTTGGGTGGGGGTTGTTTTTTGTTGTTGTTTTTATTACAAAAACAGCATCAGTGGGGATTTTTGTGGCTTTAAGATTCTCAAGGTCCAATTGCTACCCTACATTTGTTATCAGGCCTGTTCATTTGTGACCCAGCAAGCCAAATGCTGCCTGACAGTCCGCTAGGGATTTGATAAATCTCCTGCTTTTGTTGCCAATCTGGGACTTCTAAAACTGGATGGTGGGTATGTGTTGAGCACTGGGCGGGAAGGCTGTAATCGATGGCTGAAGTAGCCTACTTATTCAGCTTGGTGGATCATGTCTGCGTGTAAATTTATTTACACCAAGGATTTGAAATAATCAGTCCTCACAGCCTCTCTTGCAGGAGTTATGGATAATTGAAAATCATCTGCTTTCTTAAGGGTTTCTTCCAATATACTTTTAAAAAAACACAAAAAAAAACACCATTGTCTCAAGAAAGGCTCTGTTCTGCACAGGTCACATCCTGGTACTGTTGGGGATAATGCCACAGTGCTATATATCTAATTAGTCGATGCATTAATTCATTGCAAGCCTGGCCATAGCAATTTATCATCCCAGTCCTGTACTGAATGCTCCTGAATGGTAACAATACATTCAGTTAGATAACTCCCTGAACTCTTAATTGACTGGATTTGTTCCTGTCCACTCTGCTTCTCTTGCCATGTCTTTCTTTGTGTTTGCTCCTCTGACTGATCCTGTGAGCAGACTCTTGGTTTTTGCTTTTCAAATTACTGTTTGGCTTTCCCCCCCCCCCCCCCGTGACTTCAAGCCAGGAAATGTATGGCAAAGCTCCATCCATCTTTTCCCATGATGGGATTAGATACCAAACAGGGGGAACGAAGCTGATACCAATGACAGTCTACAGAGAATGATTAGCAGAGCCATATCTTAGTTAACCTAGTCAGTTTCCTCCTATAGAAGATTTGCTTTTCCTGCTGAGATGTGTGAGAGGAACCATTTTAGCAACCAGCAAATGGTTCCGTCTTCAGGCAGATATGTTCACAGGAACCATCTGTACACAGCTATCATGCATATTCTTTACACTTTCCTTGACTGCTGGTCAATGTGTGATTTTTTTTAAAAAAAAGCTATGGTTTTTACTGACCCCACTAGTTTAACATGACAACTCTCTAGGAGGGCATATGAATGAGAAGCTTTCCATGGGTGCTGGAGTGCTTTGAGTGTTATGCAAGAAGAAAATCTGAGGGCAATTGTATACATTACCGGAACATTACAAGAACATTCCTGGATCCCAGTTCTGTACCCATGCCAATAATAATTAGAAGTTCACACATGATCTTATGTGATTTCGCTATTAAAATGTTGCCTGGATGGCATGGGATCTAGCCATGGGGGAAAGGTGGGCATACATTTAAATAATAAACAAATAAACCCCTGTCGTTCCAGTGTGGTGGACTCGTAATCTGGTGAAGCGGGTTCGCATCTCTGCTCCTCCACATGCAGCTGCTGGGTGACCTTGGGCTAGTCACACTTCTCTGAAGTCTCTCAGCCCCACTCACCTCACAGAGTGTTTGTTGTGGGGGAGGGAGGGAACGGAGAATGTTAGCCGCTTTGAGACTCCTTCAGGTAGTGAAAAGTGGAATATCAAATCCAAACTCTTCTTCTTCTTCTTCTTCTTCTTCTTCTTCTTCTTCTTCTTCTTCTTCTTCTTCTTCTGAACCAGTCCTTGCCACAGGTATCTGTAAGAACAGAATGCTTGACTAGATAGGCCACTGGCCTGATCCAGCAGGCTCTTATGTTCTTATTAAGCTAGGCAGTTCAACTTTTCATACTAAGTGGGCTGCAAGAGGACATGGAATCTGTGGGTCATAAACTGCCTTGTCGTGAGAGGTGGGTGGTGAGGGAGTAAGGCCAAAAGCAAAGGAGGCATGAAGCTCTGGCAAGGTCCTAGAGCCCTTGCACATCCTCTCCCAAGCTGGGAAAGCACTAAATAGGCTTTGGGAAGGAGCTGGGAGGACTCGAGGACCCTGTCAGGGTCATCTAGTCCAACCCCCTGCAATATTTTGCCCAATATGGGGCTTGAACCCACAACCCTAAGATTAAGACTCTCATGCTCTACCAGTTCAGCTATCCCAGGGATCTTCCAGTGTTAAATGGTAACTCTGGGGGCTAAAACATTTTGAGAGGGCAAATTATTTTGGCTTTCTGACCCTGGATGAATACAGCTACTTGCCTGAATTATATGGTGGAAGACCACTGGGAACTTGATTACAATCCTGTAAAAATGAGCTCTTTTCATTCTGCAGCAACACGTCCTCTGTGCTGCAAGCTGATTGTGAAAATATTGCTATTCAGGGTAATCTTCCCCAACTAGGGCTCTCCAGATATTTTGGACTACAACTCTCATCAGACACCAGGTTGAGGAAAGCTCACTTTAACACCCTTGCCGAACAACACTTGAAACAGAGAAAAAGATAGGGTGCCATTCTTGGAAAGCTGGCTGGCTGGCTGGGTGTGCTTCTTTGTTTTCTTCACCCCTCAGCCAGTTGTCCTCTTGAGTAGGCCTTCTCTGTTGGGGTTCAAGGTTCATGAGCTCTGCCCTGGATACCTTTCTTTCCTTTGATGCACAGCCCTTAGACATAATTCCAGAAATATTGAAAACCACTCTCTTCTCCTTTAATTCCTGTGCAGAACAGTGATGTCAGAAACAGAGCCCTGAGCCCTGAGCCCTGAGCCCTGGCTCCCATTAAGGCTTTTTTGGTATACAAGGATTGCTTCCCCAACTTCCCATCCCCAGTAGAGTATCTGTGAAGAGCACAAGCACCCTGTCACCTGCCCTGTAATTACTCCCTTAGAACCTGGGAGGGAGGAGTCCATCTCTCAGGGCAACTGCATAGTTGTACTAACAGCTCTGGCCTTCCTGCTGGGCACAATGAATAATGAAATTCCGAAAAATTGAAGGAGAATTTTTATGTATGCAATAGCAGCCAAGCTTCTTGTCTCCCAGATAATGCAGATCAGGGCTGCTGGCGGCGGCGGCGGGGGGGGGGGGATCTTGCTACTTACACCTAGCAAAAGGGCACTTCTCCAGTGTTTGGAAACTGATATACACCTTCTCCATCTATCTTATTGCATCATGTGCAGATACTCTGTCCTAGCCCGGGCCTGTCAGCTGCAGTGCTGCAATCAACATAATCAGGAAGCAATTGTAGCTTTAATATTTTGGCTTAAGAATTGACTCCCACCCCTCCAAAGCATCTAATTAAACAGCCTTGCTTGATTTTCCAATTATAACAAAAATGCTGAAAACTTAGAAAAGGGTTCGTGCATAGAAAGGAAAGAAGGAAGCACCATCTCCTCCTGGAATGACACAGGTCTCAGTCCTATGCACATTTGCTCAGCTTTAAGTCCCAGCAGATTCATAGGACCGCCTCCTGTACCGCTGAAGGTTTCAGCTGATGATTAATTAGCTGGAACTAAAATCTGCTTAAAATCTGGGGTGTACTCAAACTCAAACGCAATAGCAAAAACAAACAAACACAAAATTACTGGTAAAAAATATGGGGATCCAGGAAAAAAGTGAACTACAAGAAATTTGTGATTTGGAAATTAGCAAAAAAGTAAAGTATCTGGGTATTTGGCTCACGACAAAGAATATTTATCTATTCCAGGACAATTACGTCAAGACCTCGAAGGAGATAAAAAAAGAATTTGGAGATCTGGAGCAGGCGAAACATCTCCTTTTGGGGAAGAATCTCGACAATAAAAATGAACGTGCTTCCAAATATGATCTTTCTATTCCAATCAATTCCAGTGATCAGGGGAGCAAGCTGTTTCAAAGATTGACAGATGGGCATCTCAAGATTTATCTGGCAGGGTAAAAAAAAAAAAACCCCAGGATTAAGCACAAACTATTAATTGATGTTAAATAGAGTCGTTTTTCACTGCCAGATCTGAAACTATATCATGAGGTGGCTTGTCTCTCCTGGATCTGGGAATGGTTGACACTACAAAATACTGACTTGCTGGATCTAGAAGGATTCTATAATAGATACAGTTGGCATGTCTATTTAAGTATGAGAAGGTCAAAGTCCACCAAGGCTTCTTGAACCATGTGGTTAGGAAATAGTTATATATGATGTGGGCTAAGTATAAGGACTTATTAGAGCCAAAAAACGCCATGGTAGCTATCCCTGACAGAAGCATTCTCAGTTAAAAAAACACACATGAGAAGTAATTGGGCAACTTACAAAGATCTATTGGAAGAAAAAGAAAAAAGGCTAAAAAATTTAAAAAATGAAGAAATTCGGACCCATTTGACTGATTGGTTGCAATATTCAAACATTGGTTGCAAAACGAAACATTTCCAAAGGACAAACAGAAAGGTTTTGCCACAGAACTTTCAAGACCCGAGAAAGACCTAACCCCCCCCCAAAAAAAACACCCCACTCTCTAAAATGTACACACTTCTCCTTGACTGAGACATCAAGGAGGAAGAAGTAAAATCAGTAATGGTACAATGGGCCAGACACTTTGGTTACAATATTCAAATGGAATCATGGGAAAGGTTATGGAGGGGGGGGGACCTGAAATTCCCTGTGTACTATGATTTGAAAGTGAATTTCATGAAAATGCTCTACAGATGGTACTTAACACCTGTAAAATTGGCCAAAATGTATAAATCCAGGTCAAGCGTTTGTTGGAGATGCAGGGAGGCGGAAGGCATGATGATCCACATGTGGTGGAACTGCAAAAATATAAGGGATTTTTGGGAAACAATATATAATGAGCTTTTAAAAAAAAAGTTTAAATGTTTCTTCCCTAAGAAGCCTGAAGCCTTCCTGCTGGGCATAATGGATAATGAAATTCCAAAAAATTTAAGGATAATTTTTATGTATGCAATAGCAGTAGCAATAATTCTAATTGCAAAGGGATGGAAAGGAAATTCTATTATAGTGAATGGTGACCACAGAGCTTCATTTTTATAGAACTGTAGAATTGTAGAGGGATCCCAAGGCTCATCTCATCCAACCCTTTATGCAGGGTGGACCAGAATTCAAATTACAGATAAAAGCAGAAAGAGCATAGGAAAATGTACATATAAAAGATTAATTTTAGGGCCCATGCACCCCCTATTATCTATTAGCTAAAATGGGGCATGCTATGTTGTAACCCACCATTGGCCATAGGAAGCTGCCTTCAACTAGGTCTAACATTTGCCCATCTAACTCAGTATTGTTTACATCTGCAGCAGCCAATGTGGTGTCCTCAATGTGCAGTTGGGCTCAGGACCTATTGGCCCCAGCCAGCGTGGCCAGTGGCGGAAGTGCTGAGAGTTGTTAACAGTGGAGGCTGGTCTATTAGTGCCCCACCAAGCTCAGTCTACCCTCAACCAGCCTGCCTACCCCCTAACTTACAACCAGTCCAGGGGATGCCACTGACTGCCAGCTTCTTCCTTAGTCTCCATGTTGCCTTTGTAGAATTAATCAGGGAGGAGTTTGGGAACAAAGCCGGAACTAGGGTTCGTCCACACTTGTGCTTGTCCTGTACCAAGAAAGCACAGGTCTGAGCAGTTTTCCACTTGTCCCAAACTTTCTAGGCATGGATCCATGGTTTTGCCTTTGCTCCGCCGCTTTCCCCTGGGAAACCCACTATTTATCTATAAATCGGAATGAACAGCAATATGTGGAAAACCTGATTGCTGTTTGCTCCAATTCAGTGCTAAACCATGGGTTTTCCTGAGGGGAAGTAGCAGGGCAAACGGGAGTGTGGATAAACCCTTAGTTGACCTTTCCTATAATTGGCTCTGGCTCCACCCACTTTGGCTCCCCGCCTTCTTCCCCACTCATCCAATGGGCATCAGCCTCCACAGGAGTTGTAGTCCAACTACAGTGGAGGGTACCTGTTGGTTGTGACTGGCAGCAGTTCTCCAGGAGTTTTTCCCAGCTCTCCCTGTAGATTCCAGTGTTTGAACCACTGAGCTGTGGCCTTCCCCAAGGGAATATTTAGATTACTTTGGACTGGAGTGACAAAGTGATATCTGCTTACCAATCTGGTTTAAAGACCTTACAGAATTCACTTTAAAGCTATTCTTAAAGTTAATTAACTAGAAGAGCCTGGTTTCACAAAGGTTAACTAGATCTTGTCTTATTGAATGCCTTATCTGTCTGCATAAAGCTGAAGGGAGCACACAGATAAACTGCTGGCCTGTTCCACAGGAAAGATACACAAAGCATTTGCTCATCATGCCCTGACATTAGTCCATTGACTAAGCAGTCTGGCTACCCTTCAGCATCTCTTGGAGAAGGCATAGCTTTGCGCAGAGGGAGGAGGCGATACATCTTTGCTAATACAATAGCATTGGCTTCTGGGTGGCATGCAATGCGTGATGCAGATCTTGAAAAAAAACCTGGTACTTTGACACCTGCACATCATTAAAGGCTGCAGTCGGCGGTTCGAATTCCCACAATGGGGTGAGCTCCCATTGCTCGGTCCCAGCTCCTGCCCACCTAGCAGTTTGATAGCATGTCAAAGTGCAAGTAGATAAATAGGTACCGCTCCAGCGGGAAGGTAAACGGCATTTCCGTTCGCTGCTCTGGTTCGCCAGAAGTGGCTTAGTCATGCTGGCCACATGACCCGGAAGCTGTACGCCGGCTCCCTCGGCCAGTAACGTGAGATGAGCGCCGCAACCCCAGAGTCGGACATGACTGGACCTAATGGTCAGGGGTCCCTTTACCTTTACCTTTACGCTGCAAAGGGACTTACTTCTGAGTAAATGTGCATGGGATCAGAAATTACCTAAGTCTTTCTATACTGTACACAGTGCTACAACTGGGAAATGAATAGGTAATCGGGCTATGAAGTTTATATTTTTTAATGTAGATGTACGTGATTGTAAGCCACCCTTGGTGTACAATTCATTTAATAAACAGCTTTTCAACTCTATGTAGATATTGTTTAGGGAAAACAGATAGGTCATTTATACCACAAGATATTTCTTACTCTGATACCTGAGCACTGTATCAATTGCGAAGGATGGCCATGTTTCCAGGACACCTTTTCCATTTATAATACACAGCATTCGGGTCCAGTCCTTCCCTTCTCAAATCTTCCATGTATTTTAATGGGAATGCTGCATATGAAACATACAGATGTGCCCTTCCGAGCTGACCTAGCTATGCAAGTATTTTGTTCATGGATGTCCACTTGCCGGGGTGGCTCACATACTGCTTGCTGTTGCAAACCTGATTCTTTTTCACTGTGACCCCATCTCCTGCCTTGTTGTACTACTCGCTTGTGACATGGTTAGGGAACCTCTGGCCTGGGCAAATTGGGCCAGTCAGGGTTCTTAATTTGACTTTTGAGGACACTTCTCCTCATCCACACATGTCCCTCTTTTGAGGTCATATGGTGCCCAGTGTATGGGCATGTAAAGCTGTCACTGCAAAGAAACAATCTGGAGCCTAAATGTGTGCTCCTGTTTGCACTTTTGCAAGCGTGGCTTGTGTGTGTTTGGTTAAATTTGGTGATGAATGCCAGCCACGCTGCTGAGATCAGAGCAGTTCGGGAAGTCTTGATCAGAGCTCTTGAGTGGATCTGGTGTCTGCTGAGAGCACCACAGCATCCAACCCTGATTATTCCTGTGAAGTGTGACCAGGGCCATCTTAACCATTGAGCCTACTGGCGCAAGGCGCCAGGGCGCAATGGCCTGGAGGGCACCTCCGCCCTCCAACCCCACCGGCAGCGCCCGCTGGCAGCACCCTCCGGCTGCCCGGCGGAGCGCGGGAGCACGAGTTGGCTGGCTGCGCCACGCTCTCCGGCTGCCCGGTGGAGCATGGGAGCGCAAGTTCGCCGGCCGCACCAGGGCGCCTCATATACCAGTACTTAAGACGGCTCTGAGTGTGATTTGTCTTCTTTGTTGATTAAACCTGGCACCCAATAAAAGCAGTGCCACTTTCAACTCAGGAGTTCCCAAGTGCCGCTGAGATCCACTCAGGAGTTCCCAAGTGCCGCTGACTTGCATTCCACTAATCACTGTACTGGCTTTGCTGATAAAGGATATATAAAGTAGGGTTGGGGGATAATATCAATATATTGCCCAAAACCAGACTGAAGTCCATATCGTGTTATCAGTTTCATAATTTTTGACCCGGCAAAATATCGTGAGTCTTGATGTGTGTGTGCTATGTAAAAAGAATGAAGCTGGAAAAACCATGAAGCCAGCCAATGCCTCTACATAGCTCCACCCTTATTTCAGACATCGTGATATATTGGTATATTGCGACGTTTAGCTGGTGATATAGCGCAATGTTGAAAACGAGCGATCACCCAGTCCTAATATAAAGTGGGTGGGGTGGGGACATATGCACCAGGCACATGCCCTTCTTCTGAGCTGATAAATATGAATATGGTGTGGAGGGGTTATTGCCTCCTACCTACTTATCAAATATCTGGTGATATTGCATCCCCATCAGGTTGTTCGGCTGGGCAAAGAGGTTTAAATCTCTTTGCCCAAGCCCTTTTGCCTCTGCACCCAAAGCTGGAGAACTAGCAACGTTTGCTTGTGTGTTTGCGCTGCGGTAAGCTACCTCTGCTTACAGACACTCAAATCCAAAATGCTTATATGGTTTTCAAAACTACTACACTTAACCCACTACAAACAGACACGAATACTGAGCTGTAGCCAGTGTTAGTCGTACTCAAGGCAGACCTATTGAAATTACCGGTAATGTAAGTGATTAACTTAGAAAGGTAAAGGATCCCTGACAGTTAAGTTAAGTCTAGTCGCGGACGACTCTGGGGTTGTGGCGCTCATCTCACTTTACTGGCCGAGGGAGCCGATGTTTGTCCCCAGGGAGTTTTTCCGTGTCATGTGGCCAGCATGACTAAGCCGCTTCAGGCAAAACTAGAGCAGTGCACGGAAACACCGTTTACCGTCCCGCCGGAACGATACCTATTTATCTACTTGTACTTTGACATGCTTTCAAACTGCTAGGTTGGCAGGAGCTGGGACCGAGCAACAGGAGCTCACCCTGTCGCGGGGATTTGAACCGCTGACCTTCCGATCGGCAAGCCCTAGGCTCAGTGGTTTAGACCACAGCACCACCCGCGTCCCAAGTGATTAACTTAGGCCCATTTATTTCAGTGAGTTTACTTTGAGCCAAATTCGGTTGGATACAACCCAGTCTCTGTATGGCAGATGGCCCATGTGTGCCCTCCAGATGTTATATGGATTATGACTCCCAGCATCTCTGACCATTGACCATGCTGACTGAAGTGGGTGGGAGAGGTAATCCAAAACATCTGGAGGGCACCACATTCACGACTTCTGCAAATATCCCCAGAGTAGATTCTAAAACTCAGGGCCATGGGTTCCAGCCCCACGCTGGGCAAAAAAGATCCCTGCATTGCAGGGCTTGCCCCACATGCCCTTCAAGGCCCCTTCCAACTCTACGAGAGTATTATTTTGTGATACTTTTCCCCCCTGTGAGAACCTCAATGCCTATTTCATTTCTGCAGCACCTCCATCCACAATTCTCCCGAGCGTCAGCAGCTCTCCATTTTCTCATTGTTTGCTCCTAATGACTATGGTGCTGAGCGTGGGAGGGGATCCTACACGATAGATTGATGGATACAAATGTGCAGGGCAGAGCCTTTGAAAAGGACACTGTGGATAATTGCTTGTGTGCATGAAGACAGAAGTTGCTGCTCTGAATCCCAGAATCACACAACACCTTCGATGCCTCCGGGGTTGTAGGAACTACCACTGAAAGGCTCCGCCACTGATAATTAAAATCTGATTTCATTCATGCCAAACCCACACTGGGCAGGAGAGGAGGTGTGTGTGTGCTGGGGGGGGGGCGCTCCTGCAGAAGCAGCGCCGGTAGCAAAGCTTTTGGGTGGACACAGAAATCTGTTTTCACAGATTTAAATGCATTGTTGTTCATATAGCAAGACAGGTAAGAACATAAGAAGAGCCTGCTGGATCAGGCCAATGGGTCATCTGGTCCAGCATCCTGTTCTCACAGTGGCCAACCAGATGTCTATGGGAAGCCGACAACAAGACCTGAATGCCACACCACTCTTTCCTCTTGAGGTTTCCAGCAACTGGCAAGCATTCAACAGTGGATGTGTAATATAGCCATCATAGCTAGTAGCCATTGATGTCCTTCTCCTCCATGAACATGTATAATCTGTGCTTGTTTGTTTGTCTTTTTTTTTTGTCTAATCTGCTTTTGAAGCCATTCAAGTTGGTGGCCATCACTGTCCCTTGTGGGAGTGGATTCCATAGTTTAACTATACTTAAAGTTCCTTAGTGGGCAGTAGCACAGAGGGTGCCAGGAACAGTTTTTCTTTGGGAAATTATGGGTAAACGGCCCAGAATGACTGGCAGCTGGGTTTTTCTAGTGTTCTTCATGAGGTAAGAAGACAGATTAGGCCTAGGAAGTAGGTAACAGGGGCGCCATTAATTTTATTTAATTTGTTTCACTTGTCTCTGACCTTTCTTCCAGTGAGCTCAGGGCAATGAGCAAGGGCCTTCTCCACCCACTGTGGTCTTCCAGATGTTGATGGGCTACAGATGGCCATACTGGAGCCCAATAACATCTGGAGAGTTACAGGGTGTCAAGCAAGCCACTTCCTCAGAGCAACGGTCCCCAGAGTTCCCTGGGAAGAAGAAAAACCTCTCTGAGAACAGTAGGCCCGTGAAGGGAATAGGGGGTCTCCCATACCCTCCAACATTTCTCCGATGAAAATAGGGGCGTCCCACTCTATAATGATAATTTTTACTATTTATACCCCACACATCTTACTGGGTTGCGCCAGCCACTCTGAGCAGCTTCCAACATATATATATAAAACATAATAAAGCATTGTAAACATTTAAAAAAACACTTCTCTGTACATGATTGCCTTCAGACAGATCTGGGGTTGGATAACTCCATACCCTCCAACATTTCTCCGATGAAAATAGGGACATCTAAAGGAAAGCGGGACATTCTGGGATCAAATCAGAAACCGGGGCGGTTTCTCTAAACCAAGGATGGGAAATAGGGACACTTGGAGCGTCTGGTGTCCTAACAACTCTCAGCACCTTTAACAAACCTCAGGTCCCACAATTCTTTAGGGGAAGTCATGTCCTGTCTGCTACTGCTTTAAATGTATAATGCAGATGGAGGAGAGGTTCCTCTATGGCTATTCACCTTGATGGCTATACAGAACCTCTGAGTACCATGTTTCTGTGCCACTGAATATTGGAAGGCCACTGCCTTCATGCTTTGCTTGTGCGCTTCCCAGAGACATTTAGGCACTGACAACTGTGGGAAGGAGAATGCTGGACTACATGGAGCACTGATCTGATCCAAAAGCGCTATTCTTTCAGCACAATGTTCTCTCAGCTACAGCAATGTGGGCATAGCAACACTCACTGCTCAAAAGGACTGAATCCATGCATAAGGAGCACTTGGAGTGCTCAAAGGGTGCGGCAGACATGCCGAGTATTATTATTATTAGATTTATAAACCAATCAAATCCTGAGGGCTTGAGAAAGATAAAGATCAAGAGCTGAATCTCTAGCAAAGCAGTGCTGGGGCTCCCGCCTGGCTGGAATCAAAAACCTTCTTTTCCCTAATCAAACATGACATTGTGCTGACTATGGGCAGGAGAGAGCCCTCTGCATATGCCCAGAGGCACTTTGGACTTTGCTCCACAGATTTGCAGGGGGAAACCTTTTGTTCAAAACTGGTTTCGGCACTGAGCTGAAGTCAGCCCTGCCACCAGCAGAAACCCTGGCAACGACCCCAAGGTAACAGCCAAATAAAATCAACGCGTTACGTAAAGTGTCGATTAAAATAAAAAATATTCCACCCCGTGATACACGAGGTTGTCATTACTGCAGAAGAAGCATTGTCTTTAAAAATGGGAAGCTACTGTCATGCTAATGCCCCTGCTTCTTCTGCTGATAATAATGATAATAATTGCTAATGCAAATCTAACCTAACACAATCAAAGGATTAATTGAATAAGTTTCATAAAGAGTCATAATGTCGAGGAAATAATGTACTGTGGTAATGTGCTGTGGTTCTCATCCCACCCTATTCTAAATGGAGCAAGCTGTTCTGTGTTGTTGTTGTTGTGTTGTGTTGTGTTGTGTTGTGTTGTGTTGTGTTGTGTTCCTCCCGGGAAATTGCTGTTAAGTATGAAGCCAAGGGGCCAAAGCGCACTTAAAATTAGACATGTGATCATGTGTGACGTGTGTCACTAGGTCAGTCACTCAGCTGGCCTGCTGAGTCAGGGCATTCCTTAATCCTCCCTCAAATAAGCGCTTGCCACCACCTACTGATTTGCGGAGGGAAGCAGGACTATTTATTTTCTTCGCTGTGTAGTTCAGAGTCAGCGTGTGGGAGGAGATCTCCTAACCTACAATCCCCCAGAGCACAACACATGCGTGCCTTTGAAAATCGGTACAGTGGTACCTCGGGTTAAGAACTTAATTCATTCTGGAGGTCCGTTCTTAACCTGAAACTATTCTTAACCTGAAGCACCACTTTAGCTAATGGGACCTGTCACTGTCGCCGCGCCGCCAGAGCACGATTTCTGTTCTTATCCTGAAGCAAAGTTCTTAACCTGAGGTACTATTTCTGGGTTAGCAGAGTCTGTAGCCTGAAGCGTCTGTAACCTGAGGTACCACTGTACATGCATTTATCTTATGGGAAACAACCATCAGTGCAAGTTATCATTTAATACAGAATAGCAAAATACTTCTACTATCCTGATGTAGCATACCTGGTGCTCCTCTTTAACCCTCACTTTCCCTTTTCCTCCTCCTCCTCCTCCTTCCTCTCTGCCTCCCTCCCTCCTTCCTTCTCTCTCCTGCCTCTGTCTCAATTCCCACTCTTCCCCTGACTTTCTCAAGCGACTTTCTCCACCTGTCGCCAAGCATTTTGCCACCTGCGGCAAAGGACAAGATGGTTGCCACCCCCTCCCTCCAATGCCATGCTGGACTGGCAGCTGAATCTTAACTTTAACACTGGTGGTGGAATAGCATCCTCCACTGCACCTGTGAAGATAGCCAGCTAGTATACTGGTGCTAAGACAGGCCACATGGCAGATACAGCTCTGTATCCCAAAAAGAGGAGAACAGGCAGGGGACTCTGGAGAAATGACTGAGGGTGGAGGCTGCCACTGCCTCTCCACAACATCTGCCACCTGAGGCAACTGCTCACTCTGCTTAATGGTAGGGCCAGTCCTCCTTGGAGAAGGAAAGATTAAGGCTGTGGGGAGGAGAGACATTATAGTGTTCTTAAAATATATGAAGAGCTGTCACACGGAGGATAGAGCAGACTTGTTCTCTGTTGCTAGTGACAGGCCACTCATTCTGACTCCACCCACCATTCCATCATGCTCTGCTGTCACCCATTCTTCTGTTTCAATATGTCTGGCTGTGTTTTTCATTACATACAGAGCCAGTGTGGTGTAGTGGTTAAGAGCGGTATACTCGTAATCTGGGGAACCGGGTTTGCATCTCCGCTCCTCCTCATACAGCTGCTGGGTGACCTTGGGCTAGTCACACTTCTTTGAAGTCTCTCAGCCCCACTCACCTCACAGAGGGTTTGTTGTGGGGGAGGGAGGGAACAGAGAATGTTAGCCGCTTTGAGTTCCTTTGGGTAGTGATAAAGCGGGATATCAAATCCAAACTCCTCCTCCTCTTCCTCCTCCTCCTCCTCTTCTTCTTCATAGCAGCTACAATGAGTGTGATTAGGACTGAGGCTACAGCAGGGAGCAAGGAAGGAAGGTTTACCCTTTCCCCCATACTGAGCTTCTGCAGTTGAGAATTTTACATAAGGTGGTGGTTCATAAACACTAAGTAAATAAATAAATACTGATTAAGTCGCTATTTGGCATTGGAGTGAAGCCACTATTGAAGGAGCAGAGGAGGGAGGGTGATTTTCATTGGGATCTTGGCAAGGGGTAAAGAAAAAAAAAACCATTCTGCACACCAAAGTTCCCTGATCCTGATCTCCCCTGGCTTAAATTTAACCAACAACATCCAGGCATGCTGGGTGCAATTGTGCATTTAACATAATGTGTAGTTTGGCCTTGAGAGCAAATGCTGTTGGAACCCGCGAGACTTGCATCTGAGTAAATATGATTACAAGCGAGCTGTACTAGTGGCAATGTCACACTCGTGCTGTACGTCCTCCAAACATCTTTCCTGCTCAAGTTCTTTGGGAGCTCCCTGTGCAGACTGATATGAAGGCTTGTGTCAATCAACTTGGCATCATTTAAACAAATTGTCTCTTTCCAACAGGAGTCCTTAAACATAAGTCTTGATTCCATCGAATTGCAATATTACTTCAAGAGAACTATATTAAATTACAGCTTTACTGTCAGCTATGGAATTGGAATGAGATTCCTGCAAAACAGGCTCATAAGTCATTCCGCACAGTCTACCCTGCCACGGAGTTATTACTAAGTCTATGAAAAGATGTGTCCCCTGGTATTCACATGTCTGTTCTCCAGAAGGAAGTTGCAACATATACAATATACAACTATACTACCATTGGTAGTATTCTGGACAGGAAAGAACTAAATGTTTATCATATTTGTAGCCTGCCTCAGGTCAGCGAGTATGGGGTTATCCAACTTTATGCCCACATGAAACCTATAAGGTAGGATACTGTGAGTTATAGTGAACCAGTCAACAAAAACATCACTTTTATAAAGCTTTGACCTTATTGGCTCCTCCCTGTTCCCAAGGAATTCTGGGAACTGTATTTTGTTGACTGTGTGTTGGCAATCCTTTGTTAGAGATTGTTGTTGCGGATTTGGTTCAGCATAAGGAATGGGTAAGAGGGCAAATCCTTATCCTACCTCTTCAATTACATATGAGAGCCAGTGTGGTGTAATGGTTAGAGTGTTGGACTATGACCTTGGAGACCAGGGTTCAAATCCCAATCAGCCATGAGGTTCATTGAATGACCTTGGGCCAGTCACCATCTCTTAACCTAACCTACCTCACAGGAAGAAATGGGGAGGAGGAGAACCATGTGCCCCACTTTGAGCTCCTTGGAAGATAAATGTGATATATAAATGTAATAAATAAATACATTAAATATATATAAATATATCTCCCATGCAGTTCTTGTGCAGCTATTCCTGACAAATATATTTCTGAAGCCACCCTGAAGTTGATCCACCTTTCCAAAATGTATTTGGGAAATGTCTACCTATGAGCCAGGGGGTGATGAAAGGGCTTATAGTATGCAGTGGAGGGCACAGAAGATATGTAATGTCTGAATTAAATCTCAGTTTGTCTGCCCACATCAGTCCATTGCCAAATACAAACACTGGTTGAGGATCTCAGCCTCTCCGAGATATGTTGGAAATAGAGACGTAGTTGGTCTTATCAATGCACTGATGGACAATGTGCCCCAAATGGTAGCAGAGGAAGAATGTGGCTGTGGAGAATCCTGATGCTCTACAGCCAGCCTGAATAGGTGGTGTGCTAGTCTAAGCTATATAAATAAGTGTGTTGTCTCATTTGGATTGAAGCATTAAGGATACTGACCATTCCTGTTGCAAGCAGTAACCTGACATCTCCAGCCAAGCCACTCTCTAGCCTGGCGGATGATCGAAGCCAAGAAGTTGACAGGGAAGCTGGTTCTGCTAGATGCCTTGGGTGTCATAATCAGGGGCATCCTGCTGGACTGCTGGGCCAGGATGGAACCTGGGTTCACTGTATTCTTCTGGTTGTGGTCCTTTAAAGAGGGCAGGTTTCAGAAAGGAGCACCAGGGGACTGCTGACTGGCACCCTGTAAATTTCCACTTTGTCCCCATGCTGTTTAATATCTACATGAAACAACTGGGAGATTTGGGGTGTACATGGTTGACACCAATCTATTTTCCACATATCGCAGGGAGGCTGTTGAGTTCCTGAACCGGTACTTGGATTTGGTAACAGACCAGACATGGGCTAACTAACTGAGATTTAATCCAGACATGACAGCAGAGCTGTCAGTCCCAGTAATGTGAGCTGCTGAAGAGCAACAGCAGAAGAGGGTGATTGTCTCCATTCCCTGTTTATAAGCTTCTTTGGGGTCTTTTTGGTTGGAAAATAGGATGCTGAACTCGATGGGAATTTGGTATGATCCAGGGCTTTTTAAATGTCCTTCTAGAGAGACACAGAGTTGAATTCATAGGCAGTCAATTAAAAATATGCTCAACATCAGGAATTGCTTAGGCAAATGCCATTCTTCACTTTTGGGCTGGGGTGTTAATCCCAAGTCAATTCAAGACTTGTGTTATGTTGTCTGAACTTCAAAACCCAGCATGGCTACCTTTGTTTTATGCACTGTCCGAGAGTGCTTCATTTCAATCCCACTATTTAGATCCTTTACACCAGCATAGGCTCTGGAGCAGCCCCAGCCAGTCTTTGTCTCTCTCAAACATAGATGCTGAGACAGAGTTCATCTTTTTAAGATTGCCAGCTCCTCCCTGGATAATGATCATATTTCCACACCTATAGACCCCTGGGTCAATTAAACATGAATGACAACTTGCTCCTGGAGCTGAGTAAACAAATTCCTGCTTGCTAACTAACTTATTAGCATTTAAATCAGGAATTCCAGAAAGAATACAATTTCTGACAACTCTCTAGGGAAGGTTGACCAGTGCCTTCTTTTTGTTGCCTAGGTGACAGACACAGCAACACACATACCAAGTAAGAGAAAGTAGCAGTGCCAACTCCCCAAATGGAGTTGGGTGCTTTTTAGCTGGAAGCCTAGAGGGCCAAGCAAGTGCAGGATCCTCGTGTTAAACTCCAGATAATCACAGTCCCAGTTTGTTGTACAAAGGGAAAGCTGAGGTGCAATAAGGCCTGGATAAAGACCTGACCATAATTCAGCAGCTCCCCAGCCATCTGCTTACAACGCTAATCAAGTAGAATTCAAGCCTACTGCTCAGGAAATAAAATAGAAAATTCTTTCCAGTAGCACCTTAGAGACCAACTGAGTTTGTTCCTGGTATGAGCTTTCGTGTGCATGCACACTTCTTCAGATACACTGAAACAGAAGTCACCAGATCCTTAAATATAGTGAGGGAGTGGGGAGGAGTATTACTCAGAAGGGTGGTGGGAATGGGTGATCAGCTGATAGGTGTGGAAAACCTGTTGACTACTCTTAACGGCTGCTCAGGAAATGTTCACTCACACACACCATAACTGTTCCTTGGGTTGTGATAATTTTTTATTTGGGGGCATCTTTGATGATAATATATATATATATATATATATATATATATATATATATATATATATATATATATATATATATATATATATGGTATGTGTTTGTATAATTTGTAGCCATTTACAAATCTGCCATTTTATAAGTCCAGTTTAATGTTGTGATTTTCAGACCTCAGCCTTGGCCATTGTTTCTCCCTGATCATCACTTGCATGTGATTGGGGGGGGGGGGGAGGAAGTGGCTGACGCAGGGGATGTTACAGGAGGGCAATGAGTTAAGCCCCCCCCCCCATCCTCACCGGTTCTCTGCTTCACGTTGGCCTCTCCCAAAGCTGCTTTTCCTTAGATTAAGTGTCTGCGTTGGTTCTGTTACACTAAGGCTACCAGATTTTTTTCAATGTATCCAGGGACACTTTTCAACTTCAATTGATTTTGTGTAGGGACTGATTTGTAAATCCGGTGACCGTCCCTGGGAAATGGGGACGTCTGGTAACCTTATGTTACACGTTTTTGAAAGATCAGTGCTCATATGCACACTTTTGCCTCTGATAAATGGGGCTGGCATATTTTTGTTTGTTTGCTTTCTTGTTTATTTTGCTAGATTTTGTATTGTTTCGAAGATAAAAGAAATATGCATATAACCCAGGGCCAGCCAATATGGTGCCCTCCAGAAGTTGTTGGACTCCAACTCCCATCAGCCTCAGTTCACATGGCCAGTGGTCAGGGGTGATGGGAGTTGGAGTCACATTATCTGGAGAGCATCATGTGATCTACCCCTGGCAGGAGCGGCCAGCAGCATGGAATGCTGCCATGAAGCTACTGTATCTTCAATTTTGATTAAAATTGCTGTATTGGATTATCTCACATGTCAAAGTGTGAATAGAAAAAAATCCTATGCCTTATAGTTTTTGAGTGACAGGTCAGTCGGTAGACCATGAGACTCTTGGATCTGTTAGGGTCATGAGTTCAAGCCCCACATGGGGTGAAATATTCCTGCATTGCAGAAGGTTGGACTAGATGACCCTTGTAGTCCCTTCCAACTATTCCCCGATGTGGGGATGAAAATTAGGGGAAATTAGGGAAATATTATATACATGCATAGTGCACTTTTTAAAGCATACTTTTTAAGCAACGTAGACTAATGTCACTTCTGGGGCCCTTCCAGGATTTGGGGCCCTTGAAGCTTAAGCTTCATTACATATGCTCCAACATTTCTCTGATGCAAAGAGGGATGTCCTATTCAATAATGATGATGATGATGATGATGATAATAATAATAATAATAATAATAATAATAGTGTTTGTTTGTTTGTTTGTTTGTTTGTTTGTTTGTTTGTCTATACATAACACATCCCTCTGACTGGGTTGCCCCAGCCACTCTGGGTGGCTTCCAACGTATATAATAACATAATAAAACATTAAATATTATTTTTAAAAACTTCCCTATACAGGGCTGCCTTCAGGTGTTTCCTAGAGGTTGCATAGTTACTTACCTTCTTGGCTCATGGGGCTGCATAACTCCATAACCCTCCAGCATTTCTCCAATGGAAATAGGGACGTCCTAAGGAAAAGTAGGACATTCCGGGATCAAATCAGAAACCAGGATGGCTTCTGTAAATCCGGGACTGTTCCTGGAAAATAGGGACACTTGGAACGTCTGTCATTAGCTTCATAGTAGATCCATCCCTGTCTCTGAGCAGCACTGAGCTGCTTCTCTATCCCAACACATTTCTAAGGTGCCTAGGAGGTACTTACTGGCATGCACAAGAGCGCTCTGTTCACACGCTTGAAGGGGTGTACATCTGTCAGCTAGAACAATCGCTTGCTAAATGTAAACCGGGTGTCGTGACTCAGTAACTAATTAACGACTATTAGATAAAGCTATTATCACCGAAAACCATCCCTGACTGCATAGCCTCTCTCTCTCTGCAAGGCACATGCTTCATAAGCATAAATATCTGTTTATCATTCCGGCCTCCTCCCCCTCACTCTTCATCCTGCCATCGCTCCATCCTCCTGCTTCCTCTCTCTCTCTCTCTCCCACCTTCCCTCCCTTCCATTTCTGGCTCCGTCCTCAGGGGTTTAGTTCTAGATGCTGAAACCTGCATTACAGCCAGCAGTTTAACATGACAGATCTAATCCCTTTAGATCTTTACCCTTTTAGTGCTTTTTGGCAAGCAGAGATAAGCAGTGTGGGTCTGGCAACTGGGTTGGAATGATTCTCACTCAGACCATCTCTGGGTTTTGGGCAAATTTTCTCACTGGCTCCAGGAACCTGACTTCTCATGGCCTCTTGGCATCCCTTGACCTTGTCCTTTAGTGACAATTCAAAGCAGTGATCTTTGCTCCGGGTTCAGCTTGGTCAAGGCTCACTAGAGCTTAGCTCCAGATCTGACTTCCCATAACCTGCCTCAGCACTCAGTTATGGACTAAGTGAAACATTGGCTTTAAAAGAGTGCCTCTGATCATGTACAGAGTGTATCCCCCTCACCAATGAATAATGTCACTCCTCCTACACACGTGGGATTTGGGTTGGGGTCCTCCCCCCCAGTATTAGGTGATCCATTGCCCTGATCCAGTGGAGCTCTTATGTTCTTGATGATGGGAACATTGCCCTTCAGGTGTTGCATAAAGAAAGAGCCAGGGCATATCCACACTTACCTTAAAAATATTTTCCCTTTTCTTACAAATCAAAAACTTTTTTTTTTCCAAATTAATGTTACACAGATTAGTACACTCTCTGCATTGATACATGTAGAGACTAAAGTGTTGATATTTTCTTTTTATATACGGTTGCTCTTTCCACGCACAGGTACAGCTTAAAAGTTCCATGTCCAAGCGTGGGTCTCTCCACCCCTGAATTTTCCCTATGAAAACCTACTCTTTAAAGCTCAATCGGAACAAATGACAATTTGGGTTTTCTGTGGATTTCCGTTTGCTCCGATGGAGCTTTAAAGAGTGGGTTTTCATGGGGAAAGCGCCAAGGGGTCGGGGAGGATGCTCGGACACAGAGCCTTAATGTGCAGACCATGCCTGGAAAGAGTGGAGGAAAAGTAAGTGTGGATAAGCCCCCTTAGGCACTATGGAGGAGGGCTATGCTGATTGTGGGAAGCGGAAACATGTGCTGGAGAGCAAGTCTCCTGCTAAACTGCCTTCAGCGCTCTCGCTTTCTCTCCCTCCATGTCCCAGGGGCAAACAAGAGACATTGCACAGTTGAATAGGTTAATTCATTTAAATGTATGCAAATTTCAAATTGCTCATTGCTTAGCATCGAGGCAGAGCTAAAGAGGAATGGCTGAGTGCCAAAAAAGCACCCAGTCAAGCTGCATTAAAACTAAGTGGCAACTCGGCGCCCCATCTCGAGTCTCCAGGTGATGCTCCTAGCTCTCCATGATTGCCGCCTCTGCCCAATCACGACGAGGCGGAGCTCACAATCATGGTAATTGCATGGTGGAGCAACATGCTTTGTGTGAGCAGATCTGCAGCATCTCAGGTGCCAAGCGAGGGCTCATCTGCATGATGGGATAAATTGATACAGGGCAATGTAGGGTAATGTAGGGTAATCTATGTCACTCTTACCTAGGCATTACAAAAATTAAAGTAGACAGCTCTTGCTGGGGGAAGAATGGTGTGGTGGCACCTGAAAGGCTCACCAATGTGTTGTGGTATATGCTTTTGCAGGTGGAGTCGACATTCCCAGCATGTTCAGTGACGTCTGCGCTGGCTTTGTCATGTCCACAGAATGGAAGATAGGAGGATCCCCAGGGATGTACCCTATGAGGAGCTGACTTCAGGCACCAGGCCTGTTGGCAGACCAAGGGTGGATATTACTGCAAAGTGAGGCCAGACACTGGGGGTTGTGGAACCTACCAGTATAAATGAGTCATAAATTAAATTGTTATAACAAAAGGGGGGGAATGCTATGTAAAATCACATAGAAATGTTTTGTGCTCTACATACAGCACATCTGGTGTTGCATGTTTATAACGCATTCAAAATGCTGTTTTTTTTTTTTGTCTAATATAGCTGAGTCCCAACTCTGCACTACAAAGATGCTTGCAAACGTGGCATGAGGGCTGGCAACTTCAACTCCGCCATGTGCGAAACTAGGCTTTATCTCACTTGGGTCAAAGACTCAGTTTGGCAAAAAAAAAACCAACAACAACAACCATGTGCATTTGTGCACATACAGGCTGGGAGCCTCAATGGTGCCCCTCTGGAGGCTTCAACTGGGCCCAAAAACCTGCCCCACCCCTGTAGCTACAGCTCTGCATGTAGGAATCCCTTGAAAACATCGCAGCTCAGCTCCTGGTGATAGACAGGTCTTGCATCCACAGCACTGACCAGAGAGAAGAAATGCCATGTTGTACTTGGAGCAGCAAAACCAGATGCCTTCATCAGCCATAGCTGCAGCAAAACATGTCTCTCCTGTATCGGTCTCTACAGTCACAGCAGGTGCTGCAACCTTTCGGGAGTTTGACTTCACCCCTAAGGGTGCATTCCTTCATTATCTCCCAAGACAGACAAATGCCAACAATTTCAGGAGTGGGGAGCTGGTGGTGTTCCAAATTTTGCTGGATTGCAATCTTGACCAGTGGAATGCTGGCTGGGACTGATAGGAGATGGGGTCCGATAACATCTGAAGGACCACAGGGTTTCTCCCACTTCCATCTATCTCACTCGTTCGTGAAGAGCATCTTTAATGGGCACATACATAAGGCACAGAAAAGGAGAGGAGGGTTTTACTACAAAGTGAGGCCAGAAGACCCAGGAATGGTAAAGGGAGGTGCGCTCCACTATTATGCAGAGTCAAATCCTATCAAGGTCCAGTGAAAAAGGGGAGGGGAGGGTGACTCACTACCAGCTGCTAGTGAACAGGCAGAGAATAGTGTACAGATCTGGCAAAAAATAGACTGGAACGCTCTTCAGTCCCAGCCAGCATAGGATCACTTCTTGTAGTAAGCTAGCCACTCCCAAGTCCTACTATGGACACTTTACCTGGAGGTAACCCCAGGGAACACTGTCTTTCTTCTAAGTAAAACATGCATAACTTTATACTATAAGGGCTTATCCACTTTCCTGCTTGTCGCACTGTTTTCCCTCGGAGAAGATCACTCTTTGCCGTTTGTTCTGATTTAGAGCTAAAGAGCAGGTTTTCCTTGGGAAAGGTGTGTGGCAAAGGGGAAATGGGTTCAGCCTCTGCTTTCTAGGCACAGGACAAGCAGAAGTGTGGACAAGCTCTTAGCCTCTATTCAGCCCTTGTCTGATCATGTCAAATCTGCCTTTGAATTTCTCTTCTGTGGCTTTGCACCAGAGTCTCTTTGTTTGATACAGTATTTGTTTTTAATGCATCTATGTATTTATTTTGTATGGCTACTTTCAAGTTTTGTCCGGAATGCTCTCCCTATGGTTGTCTGAGTTGTTACCATTTGTCATGCCTGATTTGTGCTCATTTATTCTCATGCCGACAACACATTTGGCCAATGTAAATGGCAGAAGGCCATGGCTGGCACATGATGGCATATATATCATGTTAGCTGCGTTTTCCCAGAGAATGAAGAGACACAATAAAGTTGAGTTTATTATCTCATAATGAACACTGTATTGGTTCATATGTAGAAGCGTCTCCTCTGAGCTATTAATGATGTTTGCATCGATTAATAATGTTCTCTCTCCAGGCTGTGCATTACGGCTGGTACAAAACATCGCTTTCCTACAGAGCAATTTGAAGGTCTTAGTGCTATTCAGCTCAGATCTTGCAACACTTGTAGTTATAGAAGAAGAAGAGTTACCCACCCAGAGCTGCCAGCGCTATTGCTGAACTATTTGTATTCAGGCACATCCTTGTGTGTGTTTGTGCCAACCTTGGCCACCTGACAGCTAAGATTGCTGAGAAGTCAGGTCACTTATGTGGACAGGTGTTATCCCCCCCCAATGCAGATGTGCATGGTAATTTTTTTAATGAGCTAAACCATTCTGTATATTTAAAACCAGTTTCATAACTGTGCACCTCAGTTGAGGTTTGGGGGAGGAACAATTTTTTATCTCATTATCGGTGATGTCACAGGCACTGACAAGTAGGTGCTTATTGTACTTCCAAAATAAATCATTGTATTTGGGGTTTTTTATTTATTTTAGCAGATAGCCTTCACTTACTACAAACCCCTAAATACATTTTGCCAACGACTGACATTCAGTAGCAATAATTGAATTGTGAATCATACACAGTACTAGGAGTACAAGTCGCCTTCTACATCTTTGAAACACACAACATTTGCCCTTCTTCTGACAAAGAGTTCTTTGCAGCTCAAAAGTTGGATGCTCCTGACTCAACAAAAGTCAGTAAATATATTATTTTGCATCAGGTGTTTTAAATGGCAATGTGGTCCATCTTTCTCTTGTGTTTTATGGTGGAAGCTACTTTGAGGTTGGAGATCAGCTGCAGGCAGAAACATAAAAAGAGCATGGTTAAAAACCCAGCATTTCACCCAGGCCTAGTGTTCTATATTGGAAGATCCTCATCTACAAGGTTGAAAGGGCTAGAATTAAGTCTGTATTGACAAAAAGCTCATAATCCAATATCTGCTTTAGTTTACTGGCCACAATATTTGGCAAGGGGACATGATGGAATACTGACATAGGATACTCCTAGTGATCAGACCCTGCTGAGGAAAAGCAGCCGCTCACATTGCTTCAGCCAAATGAGACTACCAGCAGGGCTTCTCCATCATGACAGCAACACAGATCCTGGGTTGCAGCCCCTCTGAGTCAGGCCCTGCTTTTCTGTAGGTTAATTTGCCCTGCGAATGAAGATGCCACCAAACCCAAACTGGATGCATCCTTTCATTAGCTGTGCATGAATTTTGTGTTGGAGTGATTGAATGTGACTGCAAAGCACATCAGCACTGTTAGAAAGCAGCCAGGCCCTCAAGCTAAACTATAATGAGAGCCTTAGGAAGGTTGGGGGGGGGGGAATACATAGAGTACTCTGTCTATCCACCACAGCAGTCTCAACCTTCCCATAGTATGCACTCCACAGACAAGCATATTTATCTATATCTCCTCTCTTTCTGGAGGGGAAATTGTCACTGTGCTTTCAGCCATTCAGTTATAATTTTGCTGTTGTTTTGCCTATTCCCACAGTCACTTGCTATTGGTGTTGTTTGGTTAGCCTTCTTGCCTGCTGATTTTTAGATTTACTTTCAGGTCCAAATTGTTTTCATTTGTGAATTATTTCGGTTTGCTTTGGTTGCAATGGGAGAGGGAAAGCATTGGACAAAGTACCGTATTTTTCGCTCCATAAGACACACTTTTTTCCTCCTAAAAAGTAAGGGGAAATATCTGTGCGTCTTATGGAGCGAATGGTGGTCCCTGGAGCTGAATTGCCCAGGGGCCAAAAGAGGATCATGCTTTTTATTTTACAAAGAGAAAAGGGGGTGTTGAAAGGACCCCGCTCAGCAAAAGATCGGGAGAGAGATGAGAGTCCCGGCTCCCTTTCAGCCCCGCCCTCCATTGTTGAATGTGCTGCAGGGGGAGGTTGTTTGTTTCCCCAGCAACATGTGACTGGCTGATTAGATTATCTGTCTGGAAACTGTAGAAAAGGCTCCCTTTCCTTTAGAAGCTGCAGAAATGTGAGTTGAACCCCATAAAAACGGGGCTTTTCCTCTTTGCTTTTCCCCCTTTGCAAAAGGAGCTTTGCTTTTCCCCCTTTGCCAAAAAAGCTGCAAAACTTTTAGCTGATCCTCAAAAAACAGGGTTTTTCCCTTTGCAAAAAAGCTGCAAAACTTTTAGCTGATCCTTTAAAAAAACGGCTTTTAGAGGAGGAATACCAGAATTTTTTTTTTCTTGTTTCCTCCTCTAAAAACGAGGTGCGCCCTATGGTCCGGTGCACCCTATGGAGCGAAAAATACGGTAACTAGATGGATAGACAGATAGATAGACAATATGTGAAGCAAGCAGTGGATGTTGCAGCAATTGCTGTGACAACGGGAGCTGGGGAGAAAGTGCTACTGAGTACTTGGGCATTATTGTGGTCCATAGTTCTGACGACTCATTTCATACATTTATGTTTTCTCGCATAAGCACATGCCTGGCAAGGTTAAGAGGAATCTGTAGAGCATCTGTTTTGCATGCAAAAGGTCTCAGGTTCAATCCCTGGCATCTCCAGGTAAGAATGGGAATATCTCCAACCTGAAACTCTGCTGATCGGTATAGTTGATGCTGAACTGGATGGACCAGGATTCCAACTCAGCATTGCATCAGTTTGCTGTGTTCCTCTATGTCAGGAGTTTCTCCGCAGGCGAAAAGTGTATTGTCCAAATCAACCTTTGCAAACAACTGTCTGGGGATCAGCTGGAGAAGAACCCTGCCTGTTAACAGGATCAAAGCTGTTATCAGTAGGATGCCATAGTCTTGGCAGTGCCACACTGATCAATCAGATGTAATAGTATTGACCTATCAACACCACTTACTGTTAGCACAGCAAGAGGAGTCTCGCGCTTTTTAAAGCGTATTTCCCAGAATCAAGCGCGCCACCTAGTGGCTGTTGGCCACATGTGCCGGTGAATCTCTTCACCAAAACCAGGTTCCTATAGAAACAGGATTCCTTAGACTCCTGGCACATTCCATGTGTAGGGCACAGGAGCTATGGACTTCACAGGGGCAACTTCATTTGCCAAAACAGAGGCTTCTAACCAGGGATAGACTTGCATTGGAAGGAGGGCAGGCTTCTTGCACCCCCTTCCCCTGACCCTACCTATCCTTTAGAAGCTGCTCAGGATCTTTTCTCAAACTCATGTTCCAGCGAAAAGGGCATGGGCATAGCCAGGATTTTTGTTAGGGGGAGGCAGGCCTTTTGTTGGGGGGCAGAACCTCAGTTAGCTATGTATTTTTATTGATTTTTATTGATGGGGGGGCGCTGCCCCTCCCTGCCCCCCCCCCGGCTATGCCCATGGAAATGGCCCTTAGTGTGAATCCTTCTCATACTGCACATTTGCAAAGGCTTCGTTAGACATCTACATGCAGGATCTTTTTATATGCAGATTGCTGGTGCAAGAAGTTTCCATACACTAAGAAAGAGGCTTAGATTTTACAGAGCAAGTCTAAATAAGTCCCATCAAATTTGATTTGACACCTATCCCATTGAATTCAATGGGATTTACTCTCAGGTTACAGCTTTTAGCCCTGCTGGCAGGAGTACCAAGGAGGGGAGAGATGTCCTTCCAGAAGCCCTGCAGGCTGTAACTACAATCTCTGAAGAGGGGAGGTTAATCTACCTCTGCTTCCTCTGGCTGAGGCAATTTCTCTGTGCTTTTGTGGAACAGGTCAGGCGGTGTTTGTGTTGTGTCCCCATAATCAATCTCACACATACCATTTGAACGCCCATCAACTTGGTGGAGGGCTGGCCCCCTCAAATATTTTATTGGGGGATCTGAAGGGACCTTGGCCCCTAGGAGTTGGCTCCTACGCCCCCAAGCAATGAAAATGTATCAAGATACAGTTCTGAAAGTTTAGATCCAGTAAATATGTCATCCCTTAATCCCAAATCCTGATCATCCCAAACCTTTAAGCATATTAAGATAAGACTGCAACCCTATCCATGTCTGCTCACATGTAAGAGCCATTGAATTCAATGGGGCTCACTCCCAGCTAAGTAGGGTTAGGATTCCCACCCCTCTTTGGCTGTGTACACTTGACCCTTTGCTCCAGGCTCCACTATTGGTGTTTGAAGCTGACCACCCACAAGGTTAGCCACAATCCACATTTATCCTGCATTTCCTTGAGAAACGCTGTTGCCCAATGAGTTTTCCCTCAAACCAGCTTCCATTTCATTAGAAATTGGAAGCCATGGTCAAGCTGATCGACTAGTTGATAGCTGCAGGTGAAAGGAAACGAAGGAGGCAATGTGCATCAGGTGGTGGCATCCCTGCCCCCTCTCTGGGGTGTACAGCGATATAAAAAATGTGACTCAAAAGACAGTGAGGAGAGGGACACACATAGCCTTTCTCTACCTGATTCCAACCCTCCCACCCCTTTCGCATGGCACACAGCAGTAAATTTAACACACCAATCATTACACTGATAGCAACAAAAAGCGCGTTAAAAAAAAACACCTTGCAAAGTGCCTTTGTCTACAAACGCTCCTGCTAAGGGAAAAGGCGTAATGAGGAGGCGGGGGAAGGGAAAAGGAACGTGGCATTCATTATATTTTTGCACCATTATCTTATTCATTCCATCAGTGTTCTCCCTTCCACATGAAGGTACAATTTCGTTTATTTTTCAAGCACTTATGCAGTTCTTAGTTCTGTTTCCTTCTGAGTATTCCTTGGTGGCATGTTTTTTCTCCTTAGCGACAGTAGAACCGTAGACCACGATATGTAAAATCCATGAACTAACTGGCTAAGCGAACAACCTCCTAACAGCATTGCTGTGTGAACAAAAGGCTGAACCGCTAAACAGCTGGAGCAAACTTCTGAAGGAATGTCTAGGGGGGGGGGAATCTATTATTTGATTTCTTTACACTTGATTATTGTTTATTTGGTGCCGGGCAGCTGAGCACTACATCTCTGATTCACCCATGCAGGCTATAATTGGCTGTTGCTGTCACCAAGCAAGCAACATGGATCGAAAACCAAGATCCCACTTATTGAAAGTAAACCCGTGTGTGTGTGCGTGTGTGTGTGTGTGTTTGCTTGTGTGAACTCTATGTAGTGTGAACAGCAAGTTGATGACGTACAGGGAATAGTAGCTGATGACTGGCAGAAGGAGACTTCTCAGAGTCACACACTGTTTATATTTTGTATCATTAAAGATCTCCTTAGTTTCTCTGCTAGAGCTAGTTCACACAACCTTCCAACCTGTGTGTGATGAGGTATGCTTCTTGTCCTTCCCACCCCCCGCCCCGGCCACCACGAGGCTTGAACAGGTTGTCTGAATTGCTGATCATGAACTTACACATTTTGCATGTTGCCATAGCTCTTTTCAAATGTGGGTAGAAGGGGTGCGAAAAATTGCAGTTTGCAGTTGTGATGAATTGTTTATTCAAACAACCTGTTTGACATAAGCAGAATGAAATCTGGGTGAGAGATAAAAAGCAATTATTCATATGCAGAGCAGTTGTATGAATTGCAGGCATTGGAGGAGGCAGAATAGGTTTGGTAGGAAATGCGAGAGAATGTCCAGAAAACTGTACTCAGCTGACCATTGTTGCTCATTCTCTCCGAATCCATCATTCATTTCAAGAAGATTGTCCGCCTATTGATCAATTCATCCACAAGCCTTGTATATGAGAACAACAATCATTCTTGGCGGAGTTTTAACCTTTCTGTGTGTGTCAAACCTCCATTTCCATATTTTTAACACTTTTCACCAAACCTTTTCACCAGCAAAATTGTATGCAGTGTGTTCTGTCATAGATTTATTTTAAAAAATGACTACCAACTGAAGATGCATGGACAGGCCCTCCTCCAAAACACCACCTACCCTAGAAATCTCCATAAATTGCCTGCCTCCTCAAGGACTCTGCCTGCTTAGCTCATGCCTTAAACCTTTACCAAAAGAAACACCCTACATCTGAAGCATTCCTCCACCACCACTCCAGCCCTAACAAGAGCATTACAATTCTTCATTGCCTTGTCACAAATTGTTGTTTTAGAAACCTGCCGCAGATCTCTTGTTCGGGTTATGGCTCTCAGTGCGCATTCTTGTCACATTTATTGACAGCAAAATTGAGTTTCCTTAGAATCCAAGTTTGTGATGAGGGCTCTGCCCTGGTTGGTTGGTTTGTTTCCTGGTAGGGAGAGCTATAGAGTTGAAATGGGGAAAGGGGAATATGTAGGTTTAAATGCTGGAGGCAGCCTGCTGATTTGGATGGGTACCAGAAAGCCTGTTTTTTTATAATGCATCTAAAAGGAAATAAATAATCACATCAACCCTTTTTGCTGTCTGGGAAGGAGACAGCCCACCAGCCTACCTCTTCCCAAGCTCTGTTCTTCTCCAAAGGTCCTGATTTAATAACCACAGATCAGAAGCCAATCTCCTCTGGGAGGAGATTACATTCATATGGCTTAGAGAAATTAATTGGTTTATCTAATTCATGTTGTTCCCGTATCTACATGTTCCTCCTACAGACTTATTAGTGTTTGTCCTTTTTCTCCCCCTGGTGATTATTCTTATTGGGCAGATGCTTCCACTTAGCCTGTTTTTAGTTGCTGCACTTTCCCGTTTAGAGAACATGTCTGAGGGTATTCTAGCAAGACGGGAGGAGACTTAGGCTGCAGTCCTATATATGTACTTAGCTGGGAGCAAGCCCCGCTAAACTTAGTGGGCCTTACTTCTGAGTGGACACGCATAGGACGGTGCTGTCATTTGTGTGCATGCACACATGCATGTGTCTGCAGTGTGCAGGCATGCACACACCCATACCCCAGGAAGTTCAGCATGGCTGCTTTTTTAAACAGAAATGGCTGAGGGGCTCTAGAAAGAAAATAAATAAATTGGGGAATCTATAAGAACTGCCTTCTCAACACAGAGCATGAAATCTAGTCACTTGGTGCCAGTTTTGGTAGCATACTGAAAACATGAGATTTTATGGTCTGTAAAATCTTTTTAATTTTCTTTTTCCTATCCTTCTAATCTCTTTTAAAAAATCCCGTCTGGGCAGCCTATCTTCCATGTCTGTGTACTGTAACTCTGATGTTTGGCAATTATGTCTTTGAATATTTTTGCTTTCTTGTGTGCACTTCAATCATTGCCTAAATGAAATGAATTTTTGCCTTACAAGATGGGTTTTTGTGGGGGAGGGGCATTCTGCATGCTTTTTCTTTTTTCTTTTGCTAAAACTTCTCTCCATTCTGGGGACTTGAACTAACATCATGTTAGCAACATGTTGCCTTCTAAAGTGTAACACATGCTAGATGCACAGAGCAAATTCATAGGTGTACACGGATATCTCAGGTTGGTAGTCCTTATGGCATCGAGAAAAATGACAAGTAGAGTCTTCTAAGGACTTGAAAACATATCAGAATGATGCAAAGTTTCTAGTCCTCAGGCAGAGGGGCTTATGTATTCTCAACATAAGCAGGCAAATTATTGAAAAGCATCAAAAGTACTCCAATTAACTTAGGTTCTGTCCTCCTAGCAGACACCTGCCGCCCAACCAAAGTCTGGGGGGTATATTTACCCATGAAAAAAGCTCAACAACTTGGGCTGCCCCCACCCTAACAAAAATCCTGGCTATGCCCATGTATGTCTGTATATATGTCCCATTATGTTCACTGATGCCTACTCTCCTAGTAAGTATGTTTAGGAAAACTATTTTCCCCATTTTCCCACCCAGTAATAGCCTCTCTTGCTTTTTGGGTTTCTTTTCTTGAACCATACTGCTCAATCTTACCTCCCAGGTGTAACAAGGCCACGAAGGTGATGACAATATACAAGGCTGAGAATCCATTACCTGCTTTAAACACAGCCAGGTTGTTCTTCTTTCTCAATTTGGATCAAAGCTGGTTTGAAGGGGAAACACATCAAAACTCAGAATTTTGTAAGAAATGACATAGATATGGTGGAGGCAGAGTAAGGATCAGTGTGAACACAACCATAGAGGAAGCCAAACCATCTGTAAAACACAAAGGCAGGAGGTAGGGGGATGAGGAGGACAGAAATTGAGTTTGTCCCAGATTACTGGTCAAAGTGTGTCTGCGAAGCCATCTGTTGACCTCTCCAGAAGAGTGGCGAGGAGCAAATCCAATTGGCATCTATCTTTATCGCTCCCAATGGTTATCATGCCCAGAGAAACTTTTTCAAAACATCATTGCGTCAGATCTGCAATTTCTCTTGGCCCCGTGCACTCTACAGAGATGCCAGACAGCAGTAAACAGGGGAAAGAGACACAAGAAAGGGGATGAATGACACTGGGGGCAAAGGGAAATGGTCAGGGTTAGGGAAACGTCATGAACAGAAGACGCAAGAGTGAGAGAGAAGAGGGAGAAACTGATTTGTTGATGTTTTATTTCAGCTCACCAGAATGCTCGCTTTGTGCCATGCAAGGCTAAGACTCAGAAGCCAGTCCCACTGACTTGGTTTGCACATAATGCTAAGCAATGGTTTGTTAAACTATAGTCTATTATATAGTGTATTAAGCCCTGGTTTATTTGGGCATCCAAACCACAGCAGTTTAGCTATGGTTTGTTCATTGCCTGTTGTCAGCTTATGAACTTCAGTTCGTTTTAATTATGGTTTGGCATTATGTGCAACCCAGCCCATATAGCATGAAGAAGCCATTACTCGAAAAGTAAAAAAGAAACTGCATCTGAATTCCAGTTGATTCCGATGAAAAGGAGCTTTTCACAAAAGCTGGCTTGCTGACTTACATTTCTCCCAATACTTTCACTGCTTCTGCCTAGCATTCGTTGCCCTTTGGCAGAAGAAGAAAACGATCTACCCTTAGATTCTGCAGCTAGAAATTCGTCAACAAACCAAATTCCCATGTTTCTACTCATTCCTATTTCAAAGTGCTCATTTTATCCTCTTAACAGCCTTGCGAGGTTGTCTAGGCCTAGATATAGTGTCTTAGCTTTTTGGCAGATTCAAACCTAGCTTTCCACTGCCCAAGTATAATAAGATGTCTTGGGTAACTGAAACATTCTTTTCACAAAACAGGACATTTCCACTTGGAGTCTTCTTATATATATTGTTCAGTTCTGTTCTGACTTCACAAGACCTTGTCTTATTAAACCTGGCTAATAATTAGAAAGGATTTGCTAATGTTTTATTATTGCCCACGCAGCCTGGTCTCATCCATGTCTTCTCCATCCTAATCTCACTGCGCGAAAAAACTTAACTGGGGATATGGCGCTGTTTCACCAGCTTTCTCTCAGGCTGCCTCCGAGTCGAGTTCATCCTTCATTTATTCCAGCTATGGGGCCTTGGGTGGCTTGGGAGGTTGAGGAGAGAGAAGGAAACAGCCTCAGGCTGTCAGAACTGTTTCCCATCACATGGGGATTGTGCAAGGATGATACACTGAAGCCATCTCTGGAGGAGCTTGTGGAAATGGGGGAGCTGTCGGTTTACAGAGCAAGGATTTCATTGTCCTATTAAAATCTGCAGAACCTGGCCAGGGCCGGAGGAGATAATTGGTAGCTTCAGGCTGAGAAGCTGACCTAGAAACGGCAGCCACTTCTAGGCAGTGAAGTGACACAGCCTGTCTCAGACTCTCTCTCTCTCTCCCTCCCTTCCTCCCTCTGCCTTCCCCCCATCGAGAGTTAGGAATTATCTTGCAAAGGCTTGTTCATATATGTGATGGAATGGTCAAATTGCTTTTCTGATCGGGCAAGAGTTTTGTCAAC
Organism: Lacerta agilis; assembly: GCF_009819535.1. Lineage (NCBI taxonomy): Eukaryota > Metazoa > Chordata > Lepidosauria > Squamata > Lacertidae > Lacerta > Lacerta agilis. The sequence goes on from NC_046312.1 coordinate 48,923,950, forward strand.
TAGGACTGCCGGGTTTAATTGGTTCAATGGGTAGGTTAACAGACTAAAACTTTGGCTGATTACCGTATTTTTCGCTCCATAGGACGCACCGGACCATAGGGCGCACCTCATTTTTAGAGGAGGAAACAAGGAAAAAAAATATTTTTCTGGTTTTCCTGCTCTAAAAGCCCTGGTTTTTTTGTTGTTTTTTTGAGGATCAGCTAAAAGTTTTGCAGCTGTTTTTGCAAAGGCAAAAGGCCTTTTTTAAGGATCAGCTAAAGGTTTTGCAGCTTTTTTGCAAAGAGGGAAAAGCAAAGCTCCTTTTGCAAAGGGGGAAAAGCAAAGAGGAAAAGCCCCATTTTTATGGGGTTTAACTTACATTTCTGAAAAAATCTTAAGGAAAGGGAGCCATTTCTACTGTTTGCAGACAGATAATCTAATCAGCCAGTCACATGTTGCTGGGGAAACAAACAACCTCCCTCTGCAGCACATTCAACAAAGGAGGGCGGGGCTGAAAGGGAGCCGGGACTCTTATCTCTCTCCAGATCTCTTGCTGATCAGCTGCTGAGCGGGTCCTTTCAACACTCCCTTTTCTCTTTGTAAAATAAAAAGCACACTCTGCTTTTGGCCCCTGGGCAATTCAGCTCCAGGGACCACCATTCGCTCCATAAGACGCACAGGTATTTCCCCTTACTTTTCAGGAGGGTGGGTGCCAATTTTAATCAGCAAGGGCAAATGAAAAACCTGTCGCTGCATTGCACCAATTGCTACTGATTTTGGTTGTTTTACTCACTGAACTTTCTATATATAAACATAGTATGAAATTTGGTTTTTCATGTGTTTTGTAAGCTACCAGAGGAGGTTTATTGATAGGCAGCCGTTTAAATTTAATAAAGAATAACAATACAGTAATGCACTCATTCAGTCCCAGCTGAATTTAGAGTAAATAGATGTAACCTTGTCTAGAGGTAGATTTCACCGATCCTTTCAATACAGTATTTGTTTCATCACCATTTTCTCTCCCCCCCCCAGTTGCCCTTTTCACCTCAGTGTTGCCTCCTTCTCTCTGAACAGAATATTAATATTATTCTCACTTGCTTCACTAGCCTGACTTATGAGTCACTTACTTGAGCGATCTGGATTATTTTACTGAACTATTTGTCAAGAGACCTCTGGTGCAACCTGGTACCTGTGATTGCTAGCTCCCTTTTTTTCCTGCCAACATTCCTATGTCTTTAAGAGCTGCATAACATGCAGAAATTCAACAGGTAAAACTTTCCATGCTGCATCGATATGCTCAGAAATCCACCACCCCCCCACCCCCCCACCCCCCGTTGAGCTGTATGTTCTGTTATGCCGCTGCTAAAAGCAATCCTTTCTACCCACTCAGGTCCTGCTTCTCCGAGACAGATCAAGGAGGCTTCCTCTTATTGTTCTCTTGAATCTTAGAAGCACCTGGGGAAGACAAATAACAATGAAAATAGAATCTTAAATTATTAGACTTAGAATTAAGGCTGCAGTCCTAAACATTTGTATGCAAGCCTTGTTTTTCTAATATTTATTTTCATTACAGTTTTGCACATAAACTATGGACGGAAACAATATTGAAACCAGTGTGACTTCCTTCTGAGTAAATACATTAATGATCAGAACATTAATATGAAGCAACTTTTCCCAACCTGGTGGCACCCCGCCCAATGTTTTTGGACTATAACTGCCATCAGACCTGCCCATTGGCCATGCTGGCAGGGACAGTCTACCAACTGGCAATCACAGATTCCCAACCCCTCAGTGAGGAGGAACTTGTGCCTTCCTTTCAAAGATTCCTACATAGCAGGGAGTTCGACTAGGATGACCCTTGGGGTCCCTTCCAACTCTACAACTCTATGATTCTGTTGTTCCTAGGAAGGCCGGAAGAAAATGCAGACACACTGCCTCCTGGGGCAGCTGAACATTTAAAAGGGACCCCCAGAATGATAAATTGTTGAGCTTTGGGGGGGGCAAAATTGCAAACGGCATATTTGGAGCTATTTTTATGGAAAATCAACATGGGCTGCTAAATGTCTGGATTTTCCTGGACTTTTATTTTTGGCTGATTTCCACCCAGCCACTGCTGCTGACTGCAGTATTCCGGATATGTCATGGAAATTCTGGACACAGGGCAGCCCTAATGCAGTCCACAGTGCATTCGATAAGACAGGAAGGACAAAAAGGATTTGCACAAGCGTGCTTCCCTCTTAAGCCAGGAATAGTGTAATGTGGTGCACTGGGCACGACAGTGCAAAGAAACAGCGGTGGACTTTGGGCTCACAAATTTCAGCAGTGCCTTATGTGATGTTGAAATTCAGCTCCCCCCTGCCTCTCACGCTCCACCCTGCAGCGTTGTTTTCGTGCCCCTGCATTGTGGCTCCCACTGTGACTGCACTGGTTGCTCCACCTGAAAACCGCCTCTGTAGGAAATCTAGGCAATTGCTCCCCAAAAGCATTTGCAGCCATGCTGAAAGTACCAGTAAAATCCCACAGGTCCCATGGGGCATTCCACAAGCTCTGACAGATTTGTCTGCACACAATTTAGGGAAACTGTCTCATTTTAAGTGGCTAAGGTGGCCCACACTCTACTGCAAGCTACTCAAACGCTGTATCACAGGCAAACAGCGAACATTTCGCCAGCTTGCACAGAATGTGTCCCCAGGCCTAGGAAAAGTCTTCTATAAGGATACACTCTTCTGGAAAAGAGGCAGCCTTTGCAGAAGTCCTCGGGCTGCAGACTGCAATGGTGCAATACCAAGAATATCCAGGAGAGGGTAGGCTCCCCTCAGCAAAACCCTACAGAATGCAGGATCCACAGGCCTATTAGATGGGCACAACCCCCCTCCCCAATCTCACTTATTTTCTCTGGAGCTCCGTGCATCTACATAAACTCACGAAATAATTTGAAAAAGGTTGTGAGCTCCTTCTGAGGCTGCCCCACTCCACCAGACAAGCTGCTGCCATAAATAGCTCCCTTGGAGAGGGCTGGAGAGATTTGGGGGCAGATGGAAACAGTACAGAAGGATTTTTCAGACATGGGTTAAAGATAACACAGGCCTGGGAAAATGCTGGGCTTTGAAGAGACACAACTGTTCTGGCTGAGCTGACAATCCGACCAGGGGTGGAATAGGACACTGGCCTCTTTCCCAGTTTGCTTAGCGCCCTCCTACTACAACTTCCTGGTAGTAACGTGCAGGTTTGCTTTAGCTATTGCTGGGTAGGCTGGCCAAGTTGAAATGTTTTCTGAGGCTGCATACACACTAGACCTTTAAAGCCCATGGCATCTCCCAAACAATCCCAGGAACTAGCCCCCACAGTGCTACAGTTCTCAGCAGCCTTAACAAACTACAGTTCCCCAGGATTTGGGAAGGGGGAAGCCATGCGCTTCAAACACAGAAAGTGCACAGATACCTTTCGACAAGGTATTGTTCTACATCTTAATGCCTGGACTAGTCAACAGGGTCAAGGTGTGAGCTTCGTCACTGAGTGGGGATCTGAGCCTGGGTCTCCCCAGATCTCATCTGACCCTTTAATGCTTGCGCTACTCTGACCTGCCTGACCGAGTGTTGCAGATGCATAATATTTCTTCAATGGCTTTCTCTTCCCACCTCTCTTTCTGCAGATTCCGCATACAACTTGTCTTCTCAGCTGATAAAGATGCCCAACTTCACCAATGACAACTTCACCAAGGAGGGCACCCCCAAGTATAAGACGGTGGAGATGGTCTTCATAGCCACCGTCACGGGGTCACTTAGCCTCGTCACTGTGGTAGGGAATATCTTGGTCATGCTGTCCATCAAAGTCAACCGCCAGCTTCAGACTGTCAACAACTACTTCCTCTTCAGCTTGGCCTGTGCTGACCTGATAATTGGAGTCTTTTCCATGAACCTCTACACAGTCTACATCATCAAGGGCTATTGGCCACTAGGGGCTGTGGTCTGTGACCTCTGGCTGGCTCTGGACTACGTGGTGAGCAACGCCTCTGTCATGAACTTGCTCATCATCAGTTTTGACCGCTACTTCTGTGTCACCAAGCCACTGACCTACCCAGCTAGGCGGACAACCAAAATGGCAGGGCTGATGATTGCAGTCGCTTGGATATTGTCCTTTATCCTCTGGGCGCCCGCCATCTTGTTTTGGCAGTTCATTGTTGGGGAGAGGACAGTTGAGAAAGAGCAGTGTTACATCCAGTTCCTCTCCAACCCGGCGGTGACCTTTGGCACAGCCATCGCGGCTTTCTACCTCCCTGTGGTCATCATGACTGTGCTCTACATCCACATTTCACTGGCCAGCCGGAGCCGCATCAGAAGACACAAGCCTGAGAGCAAGAAGGAGAAGAGGTCCAAGCCACTGAGCTTCCTGAAGAGCCCTCTGGTCAAGCAGAATAACAACAACTCTCCAAAGAAAGCAGCGGAGGTGAAGGAGGAGGCAAAAAATGGGAAAGTAGAAGAGCAGCCCTTACAGCAGTCAGAGACCACTGGACACCAAGAGGAGAAGGAGACGTCCAATGAATCCAGCACGGTGAGCATCACCCAGACCAACAAAGAGAAGCCAGTGCTGGAAATTGCACCGGCTGATCAAGGGCAGAGCCCAGCCCCGACACGGCTTAACCCTGCCTCCAAGTGGTCCAAAATTAAGATCGTCACAAAGCAAACCGGAACTGAATGTGTCACCGCCATTGAGATTGTCCCAGACAAAGAAGCCAGCTCCACCCCAATCACCTTGGCCAACAGCCGCCCGGCGAACGTTGCCAGGAAATTTGCTAGCATTGCCAGGAGTCAGGTCAGGAAGAAGCGTCAAATGGCAGCCCGGGAGAAGAAAGTCACCAGAACCATCTTTGCCATCTTACTGGCCTTCATCCTGACATGGACACCTTACAATGTGATGGTCCTCATTAATACCTTCTGCGATTATTGTGTCCCTGACACAGTCTGGTACATCGGGTACTGGCTGTGCTATGTCAACAGTACCATCAACCCAGCTTGTTATGCTCTTTGCAACGCCACCTTCAAGAAAACCTTTAAGCACCTTCTCATGTGTCAGTACAGGAACATCGGCACGGCAAGATAATTTGGAAGCGAGGTGTTGTGGAGACTTGTTCTTTTGTTCTCCAACCAGTCAGATGTACTGTTGCAGCTGTGTCACTGGATTCCAGAGGGAGCCCTTCACCAAATGCAGAATTAAAACCGGAGATAAGACACAACCCTTTTAATCATGATCGGCCTTCAAGGCCCAAAGCAGTCCTTGGGCCTGTACGACCCCTGACTGCGCTTCTCCAGAAAACGAAGGAGAAATAAGTCAGGGACTGGATGCTGCAATAAGGCGTCATGGACAGACTTCATGGAACCCACTCCCTGCCTTGTTCCTCCTGAAATGCTGGCTGAACTTCCATTAACCTTTGATATCACTAGATGAAAGCAGTGTACCCTTCTGATGCCTATGCTGATGTGCTAAGTGGGACACACAAACATGTAAATGGAAGTTCTTCCTTTCCATGGATGTCTTGGTGGTTTTGCACTTGTGGTGTGTGTGTGTGTGTGTGTGTGTGTGTGTGTGTGAGAGAGAGAGAGAGAGAGAGAGAGAGAGAGAGAGAGAGAGAGAGAGAGACTATGAATGTGCAGACAGAAGGGGACTGTCTCATCAACAGCCACCAAGCTGGGAGTGGATTCTGCTTGGAGCGAGCCTTAGGCTGGGCATGCTCAGAATAGATGACCAACCAAGGCACACTTAATCCCTTTCATACATCCTAGCCCTTTTCCTGGTTGAGTTTCCAGTGGGATTTGTTCCCCTCAGGGAGAGTGTTCTACAGCTGGAACCAAACCTGCCTGCTTAAGAGGCTTCCTAAGGAACTTTCATCCTGTGCTGACTCCATCTTGTCTCCCCGTGGCAGGCAGCTGTGCCTGCCAGCCAGCCCGCTGAATGGAGAGACTCATTCCTACCTTGAAACAATGACACACCTGAGTTGTTTTGAACAATAAAAAAAATCGCAGATGGCACATGTGCGCACGCACAGAGAGACAGAGTCAGCACTGTGACATTTTTGACCACATGCCAAGGGAAATGCTTCTACAAAGGTATTTGTGTCGATGTGAAGAGCGACTGTCCTTGAGGCGGCAAATGCTTGACAAGGCCCTTGGAGGATAACGTTGCACCAGGCATCTGCGATAGCGGGATATTCCTGTACTGGGGAGTCTTTCAAAGGCCATGTAGCCTCTTTTAATGTAAACAGGGTTCCCCTTCATTTTGGGTTGCTTTTTTTAGATGCCAGCTGCACCACAGTGTCCTCCTGGCTCCAAGCACTTGGTTAAGGGAGACGCCCTTTACCAAAGAGATTTTTGGTTCCTCTATAGAAGCCTTTCTCAACCTTGGGTTCCAAGGTGTTGTTGGACCACAACTCCCATCATTCCTAGCCAGCATGCCCAGTGGTCAGGGATAATGGGAGTTGTAGTCTGACACCATCTGGGAAGCCGTGGTTGGGAAAGGCTGCTCTGTAGGGTAGGAATGGGTGACCCTCATCATGATGTTGGACTCCAGCTCCCATCAGCTGCAGCCAGCATGGACAATGGTCAAGGATGATGGGAGTTGTATTGCAGCAACTGCTGGAGGGCTGCAGTTTCTTCATCCCTGGTTATAGGGGCTGGGGGAAGGAAACTAGAGACCTCCCCGCTTGCTTCTGCTCCAAGTGCCTGTGGGCGTATCAAGAAGATAGCCACCGAGCTTTGTAAATGAACTTAACCTCCCTTCTAGTCAGTGTCGTCATGGAGTCCTCAGCATGTGGGCTCCAGTGTAAAGTGTGCAGCCTAAATCCCAGGATATTCATGATGTCCAGCACAGAAGAACCCATTCCAGCTGTTGCTCAGTTTCTCCAGAGCCCAGGGGGTGTCTGCACCCTCAGCGAGAAATACAGATCAAGGACCTGGCATAGACTGGGCCAGTGTACACAGGCACAGAAGTCTCCGTCTCATGGTAAAGGACTCTCACCTTGGGAGACGCCATTGTAGTTGGCCAAAGGCTGCTGCTTCATTCTGCTGGTGAGGCAGCCATACTGCCACTGCCTTTAGAATAATTTGCATCATGTTGCCCCAAATGCCTTGCAGGTTTTTTTAAAAATTGTTACAACTAACAGCGGGCCTCACTTAAACCAATAAAGTAATTGAAGTAAATATATTAGCTCTTTGGGTCATTTTTTGTGGTCTTCTTTCAATACCCACATGCAAGCAGTTTAGGCATAGGGTGGATTAAATTTGAAATTATGAAACAAGGATGAGGCTCTATAGCCCCCGCCCCCCCCGCCGGTGTCATAAAATTCCATCTTTCATCAGTCCCATCCCAAAAAGGCCAGTGGTTTATGAGAAGTTTCTGGTTGTGTGTCTTTTTTTTTTTTTAAGGAGTGCAAGAATCATTGCCGATTGACAAGGATGCCAGACTTTTCCCCTCCAGGACGGGATGTGCCGAGCAAATTTTGCAAGCTTCTTCTGCTGAGTCAAGGGAGGAAAAACTACCCTCACAGGAGCCTACAAATGATCCTTTCCTATGATTAGAGGGTTCCTTGGGCAAAACAAGGAAATGGATGCCTCACTCAGCCAAAGTAATGGGATGGATCTGGAGAGGGTGACTCTCTCTCTGTCTAGTTTTCATGGCTTTGGGACCGAGCCTGAATGAGCTCCCCTGGGACGCCTGGAGACTCAACCCGCACTTTGACCCAGGTTAGCTGGGCACTGCCCTGTATGCTGTCTGCCCAAGGGAGCTTCCCCTGCCCCAGAGTCTGGTTCCAATCTTCCTGCAGCATTTCCAGCCCTGTGCAGGTCTGGAAGCAATTATACCGCATTAGCTGAGGAATTCTAGGGAGCTCAAGCGCCTGGGGCAGGGATTTTGTTCTGATCAGCGAAGGGGTGCACTGGGGGGAGAGCAAGGAGGAGAGATGGGCAGGCATTCAGGCAGCTGTCCCTGCAGGAACACAAAGACCCTCAGAGGCCCCTTTGTCAATAGGTACTGACTGGGCAGCATGCCTGCACTCCCGACCATGTGGAGGCTATTTTGCTGGCCTCAGCAGAATAGCCACCTAAACCTACAACAGCTGCCTCCACCCAGAGGTTGAGAGGTTAGGGCAGCTTCAGTGCCAAGAGTTTCCCAATCTAGGTCACTTGACCCACGTGGGAGAGGAGTTGCAGGGAGGCAGAAGGGCAAGCTGTCACCTTCAAAGTAAGAGGCCACTGGGATACAATGGTGAGCATAGAGAAAGATAAGGTGAAGTGAGATAGTGTGAATCTGAGCAGATACTAGAAGGGAAGACAAATATATTTTGCACCAACCCAGTTGTAATAAATGGGATTTGGTGTCTGCAGCTTTTCAGTTTAGGGAAAAGGTAAGAGGATATGGTAGAGGTACGTAAAATTATGCAGGCATAGAGAAAGTGGAAAAGGTCTGGAGGGCCTGGATAGCTCAGTTGGTTAGAGCATGGTGCTGATAATGCCAAAGTTGCAGGTTCACTCCCCATATTTCACAACTGCATAGTCCTGCATTGCAGGGGGTTGGACTAGATGATCCTTAGGGTCTCTTTCAACTCTATGATTCCCCCACATCTCATAATATTAAAACTTGGGGCTAACTAATGAAGCTGAACATTGGCACTGGCGTAGAGAGCCGCTTTGCCACCCAGAGTGGCAAACGCGGAAGCACCCCCCCCTCGTGGGTGGGGCACCACTCCCTAGTGCGCGCCCTGATGTCACGATGCATGCATGTGCACTCCACCCAAGATGCCGGGCGCAAGCAGCCAGCAGCCCTTCCGTGCGGGCGTGGCGAAAACTTTTAAGGGTGCCCGCACGGAAGGGGTGCCGGCTGCTCGTGCCTGGCACCCCTTCTGTGCGGTGGCAACTTTTAATGCTGCAGTGCGCAAGCAGCAGCACAGACAGGCACCTGTGCTGCTGCTTGCGCGCTGCAGCCTTAAAAGTTGCCACCGCCGCACGGAAGGGGTGGCAGGCGGTGGCTTGGGAGTGGGGGGGTGGTGCAGAGTGTCACCCTCCCTCCAGGATTGCACCGAGGGCGCTCCGCCCCATCGCTCCCCCCTCGGTATGCCACTGAATGTTGGACAGGCGAAAGATACTAACAGCACAGTTAAACTGTGAAAACCGCTCCCGTAAGAGGCAGCGACAGCAACCAACTCAGATGGTTTTGAAAGAGAATTAGGCAAATTTGTGGACATTAAGTTCAACAGTGCCTGTTAGCCTTAATGGCTAGACTCCCACAGACTCCCATTAAGGCTCTGAATAGGAGTTGCTTGGAGTCACAAGTGGAGAGAGGGCTGTTGTGCTCAGGTCCTGCTTGCAGGCTTCCCATAGGCACTTGGCTAGCTGCTGTGAGAGCCGAATGCTGGATTTGATGGGCCATTGGCCGGACCTGGCAGGCCCTTGTTATTAATTTCAATGGAAAGCGCACAGGGATGCCCAATAGCTCCAAGCTCAGCAATATTTGAAGCTAGATCAGAATGAGCCAGGGCTAGGAGCGTAAGAAATGAATGAATATCAAGTCAAGACTATTGATCCACCTGGCTCAGTATTGTCAATATTGTGGGCAAATAGCAGGCTACATTCCAGATGTTGTTTGTTTAGTCGTGTCTGACTCTTCATGACCCCATGGACCAGAGCACGCAAGGCACTCCTGTCTTCCATTGCCTCCCGCAGTTTGGTCAAACTCATATTGTACTGCAATAGCCATCATCCCTGATCATTGGTCATGCAAGTCCAGGTTGACAGTTCACCAAAGGGAGGGTTACTCCTGGTTTACACTGTTTGGCAGTGACTGTCCTTGATTTCCGACACGTGTTGTTTCAGACCCAACCTGGATATGGAATCTGCAAGGGGCCTTTTGCAGGTGCAACAGGCACTTTACCAGTGGGTAACTGGCCTAAAGCTGTTTCTGCAAAGAGGTAGGAGCATGCCAATTCTGAATGTAGAAAGAAATCGTATATGTAGCACTTCTGTGTTGCAAATTGCAGAGTGCTGATGCATTTCAGATTTCCAGAAGGGTGGCCACATTTGTTCCAGCGAAAAGAAGTGTCCCACAGCACCCGAAGCCTGATACACTTATTTGGCAAAAGGTGCCACCCAAACTCTTCAACAGTGTTTGATACTGAGGTGCATTCATAAAGCCCAGAGAGAAAACCCTATTTAACACAGTACAACTGGTTTCTGATTTCCAGCTATTCCCCTGCACTCACCCTTGCCAATCTGGTACCCTGTAGATCAGTGGTGTCCAAACTTTTTTCAAAGAGGGCCAGATTTGATGAAGTGAAGGGCCGTGAGAGCCAACCAAAGTTGTTGAGCTTTTTTAAAACTGCCACAGGGGCCGGATTAAACTTTGGACATGCCTGCTGCAGATGTTCTCAACTACAATTCCCACCAGCCCCAGCGACCGCTGGGAGTTGTAGTGCAAAACCTCTGTAGGGCAACAGATCGGCAGAGGCTACTGTAAATTTCTAGAGCTCTGAATGCAGCCAAACATGGCCTATGTACCAGCTTCTTCTTTCCGGCACTTGCTAAGAGCAGCAGAAAGCAATGCCAGGAGATACACTTCCCCGAATCCACCCATTCAGTTCATGCAACATAAAATATGGCATTTTATTGAATTGCTTCTAAGGTAATTTTATTTAATTGACTTTATGCAATTATATATTTTACCTTCTGTAGAAAAAGAAATACAACACTATGCATTTTAGAAACTTTTTTTTAAAAAAAAGAAAACCCTGTTGAGAGAGAAAGCAGCAAATGACTTAATAACCTTTTGACAACTCACCCGTCTCTCTCCGACGGCAATATGAAAACAACTCAAGATAGAAATGAGTTGAAGGAATCCAGGGAGCAGCTGGTAAAATATTCATGGCATTTGCACTCCTGCTTTCTTAAATGTTTGTGGGGCGGGGAAAGAGGAATGCCATGCCACCTGCCTGTCTAGTTAATTGGAAGCCCATGACCTTGACCCACTAGTAATCTCTGGTTCCTGCCATAACAAAAGTATGTGGCATGGAGAGCATGAGGAATAGGTGTGACTACTTAAAACAGAGCAAGAAACAAGGGAGTTGTCCTGGAGAGGGGAAGTAAGCAGCCTTCAAATAATTAAACAGGCCCACAAAATGGAGGGCCGCTGCCAGACTAACACGACCACAAGCCAGTGACAGTTCCAATGATTTTCATACAAGAATTATGTATGAAAGAAAGGGAAATCTTGCTGCTGCTTGCTGCTTGTTAAAAATAAAATATATATGTTAAGTGCTTCTGCACACGAATCATTTCATAATGAAGAACCAGCTCTCTGAAATAAAATGTAAACTATATTTCTTAAAATGAACTTTGGGACTAGTGATCATCCGTTAAAAGACACTTAAGACATTTCTCCACACTGGTAAAATATTGGGTTGATTACTTGTTTGGTGCCCATTTACTCAATACCAAATGGAGGTTCTTTGCTTTCCTTGTCCAGGGCAGATGGGATGAGAAATCACCTAGTAACACTTGACTTGGTTTAAGATGCAAGGTTAGTTTCTACTGTGGGATTATGACAGCCATGCAAATATGTGCACAAGTTACTTAAAGGTAAAGGGACCCCTGACTGTTAGGTCCAGTCACAGACGACTCTGGGGTTGCGGCGCTCATCTCGCTTTACTGGCCGAAGGAGCCGGTGTACAGCTTCCGGGTCATGTGGCCAGCATGACTAAGCCGCTTCTGGCACAAGTTACTTACTAGTTGACAAATAAAATAAAATACCATTAGTCTGCCTGCTCACACATTCCCTCTTGGTCATTTGAGGTACAATCAATGCCTGAACGAATCCATTCTCCTCCAGTTTAGGAATGCTTCCTTCCCTTGTTACCTACAAGGTATTCTTAAGCTGGCGCAGGAAAGACTGCATTGTCTTCTGTAAGAAGCCCAGTTAAGAATAAACACTGAGGGTGGAATGGAACGAATGAGTCCAGTCAGTGGAAGCCCTAAGTAAGGGCTATGGTTTGCACGCAGCAAGGCTCCCCCCCCCCCATCTCCTAGCTGCCCCATACCCTGAAATGGGCTTGGGGGAGGATGGGAACAGCATGCAGCAGGAGGAAAGGAGTGACTGTTTCATCTAGCAAGCCAAAATGCTTGCGCTGACAGAACAATCAGACAAGCGCAGTGTGGAATTCCTCCCCTTAATTGCTGGACTGCATAAAAGTCATATGAGAGTTTGGGCAATTAAGGGACCAAGTTCAGCCAGTAGTGGACAGGGTTAAAGCCATTTCCACACCGTATTCACACAAATCTCTCATGGGCAGTTTGACGGCAAGATGCTATGAAGCCCCACCCGAGTGCTCGGACAGTTTCTCACCAGTCAGTCGAATGTGAGGGAGGGTGGGTGGGGAGAAGGTTGCCCTGATTCAAACTTCGCTTTGTGTGAGGTCCCCCATCCTCAGCCCAGTGCTGCTCATCCCATTGGCAAACAAACAAACAAAAAACCAAGCAGTGAAGAAAATGGAGATGCAATTGGGCAGAAGGGCCAAGGAGGGTGTAGGGCCTTGGAGGAAACGACAGCAGGGGAGCCAGTGGACCAGAGGTTCCCCCCTCCTACTGCAGGGGAAATTCACTCTCCAGAACACCTACAAATCCAGCCTAAGAGGAAAGGCCCTGTTGCCTCATCCTGCTTTGTTTAACTGTCCTCGGTCTTAGTCCGAGCCCTTCTTTACCAGCCGAGAGGCAGGAAACTCAACAGAGACTTTTCCTGTGACAGACCATTTGGCTCTGGGAAGCTGACAGGTATCTGGAGCTCAACGCCATATCACTCGAGCTCTCCTTGGCAGAGAAACCCTGTATTTATTCTCACCTTGCCCAAAGCGGTTGTTTTAAATATCCCCAATGTCAAGTTTGTTTCACTCTATCGGCCTAAAAAAAAAAAAAAAACACAGCAGGGAAATCTGAATGGACAGCAAGCTCCTTACCCCAGCCCTGCAGTCAATGTCTGTCAGATTTTTCCTGGCCTACTGAGCGTTGTCAAGTTCGAAGTGGCGGCCTTCCTCCAGTGACAGCTCACAGTGTTGTTGTGCTCCTTCCCACAGTGGCGCTGGGCCCAGCGCGGCCTGGCTAGCTGCGATCCTCCTACACAGCCAGCACTTCTCTTCTAGCACATGGGCTTGCAGCTCTTTGACACAGAAATGCGGTGTCGCACCCCCCCCCCCCCAAAAAAACGAGGACCTCCCTTTTTTTTTTTTGTAAAAAGACTTTTATTGGAAAAGAGGGGGCATTGTAAAAAGCAAAGAGGGCTTACCCAGCACCAGTAAAAGGAGGACAAGGCCACAGTGTCCCAGCAAATATAGAGACAAGAAGGGACAGAAGGAATGAGGACATCGTGACTGAAAAAGATAAGACAATGCTCATAACTCTAGGGAGATTCTTGGGTGGCGAAGGAAAGGCAAAAGGTGGTTTGTTGACAAAAACAGCTCATGGAAAACACACACACACACACACACCTTCCAGATGGTCTGCTTATGAACAAGCCTGTACTGGAGATATATATATATTGGAGGGGGGAGCCAGAAACAGACATTCACACACAGCACCCTGGGCAGCAGACAACAGTCACCTTATGAGGAATGTAAGGCAGGCATGGGGCTCCCCCCCTTCTCATTAACTCCCCCCTTTCCCCTCCCCTCCATTACACTCTCCAAATCAGTTTCCTTGGCTAGCTTAATTTGGAGTTTTGCCTATGGGAAGTTGCATGGGGGACAAGGAAACCACAGGCCTTGCTGCTAAGCTTGCGAGAGGGAGAGGGAGAGAGAGAGAGAGAGAGAGATGTGCCAAAGGGCCATATGGCTTCAGCCAAGGAGCCCAAAGGTGAAGAACTCTATCCACAACTTAGCAGAGCCCAGCCCCATCTCAAAATGCATCATGCAGAATTCCGGGGAAACAAACCAGAGCAAAGAGCACCGAGATGCACAGATTGGGAGGAGGGAATGCATGGTAGAAAGGAGATGTTACAGGGAAGGCAAAGGGCGCTTTCTTCACGATAGGGTGGGCTTGCTCCTTAGGAAACTAGTGATTAGAAACGGTATGTCAGTGAAGGGCAAGGCTGTGGAGGCAGAAGAGGGGTGGGATGTGGCAAAAGGGCTGCCAAGCTGGGAGGGACCACGCTGGAGCTCCAAGTGGTGTGTGTCCAAGAGGGTTCAGGCACCATGCCCTGAAGACGGTGGGGCTGCATCCATCGTTCTAGTCCTTCCCCTTTCCTTTTCTGGCTGCTTGAAACAAATGGAAGATCATTAGTGCAACACACCGCATACAGGGGCCCCACACATTCTCATTTATTTCTGTGCCGGTCTGGCATTTACTAGCACTCTTAACACGCCAGTTGACCACTAGTCTCCTCGACTTGCATTAGCATACAAGCTATGCATCTGGAGCACATCCAGTCTTGTCGCTTTTTGGGTTCCTCCTGTCTGGAAACTTGCACTTGCCTTGCAGGTGGAAAGATTCTACCATTTATTGACCCCTCACTCCAGCCTCCAGCTTCTCCCCATTCACACAAATGCACTCCTGTGGGACAGACACTGTGGGCTTTAGATTCCTCTCATCACCTGAGCCACCATATAATTGCAATCTTGTCATTACCTGGGTGCTTGTGAACTATCACGGGAGTTTTCTTGTAAAAGGTCAGCACGTATAAAGACACCAGTGAGACAAACACTCAGCTCATGAGTCAGCTGTAGTTCTCCAAGCAATACTGTGTCGCCAGTGTGTTTTAGAGTAATATGGCAATTGCATAGAAAACTGCATGTTTCCTAATTTGCCACCCCTAAGACAGGAGTTATATCCTTCTTGGATCATCAAGAGTAATGCGTGGCAAATTATCTAAGGCAGAAAAGGGGAGTCTAAGAGCTGGGACTCACCTTTGGATTTTGACTTGGCCTTAGGAGAGCAGGGCTTGGTCACTTGTATAGTTTCCTGGCACTCGGCATTGTAGAGGGCCTTCTTCAGAGTGCCCGAACGGGACTTCAGACCTGTTGCCGAGTCACAACCGCCCCAGCTCTCAAACTTATACTTGCAATCAGCTAGGAGAGAATTTAAAAGCCATTAGATCTGTTATAGCAAACAAACAATGGTCCTGTGCGTGAGACACCCGAGATTCCCAAAGAGCGTTCACCATGGCTACCTACCAGATTGCTATGAATCATGTCCATGTGGCTCAACAATTGGCAGATCTAAATATTACTGGGACTAAATGTTAGCCGGATCAGGGTAAATGGATTGGCAGTGACTGCTGCACAACATTGTCATGGAACTAGGAACTTTGTGGTTTGTAGGCCTGACTCTTTAAAATACAACACCAAACAAACAGGTAATTTCCATGGTGCATGCATAAACACCAATACAGCACAACCTTGTATATTTTCCTATGTACTGTAAATAGCAAGCAAACAAAGGGGAGGAATCCACAGTGGAGGGAAGCAAAGCTAGCACTGACTGCCAAATCTCTCCTCCAGCCGGCAACAACCTAATTCCTCACTAACCTAAATAGAGAAGAAGCAGACACAGGAGCATGGAAGTAACTAGGAAGTGGGAATAGCAAGACAATGGGAATGTGTGAGGTGTGGCTTAAAAGCGTAGAAAGCTTCGAGTCAGCATTCAAGCCACTCAATTCTCTGCTCAGATCCAAGCTATTTTCTGGAATCTACTGTCCTCTGTACTCCTGGATCCTCCTTGATCCCACTGCCCTGAGAGTTGTTGGAAAATGCTGGTATATCAGGAGCTGCTCAGAGTATTGGACTGAGTATGGAAAGATAATTTGGTATCTTGACAGAAGGCAAGTGACGTGGAAGCTGTATGTTATCTCTTGGTGATGGCAACCTTTCAGTGGGACCCAGATAAAAGGGACTCTGCCCTGTCCCGCCGTCACCATCTTGTTTCCCTTTGGATCCAAGACCCCCCTACCAGAATCTCTCTGGCCTTCAACCACCATAGATATTCTCTCTCAGATAAGGAGTAAGGTAGAAAGGTAGAGTGTGTGCTTTGCACCCAGAAGATTCCAGGTTCAATCCCTGGCACTTGCAGGCTGGATAAGCCATCTAGGCAAAACTGAGCTTGAGGGACTGATAGTCCAACTTGGTATAAGGCCACCTCATCTATGCTCCTAAGCAGAAGGACAGTCTTCCCCAACCGTCTGCCTCCAGATGTTGTGGACTTCAACTCTCATCAGCCCTAGCCAGCACAGTCAATGGTCAGGGATGAAGGGAGTTGCAGTCCAACAACATCTGGAGCGCATCAGGTTGGGGAAGTCTGCTTCAAATGAATGACAGCTGCCAGAAACCACAAGTATCTCTGTGGAAAGCCCAGTTGCCTCCAGAAGCCACAGGATGTGCTGCTAATGTACAAGTGCTGGATGCAGAACGAGCACAATATCAATTGCAAACTCACTGTAAACAGCAAAAACTGACACTGCATCAACGTCGGCAGTTAAGTTAGCATACGGTGTGCACATGACCCCCAAGACTGCATGCACACTCCTTGCTAACTGCCTGCAATCGTTCCAGGCAAAGAACCACAATTTCTCCAGAATTTGTTAAGCCGGGGGGGGGGGGCGGGCGGGCTGGCTGGCTTCCCAAGGTCCCATTTAAGACTGGTGTGTCATTCCCCAAGTCTCACCCTTCTCTCGCACACAGCAAGACACACACTCACCTCCAAATTCTTTCTTCCAGTTGCAGGGGATCTTGCATTTTAGTTTCTTGGTCTCTTCATTGCAAGTTCCCTCACGAAAGCCAACACCACAGTCCTTGCTGTTGGGGACGCAGGGACCCCAGCGCCATTCCTCGCAATCAGAGCCATTTTTCTTCACCTTTTCTGCAGTGATCATAGGGGAGACAGCAATCATTATAACGCTCAACAAACAGCTTCTCCTTTTCCCCCAGGCTGCTGCAAGGCATTAAATGCAGCCCCTGCCCACACCCAGCAAGCAAGCCCTCAGAACATCAGGCTGCAGACAGGGCCTCATCCCACTTGCTAGCCAGAACTCTCCTAGTCAGCTCACCTTTCTTATTCTTGCCAGCCTCAGAAGATGCAGCCAGAAGGATCAGAACCAAAAGCAAATAGAGTCCACGGACCTGCATTCTGTAGAAGGAAAGGATAAGGAGTCAACTTGTGCATCAAAGCCCTGCAGTGATGGCTGGTGCTCAATGGAACTGTTAGGGTGGAAGGCAGGGAGGCCAACAGTAGGTGGCGCCAGAGCCAATGACAGGAAGAGAAACGCAATTCTAGTTTTGTCCCCATCCGCCTTCTCCCTGCTGACTTCTGCAGGGGCAACATTAAGAGTAAGGAAACTGAAACCCAGAAGGTTCGGGAATCAATTATCAGTACTGGCTGTATGATTCTCAACATATTTTGAGCAAACAGCTCTCTTTCTGAGAGCTGTTATCAATGGTACTTTCTTTAGTAACTGGCAACCTCAGTGACTTGGTTGGGAGTAAGGAGATAGAAATAGTGATCTGACAAAGAGCTATTTGCCTGAAACACACCGAGAGTAGACCCATTAAAATTAATAGACCTGGTTAACTAAGAAGTCCATTAATTTCAATGGGCCTACTCTGAGCAGGACTAGCACTGGAGACGACCCACTGGGATTAACACAATGCCTTTGAGAGCATTTTCCCCCTGCCATTGCTGGGATGTCTGTCTTTTCTTGCTCTGTTGTGCTTCCCTTTCTTTGGTGTGTTGTGCCACTTGGCAAACCCGCACAAGGCCTGCAGTTACTGAGACACAAACACGCCATTCCCACAGCGGTGCGAGTCAACGGGCACTTCCCCTCACAATGAGCCTTTGGCCCACAAGGTAAAACAAAATGACGTTATTCTCCTGCACCTATTGAATCCTGTAGGCCTATGGCAGAAACTGAACAAGACTCAGGGCCCCCCCTTTTAATAAGCAAATAAATAATCCAAGGAGCATTACAAACTTTCTACCCCACCCTGGTCTCTGACACCCCCCTTTTCCTAGAATGCAAATCTAGAGCAACGAAGTGGAAACTGGGAAAAAGCAAACCTGCCAAAGGGATTTATGCCGCTGCTGCCTTTCGGAAGCCAGAAGGCTTCTGCGGGCTGGCAATAGTGAGGCCCTGCTCCCCACTCCCCTCAAATGCTCCCACATTTTCCCTCATTTCCCACTGCCTCTTTTATCTGGTGCTCAGCAGGCTACCTTGCCGATGCCAAAGCTTCCCGAGGTTGCAGGGGGGGGGGGGAATCTCAGCTGCCATGGAATCTTTATCCAGCTCAAAAAGAATCCAGGGTGGGAAAAGAAGCCCCCAACAGGCAGAGTTTTTGAGAACTAAAACAGAAGATTAAAAATAAAAGCCCAACACAATTAGATCTCATGTGGAGCTTTAGAAGGCAGGCTGCTCCCCCTGCTGGCTCTCTTAATGTCAGCCTATTACCATATCCCCACAAAAGGTCTATCTATGGAAACAAGGCTCAGCGAGAGAGCGCAAGCAAGAGTGTGCCCATGTGTGTGTGTATGTGTGCACCATACAGAAGGGAAACTGCAGGTGTGGAGAGGAAGCAGGGAAATGTGTGCACTGTAGCATTGCAGCATGGAAGCTGGGATGTGTTTCTGCCCACAGACGTCAGTGCAGTACACCAAGAGATCTGAACGGCCTGCAGGGCAGATGTCGAGAGTGGCGGAATATTCAACAAGCAGTTTGGTGAAGCACTATGGCCTAGCTAGAGTGAACTAGTGGCCAGCCTTGCGATTCTCTTCTTAAAACAACAGCAGCACCATTTTGTTTCAACAAAGAGTCTAACGAGAACATTGGAGGAAAGACATGTAACTCAAGATTATTTTATTTTTTCCAATACCTGGGAACAGATAACAGGGCACGAATGCAAATCTTACTCACCTGGACAAGTCCAGCAGTAAGGCTGACCAATGAAATAATAAATAGAGGTAGATCCAGCAAACTCATTCACTTGGTGCTCCCACACAAAAAGTGCTGATGGAGGAAAGTGGGGATGCACCAGAAAGCAAAGGGACTGCTTAGTTCTACAGAATTTGCTAGAGCAACGCTTTTCAGTGGCACCAGGATGACAAACTGTGAGTATGACTATACCACGGAGGGGGGGGGGCTCTTTCATTTGACATTGGATTTGGGTAATTTTGGCCTTTATTTGATCAAGTACTGGAATGCTGAGGTACTGCACTGCCAACAACCACTGCTGATTTCAGCTGCAGTTCTGCAAGTCCTGAAATGGTTGCAGGGGACCCCAAAGAATAAGCAGATGGCAAAAGTTCCATCTGGGTTTAAAATATAGATCCTCCCACTCTCCCCCACAGTATTTTAATCACAAAACTCATAAATTAACTTGGAACAGAGAAGATTGAGCCACACGCAAAACACCAAAATTATCCACCCTTAAAGGTAAAGGGACCCCTGACCATTAGGTCCAGTCGTAGACGTCTCTAGGGTTGCGGCGCTCATCTCGCTTTACTGACCAAGGGAGCCGGCGTACAGCTTCCGGGTCATGTGGCCAGCATGACTAAGCCGCTTCTGACGAACCAGAGCAGCGCACGGAAACGCCGTTTACCTTCCTGCTGGAGTGGTACCTATTTATCTACTTGCACTTGGTCGTGCTTTCGAACACCTTTACACCTCTGAATTCTGCAATTTGCATACATGATGCACATGTTTATGCTTGCTTTGCATATTTTATTCTAATTCCCATAGGCACAAAGCAGGCTACGCACGGTACCAAAGCTCTATACTTGAACCAATGAAAATCCTGATCAGCCATTTCCTGGCTTCCGAGTTGTCAACACTGTCTACAGAGCTTAAAGCATATAATCTTTAAAAGATACATAAAAAATAAAATGTGATTCTCAATACCATGACTGATACATGATTTCAAAGTTGCATGGTGCTGCAGCGGAATTTACATAGTTCTGTATACTAAAGCCGTGTTGGTCTGCCATAGTCAAAACAAAATCTATCTGAAGAAGTGTGCATGCACACGAAAGCTCATACCAGGAACAAACTCAGTTGGTCTCTAAGGTGCTACTAGAAAGAATTTTCGATTTTGTTCTGTATACTAAAGGTGAGTGGTAGCACTCTAGGCTGAAGCTAAGGCCCCATGGGCCTGGGCATGAGGACTGGAAGCTTAGCTTAGCCGTTTAGTTAAGACTTCTGGCAGATGATGGATCTGGGGCTTTTGCAATGTGGTGGTTTTGCATTGACTTTGCAGACACGCAACAACTTCACGGTATCTTTGTTGTGCTGGGGGATCTATCTAGCACATGTCTTCCATTATATGCACTTGTGGGATATTTAATCCTCTTTCCAATATGCCCGTGAAGAGGGGGAAGGTGGGGGAAGGTGAAAAACAGGTTATAAATGGTGCTTTGGACGAGGCAACTTGGAAGTGTATCAGGCACAGTCCTTTGCCTCTGCCCCCACTGCCAGAGCAGTTCACAGAGAGGAACTGACTGCATTACAGACTGGGATGAAACATGCCGTGCTCAGTGTAGGGGAAAGAAATAGCCCGGAGGACTGAGGGAAAAGAAACACTAGGTCAGCATTTTTGCCCCTTCCCCCACAGTGTCCCCCAGGCAGCCCACTGCAGAGAGCAGCTCCCTTCATTATTCAGGCTCCACTGGGCTCACCTTTTGTATGTCTGTTGCTGTGAAGCGGCCGGATTCATTCTGAATTGAACTGTCACAGAGAATTACACAGGCTGGGGAGCTGAAGGCAACGCCTAAGGGACGAAGGCCACGTCCCCTGCCCCCTTCAGCAGGGGAACTCCCCTGAGGGGAGACAAGGGCCTGTCAAGGCAGAGCCCAAGAGGGCAGGAGCTCAGCACCAAGAGTGGTCCAGATCAAAGCTCTTCCATGACTGGAATATCTGACAGATTTGCCAGATGTGGGTTGTGGCAGTCTTGAGCCATTTGTCCCCCTTCCAGTGGGAGTTAAGGAGGCAAAGAATGGATTCTGCTAGGCTCAAGAACAGATACCTAGCACGTTGAAACCTAAACGATCTCTTCTGTGACCATCTACTGTAAAGTGTAAGTCATTTAGGAAAGAGTAATAGCAAAAGTCTAACATAAATACCGTGTTTCTCCTAAAATAAGACACCGTCTTATATTTTTTTTCGCTCAACAAAACACAGTATGGCTTATTTTCAGGGGATGTCTTATTTTAACCGTGTCGCATCGGTACACTGCATAGCCACGCCTCTCCAGGCTGTTTTAATGGGAGGTGCCACGTCACTATGGCTTATTTTCGGGGTATGGCTTATTTTTGGGGAACGGCTTATATTTCACAAATGCATAGAAATCCTGCTATGGCTTATTTTATGGCTATGTCTTATTTTAGGAGAAACAGGGTAATACCCTAGGTGAATATATTGTGTTCATTTTGCGGGAGGGGAACACTTTCATTCTGGACCAGTTCTCACATTAGGGTTTGCAATCTGGTTGATGCTTCCATGTGGTCAAGTTATGGTAAGTTTTGAACCAAGCAGGAATATAATTTATTTGTTACATTTATATTTTGGCTTTGGTTTTGGGGGGATCAGAGCCTGGGTTCTTCAATCCGAATTGAACACCCTTAACCGCTACACAATGTGGGCTGGGCAGATGTTGTTCAATTTTCTATGATAGCCCTGTGGCCTCCAAGAAATGTTGGTGGTGATGTCAGAAGTAACACCATGTTCTGCCAATCCTTGATGCGTCTTCATGCTTCAGAAGCTTCTGGCATGGCAGGAGACCTGGCTGCACAGACAGCCAACAGACCGCAAAGGTAACAAATCAATCCAGGCTGAATGTCCCTCCCCACCAAACAGTGAACATGAATTATTCCCCCAGGAGATCATCTTCAACTTCTTCTTGTTATTAATATTATCTGAATAATTTTTACCGTGGAGAAGTGCTGCAGAGCAACCAGGCATGGCCTGAAGGCCAACTCAGCTCACAAGATCTCTGTGGGATTCCTTGTGTTTTTCCCTGCAGCAGATGATATCTGTAATGACTGCAACTAGTTGCAAGAAGGTAGGGAAACAATAGCCTAAATATGGAAGCAACGGCAATACACATTTAATGTAGGTTTACTCAGTGCACTTCTGTCTTGAGCTGGCATTTTAAATCGAATCAGATCCTGGTTTATCCTAATCTGTTTGGATGTTATGGAGAACTCTGACTTAAATGCAAGCAAGATCTCCACACTGAAACCAGCATATAAATGAGGGGGCAAGGGAGGAGTACATGGCCACAGTGCTTGTTCATGGCTTCATCTTCTACTATATATTTTGGAATGTTACTTTTTCTGTTTGCTGTGCCTTTGGACATTTCTTAACACCTCTTAACCAAATTTTATGTGATGGTTCCTGAGATTGAGAGGCAAGTCTTTCTTAGATAAAACTGGATTCCATTTTGAATCAAGATGGAGAACTGAACCTTTCAAAAATGTGCATTTTTTAAACTACCCATTACAAAATTTCACTAGTTTCCCCCCCTTCTTCTTCTTAGCATTCCCAATCAACATGAGCGTACAGGGCTGCTAGTAAACTATGGTGAATGAACCCTGGGACAAATGTCTGAACCTGGCCTATTTGGTTAAGTGCAAAAGCATCACTACAATATCCATTTTGTTCTTCATTTTGCCTTTATTCCTCTTTCTAATCCTGCCTGGCTCTTGTGTGGTACAAATTCCACAGTAAGAGCCTCATCTCCTCTGGACTGGCCTGTTGCAGTTCTATCATTTTGGTCTCCTGGAGCTCTAATTGTCATTTTCTTCATGAAAAAAGAAACACAGATAATTATCATCCTCAGTTTCCTCCTTTGACCACTTAAAAAATCCAGCAGAAAACTGTTGTTCTTGTTTAAATATGCTTCATGCACTTATTCTGCCCATGTCATGGATCCTCTGCCCTTCCCCTCTTGGCATCAGCCTGTAGTCTGCTGTTCTCTCCAGCTTCAGCAATCTGCCTCCTCTGCAGTGGCTGCTGTCAGGAACATGGCCAGTCTCCCAAATGTGCAGTGAGAGGGTATACCTTCCTCTGTTAAAATGTAACAATTAAATTAAGAGCAAACTCAAGGAACATATTTAGCATGTACGCTGGATGGGGGGGGGGAAATATGTGGTCCAGTAGAACTAAGTGTAGCCATAACTAGGGCTAGAAGCACGGGAATTTGCTCACCTTGTTGCAGTGTCCATTTTAAAAAAGTAAACAGAACAGTTACATGCAAGTCCTCGAATGCAGACACTAATAGGACAGGTGTACAGCAGGCATTCATTATATGCCTGTCGCGTTTAACTTTTAGTGTATCCAGGTCTTAGAGCAGACCTCATTTCTGCTAACGCTTTCTCCTCACAGGCTGCACATGCTGAGCTGCAGCTGAAAATTTAGACATACTTTGGCAACAGTCAGGATTGCCAAGGATTTGTCTAACCCTGGACCAAGTCCATGGAAAACCTCTGGGTGATGCTGGAATGGGGTCGCAGGTGCCAAACACAATAACGAGGGGCCTTTTCACTCTCCCTGGCCTCCCTTCTCTGCCAAGCAAGATCTGTTCCAGGTGTCACTTCTAACCCGGTTGTCGGCACTTGGAGATTTAGATGCTGCACTGCCTCCTCTCCACCAGATGAGTCATCCCGCATGCACTGAGCTCCTTCACAGTGGCAATGCAAGATTCTCTACCGCTTCAAGCTCACCTATTTACTTGGAAGTAAGTCCCATTCAATCTGTGGGACTTACTTCTAAGCAAACACAGAACTGGGCTGAAAGTGTCAAAGAGCAGCCTCTTGCTATTCACACCCCTATTAGAGCCAATGTACTTATCTGTTTTCCCCTGGTGCCTGTTCCCTCAAATAAGTGGGGTGGTAATCAGCAGCTCTCCCCTGCCTCTGAGTTTCAGTGCTTACTGCAGTCAAGCAACTTGCATATTGCCTCTGCAGGGATCTCCATAACGGATGGGAAGAATACACAGCCCTCTCCTCAGTCACAGAACACATCGCTGGAGGAGGCATGATTTTTACAGGAACTGTCCAAATCTCTGTCAGAACAGGAAAAACTGTCAAGTCCCCATCCATCCAGCTGTTCTGGTTTGCTCTCTTTGTCCTCAAAGACATCTGCACTCGTTCCAGAATGTAAGCATTGCTCACCTGTCTTACATACAGAATTTCTCAGGATGGGCTGTTCCCACTTTGGGGGATAATAATCCATGCTTCTCTCTTCCTAGTGCCAGCTTATTATGCAAAACTAATTTCTAATCTTTCCTAGTTCTGCTGCTGCATAAATGCTGAAGGAAGGACAATGGAGCAAAGGATTAGAAAGGTGTTGGCAGAGCCACCATATGACCCTGGGAGCGCCGAGTGAATCCCACAGAGCTTCTTTCTCAAACCTTCCTACAGAGTTCTCCTCATTCACTACACCAAGCCAGCCATGGGGCACATAACACTCTATATGAAAAACTATATAAACTGCAAAATGCTTATTTGTCATCATGGCAACCACATGCAATCATGTACCCTTTCCTGAGAATACACCCCATTGAACACAACAGGCCTGTGCAGGATCTCACCATATGGTAGGCTAAGCTTAAACTTCCATGTAGTCTGGCCTGGTTCTCTAAACTCACTGAGGAGTGTTGGTGAAATAGTTAAAAAGTTTTGTGCATCTGTTTATTCCTGCCTACTTTCGGAATAAGTTAACATGATAAATCCAAACATTTTCTGAATGATATACCACCACTATCCTATTGTGTACAAGTGGTGCCTCTCTTTTTCTTAAAATATTCCTGCCTTCCTCACCTTGTTAGGTGATGAGCTAATAATGATGCTTGCCACATAAGCAAGTAATCACGTTGACACGTGCAGTGCATCATGTAGAAACTCTGTTTCTTGCCATGGAGGGAACTTTGGGTCACATCCATACCATACATTTAAAGCACTATCATACCACTTTAAGAGTAATGGCTTTCCCCCACCCCCGATGTCAATTCTGCCTTTGAAATCCCAGTAATGTCCAGGAAAATCCGGATGTATGGCAGCCCTAGTTAAGGGTGCTGGGAACTATACCTTTGTGAGGGGTCTCCTTAACAGCCTTAATGAACTACCATTCCTAGAATTTGGGGGCGGCGGCGGAAGAGACATGACTCTTAAAGTGGTACAAGAGTGCTTTCAATGTGTGGTGTGGGTGTGGCCCTGATGTGAAGGAAATCTGGAGCCAAAGAAATAAGGGTGAACTTGAGTGTGGGTCACTTGTGCTAGTTTTGAGGCAAGTGCTAGTTTTGAGGCACGAAGCTTGCTTTCATCACTATGCAGGACTCACATTGAACTTCTTCCCCTGCATACAGAAATGCTGCCAGAACAAAATTTCTTAAACACTGACTCCTTTGAAAACCATGGGTTCCAAAACAAGGGACATATGATTTCTTTTGTGAGTCCGAAGGGGAAAAGAACTTCAAATAAGAGAGTTCCATTAAAATTAAAACATAGGGCATTTAATGGCAGCTGCAGCCATTCTGAATTGCTAAGGTGCCCTGGCCACCCACCTTCTTTCTGGCGTTTGCTTCCTGCTCTGTCTCGAGAGCTACCACATGCCTTCTCCTCCCAGCCCTCTCCGACCTGTTTTACCATGAGCTCCTCCTCTTGGGCCCTTTGTGTTCCTTCATCTTTGGACTTGCCTTGCTCCTTCTTAGAAAAATGCAGGAAAAGTTGGCCTCAACAGTCCCCTCAGATTTCCATTTCCTGCAGCCAAATGCAGCTTCAACAATATGCAAGATTCTTCTACTCTCTCCCACCTCCTTTCCCTCAGGCTGTGTCCTGGCAGGTTTCAGATCCTTCCTTCCCTGCCTCCTCTCCTACCACCTTCTGTTCTCAGGCCCCCTCCTCTTCCTCCCCACTGCAAATGTTTCCTGGGGTATACATGGCACAAGCAAAACCTCTATATAAGGCTGCATCCCTCCTAGATTCCTTCCCCACTGATTCAGCATCCATCTGGAAAGAGGACAAAGCTTATCTGGGAGCAAGCCCCACTGAAGTCAATAGGACAAGACTGCATTGTCAAGGAAGAAGCACAAAACATTGCAAATGTTTCCATTTACCTGGGCTGCCCTACCTAGCATCCATCCAGCAAGAGGGCTGGCACTATTCCCATGCGGGGTGCTAGCCTTGGATGCCCTGAATCAGCACACCTGGCACTTAAAAAACAAGACAAAATAATCCCACTGGGAGGCACCCAATGAAACCACCACGACTTTAAACAGGGTGGTCACACAGTGAAATCAAAAATATGTGGTACAGTCTTTTGGGTATATGGCATTTCAAGCACTGAAACCAAGGAAAGAGGTGTAGTGGTTATATTGTTGGGACTTGGAAGACCAGGCTTCAACCCCCTCCCCCACAGCCATGACCAGGGACCACCCAGTCTAACCTACCACATAGGGGGGTTGTGACGATAAAATGGGGGACAGGGAGAATCATGTTTGCCAGCTTGAACTCATTGGGGGAAAGGTAGGATATAAATGTAAAAATAAATTAACAGAAGTGATGATTAGCTAAAGAGGCTAGGGTACATAAGGAGGCTTTACTGTATTCTCTAAAAGGTGGAGTGAACCCATAGAGGGCTATGCATAACCAGTCTCAGGAATGGTTGGTAAATGGTTGAAAGGCAAACACAGGGGCTCCTGACTAGGTATGGATGGATCTGTCAATTTTGGTTTTCTCTGTTTCTCATTTTTTCAATCTTAAATTCAATTCTCTACATTTCTGTAGCAATTTTCTATCTTCTTTTTTTAATTCTCATGGAAATTCACCAGTATTTTAGTGTAAATTTCTCCTAATAAATCCATTTTTGTATGCAGTTTTGCTCTAATACATTTTTTCCAAAGCAACTTCCCCTAATATTATGCATTTTTATGCCTGTGTTAGTTTACCCAGTATATGCATTTTCTTTACACCTTTCTTTGCGGGAGAAGTGCACTGCAAAATTCAGGGAAGTGTTTCTGTTTATGTATTGTTTCAGAAAGGATGAACTTGGTTAAGTTAAGCTTTGAATGCAAACCTCTCTCTCATCCCTACTCTTAACATGACCTTCCGGCCAGCAAAATAAGAGGAATGCTACCCTGACAGCATGGAAGAAATGCTGCTTTTGATTGAGGTCTTCCCTATAGGTTTAACATCACCAAGCACAACGGATCAAATTTTAACAAATCATAATGGCATGTGGAGATGCAGAGGGAAATTGGTATCATCATCATTATCATCAAGAAACTCAGGTCTCAACACTATCATGGCTTAAAATCCAACTTCAAATTCTGCAGAATTCCAAGATTCTTGGCTTTCATAAAGTGACCACTTCCCCCAACCCCAGCAACTCATTAGGACTGCAGACTGAAATGAAAGACAGGACCTAAAATGTGTTCTTGATCACCCTCCTAAACACCTACTACAGCTACTCAAAAACATGGGAAGGAAACAACAGCATCCTTGCAAACAGAACAGTGAATCTAAAGTTGGTAAATATGTGACAAACTGGTCTGAAGTAGAAGTAGTTTCAGAAGGTTTTTAAATGTGCACAGCTCTGTGCATTCTGGCCATAGCCCAAGATCCTGAAGAGTAATTGGGGTTGGGGGGGGGGAGAACAGGAATTACCTCAGTACCTCCTTGTTGCCAAGAGTTTTCAGGCTTTGGTTGTGTGGAGACCATCCCAGAACAGGAGTATCAGAAGAGCAGGATGCAGCCTTGCATCTCTGCTGTTCATCTATCTATAAGAAGGCTGGATAAAGACCCACTTCAAAGAAGTATGGATCAAGGCTTGGTAGAGGAAACACACTGAGCTCCGAGGGAAGCCCTCTTTACGAAGGGTTCTGAATCATGACTGCAACAGCTAGTGAAAGGGGTTTTTAAAGACTTGACCACCCACTTCCCCTCTCGTAAAAAGAAACACACAGTGTGTGTGTGTGTGTGTGTGTGTTCAGAGTGAAACGAGGTGTCCTAGTTTCACTGGGACACTTCCTTCCTGGAACCAGCCATGGGGTGGCGGTGGGGGGTGGAATGGCTGACAGACAACAACAACCTTCTCTCATTCTTCTCCAAGCTGGAGCAGATCCAAGTGGAGGGGCTTTTTCAATAGAGGTGCTCAGCTTAGAGTGAAGCTCCACATTTTGCATGAGACACATTCTTGTGCTCCAAAATGCCTGGCTCCTGCCTGGCTTGGGGAGTTCCATGCTGAGCGAGGGTCAACTCCAACAACAACAGAACCAAAGGAGGAATGCACAGCACTGTCTCAATTGCAGCAGGAGAAAGGACCAGCAGCCATTGAAATTCTCCCTCCGTGCATAATCATAAAGCATACCACCATGGGACTGACTGAATAGAGACCCCACTCTTCTGCTTCCCCTCAAAAAAATAAAAAACCCACAACCAAAATTGCCTTGGAACTGGGTGGGATCTTAAGGGAATCTTTTGCAGACCCTTACAGGGATCCGGAAACCCCAAGTCACAAACACACATCTCCAGTCATCAGCAATATTAGCCCAAAGAATCCGGATTAGAGTGTGGCAGACACTAAGTGAGCTATACACACTTCTAGAGCAATGTCTGGGCAGAAGAAAGTTTACTAAAGACAATAAGGGTACAGGCTCTAGTTCACTTAAGTAACTTAGCGCTCTTTAAGCCCTGGTTGTTGCAGTTGTGATCACTTTAAATGTATGCTCACAAACATATGTGCACACACACTATATGTATGCAGACTGATCTTTCAGATTGCTTACTAGAGAGAGCATGGGTGTGATCTTGTATATGTGATGCCAGATAGTATAATAAACCTAGTGCTCAGAACACAAATAAAACAACACTCCCTGGTAAACTAAAGGTCGGGAAACACAGGACTCAAGATTTGCATCTGGCACACAGTGGCAGACCCAGACCCAGAGAAGTCTTCCTATCCTTTCTCTTCACCCTGCAGCACACCGGGTTTTTCTGGGGGAACTAGAAAGATACAGGTTGGTTCCCCGTGCAGTGCCAGCGCTCCCAACAGCGTGGCGTCTCAGCATCCAGGCTCTTGCCGGACTCCCAAAGATCCTGGGGCAAAAAAAGTTTCAACCAACCGACCCTGCATGTCCCTTCCCCATCAATGTTATCTGCCCGGGCAGGAAACAACCGGCGAAAGGAATCAGCTCTGAACGGCTACCACGCATCTCCTCTTTCCAGCTTCCCCCTCTCGGAAAAGGTGATTTCGCGCCTCAGCCTGAGCATCATCTCGGCCCCTTTCTTTAAAAGCTGGAGAGGCTCCGGGAGCGCCGGGGTGGGGTGGGGTGGGGAAGTACCCCTTTCATTTATGATGGAGCCTCGTCACCCTCCCGCCCGCCGTGTTGGCGACCAAACGTGCGTTACAGCGTTTACACTGGACTGGGATGATCTTCGCTCGGGACTGCCTAGAGCAAAAGTTCCCGGGGCACAAACATGGGCACTTTACGGGGCTGGGAAAAGCAAACTCAAGCGCAGCCAGGATCCCTCTTTCTGGGGATCACAAAGGTACACGAGTCGCTCGGGGTCCCCCGTCCCCGTCCCCGCCCTCGGGCACGGCTCTGCGGAGCGCACCTTCCCCCGCCGCGCGCCACTTTGGGCGCCGGCCTCCCCTTTTCCGCCGGCCAGCCGGCGGCGACGAAGTTTGGCGCGCAAGAAGAGCGCGTCCGGTGCGTGACTTGCCTGGATGGATGCTGCGGGTCTCGTCGCCGGCGCCTGGGTCGCTCTGTCGTGACGAAGGCTGCTCCTCCTGCTTGCCGTGCCGCTCGCCTGGCCCTGCTCCACCGCCCGCCCCGCTATCTGGCTCCTTATCTCGCCTTGCCTTTCCCTTTGTGTCTTCAGAACTAGTTTAAGCTGGTCACATGTGGGCACAACCTTGCGCGGCAAGGCGGCGGCGGCGGCCCCTGACGTCACGCCCAGCTGACCACCAAAGGTAGTTTGGGGAGCCCAAAGTTACTTCCAAGGCTCCTCCTCCTCCCCCCACCCCCCTTCCCTCATGGAATTGGAGACAAAAGGCGGGCCAGCCCAGAGAGGGCAAACTCAAGCTGGGCCTAAGTTGCTGGAGAGACCCCAGAGGCGAGTCCTACCCCCAATTCGCGCCCTGCGTCTTCCTCCTGCTCCTCGCCTTCTTCCACGGGGACTTGACTCCGAGCAACGTTTGCCAGTCTGCAAACTGCCTTCTTGGCCTCTTCCTTCTCTCGGACACAGGCATTGCAGTGCAGGCTCAACGTGGGTTTCATCCCACAGATGCGATACATGCAACATGAATGTGGCCGTTCGCACCAAGCCTTTTTTTCGCCTCCCGTTCAAAAACATCTCCCTCACTTTTAATTTCTTTTCTGCTGTTTAAAACTCGAAGATTTGGCTTGCGGACGAGTTTCATGCAACTCTTGAGAGCTTGCACACTGCATTGTGACCATTAAAATTAAGCATTGTGTTTAGTGGCTTGGGCACTATCATGAGGGTGATGTTTTGGCACCTGTCCCACCTCGATTTTGAAAATAAAGTCAATGTCATCTAAACAGGCTTGTTTTAAAACTGCTCTTTTTCACATTTTGTCCCATGTTCAAAAGTGGTGCACTGCACAGTTAAAAAGTGTTAAGTTCCATGATCACTGCAGATGGTGACAGCAGTCACGAAATTAAAAGACACCTGCTTCTTGGGAGAAAAACAATCACAAACCTAGACAGCATCTTAAAAAGCAGAGACATCACCTTGCCGACAAAGGTCCGTATAGTTAAAGCTATGGTTTTCCCAGTAGTGGTGTATGGAAGTGAGAGCTGGACCATAAAGAAGACTGATCGCCGAAGAATTGGTGCTTTTGAATTATGGTGCTGGAGGAGACTCTTGAGAGTCCCATGGACTGCAAGAAGATCAAACCTATCCATTCTTAAGGAAATCAGCCCTGAGTGCTCACTGGAAGGACAGATCCTGAAGCTGAGGCTCCAATACTTTGGCCACCTCATGAGAAGAGAAGACTCCCTGGAAAAGACCCTGATGTTGGGAAAGATGGAGGGCACAAGGAGAAGGGGATGACAGAGGACAAGATGGTTGGGCAGTGTTCTCGAAGCTACCAACATGAGTCTGACCAAACTGCGGGAGGCAGTGGGAGACGAGTGCCTGGTGTGCTCTGGTCCATGGGGTCACGAAGAGTCGGACATGACTAAATGACTAAACAACAACAACAAATTGTATCTCTAGTGAAAATGTCGCCCTAGCACCTTGATGTCTGTAAGTTACCAGCCCAGTCTTAGCACAGAAGAAACTCACAGTGCCATTTTGCACATTACTTTGTGTCATGTTTTTCACTCATAAGAATCCTCCAAGGATTGCATTGGGAGGTGATTTAGCAACTTCTGAAATTTTCAGTGATCTAGTATGTACCGTGTCAGTTCTTGAGACTGTGCTAAATGAGCTACCAGTTCCCCCATTAGACTGCTCTTTCCAGAGAGTGTGAAAAGCAGCCCGTTTGCAGAAGCACTGCTTAAATTACTTTGAATTTCCAGTATGTATATGCTGAATGCAAAACCGACATTGGTTACAATGCGTGTCCAGTTTTAAAATGACTTTCTTCTGCTTCCTGTTGCATATGAATAATCACATTCCTAAGTGGCACATC
This sequence comes from Lacerta agilis, assembly GCF_009819535.1. Lineage (NCBI taxonomy): Eukaryota > Metazoa > Chordata > Lepidosauria > Squamata > Lacertidae > Lacerta > Lacerta agilis. The sequence goes on from NC_046312.1 coordinate 48,955,588, forward strand.
CCACTGTAAATGGTGGTGTTCCTCACGCCACTTGTGAATGTGGCCCAACCTAAAACATGCAATTGACTCTTAATCTCTAGCTATCAAAGTGTGGATGAGATTGACATAAACAGTTGCAAGCAGGACATATGGATGTGGGTGGAAACCTCTTGGGAAGAAGCCCAGTGTAAATGAACCCATAGCCCAAAGCTAGGGAGAACACAGACAGTCCAACCAGAAGGATGGAGACAATAATACTTAGCAGAGGAGTGTGTGCTGGGGGTGGGGAACAGTTTGTCAAATAATGAAGGAATGACGCACTCTGAAAATCCACAGGGGATGAAAACAAGCTTTTAAATTTAGCATCATGTCCTAATGACTGTTAACCATGTTCAAACTGCATCCATGGTTAATGGCTTTGTCTTCTTTCATTCTAACATTAAAAACATAAAAAGAGCTTGCTGGATCAGGCCAATGGCCCATCCAGTCCAGTAGCCTATTCTCACAGTCTTAACGGTGATCCACAAGCAGGTTTGAGCACAAGAACACGTCCTTCCTCCTGTGATTTCCATCAACTGGAATTCAGAAGCATTGCTATCTCCAACTGTGGATGTATGACACAGCCATCAATAGCCCTCTAAATTTGTCTAATCCTCTTTTAAAGCCTTCTAGGTTGGTGCCTATCACTGCCTTCTACTGGAGTGAGTTCCATAGTTTAACTATGTGCTGTACTTTTATCTATCCAGAATCTTCCACCCACTTTGATATCTTGGTGGAGTTGCTGTAATTTAACTGTGTGGTTGCATTTGACTTTTCAACAAGAAACACTTGAGAGAATACCGGTAAATCACCCTCATAGTCTGGCCATCTCAGTGTTTAGACTTATTTGGTCAGCTTCTCAACTGTTGCATTATTCCAGGCATAGTTTTTTTTACCACTATTGTATCATCCATCCATCCATCCTTATGCTTCCAATGCTTTGCATACTTGCCTTGCAGCTACCAGTAAAAAGGTTAGCATCCCTTTAAACGGTATTGTTTGTTTTCTCAAAAATAGTCAGCAATGTTAGAGTGGGTTTTGTTCCTCCGAACTACTCCTGAGTGTTATTTACAGTGGAAAGGTGGGGCATAAAAACTGATAGACAGATAATGCTTTCTTTCACTTCCGTTCTCTGCCGTACAAGAGTTCAGATCAGTCCCAGAGATGGATGCAGAGAAAGGCAGGCATTTATATTTCAGAAGCATCTTGGCATTGCTTCTTTGTCCCAGTATAATCTGGTGCAGCCTGTGGTTACAGTCTAACCTAGTTAAGAGTTTCATGAATTTTCATCTTAAGGCTTTCCAGAGGGGTAGCCATCTTGGTCTCTTGCAGTAAGTAAGTAAATAATCAAAGTCTTGTGGCACCTTAAACTCTAACCAAGTTATTATGGTTTGTAGACACATGCCCTGCAGTAGTTTTTCCTAGAAAAAAGGTACTGGAACTCAACATGAACACCTCCCTCATTCTCTTAGAATAGCAATGGTGCCCACCTGAGAGTTCTGGTTGAAAAAAAGCCCTGCCCCTAAGTCCATGAAAGCTTGTGCCACCATGTAATAAATTTGTTAACCTTTAGACAGCACCATGTTGCAAGATGAGATTTTGACCACGACTCTACCAGCAGTGTTTCCCCTCCACACCTCTCGCTTCTTTCCCTCTGAGCTCTGAGGGATAGTCCTGTGAAACTCAGAAGCTGGCTCCCTGATTTGTGATTATTATTTGGGTCTAAGAGAGTTATTGTGTCACTGTTGTCACTTGAGGGCTGCATTCTCCCAGAGCCCCTGCCCCACCTCCCCCGAGTATCTCACAACTGTAAAATCTTAGGAAATGACCCGTTTACTTTCCTCCAGTCCAGAGAGGTATGCTGACTCTGGCTCTCCTGCTGAGCTGCCAGTAGACTGTGGGAGCTCATGTCATACCTAAGGAATTGGTTTGTGGTGAGGTATGAGACCATTTTTCCACCACCCCCTCTGGGAGGTTGTGCAGAGGGGGCTAAAGCTGTCAAGGAGTTTATGAGCTGCTTCAACACAATGGTTTCTTGCCAAGCCGTCCCTACTCTTAATTCACATATTGCTGGCTGGTCCCCAACTTCAGCTCAAGGATTATCTCATGTGTGTGTGTGCTAAAATGCACACACATTTTCCCTGTATGCAGAGCCACAATAGGCAGAGTTCCAATGAGTACCTTACTTCTGCGTGGCTTCTTTTTCAGTTTGCACTTCAATATATGGGGGATCGACAAATTTCTTTCCATATGTTTCAGCACTCAGAGACTGGTGCCTGATTTGAGACACCACAGCAAACTATGTTTTGCGGAAACTGAACTTCCAAGCCTATAAGCAAACCATGGTTTACTGCTGCTTGTCTGCAGGACTCTAGTATGGGGTTTTGCTGGTGCTGCCACAGAAGCACTACCAGGGTCTAGGCCTGGGCAGTAAACTCTTGAAAAGATGACTGTTGCCAAAAAGTCCTTTGTCCCTCTTGATCCCCCAACCTGCATCTGATGCCTGAAGCTGCCAACATCAGAGGTAACCAATGAGAGTTAAGTTTTGCAGTGTTACTTTGGATTAGTGTATGAATAGTTCCATTCTGGTAGTGTTTATATCAATTTTGATCTACATATTCACTCCCTATACTGCATATACTCCTTTTGTGTAAACTACTGTATTGGATTTCTGTGTTATGCTGGTTGGTGGGCGGTCATTCTCCCTCAGTTGCTTAGATCGTTTGAACCACATTATCAGTGGTTTAGTGCCTGGGGAGGCAGGCCAAAGTTGTCAAACTCTACTCCCAAGGAGACCACTCACAGGCAGTGGGATTCCCACACCCCTTGCTTGTAGGGGACACATCAGCAGAGAGTAATTGGACAGAACCCCCTTAACTACTGGACTACAGCATTCGCACTGCCGTGGAGGACACCCTCTTGTTGCATTTGGTACCCTGGGTTTACCTGTGTAACTCTGATGAGAAGGTATGGGAAGGCATTTGAAGGGTGGTGCTAGCCTGAGAAAGCACTTGGGATGCATCATCAAGCCAGTTGACCAATCTCTTTGCCTGGACACCATGTGTCCTGCTCCTGGTTTGGTCTGGAGGTGGGTGCTTCTTAGTGTTTGCCCACCACTGAGGCAGACATAAACAGAACTGCCAGTGACATCAGCAGAAGCTTTGCATTGTGGATTTTGTCTTGGGTGGGAACAGGTGCTTGGTGGGGTGGAGCTTGTTCTTTGCCATGATCTGACCACTGATGCATTGCTGGAGGACACTGCAAGAGGGTGTTTGACCACTGATATTCATAAGACATCACTCATTATCTGCTAGCCTGTCTATTATATAGAGACCCAGGAGACTACTGAAACCTTTGTTCACGCAAGCAAAATTGTTCAGTTTCTTTTGGGTGGCAGTAATAGCTTTGAAACACAGAGAGTGGCTCTGTATGCACCGGCTGAAAAAAAATCAGGAAAAAGGACTTAGATAAAATTGATAAATTGTTGTGGCAATTCAGAGGTTTAATCAGAACTCAAGCTGGATTTGAGTTTGTTGGTGTCCTTGCTAACTTCTCTCCATTTCCATCATGGATGTTGGCTTAAATTGTTCTGTATTATTTTATTGATACTATTGCTACAAGTTTATCATGGCCTTTGGCTAGAACAATAAACTTTATGAACTGAACTAAGAAGTACTACCATTCATAACATATTGTATTTCACAGTCTGGTTTTTAAGCCTTTTCTACTTCACCTAGAAGAGCATAATATGTACTAATTCAAATGAGAGCACTTGAACCCCCATGTTACTCATCCAGTTCCAGTGGCTGGCCTCAGTCCGGTTGTTCTAGGGCAGGGGTCAGCAAACTTTTTCAGCAGGGGGCTGGTCCACTGTCCCTCGGACCTTGTGGGGGGCCGGACTATATTTTGAAAAAAATATATGAACTAATTCCTATGCCCCACAAATAACCCAGAGATGCATTTTAAATAAAAGCACACATTCTACTCATGTAAAAACACCAGGCAGGCCCCGCAAATAACCCAGAGGTGCATTTTAAATAAAAGGACACATTCTACTCATGTAAAAACACGCTGATTCCCGGACCATCCGCCAGCCGGATTGTGAAGGCAATTGGGCCGCATCCGGCCCCCGGGCCTTAGTTTGGGGACCCCAGATCTAGGGATAGCCAAAATGATCTCCTGCAGATGTTTTGGACTCCAAGCTGCCATCAGCAAAGGCCAGAGTAGTCAATGGTCATGGATGATAGGAGCTGTTTTCCAACAACTGGAGGGCGACTGGTTCCCCAGTCCTGAGCTTCAGACACTTAAATGTGTATAACAGGCGGTGGCTTTGAATAGTGGCATATCTCCCCATGCACATCCAAATATGCAAATCGTGGAACTGGGCTGGTGTAAAAAGTCTTGTTATCCCGCATTGGCAAGCAACGAGACTGCTGAAGCTGCGTGGCAAAGTATGGAATACTGGCTCAGTTGCCTGAGCAACAAGAATAAATTTCTCGCTCCAGCAGATCAGAGAAACAAGAATTGCAAATGGGCATGAAAAAGTGGTAGTCCCCTACCTCTGGCATGAATATTTTTTTTGTGCCGCTTGAAATGGCAACCCTTACAGTGCAAACCAAATCTTGGGAGATGAAGAAAAAAAGCATAGCAGCAGTAGTATTTGGCAAGTTCAGTAGGACCCTAATGAGCATACAGTAAGGCTGATGGGGGGCATGAATTCATTCTTAAGCACACCTGCACCACACAGAGAAGTCTGTTTCTCCTTTGCTGAATAGGGACAAATAACTTCATATACCGGTAGTTCTTTAGTGTTGAATATACAATGAAGCAAAACTAAGCACTCAATGAATTTTCTCTCTCTTGCTTGTGCTGTTGACCTCTGCAAATCTTGAGGAACTCTACTGATCAGCTTAGGAGAGCTAAAATGTATTCTTCGAAGAGAGCTATTATGGTTAGGAGAAAATGACATCCTCTTAATGAAATAGCAACATTGAAAGTGGTCTGGGGCTTGGAAGAGCTGTCTGCAGACAAATGCTAGCTCCCTTGGCTTGAAAGTGGAGATGACTGCCACACCCCATAGTTGAATTCGACTGGACTTAATCATCATACCCTTTGCTGCATAACTGAAAAAGGCATTCATGGATGGGTGATGCAATCTTTGAACACGAATGTTTCTGAAAGAAAAGTGGAGCTGCAGAGAAGTAGCCATGGAGGTCCAGGCTGTTGTTTTCTTGGAGAACACAAACCCATGTCCAGGTTTCTTCAAAAGTGGAGCAGGATCACAGTGGTAGAAGGGTGGGGAAGGATCAGTCAAGATCACACTGCCCGTTTGCTTCAAGAGCAAACTGCCTGTTTGTCAAAATGTGAATATCTTAGTGGAAGTGTGACAGTGTGCTCAGGATGTAAAAAGCCTTGGCTTGGTCTTTTGTTTTCTGGATGGGAAGAAAAACATAGGTCTGAACACTAGCTCTCTTGTGCATGCTGTCATTCATTTATGGCAAGTTTTCCTGGTTAATTAAGGTGCTGGCAAGATATACATCCAGGCTAGGCTCTGCTGCACACAGATGTACTTGGCACATGAAAGCATGTCCTTGTACTTTTGATTTGCTTGGCTTTGTCTGTTGCCACCCTCCCTTCCTCCCCCACCTCCCCTCTGCTTGTCTACAAATTGCAGGAGTCTTCCTTGCACAATTGCACGGTTTCCTAAAGGCCACGGGAAGCCGTATGAATGCAATGCCACTTTTGAAGACTGATACCCTTTCCAGTAGCATGCAATAGCTGTAATCCTACGAGAACAGAATTCTAGATAAAATTGTACCCAAGCTATTAGAAAGTGTGAAGTGGGTTTTAACCTGGGACTTGCTAAGAAGAAACATGGTCAAATCAAAAGGTATGGAGTTTTAGGCACTAAAATATGTAGGCCTCCCCCCCCCACCACCAATGGCATAGCTTACAACTGTGCTCTTGGAACAGTGTGGGCAGGTATGTTGTGCACAACTACACACATAGTCCTACGGCTACCTTTTGCATTGAACGGCATCATCTGAAGCACTTAAGAAAGTGGAAAACACCCAAGGGATCCTAGTACACACAGGCAATTTCAGGGGTTGGAGTGAAGAACTAAACTGGACATCTTCTAGCTCTCCAAAGGAGCAAAGGGAAGTGCTACATTACAGAAAAATAACCTCATCCCTTCCTAGAATAAATGTATTTCCCCCCTAATTAGTTTGCAGAAGCTTCTTAAAGTCCTGCATTTTAAGGGATGTTCAAATGCCATGTATTACTTACGAAATATGCAGTCTTGTAGGTTCCCCAGAATTTTACTGAACGCACAGCACTACCACAGAGCAGTCATCCTTGCTATGGAGCATTTGGATGTATTCAAGAGATCCAAAACCTCCCTCCAAAATATTGAGAATTATGGAGAGGGAAACTGTTAAAAAGGAGGCGGAAATGAGATATACCCCCCCCCCAAAAAATATGAGTCAGCAAGCTAAGCTGGGAGCAGAATTACAATCAGACCTCAGCCTTAAATTTGAAACCGCATATCCTTTTAGGAGATATGACCAGGCAATTTATGGGCAGGGTAGCAAATGCCAAAGAGTTCTTTTGAGGAGCTCCAAAATAAACATTGATTAAAAATTCCAAGCTATATTATGAACAAGAAAATCTACTGCAAATGAAAAAGGAAAGTCTGATTCATGTGTGCAAGCTCACTCGGTAGGAGTCTGCCACCCCCCTGCCAGAATAAAATTGATGATGCAGCCTTCTGGGAGTCCCTTCCCTATACTTCAGGCGCAAAGCTGATCACCTCAGTTAAGCAGGGAATTCTCCACTATTCTTCATGCCAGATTGCAGCTGCAATCTAAAACTACATTTACATGGAAGTAAGCCCTGCTAGAAATAGGTGTGAACTAAAGAGGAGGGAAAGATACATGTGTGAAAAGGGTATGTATTTTTGGATGTAGTGTTACTTGCATCTGAAAAGGCTCTTCATTCCTGGACAACACATCATTCTTCTAATCCTGTTCAGTATTCATACCTTCTTGAGAGGTTCTTTTTCTGATGGTCAGGTCTGCTTTTATTTCACAAAGAAACCCTTCCCTCTCTCAAATGAAGTAGTCTACTGAAGTGCATACCACAATAAATTGTAACGTTTAAAAAGTTTCCCCAAGACTGTTTTTTTTGCAACAACATGTTAAGATGACGATTGTTCCAGGAAGCTGCATGAGGTTTATATGATGCAACATGACAACAGCTTCCCAAGTGTACTTTTCAATCCACAGTAACATGTTAAGAAACTACTACCTGCAATGGCACAGACAATGGGACAGAAACATAAATGTACATGGGCACTGTAATGTCACACTGTCCACAACTGTCATTTCCACAACGCACAGGTGGAAGCTGCATGTCACAGTAAGCTATCAGCCATGGTTTATGGTGCAAAAGCAAATCGTGTCCACTTTGCTCCTCCCTGGTAGTGCACAGAACAAACAAACCATGATGCTTTGGCTTAGCATTGCATCTGACTGAACCAGGGACCATGGTTTGCTTTTTGCTCAGACAAACCACAACTGGTAAGGTAAGAACAAACTTTGGCTTATCATTGCGGTTTGTCTGGAGCAAAAGAAACCGCAATTCCTGGTTCCAACATAACCACACGTCAGGAATAATGGTTTGTTTCTTCCAAGTGCTAGCAGTGAGGAACAAAGCAGGCCTGCTTTGCTCATGTGTGGTAAGCCATAGTTTACGACTTACTGTGATATTTGAACATGGCCCATGGGTTGGAATACATGGCAGAGAAAGATTTGAGAACCTGCCAGCAGTTCCACATCCTAAGCTTACAATGCCTACAATAGATAACAGAGATACAAAGAAACTAAAGGAAGGTGGGCAATCTGATCTGCTGTTTCCACTTCCTCAAAGTGGCTGGGGAAACCCAGCCAGATGGGCATGGTATAATGAAATTACTACTACTACTACTACTACTACTACTACTTAGGCTTAGAAGCCATTCCTAACAGTGTGTATGTCAATGTATGTGGGGAGCCCCTGTTCACAAAAAGGACGTAACACCGGGTTTTCTTGGGGCACAGAAAACCTTTTCTATCATAAACCCCACCCACCACAGGCAGAAAGAGGTAGAAGTAGTAAAATGTCCATCCTTATATTTTAATGGCAAAACCCAACAAAACATTTAAACTGTCAGAGAAAAGCCAATGGAAGCACACGCTTCCAATACAGTTACAAAAATAATAATAATCATAATAATAATAATAATATAGTCCGTCAAAAGTGTCCTAATAGTCTGAATCTAGGAGACAGGAAGTAGGTATTGCACAGGGGAGGAAAAAAAAGAATATCCACCCTCAAACACATTCCTCCCCCTTGGAAGTAAAACAAGCCAAGATTTGAATTGCACAGCAACTCGGCTTAGGACACGCACGCGTGCACAAACACACATACAGAGGAAACGGGGGGAACAGTGTGCTTTGGAACTACCTGTACAAAGTTTAAGAATACATATAAAAGGAGAGAAGGAGAGACGGCAGGCTTGTGGGATATGAATGCTTCCAGGGGGCTCTCCTGTACATCCAGCTATAGAAGACCACTTTTCACAATTTAAGACGACCAAAGCATGAGCCCTGACGTAGCTCGGAGGGGGGAGGGTCCTGTGTGACTTTCTGCGGTGTCAGACACTTCTCTTCCACCTCACCTGCGAGATCCATTACTGGCTTGGCCAAAAGACACGGTTGTTCCAGGCAGGAAGCATGGCTGCGCCCTGGCACTAATTGCCAGAAGAGTCTTGGGTGTTTTGCCATAGCTCTGGAGAGGAAGGCAGGGAAATATAGTGTGTGCCGCGGATGTAAGAGTATCTGAATGAATGTCTGGTTTAGGTCAAGTCCATGGTTCACCTGGGAACTGGGCCCAGAGTGCTGTGTTTGGGTGTGGCCGCATCTAGATGGGAAGAAGAACACCGCTGGATGGGAAGGTGGATTCAAACAAACACGTGGGCATGTTCTGAAGTCTCGGGTGCTGTTGAGGATTGTCAATGCTTCTAATCATAGATAGGAGCATGAGGTACAGAAAGTTAGGAAAGTCAGTCTTGGAGGAGGATAGGTTTCCAGGCAGATGCAAGTTATTTCCTAACAGAGGATAGCTGGAGAGACGCAGCAAGCTCCTAATCTTCCTGAGTCTTCAGAAATGTAACAGGCCTTTGCAGTTCTTTTCTCCAAATTAAAACCCCTTGCATCTATAGTAAACAAAGATTAGGTTTGTGTGCAGACTTCCTTTACCCACCAGCTTGTCTGTGACTCTTTTGCCCTCTAAGATGCACCAATGCACAAAAGAGAAGGGGGGGGGACACACTAAGCAAATGCTTTTGCAAAACCCTATTGCTCAGTGCTCTTCTGCTTTCCCATGTTGTCATTATGCCATAAAAAACCATTAGTCTTCTAAACTGTTTCAGAACACAGCTTGCAGCCTCACTGAGGCTAAGCGTTCTTGCTGCAAACTGGAGATTTAAACTTACATAAAGCAAATTTCATCCACTGCCAGCCTGCTTTTCCTTAGACTAAGCAGAGCTCTCAGCTCCCTAACCTTCTGACAGACTGCCTGTTTATAGGATTGCAAATTTCCCTACTAAAAGTCAGCTGGGCGTCTCTGTTGTTCTTGCTCCCACTCCTGGTTACCTGCTCAATGTATTTCAAGGATGACAAATTAGCTTTATTGCAGCTAGAGTCATGCAACTGGTTAAATGCAACTAATCCAGAAGACTCTTGAGAAACCACAGGGCTGGAAGCAAGACTCCCAGTATCCATTGCCAGAGCATGTTGAGGAATGAGTTCCTTCAACATTAGGTGACTGCCTTTTTGTGCATATAGATAGGTATGCTGGAGAGACCTGGATAAATAAATTGCTTGGCATAAAAAAAATCAGCAATAGTGCTCAAGATTCCTGAATATCATGAAGGGTATGGATACCAAATTACAATAATTCAGGGTAAGTCTTGGCAGTGGGACTGCAGGGGAAATAGAAGGTGTGCATGTGTATGCCTAGGCTGGATCAAGGAATAAATTGTGAAGACTATTTTTGTTCAGAAAAGGAACTGGGGTGGGGGACAGTTCCATCCCTTACCACTAGCGACTGGTCCCTCGACAAATGGATAGTGTGCTATTACCACTGGCTGATGCACTTGTTTCTCTATACTGCAATATATGATATAGTTACGGCTATCACCCTATACTGAAAAGGAAACCCTATAGCAAAAGCCCTAACTGGTGATAAGAGCAGATGGCCTATTCAGGGTGGGCTTTGAGCGCCCCTCTCAGCAAACCTTAACACGTTTCACACACATTCACAAGTTGCTGTCTCCTCGATCACAGAGTGTGAAAGGGAGAGAGAAAGCAGCATGTAAGAATGGAGGCAAAAAAAAACCCCAAGCACTTTCTTCTTCTTCTTCTTCTTCTTCTTCTTCTTCTTCTTCTTCTTCTTCTTCTTCTTCTTCTTCTTCTTCTTCTTCTTCTTCTTCTTCTTCTAAATTAGTGCAGCAGACTCAAGTCAGCTTGGAGCAGCTTGCTCTTACTTGCAGGGAGGGATGAATGCATGTGGTGTGGTCCTCCCTGGACATACCAGGCACTTTCATCCTGTTACATAGGCACCCCTTACAGGTGGGACATACAATACCAAAGGGCAAGGGGAGTGGGGAAATGGCAGCAGGGGAGGATATGTTGTGCTGAGGCTGCAAGACTGGCCCATGACTATTTTTGTGAGTAGTCTGGCTGCTTGCCACTGCGGCTGCCACCCAAGGTTCACACCAGCAACGGAACCCAGTGATGTGTGGATGGCAGAGGCAGGGGTGCAATACACCGCCAGCATTTCCATCCCTATGTTCTGCCTCGTCTCAAGAACTGCAGCAGCAACTTTCCAGTAACAGGATATTATCACCAGGGCAATGGGCACAGCTCTTGGTCACACTATTGAGAAAGGCAGGGCCCGTTGCTGGAGAAAGTGTGGGGACTCTAAAACAGGAGGGACTCTGCCCCTTGGAGACCTCGCATGCCAGGTGGCAGGGCACCCCAAGAGGGGCTTCCAACAATGGTCGGAAGAGGCCAAGGTCTTCCTTCCCAGTGCTTTGAGGGAGCAGCAGGGCCCCCTGTAGGAGCTGGAGGCAGACAGGAAGGGAGCATTAGGCAGCAGAGCCCATCCATGGAATGTGGTGGTGGGGAATGTGGAGTCTGCGCTGCTCAACACCCACTACACAAATAACAGTGCCATGGCCAAGCCCAAACAAAGCCCCCAATCCTCTCCATGCTGGATATTCAAGGAAAGGTTGGCCAGGCTCCTGTGCCACTCTACTCCTGTTCCCCAAGGCAGGGATAAGGCATGCTCTGAGCACTACACGGCTGTCTCCTGGTCCTCCCGCTGGATCATCTGGTAGTGCTGACGGTTTTCGAGGTAGGCAGCCAGGTCAGGGTCATTTGCCTTCTCAGCTCTGTGCTTGGGTGTGTCGCCCTGCAAGAGGGAAAACAAAAGGCAACAGCAAGTTATTTGTTTTAATTTACTTATCTACTGCATTTGTGCCCCGCCTTTCTTCCAAGGGGCTCAAGTTGGCATCCTCCCTGCTCCCCACCCCCACCCCTGATTCTATCCTCACAACTGCCCTGTGAAGAAGGAGAAGTAGCGATTAGTCCAGGGACCTCCAGGGAGCTTCACGATGGAGTGCAGTGGGGACCTGAAGTCTGACAACCCAAAATCCTAGTGGAACAATACACCACATGACCAGCGGGCCTTCATCTCCTCTTCAAAGTAACCTGTGCAGCAGCAAATCTGCTGTAAGCCGTTAAACTGAGTATTACCCAATCGCAAGATTTAGAGGCAAGCTTGAATCCCCATCCTTGTTTATATAGGTGTTTAGGAATTTGTTTGTTTACCCCATTTGAGCAACTTGAACCGTCAGTGAAATATTAAACACTAAGATCAATCACAGAATTGCAGATTCAAACGAAAGAAAAATATTTAAGAGCTTAAAAGTAAGGTATTTGCCTGGTGCCAAAATGGCCTCAAAGTGGGTGCCAGGCAAGCTTTCCTAGGGTGAGCATCTCTCAGCCAGGGCATCACCACCAAAAAGGTCCTCTCCTTAGTAACCACCCACAAACACTGCATTTGGGGAGACCCTACTTTTACTTTTAGGCTTCATTTCATCCCCATAGGAACACATCTGGCTTTTGGGGGGTATTGCATGTGTGGGTCTTCATTCAGTCCCCCTCCCCTGCCATGAACACACTAGGAAAGACTAAGAGAAATATCCAAGGACAGTGGAATGTGATATTCTGGGGTGGGGGAGGATGTGGAGAGAGGGGGAGGATATGGAGAGAGAGAGAGAGAGAGAGAGAAGAAATCTCATCCTTTCTCCCCCTTTGAAGCCCCCTTTTTACAATTTCGGCTGTCCTCAGAACAACACGGAAGGCAATCTTACTCAGCTACAAGTGATCGCCAAAGAAGACTGCCAAAGACTGCTTTAAAATATATAACTAATGATAAAGCTCTGTAAAGTTATATTCTACTGAGCTTTAAAACTACCCAAAGACGCCACACCAGATAGCCAAATTCTACTATAAACAACACAATCACGGCAGAGCAGCATTCGGCGACGAGTTAAAGCCCTGGCGACCTTATGTGTAATTTTCTGCACATGGGGTGGGGTAGGGAAGAGTCTGTAGGAAGGTATTTCCCACGAGTTAGGAGAAGCAAGCGAAGGCCTCTGGTATGGGCCTCTGGAGGGACATACGGCTTAGCCTGGAATATCTATGTGCAAATGCAAGCATGAGCAGAGAAAGACTCTGAGCCCTTAGAAAAACGTTTGTGGCTGAGATCTATTAAGTCGAGTGTTGCCTCAAGGAGAAGCAGGAGGAGGAGGGGTGAGACTGGAAACCAAAGGAGCATGTTGGGAAGGAATGCTTAGGGATCTCTGGGAGATTAACAGCTGACAGCTAGATAAGTCCTCAAGGACCTGTTTGCATGCTCCTGCCACCCCCCCTCCTTCCCCCAAACCCAGTTGCTGGGAAAATAAAATAAAGGCCTGCGTTTGAATATCCTCACGACCAATTGCACTGACAGGGGAAAAGGTGATTGCCTTGCACAGTTGTACAATGAAACCTTGCCACAGGCAGCTTATTTTCCTGGCCTGCAGAAGCCACGATAATCCAAGCAAAAAGAGTGGGGGGGTGGGCTGGGCTGGGGTGAGGTGTGTGTCTGGGGAGTGCCCTGAAATACCATCTCCTCCACCTCCCTCCCCCCCCCCACCAGCAGCCTTACTAGAGCTCCTGGTCCCTGCGGAGGCTCACATTTCACGAACTTATTGCAGCCATCTGGACTGCGTCCACTAATGAACTCCTACACTCCATAAAAAGCAAATCTGTTAACAGCTTTCAGCCATGTCTCCCCCTCCCTCCCCCTCTCCCATTCCACAAGCCTCTGCCCCCCCTTCCCCTCATTAACTACCTCCACCCTCCACCAGCGCAGAGCAAGCTCTGCTGCTGAGAAAGACCAAGGAAACCTGGCTCTCTGCCGTCTCCACTGAAAGTGGGAGAGGACAGGCCTTCTACGCTGGGCCTTCGCATCCCAGTGGGGAGAAGGCGGCAAGGAAGGAAGGGACCCCGAGACAGTCACTGGCCATATTGGTGCACAATGGTTTAGATACAGAGGTGCTCTCTCCCCCCCCCCCTCTCTCTCTCTCTCTCTCTCTCTCTCTCTCTCTCTCTCTCACACACACACACACACACACACACACATACACACACAGTTAGTTGTAAATACAAGCACAAGCTCCACTAGCACCCCCCCCAAAAGGATGGAGAGACAAAGGCAGAGCAAAGGTCATGCACAAACCCTCCCCACAAAGAGGAGCCACAGGTTCACATGCAAGAAAAGGGAAGGCAGACACAGCTGTAGCACTGCACAAGGTACCACTGCCAGCACCAAAGGTTTTGCTGAATGGAAAAGATGGTTTTCTCTTGCAACAAGGAAAAACAAACAGAGAGCTTCTCTACTTGACCAATATGCAGCATTTAAGCTTGGAATCAGAACTTCAAAGGGGCCTCCCCTCCACTGCCCCTGCATCCACATAATTCTATGATGGGTGGCAACGTGGACCAAGTCTCTGCTTAAGACATGCTAGTACTATTGGTTAAGAATGAAGCCTCATAAATTCACACAATGCAGTTTCCCCTGTCTGCTTGAGAAGCAGCATGGGTTCCCAGCATATGCCGTATTAAAGTAGGTAGGCATACTGAAACTTATGGCATGGTGGTAGCCAGGCTGCGTTGTGCCCGTTGCAAATGCAGGAAGCCATATTAAGAGAGGGTCTCCAACCCAGACGTGTGCTCTGTCTCAGAAATGCAAACCCTGCTGGCTGGAGGGCCAGAGCCCATTTCTGTGAGCAGGGGGAAAGGGGCATTCTTACTTCACACAGTGAAAAAGCCCTACAAGCCTCAGTATGCTGGCAAAATTTCATCTTCCTTGGTCCTCTTTTTCCCATTTCCATGGCTGCTCAAGTTCTGCTTCCAACTAAAGTCACACATAACCTCTGCTATTTTCCTTGGGACTCTATTGCTCTATGTCTAAGAAGTGTTTGCTTTGTTGTTGTTGTTGTTGTTGTTGTTGTTGTTGTTGTTGTTGTTGTTGTTGTTGTTGTTACCGCTGCATATAATGGCCTGAAGCAATACATATCCATGGGAGACTTCACCTGCCAAACACAGAGGCTGCTCTCTAAGGTTTTGCTCTAGCAATTCCCAGCAAGCTCCTAGCTCAAACTCTTACCTGCAGATCAGTTTTCATCAGTGAAGCTCCAGCTTCCACAATGTAATGGCAGATGGTACGCTGGCGGAGGGCTGCAGCCTGGTGCAAAACGGTCTCACCGCTGGAAGGAGAAGAGAATACAATGGAGGACCAGGATCAACAACAACCATGCTTATCCTACTTGCTCCAAAGAGCAAAGGGCTCCAGCAGAGGGCCTGGATGGAGCCAGTTCATTGCATCTGCCTGGGCTTAGCAAGACCAAGAGGTGGGCACAGTGCCATGCAAGGAGGTGGGGATGTTGGCTTCACCTATTGCTCACATCAAAATGGGAGAAAGGCTGAAGGGTGGCCAGGAAGCCTCTCCCTGACATCCAGGCCCAGCCATTTTCTCCCTGAGGGCTGCGATGTCAGGGAGAGACATCCTGGCCACTCCTCAGCCCTTCTCTCATCTTGATGTGAGCAATCATTCAGTCCGGACACTGAGGTCTATCTCTGAGGGCCTTCTGGCGGTTTCCTCCCTGCGAGAAGTGAGGTTACAGGAAACCAGGCAGAGGGCCTTCTTGGTAGTGGCGCCCGCCCTGTCAAGGAAATAAACAACTATCTGACTTCTAGAAGACATTTGAAGGCAGCCCTGCTTAGGGAAGTTTTTAATGTTTGATGTTTAATTGATATGATAATGATGATGATGATGATGATGATGATGATGATGTTGGGAGCCGCCCAGAGTGGCTGTGGAAACCCAGCCAGATGGGTCTACCTTACTTGTGATTGTGAGAAACTGCTGGCAGGAAAACAGGATATTCACCTTTTCTGCTAAGCAGATCTGTTTACGAGCAAGAGACCTCCTCTCTCCCCACCCCTTAGTGGAATAGCTGTTCCACCAAGTTGGCTGCAGGGGGAGCCAGGCTATAAAACGGGATGGGTGGGTCAGGAGAAAAACGAAAAAAGAGCCGGCCTTCTGCCTCCTCCAGCGGCAGACACTTATTGCTAGTAACAGAACACTAAAAACCAAAACAGAGCTTACTTTTCTTCTTCTGCGACATCCAGGATCTCTACAGGAGCTGGGGAGGAAGAGACAAAAGCAAAGCAATGAAGCCAGCCTGCCTGACATGAGCCACGCCACTCCTTATTCATTCCGCTGCAGATGGGAGAGCAGAGCTGACTCTCCCACTACGGCCTGGCAGAGCCCCTATGTAGGAGTTGGGGTTGTGCATTTTTTTTCATGTACATCAAAAGCCTTTGTGAAAATCAACCCCACAGCTGTTTTCCTATGTGAACAAACATTTTAATCTCCTTCAGCCATAAATTATATAGTACACCGAATGAGCGGTGTTTACAGAATTTTTTTTGCATTCACTCCACCACAGCCCTTATAAGATGGGATATTTGCGGTCTAAATGTGAGAGAGGGCTTTTAAATCTTGATTTTAGAAGATCTGGGGGTAGGGGGAGAGGGAAGCCAGTGAGGTGACCTGGGGTGGGATACCAGGCTACCTATGACATGTGAGAGGGACTGCTGGTGGTGGTGATGATAGCTAGAGTAAAAACCAGGCAGGTAAGCAGGCCAGATGTGAATCAGAGACATGCGTGTGTGTTTGTGTGTATGCAGACGGAGTATTTTTCATTCCAACGGAAGGACTCCTTCCTTTCCAATGAATGGCAACTGAGGTTCTTCTAAGTGCGAACCCATTTTGGAAGAAAATACCTCCTTATTTTCAAAACCTCCTCCCCCCCATTTTTGCACACAGCTACTCTCAATTCCTTGGTGGGGTCAAAACTGTAGTACAACTTTCTATAGTGACAATTAAGGAGAGCATCGTTGATCCCATTTTACAGATGGAAAGCTGAGGCTGGAAAGCTGAGGCTGAAGTAATAGTGACTTTGCTCAAGGTCATACAGTACACTCAGAGTCAAAGCTGAGAACCTATGTGAAAATTCACAACCCTTACTTTCCTGGACTGCACCGATATTTGATTCAAACACTCGCAGCCATCCTATGAAACTAACCCGACAACAAAACAACCCAGCACCTTTTCTGGTCTGGCTTACCATTTTCAATTATGTATTTGACAATCTCCTTGCTCCCTGATTTGACGGCATGATGTAGAACAGTTTGGCCCGTCTGATCGCGCATCATCAAATCCTTGCCAGCCTTGTGCAGTTCTTTGAACTGCAAAAAGAAAGAACATACTTGAAATGAGCTGGACTCTTGTGAGGCAGGTTTTAAATCGAGGTGACTTTCACAAAAGGTTAAAAACAACCCAGCAAAGATCAAGAGCAATTCATTAAAAAAAAAAGGTTAACAGCTGAAGACCACTCAGAAAGGCAGTTGTGTCAGGCAGAAGCATTACAAAAAAGGGCTTTTCCAAACAGGTATGTGTTAATCCTCCTTTTAAAAGATAGTAGTGAGCAAAACCAGAGCTACAATGGCCTACCCTTGTCACCAATATAAAACTCTTCTCACACTATGGGCATATGGTGAAAGCTGGGATAGCTTAGTTGGTAGAGTATGAGACTCTTAATCTCAGGGTTGTGGGTTTGAGCCCCACATTGGGTTACAGATTCCTGGCCCTTTTGGGTCCCTTCCAACTCTACAATTCTGTGATTCTATTAAAAGGATCTCCTTGTAAAACAAGTTAAACACAGACTCACATAGGTGCATAATTATGCACAGTAGTACATAAGTTTAGAAGGAAGAGAAAAATGTATTTTTTATTTTTTTTTAAACCAGCACATGGTGAGAAATCACTCACTCTTCCTTGGTTATGTGCTCCTATAAAATGTACCTTATGGGGTTAAAACAGACATATCACCATTGAAAAGTCACTAATAAAAGAATCCCATGGTTGACTCTGTCTATTACCAGAATCACTTTCAAGGCCATTGAATTAAAAAATAATAATACTTCCAAACTATGAATCTGACGTGAATGAAACAGAACATAGCAAGAGCCCTACTGGATGCAACCAAAAAGGCTGTCTAGCCTAGCATCCCGTTCCCATTGGCCAACCTGAAGCTTATATGCAGGACAGAAGTGCAATTGCCTTCTCCTGCTGTTCTTCCTCAGCAACCAGCACACTGCGTCTGATTCTGGAGATAGTATTCAGCAGTCATGCCTAGTAGACACCGATAGCTTCATTCCACATTAATTTGTCTAATTCACTTTCAGCCATCCATGTTGGTGGTCATCACTACATCTTGTGGTAGTGAGAAGCACTGCAGAGCATCACACTTCAGGGTGAAATTTCTTTCTATGCAAAACATTGTCCTGGTTTGCACATAATGCTAAACGGTGGTTTATTAGACCATGGCTTAGCATTACTTATGAACCCATCCCATTAACTGTGGTTTCTTTGTTATGGTTAAAGGTCGCTCATTAACCATGGTTTGTAGTTTGTTTATAAACCTTTGTTAACATTAACTATAGCTTCATATTATTGTGAACCCCGGACCTCCTCCTTCACTATAGTTGAGGATCCATCACTGAGGCAAAGTTAGAGCCATGAGTGAAGAGCGGCAAAGAATTCAAGCAGCTCTCAAGGCTCCACTTCTCTTACTGCTGTTGTTAACTATTCTGTGATGAAATAAACCAAGGTTCAAGTGATAAGTCTGCCAGAAGCCCCAGTTGTAAGTATGACTTCTTATTTATTAGATTTATTGCCCACTCAACACGATGTCCCATAAAAGATTACAGCAAATACAAAACACAAATTGAAAACAGATTTAAAAAAGCAGGCAAACCATGGTTTAGTGTTATGTGCGAACCAGGCAATGGTGTTAAATAATCCAAAATTCTATCAGAATAGGTACCAGGAGTACAATTTGACATATGTTTCCTAGCGGGGGTCACTATGAGTATGTGTCTACGTTGTGGAACTGCCATTCTTCTGACTTCAAAAGGAGGAGCAAGTTGTCTCTACGCAGAATAACCCCATGCCAATCTCACTCCTGACTGCAGTAGGGATGGGTGTGGGATGCAATGAGGATACTATAAGGAACATTCAAAATGGTACTGATCTTCATGCGCACACCATCTAGGCAGTCTGATCAGATAACTAAGCACCAGTGTTTTTAAGCCTTCAAGGTGTGCTTGTGGTATCCTGACAGCCATAGAAGGTTCCCTCAGTAGGATGTTCACCGGGCACAGGAAGAGAATGCTTAAAAGCAAGCCTGCATTGCCAGAAGTTATCCATTTGTGAAGGCTAACAAGCAGGTCGTTATCAAAAAGCTAGATGGCGCTACCAGGAAGTTGCAGTAGTAGCATCATCATCATTGTATCTGACCTTAGTCAGAGATAGGGAGACAATGTACCAGACCCTCCCTAGCTCTGCAGCTTAGTTTTTAGCACATGGTAGCTGTTACCTTGTGGAAATCGTTATTCTTGGCAGCATCTATCAAAGCATCATCTGCAAGAAGGAGACACAGGTTCAGGGTTACAAAACCAAGCAGGAGGGCAGGGAGAAGGTAGAGTGAGGGTCAGAGTGGGCAGACTGGCCAAAGAGACAGCAACTGGAAGCACTCCCACCATGTGAGCTGGGGGCTAATGAAGAAAAGGTCATGCTCATTACCCAGGGACCTCAAGGGAGATTGCCTGTGACTTCTATCTGCCCACTAAGATGTCTGGACAGTAAAAGGCAGTGGTGTACCGCTGCCAAACATCCTCTACACCTCTAGACTTTTCTGAACTCCAGTTGGGGCTGTCTGGAGTCTGGGAGAAGGAAAGACAAGAGTGGAACAGAGAGACCACAACCCAAAGTGGTGATACTTAGCATAAACGCAGAACAATCTATGTTAATCCAGCGTTTGTTGAGTATGCATTATCTCATTTTACTGTTTGGATTTCCCCCTATTGCTGCTCTCTTCTTATTTACAAAAAGCGTTTGTGCTTGTGAATGCATGTGCACAAACACGTGACAGTGTATTTGCGTGTTAGAGGGAGAGATGACATGTGCATGTCTTGTGGACCATCACTGAATTTGATCTGCCACAGAGTGCTATAAAGGTACTGAGCTTCATATTGAGCAACTGGGAGGATGAGAGGGATCTCGGGAGTTTGGAAGGCACCAGAAGTTGCCGTGAAGGCCCAGGCATGCACCAAGGAGGGCTCACGGTTCCATAAAACCCACTGATGATTAGAAGGAACAAATAATGAAGGGAAGTCAGAGGGGTATTGGGGTGGGGGTGAGGTGGAGAGTGGAAGAGGCAAGACCACGCAGTGGTATGTGGAAGGAGAGAAACATTCCAGCAGAGGGGAGGGACCATTTGTCAAAGATAACTTGAATCCCGTAGGCCAATGAACAGCGAGCACGAAGAGGTGAAGCAGAAAGGGTGAGTGGAGGAGGGGGAAAGCAGGTGTCCCCGAGGGGAAAGCGTTTGGGGATGCCTCTCCATCAGTGACTCATTCAAGCTCCAGGAAAACATTTTCCATTTGCTCAACCGAGAGAGGCCCCTGAACTTGTGCTCGCACATCCTGGAACCCTCACTGGTGCCTGGCAGAGACTAACCCTGCTCCCCAGACATGAATCCCAAATCTCTACAGGTGGGAGATTAACTCTGCACCACGATGCTATTTCCTGACAGATTTTATAAATGAGGTGAAGAAGGAAGGTGGCTTGTTAAGTCAACGGATGTCAGGTCTCACCCAGCTAGTCATTCCTGCAGCTGCTCCCCGGAAGGAATTCCCTGATCAGGGCCTCTCTGCAGCACTCAATCCATACTGCAGCAGGGATGAAGGTACTAAGGAACCAATCGCCCTGCATGCCAGCACACACTGAAGCTCTCGGCCAAATCCGTCCCGAGCTGTACTGAAAAAAATCTCTCGTTCCATCCTAACCTTTTGAGGCCTCACCTTTCTGTGCAAGCACAATTGCGACACACACACACACCTTCCATCAATATGCATATTCAGATACAGTGGTACCCCGCTAGACGAATGCCTCGCTAGACGAAAAACTCGCTAGACGAAAGGCATTCGCTAGCGGAAGGCTGTCTCGCAAGACGAATTTTTCAATGGGCTTGCCTCGCAAGACGAAAAAATTTCCGATTTTTTTTTTCTTTTTTTCGTCAAACCGCTATTCTCCCGTTGGTGCTTCGCAAGACGAAAAATTCGCTATACGACAGCACTCGCAGAACGAATTATTTTTGTCTTGCGAGGTACCACTGTATGCACATTGAACTGATGCTTCCCAGGATTACACCATCAAGTTGCAACGTCAAGTCCCTCAATCACTGGGTAGTAGCCCCATATACCCTGGGATGAAAAATGTGTATTTTGACTAGGAATGGCTACCAAAGCAGCTGCCATGTTCCAAAAAAGCTCCTCTAACCACCAGAACTCAAGTTGTCCTGGAGGACCGGCTCCCACCCTTTCCAACAGCAGAGATGCCATGGCATGGCACAACATTGTGTGAACATTCTGGACTAATGTGGAGGGCAGTCTGTGTGAGTAAAATCTAGAAGGGCATATTAAAATGCTACATGAAAAACCACCTGCAGCATTTCACTGAAAGTGATGCTGTGTTTTACAGAAGTTAAATCTAATGTTAGACCAGGGGGTGGGGGACTGGGAGGCATGAAAATGAAGCACACAAAATTACAGGTTAGCATTCACTAATTGAGATAAGAAGGAGATATGCTGAAGGAGCACCCTAAAACAGTCTCACCTTTGAGGGAATTGCAGCTCCCTATTTCTGAGCTGGAAAAAAAAGAGAAAATCAAAGCTAAGAGACTAGGTCCTTCCTAAAGCAGCAATCTCCATCTGCTGAGCTCACCAAGAACTCTCTACCTGTCTAATTTGAAAGGGCCAATAATAGAATTAGCTGTGCTATATCAGAGATTCAGAATTCTATTCTGCTTTGCTCCATATGATAGATCCAGATGAGGGAAGTGCAGAACTGAGGTATGTAGCAGGGAATTCGCATCCTAGCTATCTTAGTCCTGTTCCTTTTTTTGTTCCATCATACCAGCTTTGTTTACATCTGCCTCCCTTTCCAGTATCAGCATACCAGTCACGCTGCAACCCTGGCTTCATATGCCATAAGATCTATCGGCCACATGATCCTGAGTCAACTTCCACCCTACGAAGGTTAAAACAGTTTAAATTAAATTTTAAATTGTATTTTAATCTGTATTTTAATGAATTGTTCTATGTTTTTGTTGTGATTTTATCGGTGTTAGCTGCCCGGTTTGGCAGGGAAGGGCGGGGTATAATAAATTTATTATTATTATTATAAAACAGATGAACTAATCGACAGCTCATCCTGGCACATTGATGCCAATGGTGTAAGACTCCCTATGCCAAAGCATTCTCCCCACCTTCACATTAAAGCAGAGAGCAAACAGAAGAGGAATAATGAATGCCTGAAGGTTGAACTCTCATCCTCTGACCTGCACCCATCCTTAAGCTATTCTTCCTTGGGGGGTCCTTCCCTCAACCTCGCCTGGTCTTTCTTACCTCCAGGCGCTAAGCAGACAGCCTCACCTGGAGACTGGTGTGGATGTTGGTGAACCTGGGAGAGCAACGTTTTGCCTTATCGGTGTTGAGGGCACATCAACAAGGTCAGGCATGGCAGGAGATGTGCCCACTGTCTGGGTGCGCACCAGCTCTGGGTCCAACACAAAAAGCTCATCCTGAGAGATCTCCGTCACGTAGTTGAGATGTTCCTGAGAAAGTACACACCAATCATTTTATGGATGGGATTTCTTCATGGCAAACAGTTATTAATGAGGGGGTCTCTGTGTGTATTTTAAGATAATATGCAATATGGATTTGTTCAGCGATTTGAACAAAATCCTGGGAAATTTGTTTTTTTCCTTAAAAGAAAGCAAGATTTCAATTTTGTTGGTCGTGGGAACAGGCCTGGAGATATAAGAAAATTTGCCTCCATAAATTTAGAAAAAACATAAAGGATACAGAATCCAAAGTGGAATTTTGGCAATCTGTCTATACAATATATATTCTCTCCAACTCTGCTCCCTGCTTATCCAAGAGAGTCAGTTCTATTCTCCTAGTCCCCAGGAAAAAAGAGAAAAACCCACACACAGCGACAGTTACAAATTCTACAGTGAAAATTATACTGAAAATTGGAAATTTGTGCACCAATTTATTTCAATTGAAGAATTTTAGCTCTTTTGTTTCAGAATTTTAAACACAACAAAGCTCCAGATCTCATGGCCACAACTGTGAATAATACACTATATGGTTTACAGATGTAATACACTAGCACTACAGAGAAACTATGTAAATGTCACTGCGGACAAATAAATAATTACTTTTATTTCAGGTCTAATGTATGCACTAGCCTTTCCAAACCTCCCTAGTTTCCTGGGCATTATTCTCTAGTGACACGTCACCCTAAATATTTCTTTTTGAATGCACAGAAAACAGAAAATATCTGACCTCAAGACTGAATCCCTTTATTAAATAAATATAATGGCAGGGGCCTGAGATATTCTGAAGGAAATGAAAACCAAGTTGCAAGCAGCAACGTATTCCATCGGCAGCATGCAGGCAGGCAGTCTCAGATTCCACCATCTCTTGAGAACAAGCTGGAACTCACCTGGGCACGGTCTATTCTGTAAAACCGATCAGCTGTAGTTGCTGCAAGAGAGGAAGAGAAGGACATGGAGTGTTTAGCGTCTATATACAGCTGCAGTATATTCAAAGAAATTCACGTAACATCTTAGCAACCCTTACAACAACTGTGTGATATAGATCCAATATTAGCTCTGCACCTGGACTATGAGGGTGATAAAGCAGAGGATGGTTATAAATCAGAGGAGATTAATAGCATGCTTAAGGACACCTAGCGAGTTCTCACTGGCAAGGGGAGATCTGAACCAGAGACAATCCCTGATTTATAGCTCGGTCTCTTCCATTACCATCCTATATATGTCTACTCAGAAGACAGTTTCAGAAGTGCTTACCACCGGGTAAGTTAGTATAGAACTGCAACCTTAGTCACTCTCAAATGATTTGGGTTAGTGGAACTAACTAGAGAGAGGACAGGAAAAGCAGAACTAGTTCATGAATTATACTTGATGCATATCAAGCATGTCAGCTGCAAAGGGGAGGTATACATGACAACAGCAGAAGATTCCAAAGTGGCAGAGTACTATTGTACTTTGTTCAGCTTGCCAGACAGTTGTCTCCCCCACCCCTTGCGGGCCAGGTGGGGGAGACAGGTGGGCATACATATCAATCACTTGACATCAGGAGACCTTTTGTTTCTGCATGTGGGGGGGTCTTCAGTCCCCACCCCTCAAAGCACTATTTTGCCCAGAGCAATGCTTTACAATCCTTACTGTGGCTCCTTTGGAGAAAACAATTCATGGCTTCAGTGTATGCCCACTGCCCTTTTGGATGGCAGGTTTAGCAACATTCCAACTCAAAAATACCAGGATTATTTTAATTTTTTGTTCCTTTTTGTATGTCTGTTTGATGAAACATGCCCAAATGATTTGTGTCTCTTCATGTATTTCTATATGTACTGAACTAAGAGGGGCAATGGCCTTCAGCAGTAAATTGTTATCTTGCCCACAGCTTCGAAAGGGGTTTCTGAAGATCCGATAATCAGCTGATTGTCAGATCTTAAAAAACAAAAAAATCCCTCCCAAGTGCTATTTTGCTCAGTCCTTTGAAAGAAGCTTTGCAGTCGCAACCAATAAGTTGTTTAGGCACTGCGCTTGCACGTTCCTCACCCCTGCTGTCAGCCCTCCAGATCTTATCAAGGAGGGCCATGAATGCTTGTTGCCAGGTCCATTCGTGGTGACTATGCTACAAGCTGGCAGGCAGCGATCCAAGGGACACTTGTAAGAATGAAACAGCTGCATTTCACATAGTACCGACGACAACAACAGAAGACAACTTTCCAAAATGCAGCTGCTGAACCTTCACCACAGAAATACTACCTTGAGGGAACACGAGCAAACGAGCAACAACCTTGCATTTACTTTGCTATAATCAGATCATTTGGCAAGGACCTCCCATTTGAGCAGCAGTGGCCTTGAGCATCAAAGGACCAGCTAAACCCAAACAAAATATATGCAGACAGGACGTTACCACGAGCAACAGATAGAAAGGCAATTAAAGGGGGTCCCCCCCCAACTATTTTTGGGGGCCACCAGAAGTAAAGAGTACTTTTTTGTATGCTGAGCAACTGAGGGAAGCTTCCCAAACCTGCTTTGCAGCTGCTGTGGGACTTCCCTGTGCATTTGGAGGATCTGCTTGCAGGTGTGGGAACTCTTGCCCTTCGCAACACAATGATCCACGTTTAAGAAGTCGCCATGGGAGTTTGCGTATCTTCCATATTGTGAGGATACACAATACATTTATATAAATGATACACACAGAGTCAACTGGATAGCTTCTAAAGTTCTGACCTTGGTACTGTACTGGCAAAATTGATTTCCTAGCCAATATATACCAGTGGATCTATCTCTGGTTGGGTAGCTTAACTACTTCTTTTCTCATGCACTCTGGTTGGATCAATAGACAGATGGAGCAAGTAGATGGGATACTAACCACGGTGATGCCAATCCTTCTCGTCAGAGAGCACCTGTCAGATGCTTTAAAAAAAATCACACTGGCAGAGCAATCCAAACTGTGGCTGGACAAAGAGCAGGGAGTGGCTGTATGTACAGCTCCATTGCTCATAGCAGACAGGCAGAAGGCAGGCGGGTGGAGAGGCAAAAGTTTGAGTTTACACCAGCCTAGTCCTGCTGTAATAATCAGGCCTAGATTGAGTGTGACACCATCAAATGGTAGCAGGGCCAGCCCAGCTCCTCTCTGCCCCTGAATTGCCCCATTTTGGAGCTGTGTGTGGGTTGCCACCAGCAAGAAACCACCAGTGGCCGTTCCAACCTCCCTCTTTTTCAGCAGGCGAAATGGGGAGCAGGTGCTGGCAGAGGCCAGAAGTTGTTCTGGGCTGGCCCCTCTGCTCCACTCAACCCACTTTGCAGCAGATTGGGGTTTGGATTGCCCCCCAAGCACCTGTTGCTCTCATTCTCCTTTTGCCAGTGGCAGATTAAATTCTCCTGCCTTCTCCTCATTGTGAGAAGTGAAGTTACAGGGAACCAGGCAAAGAGTCTTCTTGGTAGTTGCATCTGCCCTCTCATCAGATGTCAAGGAAATAAACACCTATCTGATTTTTAGAAGACATTTAGAAGCAGGGAGTTTTTTAAATGTTTGAGGTTTATTTGTATTTTAATATTTTGTTGTGGGCAACCCAGTCAGATGAGCAGCATATAAATAATTATTACACAAAAGGCATTAGTAAAATATGCAGAAGATTTTGAGGTACACAGCTAGCTGTATGATTATGGGAGTGGGGTCAAATAAAAGAAATATACATCCATTGGAACAGGCCCCCAAATACTCTCATTTTGTTCACTGTATAACTATGATCTGAGGACTCCTGGGAGCTGTGATCTGAGGGTAAGCTGGGGTGGGGAGAGACAAAGGAATACAGCCCAGGTAAGTTGACTCTGTTGCATTATGGGAGTTCTCCATAAGGCTGAGGAGGTACCGTAAGTGGTCAGACTGAGGTTGCTATGGCTGGACCCTACAAAGACCGCGGAATTCTCCTTGGGAATAGAGCAGAAATAGTGAGGGGAGGGAGGGGTGTCCATGACACAAGCCAGAGCAGATTAGAGGAGTGAAAGAGCCTCGTTTATCCTGTCCTGGGGAGAGATTTACAGCCACAGAACTGTTGATGAAGGCCAGTAATTCAACCATTTTAATGAGCCTGCATTGCCCTTGAATGCCACTCCAACCTTTTTTCTTCCAACGCATTTTCCTCAGTTTGGAACATGCTGCTGGGAAACTGGCAGAAAAGAAGAAAATAATCTGCAGCAACCATATCTGAGAATGGGCTCCTCCTCGTGATATGTGGTGCACACAAGAGACTCCCCCCCTTCCCAGTGGGACCCCATAATCATACACACAACAGCAATGCTGGCAATCTTATCCCTTTCCCTCTGGATCAGAGGCTACGTAATGATGTGATTTGGAAGAGCGATTTCCTCTTATTCTGGGGAGAGCAAGGGGCTGGGACAGGGTGAGAGGGAAGCTGACAGTTTTGCAGCTGACTCGGATTCAAAGGTCAGCACCATACTATTCCTTGAGATCTGGGGAGGGACTGGAAGGGATCTAAAAAATAAAAATAAATAGCATCACGGCAATTGTGACAGGGAGACTGGGAAAAGGCAAAATGGGATGAGGAGGAAAGTAGTTTGAAGGGAGGGTTTGTCCTTCAGGCTGTAAACACACAAAAGGGGCTCGAGGTCAAATCATTCCCTACCACGTCAAGATGTAAGAATTTAAGAAGAGCCTCCCCGGATCAGGCCAATGGGCCATCTAGTTCTGCATCCTGTTCTTAGATTGGCCAACCAGATGCCTGTGGGAAGCCTGCAAGAAGGGCCTGAGAGCAACAGCCCTCACCTCTACTTGTGATTCCCAGCAAAGGGCATTCAGAGGCATATTGCCTCCATCAACGGAGGCAGAGCCCAGCCTTCATGGCTAGTAGCCATTCACAGCCTCATCTCCCACGAATTTCCCTGATTCTCTTTTAAAGCCATCGAAGTTGGTGACTGTCATTACTTCCTGTGGGGTGGATTCCAGTGCTACGTGATGCCTTGGCATCACTTCAACCCACCCAGGTGCTTCCCCCATCCCTTTGGGCCCCCAAGACACTTCTTGTTGCTGCCTGCTATAATCTTGGTGGAGGGAGGCCTCATGGCTTTGAGGTGCAGGGCAGCAAAGAAGCTCAACGGGCCATGCAAGCTGCTCCCCGTGTCTTTGGGAACTCATTCCAACATTGCTTACAGGGGCACAAAAGCCGCTATTGTCCCAGCCTGTGGGAGAGTCTCACACTGTTGCTCAAACCAAAACCGAGAAACGGCAGAAATAAATAAAATGTGCTAGTTAAAAGTGAAATGTGCAGTCTGGAAGGCTATAGGAACACAGAATCAACCCTTCAGGTGGTGGTGGTGGTGGGGAGGGGGAGGAGGAGGAGAGAGAGTAGGGGCTGAGAGAGGAGCTGGAACAAAGCTGTGTTTGTAAACAAGACTCTGCTGCCCTGCAGAGCTCTTGGGGGTTCATGCAAAAACACAGCCGGTTGGGTCACAGGCCCAGCAAAGGAACAAAACAAAACAAAACCAGCCAGTCTTACATCTCTCCCTCTCATTACTCCCCCAATGCAAAAGCTGTAATTGAATTTGATGTACAAAAGGAAACTCTGAATGCAGCATATTCACTGGTCCCAAAAAACTACTGCTGAAGGCGGCTGGGCGAAACGGCCACGTCTCCCTCATGCCTTTTCCTACAGAGCCATCTGCTGGAGAACAGCAAGATTAATGTAGCTGAGAGAAGACGGCCCAATGTGAAAAAAATGACAAGAGATGCAAACTTCACTCCCTGCTACCACAGGACTCTGGTGGGAGCTAGCGGTACCTCCTGCCGAGGGAATACTCAGCACTCTCTCACTGAGGCCTCGATTCTGCTCTGCTGGACCACAGAAAGCTGCCTTAGTTTAGCTGACTATTGTCTTCACCCGGGTTGATGAACTTTCTGCTCGTGCGCCAAATTAAGGTCTGCCAAATCACCCAATTTGGGGTGTGTGTGTGGCTGTTTTGGCCAGCCATACCCAGCTGCCGCTCACCTGATGTCACTATGATGTCAGGTGTGAGATAGGAAAAGCCGCAGCTGCTGAGGAATAACCAGGAACTGAAGAGCATGCTCTCAATGGCTCCTTGGCAACATGGCTTGGTATTTGGAGCTGTTTAGTTTAAATTAAACATTGAATGAAAGTTCCACTGCTCTGCAGTGGGATGAGATTCACCTGATGTCATATGATGCCAGGTGACTGACAGGTATGCAGACTCAGCCACCTATCCAATGTGGCCTGATGGGGGGTTGGCTGGTCACTTTTTGATAAGGCCCACCAGGCAAAAGTGCTATCTGCAGATATCAGGGGTTGAATCTGGGTCCTTCCGCATGGGTTTGATCACTGAGCTACAGTATTTACCGTATAAAAGACCATAGAAACAAATAAATGAGGACCTTTTAGGTGGATTTATTCCAATCTAGCCCCTATAACAAGTCCTAAAGCACCAAGCCCAAATTACCTGCAGCAGGAATGGGAAACCCCAGGCCCGTGGCCAAAGGAGGCCCCTCTCAGGCCTCTCTATTTGGCCCTCAGGACTCCCCAGCCCACCCACTTCTCCCAGTAGCAGAGGACACATTTAACATACAAAACGCCGCAAGTTCAATCCCTGACAACTCCAGGTAGTGTTTGTAAAGTCTCCTGGTCTGACCCCTCTGGAGAGCCACAGCTGGTCTGTATAGACAAGAGAGAGCTACTAGGTAGATCAATGGTCCGACTGAGGCAATGTCTTGTGCTCCTTTGTACTCAGGAAAAGCAAAGGAAATAATTCAAAAGGCAACATGGAACAAGTGACGTTTCCAACGGTACTGACCAGCACTATTTGAGCTCTACATAAAACAAAATTATAATTATAGAAATATATTCCATTACAGCATCTATGGCTCTGGTAACAAATTTCCGTAGCATTAGTCATGGAACCTTTTGATGCACCGAGTCCCCACCTACTGACTACAGAGTTAGTATATATTTACATATCCGCTCCACACACACATATACGTATGTACTCACAGTCCAGGAAGCACCACTTGGGGGACAGTTTCTGGCATGACAATGTCTTTGGTTTGGCTCCATCCCCTTCCTGCATCAAAGCAAGCAAAAAAGAATCAGGTCTCCTTTCCTGCCCTCTTTTCAAAGCCTCTTCTGGCTTGTTCCAGCAGATGCCTCAGGTGGACTCAAGACACATGCTTTGACACAAATTGGAAGGCACAGAGCACATGGATGCAACTCAACACAGATGCACTGGACAGGTACTGATGCAAGTTCTTCATGCACAAAAAAGGCAGAAAGTGGGGAGTGGGGAGAGAAGAGTCTTTCAACAAAGGGGAGGTGGAGACAGCCAAGATACACACCTCTGGAAACAGGCTCTGAATAGTGGAAGGGCCTGAAGGAAAATCCTGGGGAAAGGAAAGGAGCTGGGTTACCACTACCATTAGAATTTGCTTGCATCCCCATAGCTGTAGGAACCTGCAGGGTGCTCCTCGCATCTTCTGGAGCAGCCAGCCTCCATATTGGCCAGTGTAATCCAAGAGCAAGACTGCACAAGCACCAGCCAGGAAAATGGTCTCAAGTGTGGAAAAGAAATTTAGGAGGAGGACGAGGAGGAAAAGACAGCGAAGCCATATGCCATGGCAGTCCAAGTGCCCTAGTTTCACAATGAGCTTCAGGCTAGGTTGGCCTTCCCAGCTGGATAATTTGATCACAGCTGCTTCTCATAATCATTGTCATGACCAAAATCAAGCTTGAGAGGTTCCAGGTTCTTTTGCACTGAACACTATATCCACATCCGGTGCAGTGTGTTTTATTACCTGCCTGACACCTAAGGGCTGGACAAAGGGCAAATCCGTAAAGGCAGGGAAAGGGAGGGAAAGAGAGAAAGCACTTTACGGAAGATTGCCCACCCATCTCATTTCGTTTGTAACCAAGCTCCAGGGAACGGATTTCTCCATGCATTTATTGGTTTGAGCCAAAGCAGGAAGTCATTGACATTTCCCAGCTAAAAAAATATATTGGTGTGTCATTCACAAAAGCTGCCAGGTAAGGTACAAGCTTTACTTAGAACTGGAGGCATCACAGTGATGAGAGTTTGGACGAATGCGGAACAAAATCCATGTAACTAAAACACTAGGCA
This sequence comes from Lacerta agilis, assembly GCF_009819535.1. Lineage (NCBI taxonomy): Eukaryota > Metazoa > Chordata > Lepidosauria > Squamata > Lacertidae > Lacerta > Lacerta agilis. The sequence goes on from NC_046312.1 coordinate 48,986,198, forward strand.
AGGTTGCCGACAATTGAAATTCTATGCAGGTTTGAGGCATGAATCAGTTATTATATTTGCAAAACACTTGTTACAAATTAGAATGCATCCAATGTAAGTCACAGAGTAGACTCATTAAATTCAATGGACACAACTCATTTTATTTATTTCGGTGGGTGTATTCCAAGTATCAGTTAGTTGGATATAACCCTGGAATGTTTCCTATGGCATATAAAGCAACGTGGGAATGAGCCTGCACTTACCTTGACCCCTGACCGCCTCCCAACCAGGAGTTACCTCCTTGGCTTACATCAGAACCGACGACCTTTTTTTAATTTATTGTAGGTATATATACTTGCTTTCATTGAAATTCCCAGGGCATTTTACACTGAATTCTGTCCTTTTACCCAAACTACATTGCATACAAAGCCCAGCTTTGTTACTTTGGTTTTGTTCATGTAGGTTAACAGCTTATTCCCACATTTCTTTGCTTGTATGGGGCAGGTGGCAGCGGGGACATTTATGCAAAGAGGCATAACTAAACTACTTCCTGTCACTCTGTATGTTATGAGTCGTAAGCAGAGGCAACTCCTGCTACTCAGTCAACTGTTAAATTTCCTTTGAGTGGCAGTTAATTACAACTGGAGAAGCACAGATACTATGGCAGCAGGGATATCCAAGTGGCATGTCACTTAACAGTAGAATTATAGCAAAGGTTACATTGTCCCCTCCTCCAAGTGTTTTGCTTGCATCTCACCTCCTGAAGCCTCTCAATGTGGGTCCGGCATATCTCCAAGTCACTGTCTCCTGGCACAACGATAATTCCCAAGGGCACAGCTGGAAAGTAGGAACATTATCAACAAATACCACTGAACCTGCTAAATACATTCCTGGCACATCAAGTATTCACTGAGCAGAAGCTAGGGGACACTTCATAGATGCAACACCAAGGTTGCAGGTTTGATCCCCATATGGGACAGCTGCATATTCCTGCATTGCAGGGGGTTGGACTAGATGATCCTCAGGGTCCCTTCCAACTCTACAATTGTATGATTCTATCTCAAGCATCATACCATCTCACAACACACATGGGAAGCTACTTATCAGAAGGTATCTAATGGACAAAATCTTTGAGTATGTGGAATTTTAATAGGTCAGGGAGAAATGCTAGACAAGAAGCCTTCTCTCACAGATGTGGTAGCTTTGCACATACAGGGAATTTTGATGTGAGGGATCTTTTTTTAAAAAAAGACTAATTATATGGTAAGATGCTGCCATGCTAGAGTAGCACATTTGGATAGGCTGACAGAAGGGCAGAAAGTGTCTGCTTTTTACTGTCAGCCACCTGCCCACATGCTGTACTGTTATGGACAAAGGTGTGCTCCAGGAAGTTCCTGCAAGTTGTTCTTAGGCACCCTTTAGCTAAAGAGGCTCCAGCAGCCTGGGCTATGGAACCAACTACTCACAGGCCTCCTTGAGCTTCTCCTTGTCGTAGTGAAGTGCTTCGTAGTCGTGCATGCCAATTCGGCTTACGCGGATCCTTAGCCGTTCTGGAATGGGCTGCTGACTGTTTGCACAGCAGGAAGGAAAAGTGCTGATTTAATTAAGGTGGGGCTGCTTAGGGAAAGGAAGACAGCATTGTTGTGGGAAGGAAGGGAGGGAGAGAGGGGGAGATACAGGGTGTGTGTGTGGGAGAATCCCAGAATGTGACACGAAATCCCCATGTGCAACAACATTTAGCATTTAAAAACTTGTTATCTGGCTAGTGGACAGGAACTTAAAAAGTGGCAGACAGGACACCCCTGGGCCCCCGTTATGCCTCTAGCCGTGCAGGTTGCTTCCATAACACTGGCCTCAATTGCCACCTCCCATGTACAAATGCAGGCAGGCCAAAAGGAAGGGAGGCACAATTCCTGGCTTCTTTGGGAATTTGCTTCTTTATGCAAGAATGATAGAAACCTGCAGTAAGGCCTCATGGGCAACATAGAGAGGCAGGAGACCAGCACCGTCTCAGAACTGGGTCAGAGCTGAAGATGGGGGTTAAATGTTGCTAGTTCAGCGCGACAATGCCAATTGGAAGCGTAGCAAGCAGCCACGTAGATGTACCTTGGACAGGAAAACAGGCTTGCCAAGAGGGGTATGAATGCCAGGGAAGGGACAAAGCTTTCACAGATCGCCCCCTCACCCACCTTTCATTATGCCTTGAATGGGATAAGCAGCATAATAAAAGCCTTCCTTGCCACCCGCCCCCTCCCAAGCAGTACAATGTAGGAAGATCTTGTGCCACTCATTAGTGTCTAGGAGTCTGTGATACAACTCTCCACTCCCTTCCCCCAAAATAAAATACAGCAGAGAAGGAACTTTGCTTCCACAGAGCCCTCTCTGTGGGCTCATATAACCCTGCTTCCTCCATTAATCATTCAGCTGCTTGCCTTTAGGACCAGGAAAAGGCAGAGCCTTCCTGATAAAGCAGTTGAGAAAAAGCAGCTACGCTTTTATGGGGGGGGGGGGGAAGGGTGCTCGATGTCAGTGTTTTTTGGACTTCAGAAGTCTCAGTGCCGCATAGCTACAGAACCCAATACATTTGTCTGTAGAGACTTTAATTCTGTTGGGTTTTATATATCTTACATTTCATAGTATTAGAACTTGCCTTTAGGATGGTTTCCAATACATTTTAATCCAAACCTCTGGGATATAGTAGGATAGAAAATCCCACTCGACTCAACAGCTAAGCTCACAGCAGGCAGTCCTGCTAAAGGGTGAGGAAGCTCTAAGGCTCGCCGCCATGCAAAAAAGTTTATTACACTTTGAACGGGCAAAGCCACCTTCACTCCTTGCCCCAAAGCCTTGGGGGCGGTCCCTTTGTCAGGGAGAACGTACTCATTGAGCAGAGGCATGGAGTTGCGCCTCTTGGTCTTCTGCACCATGTTGGCCTGGTTGCGCAGGGATATGCGAATGCAGGAAGCCCCCAGCTTGCAGGGCTCTCCGTCCACTTGCATGGGGATGGCCTTGGACGTGGTCAACAGCACCTCCCGGCACTGGTGCAACCGCTCTCCGTGGCCGCCCACCTGCAGCGCTGCCTACAAAAGGAAGAAGAGTGTTGAACAGGAAGGGCCAACCAACGACCAACGTCAGCGGGAGATTGCACATGACCTGAACCTGGGATAAGAAATGTTTTTCCCATTACCAGCAGCATCTGAAGCTGCTGTGCAGTGACTCAGATCAACGGCTGATCTGAGTATTGCCAGCTCTGACTTGCAGTGGCTGCCCAGGGTTCCCAACAGGGGTGCTTCCCAGTTCCTGCTTCTTCTGAGGACTCTTTAATGTTTAAGTAGAGATGCTAGCAGATGAACTTGGGAGCTGAGACAACATGAATGACGTATGTCTGCCACTGAGCCAGGGGAGTGGGCTAGATGACTCTCGGGACCCCTTCCAACTCGACAGTTCTATGATTCTACCTAGTCTAATACTTGTGTCAGACAGCTCCTCTGGGCAAGCTAATAGTTAAACAACAGATAAAGAGGCTGGCACTGTCCTTGTCAGCTAGGCAGGCTTAGCGGCAGCTTAGCTGGCCTTGCTTACTTGTTCAGGTTGCACCAGTGTTAGTGTTATAGAGGTCAGAAGTTCCCGTCCCCCTCCCCACCCCCAAAATCCAGCTGCATCTGCTGTCCTTGATGACCCCAGAGATCAGCCATCAGGAGCTGCCTTGGCTTACCAGGGATGTCATGGTGAAGCCGATGACCTCAAGGCAGCCGTCATCATGGCGCTGGGGTTCAAAGTCATGGTGCTCCCCGGGGTTGCCCCAAGGCATGGTGCCTGCGCAGTACCTGCACGTAGACAGGGAGGAGGGAAAGTGTGTTGGGGGCAGAGGATAGCACACCTCTGATCCCAGAGCAGTGGGAGGGAGTCAAAGGAGGGGGAAACACAGCTTGACATGCTCCCCGACAGGGAGAGTTACCACTCACCTTGGAATGTTTAGGAAGACGAGGCATTGTGGCTTCAGATCTTGGATTTTGGGGGTCAGGTCTGTCCCATCACACTAATGAAAGAGGAAAAGGCGACAGTCAGCTGTCAAGGCTGGCTGCAGCACAGAAGAACCTCAGGCGTTCTTTCTATCCCTTTCGTGAGGGAAGAAAATTCTTAGTGCCTTGATCTTTCCCAAATATGCACTTGTCCTCTCCGCAGGGTTTATCTTTAACACGGCAGCAGAATGACCTTCTCAACCCAATCAATAACCAGTGCCCTCCAAGTGCCTGTTGGCCCCACAGCTCACTCACCACCAGTTTGATGTGTTTCGCTAAGTCTCTGGAGCTCCCCATGAGGAAATCGGAAAACGCCGTCTGCCAGAAGAAGAGAAACCGAGTTAGTTCACAGAGGCTGACCAGGCACTGACTAATTTCAAACGGCGCTCTTGAGAAGCACTTTGATCCCCACTCATCATGTTGCCTTGGCTCCACTAACCTCTTCCCCGCTGGAAACAAGGCATGCACCCCAGTCAGGATTAAATCCCATCTTCCCGCCCATCAAATGATGTCACCAGTGATGTCAGTTTATGGGTAGGATATGGGGAACTGACCCCCCCAAGATTGGCCCACAGGATGGAAGTTCCCTACCCCTGTTCTAAAGGCTTCCCTGGGAAGAAAAACATTACAGTATGGCCTGCCCTCCAGGTGCTCCACATGTTGCAATGAAAAACTTTAGGGACACTGAGACCAAGGCAACAATTCCTAACTGGGCTGCGAAAGGACTTCCCAGTGAACTTACCCCAGCATAGAACATTTTATTCCGAAATCGGCTGTTAAATTTCTCTGGATTGGCTTCTGCAGAAAAAAAAGGTTGCTATGGTTTACTTGTTGCCAGAAGTCACATTTCTGTGTGCATGACCGGTAAAATCACAGAAGCACCTTCTCTGCATGTGCATCTCCCCACATTAGAAAAAGCAGCAGAAAGTCTCTAGTCCCCCACCCAATATACCCAACCAAAGTTGACCATCTCTTGCCACAATGCGCTCACACAGCACTCTACTGTATGACAGGATTAGGGGGTTAGTGTTGGTTAGCACAAATAATAGCATGGACCTTTACCCCTCTCGTTGAAAGGAAAGGCATTTGTTGTACCTTGAAGCCAATTCCTTGTCACTTTCTTCTCCTTCCTGATTAAGCCCTCTGCATTCAGCTCATGGCCTATGAGCATGGCACACTGAGAGCACTGGCCACATCCCACCTGTTGTTGCTATTTACCTCGGGACTCATGGAATTCCAGTGTCACCCGGGCGTCAAAACCAAGGCTGAAATAATTGTTGAAGACATCAAGAGGGAGCTAAAATTGAGAGTGAGAGAAACACCACTAAATCTGAGACACCGATGAAGGTGAAATGACTTTTCAACGATTCTAAAAATACCTATATGTGACTAAGCAAAGCAGAATTCAATGGAAAAATGCTCTCCTACCCATGAGGGTGATAGATGGGGTGAAACAGTAGCTAGGACAACAGTGCCATGAACATCAAGAGACAAGAAGACTACTAGGGATGAAAAGCCCTGGAGTAGGGAGCCTTAAAGAGTGCTTTAAGGTTAAAAATAGAGACTGGAGATCCTTAGAAATATGCCATGGTGGGTTTTTGTTGATTTTGTTTTAATTTTAATTTATAACAAAGAAACAAAACCTTTCAATAATCATTCAACAATATTTCTAACATTTTAACCTCGATTTCCCTCCTCCTCTTTCTGCGGTTCCTTAAAGTTTTTTTTTCCTTCCCCCACCACACCCCCTGCATATCCCAATTATTTCAACTTATTCTTTTGATTATCTGTTATCATATATGTTTTAGAAACTGCAAGTTTCTACAGCAATCCTGCTAGTGTCTTAATCTGTTTGCAATTTGCTTGTAAATATTCAACAAAACATTTCCATTCCTTAATAAAAAGTTTGTTGTCTTGGTTTCTTCATTCTTCCGGTTAAGTTTTGCCATTTCTGCATATTCCATTAATTTCTGTTACAGGTGGGTAGCCGTGTTGGTCTGCCATAGTTGAAACAAAATAGGAAACAAAATAGGAAATTCTTTCCAGTAGCACCTTAGAGACCAACTGAGTTTGTTCTTGGTATGAGCTTTCGTGTGCATGCACACTTCTTCAGATACACTGAAACAGAAGTCACCAGATCCTTAAATATAGTGAGGGAGTGGGGAGGGGTATTACTCAGAAAGGTGGTGGGAATGGGTGATCAGCTGATAGGTGTGGAAAACCTGTTGACTAACGGCTGCAATTAGTCTTGCAGGGAAAGGCAAGGGGTGAGATGGCTAAAGATAGCTTTGTTATGTATAATGAGATAAGAATCCAATGTCTTTGTTCAAACCAGGTTTCTCCATGGTTTTAAGTTTGGTGATTAGTTGCAATTCATCCACTTCTCTTTCCAGTCTATTTCTGAAATTTCTTTGTATTAATTTCTGTAAGCCATTCTTCTCTGGTTGGGACTTCTTCTTCTTTTCATTTTTGGGCAAATATCATTCTAGCGGCTGTAGTTGCATATACAAATAAGTTTCTATATTGTTGAGGTAGCTCTGATCCCACAATCCCCAAAATAAATATGCTGTGGTTAACCTTTTCACACTGGGCAAATTGGCTATCCTCCTCCTTTTCCCATCTTACTTTCTTCATTGCTACCCTAGTTGCTTACTTTACATACATGGAAAAAACCGTTAGGTTAGCTGGGGGCAGTTGCAGTTGCCACAACACACCTGACCCACCATGAAAGAAACCAGACAGAAGCATACTAGGTATACCTTTGGTGGGGAGACTGTAGCAGCTGGCCCTAAAAGGGCATGATGGTGTTGTGAGCCTCACCTTGTCTGCCGCCGTCTCATCCTTCTCTTCAGTGTTTGCCTCAGGATTTGGCTCCACCTGCAGACTCCAGCGGTCCAGCTGCACAATCTCCCCCTCTTCTACATGTGACAGGATCTTTGACAAGGGCTCATCTGTGTAACCCTGTGGGTTGAGATGTTCTCCGTTAAGAACTGACACAAGATAGCGAGCATTAAGTGACCTCCTTTCGGGAAGGGCTGTGGCTGAGTATCAAAGGTCCAATCCCCAGCATATCCAGCAGGGCTGGGATAGACATGTTCCTGAAAACCTGGAGAGCCACTGCCAGTCACTATAGATAATACTGACTTAAGAAGGACTGACTCAGCACATTCCTTTTAATCTCACACCCCACTGCTGACCTGGAACACAGTAAAGTATAGCATTGCTACCAAAGTGGCAGTCTTACCCCACCCCAGTTCAACGTCCTTGCCAGGTCATTTCCGGTCCCCAGGGGAAGAATGGCCACAGGCGGTGGAGGGTTCAGTCGCAACTGGTCCAAGATGGAGAGGATCCACCCCACCTATTTAGCCAAGAAAGACAAAGGTTCAGACAGAAATTCTGCTGGGAGCTTCCCTTGCTTTTGTTTCGGCACATGGCTGTTTTCTCAATATAGGCCAAACTCCAAAAAATGGCAAAAAGAGAGAAGCTGTTAGGAACTGGGGGGAAGGCCCCATAAGTGGCTACTAGGCCATACATTGCCAGTTAATCTAGTTTGGAACCGACTGGTCACAAGCAAAGCAAAAAAAGAATTATCTGTGAATACTAAAGAGTTATACAGAAGCAGCTCATAGTTTAGAGAGAAGTGGCATGTTGAATAAAGGTCAGCACGGTAGCAGTACCTGAGCAGTCACTGCAATGATTGACCCACCAGCCATGCTAATCACAAAACCACCAATGCAGGCCTTGCTCACAAAAACCACTGTCAATAGCATGCAATTCAGCTAGCATCTTGGTTGAAGAGGAAACACACTGCATCCTGGGCAATGTAGTATTGAATGATGCATTATAGGACTTGGTGGACCCATGCTTCGCATTTGACTCAGAGCCAATGGACTGTCTCTTAATTGGCTATCCATGACTACTATCCATGGTGGTCATGTTCTATCTGCACTGTTCAAGGTAGTACACCTCCAAATGCCAGTTGTTGGGAATCAAAAGTAGGGACAGTGTTGTTGCACTCAGGTCCTACTTGCAAGCTTCCCAGAAATGTCTGGTTGGCTACTGTATGAAGAGTCCTGGGCCAGATGGGCCTTGGGCCTGATTCTGGTCCTCTCGTGGTGTTATGGCATAAACCCTGGCTTTCTTCATAACTCATCAAGTGCTCAAGGGATCGCGGCCACTTACCGTACCATCTCCCCCACATGCCAGAATTCGTAGGTTGTGCACTTTGCGATACATCTCCAACCTGCACAAAGCCCAGAAGAAGAGATAGTTAAGAGGACAAGAACGGAATGTGCAGCATCAACAGGAAGCACCCCCTCGTTTTCATATAATCTTTCAGAAATGTAGAAGCCGAGTAAGAACCCATCAAGACACATTTGTCTTTGGAACCAATCCTCAATCTGGCATCATGCTCCCAGATAAAGCTGTATGGCCAAAATCAGAGGAAGAGGGTACTGGGAAAGAAGGACTGTACTTTGGTTTATGTAATTTAGACTAGGAATTCCCAACCCCACTTATTTGGGAGAAAGCTCCACTAAATTGAGTAGGATTTACTTTTGAGTGGACATGGGTAGGACTGCACTATTAGATTCTCCTTCCTCCAGGAAGCAGAAGGGGTCCTGGTTAGAAGGTGCAAACAGTAGTTCTTTTTTCCTGCTGCCCTTGGTCCCTAACTGAAAATAAGCATAGCTGCTAGGGACTTGCGATGAATTTGAAAAACCCAGGTTCTGCCCTGAAGTCTGCTTCATCATCTATGTGTGAAAAGTCTCTCTCTTAGCCCAGGTGGGCCCTTCAGATGTTGCTGAACAAAAATTTCCATCACCCCATGGCATTGGCCATGCCTGCTGGAGCTGATGGGAATTGCAGTTCAGCCAAAGATTCCCCAAACCTCTCTTAGCCTAATTCACCTCACAGGGTTGTTCATTTTGTTCTACTCCACTCTTTCTTTAGACCATTACCAGCACTTTTCAACTGAAAGTACTTCACTGTATATCAAGCAGTGTAAGTACCACCAGTTGAAAAGCCCTGCTTCACACAGTCAATAGTAGCTTAGATTGCATGGGTCATCCACCTTGAAAAATGGCAGAACATCAGGTGCTCCCACTCTTCTGATACTAAAATGCCACTCTCTGCTCCTTGGAAGAAAGGCAGGATGCAAAAACCCCCACCCCCGAATATGTGGAGACTTTCCCGCAAATTTTAGAAAAGGCCTCTCTACTGGGATGGGGCTAAGACTCATTCAGAAAGATACTCACGCTTCTTTGGGGCCTCCCTGGCTGAGATCAAAAACTTGTCGAGGGTTGAGGTACCACATAAATGACTGGATTATCTTTGTTCCCTAAAAAATTATGGAGAAAGAAGAGAGTCAGGAAATTAGGAAACAAACTGAAGAAGGACTGGGGCTAAAATATAGATGTGTCAGCATATGATCTGCAACCAATGGAATAAAATGCTTGAAAAACACACGTACCTGATTCCCACCACTTTTGGGGTTCACAAACACAAGCAGCGGCTTCATGAGAGGTGCTGGGACAGGCTTGATGACGAAGGGTTTCCATCGCCCTTCCTGCAAAGTAACATGAATAATGATTAAGGATAATGACCCAGGTTATGGTTAAATAAGAGCTTATGCCCAGGAAGCTCAATTTGTTTGTTTTTTTGTAGGACCCCAGTTACTATCACCACTAAAGTCTACATTACTCTGTTAGTACAAGTTGCGTAAAATTGGACAAACGTGCACAATCTGTTCTACATGGGCAAATATAAGCAGGGGTGTATTTGGGCTTCGGCAGAAGTTGGGAGTTCAATGTTCATTTCTGGTCAAGGTCTCTGGAAACAGGCATAAATATAATGGGGAAAGTTGGGCCACTGGAAGCTTCAACCATTGGTTGCCAGCCTTCTAGGTTTCATTACAAAAATACAAAGTTGTTTTCAGCCTTTTCTCCTTTTGGGCTTCAATCCCCACCATCCTGAGAAACAAGCTGTCTCCTTTTGGATTGCCACTAACGTTGCCCCAGGCAGGGAAGCAAAAGCTCCCCAAGCCTTTAATCCCACGTGATCAGTTAGCAATATTTAGGATTTATTGACAATGTGGTGTATCAAAGCAGCATTAACTAGGTTCTCCTCCGCTCAAAAACAATACTTAAATTCAGTGACTAAACCTTAATGATTTAAAATGTATTGCACGGTCCTCCATTTGCTGCAGTGCCTCTCTGCTAACAGTCAAGAGCCATCCTGTTTACTTGAAAGACATATGCACACAGCACCCTTAGTAAAGTGACAGCTGGTGACTATGCAACTAAATTGTGCATTATTAGTGATCACTGGGGACTAGTAATTCTATGACAGAAATGGGGAATCTGTGGCCCTCCAGATGTTTCTGAATCACAACGCCTATCATCCCTGGCTAGGGTTGATCAGAGTTTAGGTCCAACTATCATCAATACCAGGGTTATATTATAAAGGAGCCAAGGGAGAGGGTGGAGGGAAGTCAGGGGATTCAAGTAGTCCCATATGGATTCAATATGGATTGTATATACAGTTGTTTTAAATGTTTTATTTTCTTCTTCTTAAAAGTAATGCTTTTGTAAAAATTAATAAAAATATTATACAAAAAAATAAATGAATCCCAGGGTCCCTATCTTTGTTCTATGATGGAAAAGCAACTGAATGTGTTACTGAACCATATTTCCAGCAGAAATATAGTAGACTAGAATTCTATGGCTGACCCCTTTTCTCCTCCCATTGCAGAACAGCACAATGAAATGATGAAGCCGGAGATGATGAAGCCAGAGTTAACCAGGGTTTCCCAAGGTAGCAACCATGACTTCCCAGTTTGGACAAAATGGGAAATTATGCTTAACTGGAAACTTCCTCATGTTGCTGAAGGGTGCTGCAAAGAGGATGCTTGAGCAATCAAAATGCTCATACATACGTTTGCTCTTTAAGCCAAGATAAAATCATTCAAAGACAAACTATGTCTTCTAAAATTCATCACAGATTATATCAGAGAATTCATCATAACTGTTTTTATCTTGCATGGTTGATCATCAGTGTAAGATTATTATATTTGTATTCACACTATGGATGTGGGTTTCTCCATTTTTTGTGGTTATATACATTTAGTTACAGCGTTTAATTCTTCTTATGTTTGTTGTGCCACCTTTAAGATAAAAATGGATTTTCTATATACAATCATCAGTTTATAATGCAAGCATTTGTATTATTACATTTTGTTCAGTTCTTCTTAATTTTTGAACAGAGGATGCAGTTCTGCCCTCTCAGAGATTCCATTTGGGAGATCCCATGCAATTTCACTGTTTTTCTAGAAACAGTGGAAAATCGAAATACCTCCTCTATTTTTATATGTTAGTTAGAATGTTTGCTATTTGTAAATTAACCAAGCAATTGTTTATGAGAACACAGTTGTTGTTTTTTAAAGTCTTCCACCTCCCCCAGCATGCTAAATACATTCATAAGTAAAACACTGGAGAAAAAACCCCAAACACTAGTCTATTGCCTGGTATTTTTTTCCACTGATCTCTCAGCACCACCACCTCTTCAGTTTGTATCTTATGCCCCTTCTCAGTCTTTCCCTATCCTAGTTCTGTTGTCTGACCTCAGGACCCTTCTTGCTGGATTTCCTCCTGAACGATGTCCTCTTTTTCTTCTTACTTGACTTTAGCGGGTTCTAGAGATGAGGGGAAAGAAGAAGCAATGTAAATGATGAACTGGTTTAAATGAGGCCCCTGTTTTAAATGGAAAAGGAACCTGAGGGGGCGACCTACTTGGGGATGCCGGACCCGTAGGATCCAAGTGGGGGGGATGACAACAGCGGCATGTGCCCCTAGTGAGCAGGGCTCTTCAATGTGCTGCAGCATGAAGCATGAAACTTTACTGTGATACTGAAAGGAAAGGAAAAGGAGAGAGCCAGTTAGTGTCTACAGAACTGTCCAGGACAATCACAGTCTTTAGTGTGTGTGTCTGTTCCAAACACTGGCCACGTCTACCCACGCAGCAGAATGATGCAGAAATCAGGAGGCAAAGTGATAAGGAATGGACTGTACCACTTCAGATTGCAGGAGGCAGGATCACCATTTTTAATGTGCCCCCTACTTAAAAAAAACAACGAAACTAGAAGACTAGTACTTCCAAACTCTGGGGAAAGGGAGGCAAAGGAGGCAGAGGTGTTTGTGTTTAGAAAGGGAGGGCAATTTAGCAAACAGATACATGCTGCACTCACTGCTTGCTTACACCAGGAACAGCTGATGGCTACAATCTCCTTGCTGTGAAAGGCGAATTTCTGCTGGAAACCCTGCACAGGGAGACAGGAAAATAAGGAGAAAGTTGCACGTCACTTCAAGTTTCTTTTTTATATCATAGCAATAAACTCGTGGTCCATGAATTTACAACAACAAAGAGCCCTGTAGCATCTTTAGGAAAAAAATTAATGTAATGCAACGTGAATATGTTGTGGGCATTGGAGCAGAAAAGACTATTTACGTGTGCAACCACGGTTGTGTGGATGTTATTGATGGAAAGAAGATAAAGTCCCGACCAGAGAAGAATGGCAGATTAAGTTGATGGATTATGCCGAAAATGGCAAAAATGACCGGAAGAATCAGAAATCAGGAAGACCAAAATTTTAATAAGGAATGGGGAAAATTTATAATTTATCTTAAAAACCATTGTAATCAGTTAAAATCATTAGTAGGATTGGAATAACACTCGTAGTTTAATGGTGAATTTTGGATATAATGGAGATGTAAAAGGTTTGGATTATTATAAAAGATGCAGGAGGAAATGACTAACAATAGGACCCACAAAGGGGAGGAGGGAAGTCTAGGAGATTCTTTGGAATCTTGTTTTTACGTTGTATGCTGGATATGTGATTGTAAAACTTTAATTTGAAAAACCAAATAAATAAATTTAGTTTTAAAAAAGAAAGAAAGAATATATTGTGGCCAAATATCCTTCATCAGACACATAACTCTTGCCCCAATGTGCTGGTCTTTACAGCACCAAAAGGAAGTGTATTCCCCCCCCCCAGTCAGGGGTTTCCCCCCGGTGAGTTCCAGCACCTCTTTGGTGCATTCCAGCACCTCAGTAGCATTGCTGCATGGCGCTTGGGACTGCACACCAGAGGCTGCGGGTGGAACAGTGATTGATGGGGCGAGGAGAGGCGATCTCCACAACTTTGGGTGGGTGCTCCCCCTACGTTTCTGAAAATGGTCTGTGAATGAGAAGTTTGCCATGAATCTCAGTTATGACATAGGGGTGGTTGTTGTTGTTGCTGCTGTTGTTAATGTGATTATATAATTATATAACAATTATAATATGCTGTTGTTGTTTGGAGAAGGAAAACTCTGATCCCTCAGCGCCTTGCGGAATATCTTTGGGTGAAGAAAGGGCTAAGGAGTAAACTCTACACAAATATAGATTAGAGTCCCTAAGACTGTTGAATGGCACTTTGTATGCCTCCTTCCAGAAACTCCTGAAACCTAGCTGGTGCCAAATACATTCAGTGCTGCTCATGCGGTGGTTTGACTTCACCCAGCGAGGCACAATCTATTGTCTCCCGAGACAAACAAGATGCCAACAATAATAGTAATTTACTTCTAAACCACCCATCATTTGAGAATCACAAGGCTGCATACGACAATAAAATTCTACATTTAAAAATAAAATAAAATGCCAGGCAATTAAAAACATATTGTGCAGAAGACTCAAGTTCTCTCAAAAGCCTGAATAAACATGCCTTCAGATGGAAACAAAGAGGTGATACTGAAGAGGCCTCAGAAAGATGCGAAGCAGTGTCAGAAAACAAAACTTCAGTATCACTTCCCAGCAACTGAAGCACCTGGTATAAGCTCAAGTTGCATAAGAATCTTGACCTGAAAAGGGTTTCTGAGTTCCAGCTTCATTGTACCCTTCAAGCTATATCCGCACAGGTTTCTCCCTCACCTTTCCACACTGTCGACATTTCCCTTCCTGACGTCTCCGGTGTACCCAATGATGCCGCACAACTGTAGGCTGTGAAGAAACATGTGAACAGTTTAAAGGATGAGGAAATGGGAGAGACACATATACCATACCCTGAGCACACATCTAGGCTAGGATGCTTAGAAACTGAGGCCTCCAACGCTGCCTTGACAAACCAGAACAGAGTAAGCCGGCTTCACCTCCCCCTGATTCAGAACCCCCTCAAACTCAGAAAGTATGCCTCAGAGCCAAATACTACTTCTAAACAAGGACAAATGCAGAGCACTACCAAAGGAAAGTATTCAGCGCCCATTACTGAAGATGAAACAAGTACTTTCTTTTTAAGATGCACCAAACCAAAACTATTCAAAACGATATTTCATGGCATTGGATACAAGAATAGTCTACCACCTACATATTTGCCGCGAGTAATACCTCAAGGCTATGAGCAAGTAATCCATGTTGCAACACAGAGAGATTACGCTATATGTAGCTTTTCTTTCTGAAACGAGGTTAAATACACAGGAGTATATACACAGGCTGTGCTTAGCAGCAAAAGGAACAAATTCCTGGTCCCATTTAACAACAGGGATCCTCACGGCTTCAGATTTCTTAAATTGTTAGAAGTCGAATGAGTACAGGTCGATTAGTGAAATTACCTTACCTTAACCACAACATGAGATAGCTGCTCATTTCATAGTTATGTCGAAAACAAAGTTATGGGGGATGCAATCTGTAGCTTTGAAGGTGGCTGACAGGATGATTTTCAGCAATCCCATGCACTAAGACTTCTCTCAATGACTGAAATCAATGAACAGGGGCAAAGAGCAGGGCTTTCTCTGCAATTAAGTGCCCTCTCCCTTATTGGATTTCTTACTCTTCCCCTATACACCGCCCCGTTGCAAAGAAGAAGAAGAAGAAGAAGAAGAAGAAGAAGAAGAAGGAGAAGAAGAAAGGTCTTCCTGGCTATCTTTGTGTCTCAGAAATTAGTTAAAGGCATTTTATTTCAGCTGGTGTTCAGAGGCAGAAACAGATGCCTATTTTATGGTAACTTATTTTTTTATTCCCTGTAAATGTTTAATTGTTTACATATTTTTATGGTTGTTAATGTTTTACTACTAACTATTGCTCTATTCTTAACTGTAAGCTGTCCCAAGAGCCATTTTATAAAGGCCATGTGGTAGGATATAAATGCAATACATAAATAAATTTGTGCAAGTATTCAGCACAGACCAGAATTTACTTTTTTCCCTAGTCTCTGTTGAAAGCGAAAATTGCAAGCACGGCAACTCAGGAAAATGTGACCAGGTATTTATTTTTACGTCTTTTCCTGTACAATCTTCTTAACATTTCTTGATTACTCAGATATTCACCAGATTCACTCCAATAATGATCCTATTAGGAGTCAGAAAGGTGAGACTCAAAGATAGGCTGCACTTCTAATCTCACCAAGCCAAGAGAAAACACAACAAAAAAACAAGTCAGGATAAAACCTAAGGGTTTCAATAGTGACTTGGTTACTAAGAATGACAGTTACAGTGGTACCTCGGAAGTTGAACGGAATCCATTCCAGAAGTCCATTCGACTTCCAAAACATTCAGAAACCAAAGCTCCTGCAGCCAATCGGAAGCTGCGGAAGCCACGTCAGATGTTTGGGTTCCAAAGAACGTTCGCAAACTAGAACACTCACTTCCGGGTTTGCGACATTTGGGAGCCAAAACGTTCGACTCACAAGGCGTTCGGGATCCAAGGTACAACTGTACACCTTCCACCATTGGGAATGCTATGTCTATTTTAAAATTGCTTGGCTCTTTAAAAATATGTTCGAAGGAAGATTCCTTTAGGCCTATATCCAGTTTGAGAGCTGGTGCAAAGTCTGTTCAGGTGAAGCACAGGTTCAAGTTTTCTCTATGAAGCTGTAAGCATGCGGATGTGTTAAAATCTCCTTTCAAGTATGGACGCTGCCTGATGGTTTGCCAGTATGGATACTCATTGGCCCAGCCCTCTACCTTTCAGCACCATGGAGAGTTCTCTCCCTCTAGGGACAGAACTAAGTGGTGGAAGTATGCCGTGACTAGCCATGCACTCCCCAGCATGCACCAGTCCCTCCAGAGGTTATCACTAGTAGCTCAGGAGTAGTCAATGATGTTTTTGGGCTACAACTCCCATTACCCCTGATCACTAGTCATACTGGTTGGTGCTGATGGGAGTTGTAGCTCAACAGCATCTGAATGGCATAACACTGGCTACCTCTGTACTAACTGGTAAATTAGTCCACTCCTTCCTTAGATTAGAAAACTCCACTCATTACTATAATGTATAAACAATCCCTGAATAACAGATAATGGGTAGCACCTCACTGTTGTACCTCAATGTGCAGATTTTCAAAAGAAATGCTCAGGAGGGATGGGCCACAGCATGTCTTTTACTGCTCAGACACAAGTTAGCACCTCAAGTTCAGGGAGGCATACAACTTTACACCTGGCTATGGGCAGTTTGTCACCTCAGAACTGAATGACACCAAAGATTTCACAGCCATCTGCATCAAAGAGTGCATGCACATAATTTCCTTGTGCTACAAATCAATAAACAGTCCACAAAGCTCTTACCTCTCGGACATTTCTTGATCCAGATTCCCTGAAGGAAGGCTTGCATCGGAAATTTATCTGTGGATTTAACAGAAAGATGGGTGGAAAGCTTTTTTTTTTTTTTTTTAAAAAAGAAATAACATAAAATGTGAAGCATTTCTGTCCTGTGAGGAATACATTATTTGACATTCCCTCTTTCCTCCCACTCAGTCCTCTCAATGAATAATTGAGCATATGCACATATGAGATTACTTTATATTGAGTCAAGCCACCAATTCATCTAGCTCAATACTATCTATTCTAACTGGCAGCAGCCCTGCAAGGCCTCTCAGAGAGGCATTTCCCAGCCCTGCTGCTTGAAATCATTTAAGTGGAGATACCAGAAACTGAACCCAAGGCCAACTGAATGCAAAGCTATCGGCTTTGGCATCTCTAAATGCAAAAGTTATTTGCCTACAGAGTCAAGAAGGAACAAAATATGACAGAGAGAGCTCGGTTCTTAGGAATTTCTCCTAGCAGGCATATAAGCGTTCGTGGAAATTGGATCAGGCAGGAATGTTCCTTTTTTAAAAGGAGGTTGATATCCCATCTCTCCAAGTGCAGCACAAGAGCTTAACTAGATTTTACTCACTTTCTCTAGCTGTTCTATGCAGGGCGTGTGGACTACAATCTTGCAGGCAGCACACTTGCGCTTGGAGAGAGGTTTTTGCTGCAAGACAAGGAAAACAAGAAAGTTTATATCATCTGTGAGTGACTGGCAAGCCTGCAACAAGCTCAACATCCAAATAACTGCTTGTGCAGAGAAGAAACCATATGGAACACACAAGCGTTGGGTAGGAATGCTGCAGGTAATGGCCTCCTTTTCATTCTTCCATCCCAATATATGCACCAGGGGAGAGGATGGAGATGGAACTGATTGTGCAACGAGTGCATTACCTCCCACTTTTGTTGGCCATAATGAAGCAAATGGAATCCAGGCACTGAAATATATTGACCGACTGATCACAGTCCCCTACCCACAAAGCAAAGGGTGCCATCAAAGGGATAGCTGGGAATATGTATTTATTTCTATCGTTCTGTATACTTGAGGTGGATTCTCATTTTTTTCAAAAGCCTTATAAATTAAAAACATAAAGCACCATGCAATCAGGGGGAGAATTACAAGCTAATTTAGACGAATTTGCATCAAGGAAATTTCTTCCAGTTCTACAAGATAAACATAAAGCTTGTGATTGCATTTCCTCCTGCTTTTCTTTATTTTTAAATCTTCCTGGAAAGCTTTTTTCAGTGTGACTCACCCTTTTAAGGCAGCCACGACAGCTACAGACACACAGTACAAAAGGGGGAGGAAAATCCTGAATTCTAATACTAATAAGATACAATGGCTAGAATGAATAAAATTCATTTAGGGCAGTTTGTAGAATTTGCTACTTAAAAAAAAAAAGTTGGGAGGGCAAGGGAGGTCACCGAATGCTGAACACGTATGCAGAGATAAGGAGTGTGTGGACATTCAGCAGAATTACCAACTTATCATCACAGAATAATAGAAGTGTAGAGTTGGAAGGGACCTCAAGGGTTCTCTTGTCCAACTCCCTGCAATGCAGGAATATCAACTAGAGCATTCATGAATGATGGCCATCCAACCTCCACTTAAAGGAAGGAGTGTCCACCACCTCTTGTGAGAGTCTTACTGTCAGAAAGTTCTTCCTGATGTTTAAGTTGGAATCTCCTTTCTTGTAACTCCACTGGTTTGGGTCCTACCCTCCAGATCAGAAGAAATCTTCTCTTTTTCCAGGATAAACATACCCAGCTCCCTCAACCGTTCCTCACAAGGCTTGGTTTTCAGACCCTTGATCCACTTGGTCGCCCTCCTGCCCATCTAGCCCACTATCAAGAGTGGCAATTCGTTCAAGGCCCCAGGCAGTGTTGCTACCTCCAATCTTTCCTAGCGAGTGATGCTGGGGGAAATGAGTCTGGGTCCTTATGGGTGGTATTCAACCAGGTTTTACCCAGAATCAACCCACTTATTCATATTCATGAATTTCAATGGATCTACTCCCAGTAAAACTTAGTTGAATACCACCCTAAGGACACAAAGCATGTCCTCTGCTGCTGAACCACCGTTCTCTATTACACATGAAGCTGCTTTGCACAGCATGACTAGTTTGCCCTTGCACTGCTTTCCCTCAAATTGTTAAAAGAAGACATGGGCAGGGTGGGGGGAATTTTGATCGGGACCATGCCAGGAGCAAAGAGTTTAAGACCTGCTTGGTAGTCCCAACCCAGTTCAGGTCCTCCACCTCCAGGTTTTTGTTTTTTTAAGAGCTACAAAAGAACAACCTATGCAGCAAAGATCACATCTAGTTTGACACAGAGGCTGTTGCCTGACTGGCAGCAGTTCTCCGAGACCCTTTTAAATGGAGCTGCCAAGGACCTTCTGCACAAAAATCTCATGCTCCACCACCAATACACTGCCCCACTTTTACTTAGACATTTTTGTAGAAATACGCTGTAAATGTGCAGGTTCTCTCTGTGCAGCTAATAACACTTAAAACACACACACACACACTGCAATTCAAAACAATAAGCAGAAAGTTTTCTCATGTTCATATTTCCAGATTTTGTGCTAGACACCAAATCCCACAATTTATGCTAAGTATCCTTTAAAAATCACCAGGTGCAAATACCCACTGCATAAATAGAAGTGATGTGAAGGACCACTCCCCCCCCCCCTACACCACCTTCATTTTCCCAAAGAAAAATATTTGCTCACTGCTTGATGGTGTTCTGGGATGTGCAATGTAAGGCATTTTTTTGTTTCCTCCACTAGATGGTGGTGCAGACTCACACAAAAATCAAGTTTACCAGTTAGGGGGCACCCTCTTGCTAAGACTTACCAGCATTTTTGCAACACAGTTTTGTTCCCCCACATAGCAGAAGTCCCCAGAGACATTGGTTTCAAACCAAATGTGCTCCCCGTAAACTGCAGCCTCCTGAAAGACAGAAGTAATGGTGTCATTCCACAGTGCTGTTGCAGAGTCACACTCAGTTCAGAACCTGGCCACAATTCCATCTGGTCATTAGCTTCAAGGGAACTAACTTGACTCTCCATTTCAGACCCACAGATGAACTGAGTAACCAAGCTTCTTTCGGGCAAGACTCCACCGCCACACACATGCAGCGGCACCATCCCGTTGCACATTCTGCTTCCCTGTGCCCACCAGTTATTTGCCACTGACCTGAAGCAGGCACAAGGAAAGGATTTGGTTCAGCCTACAAGCACGACATACCAATGGCTCTGGCCAATGGCAAACATAGAATGGCCAAATACTTTCAGGTATAGATATGGGGACAGGAGGGGACTTGCCGATGTGGCAGGAAATAAACAGATTTCAACATGTGGCTCCCATTTGACCTTCATGGGTTAGCTTTGAGTTCATCCACATGGCAGCTTCCCTTTCTGCCAGTTGATTGCTGTAACGCAGAGCACAACCAGAGCTACAGGAACCATCCTGTGGAAACTCAGGTACCATCACTCCAGAGAAATGCACTACTTTTTTCCTGTCTTTCTCCCATGGAACTCAAGGTGATGCTTATAGGGTTCTGTGCCATCTCCCATACAGGCACTGACCAGACCTGGTTGGCTTCAGCAAGGCTGATGCATCAAGAGACTACATCCTGGCCAATGATACTCTTGTTCCAGAAAGCCACCTGGGTGTGGATTTGTACTGGGCGAAACTTATGCAGCTGAGCCAGTGGGAAAGAACCCGTTCGTTATCTTTTCCCGCCCCCAAGGGGAGAAGGTAGAACTTACGCTCCAGTCGACAGTACTGCGGATCTCCCTGTCTGAATCGCTTCTCAGGGTTAGTGGGGGGGTTGGCTGGGCTACCAGGTGCTGGAGACCAGACTTGGCAATAGCTTTTCTGAAAGACAGGAAGAAGATTGTCCATAAAACACCTGGAATCATATTAATCATTACTATTCCTAAATGCAGCATTTGCAAGCCTTCTGGGGGGAAAGGATGCTAAAAAGAAAGTCATTCCATGTGTTAATATCAATACCAAAAAGCTGCCTAAAATGAGGCAGAAATTATAGGATATCACAGAGCAGGTAATACTTACCGAACTCAGCAGTAGGCAGTGAGTTTCATTTTCTACCTTCCGGTAGTGAAAAACAAACTATTCTTCATAACCGCTTTAAGTCATGCCACACAGCAACTACTAATAAATGCAAAGATACTGGCATGCTGAAATTCACCATGTGGATTGGGCATTTTGTACCATGCCACTGCAAACACCAGCCATGAAGAAAGGCACGCGGTGGTTTAGTTAACAAAATCCAAGTGGCAGTTAAATGTATACTATTGCCATGAATCCTTCCTCCCAAAGGTATGTGTGTGTGTAAAATATTCCATGAACAGATCACTATTCTCTCAAGTGGATGAAGACTAATAACACAATAACACAGGCTTGTGAGACTCCTGGGAAGATGAAACAGAGCCCAGGTTTTCTGCTGCTTCTGAAGCAAAACATTCCAAGGCTAATTGGGGTGAGAATGGGAGAAGCAGCTCTGGGCATCTCAGAATTTTAGAGTGCATATTTAAGATCACACATGGGTTTTACTCTAGATCAATTCATCAAGGACAAATCATATTTGTTTCTTTTGTCCTCCTCACAATATGCATGTGTGTGTGTGCGCGCGCGCAAGCAAACACACACACACACACACATTTTTATCCCATCCTTCTTCCAAGTAACTCAAAGGCTCAAAAACTCTCAGATTCAGGTGAGGCTGAGAACACACAAATGGCCTGAGTTACCCCAGTCAACTTTGTAGCTAAGCAGGGATGTGAATCCACCTAAGTCAAACATGGTAGCACTACACCACACACAATCAATGTTACAGTAATAAAGGCCCTTAAAAACTATTATTATTATTATTATTATTACTATTACTATTATTATTATTTTCTATCTTTGCCACTTCTGAATGCTTTTCCTACCCTCTTCCTCTCTCTGTCTCTCTCTCTCTCTCTGTGTGTGTGTGTGTGTGTGTGTTGTGAAATTGTGTAAAGGGACATTAAAGCCATACATGTAATCTTTTGTGTGCGTCTTAATACAGTAATTGGTCAGAGTTGCTGCTCGTTTCATACAAAGACCTTTTACAGGAATCTGGCTCCTCCATCATTCAAACACCACATCCAATTTGCAATTCTTGGCCAAGGTAAAAGGCAACCTCCAATACCAAACAGACTTTGTGGGGAAATGCAGGAAAACAGCCAGCTCTTTGATGGAAGAGCACCCTAAAGGACCACATGAAGGATCCCTTTTTCATGACAGATCCCTTATTCAACCACATTATGCCGCTATCTGGGTAGGGTCACGGCAGCCAGGAGACCGACGCAGTGCAGAGGTGTAAAATGTCACACTTGGAAACTCCCATGTTCAAATCCCTGCTTGGCTATGATGCTTACTGGGTGTCCTTGGGTGACTCACTTTCTCTCAGCCGAATGAACTCAGAATTTCTTGGAGGAAGAGCCAGACAGAAGTGCAACTGGCAGAAAGGGGGGGGGGAGAGAGAGAGAGACCCACTGCACCTGTCCTGTTCTCAGAAAGACACAGCTCAAGCATGCTTCTTTCATAACTGATCAATCTGCAAGAAAGCACTGTGGTTGTGCGTCAGGGCTGTGCTGCTGCTCTCCCCTCCACCTCTACCCCAATGAGTTTAGTACCCCGATAAAGCCATACATACGGCAGTAGGGCTCTGCAACCTTCAGTGGAGTCGCTGCCGCAGCCATTGTGGGCAGGATCCATTCCCAGGCATTTATGGGTAGTCAACGCCAGCCAACTGGTCCCAAGAGGAACCTTCCACCTCCTGGCAGCCCTCCGCGTCCTGCATGACTGGAGCAAAGCACCCGGCTTGGGGGTTTCACTTGAGCGCCGCCTCTGGCTCAAGCATCTGTAGCTGCCTTGGAGCCCATAGGCTGCTCTTCTGTGCACAAACTCTGCTGGGAGGAGGTGGGAGGACCTGCGGCGCAGGTAATGAGGGTCTCGCAGGAGAAGCCTCGGGTCGGCAGGGTGCTGCGTGGCAGGACCGGGACACCGCGAAAGCTCAGCTTGCAGCTCCTTCCTCTCCTGCTCTGCTCTCAGGCCAGATCCTTCAGAGCCTGAAGAGGCAGCTTCCTCACTCCAGTCGCTCTCCACAAGCCCCTCCTTGGGGGACTCTGAGCTGGAGCTCTCAGTGCAAGGTGACTGTCTCCTTTCTTCTGCCTCATACACCTGGATGAGGCTGGCCAGCAGCAAGGAGGGCCCTATGAGATGAGTATCTATGGCGCGTACTCGCCCCCCACGCTTCTTCTGGACGGAAAACCGAGGGCTCAGGCGAGGGGTCGTGGTGCTGGATCGCCTCCTGCTGGAACTCGCCCTGCGTTTGTGCCGGGAGCCCAAGCAAGACAGCCCTTGCAGCTGAGAACAGGATTTGCGGCGGTGTTGCGTTAGGGTGGCAGAGGGCTGGCCCACCACAGAGCGCCGCCTTGCTTTGCTGGCCGGCAGGGCCACCACACTGGTGCGCCGGGGCCCTAGCGGCGCAGTCTTCTTCCTGAAGTGCCTTTTGAAAAAGGATTCCATAGCACATGGGGGCTGTTGACAAATAAACCAGGTGTTTTAAATGAGGACTCACCCTCCCACCTACCTAACCTGGCCTTCAAGATCTAAATGAAGAAATCATGGGGCACCCCAGGCTCCGAGCACTACTTGGGACACCAGACCCGATCCTCCCCAACCCTCCGAGCTCCAGCCAATTGTTTTTGGCCATAACCAGCTTCTGACGCCCAAACAACAAGCCATCTAGGACCCTCTCACTCAGTGGAGCCCAGTCACCCAAAATATCCAATTCGCCACACAGCACTAGGGGAAGAGGAAGGGGGAGAAAGAGAAAGAGTTTCACTTATGGGGAGTTTACTAAGCCAGAAAACTAGTACTGGTGTTATTGTTATTTGTGGCCAATCTGAATGTGGAAAAATGCAAGAACTGATAACGGTGCAGAAATGGCTACCATGTGACACTTGGTAGTTCCCAACACAAACTCTGAGGCACATGGGTGAAATCTAAGTGTCAGCCAGTCAATGGTTCATACTAAAATTATATGCTTTGGCTCCATGGACTTTTTCTGTATCTGCTGTATCCCATAACAAGCAACAAGCATTTATATAAAGGCACCACCACTTGTATATAAATACGCAAAAAATATAGGAAGCAGGTAACCTTAAATGAGGTGTCAAGGATAAAAGCTGCTCAGGCTACTTCTGTTCTATTTTAAAACAGCCTGAGCCTGAGTGCAAACAAAATGCACGTTGGTGCAATCTGCTTCCTGCTTGTCAACTGTACACAGAAGATCAAAACTGGAAGAACAGAACATTTTCCATTTTGTGAAATTTAAAGCTCAGTTTTTTTTAAAAAAAATTGTCCAATAGAAAAACAGTCAGAAGCAGACTAAGAATGAGACAAAAGATAACAAAAGATGGGTCTGTGAAGCAATAGCAGAGCTCTACTGGTGCCTAATAATGGAACAACAGGAATTCTTTTTCTTTTCTTTTTCTTTTAACTACTTGCCAGCACTCACTGATCGGGTGAATAGATGCTCAATGAATACTTTAACTGCTCAGAGTTCTAAAAAATAATTGTACCCGAGGTCTCTTATCTTTCTATATCTGCAACAAGCCCTCTGTTCAATCACAAGCGTAAAACGCATTTTAGTTCCCTGTTAGTCATTCTCTCTATATGATAAAATCGAAAATTCTTTCTAGTAGCACCTTAGAGACCAACTGAGTTTGTTCCTGGTATGAGCTTTCGTGTGCATGCACATGTGAGTAAACTTCAAAAAGCTTTTTTTTTCAAGTAACAGTAATTCTTAAAAGTCAGAATTATCCAAATCTCACTGCAAGGCTCAGCAACCATTTCAATCTGCAACTGGATATTCATACGTTTTGTGCAGAGCAAAAATCACTCATGTTTCTTGATTTAATCTATAGCTCCTAGTTTTGATAGGATATCAAGAGACAGTAATCTGATGATATCCAGGTATCCCACACACCTGCCATGAGGCCAAAACTTTTCAGAAGTCTGTTAAAACTGGGCAGGCAGATTATGTGGCAGTTACCCTGCATTAGCATTTCTTTCAAGCAGTCACTTCCCACAGTAAGTAATTAGAGATTCCCTTAGATTTGCATTTAGCTCCTACATACAGCAATGAAAATGTTTTTGTCACTCAAATCTGGGCAGCCCAATTTGTGTGTTATACAATTTGTTTGCTAATTATACTATAAATACGAGACATTTTCTAAGAGCTGCCCCTTGCACATGCTACAAAAAGTTGAGAAAGAAGTGGTGGAAAACTCTTCTTGCCTTGACATTTGCTCATGGCACTAAATAACAGTCCTCTATTACTCTTGCATTATTTGTATAGTGAAACCAGTAATACACAATGTGCCCTTTCAGCTGTCATTGTTCCTTAAGGCTGAGAACACAGCAAAGCATGTGATGAGACTCGTATAGTAAAGGTAAAGGTAAAGGTAAAGGACTTCTAGATGGTAAAGTCCAGCCGAATTCAACCATAGGGTGCAGCGCTCATCTCTGCTTTTGGGCCAACGGAGCCGGTGTTTGTTCGCAGACAGCTTTCCAGATCATGTGGCCAGCATGACTAAACCGCTTCTGGTGCAACGAAACACCATAACGAGTGCCAGAGCACACAGAAACTCTGTTTACCTTCCCAACACACCAGTACCTATTTATCTACTCACATGGATATGCTTTCGAATTACTAGGTTGGCAGGAAGACTACTATGACAGACTGCTGTGACATATTGTTCCTGTTCTCGCTGCTTCACATTTTAGAAGTTACAAGGGGGAATCCTTGCTTCTCTCCCAGATTTTGTAACCTTGGCAGAACAAAGCACTCCCCCTTAGGCTGTAGAATTCAGCCCAGATTTGAAGGAAATACAATACTTTCACACTCAGCAGTAGTAAAGCTAAAACTACACAAACTTTATTGGGAATAAATGCTGGCATTTTGTTCTTCAAATCTATACAATTCAATTCAGTTCAATGGAATGTATTGTAATTGTGGATAGGATTGCTGCCTTATATATATATATTTAAACTCGCAGCCAAGGTTCATTGTGCCTCCCCCCACCCCCACGTACAGCAAACACATGTGCATTAACTTTCCCAAACACCTGAGTATTACTTGTCCCTTTGATTCTCAAGAGAACATTATGGGTATTGGTGGTTTAAAGTGAATATCTCATTTCTTGACAAAACAAAATAAAAATTTCTTTCCATGTCATTTCTTGACATAAGTCAGGAAGGGGAACCATACAGTCCCGTTTGACTACACTCCTCACCCACCAACTATGGAGCCCTTCCCCAACCTGGTGCCCTCCAGCTATTTTGGACTACAACTCCCATCTACCCCAGCCAGCACTGGTGGAAGTTGTAGTCCAAAGTATCTGGAGGGCACCCGGTTGGGCAAGGCTGTGCTATGGTGAGTCAACTTCTCAGGCAATGTCACTTGCCAATTTCTAACATGCCCTGCATAGCATATCCAGACTCAGATTTCCAGGATTTGGAAATCGCCTTAGAATGAGTGTGTTTATTTAAAAGAAAGTTCCAATTGTTCAATTATTCACTTCCAAGCAAGAATGCTTAGTATTACAGCTATAGCATTTAGAATTTGGCCCTAATCCTATGGAATACTACAAACAGGGGAGGAAATTCTAACCTCTTGCTACCCAGTCAGTTACTCATCAAGCAGGGATGTCACAAATTACTTGCCAACAGGTACTAAATCCTTCTTCATGCTCACTATGCTACCACGTTTTTCTAGTGTTGCTCCTATGCTTTTAGCAGCAGCTGAAATGAAGAAATTAAGCAAGTGACGCATTTCCACATCACTTTATCTCTTGCTGTGATGCTTTATCTGTGTGTCAGGTTGCTTTTAAAGCAGCAGAATCAGAAAGAGCAATGGCTGCAGCCCAAAGACCACAAGGAAATGCAAACAAGTAAATGAGAAGACTGGCAGAAAAGGGATGGGTGGCTCATTCTGTGCCTCCTTCTGTGCACAGCACAGAAACCAAGTGAGTTGCCACAGGAAGGCAGTCCCCTCCTTTCACATCCAGGAGAAAAATGCAGTAACCTTTTTGTCCCACCTCTGCCAGCCTCCAGCACAGCAGGATAGTAATGATTTGTTTTGGGGTTTGGTGGGCTTATTTACAAAGCTGCTTAACACTATCCTTTCACTCCAGCAAACTGAATGTTACTGAAGATTCCCAAGTCAAAACATACACTGAAGATCAGTAAGAGACCACGCGGGGATAATTAATTCTCAATCTTAGAGTCTGTGCAGTATGACCACAAGTAGACCATAAGGGAAGTTGTGTCCCACTGAATTTGGCGAGATTTGCTCCTGAACAATTGATACGAGTGCACAGAAACATATTCCTGATGTGAATAAAAGTTTTCCTGGACTTCAGTCTGTTTGTGACAGTACAACATGTCCTGGCCTGGTATCTTGTCAGAGATTTGAAATACTCATTATGGCATAAGCTTTTGTGTGCTATAGTCCAGTTCATCCTGCATCTGACAGAGTAGGCTCTTTAGAGCATTTGAGCAAGAACTTTGTTACCAAGTATCTTTAGGGCAGGTTCCATTAGCTGCCCTCTCTTACTGTAACTGAACTTAATCAATGCTCCTATGGTTTTTGTGCTTTGACTTTCACTGCCTCCATATGACACTTTCCAAGAGAGAGCTTCGCTAAAGGGTAGACCCAGGTATCTAAATGAATGAGTCTGTTCTATAGTTTTCTGATCTAAACACCACTTATACCTAGGACTGTGTTTGCCAAAAGTAATAATCTTGGTCTTACGAGTAATTTATAGATAGGATTTCCTGTTTACCGTATCTGCTGAACACCTCCACAAAATTTCTGAGGCCCAATCAAGAAAGAGGGAAGCACTAAAATCATCTGCATAGATCAAGACTGATATCTTTCTGTTCCTAATTACTGGAGAGGGGGAGGTTGCACTTGGCTAAATATGACACCAAATCATTACTATAAAAGTTAAAAATAGTGGGAGCCAGAATGAAAACTTGCTTCATTCCTCTCCAAGTCTTAAAAGCATCGGTCATACCATCATTTAAACCTACTCTGACCCTCATTTCTGTGTTACTGTATAGTTCTTGGATCAACAGCAGAAGTCTGCAGCCAACGTTGGCAATTTGAATTTTCTCCCACAGTCTATTTCAATTAAGAATCGAATGTAGCGGAAAGATAAATCTCAATGTATATTTTCTTACAATATGGTTCAGAGTAAAACACTGATCAATGGGCACTGCGTCTTCCTCTGAACCCTGCTTGTTCTTCATGAATAATGTTACTTTGCAACCAGTCTGACAATTTTTGAAGGAGATACCGGAAATATAGCTTTGCAGAGATGTCTAACAAGCTAATTGGCTGATAAGTTTTTTGAGCATTCCTATCTCCTTTCTTATAAATCGGGAAACTGATTGTCATTTTCCATCCAGAGGGCATTTGGCCAATGTTGTTTATAGTGGTAAATAAGCCAGTCAGGATAGGCACCCACCATTCTGCATATTCCTTAAAGAGCTCAGGTGGAAGCTTTTATCTTCTCCAGGAGCTTTGTTTTATTTCAAGCAGAAAACTGGGCCTTTATCTCATTATCGGAGGCTGGTTGTCATATTCAGGTAGGTTTGAGAAATCCTTACACACTGCTGGTACATGTGATTGCCCAGACTGCCCACCAAATATGTTGGGAGAAATATTTAACCCAATCAGAGGCAGGAATTGAGGCTTTCCGTAGTGATCTCACTTCATTTAAACCCCAGAATTTGTCTTCCTTCTGCTACATTACTGCTAGTCAGTCCCATTTCCTGCCTTTTCTTTGTAATAAAATGACATACACACACCTCCTTCCTATCTCTTTGGTGAACAGACTAGGACTATACTCATGTAACAGCTGTCAAGTGAGGACACCCCTGTAGCCAGAGTGGGGCAAACTGATGCACCATCTCACCTCTCAAGCTGTGCTTCCCCACCCTCTGGATTTGGAGGAAAAATTGATTGTGTGCGACATGACAGCCTCCCTTTAAAAAAATGACAGCTTGCTTTAAGAACAGGAGCAATTTACGAATAGAACCTCTGAAAAATTCAGTGAACAAGTCAGGACAAGTGCGCAACAAAAGCCTCATCTGGGAGAGCCCCCCAAATTCTGCTCACTCAAGACTTTCCCTGACTGAGGGTGGGTTTTTCGTTAACACTATCATCCTGTAATCACTTAAGCGATTCTGAAAAAACCAGGCTCTACTGATCCTTGAAGTTAAATATTAGAACTTTGTATTATGGGCTAGTCTACTTCAAATTCTCCTTTTGCTCTGCTTTTCAGTTTAAGTTGTGTTCTCTAGTCAGCCAGCAGTAAGGAAGCATGCCCACAGTAAAAAGTAAGAATTCGTTTATTCTGCAGTTACTTATGATGAGCACAGGAGGACTGGGTGCTCATTGCTGAAAAGGTGTACTGTGAACCTACCACTGAGAAAGCTCACATGTATACAAAGCATTTTTATAAGTTTATAAAATGACATCTACAATGTAGTAAATAGTTTACAAAGTTAAGGACTCTGTCTCACTGACTTCAACAAGGAAGTTATGCATATTTTTCTCAGCATCACTCTCCCTAAATGCTCGACTATGGTTGCATTGTAACGCACTCTTACTTTGCTTTTAAACCTGTTTGTGTTTCTTGTTTGTATTGGTGTTGCGATACAATATTAAAATTTATTTTTTGAGATACCTCCTCACTCCTCACTAATTTTTAACCTCTAAATTACAGCATAAACTAATTTGTTTGCTTTACACCTTTTGGTATACCCCCGTGTTCACTGTATCCCTAACATCCTGGCAAAACAAAACATATGCCTGTCATTTAATTCCTGGTGTTCATACTAAATTTTCTGTTAACTTGCATAATTAGCTATGTAAAGGTCAGGTTAGCAAACTTACATAACACTCCCCTTTAGGAATGGGGCTGCCCCACCTACGGAGCTGAGTGAAGAGATCTTACATAAACCAACCTGACTTTCGTGTTGAACCTAAACATGAGTCTCAAACCTCCTAACAGGCTGACAAAAGAATTCATTTAACAATCAAAACTTTTTTATGAACAAAACCCGTACTACATTTTGCCAAACTGAATGATATAATAACCTATAGTGTTTGTGTGATGAGAATGAAAAGTTCTAGGTGGAATTAAACATCATGTTATGGTGATCGTCCTGTCATGGCAAACAATGCAGCTTGAACAATCCCCACAGGCTGTTCTCCTGACCCCCCCCCCACCCCGCGCCAATTCTGGGGAGCGTTGGGGGAGGAGAGGAGAGGGGTGGAAGCCCTTGCACAAGGCTTTTGCTGATGGGACTTGTTAGGTGAATCATGTTCTCTGTGTCTCTGAAACTGTAGATATCATAAATACTGGTATTAGTTCGTGTGAAGCAAAACTTATTTTTTATTATTAATCGTTATATTTGTGGATTGGCTTTCCTCAAACAGATACCATCGCAATGTACAATGAATAATAAGCAACAAAATTACATCTGTAACTAAAACATATTCGAAACTAAAATACCCACAAAGCAACAAACTATACAGCAGCTGCTGCATATCTACCATATTTTCCGGCGTATAAGACGACTGGGCATATAAGATGACCCCCAACTTTTCCAGTTAAAATATAGAGTTTGAGATATACTCGACCACAGATTCTCCACCCGGCGTATAAGACGAACCCCGACTTTTGGGAAGATTTTCCTGGATTAAAAAGTAGTCTTATACGCCAGAATATACAGTAATTGAAAATGGCCTATTGCGTTTACTGAGAACTGCTAATCCATACTGAATCTTTGCAGCAGAAATAAGAACATTGGTTGTTCTATCATTTTTGAGTATCTGAATATGCTGCATAAAGAAGTCTTACAGAATTTATTTCTGATATCCTTAAAGTCAGGGGTGGGAAAGTGGGGGGGGGGGGAGAAAAAGAGAGCAACACACAACATGCACAAACAGTTTCTCTAAAGGCCCTGATTCCCGTCGGATCATAAGCCCTTTCACTAGCAAAGCCTGGGGCTTTGATCTGCTAATGATCTGTAATCAGGGTTGTGATAAGCTTAACTTAATGGGGCATAACAAAATAAAAAATAAAAAAATTCCTTCCAGTAGCACCTTAGAGACCAACTAAGTTTGTTCTTGGTATGAGCTTTCGTGTGCATGCACACTTCTTCTTCATACCAAGAACAAACTTAGCTGGTCTCTAAGGTGCTACTGGAAGGAATTTTTTAATTTTTTATTTTGTTTGGACTATGGCAGACCAACACGGCTACGAACCTGTTAATGGAGCATGTTTTCCTTTCAAAAGGCAGCTGAAACTCCAGCTTAATAACCAAGCTGGGTCAAGTCACACAAAGCATGTTCCTTCCTCTCAGCCTTCTAGCAGGAAGTGTGGATGCCAAGATCTTGCGTTATTCCTTAGAGAGCCAAGCAGAGCCAGGAGAAAGTTCAGTGCAAAGGGCTGTCAACTGAGATATCCCCAAATCCAAGGAGAGTTCCAGCTTATTGCTCTGCACTGTCTTAACACCACCCCCAGCATACAACAGGTTTGGCAATCCCCAGCCACAACTCCCAACTCAAGAATCCTGCAAGTCATCAGGCAGTTGACTACAAAGGCTCCAACCATCAGTGCCTCCTGTGCGGCTTTTGGTGTGTAGAATGAATGGTGTGCAGAATGTGGGTATTCCCGTGGCCCTCACTTTACCCATTTACCCCTGGAGTAAGACACAAAGCCTGTTGTATTAAATGCAGCTAGCTTGGGCCTGGTTTACTTGCAACACAGGTTAAGAGAGGTCACAGGAATGTCCATTTCTCTCCCTTCCAAAAGGCAACAGACTGCAAAGAGAGCATATTGCAGGAAGGGCAGACCCTGAAGCCTGCCAAATGGGGTTTTTCCTATAACATCAGCTACTAGCATCCCCAGGATCAGGAAACTGCTAGAAGTACAAGCGCTATTAATAATCCCCACTGTTGACACAGGGACCTCGTGGGCTCTGCTCACTATCGCTTTGCCATCAGAACGTTAAAAACAGGCAGCCGCAGAGGCTTGGGAAGCTTGGCCGGGGATTCCGCTCCAACTCCGGTGCGGCTCACATGCCAGAGCTTTCCTTCAGCTCGTGTTTCCTTACTCCCACAACCTCCTGACATCCCAAGATGCATTTTCGCATATACGAAGCTGCCTTTGCCTCCCCCCTCCCTCGGAGATCCTCTTTCCATTCTAGCTGGGCTGTCGCATCTCCTGGTCTGCAGCGGCTGCACCGCACAGCACTCGGCCATGCTGAGCTCTCCGAAGGCATTCTGAAAGGAGGAGGGCTTTCCTTGCTATGATAGTTGCCAGGGCCTATGCTGCACTAGACGCAGCACGCCAGATTAGATGGGCCATTTGTGGTTGAGCAGCATGACCGAAAGCCACAGTGGCTTGAGAAGGAGGAGGGTGTGCATTTCTCACAGGGTCGTCCCCTGACTCGACAAGAGTTAGCTGGCCAGGCCCAGTTCCCCCTTTCATTTCCCAGTACACATGGCATATGAATCATACACCACATGCACCCACCTGGCACCAGAAACATGCAGGGGATGATCCTTGAGGTGAAAAGCCTGTTGAATCATCTTAGGCCCCCGAGTTCTCAGTTATCGGAGAGGGACACTCAACATTTGCCTGAACAGAAGTTCTCCCTCTCTCCCCCCCTCCCCACCAACTAACTGCCTTTTAACCAGAAAGGATGTGCTTGTTAAGCTGCCAAGAACTCTGAAGTACACAGGCAGTTATCACAGAAGCCCCCGCAGTTTGATTGCCTGGCCTTCAGAGCCAAGCTTGCACGTACGTAACAGCCTTGTGGGGTGAGAGAACCAAGCTGGCTGTGCGCGAGCAGCCGCCAAGTCTTATTTTAGGGCTCGCTGAAGAACCACAACCAAGTGCCAAGGCCTGCTCGAGGAGCAGGTGTGTCTGCTCACACTCGGACTTGCTACTGAGGAAAGCAGTATTGGCAATAAATGGGATAACAGAAGCATTTTAACAACAGCCAACTGCCTCTACCAATTGAGGATTTCTGATCTCTTCTGCAGCTAAACAAGATTTGCCCTGGCGGCAGGGACTGGCTGGGCACCAAGAGAACTGGGGTTGGAGACTGTCTTGGAAGAAGGGATCAGTGGTCTAGGGGAGCCTGTAACAGCTGGAAGATGAGAGTCTGAGGCAGAAGAAGCTGCAGGATTGGAGAGTGAAGAACAAGCGCAGGAGAGAGGGAGAGGTCAGGCTGGTGTAGAGAAAAGGGCTTCCACACCTCCTCCTCCTCCTGCCCCCACCTCTCCTGCTGCACTGTCTCCCAGCACCAGAAGTGAGATCAGCAGAAGTAGGTTACATACAGGCAGAATCTTTGCCTGCCTGCGCACAGCTCAGGTGGAGGAGATACATAAGCTGAGGTCGGGGCAGGACCTCTCTGTTGCAGCAACTGCCTCATCAAGTGTACTCCTAGAAGTAGCTGAGAGACGGAGGAATGACAGACATGACTTTTCCGAAACTGGGAGTGTACTTTTGACAATAAAGAGTCAATTGCTCACACTGGACATCCCTTGCCTGATGACACCTGGCCAGGCAGTCATAGGGTAGTCACAGAAATAATTCTCCAGTTACATGTGGAATTTACTCCAAGTTACTCTTGGAATGAATGTGCAAGCAGCCTCTATGCCAGAGAGGGGGAACCTGCAGCCCTCCAGATGCTACTGGAATACAGCTCCCATCATCCATGCTGAATAGGTCCAATGGGAGTTGGAGGCCAACCAAGTCTGCAGGGTCACAGGTTCTCCATCCCTGCTCTATGTGTTTAGTTCTTGGCATAACCACCTTACACCCTGAAACCATCATGGCTCCTACCTCCAAGGACTCTGGATACTGTACTTTTGTGAAAATGCTCAGAAATAACTAATCCTCATCACAAAACGATAATGCCTGGGCTGAGCACCATTATGACCATTAAATGAATTTGAAACTGGTTTAAATTTGATGTGCAGGCACACTTAAACTCACAAGTGTCCTGTTCTAACAAGTCCTAAAGTACTTATGGAGTGCATCAGCATGAAGAGGTCAGTGAGGAGAGTTCTATAGTAAGGATCAAAGAGCACCGCCAACTTCCCCAGCATTTCATTACTTCAGCATTGAGAACCCACAAGGAAGCAGCTCATATCCCCAAAGATCCATCCAACCACATCAGAAGTAACCTTTGTTCCTCTAGAAACCTTCTGAATGGACAAAGAAATTCCATTATTTTCTTAAGAAGACTAAAGTATGGCCTCAATATCTACTGACTTATGTCTTTTGGTCAAAGTACAAATCTATAAACATAATGGCACAACAATGGAGCAAACTGCCTAGGCAGGCTGTGGAATCTTTTCTTGCATCCCCCCCCCCCAGTGAAATGATGGATAGCCATCTATCTCTACTGGGTACAGAAAAACGTATCTGATAGTCTGACTAGGTTCCTTTCTGGGAATCTTCCAACCTGTGGGTTTGATCGGACAAGCCTATTTGTAAGCCTGTGTAACTAACAAAAACAAATAATACAGAGATGGTTTATTAACCAGGGTCGGTGGGTTAACAAGGCTACCCAAAAGAGAGACATTGACCTTATTCTGAAATACCGTATCTCCCCCTTACCTTTCCTTCTTTGTACCTGAAGGAGTGACAGAATTTCTGGACTTGCAGACTTTTGATAAGGCAGTGGAAATATTTTGCAGTCTTCCTGTTTTATACTTACGTTTATTTATACCCCAGACTCCTATCATAAAGCTTAGAGCAGCCTTCTCCAACCTGGTGCCCTCCAAAATATGTAAATCATACCTCTCTCCAACCCAAGGCAGCATGGCTAATAGTCAGGACTGCTGAGAAGTGTAGTCCAAAATAACTGGAGTTGTGGAGTCCTGATTTGAACAGTTTACAAGAGGCTACCAACCATCTCCCTTCCCAAGCTCTGCTCAGGACACAGCCAGCTATCAAATCCGACAGGGCAGGGGAGCATAATCCATAAAGCTATTTCATTTCTGTCCTGCCAAGCAGAATGCCATAATCCTGCCTTCACTAAAATAAGTGTGTGTGTGTGTGTGTGTGAAATTACTAACTCTACTGTCCAATAAAAGTTCTGTACTTCAAAATTTAATGTAGAACCACCTTCTGCTCTGCAAGTCGAAGCCATCAATAATATAGTATCTCAAAGAGTTGCAGATAGCTCTTCTTAATACCATTTTGTGTTTGCTGGCTCCAGTCTGCCCAGTAACCATAGCTCTTCAATCTTAATGTTACACTGATGCTAATATGCTTTTGCCCAGGATGCAGAACCAGACATACACAGTCACAGCAGGCAAGAGATGGCAGACTCCTGGTTCCACAGCTTCGTTCCTTATCCGTGTATCAAGCCTAATGCGCAGCAGTAGGATATACTGTATAGTCTTACTACTTAGTTACACAAATCTGGCAGAAAGGCAGGCATTCTTCACATTCATGCACACGCAAACGTCACATAGATAACCATCTAGACTGGGGAAAACATGCCGTAAAATGCATTCACTGCCATGTTTAAACAATGCTATTTTCACTAAAATAAACTGTTAGAAGGCTGCACTCTAAGCAGAAGAGACAAGCAAAGCAATGCTGCATAGTGCGTTCATGGAAAATGGGCCCGTGTGGGCTGAACTGGACCTGCTACTCACCAGGGCACAGCCCTGCATCCTGTTTTAAATGGCAGGAAGGAACATGAGAAGCAATAAAGAAGGAGATGCTCTCAACACATCCAGATAGGAAATTGGAAATGCTCAGTAACTATAGCCCAGCGTCCCATATCTGCAACAAGATGGAAGGTCAAATGGTGCAACTTTCATATTTAGCTCACAGGAACATAGGAAAGCTGCCTTATACTGAGTCAGAACATTGGTCCATCTAAGCTCAGTGCTGCCTACACCAACTGGCAGCAGCGGCGGCAGCAGCAGCAGCTCCTCTCTGGGGTTTGAGATAGTATTCTCTCCCCGTCATGCTTGGAGATGCCAGGGATTGAACCTGGGTCTTCTGCATGCCAGTCTGCTTCTGAATAACAGTTGCTGGAGGTACAGGAAGCGAGAGCACTCTTGCACTCAGGGTCCTGCCAGAGCCGTCTCATCCATAGAGGCCGGTGGCGCGGCGCGCCAGGGCGCTGGGCACCCCAGGGGCGCCCCCGCGAGCATACCGGGCTCCCCCTCCCCAACCCAACCCCGCCCCCACGGGCAGGCGAGCACTCGCGCGCCGGCGGGCGGGCTGTAAGCCGCCCGCCCTCGCCTTCCGGAGCCCCAGCTGGAGCGCTGGAGCGGCGCGGGGCTTTGCGCGACCTTCCAGCACTCCAGCTGGGGCTCTGGGAGGCGAGGGCGGCCGGCTTGCAGCCCGTCCGCCCGCCCCTCATCCTCCGCCCGTCGGCGCGCGAGCGCCTGCTCCAACGCCACGCCCCTCATCCCCCGCTCGCCCACCCCCCCTCCCGAGGGGCGGCCAGCGCGGGAGGGAGGCGGGCGGAGAGGCGGCAGGCTGGGGGCGCCGAGGGATCGCTGCGCCAGGGCGGCCGATCCCTCTAAGACGGGCCTGGGTCCTGCTAATGGGCTTCCCAAAGGCATCTGGTTGGCTGCTATTGAACAGGACGCTGGATTAGATGGCCCATTGGCCTGTTCTTATGTTACCCCTCAGCTACAGTCCTTCCCTGTTACTCTCATTAAAAACTTCTGATATGCCCAAATGGCTGAAGTGATGCATACCGAGCTGAAATGACGGAAAGTGTGCATGTGTGTTTTGTAAATATATTTTCCCGCTGAAGCAGTGCAATCCCCCATTTGCCTTGGGGTTTGTTTGTTTGTTTTGGGGGGGAGTGCAAAAGGTGCTAGAAATCTTCAATCCTCCATACGAACACACGCAGCCACCCACTTCCCAAACCACAACATCGGGTGGGCTATAAGCAGCTACATGATCCCCCTTCAGCACTTGCCTCTCCATATATTTTGTAGCTTGATTGCATTGCAGCCCCAATTGTCTGCTTCTTCGGCATAATTTGAAGATGGCCTGCTTTACAAACACAAGTTAGGTCATCATTTAGTCAATTAGTTTTGGCTAGATTATAAGTTATTTATTTTATTTACTTAAAAATATACACTCCGC
The DNA here is from genome assembly GCF_009819535.1 of Lacerta agilis. Lineage (NCBI taxonomy): Eukaryota > Metazoa > Chordata > Lepidosauria > Squamata > Lacertidae > Lacerta > Lacerta agilis. The sequence goes on from NC_046312.1 coordinate 49,023,094, forward strand.
TCTTTCCCTGTTTGGGGAAGTCTAAAATGTTTGAAGTTTTATTCTGTTTTTAATGTTCCGTTGAAAAAAAGCTGCCCAAAGTGGCTGGGGAAACCCAGCCAGATGGGCGGGGTAGAAATTATTATTATTATTATTATTATTATTATTTCTTAAATCATAACAATCCAGCTACCTGACTGGCTGTGTGAAAACTTCACTGTTTCTTAAATTTGAAGGAAGGAGTTAGATTTTTAAAGAGTGGTGCCAAAATAGCAGCTGATGAGGGCTGTGAATAGCAGTAAAACAGCACAAAGAAAGAACAATCCCTATCCAGCTTCTCACCCCAAAATCTGAAGTGTAGTTTCTCAGCACCATTTAATATTCACGTACCTCAACTCAACAGGGACCCAGGTGGCACTGTGGGTTAAACCACACAGTCTAGGGCTTGCTGATCAGAAGGTCAGCGGTTCGAATCCCTGCCACGGGGTGAGCTCCCGTTGCTCGGTCCCAGCTCCTGCCAACCTAGCAGTTCGAAAGCACGTCAAAGTGCAAGTAGATAAATAGGTACCACTCCAGCGGGAAGGTAAACGGCGTTTCCGTGTGCTGCTCTGGTTCCCCAGAAGTGGCTTCGTCATGCTGGCCACGTGACCCGGAAGCTGTCTGTGGACAAACGCCGGCTCCCTCGGCCTATAGAGCGAGATGAGCGCCGCAACCCCAGAGTCGGACACGACTGGACCTGATTGTCAGGGGTCCCTTTACCTTTACCTTTACCTCAACTCACAAGAACTGAACAGCGAGACCCTGCTATTCCCAAGGTTCTAAAGGGATGGCACAGAGTACTTTTGTGATATTTTTTAAAGTAAGTAATTACATGCCTCCTTTTAGGGCATAGCCCTCAAAAGACAAAATATAACCACAGGGGATCCATTTGAGATATATCTGAATGATAGAAAACATAAGAATCCAAAACTGTAAGGGAACACCCTCAGGAATAATAATAATAAAGGAATGTGTGGTGTTCTCAACCCTTAACTGCCCACTTGTGTTTGATGTACATCCTCAACGTACATCGTTCTGACATTTTCCTTGCCAGAAGTATTACCCTACTAAACTTTAAACTGGAACTATGGTAACATCTTTTATAGTGCCCCCTCCCACCTTGACATTCAGACATGTTGTTGTTTTTTTGGTTCAAAACCAAAAGGTCATCACAGAAATGTCAAGCATTACAGTCATAAAAGAAATCCAGCCTGCCCAAGAGGAAAGAGACCTCTCCCTTTGGGCTGACGTGTTTTCAAATTATGTAAAAATGGAGCTGTTCTATGCTTTAATATTACCATCTCTTTCAAATATGCAATAAGTAAATTTATACATGTAGGAGTGCCTGGGCACATCTGCTCCTCAATTGTGAAGCCTTGACTGCTGGTTGGAACAAAACGTTATCATGGAGCCTGACCAATCTTGGAGCAATTGGTTATGATGGCAAAACTCATTAAACACCCTGCATTGTGCAGGAAAATAATGAAGCAACTGAGAATACAGATATAGGCTATTCTGGGTTCTTAGGCTAGGTCAAGTGCTGTGAAAATCCAATCACCTGTCAACTAGAAAGGTGAATGGCATTATTGGTTTATCTAGTAAAAATGTCAGCAGCTGGGGTTCCTAAACACCTTGCTCTTTGTTTGGTCAGCAGGTACCCCCTGTTGGTCTAGTCCTTTCCTACGGCACGTGTACATGTTTATGGTTGCCATACAGGAGCCATTTTAAGTCCCTCCACATGTTGGCTTCCACCATTTAGAAAGCGACAGCTCAATGTTCAGAACAGACCATTCTCGCCACTATTCTAAATCTTCAGGTTTGCTGTGGCATGGAGGAAAGTCACTTCATCCAAGCCATGGAGAGAACTGCATGACACAAACCGTTTGCCACTCTACATGCAGATTGCCAGATGGCATGCTTTAAACAGGGTATAGTTTGGAACTACTTCTTGTATAACATCTTCACATTTCGCCATAGCACACGGTACCTTGAGAAGACGAAAGCATTCTTAAGATACCTAAGCCCAGTCTGGAAAATTTCAGGCATAATGTTAAAAAGGCAGAAGGCAGCCTTGAAAACTATGGGTACAGTGCTAAATAGTTTGGCTACAAGGAAGTCAACCTGTGGGAGCTCCGCTTTGGGAATACAGAACCCTTGTCTCACACAAGTAAATTTAGACGAGCTTTGCCAGAGGGACTTGCTCTTTACAACTGGTCTGTGTAAGGAAAGCAGCTGTTGGTTCACAAATCCCTTGACAGAACAGAAGATGGGAAGGAATTTTTTTTAAGGGGTTTCTTTCATATTTTTTCCCCAGCATAGAATCTGAACAGGGGGGAAACAAGGCCCTGCTGCAGTCCCAGGCCTGTGATCTGTTGATAAAAAGAAAAAGCCACCACTGTGTATCCTGTGATTGGGGACAGAGACTCAGATGCAAACTCTGAAAAAACTGCTGGGGACCCTGCTCAACAAACCACACAGGAGCTCTGGCACCCTCTTGCCAACCTGCATCAGTGAGGCTGCATTAACCAGACAAGCCTGTCCTATTACTGCTGCAGCTGTCCTCACCATCTCATCCACTTGCCAGTCACACTGCCATCTGGTTCACAAGACATTTTTTTTTTTTAAGATGGTGAAGCTCTTATGGGTGACTTAATATTCGGTCCTCATTTCTTTGCAGTGAGATGTCTGTATGAATCAACCCCCACCAGGAGCACTAAAAAATTGCTTAGGTACAGTACAATGTCAGTTTAATTGTTTTCTCCTAACCAGATAACTCAGGTTCTCCAACATGGATGCAGGTGCATACAAACACCTCACGTGTGAAAATAAAAACCCAAGGGGTAAACTGAAAAGCACACTGCCCTGTGCTAACTTCTGTTTCCCCACCTCGTGAAACCAAGCTCAGCACAGTCCAACATATTAAAGGCAACCTTTGAAGGCTACATGACATCCAAACACAACTAGTAAATTGGCCTCAAGTTTGTTGCAATAAAATAAAAATGAAGTCACTCTGCACCTCCAGCCTCAGGAAACTCTCTCTCTTTCAAGGCCAGGTTCATAACAAAGCAGAGAGAAGATGGAAAACTCTCCCCCCAAGCTGGAAACAAAGGGAGCCCTAACTGCACATCCCCTCAAGCCTATGGTTACAAACGACACAGAACTGACCCACATTAACACTCCCTCCGGAAGCTTCTGAAACTACTGTTGAGCAGCTTCCAACAATGTTTAACCCACCCGGCAAAGGACCTCATCCTGCTCTCCTGCCACAGCTAAATTCCCTTGCCATGTCTCCAGAGTCACAGGGTGAGGCTATTTCACACAGAGATCCAGCATTTCCCTTCCCGCTCTCAAAAGCGCCTCACTTCCTCACCCTGAATGGCAAACCCTGACCAGAGAACGGTTAAACACGGGGTGGGGGAGGAAGAGGAGGGGACGGGCAGAGCCTTTGTGACCTGATCCGAAGCTGAAGGGAGAATTCTTGCAGGTGAAGAGGAGCCTGGGCAGCAGCTGCAGGAGGAAGAAGAGAGGCTGCCAGCCCTGAAGAGATTCAGTCCTAGTTTGGAGAGAGAGGTCTCTGTTTATCCCACTGCCTCCTCCCCATGCTGCAAATCATGACAGCCCTTTTTAAAATAACCAACAGGCACTTCCTCCTACGGCTGCTATGGGGGTGGCTACCTCTAAGGGGGCGGGGATGAAATGAGTGAGTGAGTGAGACACAAACACAAACACACTTACTGACCCCAGCTAAGTTCAGCGTTCAGACAGTCCTTGCAGAGTAAGAAATGCACAATAGAGCTAACTTTTTATTTTATTAATTCTATCTTAACACACATACACAAAAAGTGTCAGCGGTGGATAGCAAGACAGCACACAAACAATTCTAACTTCACACACACACACACACGCTTTTGATTCAGAAGTATTTTATTGGCCAAACATTTTAAAAGCGTTGCACACACATCCCTTAAAGGGGACTCAAGAGAATCCTGATCTCTTGGGAAGACACCTGCACTGACCCACTTTTGCAACTGCAAAAGGTCACTTTCTTCATTGCCTCATTTCCTTCCCATCCAGTCGTTTCTCTGCTTAAAGAGACCTTGCACTCAGTCATAAGCTTTGCTTATCAGTGACATATCTATCAAATAGTGCAGACAACCATATTGGCCCATTAGGGAAAACACCTTAGTTTTATTACTTGGTTCTAATCAGGGTACTGTGCCACTGTTGCTGCTTCAGTTACCTGAGTGAAGAGTGACAAACAGTCCCACCCACGGTAGTCAAAGCAAAGAGGCATTGAATGATATTCTACTCCATGATGACAACAAAAATCATTTCCCTGAGTGATTTCCCGTGCAAGCTGGAAACAGCTATTGCACTTGATACAACTCCTTTAAGTTGAGCCCTTGATATCTTCTCACATGCAATGTACATATAGATGGAACTGCAGATGGAAGGGAAGCTGATAAATTTTAGAGATAGACTTGCATTTCGGCTTCCTCAGCACAAATATGCACATTTCCAGGTCTCATTTTGCACAGTGTTTGTGCTATGCTGCCTCTTAAACTTGGGACAATGGAATTATGGGAAAGGAGCCAAGAAGACTCTTACGAGTCACACCTTTACTTTGTGAAAGTGAAAGATGTGAAACACACATGCGGGCATTAAATCAATAAGATAGCTATTTTTGCTGCAATTAATTTGTGAATACGCTGGACACGTTTCTAAAACATGTAGATGAAAGCAGCTTTCAACAAGCTTTAGTTTCCCTTTTGCCCCCCCCCCCAACAAAAAGTAGATCTATCAAAGTTCACTACCATCTTCCTCTTAACTAAATAAAATACATATTACAGGATCAACATACAGGAATACATTTTTAATATTTAATGAAGATAATGCTTTCTTCTCCACTGTGTGACAGAGGAATAATATGCAATTTGGAAAGCAGCCTAAAAGGGCAGACTAACCAAATATGGTTAACCACAATGCTGAGCACTCTAATTTTTAAAATCATTCATACTGTAACATGCAAATATTAAGATACTCAACTGACTGCTATTTTCAGCCCTCGTAAGAGAGAGTAACTGGGGGGGGAGCTCTTTAGCTCATGCTGGAAGTGTGCTGGCTATGCTATTTTATACCAGCATTTCCTGTAACAAAAACAAAATAGAAATGTCAACTGCTACAAAATGTTGCAGTATACTGAGGAAGGTAAATTGTACCCCTCCCTATTTCCACAACAATAGATTGCCACCTAACTTGACTAATCCTGTTCAGAGTTCCAGAAGGGCATTCCTCAAAGCAGGAACCCCCCCCTCTCCCCCAATTGCTATTTTTCTTTTCCAAGTGACACTGAACATTATGTGGCTATTGAACATGCTCCATTCCCACTGAGATATTTGTGGGGTGAGAAAGACTGTGCAAACTTTGAGGCTCTGCTGACTACAGAAGTGGATAGCCTGGTGGGGAAGAGCAGCAGAGCTAGCATCAGGGCAGCTGTGTTTCTGACACTTACCAGGAGGGAGAGAGGCTGTGAGGAGATTGGCACAGTGTGGACACTCCAGCCATTGTGACTGCACCACACTGGTCTCCCCATTTCTTCTCCCTAGTAAGTAGCAGCAACACACCAGCAGCTAAGCTAGCACTGCAGCTTTCCCAGTTATGCCAATTCCCCCCCCCCCCTGTTGTTTCTCAGTGGCCCTGCTCTGACTCTGCACCGTTAGCACTCAGCAACTGTGTTCACAATTAGGAGGACTACTGTTGGGTGACCAACTCACTTTTACATGCATCTAAAATGAAACAAAACAAGCCCTTGTGTCTGCGAAGCCAAACCATAGCTGTCAACCTTTTCCTTTTATGTGTGGGAAATTCCCTTATTATAGCATTGGGAAACAGCAAGGAGGGTTGACAGCTATGTATATAGCAGTGGGGAACAGCAGGGAGGGTTGACAGCTATGAAAACCACGACAGGAACGCTAGGCACATGTACATAGGTGTTTGCTGTGAACCCACTGTGTATTTGCTATGTTAAATACTCTTGCTGTAAATGCAGGATGCACATTTGCTGCAGGAAGTATGGAGCTACCCTTATATAGAATCATTTGGCAGAGAAAAACTTGGAGACTTGCTTCTTCCCATACTTTAATTACGATATATTCATGAAATTTCTTCCCATAGTATGCAGAATAACTCAGCTGGGAAATAATGAAAGTTGGAGTGTTAAATCCAGAAACTGCCCTACAGACAGCGAAACCATTCATTCATTCCAAGATGCTTTGCACACAGGCATCACTTAGTAATTTAGAATACACTGATGTTTAAGAAAAAGAAGAGACTATACAACACCATCTTAAGGTTGGGGGTGGGGCGGAGGCCACAATGCAGTGATTCCTCCAGGCACGCCCCCCCCCCCAAATGGATGGTTGCAATTATTTTCACATTTCCTTGAAAGCCCTACTGAGCTCAACGTGGTGCTAAGCAGGATTAGGGGAATAAATAGGCTTCATTCCTAAGCACATATACAGTCGTATCTTGGTTGTCGAACGGAATCCATTCCGGAAATCCGTTTGACTTCCAAAAATGTTCAAAAACCAAGGCAAGGCTTCCGATTGGCTGCAGAAGCTTTCTGTACTCGATCGGAAGCCGCACTGGACATTCGGCTTCCCCAAAAAGTTCGCAAACCGGAACACTTATTTCTGGGTTTGTGGAGATCAGGAGCTAAAATGTTTGAGTCGCAAGGCGTTCAACAACCAAGGTATGACTGTAATTGGAAGTAAAGTCTACTAAAATTAATGATAACTTGCTTCCAAATAAACGTGCATAGGCGATCAAGTGTTTAAGTGTCCATTTATGGACATGAAGAGCTCTAGTCAAGTAAGAACACTTTCTTACTGCAAAGTCCCCTTGAATTTCAAGTACTTATGTACAGATTAAATGTTGTTTTAGATTGCACTGCAGCATTTAATAGATTGATCAATTTCAAAACTTTTATTCATCCCAGAGCTCCCCCAAAATTAACTGGATAGCAAGGTTTTTTTCACAAGTAGCCTATTTACAAGAATACAGTCATACCTTGGAAGTCCAACAGCTCAGTTCCCAAATGTTTTGGCTCCTGAACGCTGCAAACTCGGAAGTGAGTGTTCCAGTTTGCGAACTATTTTTGGAAGCCGAATGTCCAACTGGGCTTCCATGGCTTCCAATTGGCTGCAGGAGTTTCCTGCAGTCAATCAGAAGCCACGCTTTGGTTTTCGAACGTTGTGGAAGTCAAACGGACTTCCGGAATGGATTCTGTTCGACTTCCAAGGTACAACTGTACTAGTATTTCGGGAATGCTGAATAATGGCAAGCACCATCTTAAAAGAGGCATCTCTCATTTTCTCTTCCTTAGGAGAGAATGCTTCTTCTAAGATGATGCCTGCTAAGACACCTAAAAACAAAGTCAGCATGCTTCTTGCTTCAGAATTCTGATCTATTGTTCTTATCCATATGCACGTTTAAACTCATACAATTAATCAACTTTTTAAAATGAGGTAACAGCCCTAGTTTTGGAGGAGCGCTATCTTGTTGGTATTAAAGTTGATTTGATCTTTTGAAACACACATAGCCCCTTCATTTACAGAAAGCAAAATGGTTTTATTTTAACTATTCCGCAAGATTATAGACAGAGGTTCTGAGATTACACCTGCGAGTGCCTTTAGTACTAAAGGAGCTCCAAGGAGTTGCAGTTGCTCTCATGCATGGTTCCTTGATGGTTTCCTATCTAGGCAACTAAGAGTGGCTGGGGAGGCCCAGCCAGATGGATGGGGGTATAAATAAATAATTTATTATTGTTATTATTGTTGTTGTTGTTATTATTATTATTATTATTATTATTATGAGGGTTATGCCTGCTTAGCTTCACCAGCACCACTGCATTACGTGCCATTGTCGGGGGTTGGACTCAATGACCCTTGGGGTTCCTTCAAACTCTACTGTTCTATTATTTTATGATCTACTATTTAGCTAGGGAAATTTCAACACCATTTCTTCTTGGGCACCAAAGCTTATTGGGAAATATATTTTTTTTCCAGGAGGGCTTGTTCTCTGATCTAATCTAATTCCTCAACATACTTCCGGGATACTGCTATAGGAAATATTAGATGCTGACTTCCCTTGTACAGTTCCTGGTAGTGTCTGTCAGCAATACCTAAGAGCTGCTGCAAGTCCTGGTGCTACAGGGTTAACAATATCTATGCGGCAAGAGAGAGAGAGAGAGAGAGAGAGAGAGAGAGAGAGAGCGCTCTCAGTAGGGAGGCTAGCAAGCTCTCATTAATGGCTTCCCTTTTTAAATGAACTTCCCCTGAGCGCAAAGCTGAGTGTCAGAAAAAGCAGGGTAGAAGCTAATGAGTAAATGCTATGGAGGGTTCTGTGCTCTACAAAGGCACTAAACAGCAGCCTCCTCCCCTCTTCCCAGGGATGTCTCTACAGGGCTCCATTCCCAAATGGACAATTATGACAATGCTCTGTTTCTATTTGGGGGGGGGGAGAGAGGAGGGGGGAAGAGGGAGGGAGACCGGGGAAGAGAGATACCTGCTTGTAAATATTCAAAGAGAAGCAATTCCTAATGAAATTAACAATTTACTGTGTGTCCACGTACGCACAAACAAACATCAGACTGTTGGGCTGGGGCAGTGTTTCTCAGGAGAGTATGTTGCAAAAGCCTTATCACTGGGTACACTTTAAAAACTGGTGTTTGAAAAGGGGCCCATTTCTAACATATGTCTGCACTAGAACGAGGATCACATATTCCCCCTGGTGTTTAAAGTTCAGTACCACATCTCCCAAGCTGCTCTTGAGATCAAGGCTGTGTGACAACTCTACCTGTATAATGCAGGGGTAGGAAACCTGTGGCCCTCCAGATCATAGCTATCAACCTTTTCCCCCTTTTGTGGAAAATTCCCTTATTATAGCATTGGGAAACAGCAGGGAGGGTTGACAGCTATGCTCCAGATATTGTTGGATCACAGCTTCCATCACCCCAGACCACTGACCATGCTAGCTAGAGGGCTGTAGTCCAACACCTTTCGTATTGGGTTAACTTTTGCTGGTGAAAGAGAAAACAGGATTTTGACATGCATTGAACCACTTTTCTGATGGCATCATATCAATTCCTATTCTGGCCAACAGTAAGAGAAAGGATTTTGCTCATCTTCCAGCAGAGTGGCGATTTTTTTTATCCTTGTTTTTTCTGCACAATTTCACTTAAACTCATGGATTCCTTAGGCTCATTGAGAATATTGCTATTTGGATTACGTGGTTGACAAACAGCATCAGGTTGTTTTTTTTTTAATATAATAAATGTTTTGTTGGGGAAATGTTTACAAATATCAATTATTCCTGGGGGATAAGTTAGCTGTGAACTTTTAACAAATCTGGTCTCTCTCAGAGTATACACAAAATGGCAACTCCAACTGTCCTCATCCACCCAGAGGAGTGACATAAAGTATTAGAGAGTGAACAGGAAGCTTGAGACTCCAGCCTTTCACATCTAACAGAGGATAAAGGAAAAAAAAAACAGAGACTCATTTCTGTTGATAACCTTCTGTGAAGATGGAAAACTTACATGACTTCACCTACTAAACATCGACTAAGACAGTGTTTTTCAACCACTGTTCCGCGGCACACTAGTGTGCCGCGAGATGTTGCCTGGTGTGCCGTGGGAAAAATTGAAAAATTACTTTATATATAGTCAATATAGGCACAGAGTTAAATTTTTAAACATTTTTTAACATTTTCTAATGGTGGTGTGCCTCGTGATTTTTTTCATGAAACAAGTGTGCCTTTGCCCAAAAAAGGTTGAAAAACACTGGACTAAGAAAAGCAAGGCTATTATGAAATTGTGAATTCAGATCAGGCCCCTTGGGATGGTCATCAGTACAGTCACACTGCTCTTCACCGCTGGCAGGAAATTTTACAATGTTCATATTGTCTAGATACAAGAATGGAAGTAAACAAAATTATGAAAGGGGTTGCAAAGAAGATGCAGGTGTTTAGATCTCCAATATTCCTTTCCCAGGGTCTAGTAAAGTATAAGACTAACAATATTCTCAGTGAGATGCAGAATAGTCAAGAAAATGCACACCCCACAAAATATTTAAAATACATGCCCCCACCAACCCATCATTATTGTTTGAAAACAACTGTTATTGGGTGGGGGAACAGATATTGGTCCATGCAACAATATTAACTGTAGCCACTAATGACAAAGATATTATATTATGGTTGTTTGATGTGCATGTTTTACAATGTCCACAATTAACATTAATTATCACACAGGGCCTGATGAGCTGAACCCAAGGATACTAAAGAAGCTTGCTGGTGTAATCCCAGAGCCTCTCTGAGAATTCTTGGAGAACAGCTGAGGTCCCTGCAGACTGGAGGCAGGCAAATGTTGTCCCCATCTTCAAAAAGGGCGTGGGGGGGGGAGAGCCAAGGTAACTACTGACTAAGCCTGTGGACCCATCATTGTTCAATGTCTTTATAAATTACTTGGATGAAGGAATTGAGGGGATGCTCATCAAATTTGCAGATGACGCCAGACTGTGAGGGGTAGCTAATGCCACAGAAGACAGAATCGGGATGACCCTCAGGGTTACTTCCAACTCTACAATTCTATGGTTCTATTATTCTAATACGCAACTGCTTGGTATTGCTAAGGGGAAAACGAAGTAGCTGAGAATTAAGTGGCAACTCCAAGCAGACCTCTCTGGGTTCAGCTGGCCCACCCTCCAGTGTCAGTCATTTCGGGTTACAAGTAGGTAGTCATTTAGGGGAAAGCCTCACTCTGTAAGGTCATTTCGAAGAGATAAATTTCACTCTGAACACGCAGACACGAGGTTCCAGATTTGCATATTGAAGCACCAAACACTGCTCCCTGGCACAAAGGTTAGTGACTCATGCAGACCCAGTAAGCAGCCTTTGGTTCAGAGGCCCCCAGTAGCTCTAGCAGGGTGAGATGTAGGCGGAAAAGCAACCTTTGCTCAGCCGTAGACGGGGCTGCAGCCTTTCGGCACCACAGAGCTTGGGCAAGCTAGTAAAAAGACCACATACCGGTACTTATATACTGCCGGCCTGTGCTTTATCCTGTGGACTCCCCATCAGCCAGGTGGCCCTGGTGGCAAGGCAGGACATCACCATGGTCAGCAAGACCCAGCCATGCCCATGACTAAGAGAAAAAGCTTTCCTTTCTTACCCTTTGTTCTGCTTCTACTTACTACAGCAGATGTACTGCACCTCTCCCCGGAATAGATAAAAGGTTGAATGCCAATGACAACAGAACAGCACTCAGAGCAAACAGCAATGCCCTCATATAGGCAGGCAATCCTTTTTCCCTTTCTGAAGTCACAAAAGGCAACTCTTCTCCTAAGCAGACCCAGAGACCACCAGCTATCCAGAGAACACAGCCTCTAAAATCACTCTGGGCTCTACATTCAAAGTGTGAATGTGAAAGCGTAAGAAGAGCCAAATTGGATCAGACAAAAGGTCCATCTAGTCCAGAATTCTCTTCGGCACATTAACCAACTAGATGCCTCTGGGAAGCCCACAAGGTCAACAGCCTTCTCCCATTGTCCCCCAGCAACTGATACTCAGAGACCTTTGAATCTTAAGGGAGTGCACATAGCCATTGTGGCTAGTAGCCGCAGATAGCCTTATCCTCCATGAATTTATCTACCCCCCTCCCCTTTAAAGCCATCTAAGTTTGTGGCCATTGCTACATCTCATGGCACTGAATGCCGTAAGAACTATGTGCCATGTGAAGAAGGGCTTCCTTTCATCCTGTCTTCAGCAATGCATGAAATTTGGCTTTCCTATGTAGTTGCACAAATCACAGCACCTCTGTAGAAACGCAATGGGCCTATTAATGATCCAAAACTATCCGACAAAGAAATAATGGTGGTGATCCTCGCTTGCCAAAACATAGGCCACTTAATTCAGAACAAGGCTGGGATCGAAATTCACCAAGCAAAATTCAGTACATAGCAGACTGGAAAATTAATTTACTCTTGTACCTAACTTAATTATTGGCACAATGAGGTTTGAGGGCCATATATATATATATATATACACGTTCTGTATGGACGTTTTCGGCAATTGGTCAACCACAAGGGAAGGGAACCTTAGGCCTGTGGGCCAAATGCCTCTAGGCCTCTCTATCCAGACCATGGGACATTCCCAGGCCACGCACCCCTCCCCAGGCTACCCTCTTCACTGGTCCTGCTCTGTGCCCTTCCTTGAGTTCCACCCACCTGCACAGTCTGAAGGAGCACCAGGGGCAAAGATGCCTTAAAATTTATTAAGATCATCTGATTGATTAAAAAGGTGTCCCTGATAAAATCAGGTAGCAGATTTATTTATTTTTTTAAATATCTACCCATACTTCGCAGGATTTATATACTGCTTGGCCATCAAAAACCATTTAGCCATCAAAACATGTAATCTATTTACCTAAAAAAAAAAACATAGAATTAAAATGCCGATGAAATCAGGTATGTATTAAAAACAAGCTGGCCTAAAAAAATTCAAAAGACAAATCTATGTAAAATCACAGCAGTTTAAAAATAGAGACATAATAATTACATGTTAGAATTCATGTCTCCGTAGGCTTGCCAAAACAGGCACCAAAAACAATACATCAAAGGTGCTTAGCTAATATAAATGAGCAGGGAGTTCTAGGGTGTAGGTGATGCCCTTTATATATATATATATATATATATATATATATAAAGATGAAAACAATGGGGGGGGGCACGTACCAGCTTAAAAGAGGCATCATTCACTGCCCCTTCTCACAAACAGAAGGGAATTCCTCTCCTGTAACAGCACTTGCTACAAAGTGTGCACGCGCCATATAAAACCCAAAATATGAAGGGTGTTTTTGTCATCATTATTGCTACAACCGATGATTACAGCTCCCAATCTTTAATCACCAACAGAGCTGTTTGACATACGGTGCTTGAGCAAACTGGATGCCCCATAGTGTTTTGCCACTAGTTATCCCAGCACATGGCAATGTTGAGCAAGTCAGAATAAATGCAAGACCTGCTTCTCGCCACCAGGTGGAGTCACCTCCCTAACTAGCCAGAGGCAAGTATCATCATCCGGTGGCTTTGTCAACACTTTCCAAACATCTCCTAGTGTGTGTGACCCAGATACTTCAGAGCAAAGCTCAGTGAGGAGAGTCAGGTGGCAGATCTAACAGGGGAAGCTGCATCAACCTCCCCTCTCCTGATCACTACACTAGCCTGTCTCCTGGCGCTCATCGGCAGAGACTCACCTTGGCAGCTAGACACAGATATTGATTTGTAATTTAAATACGTTGCGGAATGGCTCCAGGCACACACTGCACTAAACTGACCCTGAAGCTTTGTTTAATCAGGACTTGAGAGAGAGAGGTTTTAATTAATAAATACCCAAAGTTCCATAAGGGTGGTAAGACAACAAGCGGTCTTGTTTAATACTGACACATTATCAAGGCGATTCCTTCTGTGTAGCAACAGGAGCTAATTAGATATTTTAGAAAGCAAAAATAGATTTAAAAAAGAGGTCTCATTTAAATTCTCTGCCTGCTTCCCATCATAAACAAATGACATTCAAACTCTCAGGAAAGGTGCACAGAGCAACGTTCCTGAGAAGGGGAGGAGAGAGCAGAACCTTCAACACACCAGCCTCTCTGAGTAATTTTGATCTAGAAGATGATAAAGAAGAGCTCCTTTTTCTCCTGACAAGGAGACCTTTGAAAATTTAGCTCTTGGTTTCCCTGTGGGCAAGCGCTCTTCCCTTTAAAAACTCTGTGGGGTTGGGTTTTGTGGCTTTACGTAATCGACCAGCACCTGGATCCATCAAGACATAAACCACAGGCCCAATACCTGCTTATTTCCTGTGGTGACCTGAGCACCCTTAGCCTCTAACAACTATATTCCAGTCTGCATCTGCATTTGAACTATTTTTAATGTGTGTTTTTAAATATGTGACTTTTTAAAGTTGTTTCATATATGGAAGTGTTTTTAATTGTTTTATCCTTTTCTTGTTTTCTGGTTGTCACTGTTGTACCTGTTTTATAATTGTATACTGTATTTCACTGTTGTAACCCACTCTGGAACATTACAGCAAAGGGCAAGTGAGAAATCTGATAAAATAAATTAACAAGAGAAAGACTACAACACTATTAGTTCCAACTTACCCAATAAATAATGGATCCCGGGGGTGGGGGGAGATGAAAATGTTCTAGTTCCTGTCTGACTGAACTTCCAAATACAGAGACCTCCAGGCAGGCCTCAAAGTCAACCCTAGACTTGCTTATCATCTGCATTTTAGCTCTGTAAGAAGCCTGGACCAATTCTCGTAGATAACTGCACAACCCTACTGGAGGACAAAGCCAGACAGATTGTGGGCCCAGAATCCTGATGGCCAGTGCGGGTGTAACTTCCTGTGTGAAGTAAATAATGGCATTGGAACAGAGTTGGAACAGTGACATTAGACAAAACAAAGCAAAAATCTTTTAAGGAAGAAGCACCCCAGCGTTAATTATATTCTAAAGAAGTGGGCTTTCCAGAAAATTTTTACCTGGAAAATTTTCCAGAGCAAATTAGGATAATTTGCATTGTGCAATTTGCATTGGGGGAAATTCTGATGCCCTAGATAGTGATCTAAATTAGCGTGTTGACTTAACTTGCATTTAGCAAACGAAGGTAAACACTCTGAAGTTGCCAAGCTTGCTTAATGTTCTATTTTCAAATGTCATCCATTCATTGTGAAATGGGAAATTTTCCATGAAAAAAATTTAGTGCTGGAAAAATTTCTGCACATCCTTGTTCTATAAAAGGAAGAATGCAGATCAAAGAGCTGGAAGGGGAAGCAAACAAGGGAATAGCCACAGAAATTAAAGTTGAGGTCAACAATCAATTCCAAAGCTTTCGACAAGTTTCATGTGCTTCTGTAAGGCAAGGTAAAGGAGCAGTGGACTCAATAATCGCAAGAATTTCTGGCATGATGGAGACACTGGATGCCTGAAACTGAGCAACGAAGACTAGCGAGCAGTGACACCTGCCAAGGTCCAGCATGTGTGAATCCAAGCTAGACTAGAGAGTGCAAATCATAGCAAGCTGGCCACATTAGTCCTTTAGGTGATTTATGGGCCTGCTACCAGAGCAGGTGAGAGGTCAAAACATCCCATTATCAATACACATCAGGTGCTTTGTTTCATTTAAGTAAGTCTCTTTTTAGAGCAGGGCCGAGAACCGGCAGTCCTCAGCCTAGTTTCATGTGGCCAGCAGGAAGCAAGTTGCTATACAATCCTGCAATGATACAAACTTCACCCACTTTTGGCTCTGGCTATGACCACCATCGACAGCAGCCCCCCCCCCCCCCAATATGTTTCCTGAGGGTCAAACTATCCTTCATAGGAAAAAAAGGACTCCCTAAGGCAAGAAGGTTGCTTTAGAGAGACAAAGTGTGTGCATGTTTTGGCCCTGTGTCACTGGTGACCATGAGCCAAACCGCACAGCCACTGTTAGATGCTACTCTTATCCCAGCCAGGATCTATTCAAGTCTTCCACTTCCCTTCTCTACAGTGAAACCACTCACTAAGCTCTGTAGTGTGAGAGCTCGGCCCATGCAGCTTCTTTCAATCTGCATCTCAAAGTAGCCCTCTCAGGGTAAGGCTGCCTCCAGAAACTTATCTTGGCATAGCTGTGCATTTGCTCCATGTGCACATGTTCCACAGGAGCAGTATCCTGAATACCAACTGCTGGAAACTACCAGAGGGGAGAGTGCTGTTGTGCTCATGTCCTGCTTGCAGACTTCTTGCAAGTAGCTGGTAGGCCCCTGTGAGAACAGGATGCTGGACTAGATGGGCCATTGACCCGATCCAGCATTATCTTCAATAGCTCCCCCTACAAATACACACACAAACACAGCCACAGCAATATGCAGCTCTCTTTTTCCAGGGGTGGATGGGTGCTATCTGGGGATCTTCTATCAAGATGATTCTGTTTTGAGATCAAAACATTTTTCCACCACTCAAAACTTCTGTAATCTAACTGAAAATATGGTTAACCACCCCACCCATGAGAAATATGATGGTGTTCACACAAAACGCACGTATTTGACATTACTTGTGACATCTACTAATTATATCCGGATAGCTTAGTTGGCTAGAGCATGGTGCTGATATGGCCAAAGTTGCAGATTTGATCCCCATATGGGACAGCTGCATATTTCTGCATTATGCAGGAGGTTGTAGATGATCCTCAGGGCCCCTTCCCAACTCTACAATTGTATAATTCTATGACTAACACCTGCACCATAGGTTTAGAAATTAAAATTTAAAAATAAACCTTTTAGTGGCTGAGTACCCCCAGCATTTGTGTAGCCCTTTAATCAGATCACATTTAGCAATTCCCTGACTGGATTTTGGAATTTGTCTTACGATGCATTATTATGGCGACAGAAGGAAGAGAGGCCTGGTTAACACCCTCTGAGATTAGGTTTTGGGGAAGAGCAAATGACACAGCCAATACTGACTACTTTGAAGGGGTGTTACTGCATTAGTAATTCCCTCTAGCTGGTATTTTGACAATTTAGTTCCATAAATTAAAGAGCTCCATCCTGCCATACTATATGTGAAGATCAGTAATTAGCTGCGAATACTTGTTTTTATGCATTCTGCATTTGATGTGCTTTGACTACTGCTCTCTTTCCAAATAAGCCCTGCTAAATGTATTCTGTTTTGCTGTGAGATCCCGATTCAGTTCATACCCAAAGGTTTGTGAGAGTGGGGACAATGGCCGCTTTTAAACCTGTCTACAGGCAGTATCCCAAAGGCGAAAACCTGAAAGCCAAGTATACAGGTGAAACTCGAAAAATTAGAATATTGTGGAAAAGTCCATTTATGTCAGCAATTGTCTTCATTAGCTACCGGAGTTTAATATATGAGATAGACTCATGACATGCAAAGCGAGATATGCCAAGCCTTTGTTTGTTATAGTTGTGATGATTATGGCGTACAGCTGGTGAAAACCCCAAAATTGAAATTGTTAATTTGGGGTTCTCATCAGCTGCATGCCATAATCATCACAATTATCACAAATAAAGGCTTGGCATGTCTCGCTTTGCATGTCATGAGTCTATCTCATATCAGTTTCACCTTTTAAGCTGAATTACTGAAAGAAATGAACCTTTCCACGATATTCTAATTTTTCGAGTTTCACCTGTACTTCCCAAGACTATGGGGCAAACTATGCTTTTGGGTGGCGACCCCACACGGTTGGTGGCTAAGAAGCTTAGTGCAGAATCAGGACAGCTCAAGGCAGCAGCCACTGGTGGCGGGAGAAGATGCGATTCAAATAATCCGATTGAGAAAGAACTTTCACATGAAGCAGGCTTGACACACACGCCCCTCCCTCTCCCGTGCTGTGGGCAAAGGGGGCGGGTGATCTGTTAAGCTTTGGCACTTGGCAGCCTACACAGAAAGATCAGTCGCTAGATACCGGGATCTCCCCCACCCACTCTTCCTTCAAGATAAGGGCCTCAAAACCACCTTGGAGCTGGCTCTTGAGTACACTCTAGGTAGTAGGCCTACAAGTGGGCTTTCCTAGGTCCAGATAGGACGAAATGTTGACAACATCAGCTAGGGAAGGAGTGGGAGGCCTTTGGTAGTGCCAGGGCCCTGGGAGGTAAATGCATATCTGGGCTCCAGTCGTGTTGTCACAAAAATAAAGAAGTTAGAACTAGATATCAAAATCAGCGGGGGCGGGGGAGGGAAGGGAAGGAAAGGAGTAGAGGCAAACCTCAAAAGGTGCTGTGAAAATGTTTATTAGGGTAGTGGTGTAACAGCGGGCGGCAACATTAATTTCATACCTCCTGCAAAGTTTTTTTTCTTGAGGATGTACACTCCAAGAGAGAGAGAGAGAGAGAGAGAGAGAGAGAGAGAGAGAGAGAGAGAGACCTCCCCATGTAGGAAATGTGGAATAATTATTGCCTCTAATGAAGATCTTTATGTTAAACTAAAAACCTCATCAGGTGCAGCAGACTTTCTGGAGAACTTCTCTGACAAAACAGCATCCTTTGAGGTTCCCCTCTCTTTTTCTTCATACGTTTCAGCTGTGTACAGGCTCCCACAGCAGCTGAACAAACTTGGTTGTTTGTGGCAACAACTTTTTCTTTGTGTATGTGCTTGGAAGGCAGGGAATGGGCCATTTGCACAGCTGCAGCTCCAAGTTCCACCTGTGTTTCCAGAGCAACAGTGGTAAATCTTGGGGCTTACAAACAACAGAAGGTATTGGATTGGAGAAGCCAGAGTCTTCAGCCAATGCAGAAGACCACATCGGTAGTACCGGTGGACCTGTTTCATTCCACGTTGGCTTGCATCTGTGTTGCATCTTGTGATCAACTCCATGAGTTACCATAACAGAATCACATCCTCTGTCTGGTATGTAATTTGAGTGACCCGTGTCATTTCCCCCACACACAAAACTTTCCCCTGAACTGCACAGATCTTCTGCCTACACAGATTGGTTTTCTTAAAAAACATCCTACCATGAATCGCCTCGTCCTCCCAGTCTTTCCTACTCAGTTGCTCATCATGGTGAGTACTGGGGCTGAATATGCACAACCATGAAAGATATAAATCAAAATTTGCCTGACCATAACTCTTTTTTTAGTCACATACTGATGCAGGGACTTCCGCCTACAATTGTTCTGCAATGTAGTTAAGCTGAAGTGGAGAAATGTGTCTGCCCCAAATATGATTCAATTGTGTGGAGTGTGTGCAAGCTGTATAGTGTGCATCTGGAGGATTCATACATGGAAGTTTTGAATCTGCCATACAGAGAATCTCAGCTTTAAAAAAAAAAGTTTCTAGTCCACATGACTGTAATGTGACGCTCAAAAGTAGTTGGACAGTGTCTAGTGAAAAATCAGGACTCAGAGGAGGGCAAATAGGTTGGATTACAGCAATGTGTTATACATGGGGCTGCCTCTAAAGACGGTTTGGAAACTTCAGCTGGTTCAAAATGCAATGGCCAGATTGTTCACTAGAACAAGATGGTTTGAGCATATGACACCAATTCTGGCACAAGCTGCAGATTAGTTTCTGGGCCCAATTCAAAGTGCTGGTGTTGACCTATAAAGACTTACACAGCTCAAGACCTTAATACCTTAAGGATGGCATCTCCCCATACAAACCGCCCCGGACACTGCGCTTGTTACCTGAGGCCCTTCTCTATGTCCTTCATCCCAGAGAAGTTCAGAGGGTGACAGCAATAAAAAGATCCTTTTCTGTGGTGGCTCCCCGATTGTGGAATGCTCTCCTCAAGAGAGGCTCACCTGGCACCATCTTTACATGTTAGGCAAAACCATTCCTCTTTAAGCCAGACCTATGGCGTTAAATAACCTATAGTCTGTGAAAGTGTGAAGGAGAGGACTGTTGCTATTAAGATTATTTAGCTATTAGGCTGTCTATCACTATACTTTTTACTATGGTTTTATTATTTTTTAATAATTATTTTTTTGTAATGTGTTTCTAATGTTGTACACTGCCCCAAGATAAAGACTGATACACAAACTAAGTAACTATAAATAAGTAAACAAACATACATAACATAACATAACATAACATAACATAACATAACATAAAGCACAGATATTGCAAGTCAGATGGATTGGAAGTCCACTTCAGTTCAAGTGCCTACCAATCATACACTCCTAGCACAAGCCTACTCCTGGATCTGAACCTTTGAAGGCTGCCATTGCGAAACCACTGAAAAGGAAAGGAAAAAAGAAGTGGCTGTCTAGATTGTTCTCTCCAACCCCTGGAGAGGGCCTCATAACAGCATTTATTGGAATACACCCACGTCCAGGTTTGTGACCATATTTGTATCATGACTAAAGCTTGCCATTAGCTGGCACTGCCAGGAATAGCTTAAGAAGAAGTGCATTAAGAGCTCAGCAGTGACCATTAGCAATGGCAGGAGATGGTCTGCAGGGCATCCAGAAAGC
Organism: Lacerta agilis; assembly: GCF_009819535.1. NCBI lineage: Eukaryota > Metazoa > Chordata > Lepidosauria > Squamata > Lacertidae > Lacerta > Lacerta agilis. Next base: position 49,043,143 of record NC_046312.1, read on the forward strand.
ATTTCAGAATGCTTGCAAGAGCAAGAAAGAGCAGGTGTGAATGTAAGCACATGTAGGGGGAGGCAGGGTTAGAGCTGGAATGCCTGATTGATTCCAAACCACACACACACACACAGTTCCTTTAGCAATGGTTAGGGGGTTGAAAGTATTGCTGCCTGAACAGAAATCAGCCTCCTCTGGGGTGTTTGGAAAACGTTCAGTCTGCTCGACCATCTGGTAAGTCCTTTGGGACAAGAAATGTGATTTCTGCTGCCGCCTACAAACTGTAGCAGATACATCAACACAAGGACATGTGCAAAACAAAGGCAGGCTCTCTGAAAATGGAAGCAGATAATCAATTAAAAGATAGCTGATGTCATTCACTATATGAACCTAATGCCTGTTGGCAGTGGCGTAGGAAGGGCGGGGCGAAGGGGGCGGGGCGCCCCGGGTTCCAGGGGAGGGGGGGTGATACTCGGCGGCCCCTCCCCAAACCGAGCCCCGCCGCCCGGCACCTGTCCATACTGCTTTACGGACGGACGAGGCAGCTCCACAACCCGCCGCTTGCTCAGCAGCTCGCCCAGTCACCACGGGAGCAGCAGCGGCGGTCCGGATGGACTGGGCATGCGTGGCATTTCCACGCATGCGCAGTTCGTCCGACGTCGTGACACCCCCACCCCCAGGGAGGTGCCTCTGCGCTGCCACCCTGGGCAGCCAAAAGGCTTCCTCCGCCACTGCCTCTTGGACCGGGAAGATCGCCTTGCATACCATGTGGGGCGGCTGTTCCAAGTTTCTTAGAAGCAATGGTGGTAGTGGTAGACAACAAATGCCTCAAACGAAAGGAACAATACAGAAAGATTGAAATATAACAAGCAATTATGGGTACAGTCATAAACTAAGGAGAAAAGACTGCCCAAATCATGTAATGAAAACATGATTCAGGCAGAGACCCTTTCTGTATCGTTCTTTGCAAGAAAGCGAGAAAGGAGTCTGACAGTTTTAACAAAGACTTTGGCAGTGGCAGAATTGAGGGTTGCAGTAAGTGTTCAGCTACAAAAAAAAGGGAAAACATGCAAAGACTCAGTTTGGATTCACAGCACTCTAAGATGAACATATATACTGGAGCTTTCTAGGGTGCCTGCATTGTGAGAGCACCTGTACAGCATACGAAGTCACTTTAACCAAACCAAATCAGAGCATTCCACTAAATTTATCCAGTACAGGAAAGGCAGGGGCAGTAGGCTGCTTAAGTAAAATTCTGCCCAGGCCAGGATGGTCAGGCACAAATTTTCCTGTATTTAATATTTTCCAAAGCACATGAGCCTGATGAAAGGTTCTTGTCTTAAAACAGAGGAAATAAGATTAAGTCTTCAACCAGCCTGAGGATATTGCACGAAGCAGAAGGACAAGCCTCTCACACACAGCAGACAGCAGTTGTGACAGTCCTTTTGTAAAAGGCAAACTGAATTCTGCGCTGGAAACTATGCATTTAATAGCAGCTTGTAACCGATATTTTTACTTAGCAGATATTTTTAATCCAACGAAGTGTGAAAGGTGGACAGTTAACATTACAACACAGCCCACACGTCTGCTTCAGTGCTATATTCAATACAGCATATGCTGTCCCATATTATCAGCATGTCATATATTTTCCTTTATATGACAAAAAGTAAGACTTGCTGGGTGGCTTTTGTTGTACCAACCTGCCTTACTATCAGCATTAGCCCAAAAAATAATTCTCTGAGTAATTTTTCCAGTTCACCAAAAGGCCTATATAGGATTATTATTTTTATCATTTTTGCCCTCTGGAAATAAACACAAGATATATGCATACATGTGAAGATGGGGATAATTATGCATTTTTCATATTCACTAAGCGTGCAGCAAAATGGTAAGCACAGATGGATGAATGGCAGACAGGCACTCTCCAATGGCCCATTCGCCATTTGGCATCCATCTTGTTGTATGTTCCACAGACATACATGTTCCAAAAATCCAGCACTCTGTTGAGATCTCAGGAAACTCTGAACATGGAAAAGCATGCTAAACAAGCTGTGCAGCAGCCCACCACTTTAGAAGCTAAAGAGTTGGTTTTCCGCAGCCACAGAAAACCAGTGATGCTACAGCAGAGTCCATCAACATGGTGCCCTCCAGATGTTGAAAGCTGAGGTATTGTTTAGGGGTTTTTGTTGGCAGTTGTTGCAGTTAATATTTTGTATCTTTATTTTGAATTATGCTTTATGTGGAAATTGTTCAATTTCTTTTGTTTTGTTTACTGTTTATGACTACTTTTGTTATATTTGTAGTTATGTAATTTTTATATGCTGCAAGCAGACTTGAGCGTGGTCTTAACTTTGGAAAGGCAGCATAAAAATAAAATGATGGATGGGTGGATGGATGGATGGATTGGTGTTGCACTCCAATGCCCATTAGCCCCAGCCAGTATGATCCTTGGCCAAAGATGATGGGAGCTTTAGTCCAACAGCTCCCTGCTTATGGCAACCCCATGAATCTTCCTCACCACACACAAAATTATACAACTACAATAATCACATTATTTATTATTATTATTATTATTATTATTATTATTATTATTATTATTTTCAAAGCGCAAATTGTAGAGGACCATCTTGCACTAAGGAATAAATTACACCACATTACCATACAAAATCCGTCAATGGAATTATAGACAACTACAAAAGTGGTTTGATCCCATCTCCAAAGCCTTATTTGGTTACTTAAAAAGCTTTCAACTCAATGGCGAGCTACCACATACTACTGGCACAAGTTTACATAACATACACACACAATTACACCCCAGGGGACAAGGTCATATAAACAATCCAGAATCATTTCATATTTTAGTGGGGATCAGGAACAGATGAATCATACAAGGTAACCATCTGAGGCAGTGCCCTTCATCCATGGTTGATCTATCACATTCAAAGCAACAACCTTCAGGAGGGGAAGGACTCCACTTCATTACCAGAGTGGAGAGGCGTGGGTTTGACTTGTGTCAGCTCAGGGGGTCACCTGGGAACACAAAGAGAAACTGGAGCTCCAAAAGAGTAGAGCTGAAGGCTAAATATAGAAGGCTCACCGTATCTAGTTGAGAAACTGTCTCATTGTGTGTCATGAACAGAAGCAAAGAGAAAACCCACACATAACACTCCTCCCTTCTATGTCACCCCTACTGCTAATAGTTTTCTCTGCTCAACCTTCCACAACAGGGCATTCTGAGGGTTCGTTGTGTTCCACAATTCTACCCAAGCACAGAATTTGTTACTGGGTGCAGTTTTTAGCAGGCTGAGAATTCCTGCTTTCTCTCTCTTGTTCTCTCTCACATACATGCACACTTTGAATTTTTGGGTGATACGTTCCAACCAATATGCAATACTCTCTCACATTCTCTCTCTCTCTCTCTCTCTCTCTCTCACACACACACACACACACAGAGAGAGAGAGAGAGAGAGAGAGAGAATGTGAGAGAGTATTGCATATTGGTTGGAACGTATCACCCAGACAGACAGACTGACAATCAATTCCTGGTCTCCTCTTTGGGTTCTATAAACCGCAGCCTTCAAAAATTCCCTTGCTTGTCCATGCCACTCCACTAATGCCAACAGCACTCTACACCTAGATTTTGTGGGTTATTTTCCTTTAGCCCCACCCAACTAGCTATCACCTTTCTATTTAGGTCACTCTTTTATTAAAGCCACACGCTCCCCTTAAGTTCCTGTTTATCAGGAAGCAAGGTACTTGCATTCACACACAAATCTCTTGTGTACCAAAAACAAACAAACACGTAGAGCAGGGAAGCCAACACAATGGCCTCCAGAAGATACTGTACTACAACTCATCGCCAACCACTGACTGTCTGTGCTGGCTGTAACTGATGGGAGCTGGAGGGTACCACTTTGCCTATCCCCCCTGTACAAAATGCACTTTTCTCATTACTGAAGAACTGCAGCTAATCCAATGACCCCCTTTGCTCCCACCCACCCACTCAAAATTAAGGATCTAAACCGCAGACCATATGGCATGTCAGTAACGCAGGTCTAAGCCTCAATACTTCTGTTATTAGAAATTAAGCAGTACTTCCATATCCTTTGCCAGCATAATTTGTAAGCTCTTTATAATCAAAGAGCATCTTCCTCCTCCATAAAAGTCCCCATCCCAGCAAGTTCTCTATTCGTCACCCCCACTCAGGACTAAATTGTACCGAGGCTCAGTCCAAGAATCTGTTTTACATATCAAGTGCTGAACCCAGAAATCCCCTTTTCCCCCTCCACAAAAAAGCCTATTCCACATTCCCCACCACCACCTTCCTTCTTTCCAACCATTTCTCTCCCATTTCCACCACCTTAAATGTTCCTGGCAACATTTAACCACCACAACTACATTACAAATGAGGTAATCCCTCTCAATTTATTGGCTGTTATTCTTCAAAGTAAGACAAGCTCAAAGGTTCTATCAACAAAGCAGGATCTTGGAAGACACCAAGAAGCTATGCAGCTATTCCAGCGTTCCATGGGTGGGGCTTGCCCTCCAGATGTTTTGAGACTACAATTCCTAGCATCCCTGACCACTGGTCCTGCTAGCTAGGGATCATGTGAATTGTAGGCCAAAAACATCTGGAGGGCCGAGGTTGAGGAAGCCTGACTTAAAGGATGAGCACAAAAAAGCCCACCGATATATCTAACAGACATTCCCCTTAAAAACCATAAGCCTATGCAAACAAGAATGTTTTTGTCTTATTAAGCAAATTTGCAATATTAAGTGTTGCTTTTTTTAAAAAAAGAGAGAAAGAACAGGGTACGTTCACACTCACACTTTGCCTCGAACACACAGTTATCCAGAGCCAGTGTGGTGTAGTGGTTAAGAGTGGTGGACTCGTAATCTGGGGAACCGGGTTCGTGTCTCCGCTCCTCCACATGCAGCTGCCGGGTGACCTTGGGCTAGTCACACTTCTTTGAAGTCTCTCAGTCCCACTCACCTCACAGAGTGTTTGTTGTGGGGGAGGAAGGGAAAGGAGAATGTTAGCCGCTTTGAGACTCCTTCCGGTAGTGAAAAGCGGGATATCAAATCCAAACTCTTCTTCTTCTTCTTATCCGGTCTATGACTCAAGGGCCATTTAGTTCAGCTGTTTGCCTAAAAAGGCAGTACTGCCCACCCAGTCTACCATGTGCCAGTGCACCCCAAGAGGCTACTGCTGGGAATCAAGTCCATATGATTCATTAGCCATGCCAACCAGGTCTCATGCAAGTGTCAAGGCACAGGTAGCTTGGGGCCCATTGTGGTTTGCCCTCTCTCAACACGGCTCAACATTAGGACATGAAAGTACAAGGGTGTGGCAGCTGAGGCTCACAACGTCTTGTTTGGGCACCAGATCAGACAGTAAGCTAAGCTACGTTCCCTTCCGGGATGTGTTTCTTCTCAGGCATCACTCAAAGTACAAGCAAGATCAAATCCGCAGGCACCGTATGATATATGAAAACATGACCCTACTGGAAAGCCTCTTGACATGGAGCAGGTCAGGCCTCAAATTCAGCAGGGCAGAAAGAACAGAACTGGCAAACAGCTCTGCACACGAAGAACTGCTCCCCTCCCTCCACAAGAAACTAAGAATTAAAAAGCCGTCTAAAGGAAGCGATTGCAGGTTTCCTTGCAGGTTTGAGACAAGCCTGGTTAAGACTTGCAGGCTGGCAATACTATACAGCACAGCACCCCCCCCCCAATACATGCAAACAAATACTAAAACACACAGGCACTGCTGGGATTTCCTCCTCCTTCCACTGTTGCAGACTCTTGCATTCAGCTTCGATTTCATTTGACCAATCGCAAACGTTAGTGCAAAACTACATATGATGTTAGGGTGGATGTGCTAAAAATTGTACTAACGTGCCTGCTTTTTATTTTGAAGCAGCAGCAGCTATGGGTCTCCAATCCAGATCACAATCACCCTCCCCCATCGCTACCCCCCCCCCCCCCAAAGGATACTGTTTGAAATAAACACTACATCTGGGGCAGAAAGCAATGAAGGAGTCATTTTCAGCAGAGAACTTTAACAGGGCCCTGAGTCAGATTTAGAGCACTTTCTGGATCAGGGCCTACTGGTTTCCTTTTCCACGGAATTAAAGCAGGGAGGTTAAAGCACACTTGTTTAAGCACATACCGTAACTACTGTTGCATATAGCTTGGCTCTTACAAGTTAGGGATGTCATCTAGGAGCCAGTGTGGTGTAGTGGTTAGAGTGCTGGACTAAGAAGTGGGAGACCAGGGTTCTAACCCCCCCCCCCCCGCCATGAAGCTCACTGGGTGACGTTGGGCCAGTCACTGCCTCTCAGCCTAACCTACATCACAGGGCTGTTGTTCGGATTGAAGGAAGAGAGGGAGAATCATGTACGCCAACTTGAGCTCTTTGGAGGAAAAAGTGGGATATAAATGCAATAAATAAATAATACTTCTGTCCATATTCCCCCAAAACATTCAGAAGGTGTTTGTTTGTTTGTTTGCACCCTCTTGAAACGGGTAGGGCAGAGAGGCTTTTCCTGTGACCTTTGATGCACTAGTGATTATCACCCAGAGCTCACAGGTCTTGTTCTTTTCCAGTGAAACCCTTACTTGTTGATAATAATACCAAATGTAGTACCCGGTAAATGCAGAAGTGGTAGGCTACAGCAACAATATGGATGGAGACTAGAAAGGAAAGCCTAAGTCATGTTTTTATTTCATTTGTATTTTTGCCTTTCACCCCAAAGACCTAAAAGTACCACTTTAGCATCATACCAAGTTTTCAAGGTAGGTAAAACTAAGAAACATGTCCAATGTCACTTCCTAAGCTTTATGGCTGAACAGACATTTGAACCTGGGCTCCCCACACCCTCTAGAAAGCAACACTCTGGTCACACTGGGGGTGAGAAACTAGCTACACCACTTTCTGTATTTTTCTTCCACACAAAAAATAAAGTATTGACATTCAAACACTTGAGAGGCAAGAGCTTCACTTCACAGCAGAACTACAGATGCAGACTTTCCCCTCCTATTCATCTCCTGTTAGGAATTTTAGAGTATTCCCAGCATCTGCCCTATTACTCCTGGGTATCATCTTCTCTGTCAGATCTAGAATTGAGAAGAAAATGAAAATAGCGCACTGTCCCCCATCTCAATTCCCCTGTTGCTACCTTTCTCCAGAAACCCCCACCCCAAGCATACCTCCAAGACAAGTACAAAACTCAAAAGGCAATTAGTGCTCACCACCTGCCACTCATCAGCCCAATTAGAAGAATTACCAAGCTACAACCCGGATGCATGTACCGTGCACTTCCCTCAATCAGCACTGCAGCCAATTATTCTACACTTCCCTTAAGACAATTACAAGGTACAGAAATAGGCCTGTTGTCAAAATGCAGGAGCCCAACCTACAGCAGCTCTGGGTTCAGAGGAAGTGGCCACTTCCTCTTCCACAACCTCACACCCACATCACACTCAGATTATGAGCAACTGTTTTCCCAGGACAGTGTTGTGGGTGCCACATTTGTGGTGATATCACAGCACTGGGATATCAGAACAAGCTACCTTCCCATTGTTTCTCCCATCACTTCTTATCAGAACAGAGGGTTTCTAGTGTCAGTAATTGAAGACAGGGTAATGAATGAAAGCTGAAAACAGGCTCTCCCTCAGTTACTTTTCACCACTGCTCCACCCCAGCTAATAGGCCCTTGTTGATATGACCCGTCACAGAAATCCTTTTTGCCCACAGCACTTGGAGAGAGGGTTGAAGCAAGTGATGAAGTGCCATGGTTGCCCTGCAAAATACATGCCAATTAAACAGCAGCAAGATTCTGAAGACATTAGAAATGTCATTTATATAGCACATGCCATGATAGCTGTGGGGCTTAAACGTTGAACCAATCTCTCCAATGAGAGATTGTCCTTAATATGTCAGTAAAACAGCTTGTGCTATCCTAATCACCCGAGTTTTGAGCAAGTCTCAACCCTATGCATGCTAGAACAGAGAAATTAACCCATCTCCCTAATTTGCAGATAATTGCATGTGTTGGGCTATGCCCAGAGATCTAATCCGGGCCAAAAAAAGACAAGATGCCAGAGAATATCTTGGCAAGCACATTTTCGGGGTTAGGAAGTTTTTGTCTCTTAAGATGACGGCACACAAGCATGGATTTACTTCCACTGTAGAGAAGGGTTAAGGAACCTTGTGGCTTTCCAGATGTTGGAGTCAAACTCCCGCATCAACCCAGGCCAGCATGACCAATAGTCAGGGATGCCAGGAGTTGTACTCCAGACACACCCAGAGGGTCGTAGGTTCCCCATCCCTGCTACAAAGCATCCCACGTTGATTGAAAAGCAAAAGAACAAGGTATTCTTAAAAACTGTCAGGCAATACTGACTGACTGAAGGGGGGGGGGATTAAAAACCACACCAACTCCTGTGAATCAAAGCCAATGGAAAGTTCTCTTGAGCCACATCAGCCGAGCCTAGCTTTCAGCAGGCATGCCTGAGGGATGCAAAGCTCATATTCAATCACACAACTGTGTGGGTTGATGAAGCTTACCTGGTGAAAACAGAGCCCACAACACTTATGCCGTGGAACAGCAATAACAAGCAAAACTGATCTTCAATAATGGCAGGAAGAGGAAATGTTTATGTATCAGCAAATGCTATATAGAAGTAGTTTTTTTCCTTCTCATCAGGAAAGCCCTGAATGCTAAGAACACCGTGCTACTCTAAGGTGTAGGCTTTAAGTGGTAATTCACTGCAATTTGGCACTCACAGATTTGGCCTCCAAGTGACCAGATATGGGACCCCATCCTGAATGCAGTTAAGTTCTGAGTGAAGACTCAGCAGCCACAACACTCCACTACTCCAGTGTAGCCCTTCAGCTGTGGAGAAACCTATCAACATGCTACAGCCGCTCTCAATTCCTCTCTCCCATCAGAAGAAAGGACACAATCGACATACTTAGGCTACCAATGCTTTCATCCTTTTCTGTTTCCATATTAAAACCAGGAGAAAAAGAGCACCAAGAGCGGCTGCAACCAGGTTATATTGCTCATTCCTGCCAAGTGGGCACATTCATTGCTGTGGGTGACTTTACTGTTGCAGCAGCATCCAACTTTTTTTGTTTGTTTTCTACTGTGAGGCAGGAGTTGTGCAATGAGCATACAATGCTAACCTGGTTCTTTTTTTTTTTAAAGACCCCAGCGGCCTTAAAAAAAAACCAAATATGCATATATATTTTTCTGAAGGCATTTAGTTTTCACATCAGAAGCAGCATGTTAAGGTTGTATGTTTGTAAAATTCAAAGACAAAATTTTATTACATTTACTTGCAATGATGTCTTGGCTTTCTTTTGGCGTGGCCCAAGAATCTCTGCTGGGGTCCACTGTAATTCATGCACACAGTGTGCACTGATACAACACATCTTGTAATTCATACCTGTTACATCACACCCATGCATTTTCCATGCATGTGTACATGCTTTGTTGCTTAGAGTCACATTCCAGGACATTTAGAAGCCTACACAGAGTGGCAGAAAGTTATCAGAACTGGAAATTTGAGAACACTACTGCAGAATGCTACAATATTCAAGCTTCACATAAGAAACAACATAAGGTCCAATGCACTATAATTATTTCCTACATCTTGGAATCACTAGTGAACACACACTCTCTCTTTCACAACTGGATGCTATCAGAGGAGAGCAGTTCTAATTGGCCTCCCTCTTTCCTCTCCTGGTAGCGTCCAATTAGAACTGTTCCCTCTCCTCTTTTCCAAGTGTGTTGGCCAATCAGAAAAAAGACAGTGAGGAGAGCACCCTCAAAGATCTGGCTGTGGTTGGGCTGGGCTGCAACAGCGAGAGCTGTCTGTGGTTGTAACCATCACTTTCTCAGGTTGTTGTGAAGTCTGCTTTGCAATTTCCCCCATTGGATTTATGGAGCTCAAGTTAGTGGAATTCAGCAAGGGACGGGTTGGTAGCAATGCCAATGTTTACGTAGCTCCCCTTCAACATGCGACGCATGTGCAACTGACTCAGTGCCCCCGCCCTTAAAAGGGGCTGCGGATGCCATAACTGCTCTGGCTGGCCCCTTGCTCTATCAGTGGAAAGAGTAACAAGCTTGGCAAGGAGGGACTATGGAAGCAGGCATGCCACGGATAGGAAAAAATGTATTTGCAAAGCTATGTCTCCCCACCCATCTATGTGGTCTAAGAGTTGCCAGATTCAGTATGGGAGTAGGTCATTATACTTAAAAGTTGCACATAATTTCAGAAAGTGCACCTTCTCTCATTTTAGTGAGACTATAATGGGTTAAACTGCTCCCTTCAAAATCTACAGCAAGCGCTGCTGCTAAAAAAAGGCACCTGTCTCCTTCTGCCACAGAGTCTAGCTATCTCCAAAATGCACAGTAGCTTTTCATAGAAAGCAAACACTTCTTCTAACTACCATCATAGCCCAAGGGGGGGGGGGGACAAAACTAAAGCACAGACATTTACCATAGATTTGTGTGGAATTCAGCAAAGGGAGAGGCAAATGGAAATTCCTTGGGATGTTGGGAATCACCCTGGAGCAAATATGGATTTGCATTTCAGGTGAGGCAGCAAATCTATTGTGTGAGGTAAGACAAGAACCTAGCCAAGTCCCAAGACATACAGTTTCTGGCAGAGATAGCTTTGTATGACTGCCTGGTAGTACACAGCTGCGGCTCCAGAAGAAAAATCTAGACAGGATTTAAATACCTTACTGTGGTGGTAACAACAACAACAACAATTGATAGGCACACAGGAATCTGCCTTAACCTGACCTAGCATATTGGTCCATCTAGCTCAGGGTTACCCAAACTTGGGTCTCCAGCTGTTGTTGGACTACAACTCCCATCATCCCTAGCTAGCCAGACCAGTGGTCAGGGATGATGGGAATTGTAGTCCAAAAACAACTGCAGACCCAAATTTGGGAAACCCTGATCTAGTTCAATACTGTTTACATTAGACTGGCAGCACCTTTCCAGAATTTCAGACAGCAGCTCTTTGACAGAGAAGGTAATGACCAAAGAAGAAATAAGACCTACCACAAAATTGTCCTGTCACCATCTCATATCTGGCCCAGCTGTCTCTTCCGACAACTTGCCTGAAGCAAGATTGGTCCCTGAGCAAACATGTATACTGTATATACAAAGGTGGTCCCACAGTCGCCTGCACCTCCTGAACTTGCCATTGCATGAACTTGCAGTGTTGCCTGTGCTTAGAGGTTGAGTGAGTAGAGCAGCCCCTTGCAAGTAAACACTTAAAACCTATTGAGTTTACACATCAGTGCTCAGCAAAGGTGGAGCTCAGAAAGGTAAACAGGTCAGAAAATCTAGGGATGGTCAGTATGTGAGAGGTGGAACTGGAGACATGTGCAGACAGAGGGAAAGTCAGACAGTGCATGGATGTGTTCTGCCCCTGGAATGTATTCATGTCTGAATCTTCTTCATGTAATTCAAGTCTTGAATTGCTCAAAAATGTCACTTGGAATGCTCCAAACCTGCTTCATGAGCCCCTGTCTGCCCACCTAACCACACACTTTAAAATGTCCCTGAAAAGTCCTTGAGGCAAAAGTGGTAAAATTTGCCACTAGCCTATTAGTGCTACAGCCTGCTGGTTCTAGTACCAGCCCACTCCTTCATATGGGCCTACAAAATCCATAACCATCATACATACCTAATACTGTATTTAACCCAAATGGTCTGTGACCTGAGTGGAAAAGCTTGCAGCTGGGAACAGCTACTGTCTAATACTCACCAACTCACCAACCCTCATGTCAGCAGCCATTCCAAAATGCAAACGTAAACCATGTGTAAACTACCTCAGATGTGCTCTCCTTTTATGGTTTTCACACCCAGCTCCTCTACCCCCTCCCTCCAGTAAATGAAACAGCAGCATACCTAGGTTTTCCCCTTTATGTCAAATCACGCAAGTATGTATAGCTAGCTGCTACACTTGGCACATCAATAATGCCTCTGGGTGCCTTGTTTATGCCACCCTTGCTCGTCATCTTCCCAACACAGTGGTCCTGGTAAAAGCAAACACTGCTAGAAAGGGGAAAGTGTGTGCAAGTGCTGAAGGAAACCCATATGGACCTGCACCAATTCCAGCACACTCTGTTCCAGAGATTGGGAGGGGGGGAATTAGGACAGTCAACCAATTAAGGAATTTAATTAGTCTGCTGCCTTTTAGCTGAGTACGTTTGAATATAGGGATTTTGAGATCCTGAAGGAAGTATGGCATAACTTGCAATTTAATAAAGCTATCACTCACTGTTTTAAAAAGAAAAATCAAAGGTGACCTTCCTTTTCATTTCCTATTATAGTAACACATCAGAACTGAAATAGCCTAAAAATGAACAAGTGGGCCCTAAATTCAAAGCTCCAATTAAAACTCGTCCTCCTCAGTTAGCCAACTCAATTTTAATTGTTACAGTTTATTGTTGAAAAGAAGAAGGATGAAGTTTCCTGCGAAGAGTCGTGGAATTTTGAAAATGAGCAGGTAGAATTGAAAAGCTTGTTACCAGAAGTTGGCAAAACTTTGGTAACACTTTCATGCCTCATAATTCTGAGGCTCATCTCATGATTTTAAGGGGGTGAATTATGTAGTTTGACTTTTTTAAAAAAACAACCTTATGGACACATTTTATTAAAACCAAGGACTAGATGATTCATGTGGCAAAGCAGGGTAAGTTTCCAACCAAGAGGCCAACATCCCACTACATCTGTTCAGAATACATGGAAGGAAATTCACAAATAAGGTACATTGATTCCTTTTGGCTAGTGGTCAGCACCAAGGATCACCTGGGAAAATAAGTATATTGCCTCTCCCTATTTAGTACAGTTTTTTAAGAAAGCAATTATTCTCCATACTGGCACAAGGTGATCATAGAATCATAGAGTTGGAAGAGACCACAAGGGCCATCCAGTCCAACCCCCTGCCAAGCAGGAAACACCATCAAAGCATTCCTGACAGATGGCTGTCAAGCCTCCGCTTAAAGACCTCCAAAGAAGGAGACTCCACCACACTCCTTGGTAGTAAATTCCACTGCCGAACAGCTCTCACTGTCAGCAAGTTCTTCCTAATGTTTAGGTGGAATCTTCTTTCTTGTAGTTTGAATCCATTGCCCCGTGTCCGCTTCTCTGGAGCAGCAGAAAACAACCTTTCTCCTTCCTCTATATATCCTTTTATATATTTGAACATGGCTATCATATCACCCCTTAACCTTCTCTTCTCCAGGCTAAACATACCCAGCTCCTTAAGCCGTTCCTCATAAGGCATTGTTTCCAGGCCTTTGACCATTTTGGTTGCCCTCTTCTGGACACGTTCCAGCTTTTCAGTATCCTTCTTGAACTGTGGTGCCCAGAACTGAACACAGTATTCCAGGTGAGGTCTGACCAGAACAGAATATAGTGGTACTATATTACTTCCCTTGATCTAGACGCTATACTCCTATTGATGCAGCCCAGAATTGCATTGGCTTTTTTAGCTGCTGCATCACACATTCTCCCTTTCCCAACACACATTCTCCCTTTCCCAACTTTTCTTTTCTGTGTAGACCTCCTCCCTCATAGGAGCTTATAGAGTCACCATATGCTATTAGGGGTGGTGTTCTTGAAGAAGTCAGACAGACATGCTGAACGACAGCTGTCACCGTATTGCAAACAGAAACTTGTTGCTTCTACCCTCCAGCTCACACCCTGCCTGAGAACTAGAATGGTTTTAACACTCCAATGAGACGAAAGAGCAAAGGTAGACCACCCTGGCTGGAGGGTGCGCTTCTCTGAAGTTAGCCTTGGGGTGGGAAGTTGCAGCATGCATGCAGTAGGGTCTGCTCCTGCAAAGGGACCTCTGCAACTCTCTATACCCTGTGTGCCCCCTGTGTGCCCCCTGGGCCCCCTAAATCTTATCTGGAGGGTTGGGGAACCCCCAGAACAGGTTTAGGGAACACAAGAGAGGTCACAAGAGGAAGAGTCTAATTATGTGAGCAGTTAATATTTCCAATGCACACTCAGTACTATGTTGATTCCACCCTTAGACAGTAGACACTGGAAATTAATAATTATTCTGACAGGGGGGAAAGCTCCTCTGAGTAACATAATGGGCATCAGCACAGCACCACTCCAGAAAGCCCTAGTAAGAAATTAGCACATCATGCCCACAAACAAGGCAAAAAGTAATCCACCTCTCAAGCAATTTTCAGGAAAGGCTGCAGAGTAGTCAAGACCAACCAAACTTGGCCCTGCACTTGGTATGTTCTTTCTGGTGACTGAGGAACTGACTTCACAGAACTTTGCTCATGAAAAAGGCACATTCGTCTCATTAGGACAAGACCAGAGTTATTAAAATCTGAGTAATGTACGTACTTTGATATGTAGAACGGGGCAGGGGGGGGAATTAAGTGGTCCACTGAGACTGCCTGCAATTTTCAAGCAGTCTGCAGGGGATTGGAGGGGAGGGTTCAGAATCACTGTTCTAGAGGAAAGCAAGGATCAAATTTATCAAGGAGGAAAGCAGCAATTATCCTTTCCATCCCTCAAGGAATACAATGATGTTTCAGGTTTAATCTGGAGAGAAAGAAAAATCAGCTGCGTACCAAATCCTCCAAATGCAGCTTTTAATAGATGGTTCAAGACATCCCTTTATTCACCTTGCATTCAGGGACATAATGCAGCCAAGTCATCTACAGATTTATTTTATTTCAAAAGAGAGAGTAAAGGGCCAATTTAACTGCTTTTCAGGTCAACACAGCACATCCTGCCCTTCATGACTACATAGTTCTCAACCAGCATGGAGTCGAATGGAGGCGACACACATAATATCCTCTCAGCATCCTTCACTAGTGACCTCTAAGTGATCAAGGGACCACATGTCTGGCTAATTCTGGAGTTGAGGGAACTCTAGGGACAGATTTGTTGGGGCACAGTGGGATGCCTGTCAGGACCAGGTGCATAATTTGACCTAGAAATGAGAAAGCACAGACCACATTAGCACAAGGACACACTTTTGCCTCGGCCTCCCACCAAATAGATTTTTAACCTCTTGCATTTTTGCCGATTTTTTCACAGATGTCACAATGGCAACTTCACTAAAGCTTGCCATTGAACATGGGCTAATACAGTTACGCACAAAAGTTGGCCAACAGCCACTATGACTTTTAGGGAGCCCAGTCATTTGCCATAACACACTGCCGACAGCTTAATCAGATACCAGGGCACTGTCTTCTGGGGTTCTAATTACATCCCTTGAAGCTGAAATTACAGCCTGCTTCCCATCTATACCAATAGCTTCCCACACAGAGGTTCTCCATCAGCGCAGTGAGATGGCACTTGTGCAGCATAACAACGAGGTGTCAGACCAGCTTCTGCTTGCTTTCCATACACAGAGTACTATTCCTAGGAGCATCTGACAAAGTACCAGTAGTATGTTCCACAGCTACCTGTGTGTAGGAAAGACCCAACTCTCAGGAGCATTTGTTCAACCTTCTAAATAAAAAAAAAATGTGGTCTGGAAGGAAAAGGTGTCTGAGAATGCTTTGCAGGTTTTTTAAGTGGGGGGGAAAGGATTGAAATTTATAATATTAAAGGAAAACCTTGTCATTGCCATAAGGAATGATATTCAGTTCTTTGAAATGGGTATCACTTCCCTTAGCAGCTAGAAGGATTCATCAGCAGGATTTTATCTATATTTTGAGTCTGTTGGCTGTATTCCTTTCACCTGGAATTCAACACCTCTCCACTCTCCTCTGCCAAACCAATTCACACTTTATCAAGCACTAATGTTTTTGCCACCTCCACAGGGAAAGTGACCAGGGAGATGCATCCAAGTTCAGCTCTTCTAAAATGTGATGCCAAGACCAGCATCTCCAATTCACACTTTACGAGCAGTCTAGTTGTGTCTCCTGTACCTGTGAATTGAATTTAAGTGCTACATAACCCCAAATGCTTAAAACCAGAAGACTACAAAATGCCAGCTTTGAAGAATGATTTCTCCCAAGCAATCAAATAGCATCCAAGTTTTGATTAGATTTAACAGCTAAAAAAATAATAATTAACGTTTCGGGATCTAGGTATACAAGACCTAACTAAAGGTAAAGGAACCCCTGACCATTAGGTCCAGTCGTGTCCGACTCTGGGGTTGCGGAGCTCATCTCGCGTTACTGGCCGATGGAGCCGGTGTACAGCTTCCGGGTCATGTGGCCAGCATGACTAAGCCGCTTCTGGTGAACTAGAGCAGCGCACGAAAACACCGTTTACCTTCCCGCCAGAGCAGTACCTATTTATCTACTTGCACTTTGACGTGCTTTCGAACTGCTAGGTGGGCAGGAGCTGGGACCGAGCAACGGGAGCTCACCCCATTGCGGGGATTCGAACCGCTGACCTTCTGAACAGCAAGCCCTAGGCTCTGTGGTTTAACCCACAGCACCACCCGCTTACTTGCATGCTAATTTGAGCGACAAGGATCACAGGGAGAAGACTGGCATTCATTAACAAGCCGTGCCCCTCACTAAGACATAGATGGTGTAACAGGAGCTTCAGAGTTACCACAGCCCCAGACAGAAATGCTTCATCAATGCTTCCATTTCTGTTCCAGCAATTATAGGTGCCCTGGTTTTTCTCAGTCGTGTAAGAGAGGGCAGCTGTACTGCAAGGCTAAGAAGGGAGAGTCTGACACTTCTCAAATGAGAAAGAGAAAAAGGAATATTTCTCTTGAATCTAAGCTCCTCTAAATATTCTACATAAACCCCACCACAGCTAGACCTGTAATTCAGGTTTGGGCAAGGTATGTTTAGTATTATTCCCGAGTCATCCATTCATGCTGGATTTATGTTGTGCTCTGGCAAAATATAGACTATACCCACCAGAATATTTTACATACAACCCATCCACATCACTGGTGCTGTTGCTTTCTATAGAAATCTCTGGGCAGAAGGTAGAAAATCAGCAGTGCATCAAGTTACTTGATACTATGGATCCAGAAGCAGATCAAATGGACCCAGATTCTCACACTTGCTCCTAAAAGAGTTTTATCCAGCCTTGTATTTAAACATTCACCTGGTAGTAAGTAGTCTTTATAAGGCTGATTTTAAGTGTATGGGTTTACCACTATATTTAATACAGAATAGCTGCTACCATAACCACATGTTTCTATTCAGAAAGAGGTGACCAATTAGAACAATTTTTAAAAAATCACAGATAAGCAAATTTAACTCTCTCTCTCTCTCTCTCTCTATATATATATATCACACAGGGCCTTTATAACCTCAAAATTCACCACCGTCTAAAAAAAGAGGAAAGAATCAGCAAAGAGAGATTTTGTGGACTTAGGCCCAAATTTATAACTATCCATGGCCAAGTTCACAAACATTGTGAAACAAAATGAAAGTTTATTCAGGGAAAACACGAATTCATTTATATACAGTGCATTTGGTTGATATGACCATGATGGTCAAAACAAACAACAAACATACAATGCATTCTAGTTTGGTTATCCATTGATTTAAATTTTAGAGCCATCAACTGCCATATTATGGGAGGATGCCTAGGAATAAGGGCAGGCAGACTACAGATCACCCCAATTTCAAGTAGGTCACAATAGAACTACCCATCCCTGGGTGTTTGGAGCACTCACAGCATAGCTGATAATTGGGTGCAATTTTAGCCCTTGCTTCTCCTCTTTTTAATTATGTTCATTCTGTGCAAGGGTACCTTGAGAGGCATTCATACTTGGCAAGGGGAATCCCAGAAGCACGTGTACACGTGCACACTGCTGGCCTGCATGTGCAAAACTAGATTCAATCTGTAGCAAGAAGGAAGGCAAACAGCACTCATGGTCAGCTCAGCCCAGAAAGTGGGGCTTCTGGCAGCAGCAGCAGCAGTAATAGTGAGGACTTGCTAGCCATCCCCCATCAGCTGCCTACCTGCAACTGGGGTGGCATTAGGGCATTAGATCTGCTGGTCCCTCCAGCTTCTCCTGAAATGGCTTGGTCTGTGACTGGACCAGCAGCATAAGGTAACTGCAGCCAGTGAGCTCTTGTCCCAGTGGCAACATGGGCCCCATGAAAGCAGCCCCCAAAGCAGTGAGGTTCAGCCTTAGCTGGCCTCAGAGAGAGAGAGCACACAAGCGAGCGTTACTCCGTCTTCCCATTCTCTCCAGTGTTTAAAGGAGATAGGGTTTGCATGAATCCATGGCGAAATATATAATATGTGACTTGGCTTACTTTCTTGAGCAAACGTTTCTGCATACGTTTTGAGATTTCTGCCATGGATTCCCCGATTGTCTTCAGGACTAGTTTCAGCTTTCTACAAAGTCTTCTAAATAACTCAATAATATATTGCCTATACTTTGTAAAAATCCCATACACACTAATGGTGTGTGCATGTACCGGTATGTGTATTTCTATCAGCCCGTGGCTGAGTTCACCTGCTTGAGTTATCTGCTCACTTTTAGCTCTTCCTTTATACTTGTGGCACTCTTGCAGCCTAGATTATGTTAGCCATCACAAATCTTCCAATCATGGGAAGCTTGGTGTCAGGCCACTTGTCAGTGCACACAAGAACGGCACACCAAGGGATTCCTGAACTGTGGTCATGGTGTGTCTGTGGATTTGTGGTTGAAGATGAAAGATGGCACAGCCATCGTATTAAATGTTAATTCTGGTTTTTAATTGTGTTTATATCACTTCCTTTATTTCTGAATCACTCAGCATCCAGCACAGTGCATTGCACTTGCTACAACAGGCAAAAAATAACTAAGCAGCCCCCCAAGAACCTCAGCAGTTTTCAAGTGATCTGTGAGACAAAAAATGTAGGGAACCATGCTGTACACTAAAGAAAGTGTTTTCTGTGGGTTCACATTCCTATACTGTGTGACTTTTCCAGCTGACAGATTCTGGGGCCCAGGTTTAAAAACATAAAATCTCCAAACCTGAAATCTGCCACTGTTGTCCAAGAAGCAACACAGAGATTACAAAGAGAGTCCCTATGGTATAGGGGTTAGAATGCCAGGTACCAGTGTTAAAATCCCCACTCTGCCATGAAATTTACAGGGGGACCTTGTGCTAATAGCGCTCTCTCTCTCTCTCTCTCTCTCTCTCTCTGTCTCCCTAACCTACCTCACAAGGTTGTTGTGAACATCAAATGGCCAAGAATAATAATAATTTATTATTTCTACCCCGCCCATCTGGCTGGGTTTTCCCAGCCACTCTGGGCAGCTTCGGCTTCCAACAAATATTAAAATACATTAAAAGAAAGGAAATGGCCCGCATATGTTTGGCTCTAATGATCAGCCTTTACAGCAATTTAAACCCAAATCTTCCGTCGTTCCACATAATTCCAACCCATCTATCACACTGTTCCACCAATTGATGCTCCGTGATCTAGGCCAAGCAGAGAACCATGTATTTCACCTCCAGCTCCTTGGAGGAAAGGCAGGATACAAACGTGAAAGTTGTGTTTGAATATAAGATCAGTATTTCCAGTTATGTTACACAGGGCCTGAGGGCAAACAGCACATTGGAAAGGACAACCCTAAGAACCATACAAATACAGTAGTGTGCCTGGCAAGGGTGTTTCTTCTTCCCTGATACCACCTCCTCCATTTCTGTCTCCCAGACAAATAGCAACAACCCAGTTCCTTCCAGGATTTAGGTGCCACGAGGGAATAGCAAGCTCAGTGTCACAATGAGGCAGAAGGCTACAGCCTTTGTTTTTGTAACCTCAACTAGTTTCAAAAGCTACTACTCCTTGTCAACAGGCAGTGACGCCCTGGGACATTTTGTGAAGCACTTGGTGGAGGCATGGGGTGGGTGGGTAGCCATTAACTTTTCCCACAAAAACGGGGGGGGGGGGAGGCACACACACACTACAGATATAACAACACGTTCATTTGTTGAATGAATGTGCTCAAGGATTAACCAGTGAGAAATGAAAAATAGTTTTTGAGGGATAAGAACAAGAGCAGCACTTAATGTTTACAGTTTACAATGCGGGTCAATGTTTTAGATGCTCCCCAAGACAAGGAATATGAATAGGCAGGGACAACCCTTGAGTGCATCCTCCCGCACCTACAAGTAACCATGACGCTCTACCTTCCTTCCTATTAATTCGCAGCACCCACCAGCTCTTGATACCGCGCGTTCAAAAACCCCAACGCTGCAGGCTGGAATCCCGGGCTGCTTGTCTCATTGTACACTGACGCTGAGAAAACGGGGAGCGGGCAGAGAAGAGGGGAATCAACTCCACACGTTCCATGAGTCCACTCCGGCTCCCGAGTACGGCGGGGAAGTTAACCGGACTGACGTGACGCGCCCCAGGTGGGAATCGGGGCACCCCGGCGTCACCCAAGAACGGGGACCTGCGCCCCATTTTTTGGAGAGCTCTCCCACCCGCTCACCTGCGGCCGAAGATCTTAAGCCCCGTAAACCTCTTCTTGCTGTGCCTCCGCGCGGGGACCTTCTCCGGCTCCGGACACATGGAGCTCTCCGAGCTAGCGGAGGACGGCGAGCTGGAGCAGGCGGTGGCCGCCGCCGCGGCACCACCACCACCGGCAGTGTCGCCGCCGCCCAAGTCCCTCTCGTTGCCCTCCTGCGGCTCCATGCGCCTGCCGGCTGCGCTGCTCGCTCACCTGCCCGGGAGGACGCCAGTCATTCCCGCGGGACAAGACGGCGGCGATCGGGCTCACAAGGAAGCGGAGGCGGAGGCAGCCTCTCACCCGAGTCCATGAATCCGCTGCCAAGGCGGGCGAGAGGCGGAAAGCGCCGCCAGGCTGCTTCGTCCGGGGGCTAATCTGCGGGGCAGCTCCCCAAGAAACAGCAGCAGCAGTCAACTGGCGCGCCACAGCTTCGCGCGTCCTCGCGGTGGGCGCTGCATGCCCGGCTCAGCCCTCGGCTGCGATCCCCGGCGCGCCTCGTCGGGAAACTGGAGCGCTGCAGGAAGTATCAGCAGCAGGCAAGGTAAGCGCCCGAGGACCCCAGATAGCTGCCCGGGAAGCTGCCTCCTCGCAGCCCGCACACCCAGGCAAACGCAGGCGGCCAGCTCCACCTGCCGTTCCCACGTGCGCACTGCATGCGCAGCAGCCGGCGGCAGAGCGAGGGGCGGGTCGGAATAACAGCCGCCGCGCAGGGAAGGCCTCGAGGAGCAGGGGCCCTCCCCCTCCAGGCACCCGGCGGGAGAAACAGAACGGACACACGGACATCTCTCTCCTCAAGGAAGACTAGGGCACAGATCTGGGTGCAGCAGCGTGGCCTGTGCAACTGTAGGGGTTAGTTGCATCCGTGGGCCCGGGGGAACCGCAAGGCAGCGAGGGAATTCCATCTGGGATACTGGCCTAGGACTGTGGCCCAAAGCCGGCGGGTTGGTTGGTTGGTGGCAGCGCCACGGAGTGACGAAGAAGTGCTTTTGCTCTAAGCATCTGGATTTGTCGGACCTAGCAGGGTGGTATCACCGTTCTGCCGCTGCTAATGAAAGCCTGCCGGCTCATTTGCAATCTCAGGCCACGCGCCTGAACAGAGCAAACAGATTGCAATACTTTATAGGGAATGGAAGATAGAGAATATGTACTCAAACAAAAAGTTCCATTGGTTTGGACCAAAAACACAAAGCTAAGCATGAATCAGGGGTGCCAACTTGAATAAAATATTGTGCCCCACATACACACACTATTTGAATGGGAACACACATCAATTTTGTGGGTGTCCAGCCCCCTCAAATATTTTATTGTGGGGGCTGAAGCCCCCACGGCCCCCCAAAATTGACTCCTATGGCATGAATGCCTCATTGCAGACAAGAACTTTTGGCACTGCAAAGGCACTTGGTATCAGTTACCTATGGAAATATCCCTGCAAAGCAATTTGAGGTCTCCCCCGTGAGCCAGGACTTGGCTTGTTTGGTTTGTGCCTCCATTGGTGAAAACTAAAGACATCAAGTGTCTCCAAGCAAATTTTCACATTTTGTGTATTTCCCTACTGCTGCCTTTAGCCTAAGCCAGGGGTCAGCAACCTGCAGCTCTTTTACACCTTTGCCGCGGCTCCAGGGCTCCGGGGCGGATACGCCTGTCCACTTCTCCAGCTGGCCAGCGGCAGTGGCCGCCCTCCAGCTGGCCGGCGGCCCACCCTCCGGAGGCTGAGGGCGCTGCTGCTGTGCTGCTCTGCTCATGCGTCGTGCCTCGTTTCTTCCAGCGCAGGCGCAGCAGCAGACAGCAGCAGTTTCCCTCCGGAGGTGTGGCTGCTGCTGCTGGCGTGGAGCTGCTGCTGGCTGCTGCGTCGAGGCGACGACGAGGTAGGCAGCTGCGGGCTGGGCCAGGGGCGGCTGGTGGCGGGCAAGGGCGAGGGGGGAAGCCCTCTTTTTAAAAATGGTCGAGGAAGCGGCGCCTGTTTCCCTGCCGCTGCCTCCTTCGCTCCTGGTTCCGCTCGCAGCCTCAGACCGCGCTCTCGCAGGCCCGCGTCTCTCTCCGCCCCGGAGCAAGGCTGGGACGCCCCAAAAGGTTGCAGTTTTTCCTCTGTCCTGAGTGTGTGTTAGGGGAGCCTTGACAAAGCACCCGTTGGCGTGGAAGAGAGGAGTCCTAACTTGGATCTGTGTTCATGTGCAAAATCTATCGCCATTGTCATTAAGGGGGCAGGGAACTCCCCTAAAAAGGTTTGAACACTATGAACTACTACAGCCACCTGTATGCAAGTCAGCATAAACATCACAGGCTTCTCTGATGCAATTCTGTGCTTTATTTAGCAAGAGAGGAAGTTGGAAGAGGTGAGCATAGCCTCTGGTCTGGAATATTAAGGGTAAAAGACACTAAGATTATTGTAAAAGCCAGCAGTCTTCAATTAGACATGGGACAAACATTTAACACAAGTGTGCAGTTGAGGACTCATTTTTTTAAAAAAAACAACAACAAATCAAATATTTGTATGCTGTTGCAACCCACCTTGGATCAGGCTGTGACCTGGTAGTGGTCCCCAGGGTGGATAAAAATGAATGATTTAAAATAAAAATAAAAAATTGGATTTTTTAAATTTAAATCGGATTCTTAAAAATAAAATGCAGTGTCATATTTGTTTTAAATGTCACAATGGTTTTGCGGCTCCCAGTTGTTGTTTTTTCCTTCGAAAACGGGTCTAAGTGGCTCTTTTTGTCTTAAAGGAATTTATTAAAATTTTCAAATAAAAACAGAAAGCAAAACAAACAATAACATAGAAAAACATACAACATACCACTACAAACCACTACAAAACAGAATACAACATACAAATTACCCTAACTAAAAAAAAAATAGACACGAATTTCAAAATATACTAAACTTATTCAAATCTTACTTTGTGGACTTCCTCAAACCCTCTCTTCAGTGTTCATTTCAAATATACTTTAGTAACTTTATAACAACTTTAAATCTTCTTTAAAAACTTATCTACCTCATTATCCATCTCTAATACTCATAACTTATTTTAATAATACAAAAAATCTTAATGCCTACATCTACCTCAAATCTCCTATTTTAACTTAACCTATTATTGCTGTCGCCTCAACTGTCCATTGATTCCATCAAATCTCTATCTTTTCGCGTTTCTTTAGATAATCTTTAAATTTCTTCCATTCTTCTTGCACCTTTCCCCCCTCTGGTCACGGAGTTTCGCTGTCAGTTCCGCGAGATCCATATATTCAATCATCTTGATCTGCCAATCTTCAACGGTTGGTAAATTTTCAGTTTTCCAATTTTTTGCAATCAAAATTCTTTTTGTCTTAAAGGTTGCAGACCCCTGGCCTAAGCTGCCCTCTGTAATTCCTGGAGCCTAGCCTTCAGCCTTATGTGAGCGCAATGTGGAACATTATGAACGACCCAGGGTGCAACTTCCTCCTAGAGGCTTCATTATCCTGCTTCTCTGGGATTCCTCCCTGGAATTTCCAGATTAGATTAGACAAATAGAACCTGCAACAACAACAAAAATTGACTTCCTAGCAGGGTTCCTGCCAGCCATCAAGTAATGCTCTCCTCCAGAATGCTGTGTTGCATTATATTTCACTCTGCACCACCATGTTTTTGTTTTCTGACTGACGCTCAGCATTCCATGGATACCAAGAATGCTCAGTCACCATAGGGCTGTTCTTTAAAGGTGTGCCCCATTAATTGTGGTATTTTCAAAAGCGTTTTCAGTTTGGTTGGTTGGTTGGTCGGTACTTCTGCAATCCTTGGGGTACATAAAACACAGGAAGCTGCATTATACTGAATGAGACAATCGGTCCATCTAGCTCAGTATTGACCACGTTGACTTGGTAGCATTTCTCCAGGGCTTCAGGAGGGAGTCTCTCCCAGCTCAATCTAGACTGGGGTTGAACCTGGGACCTTCTGCATGCAAAGCAAAGGCTCTAGCACTGAGCTATGGGCCTCCCCCCAAATATACCAGTCATTCTGATACCTCTTCTTGTTTTTCTGTGGTTCTGTTTTGGCTTCATTTCTGTTGACACTCATCACTTAATTTCACTAACATGGAAATGATTAGATTTGCATTCCCATCTTCTTCAAAACTCTCAGCTCTTTTGATTAATTATCTTTCTGTTTGAAGTTACACTTGTGTGCATCTATTTTGCCTTATGTTGTGGCAGTTCTTCGTAGCAGCAGGGCTGTATTTGAGCAGCACAAATCCCAGTTTAGGCTTACAATCGGTGTCACACTATAAACTGGAATAGGACAGAACAAATTGCCCACAACATAACAAATTGTGGCCCACAAAACATTAGCTTGTTAACTTCCTGCTCATGCCAGGAAGAATGCTTGTGACTTGCATTTAGAAACATCTTGAGGGAGTCACAACAGGAGCCTGATACAGCAAGTTTGGTTCCTAGCTATATCAGAGAAGCTGACACAAAAAATTCACTTGTTCAAGGGCTAAACAAAGCAAGACACATTCTATTCAGTGTGGTTTAATTTTTTTTTATTAGGGGCAGATGGGGCTCGTCAACCTTCTCAGTACAGTGGTACCTCTAGTTGCGGACTTAATCCGTTCTGGGGTGCCATTCACACCCCAAAAAGTCCACAACTAGAGTGCTTCTTCTGTGCATGTGCATGGCGCAATCGAGCACTTCTGCGCGTGCACGAAGCATGCAGATCACTTCTGCGTGGGCGGCAAACCCAGAGGTAAACACTTCCGGGTCTGCCGCGTTCGTAAACTGAAAGTCGGTAAGAAGAGTGGAATGCAACATGAGGTATGACTGTAATGGAATGCCCTCCCATCAGATGTCAAACAGATAAACAATTATACAACTTTTAGAAGAGATCTGAAGGCAACCCTGTATAGGGAAGTTTTTTATGTTTGATGTTTTATTTTGCTGGAAGCCGCCCACAGTGGCTAGAGCAATCTAGTCAGATGGGCAGCATATTGTTATTTATTGTTGTTGTTGTTGTTGTTGTTGTTGTTCAAAGAGCTATAGCATAATAGGCCCTTTATCTTGCACAAAGCCCACACCCCCTGCTTTGTAATCTCTTAAACTGTGAGGCTGGATTTCTGGTTCCTGACTGTGACACAGCCAATACAGCTTTGCTTCAACTGAATATGCTCAGTATGTGCTTGTTTAAAAAAAAAAAGTTTGGGTTCTTCCAAGGACTACATGAGTTATATTTGATCTAAGATTTATTTTTCTGCCTCTTTACATAGTACAGTGGACACTTGGGTTGCGAACATGATCCGTGCAGGAGGCGCATTCGCAACCCACAGCGTCCGCAACCTGCAGTGCCATGTCTGCGCACACGCGGGTTGCAATTTAGAGTTTCTGCACGAGCACCGAAACCCAGAAGTAACTCGTTCCAGTACTTCCGGGTTCAGCACAGAGCACAACCTGAAAACGTGTAAGCCGCAGTGTTCGCAACATGAGGTATGACTTTATCGTTTCATTGAAAGCCTTAAAAAAAAGTTGGCACAACCCTAGCGTGTGTTTTGACATCTTGTGCACACAGAACCTGGCAAGAAAAGGAGGTTGCCTGGTCCAGCCCATCAAGTCTTCCCAAGGGGAAAATAATCTCATACAGAGTACAGAACTATTATCCAAGTTTACAAATCTCCAGTAGATCTCTTACCCAGTGTTATAAATCTCTGCTGTCTCAGAGGTCCTATAAGTGCAAGAGCAATCAGCATGAAGACACCACTTGGATTACGAAAGAGTTTAGGTGCTTCAAGCAAAAAGCCAGGAAAAGAAAGATGGAGAAGGGTGGGAATCCCGAGTCAACCACTGAACAGTAATGTGAAAAAATGTATATCCCCAAATATGGTAGCCACATCCACTCAGGCTGCCCTTGAAGACTTTTCAAGGAGCAAATGTTCTTATAATAATAATAATTGTATTATTTATATGCCACCCATTAACATAGCCAAAATCAGATTATGCATGGTGTAATTGGAGTGATTGCCCCGGGGGCTGTGCCTTTCATTATTATTATTTTTTAAGTAAATCTCTAGTCCTTCCAGAAGGCAAGTTATTAATCAAAATGTGACTGCAGATAAAGAGTTTCCTGAAGTCAGGGACACAGGTTTTGCATTGCTGTGTTTCATCATGCCACTGCTTTAAAAATCCTTGCCATTTCATGAGACAGAGCAGAATGAATCGTACTCGAGTTATCCTTGCAGCTTGCCCAGACCAACTCCGATGTTCTCGGGAGCATTCAACTAAGAAACCATTCCATCTGCATGAGTGCTCTCAAGGGGATATATTCAGACATCTGCAGTGGGTCACAGGGTATGTGTGTGACGGAAGATGCAGTACAGTGTGGTAGCAGAGTGGAACGTATGGAGGGAACAGCAACACATTATGTTTGTGGCTAGACATTCCTCTCTCTCTCCATCCCACTGCTTCTTGCTTTGAATGCCAGGTAGTTTCTTGCTGTCTGTTTTGCTTTCCCCCTCTCAGCTAGATCTGGTATTCAAAGGCCTACCACTCTGTGGTTTTAGAAATTGAAAGCTACGTACCACTTTGCCGTATCACTCAACATGCAGACTATTTATGCTCACCAAGGGAGATGGTGACTTCACCTAGGAAACCCACACCTGTTCCCTGGAAATGGGAGCAGCTGTCAACATCATCACTCCCTCAAACCCACACAACACACACACACCTCCCCCCCCTTTTTTTTGCAAAGCAAATGAACTTCACAGCCAGCTCCTTCCTTCTCCTTAAGTTTTCACACATCAGCTCACTGGGAGCCCAGCATAGAAGCAAGCCAGGCCAGCTCAATACATTTTGGCAAGATAGCAGCGCACACACCTATTCCATGTACAGAAGCCAACTGGGCAGGCAGCTAAATCTTACTTTCAGTACCGGCAATGGGGTAGCACCCTCTACACAGCACCAGAGCGCAGCACGCTAGTGTCAAGGGTGCAGAGCAGATTGTGTGGCACCCTCTTCTCGGTCCACTCCTCGCCCCCTCAGCATCTGCCACCTGAAGTGACCGTCACACAACATTTACATGCCACTTGTCAATACCTCAAAGCAGTTCACAGAAATAATACAATTTCATCAGTAAAAATGTTCTGCCTGACAACAGTGTGAGCCCTGGATGGGAGCAAGTTTGGAGAGCATGGGGGGGGGGGGGAGATATCATTGACGGAACGCTTCCAGTTCCAACCACAAAAAAGTGACAGGGGGAGAGCCCAAAACACACCCTCCTTACTCCCCACAACAGTATCTAGGAAGAAATAAGGATACCCCCTTTGCAGCTCCATCATGACAATGACTTCTTGAGGGGAAAACATTCAGGAGTCCTGGAACCGCATTTGCCCCCCCCCCATCCGCCCGCATTTTCTCTCCTGCATCCTACCAGCCTCTCGGATACACTGTATGTTAAAGCCATTAGCACCAGGAGGAGGAGGAGCAGCCTGGCCGCCTTGTCCCCTACTCCACACAGGCCTCCCTTCCTCCACGCAGGCGGCGAATGGCCCCAAGGGGAGGAAGGGATTCCATGGCAAAGGCCCTTTCCCTCCACAATAGCAGGATGTAAACAACAGCTCTCCGTGCGAGAGACCAGGGCGTCAGCCCAGACGGCGAGAGGAAATCAGCAGAGTCCCAGCCTTGGCCGGCCGGCAGTACCTGGCGGCGGTGCTTTTCCCGGGGGGGCTCCGCGGGACATCCCACGACCGGTGCCACCACATCTGCCCTTCGGGGACAGGCAGGTCGTCCTCAGACCACCTCGGACTTCCTCTGCGCCGCCTCGCCGCCCCTCTTCTCGCGGCCGGGCTGCGGAGTCATTCCCGGCAGGGCAGACCCTCGCCAGCAGCTCCTTGCCATCAGGTCCGATGCGCGGGGCACACTGGCTTTGTTCGCGCGCTCTCTCTCCACCCTGTTCCTCTTTTTATGGGCTTCCTGAAAGGGTAGCAGGCAGCCTGAGACGGCCGCCGCCGCCGCTGCCGCTGCCGCACCACGCTGTGCAAAGCATACACGCGCACCGATTCCCAGCCCTGAGCAGCCCACGTTGCTTCTCTCAGGCGAGAGCAGCCTCGACGCTGAAGCCTCTCTGCTCAGACTTAGGCAAGTGGCAACAAGTTCCCGTCGTACAAGTCTCTCTCGGGTGGCGAGAATTCTCCCTCAGGGCAGAAGCGCCTCCTTACGACAGTGGAGGAAACTCCTCACAGGCTTTCCCGCGTTGGGAAATGGCCATCTGAATGCGTTAGGTCAGCTCTGGCAACACACCACAGAGACGCCATGGTATTCCCTCGCTTTGGGAACAACCAGAAACACACGCGCTCGCTCCCCTTTCTGTCCCTTGCCCTGCTAACCAATGAAAGGCGTCGGCGTACTAAACACTTTGACCTAAGACGTTTGGCTGCCTCATGGGGGGGGGGGGACAGCTAAGAGCACCCCTTCTCAGCACCAGATTTAGGGTGGGGTGGGGCAGATCCCCTGCACAGGGTGCCAAGCCGAAGGGGCTCAAAATTGAGAAAATGCATAATTGAGAAGATCCATTTGGGGACGCCAAAGTCTGGCCTTGCACAGTGTGAGGAAATACCGGTAGATCTTTTGGGCCTGATTTGTTAAGTCTTGATGAGAAACTGCTGGGATTCCTGAGCACAGGTGACCCTTATTAGGCCTTCCAGGCTAAAGCTAATGAGGGTGGGTGATCCAAACACCATGATGGGAGGGGTGAGTGCTCATTATCTTCAAAGCTCTACCAATTAAGCCCTATGATTGGGCATATCAGGTCTTATGATTTGGGTCAGTTTTGCTTAAACTCGGGGTTTGGGCTATTGTAAGACAGCTCTCATCTGCAATGATCACTGCTACTGGTCATGCTGCCAAACTGAATTCTGTTCTATGCTCAGAAACCTCTTGCTCAACTTGCACCACCTTGAGTGCTAGCTAATTAATAACCAGACAAGACAGTCTTGTTGCTTTCTTTGCTTCTGGGTAGCTTTAACTTGTGTTGTCATTTGAAGCCTTTTTCTTCGATGAACCTTGTTTTTTAAATAAAGTTTTTTATGTGTTTTTGAAGAATGGCTTTTTGTTTGAGCTCCTGGACCTGTTAACCTTTGCTGCACCTTAGAGACTGGCCTTTCCTCACACACAGGGTGCCATATTACGAAATATTACCAAAGTCCACCCCTGCCCCTCTCCTAGGTAAAGGTACATAGTACCAGTGCTATTTTTCTAGAAAAAGTGGTGCAGGAGCTTACCACGAACTTCTCCCTTGTTCTCTTAGAATGGCAATTATTGTAAATTAATTTGGAGGTTGTATTTAGCACTAGTCAGATTAAATCAAATAAACAAGGAATATTCGGTGTTATGTTGGAGGGGGTGCCAGGAAACAGGGAATTATGTTCACATGTGGTGGGGGTGTAAATATGTAAAAAATAATAATTGGAAAGTGTGTTTAAGGAGATAACAGAAATCACTGAGTTAAAGCTGATGAAAAGTCCAGAGGTAGCATTATTATCACTTTATGATGGGGTGGAAGGTTCACAAGCTATGAAGGACTTGCTCACAAATTTATTGACAGCTGTGCAAATTATTATAGCGTGGAAGTGGCAAGCAGAATATAAAATTGAAGAATGGTATAAAGAGGTGTTATAGCGTGGAAGTGGCAAGCAGAATATAAAATTGAAGAATGGTATAAAGAGGTGTGGGATATAGCTATTAATGATAAATTAACTTGTGCCATTAAGGTAAGACAGGGAATATGCAGGAGAAATGATTTTGAGGAGATATGGAGGGTGTTTGTAGAATCTGGACTGTTAAAACACAAAGAGGTGTTTTAGTTTTGGGTGGTTGGATAGTTGTAATGGAATGGTCTCGGTGGTGGGGTGCACATCTTTATTCTTATTTATTTATGATTATTACTTTGTAAAAAAAAATATTTAAGAATGTGTTAAAAAAAAAAAGATTGGCAATGGTGCCCACCTGAGAGGTGCCAGATCTGAGTTCTGATGAGCTCTGGTTGAGAAAAAAAAGCCCTGCATAGTACCAAGGCTGGCCAAGTTATTTTGGCACCTGAATCAGAAAATCCCACAAGCACTCTTTCCCAGCAGAAAAAATAAACTATTACTATAACTAACAAGTTGCTTGTCCTCTGTGATGCCCAAAATCAGCTGCCACCTCGCTCTGACTTTTACCTAGCACTTTAAATATGCTTTCTATGGACTCGTCTGCACTAAACATTTAAAGCAGTATTATACCACTTTAAACAGTCATGGCTTCCCAACCACCACTACCCAGTAATTCTGGAGGCTGTAATTTGTCAAAGGTGCCGAGAGCTGTTAGAAGAGTCTTATTCCCCTCAGAGAGCTACAGTTCTCAAAGTGGTTGAACAATCAACGCCTCTTCCCAGGGAACACTGGAAGTCGCAGCTCTATGTGGAGCATGGGGGTCTCCTAACAAATCTCAGTACCCTTAAACTGCAGTTCCCAGGAGTCTTTGTGGGAAGCGGTGATGGTTTAAAGTGGTGCGTTACTACCATAAATGCATAGTGCAGATGGGGGCCGCCCAGGTTACTGTCTTTGCTGTCACAGCAGCACCGGAAGGCAGGTCTCTTGTTATTTCTATGTTATAAAGAAAGGAACTGAGGTTGAGAGGTGTGACATTTGCCAAAAGGTCAATGTTCATGGTGGAAAAGAAACTTGTACCTGTACCCTGATCGAAGTCTCACAGAGTTGTAGAAGATGGCCAAATGCAAAGTTTGCATACAAAGCGGCTTCTTCCCCCCCCCCCCAAAAATGGCACACTTTCAGTTTTAGCAATCGCCCTACCACCACCTACATCAATAAGAGCCATAAATTTAAACGAAAAGAGCCCACCAAAACGTTCTAATTCCTTCAAAGATATGAAGGGAGTGTTGTATAAGACAGAAGACAAGTGAAGGAGCTAAATGGCGGACCCAAGAGTGAAATTAGATATTATTTTATTCACATCTCCAGTCCTTGCTGGCTGATTCCCCCTTGCCCTAATAAGTAACCAGTACAGAATGGGACTGTGGTGTGAAAAGAAAGTTTTCTTTATCTTTAGATGAACACTTTTAGTATTTCTATTGTTATTTTTTAATGCATTTCTTGTTTTATAATTATATTTATATTTTTATTCTACCGTAAATTAATTTAGGACGCCTTTTGAATGTTGTGAAATGATACATAAATATAAAAAACAAAACTAAAACTAAGCTTTGCCCTGCCTCAGGCTTGATCTAAATCAGAAAAGGGCATACTTGCAATTTGTAATAAAACAAAAGTATTATTTTCTGGTGAAGGCAGATCTTGCCGCAATAACACATGGGTTCATTTCTTCCCTGCTGAAAAACGGTCAGAAACCTCTGCTGGCACAAGAATGCAACAGGTAGGGTGCTGAAGGGACCACAATTTGGATCTTCATGTTACCGGAACATCTGAATTGCGTCAAGTTCGTTGGCACCCCAACTTGTTTTCAGATCCGTTTGAAAGTGCTAGTTTTGGCCTTTAAATATCTAAATGGTTTAGAACGCGGACTGTGCTTTATTGATTATTGTTGTATTTTGATTGTGTGCAGCTTTGAAAATGCTGTGAAACTGAAAGGTATGAAAAAAACACCTAAGCTACATTTCCCAGCTCTATCTTGTAAAACAAATATAACAGACATAATTTTAACTAACCCTATACTGTTCTACGGCCTCCTCCAGAATTTCGTAAGATTTCATAGGAAAACAGGTGCAAAGTTTAGTTTACAGGGTTCATGTGACTTAGCTAAAACTCCATGAGGAATTGAAAGTATCAAGAACAGAAAGTAGAAGAGAAAGGCTCAATAAGTGAGTAGGAAGTAGTGGTGGTAAGAATGACCCATATTATATCATCTGATGAGTGATGAACAGGATGATTCTACCATCCTGATGGCTTTCCAGCACCAACGGGGAACAGAAAGACCTTTATTTTCACATTCAGACCACAAAGCACCAATACACAAAGGAACCTCCCATTCTAAAACTGCGAACAGAATGCTAATGAATTTTCTTACAAATAATTGTCATCGTGACCTTATATATGTTACCATTTTATTTTTAAAAAGTTAATTCTTTTTAAGGTTTGAAAGGATCAATGACAGAAAAATAACAACCCTTTTCTGGTTTTCCAACTCTATAGGAAACATTGTTAAAGGGAAAGGATGAAATACTGTACAGCTTGAGCACGCCTATTACAAGAATTGTCAATAAACAAAGCTGCATATTACATGCATAGTATTATAGGCACTAAGCAATATCACAATAAGATGTCCACACCTATGTCATTAATGATACCGGCAATTTATTTCATTTATATCTCAGGCCGTAGTTTTCAGAGCAACTCACAGCAGCACATTGAAGCTTTGGGGTGCTTTAAATAATGGTGCTGCTAGATAATTAAAATGCTTAATGTGAAGCATTTTAAGGAGTGCACTAGGCTATGATGTTGAAAGAGCCATAGCTTACAGTGGCAGCGGCAGAAGCGGCACCAACAGGAGACTGGCTCCAACTGTATCTACAGAAACAGTTGCACTAAGAAGGGTGTTTCCCGTTGATGTACAGCAACAATTCTCAAACATTCTCCCCTGAGGACCACTTGAAAATTGCTGTGGGTCTCAGTGGACTACTTAATAAACTGTTGTTCTACAAATTAAAGCACATACATAATTTATGTTTTAATAACTACAGTCTTGCCTTTGTAAAGAGATGGATCTGCCTGTTTTGTTGAGCAATGCACTGTGATCACTGTCACCAAGGGGGGGGGGGAATACTGTAAAAAGTGCAGCTGTTCTTGACTGTTCCACAACTTTTCCTGAATAGAGCTCATGAGCCACAAGTTGTCCACAGAACACAATCAGAGGCAGATTTTAGGCTCTAAAATTCAGTGTGTGCCCCCCCCGTCCCCCCACCTCTCACGCTCTGTTCTGCAGCATTGTTTTGACGGCCCCTGCAGGGTGGTGGTGCCCAGAGCAACTGTACCAGTCACGCTACCCTAAAATCGCCTCTAACACAGTTTGAGACTTTCTGCTCTGTAAAGTACTCTTGTTGGGCCTCGGGCTGCCAGGTGGTATCAGTTTTAAGGAGTTTTAAGGATACTTGGGAAATTTCTTGCTACACACCTGCACATTTAAGAGACCATGCATGCTACATCTTGAACACATAACCCTTCATTAATAAACAGG
Organism: Lacerta agilis; assembly: GCF_009819535.1. NCBI lineage: Eukaryota > Metazoa > Chordata > Lepidosauria > Squamata > Lacertidae > Lacerta > Lacerta agilis. The sequence continues at coordinate 49,076,775 of NC_046312.1, forward strand.
AGAATGGCATTCAGCCTGTGCCAGTTCCAAACAGAATTGTAGAGTTATAAGGGACCCCGAGGGTCATCTGGTCCAACCCCCTGCAATGCAGGGATATTTTGCCCAACATGGGACTTGAACCCATGACCCTGAGATTAAGAGTCTCATGCTCTACCAACTGAGCCATCCCATGTGGGAGCATAACTGCTCAGTCTTCGCTGCACAGTGGTAGGGGAAAGGTGCCTTTTCTGGGGGCACTTAATGTGTTTAACTGTGTCCTGCAGCACTGAACATGGAATGTAGAAAATGCTGCCTTATGCACATGCCTTTGTAGCATTTTAAACCATGCTTCATTATGATATAACAGACTCTCTGAGAGTACATTCTTACTGGCTTAAGATCTGTAGGTTTTTAATTGTGTTACATGCATTGCATGTATCATAACACAAGAGTTTCCCTTTAACAACAAATTAGAACGTATGTACTACTTTAGAATGTATGTATCACTTTAGAATGTTTAAGCTTCCTCCTATGCATTTTCTCAGCATCATTCAGTGGCAATGAAAATATTTGGAACTGCAGGTGCAGGTTTTTGCCAGAAGATGGTGCAAGGTTCCATAATGGAAAGGTGAGTTGTGGGGGATGCATGGCTTGTCAGAACATTGATTGAGGCCATGTAGAGATTGTGAATGGTGGGCGGTGAACCCACGAAGAGCATGACTGAACCCAAGCTGCTCTGGTTATCAGAATAGAATGTTTCTGTCATCTACAAACCCTTCTGACACATTTAGAATTTCTCACAATGCCTGCTTTTGAATCTCTTAACTGTTATTTCGCTGCTGTTTCTCCAAAAGCTGCTTTTGTTGTCTTTCGAAGGTCAGGTATGCACTAAAAAACGAATGAACACATACATTTCATGTCCCACCATAATCATTGCTAAACTTTTGAAGACCCTAAGCTGCATCAGTTTCACTCTGTGACAAAAGCCAAGGTCCCTGCTAGAATCTGCTGGAAGGCAAGAGAAATCCTGTTAAGAATTCTCCAGTTCCCAGTTCTCTTGGTGTGTTCATCATGGATAGCGATAATTCCTGAGAAGGACAGTTCTCCCATTCCAGTCCATCCATTTTTTTTCTGACCACAGAACGTACTGCCAATCCAAAATGTATACTGTACTGTCAAGCCTGTGCAATTTGCAAGGAACCTGGGAAATTCTGGGCAGAAGTTGGCTTGTTACACTTTCTTGCACAGAAAGATGGATAATATTATGACAAGCAACAGAGACCAGTTCAGTTGGCCCAGATAAGACAGCCAACAAGCACATATTTCAGAAAGGTTCCCACCATCCCGCCCACCTTATTGGGCAACCTGTAGATTTTTGGTGCTAGTCCTTCTCAATCAACAACAAATCGAGCATCAGCCAGTGGTTAGGCTAAGCCAGACAGATTGTTCCTGCCCTCCGTTATGCATCTGAAAATGCTAAGTGCAGGAAGCAGTGCCCACCAGCTGAGAGGGGAGGACAGAGCCATATGCAGCCTGGCAGAGAAGAACAAACTCCCAAGCAAAGGCCAACCGACTGAATGAAGAGGTGGGATTGGCAGGAAGAGAGCACAACAGAGATGTGCACCATGTGTCGGTTCCTGCAGGCTGCTCAATAATCCCTTTGGGAAAGTTTCCAGCCAAAGGAAGGAGGAAGCATTAGCAAGTGAAGCCATCTGCCAGGGGAAGAGGAAAAACATGGGGGCGACTACCTCCAAATTGTTCAGCTACCTAAACTATCTGAAGAAACAAGTGGGCTCAGAAAAGATCCTGACAAAGCCAGGCTCAAGCTGGGAGATGTAGCAGCCTCTTGCACTGGGGGAGTCAATCATGTACGGCAAGGCCTAGCCTTATTTTAAGAGGAAAAAGCAAGAGAAGAGTGAGCTGCAGTGAGTGCTAGTGAGACACAAAGTCAGAAGACTGCTAAAGCCTAGTACGTTTCAGAGGGTGCTTTCCCAGGCCCCACCACAGGCATAGGCAAACTTGGCCCTCCAGGTATTTTGGGACTACAATTCCCATCATCCCTGACCACTGGTCCTGTTAGCTAGAAATAATGGGAGTTGTAGTCCCAAAACAGCTGGAGGGCCGTGTTTGCCTATGCCTGCCCCGCCAGGTCTCACCAAGAATCCCAGAACCTGTGCCTTTCCTCTTTCTTTGTGCGCGCACACACACACACACACACACACACACTGCCTAAGTCACCAATTCCCTTGCCCTGTGCCCTGCTGGAACCCTTGCAAACTGGACTCGCAAAGAGCTGTGTCCAGTCATTACACATCAGCTGCTACGAATCTTTCAAGCAGCACCAGGCCTGATAATAATAATAATTAGGAATCTGCATCAGTGCCCAGCAAGTAATGCAAGAGTGTGAACTTGCTCCCTTTGGTGCCCATTGATTACCCACCTTTGCCAGAATTGGAAAATCCCACTCTTTGGGGGTTGTCAGTTGGCACCGGGTCTTGGAAAAAGCAGTGTTAAAGGGCAGCACAGCAGTTGTATTCATGAAGCACTGGCCTGTGAACACCATTTTTCTTTTCTTTAAGAGATGCTGAAACACAGGCTCACGTCAAAGAGCTGCAGACACAGATTGGTGGGAGCAAATGGGGATTTGATTATGCTATTCTATGAAGCCTGATTAACATGATTTAAAAAGGATTCAAAGGGAAGGCTGAGCCGGAAAGAACTGTTCATCAAACTCCCTTCCCATAAAGCATCCATCCCATCTGCACATGTCTTCCCACCTGGGAGCTGAGGATGTAACTCCTGCATCTCATTTCCCAGCCCACAAACACAATGACAGCAGCGTTCCAGGCTTCACCATTGTCAAAGTGGCACACAGCAAGGCCACTGAGACTTCATGCGATGCAGCAGCAGGGACAGCTCACAGTAGGAGCCCTGCATCCTGGCCGCACAAAGTGCCTTTGTTTAGCAGTATTGCACCTGTTTACGATGGGAGTGCTTGGCACAGGCCATGGCTACTGCGACAGTTCCAGAGAATAAAGAACTGTAAGGCATGGGGTACTGATCATGCTGAAGGAAATTATGAGGCGTTTGTGGATAAGATTCGAAATGGAAAGGGGAGTACATCCTAGTTGGCTCCAGCAGGGCAGGACTTTGGGGCAGATGTCTAGGGCTCGATTCAGCAGAATGACCAAGAGGGCTGATCAGCAGGGCTGTATTATCAGATTTTGAAATGAAGTAATACTAGCACCTAAAGGAAAGTGGGTAGGATAAGACCATTAAGTCCAGAGTCTGAAATTAGCTAACTGCACCACTGAGCACACCAAACCCTGTAGAGATAATTATCTTTCAATGTGATACAGTTGGCAGGTTGCAAGCTTTTGAGCTTTGTACTTCGTTCTGAAAACAACAATGCCAAGGTAATCCTAGTACTGCACAAAAGAAAGCTGACTTCTGCAGACCTACATATACTTTTGCACACTGTATTGTTCAACTAACCAAATGTGTGGCCTTTTCCTATTCTGGGGAAAGAGGGAAGTTTTGGAACTCACCTGGGCATATTTTAAAGGTCTAAACAGCCTATGTTTTCATGCTTTACTTTGCCGCATATTTTGTTGTTGTTGTTGTTGTTGTTGTTGTTTTATTTGTACCCCGCCCATCTGGCTAGGTTCCTCAAGCCACTCTGGGCGTCTTCCAACAAATATTAAAATACATTAAAATGTTATTTTAAATCTCTGCTGGGGTTCTCTCAGCAAAGAGTATTTCCCCCCAACTTGGATCCTGGTATCCAGGAATTCATTAACAGTCTGACAGATAGACAGACAGACAGACAGACAGACAGACAGACAGATATAGATTTCTCTTGCACCAACATAATGCACATTGGTGAAGGCATCTCCACCCTCTCTCTGATGTGTACAACATGCAAGACAGGAACGACCTTGCTGAATTTTAATCTGCTAATGTGTACATAGCCTCAGTTTACTGAAATGTCTTCAGGCTTTGACCAGTCACTTTCAAAACTATTTCTGAAGGTGCATAAAAGCTTGAAAGCTAAGTGTCTCTTATGCCAGGAACCGTTCATCTGGAAGCACCCTCAGGTTACTGAATTTGGCACTCCATAACAATGTCTGTGCTTGTTCTACCTGTGGAATAGCAGAATCATAGACTATATACAGTCCTGATCCTTGGGCTACAAGAGGTAGTGAAAGAGCTAGGGCTTTGCAAGTATTTCATTGGGTTTGTATAATAGATAGCAAGCTCATTGTACTAGGTTTTTCTTCCTCATACTCCTCCACCAATTTTTAGAAACATTCTCTGGGCTGTCTTGTGATCTTTCTTGTGATCTTCCTTATTTCTGTGCTTCTCCTCAAAACTTCAGAATCTGCAAACTCATGGTCTGAGCTTAAAAAGTGCTATATCACTCCATAAAACAGCTGAGTTTGTGGTTCTCATTGCAAAGGCATAAGTGATGTGTTTACATCAGCACAGACTACAATCCCACCACTGGTATTACAACACTTTCACCCTCCCTGCTGTGATAACTTGTCAAGCACGTGAAGACGAAAAAGAAACTCCAATAAATTGGGAACCAAGTTGTCATGACTTTGTGTAGTTAAGAAGTCCTTGTGGAAAATTACATTTTGTGCTTCAGTGATGGTTACATCACAGGAGCAACTATAGCGTGGGATCTGTTGAAAGAGATGGCTGTTTGGGGAAACGGGTGAATCTTCTAGAATTCAGAGAATGAGTATCTCTGGTTCATAGAATCATATAGTTGGGCTGTGTACACATTACCAGCTTGAAACACAGCTTGCTCATTCTTTTTCTCAGTTTGGATTGAAGCAAGTTTGGGGGGAAATGCATCAAAATGCAGCATTTCCTAACAAATGACAGGATAGAAGTGGCTTGTGGCTAGCATCATGTGTACACTGCTTCCTAAACCAGCAGTGCAAACCCACAATGGATGCAGGATCAATAGGAGTGTTGGCCCAGCCTTGGAAGACCTTTATTCCAAACTTCTTAATTCAGAATATCCTCTATCAGATGGAAGGGTGCCTAGCTTCTGCCTGAAGGACCTCGAGCAAGGGAGAGTGCCCACCACTGGCAAGTGCCCTCCATGTCAAACTGCTCTGGCCATCAAGAAGTTTCTTCCTAATGTTCCTCTGAAATCTACCCTTAACTCTGTTAAATATAACACTGCTCTCTGGGGCAGCCGGGGACAGGTATTTGCCCTCTTCTGTGTCACAGCCAAGTGCTGAAATAGGGCTGAAAATCAAAAGTGAAATACAGTGGTACCTCGGGTTACATACACTTCAGGTTACAGACTCCGCTAACCCAGAAATAATGCTTCAGGTTAAGAACTTTGCTTCAGCATAAGAACAGAAATCGTGCTCTGGCGGCGCAGCGGCAGCGGGAGACCCCATTAGCTAAAGTGGTGCTTCAGGTTAAGAACAGTTTCAGGTTAAGAACGGACCTCCGGAACGAATTAAGTACGTAACCAGAGGTACCACTGTAGTCTCCCTGATGTCCCTTCACCTACCACAGGAATAGTTGATAAGCCTGAGAGATAAGGGTAACAAGTAGGCTTATGTTCCTGCAACTCCTGACCTCTAGTGCTAGTGCTTACTAGGTAAACAAACCCATCTGTTTGTAACATAAGGTGTAGAGGTAAGGAGGCGGCCATGCAGGAAGAGTAAGGGATAGTAGATGAGAAAAGTGATGCTTAGCTCCATATGAAGGATCACATCAGGGGAAAGGGCCCAAAAGGGCATATAGAAAACCCTCGTCACACTTTTTGTTACATTTTGGTGGGTCCCAATAAAGACATTTCCCAACAGCGGATTTTGGGAGTTTATTATCCGCTGAGTATTCACAGGAAGACACAAGCATTTTTAAGCCAAGGAACAATGGATGAGGAAAGCATAAAAAGCATATCTCTTATTCACAGTGATACCGGTACATGTTTTGTGTGTGCAAAATTTAGGAGCAAGGCAGTTTTGGTGCTGCCAGGGAGAAAGGGGGTGAGTGCAGGATGCAAGTTGGAGAAGACCTGCTACTAAGAAAGGTTGAGGAAACAAAGAGAAAACGGGTATATAAACATGGGGGCGGGGATTGGAAAGCTAAAAAAGTGAGAGGGAGGGAAGAAATGGGGAAGAGAAGAGGAATGAGAAGGAAAGGAATGAGAAGCAAGAGAGGTATTTGGTTCTAAGAAGGGTGTGTTAAAAAGAAGAAAAAGTTGCAGGGAAAACAATCCAGTCTATCATATTTTTCTAGCCTCAAAGACCTCACCAATTTTGGCAGCAGCGAAAATAGGGGGAAAGTAGGCAAAGCATTGGGTTTGACAGAACTTAACACTTCCCAGTCATCAGATTATCTGTATTTTTAAAATTTAATGCCATTTTGGTCACATTTCATCATAGCCAGCAGCGGCCAAAGGAGAATGTGGCCCTTCGATCAGCTACATCTTACACAGAGCTACACACATTTTAGGCAGGAGGAGAAATCTACTTCATGTTCTCATCAGCAACTGAAGTGCCAGTCACCAGGCAGTTTTAAAGTTAACATCTGAGGCTGGGTTGCTGCACTTCTGCCCATTCACATGGGCCATTCCCAGCACACCCTTTTACTATATAAATGAGATGATCTCTGCAATCCTATAATCAAAATTAAGTCAAATGTATTTAAATAGGGCTTACTCTAAGGAAAGTGGGTACAGGATTGCAGTCTAATTGTTTCATGGCCCTATTTATGCCTTGAATGTGTTACTGGTTCCAGACCCTCCAAGTGTCCCTATTTTCCAGGGGCAGTCCCAGATTTACAGAAGCCGTCCTGTTTTCTGATTTGATCCCAGAATGTCCCGCTTTTCCTTAGGATGTCCCTATTTTAATCAAATAAAGTTTGGAAGGTATGGAGTTACGTGACCCCCGAGCCAAGGAGATAAGCAATTATACATCTGAAGGCAGCCATGTATAGGGAAGATTTTTAATGTTGAATGTTTTATTGTGTTTTGATATATATTGGAAGCTGCCCAGAGTGGCTAGGGCAACCCTGTCTGATGGGCATGGTATAAAGAAAATTGTTGTTGTTGTTGAATAAAAAGGTAAAGGGACCCCTGAACGTTAGGTCCAGTCGCGGACGACTCTGGGGTTGCGGCGCTCATCTCGCTTTATTGGCCAAGGGAGCTGGCGTACAGCTTCCGGGTCATGTGACCAGCATGACTAAGCCACTTCTGGCGAACCATAGCAGCGCACGGAAATGCCGTTTACCTTCCCGCCAGAGCAGTACCTATTTATCTACTTGCACTTTGATGTGCTTTTGAACTGCTAGGTGGGCAGGAGCTGGGACTGAGCAATGGGAGCTCACCCCATCACGGGGATTTGAACTGCCAACCTTCCCCATGGCTCAGTAGTTTGGACCACAGCGCCACCCGTGTCCCTTTGTTGTTGAATAGGATGTCCCTATTTTCATCAGAGAAATGTTGAAGGGTATATTCTGGCAGCCTTGGCAGATAAGAGCCATAGGGCCTCTTCTACTAAAGGTGACTCCACCCTTTGAGAAATCTGATCTGTTGGCACCTGGATTCTTCGCACCAGCCAAACTAGCCATAGACTTTGCTAATGGCTTCAGGAATTGCTTTCCCTTGTGCTTGCAATACCTGAGTACGGTGAGGATTGTAGTGGCTCGGTTGTTGATGTAGTAGGCCAAAGGGATGCTGGGAGATTAATAGAATCGCAAATCCACATTTTAAAAGTTGACTTCCACAGAGTCCTTTTTGAGCACTGGCAGATATCCCAAGCCTCAGTTATGCTTTGAGTATCACTTAGATTCCCGCCCCTGCCCCCGCCCTCCCACTGCAAGGTGATATTTTGCAGTCAACTGATGATGAACATTCGCAAACATTCGGAGCCTCTGAATGCTTCAGCCCACACAATATGAATTCAGCAAGCCAGGCCGCCTCACTTGTGTGAGCTTGAAAACATGTTCAGCCTTTTGTCAGCTGTGTGGCAGAGGAATGAAAAAAGCACCCTTGTGGCAAGAAAATACGGGCACATGAATTTTACCCATAATCGGCTGCTTCATCCAAGTGCACCTATATTATGCCGTACCTCATAATCTGTAAGATTATTTTTTTTTTACATGCTGTACAGTGTTGGCGGCAATTGCCGCTCACTTGCTTCAGTGTGTACACACCAAGGGTCTCAGAAGTCGTTTGAATAATGTGAGGAAAAGTAGGGGGCCTTAATGAAATTTACAAACCCTCTCTGCCTAACACCTGCTAGAAAATTACTGACAAATTGTGCCCCCATACATTTCTAAAAACAGTAGCTAAGGGGGCTGTCATAAAGCTAAGGAGAGGGTATGCCCCCAGTGTAATCGAAGCACCACTTGTCTCCCTCACAGATTATGAAATCCTTCCACAGTTATGCTACCCACGCAGCAGCCTACCTAGTTTTGTAATGTGGCAATTGGTGAAACTAGTGGCCAATTAGTGGGCCGAGAAGCTTTTTGTCTCACTTGCTTCTCTGAATGACTTCCCCAAATCCCCCCTGTGAATCACTGCTAAAATCAGGTATATAAACATGAAACCTACTTAGGTTCTTATTGCAGCCGCTTCTGCAAAGGCTGGAGCCAGCCAGCCTTGCAAATCCATTGCTGCTAAGAGGCTTGGCTCGGGAAGTGCTATATATAACCTGCTCCAGCAGCCCACGCTCCCCCCGCCAGAGACACCTCCACACACACCACATTCTCTCTATTTCTGGAAGAAACATTTATTTCCAAATCTTTAAAAATACCAAGGGCGCCTTTTCTCCTCCTCCTTCCAGAGGCTTTACGTAAAAGGCTGATGGTGCCACCCTCTATCCTTCTGCCGGCTATGGGAGCAGAGCAGGCAGAGGACTGGAAGGAAGTGCCCATAGGCAGTTGTTAACATGATGTGAAACGTGGGGTCTCGGACAGGCTGAGGAAATTTTGCCTTTGCAGGAGTTGTATCCCAATCTTTTTGGGCTCAGCCATCCTCTTTAGAGGGAGTCTCTTGCTAATCCTCATGCCAGTCAACCCCCCCCCCCCACTAAAAAATAGTAAGGTAAAGGACCTCTGAATGGTTAAGTCCAGTCAAAGGCGACTATGGGGTTGTGGCACTCATCTCGCTTTCAGGCCGAGGGAGCCGGCGTTTGTCCACAGACAGCTTTCCAGGTCATGTGGCCAGCATGGCTAAACCACTTCTGGCACAACAGGACACCGTGACGGAAACCAGAGTGCATGGAAATGCCGTTTACCTTCCCGCCGCAGCGGTACCTGTTTATCTACTTGGGACAGAGCAATGGGAGCTCACTCCGTCGCACGTATTCGAACCACCAACCTTCCAATCAGCAAGTCCAAGAAGATCAGTGGTTTAGACCACAGCACCACGCACAAAATAGTATAACTAGGTTGTGTGCGCACCATATATTTTAAAGCATTCTTTAAACTGCTAGCACATTTGCAGAGCTAAGCAGGGTCTGGCATGGTTTCCTATTGGATGGGAGACTGCGTGCTGGGATTCCTGTGTTCTAGTTGGAAGACTATAGAGCTGACCCTGATCTTACAGTCCTCCATTTTTTGAAAAATGCTGTGAAGGTATGGGAGGTGGTTAGAACAGCTCACAGCATGCTGTACGTACTGGGTTATGCCTACACAACCAACTCCTTTTGATGTGCCCATGGATTTCCTCCTGCCTGGGTTCTCTTTAGACCTGGTGGTTAAGACTGCTATCTGTCTGGTGTTCTTTTGGAGGATCTGCAGTGTTAGACAACAGGAGCATCTCAATTTTCCTCTTTGCAAATAGCTTGAATTTGTCTGCATTTGCATGTGCTAACCTGTGAGCACAGACTGACATACAAATGTGATAATATCACCTGGAACTTTTCACTCTTGGCACTCCCTTCCTGTATCCAAATTCCCGCACCTGTAATGTTTACAGCAGCTCCAGCATTTTAGAATGCCCTGCGTTAATCACAGGTTTGAGCTATCCCAGGACTTAAACAAGACTAAAGAGGACAGAGAAGTACTGAGAGCCAGATGGTTGCTGTATGCAGAACCTGAATATTAAATTCCATCTCACTAGGATTGTTCTGTGTCCTGATTCTTACTCCTAACAATCCCAGTTGCCTAGTCTGCTACACTACACAGCCGCTTACAGAGACTAGATTACAACCCAAGAGTCAAGACTGGTCCTGCATATTGTACTGCAACAGTGTGTGTCTGTGACAAGGCCTGGCTTTCTGCACAAGACCAATTCTGGTTTAGAGACATTGCCAGGCTCATCATCCTGTCTCTGCCTTACTGATCTTACTTCTATAGTTCCAGTTACAGATCTTACTTCTATTCTGGTCAGAAAGGTTATTGGCATGAATAATATAGCCTCCCATCAGATGTCAAGGAAATAAACAACTATCTGACTTTTAGATAGTCAGCCCTGGTCAGGGAAGTTTGAAATGTTTGATGTCATACTGTGTTTTAATTTGTTGAAAACTGCCCAGAGTTGTTGTTGTTGTTGTTGTTAAGTTGGTTAATAAAGGGTATTCTGACACTGATATATTTTCTTCTTAAGGCATTTAACAGGCTGCGGCACACAGACACACACACACACACACACACACACACACCACAAACAGAACAAGTTTTCTGTGCCTAAAAGGTGTCTGTATGCATCATTGACTGCTTAAAAAGCGACGTTTTGAACATTTTGTCCTGACTGACAACTCCATGAGTCACTTTCAACAACTATCACAGAATTAATTATAACTAGAATCTGCAAGTGTTACAGGTGGAAAATATAGGTGTGAAGGGTGTTTTTTGGGTCATCAGAAGAGGCATGCAAAGTTTGCTACAGGTCCCAATCAGAAGAAAATCGGAACTCAAGGATGGAGTTTTCAGAACTTTCTATCGAAAGAACCCCTGGCCAGATAGGACAATGAAGCAGCTTCCCAGCAAATCTAAATGGTTCATATTGGTTTGCAGTATGTTCCATTCCTTGCACAGGGAATCTGGGATAATTGCAGCAAGCTAATCCATTCATAAAACATACCCTGCACACCTGGAGAAGTATAACTTGGAAGGCAAATCCTGTTCACCTCCCTTTCCCAGCCTTAATAATCCCTCACTCATGGTAGCATCCAGGCCAGAATGCTTTTAAGGTTCAGAAAATAGACCATTGTGTGCACCATGTCAGGGGGCACCATGTCAGGGCAAGTCATGCCTCTGGCTTTAAGGTAGCCCCCCTGTGTCCAGCTGCAACATACAACAAGGCACTTAATGGTGGCATTAATAAGTAGTGTGTAACCTGGAAGCAGTCCTTCGCTTCTGACAGTAAGAGCTGTTCGACAGCAGAATGGTCTCCCTCTGGAGGTGGTGGACTCTCCTTCGGAGGTTTCTGTCGTGCATTTCCACCCATGGGCATAGCCAGGATTTATGTTGGGGGGAGCAGAACCTCAGTTACTTAAGTATTTTTATTAATTTACATGATTGGGGGGGGCAGCTGGCCCCCTGCCCCCCCAGCTACACCCATGTTTCCACCTGTCCTGGATGCTTGAGCTGAGATTCCTGCATTGCAGGGAGTTGGACCAGATGACTCTCAAGGTCCCTTGGTGCCCTCCAGATATTTTGGGTGACAACTCCCCCTAGCCCATGCTGCCTGGGGGCTGATGAGAATTGTCATCCAAAACATATGGAGGCACCGGGTTGGCAAAGGCTGCTGCAAAGTTTCTATAGCATAGCTCACAGATCATGCTGCACACCTGCTAAGAGTGACTAAATGTCTTGGGCCGGGGCATTTGAACAGCAACTTTCCACAACCTCCGTTTGATGTTCTGGCACATAATCATTAAGTGTCCAAGGAAACATTTCTCCTTGGGCAACAATCTTCTTCCTGTGAGAAGCCAGAGATATGCCTTTCCTGGTCCTTAGATGAAGCATTTTGTCCATATATACTGTGGGGATCAGATGTGCTATAGCAGCACCATTCATTTTCCTGAATTATAGCCCCATGGACCCCAGATCTGCTGTGCACAAAGTTGGCTACCCAAGTCATTCTAGGAGACCCTAAGCACAGTCTATTACAACCTCTCCCCCTCCCTCCAATGAGCTCAGAGCAGTGCTTTGGCTTCACAACAACCCTGCGAGGTAGGCTAGGCTGAGAAAGTGACTTGTCCTTTCAGTGAGCTTGAATAAGAATGATACTTGAATGGGGATGTAAGCCCAGGCACTTTCCACATCTAAATTTAGCATGTGAATCACTGCAACATACAAATTCATCGGATAAGATCAGCGTTCTCAAATGCAAGCAATGGTGTTTGAAGATTTTATCTGTTTGCAGTAGAAACACTAGTATCCATGAAGCAAGAATGTTTTCTATATAAAGTATTTTCCTTCATATGCTGTTCAGGACAGAGTTGCTCCATGAGTGTACAGTAAATCACTTCAAACCGCCATCTGTTATTGACTGCTGAAGTGTTTTTTATGGGGATGATCGGGGAGAGTCAGCATGCAAGGCTGGTAAGGCGATGACAGCTTCTGTGGGGGAGAATGGGCAAGCTTTTTGGTACCACAAAGCTCTTCTTCAAGCAACCCGGGAAGCTTAAATTTAGCTCTGAGCTTTCAGTCATAGTGAACCATGGCTTCTTATATTCTGTGACACCCAGTTTTGTTTGTTTAATGCTACCAACTTAAAGTGCTAAGGGGTTCTAATAAAGCTGGTAACTAAAGTGGCATTGCAAAGTAATATACCTGGAGTTATTTTTTAGCTTTAATAGAGAACAGCTCCAAGAAGCTCAAAAGCTTTCACACTGTCACCTACAGAAACTCAATTTACAACTGTGCAAATTACAGAAACAACAGCTTAGGTTACAGGGTACAAATTATTTACTCCCTCGTTTCTCCATTACTCACAGGCCCATGTAGTGGCAGCTGTCCTTCGACTTTCTCATCCCACCACCCCATTTTACTACCGTACAGGTACATGTGTCCTTCTGATCCCTTCAGCTAATGCAGTCAACCAAGTCTTGGCATCAGCTAGAATGAAGTCTGTAGGTTCATAACAGGAGTCATGCCCTGGACCAAGAAGAATGGGGCTTCTCCTTGTTGGAGACATCACAGGCATGAGTATATGGACTGGGATCTCAGCTAAGCATGTTGGCTACTGGCTCAGACCCAAGTCGATAGCCTCACTATAACGGGGCCAAGAAGAATGGCTTGGGATGGTGTGCTTTCAAAGGCAGAGACAAATACAGGAAACACAAATGACTGTATCTGTTTTAAAATTATTTTCTCGATCAACCCCGCCTCCAGGTTTCCCAGTCATACACTTCGGAAGTTTTTCTGCCTCACTTCCTTATTTACATTTCTCTGCCGTTCACAGATGCTTAAAGTGTTTTTCAGGGGGAAGGGAAGTGCTAGGATAAAGCTAGGAAAGAGATTGTGTGTGAGGGTAAAATTACATTGATTTAACCGATCAATTCCCTACCGGTAGTTATATTAAATCTGTTACGACCATCTATAATGATAAAGGGGGAGCTAAGTGGTTATTGGACTCCAGCTCTCATCGACCTCATTCAGCATGGCCAACAATCAGGGATGATGGAAGTTGCAGGACAACTACAACTAGAGGGGGTGCCACACTGGCTATTCCTGTACTTGAGGCACACAAACGTAGACTTTGGGTTGCTGACTGAAAAAGACTAAGGCTGCAACCCTAGGCACACTTACTTGAGACTGAGTCCCCATAAACTCAGCAGAATTTATTTGCAAGCAAACATGCACGGGACTTTGATGTTGCTATTCCCTGTGTCTCCCCCAGACCTGCTTTCTGGTAGTTCACAAAACATTCAGAGTGAGCAGAAAACCACCTGAAGACTCACTGGAGGCAACAACCTGAAATGACTTGCTTTTCCTAGAACCAGCCCCCTTGGTGACTTGACTGGAGGAAGCCCTTACCTGTAGGACACCTGTTTTCTGATGGTCAAGTGCAGAAACTGATCCTCCATCTGTGCCCTTAGGGACGGGCCTGCTTCGGCTCTCTCCCCTTCCGGCTGCGGGTTCAAGTTGTGGCCCAGGTGCAGGGTGGTGCAGGGCAGTGACTTCCCGGCTCCTAGAACCCTCCACTCTTCTCTTGCAGAGCCTTGCCAGCTTGCTTTAGCTCCTCTGTCTGCTTCCTCTTCTCCAGCAGAATCGCATCCTCTCCAGGTCCTGGGAGAAGCTTCAGCCATTCTCTCCCAAGTAAGACAGACTCAGGCACTTGCTTCCTGGGCACTTGCTACCCAGAGGATCACAATACTCAGCGCCCACACTGCTGTTCTTGACGGTGGGCTTGGATTTATTCGGAACGAAGGAGAGAACAGGGAATTCGGCTTCCTTGGCTGAGAAGATTTGACAGATTCGTCAATGGGTGGCTATTGTTGCCTTAGAATTATCACTCATCAGCCTCATTCATTCAGGAAAACAAAAGCACGAGGAATTCCGGGGAGGGAGGGGGGGATCCCAGAAACTTAGACAAGACTGAGGAATTACCCCCCCAAATCCAGCTGCCTTTCCAGAGAGGCAGGAAGATTTTTAAAAATGGGAATAAGAAGTTAATATGACGGCCAAAAGAGAAAAGGAGGCAGCGAGCTCGGGAAGGACCAATTTCCGCCAGAGGAGATGGGGAAGCCTTATCCTTTTTTTGTGTGTTCTTGCTGGAGGGAAAAAAAGGACCAGTCAGGGTTTCTTCATGACCTGGGACCCGATGCTCTCCACCTCGGCGTCTTCCTCCAGAACAGCCAGGACAGCAGTGATAAGAAACCACCCGCGGAAAAGGAGAGACTCCGCGGACCCTTCTGCTGCTGCCGCAGAAGACAAAAGCAAAGGGAGAGGGGAGAGGGAGGGAAAGGGGCTGTGCTAACGCTACACCGGAGAGCAGTGTCACCTAAGAGACACTCGGAAGCGGGCACTTAACCCTTTATAATCCAGGCAGAACTGAGCCCTGGAACTGTGACCTGATCCTCGATGCCCTGAGATTTGGTTGAGAAAGGATTCGATCTTAAAGAGAGGGGTTCCCCAGGGATCATCTAGTCTGACCTCCGCGCACACATGGAAAATCCGAAGGGTGTGAGCAAGACCACACACGAAGAAGAAAGGTGGGTGAGTGGTCTGCTAGGGTGATTTCTGATGGATAAAAAATAGGGTTCATCCAATAATAGCGTGTATGTATGTATTTATTTCTTTACTTATTTATTTAAAAATAGTGGGTGGGACGTAGCTGTTTCTTTGGCAACTCAGTGATCTCCAGCTGTTTCAGACTAGTCCCATCCAGCTGTAGTCCAAAACAGCCGGAGGGCACCAGGTGCTGTACAAAAAGAGTGAATAGATGTTTCAATTCACTTTTTTTTTGGTCTTAGGCAAGTCACGCCTCAGTTCTTTATCTGTAAAATGGAAACAATAATGACCTGCCTCGCAAAGGAAACACTGTGAATTTTTTTTTTTTTAAATACTGCTTACTTATTCTTATAATGAGGTGGGAGGAAGAATGGGTTCTTGTAGGAAACAGATGGGAATGAAACTTTTATAGTTTGCTGTACTATATATAGTGCTATCAAAGTAAGAAAATAATAAAAAGGACTCTTAGGGGGTGTAAGGCTTTAGCTTCTTCCTCTGGAAAAAAATGGCTGCATGCTTGCCTTTAGTAGAAGGGAATAAACTGCAGGTAAATCTCATTTCCCCAAGACTCTCCCAATTTATTATTGCTGGTTAAATTTGATTCTCTCCAGAGCTGACACCTCCCTTGCTCTTGAGACTGCTGTGCATCAGATAGTTGGGCAACTGTCAGAGGTACCTACTGGACAGTGCCCAGTACAGGAGTCATAATAAAAGACACAATGCATGCGTGCATGCACATAATGTGGGCATTATTTAAAGGTTTGTTTTTGCTTTTATCTCTTTAGTTCTTTCCAGGATGAGTACTTTTATACTCTACAGCGCGAATACTCACGCCGTCCTTTACAAGAAACAAAAGCATGTCAACAACTAAAAACTGAACACCTTTCCTTCTCACCAATATACCCCAATTCTTATTTGTTTCCTGCCCACCCCCTACTTCTTATTTGGAATCCAGTGCACTTCCCCTCTCTAACACAGGAGGGCACAGTTTCCATTTTTTATCCCCCCACCCCCAAAACGAAACAAGTATTTTTCTCCCAGCAGCTTGGCTATCCACTAATGAAGTTGCCTAACACATCCTCCTGTGCTTGCGGGGAAGGGTTAGGGCAATTGGAATACTTCCATTGCTTTTTTTTTTTTTTTTTTTTAAAAAGAGGAGTCTATAGAAGCTCCTAGGTCTTGCATTAAAAGAGTCATGGAAATCAGTCATCAGTAAATCTTTGCTCTGTAGCCTCTACATCTCTACCCTGCTCCCATGTCTCTTGGTCACACTGGAAAGTATGCACCTGGCTTCTAGAGGCTAAGACAGCACTGCACCAGAAATCAAGCACGACTTGGTGAATGGGCAGGGATGCTCTGAGGACTGGACTAAATTATACCATTAGAAACTGGCTCTATTACATGAAGTACCCAGCCAATGGAGATGTACAGCACATGCAGATATTTATTCTCTAAAGAACCAATTTGATCCTGATGCACAAAGATCAGGCAACATTCAGAAATATTCCCTTCCTCTCTCTCTCCCTCTACCACCCCCACTTGTATGTATGTACTGTATGTGAAACCAGAGCAGGAATTGTGCCTGGTCTGCATTTGTAATTCAGGGGATGAGGCATCTGACAGTCCTCTCCAGAGATCTGTAATGCCATTTATACACAGTTTCTTATCACCAAAGGGTGTGAATCTGCTTGGCCACCAATCCTTCCTGTTAACCAGAATATTGGCCTTGTTGCTGACCATCACCTCTCATCTGTTGCCTAGAAGAAGAAGAAGAAGAAGAAGAAGAAGAAGAAGAAGAGTTTGGATTTGGTATCCCGTTTTATCACTACCCGAAGGGGTCTCAAAGCTACTCACAATCTCCTTTCCCTTCCTCCCCCACAACAAACACTCTGTGAGGTGAGTGGGGCTGAGAGACTTCAAAGTGTGACTAGCCCAAGGTCACCCAGCAGCTGCATGTGAAGGAGCAGGGATGCGAACCCGGTTCACCAGATTACGAGTCCACTGCTCTTAACCATTACACCACACTGGCTCTCATGAGAGCAGGCAGCCTTTCAGTAATGGAAAGGAAGAGGCGTCAGAGTGAGTTCCTCTCCTGCTGTGTCTCAGCTGTCTCATAAAGCCCAAACAGGTTCAGTGCTACCATCTTTCTTTTTCTGGGACTCGGTTATCCTCCTGCACAAAAGGGGATTTCAGCATGGCATGCACGTATATCTGTGAGAAGGAGCTGCTTGAGATTTGCAAGAGAAACCGTGCCTGCTCTTTGCAGACCCAAAACCACCATGAGGAAATAATGTCAGCAGCACCTGGGAAGTGAAAGGGTCCTTAAATCTGCGCACCAGAAACAAGCCATGTCACTTGTGTGACATCTCCGCCATTTACATTCTCTTTGCCTCGCTAGGGTTACACCCATCAATCGCTTGACATCTCAGCCCCCCACACTTCCCACATCTTCCTACTGCCTTGTCGTGACTTGTCATTTAGCCAAACTCCCCAGGCTTTCCTTTCAAATATCTCCCATGACTCAGCCCCATCAACCCCCAGATAGCATTAGTTCCTCTTCTCTAGATCATCTGTCATCTCCTGTGCCCAAGGTGCACATTCAGCCAGTGAAATGTACATTCATTTGGTCGTATCTTACATGCCTCAGCATACAAGATACTATCAAATGGTGGCATTTTGTTAGAGTAAGGCTTGGACTATGGGCTATTTTTGCTGCACCTATGCTCTTATTTCCACCTTCCCAAGAGAGAGCCCAGCTCTGCATGGGCCTCACAGTAGCCGGAGTAGCCAGAAATGGGTGGCTAGATAACACACATTTTAAAAAATTATCATTTGGCTGTAATGATTAATGCTCCCTTCTTCCCATGAACAGAGATCAGCCTTGCAATTGCTATATTTCTCCTCTACTAGACCACTGAAATGCAAAAATGGATACTGTGCTGTTTAAAGCTCAGTGTTCTTTATGTTTCTGCCAGATAGCCAGAGGCTGATCTAGCTGAGTCAATATGCCTCTCACATTTAAAACCAGCCTAAGGGGATTTCACAGCAAACATGAGTCTGAAACTCTCCATGTGCAAAGGAAGCTGGGTGGGGGATTCTAGGGAGAAAGTGACTGTCAGTGGGCGGGCGGACGGGGGGGGGGGGGGTGGTGGTGGTGGTGGTGGTGGTGGTGGTGGAGTTAGTCACCCACTTGTGTCTCTTCTCCAGTGCAGGCAACTTCCTTCTGTTGGTCATTGCAGCTGTTGCAATGTAATGTGTGTAGCTTGCTAACCAAGTCTCACGTTGGCTTATTGATAATCTGGAATACAGTGGTACCTTGGTTTAAGAACAGTTTAGTTCAGGGGTCAGCAAACTTTTTCAGCAGGGGGCCGGTCCACTGTCCCTCAGATCTTGTGGGGGGCCAGGCTATATTGGGGGGGGGGTGAACGCATTCCTATGCCCCACAAATAACCCAGAGATGCATTTTAAATAAAAGCACATATTCTACTCATGTAAAAACACCAGGCAGGCCCCACAAATAACCCAGAGATGTGTTTTAAATAAAAGGACACATTCTACTCAGGTAAAACCTGCTGATTCCTGGACCGTCCGTGGGCTGGATTGAGAAGGCGATTGGGCCAGATCCAGCCCCTGGGCCTTAGTTTGCCTACCCATGGTTTAGTTTATGAACAACTTGGATTAAAAACACTGCAAACCTGGAAGGAGGTGTTTTGGTTTGTGAACTTTGCCTTGGAATAAGAACATGTTTCACTTCCTGTTGAGTGTGCTCCATTTGTAAATTGAGTCCCCCGCTGCTATGGGAAAGCAGGCCTTGGTTTAAGAACGCTTTGGTTTAAGAACCGACTTCGGGAACGGATTAAGTTCATAAACCAAGGTACCACTGTAGTTGTTGCAGCGAACTCTAATAGCAAAACACATTCCCAATGTGCCTGCCAGGCATTGCTCAACTACAGTTCCCATCACCCCTGGCCATTGGCCATGCTTGCTAAGGTTGATGGGAATTGTAGTTCAGTAACATCTGGAGGGCCAATGGTTTCCCACTCCTGATATAAGGCAGCAGCAAGAGGTATCAGCAAACGGCTGGGGGGAGGGGGTAACCCTAAGTTAACAGAAGTACAAAAATGTATAGGAAAAAAGGCCTAAGTAGGGAGACTCTCCATAACTGCCTAATGAGAACTGGTTATGCTCTGTGGCCACTGAGTATCTGTTGGGGGCGGGGGAGAATAGAGCAGTAGCCTCTGGATTTGGCCCATGAAGCCTTTGGAGTGAACCCCACCCACCTTGCCCACACCTGATGTCATTTGACAATAAGGCATGGGAAAGTCCAAGCCCTTCTCCAAATGGAGAACTGGGAGCCGCTTCTAAATGAGCTCCCAATTCCTCCTTTGCAGCCATGGCTTAAGCTGGGCACCCTTATCTGAGATGGTTTCTTCCTTTGTAGCCACAGCATGAATTCAGAAGAAGTGTCAGATTCGAGATGCAGCTGCAAAGGACAAAAATATGGGAGCATTCTTCTTTGCTGTGCCCTAGAAGAGTTGTTCATGAAACTGACCAGACAGGCAGCTTCCTATGTCTTCTTCATTTGGCCACGCAATTGTGGCATGACAGAACTGGCCAGAACATACCAGTTTCCATCCCAATGCCACACTTTCTCCTAAAACAGCAACAAGGTCAGAGAGAGAGTTTTCTCCCACAGCTAAAAATGAAGTTTTTGCTATCTCCTCCTCCTCACTTTCTTTTCACAGTGCCTGTCTCACACTCGCAAGCAAGCATTGACGCAGACATTTTCTTTTTGCCTGAATGTACCTGGAGGCACTTGGTGAGTTTTGCTGAGCCCATGGGCTTCTGATAAGCTGCAGGAGGATCTGTTGCCGTGTGACATGCCGCATAATGATTAGCGTGCCCCCACTTGACCGTTTCCGTCAAAATGGCATAATTTATTCTGTATAATGACAATTGAGATCCTCAAAGAATAAAGTCCGAGGAAAGCAAGGCTTCCATTAAACTTACCTGGAAGTAAGCCCAGTTTGAAATCAGTGGGGCATACCGTACTTCTGAATAAACATCCATAGGATCAAGTTGCATAGCCAAATAATAAGAACTATACATAAAGCCATATATTGGGCTTCTCTCCTCTGAACAACCAGCAGAATGAGGTGGTAAAAGCAGAGGCGGATTTAGGGCAGTGTGACCAGTTCCTCCACACTGGGTGCCAAGCCTAGGGGGCGCTGCAGGGCAACACAACTATGTGAAGAATGGAAGGCAAGAGGTGGGGGCTGTTGAATTTTGCCCTCTCACAGGGCACCACTGAAATCTGAAAGACCCCCCCCCCCTTGTAAAATCCTGAAGTGGTTAAAAGAATTGTACCACTTTGGGCTGAAGGTAGGGGGTGCCATAGTGGAACACTTCCCACATAAAATATTTCATTTCATAAAATATTTCATTTCAGTTTCAAAAAATAAGCAAACAAATGCATCAGGAAGGTTTTTTTTTTAATGTAGGAAACTTGTTTTTAAAAAGATCTTCCACCTGCAGTTGGCCATTCTGTCACCTCAAGAGTCTGCCGTTGCCTTATCCCATAAGGCAAGAGGCTAAGATTTTTCCATTAAGAAGTATGGGGCTCAATGCATCCAAATGTATTCCTGGATCCAGTCAGCTATGGATCCCTTCCAGTGTGGTGTAGTGGTTAAGAGCGGTGGACTCTTAATCTGGTGAACCGGGTTCACGTCCCCGCTCCTCCACATGCAGCTGCTGGGTGACCTTGGGCTAGTCACACGTCTCTGAAGTCTCTCAGCCCCACTCACCTCAGAGTGTTTGTTGTGGGGGAGGAAGGGAAAGGAGAATGTTAGCTGCTTTGAGACTCCTTAAGGTAGTGATAAAGTGGGATATCAAATCCAAACTCTTCTTCTTCTTCTCCCCCCCCCCCACTAATCTGTGCTGGGGTTTCTTGCCTTTCACTCCAAGGCAGCATACAAATCAAAACATTTACAAGAATAATATAATAAGGCCATCTGAGAGCCAGTGGACTTTGTGCTGGAGTTTGTGCAAACTTCTTTAACCGTGGGTCCCTGGATGCTGTTGGACTACAACTTCCATCATCCTTGATCATTGGTTAAGCTGGCAGAGATGATGGGATTTGTACTCCAACAAATATCTGGTACCCAAAGTTGAAGAACTGTATAGAGTGTCAGACCAGGATCAGGGAGATCCTGGCGTATGTTTGGACAAAACTTCAGTACAATCTTTATCCTTGTTGATCTTTCCAAAGGGTGATTATCTTTGCTGGCAATTTACCAGCTAAAAAATAGTCTGAAAGTCAGTTGTTCCAGTCTCAAAGAGGATGGGGCATCTTTTCACTCTGCTGATGATGTCACATAGTCCCATTTGCTGGAAGAGATACAAAAGCCTTTGCTTCAAAATTTTAGCCCATGGAAAAGATTCATCTCCAAGCAAAGTGTTGTAAATAAGTCCACAGAAATAAAAATTTATCTGGGAGCAATGCTAAGCTAATGCTTAGCTACCTTGGTCACAGCATCTTGGTCACTGATGAGCTTGAGATTCTATCAGGGGAAATGATTGAGTTTGTTGAGCATGACCTGCTCCTTATAAACCTCATTACAATGATTTCGTCTGGCTCCATTACTCTCCAAATGGCCCTTCTGCCTGTCAACACATGCCGTGAGTGATAAGCTGCAGCAGCAGGTCAAGAAACTGCAAAGCACTGACCCTCCTGCCCCAAGTTTCAGGACTGCTAGTTGCAGGGCTTCCCCGTCTGAACAACACACACACCCTTTCCCAAAACCATAGGGCTGAAGGAGGGATGAGCTGTGTCTACTGCAGGAGGGAAGCATATGTCTTTGATTCTGTTATATGTACTTATAACTATGATGAGGATGAAACTAATACAATTGGGTTATATCTAACAGTGTCACTCAGCAGAGAGCAAGAAGGCTCCTGTCAGTGGAATGGGAAGAGAAGGAATTTTCAGTAATTCTGCCCTCCCCCTCCTGAAGCTCCAGAGGATTGGGGGACCCTCCTTACCATCAGTTGAATGACACCATAGAGTGGCCCATTGTGTCTACACCTACTCTACTTCTGAACCCCCATCGTTCAGCCCAGACACTGAGGTCCTCCTCCAAGGGTCTTCTGGCGGTTCCCTCACTGGGAGAAGTGAGGTTACAGGGAACCAGGCAGAGGGCCTTCTTGGTAGTGGCACCCACCCTGTGGAACGCCCTCCTACCAGATGTCAAGGAAATACAACTATCTGACTTTTAGAAGACATCTGAAGGCAGCCCTGTTTAGGGAAGCTTTTAATGTTTGAAGTTTTATTCTATTTAATATTCTGTTGGGAGCTGCCCAGATGGGCGGGGGATAAATAAATTGATTGTTGTTTGTTGTTGTTGTTACTATAGAGACTGATGCAGGAGACATATGTTTTGTTGCAGCTGGGGCAGATGAAAATGTGGCGGAATAAGGCCTGGTTCATCATGGGTTAACCTATCACTCCCATGTTAGGTAGGTGTTCCCTGGGAGGCGGAGCTACCTGGCATTCTAAAAGGAGGGAGAACAACCTTGAAAGGCAGTTGGGGGTTTGGCAGTTGGGGGTGGAGGTTTAGAAAGAGAAACTGCGAGGTTAGGCTTTGGGGAATGGGAGGAAAGGTCATTTTACCATTGCTAACGGGATGCAGGAAAGATTGTAACTGAGCTGAATTATATAAGAAGATTTGTACCAGTACTGACTCAAGATATCCATGTTTTCAAGTTACCTTAATAAAGTTAAAAGTGTTTAAACGTTCGCTGACTGTGGCAGTGCGTCAGTACCTCTAGAGGTGTGGTTGAGGGGAAAAGCACGAGAGGTTTCCTTGAGGTAAAAGGGACGGGTGGCTTATTTACCTAACACACAGGGGACTGGGCAGGGAAGCCAAAGGTGCCACGCAGTTGCCTAAAGGAAAGGGCAAGCTGCAGCAGTTTGGGAACCCAGGGCGGGAGATCCCAAGGTGGCAGGAGTTTCACTTTAAGAACGTAAAGCACTGAGGTACCCCAGAGACACTCCCATATAACCACTGAAGGATTCATCCTAGTGGACAGTGAAAGCTAGGGAGAGTCACGGTTGGGGAAGAATCGAAAAGAGGAGGGAGTGGGATCCCTCACATTTATTGGTGGCAGCGGTGGGATCCGTAAACAACACCCACACGCCTGTTTAGTTGAGAATCAGACAACTGTATTTTTTCTGTCAGAAAAATGGCTCACCTGAGGAAAGCTAGGGAAGCTAAGGGTGATGAGAGACCCGATGAGGCAGAAACCAGAGAGAACCCTAATGTAGAGTTAGAGATGATGAAAATGAAACTAGAGATGGCCAGAATTGAAGCTGAAAAAGAGAAAAATAAATTAGAAGCGGAGAAAGAAAAGGCTAAGATAGCTGCTGAGGAGAGAATGCAATCTGAAAGAATACAATTAGCCAAGGTTGAGGCAGAACGGGAGAGATTTGCTATGGAGAGAGAAGTGCAGTTGGGAAGACTGAGGCTGGAGGAGATACGGCTAAGAGCAAAATTATCTCAGAGCCAAGATAGTAAAGAAGTCACATTCTTTAAGCCTTCACAGAAAAATAAACTGTGGCAAGTTGGGGAAAGAAAGGAAAAACAAGAACCCAATCCTGTCAGACAATCCGAGTCTGATAAGTCTCCTCAAAAGAAAATTACGTGCTTCTTTTGTGAAAGTGAGAGTCACATACAAAATAAATGTCCTCTACTGGTCAAAGCACAAACTGCAGCTGCTGTTGCGAAGCCAGTAAAACTGTTACTTCAGACGGATATTAAAAACCTTCCGCAGACACCAGTCCAGGAGCCAACGTGTAGTCAAACAGAGGCTTCTGCAAAAGTTATGCAGGTCTGGAGATCTGAGGAAGAGGTTAATAAGGAATTTTTGGAGACTGTCAGAGTAAATGGACAAGAGTTAGTGGGACTTCAGGACTCTGAATCGGAAGTTACTCTGATGAGATCTAGTTGTATTCCTAAGGAACAATATCTCCCAAACCAATCTTACAGCATAAAAGGTATATGGGGACCGGAGTTTGAGGTGCAGGTAGCAGAAGTGAATATTCAGTATCAAGATTTTATTGGCAAGTGGACAGTGGGTATTTGGGATGATCTGGAGGTTCCTGTCCTGATAGGCAACGACCTAGCTAAACGGAGACCTCAAATACATGCTATCACAAGAGCGGAATCAAAAGCCCTTGTGGGTTCAAATCCTGCCATTAATGCATCAACCACAGAGCCTGTGGGAGAGGAAGTACTGAATTGCTACCAAATGCACAGGAATCTAGCACCCAGTTTTTAGTGGAACAGGGGGAAGATGAATCTCTGAGAGACTTGTGGGATGAGGTGCAGGGTCCTGACTCTGAAGTGACTTTAGAGAATCCCTGCCTGTCTACTGCAATAGAAGGGAGACGTCATAAAACAGCCAAAAGGAGAAAAGGTGCAGCCAAGTGGAAAATGAAAATAGCCAAAAGGAGAAAAGGTGCAGCCAAGTGGAAAATGAAAATAGCCAAAAGGAGAAAAGGTGCAGCCAAATGGAAAATGAAAAAAAAGTTGGTTTTGCCCCGGAAATACCGACTACAAGTTTTACAGTTGGCACTGGAGTCACCCATGGCTGCTTATCTAAGCATTAATAAAACCAGAGACAGAATAAAAGCGTGGTTTTATTGACCCGGAATGGGACTGGAAAGGAACCCATTGGTCATGCGGACGTCTTAACCTATCTTCAGGATCTACAAAGTGATTTACAGGAACTTAAGGAACTATCATCCTGTAATTTAACAAGAGCACAACAGAAAAGATGGTACGACGCACACGCCAGAGATCGGAATTTCCAACCTGGTGACCAAGTCCTGGTGTTGAGGCCCAGACGACAGCGGAAGCTCGAGGTTTCCTGGGACGGACTCTTTAGAGTGATAGCAAATGTTATTCCAAATTAGAAATGTGTATAAGTGCCAAATTAGTTGTTATGGTGGAAATAAGATACAGGAATAGGTAAATTATTTGTTAAGTTATGTTGCAACATAGAAGTTGTGTACAAAAGGGAAATAATAGGTTGTTGGTCTTGATTAAGCTCCAATACATTGCTTCGGCATTGTTTAAAATGTATAACTATGCCTATGCAATGACTTTGGGGGTGGGACGAATGTGGCGGAATAAGGCCTGGTTCATCATGGGTTAACCTATCACTCCCATGTTAGGTAGGTGTTCCCTGGGAGGCGGAGCTACCTGGCATTCTAAAAGGAGGGAGAACAACCTTGAAAGGCAGTTGGGGGTTTGGCAGTTGGGGGTGGAGGTTTAGAAAGAGAAACTGCGAGGTTAGGCTTTGGGGAATGGGAGGAAAGGTCATTTTACCATTGCTAACGGGATGCAGGAAAGATTGTAACTGAGCTGAATTATATAAGAAGATTTGTACCAGTACTGACTCAAGATATCCATGTTTTCAAGTTACCTTAATAAAGTTAAAAGTGTTTAAACGTTCGCTGACTGTGGCAGTGCGTCAGTACCTCTAGAGGTGTGGTTGAGGGGAAAAGCACGAGAGGTTTCCTTGAGGTAAAAGGGACGGGTGGCTTATTTACCTAACACACAGGGGACTGGGCAGGGAAGCCAAAGGTGCCACGCAGTTGCCTAAAGGAAAGGGCAAGCTGCAGCAGTTTGGGAACCCAGGGCGGGAGATCCCAAGGTGGCAGGAGTTTCACTTTAAGAACGTAAAGCACTGAGGTACCCCAGAGACACTCCCATATAACCACTGAAGGATTCATCCTAGTGGACAGTGAAAGCTAGGGAGAGTCACGGTTGGGGAAGAATCGAAAAGAGGAGGGAGTGGGATCCCTCACAGAAGGCACCCAGTTGTGCTGCTGCAGATGCACCATGGCATTTCTTCTCTCTGCAATTTTTGGTTAATTGCTCACCTGCCTTTTAACTAATCAATAAATTAATTATTTTCTGCTGGGGCTTATGCTGTTGCTTTGATTTTATTAGCTGCCCCAGTCTGAACAAGAAAAAAAGGCAATGTTTCTTGGAGACTATGCATGCTGACCAGAGAATGTATAAAATACAGTCAACATACGTACATCCCCCAAAGTCTGTTGGATATTATACATAAGGGCCAGAGAATGTACAAATTTCAGCTGAGATATCTACATTCCCCAAAGCCTGTATATCGACTGGCACAATTCCCTCTTCGTGGAATGATTATGTGCACATTTTCCATGAGGCCTGTTGAATATGCACCAGGAGGGGGGGATGTAAAGACTGGAGTTAAATTGTCAGTCTGTGACAATTCAATTACAGCATAAACGTATGCCAAATGTCCCTTCACAGCAGCAGTAAAAGATGACAACAGAATCATTTTAGCATTGCTGAGTAAAGTAGCCATACAATTAGTACTTAAATGGATGCAAAATGAGCACAGCGACTCTTCACGGCAGATGTGCTTGCTGACAACACAATCATCTTGCTGAGCAGATTCCCACCTGTCATGGGAAACCAAACGAATAGAACTGGAAAGGTGAAATCCAGCTGGCTTTGCCCTTGAACAGGGGTCGGCAACCTAAGGCCCATGGGCCACAAGCGGCCCATGGGGGTTGTTTAACCTGCCCACGAGCTGCCCCCGAACCGAGCTGCCCACTCAGTGAGTCCTCGTGCACTGTGCTAAACCAGCACAGCACAGTGCGGGGACTCGCTTCCGCGGTGCCGGAAATCGCGTCTGCACATGCGCAGACGCTGGAAATCGCATCGACACAGATGCTGGACATTGCGCGCACACACGCGAATTGCTCCACAAAGGGATCTCTGCTGGAGTGAACCAGCCCAGGCGAGGTAAACCTTGCCGACACCTGCCCTTGAAGGTCCTTTGATCTGAGATGGCCACCTCCATCACTAAGGGAGGGAACCTGGTAGACTGAAATCTTCTCCTGCTGGTTCCTGGACAAAGTCCTGATATTCCATTGCCATTTTTGATTTGCAGCAATGACTGGTGTTGCACTAGCACCTATTCCTATGGATTAAAAGATCAATACAGAAATTGGTCCATTAGGACAAATGCAACATTGTCCTACCATCCTCAACTGGCCCCTACTTACCTGTCTACTGACTTAGGTCCCATCCAGGAGGTGGCATTTGCTTTCACCTTCCTTCTCAGTCTCACCCTTGGGGATCTCAGCCGGGAGGAGGGCAGGAGCAAAACCAAGATGTGGGCTTGGCTTATCGTTGGTTCTAGCGCCACCTGCTGTTGACCTCTCCGCCTTCCTCCCTGTCATGAACTGGCGCGACAACAGGGAAGAGAAAGAGGATCCTGGCGAGGGGTGTAGCCAGGACTGAGAAACACCAGGGCAAGTAGGGGATGGAGAAGGAAGAACTCACAGGGTGATGGAGAATGGTGAAGGGGTGGTGATCCATGCACAGGAACCAGAGCAGCAGGACCAGAGCCAGAGAGGCCCCTATCTCCATGATCACAGTGGGCTCTGAGGCGTAGAGAGTAGTGGGAGGAACACTTTAGAAGGCTGAGGCAGTTGTGGGCCCACAGCCCAGCTCCCTAGCTGGCCAGGTGGGGCTCCTTAGTGCTAGGAGGAGGCATGTGATTCCTCAGCTGGAGTAGTTTTAGGACAGGTGAGGGTCCCATGCCTCATCAAGCCCAGATGCTGCAATAAAAGGGAAGCAGAACCAAGGTGCTGTGTCTGCTCAACTGCCCATGTTGAGAAACCTTGCTTTAGATGTTGTGGGATCTCTGTAGGACTGTGCTTTAGTTTGGACTTCGAACATGTGGATTGACCCTGGATTGGGGATTTTGACTTGCTGCCAGGTAGGCCAGGGTTTCAGGATGCTCGCTACCAATTTCAATGGGCAGCAGCCACCATACAACCTGAAGCTCCCCTGACCTTGCCACTGCTGCCCTCCCCACACTCCACCCTCATCCCTATGAGTGTCCCTGTCACAGCTGCTGGGAAGACACCGCGGCCTCTGTCACCACCACCAGTACGAGCCATTGATGTGATTTCCTCCCGGCTAATTGTGCTTAAGGCTGCCGCAGCTCCTTTTAGCACGGACCCCTTAGGCTTTGCCAATGTAAAATGCCAGGCTTTGCTGCTGCGCCTTCCACTGAAGCCTGACAGGCTGAAGAATCACTGTAGTTCCATGCCAGCGGAAAAATCACATGCTTAATTTCCACCTGTTGGGCTGCTGCTTAAAAGCCAGGGAGGAGAAGGAGTAATAAATAAATCTGGCAGCACTGACTGTATGAAGTGGGATAAAGGAGGGAACATATAGCTACTTTTTGATGGTGGAGCCAGAGGAGAGGAGCTCTGATCTGTCTCAGTTGGAGGTCCCTTAAGGAGCATGGTGGGAGGAGAGGGCGCCCCCTCTAGGGGCTCATGGCAACTGCATCCTCTTTCTTTCTATGCAGGGGGTAGAAGAACTCCAAGGTTTTTTTATCCTGTTTACTGAGCCATGGAATTATTTCATTAGTGCTTTTTATCCTGTGACATTTCCTCTGACACCTGTGCTCTGGTATCCCCAGGGCTAATTAGCAGAGCGACCAACAGTGAACCCGGGGGTGTGATTTCCAGTCAGCTGGAGGTGACATTTCCTCCCTTGATGCTGCTATTGCTGATGCTGAGGCATTGAACTCCAAGCAAGGGCTTTTGGGGAAGGCCTTTAGCAGGAGCTCTGCATTCCCTCATTTCAGTGAAGCAGTTGTTTTGTTGGGAGGGGAAGCGGAGACCAATCCCTGCCACCACCCCTCCCTTACCGCCAAAATCTTTGGCCCTGGGCATCGGAAGGGGTGGCGGAGAACAAAGTTGAAGGAACTGAAGCGAGGCAAGGTAGAAAGGAGAGGCGATCAATGGGATCCTACAGTTACTACTTCCACCCAATTGAGGTTAGAACGTTATTATTGCTGCTATTTATCGATTTATGAATTGGCTTTAACATACAGCTCAAAGCAATTTAACAGCAGAAAATAGTTTTTAAAAAACCAGTGCAAAAACAACTAAAGATAGGCGCTTGTGTTTTATTTTTCAAAATTAAGGTGGAAATCTTGTCATCCAGCTAGAAAAAAGCTTTGACAAGCAGCAAAAAAAAAAAAAAGTGTTCCATTGTTTCCAGAAAGTGCAGATAGCGATGTGCATGTTGTATTTCAAGAGGAACATGTTGCTCCACAAAACGGGCAGCCGCACCAAAAGCCCTGCTCTGAGTTGCTATGGAGGAAGCTTCTGATATTTTAGGGTCTTGGAAGGAGAAACTCTCTTGCAGAACACAGTGAGCTACAGGGTATGCAAGGATAAGAGCTCTGCTGGATGAGACCAAAGGTCTGTCTAGCTCAGACGTGGGGAATCTTTGGCCCTCCAGCTGTTGCTGAACTCCAACTCCCATCAGCCCCAGCAAGCATGACCCAATGGCCAGGGGTGGTGGGAATTGTAGTTCAACAACAACTGGGATCCGCTACGCCTAGAATAACCAGCGGACACACTCCTTGGAAGATTTTAAAAGATTGGCTCGGCCTTTGTCAACTTTTGCCAGCAATTGACAAAAGCCTATTTGACTTGAAATGATGACAGGGCAAAACAAGTGTGATCCGAGTCCACGGCATACATTTCGAATGCACACAAACACCCTAACAATCCTGGGAAATGTAGCTTACGTCTCACATGGCTACGATTCCCAGCACCATCAACACACTACAGTTCCCTGGATCATTGTGTGTGTAATTTAACAGTATGGTGTGTGTGTGTGTGTGTGTGTGCGTGCGTGCGTGTGCAGCCTAGGTTCTGTGTGATGCCACTTTCAGCCCCCTTGTCCTGGGCCTTGTTTTGGGTTTGTGTTGTGGGGTGGGGAGTGTCGGAATACGTTTCACGGATCCGCCATGGATTCATATTTATTTGGTTATTTTATAAGTTTTTCGAGGTCTACTTTTGGTATAATTGCGCGCAAAAGTGAAAGTGAAAGCATGAATGAATAGTGTGATTCACTTACAAGATTAATCCGCCTTTATTTTGTAGATCCGGTCATGTTCAAAGTTGTTAATGAGCGTTAAACTTGCTTCCCGCCCTTTTGGAGGGCAGCAACAGTGATTTTATTGGTTAAAGTACTAATGATGATGTCACGTTTGTTCCCTAATAAAAGGCAGAGGCACCCCGCTTAGCCACGAGACCGCACGTTCTTTAGAAGAAGTTCGTTTATGTTCTTTTAGTTGGGTTTTAGTTGAAGTCAAGTTTAGTTTAAGGGACTAGGAGCGGGCTGGACGGGTTGGATGGGTTTTTCTTTTAGTTAGAGTTAGATCGCGGAAGATCATTCGGTTTAGCCTTAGTTAGGTTTTCTTTAGGTTAGCCTAGGGTTAGGCCCGCGGAAGATATTTCGGTTTTAGTTTATTTAGTTAGCCTCGCGGAAGATTGGGCGCGCAGGGTCTTTAAGCTTAGGAGAACTTAGCTTAGGGGACGAGCCTACGCGGGTTCTGCCGAAGCCACTAAAGATACAACCGGTGTCTGTCTTCCTTGGGGTTAAAGGGGGGAGTAAAGTAAAAAATTTTTATTTCTTTAAACTGGTCCGTCTATTCAGAGTCAGGGTACATATTTTATTTCACGAGGCAACGTTTCTTTAAAGAAGGCAATTAGGAACTCACACACCACCAGAGTCTTCAATTGGCTTACTCATCATCCTTCAGACTGTGAGGCTTGGCCGGCGACCGTGCTCAAAAGCACGCGGAACGCTGGCCACTTTCCCCGCAACTGGTACCTCGTGCATAACCAATCCAAGGCCGTGCACGAGGAGCTCCAGCACCCAAACCCCGACAAGTGGTGCCCCGTGTGAGGCAAAGCGTAGTCAAAAATCGCTTCCACGAAGACTCCGGTTGAAGGCAACATATCGGAAGTGGCTCGGAAACAGACATTGAGAGGTGAGGTATAACAGCCCGGTTTATCCAGGATTTCGCTGCAGTAGCGCGAATCCACCGCTTGCCCAAAAATAGTGTAAATAGAAATTGCGCGCGTGTATTTTGCCCCAAGGGGTCCCCGGGTAGAGCGGCAAGGAGTTTAGTGTAAGCCTACGGGCAGGATAAGGTCTTCCCTAAAGCCTACGGGTGGGAAGGGTTCTGGCAAAAGCCTACGGGTGCCAGGGTCTGGCAAAAGCCTACGGGTGCCAGGGTTTTCGGTCAAAGCCTACGGGTAGGGCCGGTGTCTCCCGAAAAAGCCTACGGGTGGGAGGGAAAGGTTTTCTGGCTGAAGCCTACGGGTGCCAGGTTTTTCGGTCAAAGCCTACGGGTAGGGCCGGTAGCCCCTAGTAGAAGCCCACGGGTGGGGGCGGAGGTTTTCTGGCTAAAGCCTACGGGTGCCAGGTTTTTCGGTTAAAGCCTACGGGTAGAACCGGTGTCCCCTAGTAGAAGCCTACGGGTGGGGGAGGAAAAGTTTTTGAAAAGTGTTTAAAAAAAAAAATGGGCTCCTCACTCTCAACTGCTCAAGTAAAATTTTGTGAAGATTTATTGTACCTTTTGAAAAGAAATGGTCACCCTGTCTCTGAATCAGAAGTAGAGCTTTTAGTTAAAACCATTGGGGAAATTTGTCCCTGGGTCCCTAAGGAAGGAACGAAAGATTTAGCCTCATGGGAAAGGATCGGGTTAGAATTTATGGCCAACCCGAAAATCGGAATTCCTGTACAATTAGTATGGAGCAAAGTAAGAAACTGCTTTCAACAAATCGCTCCAAGAAATGTTTTGCTTAATGGAACAGTGAATTTAGGAAATACTGCTTTTAATAGTGCCCCTGTGCTGCCGCTTGCGGTTGTGCCATTTTCGGCCCCCTCGCAGCAGCCAGTTCAGGCCCCGTTGTCGTACACGCACTCGCCCTTGTCCAATTTGTCATTGCCAGATTCATTGCCGCCTGTGCCGGTGCTGCAGACGCCGTCGGCCTTTCAAGCCCCGCCGCGGACTGCCCCACCGCCAGTCGCTCAGCAGTCATCGCAGGCCTTTTACCAGCCAGCGATTTCAAGTCAGCAGCAGCCGCGGACCTCGCTCCAAGCAACGGTCCCGCTTCCTCCACCGCAAGCCGCGCTTTTGCCAGCGATCCAGCAGCAGCAGCAGCAAGCAGCCTTTTTGCCAGCAAACCCTGCTGCCCTGCAGGCCGCGCTCAAGCCAGCAGCTCCAGTTTTGCAGCAAGCTGATTTCCAATCAACAGCAATCCAAGCTTCAATGCAAGCAGCACAACAGCAATTTACCAACCCTTCAGCACCTCCAATGCCAATGCAGATTCCAAGACAAGAGCAAAGCCAAACAATGATGATCCAGATGCCAGGACTTGCAGTACAGAGCCAACAACCTTATGCTCCAACTCCAAGTCAGCCATCTTGTCTTCATCTAACTCCAAGTCAGCCATCTTGTCTTCATCCAACTTCAAGTCAGCCATCTTGTCTTCATAGTCAGCCATCTTCAAGGCATCCAGATGTCAAAGACTCTTTAGCACCATCTAGTGGCTCATCATTTGGAAAGCATCAAGAAGATTTAAACTCACTGATGCCACCTACAGATCCAACAGCAATGCAGCCCATTTGCAGAACCCAAGCTTTGGAAGCAGCTTTGGGACAAATAGACTTTAGTGCTGATCCAATGCACATCTTTCCAGTGATTCGTGCTAATGGAGGACAACCTGCAAGATATCAAGCCATTCCTTTTGAAACACTACGTGAACTGCGAAAAGCCATACGCGAAAATGGACTTCAAGCTCCTTATACTAGAAGTTTACTTGAAGGACTGTCCACTAGTAGACTTCTGCCATCTGATTGGAAGTTGATTCTTCGCACCTTCCTGTCGCCTACAGATGCTCTTCTGTGCCTGCAAGAGTGGAAAGAAGTAGCAGCCAGACGTGCAACGCCACTTGCCACAGAAGATATGCTCACAGGATCAGGACATTACTCCAATCTCAATCAACAGCTAGCCATACCTGATGCTGCACTTGTCACCATAGCAGACATTGTAGTCAAAGCTTGGCGCAGACTACCCAATCGCACAGATGCTAGCTCAGTATCAGGATTCGCTGCAGTTAGGCAAGGTCCAAAAGAACCTTATGGGGACTTCGTGGATCGCCTGATTGTTGCAGTGGAACGCCAGATAGAAGATCGTCATGCCAGAAACATGCTGACAAAACAACTTGCCTTTGAAAATGCCAATGATGACTGCAAGAATGCCCTAACAGCAGTTGCAGCTCGTCCAGATGCCACATTGACTGAGATGCTACGCGTCTGCCAGAATGTCGGTACCCACTCCTACAAAGCACAGCTCTTGGCAGCTGCGGTACAGATGCCACGTCAAGACAGCTCTACGCCAGTCAAGAAGTGCTATGGGTGTGGAGGCGATGGGCATTTCCGGTCGCAGTGCACAACAACGCCAAGGCCTTCTGCCAAGCCGCCAGAGAGATGTCCCATCTGTCAGAAAGGATTTCATTGGGCGAACGATTGTCGTTTGAATCCACAAAATACATCACCTACCTCATCTCCAGTTCAGGGAAACGGTTCTGCGGGCCGCGCCCCGGCCCCGGTAAAACAATAGGGTGCAAGTTCAAGAACATCATGAAGGTCAATCGTCCCAGAAAGGTGAACAACGCTACTCCTTATCCAGGTCATCAGGAAAAAAGAGTGATCCAAAGAGATATCTACTCTCCAGATGTCCAGAGAAAAGATGTGACCTCATCAAGCATTCAGGTTCCAGAGGTTTCATCATCTGCCTTACCTATTCAAAGGGTTCCAGTAGAGAACACAGCATTCAGTTCACCTTCTGCTGACCGCCCTTCAGTTCCTGCTGATGTTGATCCTGCTTCACAGCAAGCAATCACAGTCAAGTCTCTGATCGCAGAATTGCCTTCAACGTTGAGAAGACATCCTACTGAAGTCAACCTTGCAACACCTGAGCTTTATTCATCTTCAAATCAAGGTCAATCTGTCATTGAAGGACATTTGCCCTTGATGAAACAGCAGTGTTCAAGTTGCAACCCAGCTGATAATCACTTTTCATGTGGCCAAAGAATGCAAGTGAGTGAGCCAGCTCCCTCTTGTGGAAGCTTCAACATCACTCCGGTTAACAATGTCCACACCTTTGTGTCACCTCCAGCTTTTAAGCTCAGCCCGCCACAACCAAACAACTATCAGGAACAACAACTTCGACTGCCTCGTGTCAAAGAAGAAGCTCCATCCTGTCAGTTTGATGCACAACTGACTGAATGCCAGCAGGTTCAACAGCATCAGCAACTCTTACCAACAGAAGAACCTCAAGTTTGCCAACTCAACGCCAAGCAGCTTCAGAGTTGCCAACTTCAGCAGTGCAAAAAACCCGAAGCCAAAAAGATATCTTCAAACACTGCCAACGAAGAACAAGAAGAATCTTCTGTCCCAGGTATACCACTCTTCTTAACAGAGGACTGTTACTTTTCAAATCCATGGTTTGCTCAGCAATTGCCAACATCCATTCGTGGTCCATTCCCAGACACCTCAATTTGCCTTATCCTGCCTAGGATGGATCGCCTCCCTGCCACAGTCACATTGACTGCAGGCCTAGTTCGAATCACAGATTCATCGCAGTTGCTGATTCCAGGATTTTCAACTGTTCCTTGTGTCCTAACAAAAGGTTTGGAAATTGCCAGACTCTATTTGCTTACTTCTACGCCTACAGCTCCTGTAGACTCTTTGCCTCCTCAGGCAGCAATGGCGCTAATCAAGATTACAGAAGAACGCCCTCATCTCGTCTTAGAAATGGGTGGACGAAAGATCAAGGGTCTTCTTGATACAGGCGCAGATGTCACAGTGATCGCCAGAAAAGATTGGCCTGACCAGTGGGCAACGACTGTCACCCAGGAAGTCTTCGGAGTCGGAGGTTTCGAACCCGCCCACCAGAGCGTGCATCCGATTACCTTCCAGTCAGACTCAGGCTCCATGGTGCAGCTCCGTCCACTTGTTATGGATGTACCTATCACCCTTTGGGGTAGAGACTTATTGTCTAAAGCAAGAACTGTTGTCCATACACATTTTTGATGTGGGCCTTTGCATCAGCGCCAGTACATGCTCTTCCACTCACATGGAAGGAAGGACCCCCTGTATGGGTCAACCAATGGGCGCTGACGTCAGAAAAGCTCGCTGCAGCAGAGGCCCTAATCAAAGAGCTGCTACACCAGGATCGCATGCAACCCTTTACTCTCCGTCAGTACCTCATGGATAAAGCTCCACAGTCATTAACCTTAGAGCGTTCCCTTGATAGTCTTAAAACTGTCCTTTGCAGAAAGCCTATTGCAAAGTCCCCCTGGAAAGTTTCACTGCTTGGTAAGGTGAATTCTCCTGTCTACAAGTTCTGTTCAGCAGCATCTTCAAGCGCTCTCACGCCGTTGAAACTTTCCTTTGTCTCAGTGATCCAATCGTCAACCGTGGGACGCTCCTTGCTATGTTCCGTGCTGTCTTTCGCATGGGCATTCTGTTGGCTGATTTTGAATGGTACTCACCGTGCCTACAGATTGCTGCCATCACTTCTTGCAGCATACCTGTTTCCAACCAAAACCGCAAACCCTTTTCACCTGCTTTCTGTTGCTCTCTACCTGATTGCAAATATGCTCCGCGTCTCCTCAGGTATTCTTCTGGAGTATCTTTTCCTGCATCAACCAAGAACTCTACTACAGGCTCTTCAGACGGTTCCTCCTTGTGCTCAGAAGTACTGTCTTCCGCAAGGAACTCTTCACCTGAAAGTCAAGTCATGTAGCCCTGCGTGGTACTTGCCAGCCTGCATTTTCAACGACAGCCCCTTGTTGCTTAATCCTCTCAGCGAAGGACTGTCCCTACTTCTGCGGAAAGAACCCCTATTTCCCACACCTGTTTGTGTGCTCAACTCCATTCTTCTCTCAAGAAACACGCTGGACAAACTTTGCGTGAAATTCGATACTCCCTTTTCATCGCAAGCCGTGATTTCCAACTCTGGTTGTTAGCTGCTCGCTAACTTCTCAACTTCGTGTCAAGTGCAGTGACTCTTCAAAAGTGCTCCACTACTAGCACCAGTTGAGTTCTGGGCAGTTTGCCTTGCCTTTCTACAACCTATGCCTTTTGTTTGCCTCTGGGCAGCCCCTTGGTTCCTGGCTGCCTGGATTTGTTCCAGTTACTCCCATACCTGCATTCACTAGCAGATCACCTTGATTTGCTTGCTTAACCTCCTTTCTTCTACAGGTATCGTTGTTTCTTCAGAGCTCGATGTTTCAGTACTTTCCTGAGCTCCATGAACTTTTCCTGAGTTCCAGGACTATTTCTTCTACATGGTCGTGTGTAGTCGGAGAAGAAGACGACCGGCAACTCATTCATCGTCTTCATCCTCCTCTCCAACACCATTTTGCAGTTCTAAACCTGTCTTGTACTTTATATTGTACTTGTAAAAATTGCATATTTACCTTTGTATGCTTCTTGAAATATCCGCCTCGCATATTACATGTGTTTTCCATATAGCTTGGTAATTAATGATATGGATGTTTATATATGCAAAGCTTTTCTGCAATGGTTTCCATTTAGAGCGTCACAATTTTGATGATATGGAAATGTTTATGTAAGGTCAAAGCATCGCCTTTGTGCAGTTCTAGTCATAGACATATTCATGCATATATGTTTTATAATCCTAAATCTCCACGTTGTGCTTGCAAAAGTTGTAGTTCAAAATGTGGTAACTCTTATATGCCTTATTTGAGATATTTCCTTTGGTCAAAGAATTGGTCATTCTCGGATTTGTTCAAGATATATATGTCAAGTCTGGTGGCGTCCTACCCTTTTGGTACCCCTATTTTCTTTGAAGAATACCCCTCTATATGCTACCTTTTGGCAGTAAACCAGGTTCCCAGCTTTTCCCTTCACTCTGTTTCCTGCTGTTGATGGGAGACCCTTATGTAGCTGGTTTAAATCCCATCTCGTTTCGCTGGAAACCCTTGCGTAGATGGTTTAAATCCTCATCCTGGCTGGGACACCTTTATGTAGGTAGCTTAAATCCCCTCTTGTGGCGAAAAACCACTTGTACATAGGTGGCTTAAATCCCCTCTCTGGAATCGGACCCTAGTTCCCCGTTACCTGTGGTCGCTGTGGTAAGTCCAGAATCTAAAGTTCCCTCGATTCTGTAGCCTCAGAGCCACACACCTTTTATGTTTCCTTATCCATTTTCCTTGGTTTTCCAAATAAAAATTAAAAAAAATGGGGGAGGGGTCTGGGTAGGCCATGTAGCCCCAGCTCTAGTTATACTTTGATTTTGGGTCCCGGATCGGGACCTCTCTTATGTTTGGGCAGTCGTTATCCGTTATTTTTAATTTTGGACCTGCATCAGGTCCTCTCTTGTGTTTGGGGAGTAATTTGTTGTTTTACGTTGCACGCGAAAGTATACATGCTTATAAGGTAATTTGTTGTGTTACACTACATATTGAAGTATTTATATATGCCTTAAAGGTTTACAGTGTATCGGATCGATCATTTTTTATGTTCGGCTAGTGGTCTGTTATTTTCATGACTTTATTGCTACATTATTGTACAAGTATTTCCTCTTATGAAGGGGGTGGATGTTGATAGTGTTGCTGGTGTTTATATCACAGTTTTGATGTGGACACTGTTGGCACTGTTGATGCTCTGCCCTTTCATGTCGAGTTCTATATCAAAACAAATGGTAATGTTTATGTCAGATAAATGCTTATGATATCTCTAATTTTTTTTATATAACTAAAACAAAAATAATTTAATTTAAAACAAAAAAAGAAAGATGATATGTCGGAATACGTTTCACGGATCCGCCATGGATTCATATTTATTTGGTTATTTTATAAGTTTTTCGAGGTCTACTTTTGGTATAATTGCGCGCAAAAGTGAAAGTGAAAGCATGAATGAATAGTGTGATTCACTTACAAGATTAATCCGCCTTTATTTTGTAGATCCGGTCATGTTCAAAGTTGTTAATGAGCGTTAAACTTGCTTCCCGCCCTTTTGGAGGGCAGCAACAGTGATTTTATTGGTTAAAGTACTAATGATGATGTCACGTTTGTTCCCTAATAAAAGGCAGAGGCACCCCGCTTAGGCACGAGACCGCACGTTCTTTAGAAGAAGTTCGTTTATGTTCTTTTAGTTGGGTTTTAGTTGAAGTCAAGTTTAGTTTAAGGGACTAGGAGCGGGCTGGACGGGTTGGATGGGTTTTTCTTTTAGTTAGAGTTAGATCGCGGAAGATCATTCGGTTTAGCCTTAGTTAGGTTTTCTTTAGGTTAGCCTAGGGTTAGGCCCGCGGAAGATATTTCGGTTTTAGTTTATTTAGTTAGCCTCGCGGAAGATTGGGCGCGCAGGGTCTTTAAGCTTAGGAGAACTTAGCTTAGGGGACGAGCCTACGCGGGTTCTGCCGAAGCCACTAAAGATACAACCGGTGTCTGTCTTCCTTGGGGTTAAAGGGGGGAGTAAAGTAAAAAAATTTTATTTCTTTAAACTGGTCCGTCTATTCAGAGTCAGG
The DNA here is from genome assembly GCF_009819535.1 of Lacerta agilis. Taxonomy (NCBI): domain Eukaryota; kingdom Metazoa; phylum Chordata; class Lepidosauria; order Squamata; family Lacertidae; genus Lacerta; species Lacerta agilis. Next base: position 49,115,421 of record NC_046312.1, read on the forward strand.
GTACATATTTTATTTCACGAGGCAACGTTTCTTTAAAGAAGGCAATTAGGAACTCACACACCACCAGAGTCTTCAATTGGCTTACTCATCATCCTTCAGACTGTGAGGCTTGGCCGGCGACCGTGCTCAAAAGCACGCGGAACGCTGGCCACTTTCCCCGCAACTGGTACCTCGTGCATAACCAATCCAAGGCCGTGCACGAGGAGCTCCAGCACCCAAACCCCGACAGGGGAGGAAGAAGGAGATTGCCTGCCATCTTGAATGTTAACTGGGAGGGAGGACTTGAAGGAACAGCAGGATTCTGTCCCTTGACAGCTGGGAGTGGGGAATCAGCTGGGTAGAAAGGAGAAAGCTAGTTCTAATCACATTTACCCCAGACTTCTGTTCACAGGAATTGGTTTCTATTGTCGCTCAAATAAACACTCTCTTGTTAATCTTGGGTAATTGTCAGTAAAACCCACGCTTGAAGGGTTTGAACACTTACTCTTCTATCTACACCTGCACACCCCTTTAGCACAGTGAGGCTGCGACAAACGATTATGTTTCCAGCCAGAGTTTCACTCTCCTTTGTTTCCTTTTTGTTTCCTTGCATGCCCCCACATCTGCTACTTAACCATAACGCTGGTCATATTCATGGCTTGTAAATCAGAATCTCTATTATAGTTTTTTATTATTTTTATTTAAAGCAGCTTTGAAGCTGCCTGAAAGGAACCGATCCTCCAAAACTATACATTTGCAGGTGCTTTTTGACTAATCCTCTAATTTTGGCTAATTTCACCCCCTTTGAAAATAAATGTGACTGAGCTGGATTATTGGAGCAATTTCCCCACCCACGAACATAGCGGTGGAAATGGCGCTGCTGTGGTCACACTGTTGCCAGGCAGCTTAACCGTGCTTTCCGCTTCTCTGCCAGGATTAGAGAACGGGGAAGGGGGGAAATGGACTTGTAGATGCAGACCTGTCGTAAGTGGCAGGAGCGCTGAATCGGCAGGATCCACATGCTTGAACCATGGCCCAGAAAGAACGAACAGCATCTCTAGAGCTGTATTGTATTGGCAGAGGGGAAACAGCAGCTGTACTGTAAAATGGCTAACAGCAATGCTAAACCTTCATGCTAACCAATACTTTTTAAAGCAGGGTGGTACTGGTAGTTTTTCCATCGCCTTTGTTTTTGCCCTTTGACAAAAGCGGCAAAGCGCTCCATAATCACTAACCACCAACCACTTCAAGGGGGACGCGGGTGGTGCTGTGGTCTAATCCACAGAGCCTAGAGCTTGCCGATCAGAAGGTCGCCGGTTCGAATCCCCATGACGGGGTGAGCTCCCGTTGCTCGGTCCCTGCTCCTGCCAACCTCGCATTTCGAAAGCACGTCAAGTGCAAGTAGATAAATAGGTACCACTCTGGCGGGAAGGTAAACAGCGTTCCCGTGCGCTGCTCTGGTTTGCCAGAAGCGGCTTAGTCATGCTGGACACATGACCCGGAAGCTGTACGCCGGCTCCCTCAGCCAGTAAAGCCAGATGAGCCTAATGGTTCACGACTGGACCTAATGGTCAGGGGTCCCTTTACCTTTCTTGGATCTAGAAGCCCTCTTGGTTCTTGTGATTGATCTGACCTTTATGCAGTATTTCTATTGATTTCCACCTTTTGCATTCTGCCTTTGTCCTGGGCTGAGCCGGATGCTGTGTATTTTATGTACTGTATTACACTTTACACTTTACCCTGATCTTCATCCAGGTTGCTCAAGCAGCTCGCACCCGATTGCTCTTTGATCTCAGATTCAGCTGCTTACAAGCCCAAAAACCTACATAGTTTCAGCAGTAAAACTGAATCCTGGGTCTTCAGAACATTCTCAAGGCCATGGCTGGCTCCAAGTTTGAGGGGGGTCTTTGGCAAAGTGCCCGTTGGTGGGCCTGCTGCAATTTCAGTGGGGCCCCAGGCCTACCTGGCAGTGGGGAGGAGCAGCAGCAATGCAGCAGTGAGCAATAAACACAAAGGCATGACATAAAATCACTAAGTACTTCATAAAAGCATAAACAGCAAAATGCAACAGCGGAAATAGATACAGCAGGATGCTTTTATGTCTGTTCATTTTTTAAAAAGAATTCCTCTTATGGGCAACTACTCATACTGTAAAATTAGCCTCTTCTGAAATAATTTTATCAAAAACTAACTCGTTGCCTTATTAAATCTTTAAGAAAAAAAGCAATTTGTTTTTTAAAAAAGAAGGTCAGGGGCCTTGCTATTCGCCTGTCATGCCACTCTACCCAGTATAGGATGGCTGAATAAAGTCCAGAAGGTTCAAGGGTTGTAGAAAATTAGATATGAACTTGGTTATAAGGAAGTTATGGTATGGATTGGCATAGTTAGTTTGCTTGCCTTCTGGTGATTCAGGCTACAAACTCTGCCATTACAGTCTCTTAGAGAAGTCCCAAGGAATGCACAGCACAGATATCATTATCATTATTAAAATTTCAATATGACCCTTCAGATGAAGATCACAGGGCGGTTTACAATATAAAAGCACAAAATACATACCATAATAACAAATAAAAACAATACCCCTACACACAGTTTAAAAGGCCTTTGATTGTTTAATCAACCAAAGGCCTGAAAGAAGAGGACTGTTTTTGCCTGGTGCCATATACATACACACACACACACACACACACACACACACATATATATATATATATGAAGGCATTGGGCAAGGATCCTTTGGGAGAGCATTTCACAAACAGGGAGCCACTGCAGAAAAGGCCCCGTTCTCATGTTGCCACCCACTGGACCTCTCGAGGAGGAGGCACACGAAAAAGGGCCTCAGATTGAAGGGGACAGTTCAAATAGCTAGATATCCCATATTGATTATAAATGCCTTAATTGCTTTCTAAGCTTGTTTATTTGTGTATCATTCACAGCATTTGTGCATTAATATATTTTCTGTATTTTTGTAATATTAAGAGAGACAAAGGAATGTGCCTAATGTTGCTTCTTCAACTATTTCTGGGAAATCAGCCAAAATTAGCCAGCAGCTTCAAGGTTTTGATAACGGTGTACGGTCTGGAATTAAACAATGGCCTGTTAATACAGAAATAGCACCTTGGCTGTTACCATAGAAACACCATCACGAGAGAGGGGGACGGAAAGCCCATTTTAAGGAATGTGCCGTTAATTGTGGTTAGCCTTTAATGGGCTTAAGAGCTGGTCTTGTTGATTGATCATACTGGAGGCATCAGGCTTGTTGGAGTTGTGTATCCATTACATGTATTGGTATGTATTGATTTATATTTGTGTATTGTTCCTATGGGTCTTTGGGAGAGGGGCAGCTCTGAGTTGTGTGAGCAAGGGGGGCTCTCAGCCTTGGACGGGATGTATGCGCTTTCTGAGCAGACAGGAGGAATGCAGCTGGAGTTGGCTCCTGCCACCTGTATTAATATTGTATTCAGTCCATTAAGATGTAAGGTATTTCCTAGTTAGTAGACTCATCCCCCTGCATGGGTATTATTGATTTATGCTTTTGTATTTCCTATCTAATGCAACAAGTATTATTGCCGGTTAATTGAAGTTATGCTTTCTTGCTGATTAGGCACACACACATGCCTTATGAATAGGTTCAACCTTCAGCATACAATAGCGGATCTGTGTGCTGACAAGCTAGGTGATGTTGCTATATTTCTGGGAAGTCTGCCAAGTACATTCAAAGCTCGCCAGGTACACATTCCCAGACTGGGGAGAGCGAGTTGGGGAGGCTTTGGGAGGTTGTACTCCTAAGGAACATGTGAACCTTGAGCCAATTTTCGGTTTCTATTTTCGGTTTCTGTATTGTCTTTATAAGCAGTACGCGCCAGTCTCTCAGTGCTCAGTCCAACTTTTGGATTGTGCCTTTTGCTTTACATATGTAACTCAAAATAAATCCTGCTGAACCCTGCATGGTGTTTTGCCTCTTCGTGTTCCTGAATCCACCACTCAAGAGCTCAAGAGCCCATTATGGTCTTACATTTGGCGTCCCTGGGTGGGCCAGGGCTCTTTGAGTGTTGGATGCTGACATGAAGGCAGGTCTGTGCCTTTTCTGGTCTGGCTTGTGGTCGCTGTAAACACTTGAAAGTTTCTGTGCACGCCAGGCTACCTTTGACTGGGAAACTGAAAGCCGTTTCTGTGGCCACTGCCTTGCCGCGAAGGAACAGACACAAGGAACAGGAGAAGGAGCAGCGCTGAAGGGCAACCCGCGGGAAGGGTAAGTAAGGAATCCCCCTGGGAGAGGGGATAGGGAAAGAAGAATTGATCATTCTTCTGGGAGGTGGTATAGGTTTGTACGAGTGGACCCGATCAGTCCATAAGACAACTGAAAGCCACTCCCTAGGGTAAGGGTGGACGTTTTGAACACCCAGAAGGGAACTAGGACGTCTTGGATGTCTTAGAAACTGGGAGAGGGCTAGTGGGCACGCACAGGTATAAGACGTGACCCAACGCTGCTCTCAAAAGAGGAAAGGGAACTAGGACGTCTTGGATGTCTTAGAAACTGGGAGAGGGCTAGTGGGCACGCACAGGTATAAGACGTGACCCAACGCTGCTCCCAAAGGAGGAAAAAGGGTTGGACGTAGGTGAAACGTCCAGAAGGGAACCAGAGATAGGTTGGGAAGGTGGTGTGTGAGGCGCCTGTGTGGTTGTAAAGAGTGTATGAGTGGGGGACCGTAGAGGAAACCCAAAACTGAGTGTGGATCTCTGCCTTGGCAGAGACGGGACTGGCAAGTAGTGAGATTCCTGTGTGCAGGAGACTGCCCAGGCCACGAACCCCGGGTGCGAGTGTGTGTGTGCAAGCACGTTTGAAGGCGCGGGAAATGGGGGGAGGTTCTTCAACCCCACTGACCCCGCTCCAGTGCATTTTGAACAACTGGAAGTTAGCTAACAAAGGCAATAACTATGATATCAAGCTAGACAAGGAAAAGATGAGAAGTCTTTGTGAAGTGGATTGGCCAACACTAGACACCGGATGGCCATCTGAAGGATCCTTTGATCCTGTGAAAGTGAACCCACTGTGGGCAGCAGTAATCCAAACACGTTTGGATCAGATTCCATATGTAAATATATGGAAAGGGTGTATAGACCAGAACCCGAAGGAACAATGCAAAAAGAAGATAATGGCATGCTCTGGAGAGAAAGCACAGTTGCAAGTAGCAAGCGATCTCGACAGAACAGACTTAGACATTGTTCAGCAGACAACCCCTTATGTTCCCAGTGCTCCATTCCAACCCCCACCGAGTCAATCGCCGCGAGGCCAGGCTCCAAGGGCAGTAGAGGAACAAGGAGGAGAGACAGAGGCAACAGACCCCAAGGCAGTTCTTCAAACGCCTAAGAAAAGTGTGTATCCCACCCATGAGTTAAACCAAGAACCAGAGGATTTGCCATGTACCCCTGGCATCCATGCCAGAACCCCAGAGAACACTGCAGTAAATTACCAAAGGGCTAGGCTGATCATGAAGAGGTGGCAGGCTGCTGCAGGTGGGTCTGATGGGCTTTTGAAGCTGGCTCAGATCAAAAGTAAAGACTCTGAGGAGTATTTAAGAGCCTTCCTGAGTACAGATGAGCGGGCGCTAAAACATGAGGAGCATCAGATGCTAAAAGAAGAAATGGAAAGAGTGAAAGGAATAACTTCTAAGGACCCTGAGAAGGTGATCACGTTGATCACTTCTTTGATGAAAACACTTACCCCTACTTGGGAAGATTGCCAGCAGACATTGCAAACAAGCGAAGAAGTGCAGAGAGTACGTACTGAGGCTCGTCGCCTTCTGGCAGACGACAAAGTAGACGAGGGAGAAAGATTGCTTCAATATCCCCTCACAGATCCCAACTGGGATTACAATGAGGCAGATGCCAGGCAGAAGCTCAAATCTTATAGGAGCACTTTGATCCAAGGGCTCATTAGGGATGCCCGAAAGCCCACCAATATGGCAAAAGTTTCTGAAATTATCCAGAAGCCTGATGAAAGTCCTGCCATGTTCCTGGAAAGACTGAAGGAGGCATTTCGAATCTGGACACCCCTAAACCCAGAGGAGGGGAATAATGAGATATTATTAAAAACTACCTTCATAGCCCAATCAACCCCAGATATCCGCAAGAAAATACTGAAGAAGGGTGGTTTAGAAGGCCATTCATTGGAGTGGACGATAGCAACTGCTCAGCGTGTATATGATAATAGAGATGAGGAAAAGGAAAGGGAACAAGAAAAGTACAGAAAGAAGAAATTGAATATGTTGGCACTGGCTATAGGGGAGAAGCAACAAGGAGAAGAGGAAATGAGGAAGGGAAGAGGACGTGCAACTGAGGGAAGAGGACGTGCAACTGAAGGAAGAGGCAGAGAGCGCGGAAACTGGTATAGGGAGAAACCAGTGTGCGTTGTGCAGCCGAGAAGGCCATTGGATTGGAAAAGGCATGGCCCAAACAGGAGAACGGGCGAAGACTGGAACCAAGGGGAACCGAGCCAAGGAAGAAGAGGAACCAGAGGAAGAAGAGGAACCAGAGGAAGAAGAGGAACCAGAGGAAGAAGAGGAACCGGTGAAAAATCGCTACTCCTATCATACAGACCGATGGAATAGCGGACAAGGAGGTCCAGTACTCATGGGGCTGGCAAAGTTTTGAGAACCAGCAATAGGGAGGACCAGGTTCACTTTAGGGTTCCCCTGAACTCATGGCCCAGATGTAAATAGGGAACCAAGTGGTCAATTTTATGGAGAATTCAGTAGTTCCAATGGCAACTACAGCTATCAGCATGCAGTCAATCAAAGTTACAGGGGCAACAGGAACCAGTCAAGTACAGCTTTTCTACAGCCCATGGAATGCGTGATTGGGGGCGAACGCTGACCCATCAATTCCTATATATGTCAGAGTGTCCCATCCCTTTGTTGGGTCGAGATCTCCTACAAAGCTGCAAGCCTAAATTTCATTCTCCGATAAAAGCAGCTTTGTTCAGAATTGGAGGAGATTAGCGAGATATGCAACAGTTGAAGCAGGTCCATTGGATCCGGGAACGTCAGCTCAGACAGCTGAATTAGTGGCCCTCACCCAAGTACTATGGTTGGCCAATGTACGAACTGTAAACATCTATACAGACTTTGAGTATGCTTTCCTCACACTAACGAGGATGAAGCTATATGGAAAGAATGTTGGTGGCTGGAATCAGATGGGCGCAATGTGAAACGCCGAAACCAGCTAGCAGAACTGTTGGGAGCCGTTTGGACCCCTGAGATGATAGGCGTGAGGCACTACAAAGGGCACCAGAGAGGAAAAGGAACCTGTGACCCGAGGGAATAGGGCGGCCGATGGGGCAGCAAAAGGAAGCTGAGCCTCCCTGTGCCGAAGTTTTTGTGTTTGAGGCACCTATTCAGAGCAAGATAACTGCAGTTCCAGTGCAGAATGCAGCAACTGAAGTCAGTGACCTAGGTATGGCCGAACATGCCGCACTTGGCTTACTACCAGAAAGCACAGAGAATGTTGTAGTTGAAATCAGAAACCAGTATTTCCAAAGGCAAAGGCAAAGGAAAGGCAAAGGCAAAGGCAAAGGCAAAGGCAAAGGCAAAGGCAAAGGCAAAGGCAAAGGCAAAGGCAAGGCAAAGGCAAAGGCAAAGGCAAAGGCAAAGGCAAAGGCAAAGGCAATGGTAAATGAAAAACTTGAACCTCTCCGTGCTGAGACGGTAGAAGAAGACTTGCCCACAAGAAAGGTGGAAGTGCAGGTCTACAAGCAGAATGCAGAGACTGAGATCCATGTGTGGAGAATAGAAACGGATGGCCGTGTCAAAGAGGTGGAAATAAAGTTCCTCCCAGAGTAGGTAGAAGCAGAGGCAGCAGACTTAAAGGAGAACTTGGAGCCTTTCACAAAGGCGGAAGAATCAAATGTGTCTGTTTGTGTGGAGGCCATCACGGGGAAGCCAGATGTAAAGGTGAAAGCAGAGGTTCCTGCAGAGAAGGCAGAAACAGTGGCCTCATCAGATCGGCCAGATGAAAGGCTAGATATGGAAACACCTGCAGAGAAGGTGGATATAGAGTTTGCTGTAGAGATTGCCAAGGGAAATGGTGGAGCGAGGTACTTGCAAAGACGTTGAGGCAGAGGACTCCACAAAGCAAAGAAGATGGCATCCTCTATAGAAACAGCAGAAGGTGATATTATTCTTAAGGAAAGGAACACAGAAGCCCCCATAGAGAAGGCAGCCCTCAAGGCTGGTTTGAAGGTCTTTGCAGAGAAGGAGGGTGCATAGTGGAAGTGAAATTTCCTCCTGAGAAGGTGCATGAGGAGATCTTTTCAGAACAGTCAGAAGAATTATGAAAGCAGAAGCCGCAGCCACCAAGCAGCCAGATCTACAGGAGATCCTGCAGAATGTGGAGAATGAGGTCGGTTTCAACTCTGAGGTAGAAGATACTTCAGACTCCCTGACGACATGTGTTGAGGTAAATTCTGATAAAGCCTCTGTAATTGGTGACAGGACTGAAGCTCCTGAGCAGAGGGAAATGCAAGATGTTTATGCAGTTGTTATTGAGGGGCCTTCAATGAATGAAGTAGAAGATGATCCTGCCCTAAAAACATCAACAGAGCAAGCTGTAGCTGAGAGATCTATGGAGAGGGGAGTAGCTGAAGTCTCAGCACCTGATCAAAAGGTAGTGAATGTCATCCAAATGGATGTAGCAGATGCCAGCCATACCTTGAGATGGGCAGGCACGGATGAAAGTTGAAGTTGATGTTCCAGAAAGTAATGAACCGAAGGATGTCACGCTTGTAACTGCAACTGAAGGATCTTTGCAGAATGACAAGGAAGATGCGCTTACTTTGGGATCAAAACGCACTAAGGCCGAGTTAACAGAGGATGGCACTGTGAAAAGTGAGTCAACTGTGGATCCCCCGAGAAGAAGAAGGAAAAAAAAAAAGAAAAAGAAAAAAGAGAAGAAGAAAAAAGGTTGGAAGCATAGAGCTAGCAACTAAAGCGAAATTCACAGGAATGGTAGCAACTGCAGCAGTAAAGACCAAAGGTGGAGGCACCCTCACCTCGGACTCTGGTGCTTTATCAGAGGAAGGAAAGAGTTCTGTCACAGAAGGCAGTGAAGCAGGTGCTAGTAGCAGAAACAGAAAAAATCAACAGGAAAATGTACTTTGTGCAGCTCCAGTGCAGCAAGAAGTAACCACAGAAGCAATTACAGCTAGAGAAGAAACTTCAGGAGTTGAAAAAGCAGCTGAAGTATCCTGTGCTGAAGAGACAACGGAAATGGTTTCAGCTGTTTCGAGAGATGTTATAGATATTGAGCATGATGTGCAATCACTGTCTCAGATTTTTGTCTTTGAACAGGTGGACCCAGGCTAGAACGCCTTGTGTGCTGGTGGAACCGTTGCCGCTATCGAACCAGGAGCCGAGTGTGGGTCAACATACCGCCCCATTCTGCGAGGCCTGGCGAGGGCAGCGTACTGTTCTCCTGTCTATTTCAACGGCAGTGAAAGTTACCGGTACCATCCCGTGGGTCCACCGTCCGCGTGTGAAGGAAGTTGAAGCAGATTGGACAGTGATTCCTGATTATTTCTCGATGTCCGCGAGACAACAGCCCTGCTGGTGCCACACCCGGGAAGCTGGCACCTCTACGCACGGCAGAAGAAACTGGGAAACATCAGCAGCTGAACGGTATCAGGACAGTTGGACAGCAGGACAGTGCTGCCATTGGTTTGTCCAACCAGTCAAAGCAGGGCCTATAGGGCCACTGGGGAACAGGAGTGGGTCCATAGACCGTTCCTCCTAATCCGGAAGGTGGGCATCACACACGAGGTGTATTGCTCTACAGTAATCGCTATAGCCACAGGGGCCAAGTGATATACCAGAACCATCTGAGTCAGGAATTAGAAAGGAGGTGTGTACGGTGCAAGTCAGTTTCCCCCCGTCACTAAATGGAAGGGTCACTCCCTCAGGTGGAGGTTCCAGGAACCCAGGGTAAGGAAGAAACAGTAGTTAAGCTGCTTGGAATACTTCCAACAGCAGGAAATCTTCCTGTGGTACGTGTGGCCTATACGTTGATCCCCAAAGGTGGAGAGCAGAGAAATGATGCCCCACGAGAACACCACGCAAAGAGAGAATACACTGAGTTTTCTAGGTGTTAGCATCATGTTAACTATACTTTACATGGTGGTGGTATTTCTTTTCCTATTGAAGCACCTACAGGAGCGTAGGTTGCGGGGAGGGACCCGAAGGGAAATTGCTTGGTACGCATGTCAGGCCCCATAGATGCAAAAGGTGAAAAATGCCTTTGATACCCATCCCATTGAACCTGATTGCTTTAAATACGAACATGCATACCATTGCGGGAGAGTTAATGATGTTACTACCCCTATAAATGGAGAGGAGGTGCTACCTGATAGTGGCTCACAGTTGGTCTCCTGGCAATGTCCATTATACCTATGGCCGAGGACCATATCTGTTTGTTATTTTGTTATCAATTTACATGGCCCCTTGTTTAGCCCAATGTGTCCAAAAGTGTATTTCTGATTCTGTGCAAAGGATAACTGATCCCTATAAAATGACCCTGTATCGCAGTTTGGCTCAGGAGGATCCGTCAGACGAACTCGTACTGTGAAGTCCGAGTTGTCTGAAGAGAAAAGGAGGGAATGAAGGGGACAGTTCAAATAGCTAGATATCCCATATTGATTATAAATGCCTTAATTGCTTTCTAAGCTTGTTTATTTGTGTATCATTCACAGCATTTGTGCATTAATATATTTTCTGTATTTTTGTAATATTAAGAGAGACAAAGGAATGTGCCTAATGTTGCTTCTTCAACTATTTCTGGGAAATCAGCCAAAATTAGCCAGCAGCTTCAAGGTTTTGATAACGGTGTACGGTCTGGAATTAAACAATGGCCTGTTAATACAGAAATAGCACCTTGGCTGTTACCATAGAAACACCATCACGAGAGAGGGGGACGGAAAGCCCATTTTAAGGAATGTGCCGTTAATTGTGGTTAGCCTTTAATGGGCTTAAGAGCTGGTCTTGTTGATTGATCATACTGGAGGCATCAGGCTTGTTGGAGTTGTGTATCCATTACATGTATTGGTATGTATTGATTTATATTTGTGTATTGTTCCTATGGGTCTTTGGGAGAGGGGCAGCTCTGAGTTGTGTGAGCAAGGGGGGCTCTCAGCCTTGGACGGGATGTATGCGCTTTCTGAGCAGACAGGAGGAATGCAGCTGGAGTTGGCTCCTGCCACCTGTATTAATATTGTATTCAGTCCATTAAGATGTAAGGTATTTCCTAGTTAGTAGACTCATCCCCCTGCATGGGTATTATTGATTTATGCTTTTGTATTTCCTATCTAATGCAACAAGTATTATTGCCGGTTAATTGAAGTTATGCTTTCTTGCTGATTAGGCACACACACATGCCTTATGAATAGGTTCAACCTTCAGCATACAATAGCGGATCTGTGTGCTGACAAGCTAGGTGATGTTGCTATATTTCTGGGAAGTCTGCCAAGTACATTCAAAGCTCGCCAGGTACACATTCCCAGACTGGGGAGAGCGAGTTGGGGAGGCTTTGGGAGGTTGTACTCCTAAGGAACATGTGAACCTTGAGCCAATTTTCGGTTTCTATTTTCGGTTTCTGTATTGTCTTTATAAGCAGTACGCGCCAGTCTCTCAGTGCTCAGTCCAACTTTTGGATTGTGCCTTTTGCTTTACATATGTAACTCAAAATAAATCCTGCTGAACCCTGCATGGTGTTTTGCCTCTTCGTGTTCCTGAATCCACCACTCAAGAGCTCAAGAGCCCATTATGGTCTTACAAGATGATGATCACTGAGTTTGGGTTGGTTCATATGGGGAGTGGCAGTCCTTGAAGTATTGCAATCCTGAGCTGTTTAAGTCTTTATAAGTCAAAGTCAGCACTTTGAATTAGGCCCGGAAACTGATTGGCAACCAGTGCAGATGGGCTAGGGTTGGCATTCTTATGCTCAAACCACCTTGCCCCATTGAGCAACCTGGCTGCTGAATTCTGCACCAGCTGAAGTTCCCAAGCCCTCTTCAGAGGCAACCCCACATATAGTGTGTTGCAGCCTAACCTAAAGATTACCAGAGCATAGGCTATTCCTGTCCAGATGGGGGCGCAGCAGGACCACCACAGGAAGCTCATGGAAGGCACTCTGAGCCACTGAGGTGGAGGCAGTAGTGACCTTTAAACACCTTAAAATACATTTACTCAAGCTTTCAAGGACTCTGACTCTAAATTTTTAATATTTTGTTCTGTACATGACTTGGTTTTATTTGTGATAAACTGTTGCATTTTGTTGGTATCTAATTTTTAGGACATTTTTATTGAATTTTGCTGTATTCTATTTTTTTATGTAAACTGCTTATGATATTATCATGAGACAATATATATAATTTTATAAGAAAACAAATAAATACATTTTTCATACAGAACCAAACCCTGCAAAACCTCTTGGCCAGAGGTGATAGTGAGCTGAGTGTAGACACCACAATTGATCATGCCTCCATCATTTTTTTTTTTTTTTTGCAATATGCGCCATATATATATATATATATATATATATATATATATATATATATAGCAATATTTTAGAGGAAAGCAATATGATTTTCTGTTTCCAGCCTTCAGGGCCTTCAGTATAAACTACTGTCAAAAGCCCTTCCTAAAGACTAATAAAAATGTCTTAATACATCAGGAGAGCTTTGCAAAGTGGAGGTGACAAGCAAAGTGGTTGTAGGCAAGGCAACTAAAGAGTAAATTGCTCTGCTACATGACATTCACTGTTTAATTCTTAAATAACAAGAGTTGCCTGCTGAGCTAGGTTTCATGACCTGCTCTTGTGCTTTTAAAAATATATATGTTTTTTTACTCTGCTGTTGTGCCTTTAACAGCAACACTGCTGATCTCCATGCCATAACAACATTCCTCTGCTGATAGCATTTTGCACTAAATGCTCCTTCCAGATCAAGCTCAAGGGCAGCCCCACATACAGTGCATTGCAGTAATCAAGTCTTCAGATTACTAAGATAGCGCATTTCCCCCTACAGCTTCCCTGACACAAACTTTTCCTTGATGAGAAACATAGATCTGTTTTCTGCTACTTTAATCATCATAGTTTCCCAAAAAGGATCTGGGGGGTGAGGACATAGGACAGTTGGGGGGGGGGAACACTGGAGTCTGACCGCTTCTCAGCTGGGAGCTCAGAAATGGGGGTTGATAATTGGGGTGAGAGCTTGGTTCCTCAACTATACACAAAAACTCTGTGTGAATGTGAAGGAGTGTTTGGTGAATGGGATGAGGGTTTTTTTGGGAGGGGGGGTTGGTGGAGCCCTAGATTAAATCTGGTTTTGGCTTCAATATGTTGGTCTTTTGGTATATGTACCTAGGAGATTGTTGGGATTAGTAATTGTTGTATGTGAGTGTGGGTATGAACCAGATTGGATCTGAATTGAGAAAAATAACTCAACATGCCCTACCTGTGTTTTAAACCTAAGGCACAAAAACAACTGACCGGCCAAGACAGTGGCAAGCTTGATGCAAACTGCAAGTACATGAGCAATACCTGTAAGCATGGAAATTTAGATTATTGTTTGTATATATGTACAGTATGTGTGCCAGAACTAGTGCCAACACCATTATCTCCCCGTAATGGGAGCCTGTATTGGGGCAAACCAAGATCCAGGGTGAGCAAAAGTAAATTTAGTTGCAGTGATACCAAGGAGACAGCAATGAGCTTTGGGTCCCTGTTCTCTTGACAAAGGGGTTCTCAAGTAACTAGAGCTATTTCTTTAAAGTCATCACTCCACTTTAACATTGTGTCTGCGCTGCACAGAAATAAAAGCCAACTATTTTTTCCTTTGACAAAGGCATCAGTGCCCAGCGCAGATCGCCTGCCCACCCATTTCCTGCTCAGTATGTTAGGGAAGAATGATACACCCACCTGGGGGCTGTGTCTGCAGTAAATGGCACAGAGCTCAGTGAGGAAATGTAGCCCTCACAGTAGAGGAGCAGAGAGGCTCCATCTGAAGTGCAACCCTTTGTTAAAAGTACGATGGAATGATGCAGTGCCTAATAGGTACCCATTGTTGAAGCCCTCCCCCCCCCCCTACACAAAATTATGGTAAAGAAGCACAAGGAGCTATGTGCGAAATGACAGAACAGCCTTTATGATTTGGAAGTTTATTGCTCTCAAAAGGAAAGTGCATCCAGGTCTGCCTACAATAAATTGAGCAGATTGAAAGAGCAATCCTATAAACCAGAATTTGCTACCATGACGACAGGGGTGCCACTGAAAGCAGGAGGGCTGGCAAAACCATTAGGTAAAGAAAGGAGGCTGCCATGGGCAGCTGATCTGGGCTGTTATGAAAGGACGGCAAATTACCCATTATTATTATTATTATTATTATTATTATTATTATTATTATTATTATTATTATCAGACTTTTAGCACCAAGGAAGCTGAGAGCCACTTGGTGAATTCTCTGCCTCAAGTGCCAATACAGTATAACTTGACTGGCCTTGGGGATTCTGGTCCTTGACCTGGGCAAAAGGAGGATCATTTTTTTGTTCTGCATCAGGCAGAGAATTTGTCACTTAAAGAGAACCAGCTTACTGGGCATTCACTCCGTTTTGTTTATGGTGAGGTTAGACGTTGTGTCAAACAAGTGTTATTCCATACTTTCCAGGGCATTTCCCCATCACTTTCCTTACTGAAAAAAAAAACAGTCTTGGGGAAAAGCCCATTTGTTGTGCAGGAACTCCAAATCAATTCTACTTGCATGAACTGAGTTTATCACTGAATCATACCTGTGTCTCAGGCCAGCCCTGGAAAGTAGCGTCCCATTTGCACCTTCTCAACAATCTGTAATGAATGCAGCTTCTCACATTTTAAAAATGTCAAAATAGAAAAAGATCCCTCTTGGATCAGACCAAAGGCATGTGTAGTCCAGCATCCCTTTTTCCGCTATGGTCAACCACATATCACTGAGAAGTCCACAAGCAGGAGACAACGGTGAAATTGACAGCTGCCGAAGACCTAAGGTCCCAAAATTCATGTGTCAATAAATTGATAGGTCAGCAAAGCAAGTACATTTGGATTTGAGGGTCACTATACCAAAAAGTTTGGGAACTGTTGCACTACAGGACCAAACAGGAAGTGCTTCCAAAGCTGAGGCTTCATCCTACTTACGGTACACACAGAAGATATAAAGTACTCTCACCACCCATGTCTGAAACCAGTAGTTTCCTATAGGTGACAGAGGTCTGACAAGGATGTGCAACTCCCTTCTGTAAAAGCTTTCCCTTGATGTCGTGAGTACAGTATTTGTTATTGCAGAATGGAAAGGGGAAGAGGGCCATTTCAAGAATGAAGTGTCATTCTAGCTGCCGGAGGTTTTAATGTGAGCAACAAATGCAGATTAATATACATTAAACCCAGTAGTTAGATTGCTGCTTATGAAAATAGTCTATATATTTCCCCTAAGAGCTTGTTCACATTTTACGGTGGAAAAACCAAGTAATTTCTCCAGGACAATATTTTTAGATTACTGGGTGGGTGTAGTGCTGGAAGACTATTGGAATATTTTGACGTGGGTCCTTACTTACATGTACATGTTCGCAGTCTAATACAGTGGTACCTCGGGTTACAGACATTTCAGGTTACAGATGTTTCAGGTTACAGACTCCGCTGACCCAGAAATAGTACCTCGGGTTAAGAACTTTGCTTCAGGATGAGAACAGAAATCGTGCGGCAGCAGCGGGAGGCCCCATTAGCTAAAATGGTGCTTCAGGTTAAGAACAGTTCCAGGTTAAGAACGGACCTCCAGAACGAATTAAGTTCTTAACCTGAGGTACCACTGTATTCCCAAGGCTCTGATGGAATCTGGCTATACCAGAGGTGGGGAACTTTTCCAGTCCTGAGATCTTCCCAGGAACCACATCCCATTGGTGGGTGGGCCCAAAGACAAAAGAGGCGGAGCAAATATCACTGTTACCTTTGTACAGCCCTGCTTCTTCTCCATCCAGACAAGCAAGAGGCATTACTCGGGTTCAAAGACACATTCCAGCCAGGCAGAAACACTCTCTGAGGAAGTGAAATGGGGCCAGCTGGTATGGCTGCACAGCAGGAGTGGCCTGGGAGTTAGTCCCAAGGGCTGCACAGAGAGACCTTGAGGGCCTGTTTGGCCCCTAGGCTGAGACTCCTCACCCCTGGGCTGAAGTAGTGCATTTTCAGAGAAGACCTTTCAAAGGTCACAGCTTTTAGGACATTTATTTACTGGGCTTTTAGAACTCCTATGCATGTTGGATTCCTCCTTCCACATTTTATCCTCACAACAATCCTGTGAGGTAGGTTAGACACATTTGATTTCCTTGAGAAATTGCTTTGTATTTGCAATTAGTCTGGAGGAAGACCCAGGTGTTCCCTCCAGGTCATGCAGCTACCATTGCTGGGAGCCTGGAATTTGCTTTTATTTTTATTAGGTCTTTTTAAAAAAAAAATTATTGTGATTTTGTACTGTGAACCGCCCTGAGTATAGAGCGTTGTGGAAATTTAATAGCAGCACATATTTTATTTGCTTGTTTTGAAAAGCAAATGTGCTTTTCTCCTACCAGCAAGGATAGTTCCATGCAACAAGATTTCTTCCTCATCTATTATATTATAAGTATATTATATTATAATGATATTATTATAATACAATAGCTACCGGGGTATTGCTATCAGAATGATAGATCTAGGAGGGAAGCTGCTGTCATCATTCCTCAGTAATTAACATTTCTGTATAAGCCCTCAGAGAAACATTGCTCAGCTCAGAGACCTCTGCTCACAAAGGGAGAGCACAGCTATTATTCGGTGAGTGATGGCAGGCCTGCACTTGCACTGAGATTTGCTAAATTAATAACCCCTCAATTAAATAATGAAGAATCCGAACAACAGATCTGATGCTGCATCTTTTTTTTTTAATTTTGCTGCTCCAAAGCAATTGCAGAGCTAGTAACAGGAGGAAAAGAGTGCTATATTTAAAAAGAAAACTAGGCAAAGAAGAGCTGCTAGACTAAGAGGAAACGGCGATCTGCAAAGAGAGGAAGTTCATAGAGGCCAAGCTCGCAATAACTCTTAATAAAATACAATACAGAAAATAGGATCTGAGAGTCTCCAAAATACAATATCTTAAGGGATTGGCAATAATACAAAATAAGGTTCATTATGTACAAACAATTTCTGCTTTTGGTCTCTGTACAACCATGTGAACTTGAGGCACGCATGGACTATGCCCAGGAGCATGTCTAACTATGGAACAGTGGTTCTTTATGCTGGTTTTGGGTTGGGACAGAGAAGGGTGCTTTAGGGGTGGGGTGGGGAGGCTGCAGCGGTATGTGTTTGTCCCTGGTGGACTTGACTGGAGAAGAATTGCTCTGAAGGATCTCTCCATGCCTATATAAACTTTGGAAAGGAAAGCCATGGCTGCAGTTTGCTGACTTTTACATCTGCCCCAAATGTCACCAGGAAACGTTAAATGAATGGGGGCATGCAAGGAACATACACTTGTCCCTACCATCTCTGCAGTCTCGTGTTTTAAAGGGGGAAATCATAGGTAAAAGGAGAAGTCCTTGAGGTGGCTTGTCTAGAGAAAACTGAATGAAAGACTGTCCGCAAAGAGGGTCAAGAACTGGGATAAGATTTATTCCCAGGCAAGTGTGTTCCTCATCACAGAGGAAGTGATTCATGGGGGTGCTTTGTGAACTTTGTTTAATGTTTGATTGGGGGGGGGGAAGCCTCCTTTGAATAATATTTTTTCTTTTTCTCTTATCTGAGCATTTAACTGTCATATGTCTCTGCCTTTGGAGTCTCTACATTTTTTATGTAAAAATAAGTCACAAAGTAGAAATTTAGCTTTTTCTGACACGGAGGCAGACACGCTGGGGAAAATTTATATAGTACAGATTTGTGTGCCAAGAAGTTGGTAACTTTTGGTGACATATTGCAGAGAGGGGAAAGAACATAACTAGTGGCCATGGTGATTGTGAGTTATGAGGTAAATTAGAGGGCTGACTGAGGCTTCTGTCCAAGTTGCCAGACACTATCCCTGATTGTGGGGAATGCAATTTTGACACTGGGAATCGAGTGTATAAGAGGCGGAGCTCAGGGCCAATTTGGAGATGTCTAAATGGAACATCCTCTCTCATGTGCTGTGCAATCCTATGCATGTTTTTGCAGAAGGAAGTCCCATTCTCACCAATGGACCTTCTCCACTAGTAAGTACGTCTAGGGTTGCAACCCACGCCCGTTACAGTGTAATCCTACATATGCTTACTCAGAAGCTAGTCCCACCAAGTTCAATGGGACATGCTCCCAGGTAAGCATGCATGGAATTGCAGCCTTAACCAGGCATCTACTAAAGGATCCTGCATCCAGATGGAAGAGGCCCCGAGGGTTGGCAGCTGCTACAAGTATTCAGCTGCATCACTGGAGGTTCTGCCTCTGCAGAAAGAAAGAAAAAAAGTACCAGTCAGTCATTTTGTCACCTGCTATGCCTTTCTCAACTCTGGCCTCTGATAAGTGCTCTGTTGTTTGCCCCCCCCCTCCTCCTCATCAACATTTTATATATTTATAGCCCACTTTCCCCCCAGAACTGGAATTCAAGATGGCTCACAAAAAATTAAAAGAAACACAGATAAAACACAAAATCCTTTGTTCTCTTTTTCAGGTTGGCTAGCGAGGTGCCTTGTAAGATTCTCCTATTTCCTTATTTCTCGCCGTCTTCAGATGTGAACCGTCACAATCTTTGTTGTCAGTTGAGTTTCTCTTTGCCTGGACCAAGGTTTCCCAAACTTGGGTCTCCAGCTGCGTTTAGGACTGCAGTCCCCATCACCCCTAGTAGCTTGTACTGTAGAGCTTGAGACCCAAGTTTGGAAAACCCTGGACCATAGCTCAGGGTTAAGAGTGTATGCTGTGCACACAAGAGGTCTCAGGGAAGGGTCAGAAACTTTAGGTTGATGGTTGCAAACTGAGAAGAAAAAACACAGCCTGCCCTTGTGACTCTTGAAGACTGCAATCAGCAGTGATGTTATGGTGTGGAAATAAACACCATGAGTGGCTGATGTCTGCAGATCTGTTAAAAACACAGGAGTAGTGGTTTTCTTTAAAGTTGGCAACCCTGCTTAGACTGCACATTGCATTTCAGAGATGGAATATAGCTGGTATGAGCTGGAAAGAGACGGAAGCCCCACATCCGCTTACCTCTCCTGGAATTGCTTCTTGGGGTTAGTGAGAGCTGAGCTGGTCTGGTTCTGATCTGGCCCCTCCTGGTGGGGTTTGTGCAGGTATTTGGCTGTTTCATGGGCCACAGCCAGGGGGCTGTGCACATGCTCCTGAGGTCGCTGTTCTTCACTTTGGCTTTGGTCAGCCTCCCACTTGTCAGGATGCTCCACAGAGATGAAGGAGCTGTAGCCTTCCTCGAGGGAGCCCCCGTGCTCATCGTAGAACAGAAGGCGCCGTGACTGAACTGAAAAGGGAGAGTTTTGTTAAGGGCTGAGAACAGGAACTTCATGGGGCTGTTCCTAGCCCACTCCCATGTGCCAAGTCATGTAGATAAAGCCAGTCACAGAATATAGAGACATCTTGACCATCACACACAAACGCATTGCAAGGCTTTGCATTCCCTCCCCTTCTTGTTCTTAACAGCTACACAGCAAGCAGAAATCTAGCAGAGGTGAGGCATTCATCTGCTGCATCTGCATAGGAGTAAAAGCTGCACACCTTCCATTTCTGCCTGTCATGCAGTTCCTGGAGGCTAAGAAACCAGGCCAGAAAAAAGTGGCAACTGTAAGAAAACTTAGTTGTCGGATACCTGCCCAATATTATTCACTAGAGTGAATTCAGTGGGCATGTTTTCATAGGAGACCTATATAGTTCCACTTTCAGGTCCCATAATTTCGGGACAAAGAAACAAAAACACTTCTTCCTAAAATCCAGCTGTGGGACCCAACATTTATTTTTCATAAAATGGTGTCATGTGATCATAATACATCCCAAAACTATATGAAAATGTTTTCTGACCACCGGCGGATCCCTTTGACACCAGAGTTGGGGCCAAGTCTACATATTGCAGGCCTTCCAAATAAGATTCTGCAAAACAACACCCTTATGGTAACAACTTCTTCACTCTGTGGTCATGATGTGCAGTGTTACTTCCATGTGGATGCTGTAAGTAGAATATACCAAGCCAATACCAGAGATTCTTGGTGGCCACTACAGAGTGGAGAAGTTGCCACACAGAAGCTGTGATTTATAGGCTGCTGCTTTGTTTGGGCAAAGAATGTGCAGCTAAAGGCAGCACCTTTGAACATGACATCTGTACCTTTAAGGAGCAAATAAAATCCTACCTCTTCGCAGCCCCATGCCTGTATTTAAACAGAGCTCAGCCTGATCAGTGTTTGAATGGGAAGCCTACATAGGTTGTTCCAGCTTTTTAAGGGATGGTTGGGATACAAAAGCAATAAGGAAAAAGCACTACTAAAACTGCCACTGAGGCTATAAAACAGACTATCCCAACTGCTTGAGGGCTTTAAAACAGGCCATCTGTTCTGTTCAGAGAGAGAGAGAGAAAGCTATTCTTCCTCCCTTCAAGGCTTTCAGCTGGTCTGGCTACCCAAGGGCCAATATACACATTGCAGCTGCCTCCCTACTGAGTGTTGGCTGAGCCATAAACAAACAACTTAGGTCTGGTTGTGGCCTCCATGCTGACAGGCTTTAAAGCAGACCATCCTGCCTATGGCCGTACAGAACAAAAGGGTACCAGCTGTTAGGAGGTTATTGGAGATTTTAAATCCTACCCATTCCAAAATGCCAGCTCAGTTGAGATGAGGAAGCACTTAGACCTAGTGCTCATGAACAGCAGATAGGTTGGTAAGCCAGTGTCTGGACTGTAGCATTTCAGACTGCAGGTGAGGCCTTAACTGAATAAATAATTCTTATGTACTTATTTAATATTTCCCCCACCCATTCCCAATGAGCTAAGAGCAGCATACAAGATTCCCTGGCACCAGTAGTGAATCACAACAACCCTCTGTGATAGATTAGGCCGAGAAATATTGACACTGTCAGGTTTATGGCTGACTGTGCTACATTAGGGACTTTAAGCAGGCAAAATATGTGCTCCCTTTTCCATGACATCTAATTTTCCACAAAGAGGAAATCTGTATGAAGGAGAAAGCTAGCGTGGTCAGGGAGTAACAAAGGAAGCTGCCTTATCTGAGGGCTCAATGGACAATGAGGCTGACCCGGTACAAGGCAGCTGCCTGTGTTTCTCCTTGGCTAGCTAGCTCTCTATTTACAGAAGCATTGCATAATGTCAACCCCCTTCCCAAGTATACTCCTTATACAATCTAAAGTGGTACAGCCCACAGGCTTATGTGGGAACCAGGCCCTTGTTTCCAGCTTGTCTTTCTGTCTGTGTTAAGGAGACTCATTAGCCTCCGTCTGTGTTAAGAAGACGCATCAGAGGGCTGAGTTGGAGTGACAGATATAGGCCCCATTTGCACATTAAAGCAGTATCATACTACTTTAAACCATCATGGCTTCCCCCAAAGAATCCTGGGAAATGTAGTCTGTTAAGGGTGCAGAGGGTTATCAGGAGACCCCCTATTCCCCTCCAGAGCTACAATTCTCAGAGTGGTTTAACAAGCAATGCCTCTTCCCAGAGACCTCTGGGGGTTGCAGTTTTGTGAGGAGAGTAGGAGTTTCCTAACAACTCTCAGCACAATTTTAAAGGCAGGCTGAGAGTGAACAAATGAACTGGAAGATCACATGTTTATTTGAATTTGGGTTTTATCTTCCAAGGTCAAGGAGACTTCCTGGCTAATTGGTTTACTTCCCATGGTGGGAGGAACAGCAGAAGAAGCATCTGAGTCTGAGGAAGAGAAGGAGAGTGAATCCTTTAAAAGGCAAATGAGGCTTTACTGTACAGCTAGGCCATAGGACCATGTAAAGAATAAACTGGAGCAAGCAGCTCTGGAGGAAAGGTCACTCAGGAAACAAGAGCAATGTATCACTCTAATCTGTGTTTCCCAAACTTGGGCCGTCAGCTGTTTTTTTGGACTACAACTCCCATCATCCCTAGCTAGCAAGGAATGATAGGAATTGTAGTCCAAAAACAGCTGGAGACCCAAGTTTGGGAAACACTGCTCTGTTCAAATGATACACTCTTGTAAATAAAACAAACCACAGGGACAAGACTGGCTGTGTACACAGCATACATTTAAAGCACGTCCCCACCCAAAAAAATCCTGGGAGCCGTAGTTTGCCTTTCACAGGCCTATAATTCCCAGCATCCTTAAACTACAGTTCCCAGGATTCCTTGGAAGAAGTCATGTGCTTTAAATGTATGGTACATATGCAGCCTTTGATAGAGCTACCCTTAAGACAGAAGGATAATCTGCACCATCTCAGGAAATGTCTGGATGGATTCAGCAGTGACTTGGGGTAGTTCTGGCTCTTCAAGAGGGCTTTAGTAACTACAGTGGTGCCCCACTAGATGAAAAACTCGCTAGACGAAAGGCATTCGCTAGCGGAAGGCTGTCTTGCAAGACAAATTTGTCAATGGGCTTGCCTCGCAAGACGGAAAAAAAAATTTCCCCGTCAAACCGCTATTTTCCCGTTGGTGCTTCGCAAGACGAAAAATTCGCTATATGACAACACTCGCAGAACGAATTATTTTCGTCTTGCGAGGCACCACTGTATTAGTAATATTTGACTCACTTTTACTGGTTGTGTATATGTCTGGCGTTGGAGCTGTTTTTACTGTCTGCGATGTTGAAGAGAATTCTGGGAGACACGGCATTAGGGAGCCCAGAACCAGAACAAAGCACAAAACGAGGACCTGTGGAGGAGATGTGGCAGAAATAGTGCAGTCAACAAACAGGGTGTGGATATGTACATGAGTTCACACAGGTCAACAGAGGAGAAAAGAAGGAAATCAGAAACTATTACAGTACTGTGAAAATCAACAGAATTCAGTTGCTAAGCACATATTTACTTTAGTATTTAGTTTAGATGTGTGTACAGTGGTACCTTGGTTTGCATACATTTTGGATTACAAACTCCAAAGTGCGTGTCCCAGTTTGCAACCTTTTTTTAAAATTATGAACAAATTTTTTTGGGAGGCCCCATTGGCGAAAGCGCGCCTTGGGTTACAACCTGTTTTGGTTTACAAACTGACCTCCGGAACGGATTGTGGTTGTAAACCAAGGTACCACTGTACTTATTCCATTAAAATCCCAAATGCCAATATGATAATTGCAAGCAAACCAAACCACCTGAAATCTGAATATTATTACATTCAAGTTTTAAAACAAATTATTTACTCCATTTCTGTTCTCCAATGAGCTTGGGGCTGCATACATTACCCCCCCCCCCGGTTATTCTCACAAGAACCCTGTGAGGTAATAAGCAGAGAAAATAGTAATTGGTCCAATATGAGCTTAGTGGCTGAGTGGGAATGGAAACTGGATGTCCCTGGTCCTAGACAGACACTTTAACCACATATAGAAGAAAAGTAGGAGAAACAAAATTCAGAGACCACTAAACTAAAACATGTCATTCTTGCTCAGGGGTCCCCAAACTTACCCGGCCTTGGGCCAGTTCCTCCGGCACTGATTGTGCGGCGGGCCAGAGGGCGGGGGAGCGCATGCCCATACGTGTGCACACTCGCTTTTTTTGATGCACTTCTGGCGCAGCACGGCGCTGGAAATAGCTTGTGCGCATGTGCAAGCATCATTTGCGGCACACTTCCTCGTCGGCGCAGTGCCGGAAATAGCTTGTGCACGTGTGCACAGGCCTCCACAGACCCGAAAGTGCGCCGGAAATGACGCTTGCGCGTGTGCACAAGCTATTTTTGGCCCCGCTCCAACCTGGAGATGGGCAACTGCACCGTGCCACGCCAGTAATAGCAGGCGGCGGGGACCGCACAATTGGCTCGTGCGGGCCGCATCTGGCCCGTGGGCCTTAGTTTGGAGATGTCTGTTCTTGCCCATAGAAGGCTGACACCTCCCCCCCCCCCAAGCAGGACTTGTGATTTGTCTAGCTCCAAACAAAACATGAACTGTAACAAATGTTTCTTCTTGGATTACTACTCTTGGGTTTGTCTGGGGGAAACAAACCACAAATCTGGTCAAATGGGTCAAACACCGTCCAAGTCCAAGACCACCGGGGGGGGGGAGGGGGAAATGAGATATATGTACACAACGAAGAAATAAAGTTCCGGATTTAAGTAACAAAGGAATGGATAGCATGCAGACCTTACCATCAAGCAGGTCCCTGTCTGTGTGGAAGCCATTTTATATGGCCTAGAAACTTTCCCTGCTACCAGAGCTTGCAGCTTTTGTAGTTGCTGGAGGAGAGTCCTATGAGAGAGCAATTTATTTATTTTTACATTTAAAAGAAACTGTTTTTTAAAAATCAGAGAAACAAACAAACAAACAAACAAACAAACAAACAGAAAGACATCCAAAGACATTACAAATTCAGAAACTTAATTATTATTTAATTATTATTTACTGAATGTATATACTGCCCTATACCTGGAGGTCTCAGGGCGGTTCACCCTGAGCTTAATACTTTCAATGTTCTTTTTTCCAGAAATACTATATGCACTATGTAAGATATGAAATGTAACAATCAATTAAATGTTCTGCTGCAGATGTAAGCATGTCAGAAGAATCCTTACTTGAAGAAGTCGCGCAAATGAGATGCTCCTTTAGCTAACGCTACATATTTACAGACCCTTTCAACATTTAACATAGAAACTATCTTACAAACTGCTCTACCATGGAAGGGTGTGCACACCTGCAGTAGCAGGTTAAATGCCTATTTTTGTTAAACCCCAAAAATGTCAATATCCTTTGGGATTAATGCCTGAAAACCTCATTTGTCCATAGGTATAATGCTGGGGGCTTCCCTCCAGTAGCTGCTATCTTTTAAAAAAAACAGTGTGAACAGTTTGAGGCTGTGACATAATTACTGCTGCACGTAGTGAACCATGGATTCAGACTAGAGCTGGATTAGAGTATGTAGACCTGGGAACCATTTCAGAATACTGTATATTCTGGCGTATAAGACTACTTTTTAATCCAGGAAAATATTCTCAAAAGTCGGGGGTCGTCTTATACGCCAGGTGGAGAATCTGCGGTCGAGTATATCTCAAACTCTTTATTTTAACTGGAAAAGTTGGGGGTTGTCTTATACGCCCAGTCGTCTTATACGCCGGAAAATACGGTAACTGCTTTGATGCACACAAACAGTAGTACCAGGAGAGGAAGGAAGAGTGAGACAGGGCGGGGAAGATCAATTTTTCCCAAATACAACCAACAATAAACGGAACTCCAGAATTCATGGGAGAAAGGGTTCATAAACTGAACCCAGGGGTTCATAAATTGTCCAGCAGATGGCAGTCACCAACCACCAACATAGCTACTTTAGCTACTGAAAAGCAGAGAATATGCTCAACACTTCCAGGGTCTCTAGGGAGCGGCATCAAGCCACAAAGGTAGGGTCAGAAGCTGCTGTTAGGCAATCAGAGGAAATGAGTGTGACAAAGAGTCTCTGAATGAGGGCAGGGAGCTCAAGTGCAAGGTCAAGTGTGGTGGCAAGATTAAGTGAGGGGATAGGTCCTGGATAACAGGGTCACTGATGATAGTTTCCCCATTTGGTTGAAGTCTTGCAGATTACAGAAAGCTCTGTGCCTGATGGGAAGAGCCTGGGAAGGGAGCATCTAAGGCTGATTACACAAGGACATTAAGCAAACCATGCTGGGAAGCTCCTCGAGAAGTGCTTTATTCCTGCACTATTCATGCATATGCTGATCACAAAGGAATGCCTAGTTCTGCCCACAGAAGAAACTTGGGTGAATTTCAGAGCGCAAATAAGCCCATACCGTTTGTGACTAACAGGCGAATGCTGGAAAGAGAAGACCAGGTCCTGTTTCTGCATTGCAGTAGCCAATGTGGTTCCCTTCGGATGTTGTGGACTACAACTCCCATCATCCCAGACTGTTAGCTATGCTGGAGATGATGGGAGCTGTAATCCAGAATATCTGGATGGCACCACATTGTCTTCCCCTGGCAGAAAGTCAATCCTCTATAAAGAAAAGTCAGTACTCCTGGGTCCTTCTTCCTTCTCAGCACCTCTTGGTGTGGATAATACATTTGTAAAGCTGAAAAAGCTATTCATGTGACCCCAGCCTGTGGGCATGCGTGGAGAAAAAGAGTGAAAGTAGAGCACAGTAGCCTAGTCTAGGATGTAAAGGTGTTGCCCCCAAACCTGCCGTCTTTTGCATATGTTTTATGTGCTGTGACTTTGTTTGGTTTTTGGCCCTTCATGGGAGGCTAGGCAAAACTTCCGGTCCCTCCTGTTGTCTTCTCCCATTGCTACATGAAGCGGATATTTTGTCTTCTCCATAAGCATCAAAGGAAACAAATTCCTTGGACAGAGATTCTGCCAGATGGGAACAAGGGGGCCTCAAGGATTGTTCAGGCAAAAGCCCAGCTCATGGCAAGAAGCGATATCTGCTTCTTTGCTATGGCAAGTGTGGTGCCTTAGAGGGGGTGGCACCACTCCAGAACCTAAACCAGAACCGTACAGAGACAACCCTCCCCCAGATTGTGAACAGAGGGGGAAACGCACAAGCTTGTGTCAGTCCGCCGGACTAAGGAGCTATCACATCCACACCACATATTTTAAGCACATGGCTCCCACCAAAGAATCCCAGGAACCAGGGGCGTAGCAAGGGGGTGGTGGGCCCCCTGTAGCGCCCTGGGGATGGGGTGACACTCTGGGCGTGGCCCCGCCCCCGCAATCCCTGCCTCCAGCCAGCAGCGAAAAAAACTGCTGAAAGAGGGGGCTTTCCCCTTTTCAGTGGCTTTTTTCGCCACTCCGCTCCCTGCGGTGGCGGGAAATGGAGAGGGGTGGACCAGCAAGGAGGGGTGTCACCCCCCTCGCTGGCCCAACCCCTCTCCATGCCCCGGGACAGCTCCGCTTAGGGAGCGCAGCAGCAGAAAAACCCGCTGCGCTCCATGAGCGGAGCCCGCGGGGAAAGGAGAGGGGTGGGCCAGCTGGCCCGGGCAGAGGCATCGCTCCGTGCGCATGCGTCATGACGTCATGTGCACAGAGCGATGCCCCGCCCCCAGTGGTGCCGCTTGGCTTGCCGCCCCCGGCAGCCCAGCAGCTAGCTACGCCCCTGCCAGGAACTGTACTTTCCCCCTCAGAGCTACAGTTCCCAGGATTCTTAAGAGGAAGCCATGTGCTTTACATGCAGATGTGGCCTTTGAATCTGGGGGCAGCAGTTTAGCATTCTGTTCCCAGCCTATTTGTTGCTAACAGGCCTGCCATAAGAACTCCCCTAAAACTGCTCCTCGTGTAGCTGCCAGACTCTTTTCTAAGCTTTCATGTCTCTAGGTAACACTCTCCACACCTCAAAGAACATAGAAAAGAGTTTCATTTAATGTAACCAAAGGGCCTCAACCACTCAGTCAGCATAGAAGGCCTGGGGGGAAAGTAGAACTCCACACAGTCCCCTGTTCCTTCAGGCATCTTGATTGGCTTTGAGCTCAGCTGGTTGTGTTTTTTGCTTCCCCCTCCCCCCCATAAAACCCTTCCAAGAGATAAGCTTCTAATCTGGACATGTGGCTGGTGAAGTTCAGCGACTGAGCCAGGACTGACTTCCTTGCTCCCTTCAACTCAGTCCCACTTAACCATCGTCCCGGTCGCTGACTCTTGTTCACCATGGCCTGTTCCTCACCCTTGACTATATAGAATGCTTCCCGGGATAATGATTCCAGCTTATACCTACCTGACCTTGGCAAGCACTCTCCCTAGAAACCAATCTACGATTAATTTCACTTCAGCTGTCAGCCAGTTGGTCCCAAGGCCAGGCAAGCTACTGAGAGAAGGGCAGGCTCTTGAGAACAGGAGGAAATGGTCCACTCAGAGGTGCCCCCATCTGCACCTCCATCTTTCAAAAGTTCCTTCCTGGCTGTCATAACACAAACATTCCTCATTTGCTAACCAAACCCAGCTGACTAGCTGCTGCTGCTGCTGGAAAAATAAAGTTATACTTCGGGGTAAGCCAAAGTCCGCCAAGAAATCTCTTCTCTTTTTGTTCCCAGCCTTCCCCTGACCTCCCTTGCTTGGCACCATCCTTCAGTCAAAGATCAAATGTGGGTTCTCCTCACCTGTTTGCATTTTCTAAGGTCTCTACTTTCTTCCACAGTTCATTGTTCTCAGATGTATAACTTTCAACCCTGGAGAAGTAAAAACAAGCCCCATTTTAGAAATAAAGAAATCCGTCAGCCTGATGCACACACACCTCCAAAATCTCATCCTTAAGAGCCAACCTAGATGCAGCTATGAATTGCAGTGAACATTCACAGTTCTGTGATGTAAATAACAGCAGCAAGGAAGCTTCAGCAGTCCCCAAACGGTTAGAGTAGGGGAGAACTTTAACTCCTTCTGTGGCTATAATGGTCCTGACAAAATAGCTTCTCTGACATTGCAATCCTACACATGCCTACTCATAAGTAACCCCCCCCCCTTAGGTTCAACAGGATTTACTTTCAGGTGCATATAGCCCTGCTGCTGCTATTTACATTTCAAGAGAAGCTGCACTGGTGCCATTCTGGAAATCCTTGAAATGCAAATAACATATTTGGAGAGGCAATTTTATCAAGGCTGGCAGAAAGAGAGAGTTAGCCTTCCCTTCCCACTCCAGTCCCAAGGGTGCTCAGAATTCCCCTCAGATGCTCTTTGCATAACAAGAAACACTCATTTTTACTCTTGGAGGGAACTGATTTTCTAGATCCATTTCAATTGGTGTTTTAGGCCCGGTTTTGGTACTACTTCGGTTGCCCTGTGTTGGGAGAGAGATGAGAAACATGTCCCTGTTAATTCTCCTTGACTTCTCAGCATCAATCATGGTATCCTTCTGGAGTGGCTGTCTGGGTTCGGGGTGGGCTTTGCAGTGGTTCCAGTCCTACTTGAATGGTCATTTCCAGAGGTTCAGTTACAGGTAGGTAGCCGTGTTGGTCTGCCATAGTCAAAACAAAATAAAATAAAAAATTCCTGATGCTTTGGGAGTGCTATTTGGCCCCATGGAGCCTTCATTGTGGGGTTCCTCGGGGTTGGATTTTATCTCCTATGCTGTTTATTATCTACATGAAACCGCTGAGTGGGGTCATCCAGAATTTTGGATTACGTTGTCAGCAATATGCTGATGGCACACAGCTCTACTTCTCCTTTACATTTGCAGGGGTGGCAGTGGATGTGCTGGACCATTCTCTTGCGTTCGTTATGGACTGGATGAGAGCCAATCCAAATAAGACTTAGGCATTATTAGTGGGTGGTTCCCTAGAAAAGATGAATGGAAGGTGGTCTGCTCTTGGTAAGATTGCACTCCCTCTGAAGGAACATGTACATAGCTTTGGAGTTCTTCTGAGTCCACTGCTGTTGCTTGAGGCTCAGGTGTCCTCAGTGACATGTAATGCCTTCCATCAGCTTCAGCTGGTGGCTCAGCTCCACCCATATCTGAGCAGGGATAGCCTAACGTCTGTCTATGCTCTGGTAACCTAGATTACTGCAATGTGTTATACTTGGGGCTGCCTCTGAAGACAGTTCCGAAACTTCAGCTAGTGCAGAATTCACTTGCCAGGTTGCTCACCAGGGCAAGACAGTTTGAGCATATTGAGCTGCCATATTTTGAAGAGCAAAAAAAGAGAGGACATATTTGCCAACTTCTACTTTTTAACTATGAATCACTTTGACAACTCTCATTTTACAAACCTATGAAAAAGAGGGCGTGTCCTGGAAAAAGAGGACACATGGCAACCCATAAACCAACCTGCAGCTGAAAACGTAGAAATCAGGGCTGAATAAGCCCTGTTTGTAGGAAGTATAATTTTATATTTTCTTATTCAGATTTATGGTATATGCCACCCTTCAACTGGGGGGCGGGAATCCAGGGCTGTTCACAAAAATACAACAAAATGCAATAAGAAACAAAGCTATTAAACAACCATTAATGGTAACATCAAGGTGTATTCCTGCTGTTCTTACATGGTGCCCATTGTGCAGAATATGTTGCAATAGACTCTTGTTATCTCCCATTTAGCATTTTTCTATGTACAAAGTTCTTAACAATTCTAATTGCATCTACCTTCACTATGGAACTGAGAAGTAGGTTAGGCTAAGTAGATGGTGACTGACCCAAAGTCATCCAATAAGCTTCATGGATGCTTATTGTAACAAAAGCTACTGCCCCATTCACTGATCCACGCTTCTCCCTCCCACTCCCTTTTTTCAAGGACGAGGATCAGTGAGATGGTGGTACCAGGCTATCCACGAAGAATAGCACATTTGTTATTGAATTCAAGGACACAGATTCAAGGACATCTCACCCAGCAGCAAATTCCTTTCATGGGAACAGGAACTAAGGAATTTGTGCTATAACAACTCTGGTTTCTCCTTCCATCTTCAGTAAGCTATTTGCAGTGCTTGGGAAAGCACACCGAAAGCTCAAGGGGTTTTGAACAGGCTGGTGGAGAACAATCTTTCTCCCTTGGCATTCGAGTTTTCATTTACATAATTGTTACATGGTGAAACGTTCGATTTCAGTGATATTGTTAAGCACATATCGTTTCATACATTTATTTATTAGATGTGCATCTTACTCTCTGGGTAGCTGGTGGACTTCTTGAATCATTAGATTCAAGACTTTGTCAACAGCACAACTCTTTCCTAAAGCAGGGACACATTAGGGAAGAGACTTAAGAGAATGTGCCGCTTCTGCAAGAGGGTCACGATGCTCCAGTAATTCTCATGATGCAGCCAAGTACAAAAGAAACTACTGATCTTACAAATCCAGAGTTAATGTAGCATGGAAGCTCAGAGAGAAGAACATACTTTTTCTCCAGACACTCCACATATTCTTTCTTCTTCCTGCGACTCTCCTGTGCAGAAATCTAAGGAATGAGGAATACCAATGTTAGAAATGCTAATGTAAGCTCCCGAAGAACAATTCCCATACAGTAACTCTCCAACCTGGCACCCTCTGGGTGTTTTGGACTACAACTCCCATCAGCCCCAGCCAGCATGACAAATGGTCAAAGATGATAGGAGGTCCAAAACAGCTAATAATAATAATTATAATAATAATTTATTATTTATACCCTGCCCATCTGGCTGGGTTTCCCCAGCCACTCTGGGCAGCTCCCAATCGAATATTAAGAACACAATACAGCATTAAACATTAAAAACTTCCAATAATAATAATAATAATAATTTATCTAGGAAGTATTTTGGTAGGGAAGGCTGTTCTAAGGGGTCAAAGTCAAACTAAATGTGATGTGAACAGCATCACCCACATTTCGTGTTGGTTTTTTTAAAAGAATTTAAAAGCAGCCACAGAGAAGCCCAATTTGGATCAGGGTCACAGGACTTGGGAGAGTTAACCCTTTCTACCCCACATCAAGGCGCTGTTCCCTTTGCTGTACAAAACCCTCAATGGTTACCTTGTGTGTGATATAAATTGGGGAAATGGCATGGGAGGAAAGAGTTAAAGACCCCTCTCCCAGCATCACAGCCCCAATCTCACATAAGAACCCTGCTGCTCTTTTAAATTAAAAATTGTGTGTGCGCACGCACTCACACACACACATATACAGAGGATAACCTGTAAATAGATTTTCTGTGTCATATCTAGTTTGGCCCTGAGGCAGGCCTCCTGTCACTACATAACTCTCCAGAGCGTTTTCGCATGTTCTTGCGCCAGCTGAAATGGGAACTGCATGTGAGCTGGGCTTCTGCTTTCTGTGCTCCTTCTATGTCACATGCCCACTGCGGTCATGGGGAGATGCACACAACAACAATTAATGAATTAATTAATATCCTGATTGTCTATTTTCATAATCAGAATCAGAAGGTCTTCCAAGAAAATATGCATTAAAAAGTATGGTGTGCTCTTAAGGTTTTCTGGCAACGGTTTCTGACATTAAATTCCTACTCTGTCCAATTGATCAGCCCTAAATTGGCTGCTGTGTCACAATCTGGGAAGGCCCGTAGGCTAGAGGTAGAGTACACACACTTTGCCTGCATAAGGTTCCAGGTTCAATCCCCTGTAATAATAATAATAAAAATCCTCTGCTTGAGACCCTGGATGGTTGTCCCAAGCAGAGCACGGAGCTAGGTGGGCCAATGATCTGATGGTGTATGCAAAGGATCTTCATGTGTTTGCGTGGCTGAGCTCATGCTTTGCACACCAAAGTTCCCAGACTCAGTTCCTGAAATTTCCAGTGGAAAAATTATGCCTCTATCAGGGCTGGAGATGCTTTTTGAGGTCACCCTAACATCCTGTTGTGAAAACTTACATGTTGCTGAATCAAACATTATGATCAGAATGCAAACCAACGTATAAGCAAGGGCTATGACTTAACTTCTTTGTGGATCAGAATTTCCCAAAGTGGCTGATTCATTTGGGCCAAATGGGCTGTATCTTTGTCTGAGTCACAACAGGTGACTAATGCATACTGTGGGCTCGTAATATGGGAACTTACATTGAGTGGGGATCCACAGTTACTATTTCATATCACTCCACAGACATTTGCTTGCTCATTTACCTAGGTGAGAAACAACTCTTTCTGGGCAATTAGCTGATGAGACTGACCACTCAAGAGGCCCATTATGCTCACAAAGTTACAAGCGAATGGGTAGTATGCTGCAAACAGTTTTGATGGAATGGTGCATTTATACTGATCTTCAAAGCTTTTTTAAATATATTAATAAAGGAATGGGGGGGAGGGGAAGAAGGGATGCCTAGTTTTCCAAATTCTCCAGCTAGAAGGTCCACGTGCTGCCATCACACTAGGCCGAACCATGGCTCAGTGCAAACACATGACTCCAGGAGAGGAGGTTCTTTCAGTTATACGGGCTGAGTCTTAGTCATGAAAATCATATATTGGGACAAGAGGACAAATAAACAATTAAGCATGATGACTCCCAGAGTGCAGATTGCAGCAGCTTTGCTCCTTCCAGCTTCCTTTGCTGCTGTGCCATGCTGAGATAAGTCATCGTTTGGCTTAGCATGTCATACAAACTCAGGCCCGTGTTTTAGCTCTCACAAAAAAGCACAAACCATAGGACAAATCTTAGTTACAGCTGTGGTTAGTTTGGAGAGAGCTAAACTATGAGCCTGGGCTTCAACAACATGGTAGACCAGGGGTAGGCAACCTAAGGCCCATGGGCCGGATGCAGCCCAATCACCTTCTCAATCTGGCCTGTGGACAGTCAGCATGTTTTTACATGAGTAGAATGTGTGCCTCTATTTTCCTTCCCTTTATCTGCTGTTGCCCTTGTGTCAATTTTTAGATTGTAAGCTCAGCAGGGCAGGGCCCTGTCTCCATGAGCAAGAATGAACAACTAAATAAATCATCCTTCTCATCAAAAACTGTGATGTTGAAAATGCCCTTGATTTTTTTTAAAAAGAACTTCTTCAAGTTCTAGATCTAGAAAGCTTATGGCAGCATTCAAAGCCCTATCACTACACAGATTTAATTTTACCTGGCGAAGCTCAGATGAGGCAGCAAGTTAAAGAAGCACGATTACATTAATCAAACACACACACAAACACTCCTGATTTTTCCCAATTCAGTGGAATTATAGACCTTGTTCTTGATCTTTCGTCTAACTCTTTTCAGTGCTTTCTCCTCTGCTTTGGTGAGAGGCAGCTTGGTTGGGATGGGATAGCCCTCGGCAACCAGGGTACGTTTCTCCTCCTCGGTTAGGAGCAGGGGTCCCGAGGTCCCTTGCAATTTCTGTAAGTGAAAAGGAAAAGCAGCAACATTTTCAGAATTCGTATCAACAATCCCACCCCTAACTTTCCCCTGCAAAAAGAAGGGCCTTGCCCCCAAAGTCACTATTGTACCGCTTGAAATTTGGGGTTGATATACTGCTTTGATGTGGGGGGGGAAGCAGCATTCCTCATTACCACAACCTGAAAGTTACATTAATGGCTTTGCATCATGAAACTCCAAATCTCCAGGCAATATGAGAACTGTAAAATCTAAGGCAACAACAACAACAAAAAACCCATGCATGACAGAGGTCAGTGTAAATGCCTCTTGGCTGTCTCCTAGCACAGACCTGGGTCATGGAGCCTGAGCTCCCACAGCCGCTGCCTGCCATGAACCAGCATTCACAGGATAGGCAGCAACTGTAGCAGATATGCTCTATGTTTATGACAATATTTTACTCTCTTGCTAACTATGCTGTTTTAAATGTGCATTTTTTTATTTGACTTCCTTTAGTAATGATTTTTTAGAAATGTTTTAGATAAAAAAAATTTTTTTACTGCATTAATTGTGCATTCTGTAGTTTAACTCCATTGTAATGTTTTATTTTGAAATCTTTACGGTAATATTTTAGTTTCCTGTTGCTTTGAATGTATACTTCATGTTTAACTTTCTTCTGTTTTGTTTTATTCTGTTATGTTTTATTTGATGTTTTAATGTTTAATATTGTAAACCACATTGCAATTCCCCCCCTTAAAGATATAAAGCGTTATAGAAATAAAATGAATATGAATAATAAGTAAGTGCCTTAAAATAGCTCCTTTGCCAGTAGTTATGAATGATTTCAGCATCACGCTTAGAGACAGGTGAATCTGCCAGTTTCACTTTCTCATTTTTCCAATCTTAAGTCCAGCTTGCCCCATTTCTACATTAGTTTGCAATTTAAAAAAACAACATTTTGCACAAAAAATCATACAAATTTTTGTGTGCATTTAAATGTACTTTTGTCTACTATATGCATTTTGCAAGCAAATTTTCCTGACTTTTTGCACAATATTTTAACTACTATGCACATTTTTAATATGCATATTTTGTTGAGAGAACTCCCGTTGCAAAATTCTGAGGAGTGTGAGTTTCGAAGGGCAGACACATTTCCGTTTGTGCGTTGGTTCAGAAAGTGCAAATTGGGAAAGTTCACACTTAAGATGCAAACCATTTTATTTCCTCCTCCATCCTTGTCACAATCCTGACCTGTCACACATTCCCGTTGTGCACCTTATTAGGGGGTCACTGCCAAAAGCCACCCTGAACCTCGTGCTCCGAGCGAGGAGATGCCTTACGATTCACGACAGGAGCTCCCTGCTTACATGTGGTGCTGTGAGGAGAGGAGAAGAAGAGATTGCTGTGGAGGATCGTGCAGTAGGGCGGACTGGGCTGGAGGGAGGGAGGGATCTTGGGCTCTGAGATCCGTCACTGTCACTGCCATGGCTGCTGGGAGGAGTAGGCGGCATCTGCACCAGGTCAT
This sequence comes from Lacerta agilis, assembly GCF_009819535.1. Classification (NCBI taxonomy): domain Eukaryota; kingdom Metazoa; phylum Chordata; class Lepidosauria; order Squamata; family Lacertidae; genus Lacerta; species Lacerta agilis. The sequence goes on from NC_046312.1 coordinate 49,150,779, forward strand.
CTAATGTGGGAGATACAAAGCAGAGGTTAACAGATGGTAACAGCGCACTGAGTCATGGACAGTGAAGGAGAGAAAGTATTTGATGAGAGAAGAGTGGGAACAAAGGAGTGCTTCCAGGTGACATAGAGACGTAGAACTGTTCTGGGAACAACAAGGCAGTAAGAAAGAGACAACGCATATTAGGAGAATCATAGAATTATAGACGTGGAAGGGACTGCGAGGGTAATCTAGTTTAACCCCCTGCAATGCAGGAATCTTTTGCCCAATGTAGGGCTTGAACCCATGACCCTAAAAAACCAGGGAAGACAACAACACTAAAATATTTCGCTGAACACAGATTTTTAAATGGAGCAGGAATAAATTAAGCTAGGAGGACTGCTTTGTGAGCTCTGGCAATAACAGTGTATTAAGGCTCATGAGAGAGGTTTGCGCTAAATTGTGGGGTGAATATTTTATTATCTCCTATGCAATAGGTCCCAGGTTCAGTTCCTGGCATCACCAGCTAAAAGGATCTCCCATACAAAGACAGATTTCCAGCAAGATCTTGGAGAGCTGCTGCCAGTCAAGTAAACATACCGTATTTTTCCGTCTATAAGACGTCCCCTATTTTGGGGGACTCCAAATTAAGAAAACATCCCTCAGCACTACCCATGTACAAGACGAGCCCAAATTTCAAACCTCATTTTTTGGTTAAAAAAAAAAAAAACCCCAAACAAACCCTAGTCTTATACACAGAAAAATACGGCAAATGGTATAGATGGCTCAAGTGCCGTGACTTAATACAATATGGTGGCCTTCATGTGATTATTTGGTGTTGCCCACATCAAGGTCCTAAATGAGAAATAATTATTTGAGATATGTTGCCTTTTGATATAATATGCAGCTTGGCTCACTTGCTTAATTCATCTGAAGCAAATTGTTCTGTGCACACCAAATCAATTCTCCAAATTCAGTAAGATGGATATCTGAGTTCAAATCCAGATAAAGGGGGAAATGAATCAAGGAAAGGAGTGGAGGGGGTGGGAAAAACCACTCTTTGTTCTGTAATGTTTGTGGATGTAGAGCATACGGATGGCTTTCCAGCTCCTCTGAGTAATTGGTTCCACTGCAGAAATGCTCCATTTTGCTGCTCTTAGCATCGCTTGCCAGCCTCAGCTATTTAGCTTTCCTGACGCCGTCTTTACAAATCTGAGCTGCTCGTCCTTGGTGGCCTGTTCCTCTTCCCATTGCTTATGCATGTCCTTTTTTATTTTTATCTCTGCAGTAAGCTTTTTGTGCTGTCGCAGTGTCTTTTTAAGATGCCCCCCACTGGAATAATTTGTAGCCTTATCAACTCCATCTTTAGGAACTCCCACCCACCCTGGCATCCTTTCCCCCCTGGTATCTCTAGTCATAAAATCTTACCCCTTAAAGCCTATTACAACCTGTTTTTCTGAAGTCCAAGGTGAACACACTCATCTTTAACTTTTACATGGATCATGAATTCCATTGTGTGACAGTCACTCCCCCCCCCAAAAAAAATTATTCTTTTGGACAAGTTATGTTCTTCAATTGCTCCTTTCCTATCATGAGAGTTGTCCCAACAAGTCTTCTGGAACATACTCCTTTTGTACCTTCCACCAGAACCTGGATTTTTAGATGCTGCCTCTCCTTATTTAATGGACTGCTGATGGAAGATGCTGAGCTTGCTAAAAGTCACATTTCAAAAGACGTCTGTTTTGCGAGGGTAAATAATGAGCTGAGCATTTAAGAGGGCCTAATATTTTGTGTGAAGCATTGCTTGCTTGCTTGAATATGAGTGCTTAGTGCCTAGGGGGAGGATATTACATTTTAGAGCAAATAAATATTTTTTTTTTTTTTTAATAAGATTTTATTATTTTCCAATAAAAGAAAAAGAGAACAAAATACAACATCAACACATAACATAAACATCAATAAAAACACAATAAACATTAAACATAATCAACTATAAACATAATCAACATTCAAAACAATAACAACAATAAAAACATAAAAGTAACATATACAAACCTTAACCAGTATCTTTCTTTGAGTATTTCTTGTTTCTAACTTCTCTGTTTGGGGACTTCCCCCGTTCCCTCCACTGTCTTCAAAAAACATATACTTCTTCAAGGTAGCTTTATATATTGTTCAATTCACTTTTACCCAAATTTTAATATACTTAGCTTTTACTTAGTCAAATATCTCAATAACTATGTATCTTATCTTAACAACCTATCTTAACATATTTTGACACATACATCTTTCACCTAACAACAATTCCTCTTACCATTCATATCTAACACATATCTATCAAAGCCAATGTTCTGTTTATTTCTGCTCAAATATTCAATTTTACTGATTTAACTAAATAGTCTTTAAATTTTTTCCACTCTCGTGACACCGTCTCCTCCCTCTGGTCTCGGATTCTGCCGGTCAGTTCTGCGAGTTCCATGTATTCCATCATCTTCATCTGCCATTCTTCCACCGTTGGTATCTCTTCCCCTTTCCATGTTCTTGCCAATAATATTCTAGCTGCTGTTGTGGCATACATAAATAACACTCTGTCCTGACTGGGTATCTCTTCATTGGTCATGCTCAGAAGAAATGCCTCTGGTTTCTTACAAAAGGTAACTTTCATTACCTTCTTAAGCTCATTGTAAATCTTATCCCAGAAAGCGCTTACCACTGGGCACAACCACCACATATGAAAAAAGGTACCTTTCGCATGTTTACATTTCCAACATACGTCTGACATTTTGGTATTCATCTTAGCAATCTTAACTGGTGTCAAATACCATCTATAAACCATTTTCATTATGTTTTCTCTTAAACCATGACAAGCAGTAAATTTGATACCTTTTTGCCACAATCTCTCCCAGTCATCCATCATAATATTATGTCCTACATCTTTTGCCCAATCTATCATTGAGGATTTAACCAGTTCATCTTTTGTATGCCACTCTAGCAGAAGGTTATACATTTTGGAAAGGTTTTTGAAGTTCGATTCTATCAGTTCTGTTTCCAGTTTTGATTTTTCTACTTGAAAACCAACTTTTTTGTCCATTTTAAATGTTTCATAAACCTGATAATAGTGCAGCCAGTCGGGGACCTGACTTTTTACTTGATCATAACTTTTTAGCTTAAAGGAGTCCCCTTCCTGCTGCAATATGTCCATATATCTTAACCAGTTTGCAGACATATTCGGTCTCTTATATGCCTTGGCCTCCACTGGAGAGATCCATCTAGGAGTCTTTCTCTCTAACAAGTCTTTGTATCTAGTCCAAACCTGATATAGGGATTTTCTCACAATATGAGACTTAAAAGTTCTGTGGATTTTAACCTTGTCATACCAAAGGTATGCATGCCAACCAAACATATTATCATGTCCCTCCAAGTCCAACACATCAACGTTCTCTAGTTTAAACCAATCCTTTAACCAGCAAAAGGCCGCAGCTTCAAAATAAAGCCTTAAGTCCGGCAGGGCAAAGCCTCCTCTGTCTTTAGAGTCTGTTAAAATCTTGAATTTTATTCTTGGCTTTTTGCCCTGCCATATAAATTTCGATAGGTCCTTTTGCCATTTTTTAAAACAGTCTAGTTTGTCCAAAATTGGTATGGCTTGGAATAAGAACAGCATCCTTGGTAGGACATTCATTTTAACCACTGCTATTCTTCCCATTAACGACAGTTTAAGTCTTGTCCAGATCTCCATATCTTTTTTTATCTCCATCCATTTAGAGCAAATAAATAAATGTGCTCATTTGTTCTGAGCAGACCCCTCTGTGGTGTGCTAATGACTGCGAAGCTGCATTCTTGATGTCATTACCCTTCTGGAAACAAAACTGAGATCCTTTACAGTGATACCAGATGCATAAGAACTGGCACCATACGCTAATATCCTTCTAATGGCTTGCCACTAAATGTCCTATATAAAATGAAACCAAAAAAAAAGAAACCTCAAAATGTCTGATTGTAAGACAAGCCCTGCTGAATCAGACCAAAGGCCCCTCTGTTCCGGCATTCCGCTTATCGGAGTCTTCAACCAGATGCCCATGGGAAGCCCAGAAGCAGGGCTGCTATTCAGAGGCATAGCGACTCTGATCCCAGAGACAGAATACAGAACAGAGCTGGGGAAACTGTAGCCCTCCAGATGTGGCTGGGCTCCAGCTCCCACTGACTCCAGTAGAAGTTGGAGTCCAACAACATCTGCAGGGCTAAAGGTCCCCCATCCCCGATATAGAATATAGCTACCATGACTTAATAACCATTGCTAGCCTTTGCTGCCATGATTTGCCTTTTCTAAAGTCATCAAAGCCAACGGTCACCACTACATCTTGTGGTAGCAAATCCCATCATCTATGTATGGTGAAGAAGTATTTCTCTGTTCAGCACCTGTTTAAAACATTTTTGTTTAGGCAAGTTTATTTAGACATGTATTTTAATCTGTTTTTGCTTACTGTTGATTTCAATTATCCTTTGAATGTTTTAAAACACCTGTTTTTAGCTGTCTTCTATTGATAATTTTAATGTGGCTTTGTAAACCACTTAGAGGTGTTATTTCAATTCAGTAGTATATATATTTTGTTTTTGTTTTTTTAAATAGTTGTTTTGTTTAGCAAGGGGTAGTATACCCTTTCTCTTGCTGGGCTACTCACCCCCAAACAATAAGCAGCCTGCTGAGAAACAGCATTGGCATCTCGGGGTTTCACAGCCAGCGAAAGGTTTTCCCAAGCTCCAGGCACATTGGCATTTGCATTTCACAGGTACACTGTTTAGTCAGTGCCATGCAACTATGAGAAAGCCCACTAAGGGAGGCATAGCACTGCTAGTTGTAGAAAGTACACAGAGACACAAGACTCATGAAAGCACTAATACTCAGAGAACTCAAGTACTTGTGCCCTGTTAACAATAGTTTTTAGGGAAGTTTTTAATGTGTGATATTTTTGTATCTGATTTTTGTTGGAAGCCGCCCAGAGTGGCTGGGGAAATCCAGCCAGATGGGCGGGGTATAAATAATAAATATTATTATATTATTATTATTTCCTGGATTCTCATTAGTTTAGTTTAGCAGCATCAGCAGATTACAAGTGAATCCCACACATCCACAGCTGACATCACTCATAGTAACCTTTGTGGGCTGGGGGAGATGCTTTAGTACAGGGGCCAGCAAACTTTTTCAGCAGGGGGCCGGTCCACTGTCCCTCAGACCTTGTGGGGGGCCGGACTATATTTTGAAATAAAAATGAACGAATTCCTGTAACCCAGAGATGCATTTTAAATAAAAGGGCACATTCTACTCATGTAAAAACACGCTGATTCCCGGACCATCCATGGGCCGGATTGAGAAGGCGATTGGGCCGGATCCAGCCCCCGTGCCTTAGGTTGCCTACCCCTGCTTTAGAAGCTTGTGCTAATGGGTTGGTGGAGGATCCACTCTGCAAAAGATAGTTTTTTAAATAATGAGGCTGGAGGGCTGATGAAAGCAATTTGTAACTATTTTCTTACCTGTTGGTACATTTAGAAATTGGTTCACCTCTCTGGGTTCAGCTTTGATTATAGGTTGGGGCGTCATTTCTATGGGAGCCTGTATGAAAGAATACAGAATGCAACAGTTTGATTTTGCAAAGGCAATTCTTGCATGACTCTACCCTGCACATTAACAGGTTGCTTTACCATGCAATGTAGACTCACAAGGTGCAAAACTTCGTGCTGCAGCCCGTCATTTGCTTCTTATCATTTACTCTGACCTTTGACAATTAAGTTTTCTTTTATGTGGGACACACCTCTTCTGCTGAATGTATATCATTCCGATCCATTTGGGGTCAATTTTACAAGTTTTATAACTGTAATGGTTTTAGCCACTTCTATAATTGTCTATTTTATCCTGGGACCTTATGATGAGAGGCGGTTAAGAAACCATACAAATGAATGAATGAATGAATGAATGAATAGGTGGGTTCATTCTGAGACCATACAGCTCTGCACAGGTATGGTGTGATTTCTGACACCCTTCTGGGTACCACTGACGCCTGCACATCTTTTTCTAATGATGTAATTCTGTGCCACGGGGAGACACAGAGAGCAGCAGATCCTGCGAGTACCACAATGGACAGAATAAATTCTCAGATGCAGGGACTGGAATTATTAGACACTGTGGCATTCAACCCAGGAACCGTGAAGGTCAGGCGTTGATACTTTGCTCCTTGCACCATCTTGGCCTCTGGTCAGAAGAGAAAATGGCGGACAATTTGAGCTGGGATGCAGCTACCACAGACCAAAATTCTCTGGGAAATCATGTGATTCTGAAAGCCAATCCCATGCTTGCTGTATGTGTCACGTTCCCTCATTCTACACAGCTTGAAAAGAAGTTAGCCCAAATGCCGGGGATACCTTTGGTTTTGTAGCAGACAGCTATAAAGACTGAAGGCCAGGGCTGGGGAACTTGTGGCCCTCCAGATGTTGCTGAACTACAGTTCCCATTATGCCTGACCACCCTGGATGGGACTAATGGCAGTACCACAGGCTCCCCGTCCCTGCACTAGAGTATCCCTCTGGACTTTCAGTCTGGTTCCTTGCCATCTCTCTAGCCATTAGAGGCTGGACTTTTTCAGCAGTTGCATATTGTCCATTAAAAGCTTTTTGACCTAGCATTGAGCTATGGAGCCTTCTAAATGCATGGTAAGAGTGCAGATGGTGCAGGTCAGTTGGTAGCTAACCTGCCCTGAAATAAAACTTACAGTGAATACCAGCATGCCCTGTGACTACAGCCATAATCATCCTCCTTGCTTTGATGACAATTATTTCTCAGCCCTCCAGTTCCCCCTTCTTCTCCATCTGATCAACTTGCATACCAAAAGCCAGCTGCTCAAAGACAAGCAAAAACTTATCTCCAGGGAAGTCACAATTCAAAACAAGAGTGTTTTGCCAAGGGAGAGTGAGCATCATGCAGGTGTGCTGCCAGGGTGCATAGTACAGGTGGCATTCACTTTGTGGACAGAATCATATTTGTCATTACCTCCTCTCTTCTCAAGCTCCTTAAAAAAAATCCATTTAAACTTTTCCTCCACATTCTCTCCCTCTCTTTTGATCTGTTGTAATTTGAGCTGGGAGTATTTGCACAGCCTTTGGAGGTAGAGAATAGCCTCTACTGTTCTCTGGGCCTTCTGCAGGACCACTCAACAGCTGCTTCTGATCAAATGAGATGAAGAGTTAACACAAACAGCACTTAGTTCCCAGCTGCACCAATGCAATCCTCTTACCAGCATCCCTTTCCCACCAAAGGAGGGGTGTGTGTGTGTGTGTGTGTGTGTGTGTGTGTGTGTGTGTATCACATTAAACAGACATATTTCACACTGCCTCATACTGTAAACACAGCTCAGGGAGGGAGCTTGGTATGGCTGTCAAATGCACACACACGCCACATGGATCTGCATTTGCAGGCCCGGGGAGTTCAAGCTGTGTAAACAGAGAAGGAAGTTTGTGTACATGTTTGGCTCGAGTAGCTGGCTTGTTGCATCCAGTTTCCCTTACCCACTATAAGTGAAGGGAAGATAACCCACGCTAGGCTTTGCAACAGCTCAGGGCGATCACTCACTTTATTCCGGACAACAGGAAGAACTGCAGGCCAGGGTTGGGGAACCTATGGTTTTCCCAATTGGTACTGGACTACAGCTACCATCATTCCTGGCCATGTTGGCCAGGAATGATGGGAATTTGAGTCCAACACTATCCATGGAGCTACAGGTTCCTCACTCCTGTTGTATGTAATGTAAGAAAAACCTAATGTTGCCTCTGACCTTACAAAGCACCCAGCAGTGACAGTTATGGTCTAATAGGTCCTTTGCCAGCCTGAAAGGCACTTATGTGGTATAGTTAGGTACAGTGGTACCTCTAGTTGCAGACTTAATGCATTTCAGGGTGCTATTCACACCCCGAAAAGTCCACAACTAGAGTGCCTCTTCTGCACATGTGCGCTACACAGTTGAGCGCTTCTGCGCGTGTGCAAAGTGCGCAGATTGCTTCTGTGTATGTGCGGGCGGTGAACCCAGAAGTAAACACTTCCGGGTTTGCCACGTTCGCAAGCTGAAAGTCCGTAATAAAAGTGGAACGCAACACGAGGTATGGCTGTAATTTTAAAATCTAGATTTCATGGTTTTATGGGTGGAGCCCTCTTCAGATGGTGACATGTGTTAACACACTGCTTTGAACACCGGGTGTGTTTGGCTGCCCTCTGGCTCATACTACTGAAAGCAGCCAAGGAATAATTTAAATTTCTATAATGTCCTTCATTTGAGGATCACAGGGCAGCATCTAGATGGCAGTTTCCTCCCATGATTGATTTAATGCTGTAGTGCTAAACCTAGAACAAAAGCAAGAAGGTACCTCTAGGAAAGAGTACCAATTGGTGCAGGAGTTTGACTCTATAGATTTTATTTTTTAAAATTTTAGACTATAATAATAATAATAATAAACTTTATTACGGTCGTAGACCAGCAATTTTAGACTGTATTTTGCCATGGGTCACTTTCATGCAGATCCCACTAATTCTGGGCCTTCCATACAAACTAACAGCTATCAGCAAGAGAGTCAGCACACTTTCCAGACATGCCTTAGATGTCCTCTGTTCCCTTTCCTCCATCGGTGACTTATTTCGAATCAGTCATAACAAAAATAAGAAATAGCTAGCTTTCATCTTCCACCACATAACAGCCCTTTCTTTTGGACTGAAGGGCTTGCAGGAGGATAGGTTGCACCACAACTTGTTATACTGCAGACAACAGTGATGCAGCAAACTCACCGCTTCAGGGACTGGCAACCTTTGCAGTGGGTTCAGGTTCAACAGGGGTACTGCATTAGCTGGCAGCTGGGTCTCAGGAAGTTCTGGTGCCATGTTCTGCTCCTGTTTCACCAGGATGGAACACAGCTTGTGCTGGAGGGACCACATCCCATTTTCCAGTTCTGAGAAAAGAACCACATCAAGTTGTACTGTAAGGAATGTAAGGTGTGTGTGTGTCTCTCCAATGCCTTCTAATTAATACACAGGAAATGTTGCAGTAGGCGGGAAACCCCAGTAATCTCAGTAATAAGCTCTGCTGTTTCAGAAGGCAACACTAAAGCCCATCTGCACTATACATTTAAAGCAGTTTCATACCATTTTAAACAGCCAAAGCACTGTGGGAACCGGAGTTTGTTAAGGGTGCAGAAAATTATTAGGGAACACCTATTCCCCTCACACAGGTACAATTTCTTGATTTCCCTGGGAAGAAGGATTGATTGTTAAACCACTCTGGGAACTGTAGCCTCTTACTGATGATGCATGGTATTGCCTGCAAAATGTTGTTCCACAATAAATGTGTCTTAATGACACATTTGGTCTCTGTGTTGCTTTTGCTACAGCTGGTTAAACCAGGCTACTCTTCCGAAATTTGCAAAATTAATGTTTGCAGAATTGTGGTGGCTACAGACTCGCCTCACCCCATCCTCAATTCAATTTGACACTGCTACTTGGTCAGACGCCAGGTGAAATATTTTATATTTGTGGATCCATTGTTGCTCCCCTTGCAAACAACTTATCAGGCATACCATTGTAGAATCAGATATCTAGTTTTAGCTGAACACAGTAGAACACTCAACACATCAAGAGCAAAATGTTTTTAAAAGCAAATTCTTCTAGTACTGTTTCTATTTTTGACAAAACAGCTCAAAACAGAACTTGTCAAAACGGACCCTTCCTTACCAAGTGCTCTCTTGTAGTCTTCTCATCAGCTGTTATTTGCAGTAAACAGATTAGTATGCTGCTAATACCAGGTCCGTGCTCCTGCCAACCTAGCAGTTCGAAAGCACGAAGTGCAAGTAGATAAATAGGTACCACTCTGGCGGTAAGGTAAATGGCGTTTCTGTGCACTGCTCTGGTTCACCAGAAGCAGCTTAGTCATGCTGGCCACATGACCCGGAAGCTGTACGCCGGCTCCCTCAGCCAGTAAAGCGAGATGAGCGCTGCAACCCCAGAGTTGTCCACAACTGGACCTAACAGTCAGGGGTCCCTTTACCCTTACCTTTAATTCCAGGCAGAAACAAGCACATGAATATTACATACAAACTACATGGAAGCTTTTCAGTGCTAGAAACAAGAATGAAAAGGAAATTTGCATTGGGGAACACCGCTCCCGTATTCGTAATGCTTATAGGGAGGCGGCCCTTGTAGAACATTTCATCCCTCACAAACACTCGGATACAGACTTGTTATATACGGTTCTGTGGGTCAACCAGAAATCTATTAATGTTAGAAAAGATTATGAGGAAATATTATGTCAACAGGAATCTTGTTTTATTTTTATGTTTAAAGCACTACATCCTGGGGGACTTAATTCCAATTTGGACTTTAATTGCTTCCTCTAATACCTCAGCTTTGGGAGTGTCCCTGCTCAGCACCTTTAAACTCTGTTTCATTGTTTTTCTGTCATGTACCTTTAAATCTTGTTTTATTGTGTTATTAACTCCACCTGGATACGGCTATATAATTCTTTGGTGGTTTTCAATGTATAAGCAGTGTTTACATATACTTATGAGCACTGTTCCTCAAAATATCTTCCACCATATGAGAAGGGGCATGTGCTTCCTCTGTTTTTTGGAGTGTATTGTTGTATTAATGTTCATGTTAGTATATTCTATATTTGTATCTATTTTTCAGTCTAAAATTTCAGTTACCTATGACTTTGCTGAAGAAGTAACATCGAAACAGTGCACCTTATCCGGAATCACTGTCCAGTCTCCGTCCACCTCAGCCTCGTTGGAACATTACATGACCTACTGTTCCATCCATGCTACAGAGACTTTTTCATATTTTGCAATTCTGCTTGATTGTATTTGATGCTATTGTATTTTTGGATTGAGATTTTGGATTGTGTTATACCTTTAAGAAGAATAGGGGGTTATCTCCTCCCCTTATATATAAAACAACAAACTCTCCTATGAGCAGGAAACGCCAGAAAACATAGGAAAACTTCTTCCAAGGTGAGGCGACACATAATCTTGCACTTCACATGCATACAATTTAATGGAAGGTTTATAACAGTCATTTTTTCCATGATTTACAGACGGCTATATCCTCTTTAGGAATCAAAGAAACAGACACCATATACAATTTGTACACTCTATCATATAAAACAAGGTAAGGAACCAAATACTATAAAAGCTACTTTGTTTCATACATAAGTACGATACTCTAAAACTTTCTATAATTCTTGTGATGTTGTTGAATTAAATTTCATTGAGTGAATGAAACTTTAAAATTCAGTTTAAAATTCTGTTTTAAATTCTGTTTAAAACTTTGATATGACCCGCTTGATGCTGCTTAATAATGATTTTGTAAAATCTTAAATGCTGAAACTTAAAATACTGAAACATGATGTACTCTGAACTATGTAATATTATTTGATATTATTTGATACTGCCAGCTGAAGAAGGCATCCATGCCGAAACGGGGCCCTGTCCTGGTATCCCTGGTTTACATCTGACACGCATCGGAGAAGCTCTGACATCAATCTCTAAAAGACTCTCAAGGAAAATTCCAATATGAAACTACCTTTGATTTAAGACTGTAACTCTTTACAGAATTAATATTTTATTTGAATTTACTCACGAGTAAACGTATGTTGTTTGGTTAAAAAATTTTGGCCAGAGTTCTTATTTGGATTCTTTTTATTGTATATCATTGGCATAATAGAGCTTTTCTAGAACTGATATGTTGCTTTCACTCTGGGTCTCGTGTTGCCTTGTTTGTTGGTTCCCAGTATAAATATTGCCTGTAACAGTAAAAGGTAAAGGGCAAAGGGACCCCTGACCATTAGGTCCAGTCACAGACGACTCTGGGGTTGCGGCTCTCATCTTGCTCTATAGGCTAAGGGAGTTGACGTTTGTCCGCAGACAGTTTTTCAGGGTAATGTGGCCAGCATGACTAAGCTGCTTCTGATGAACCAGAGCAGCGCATGGAAACGCCATTTATCTTCCCGCTGGAGCGGTACCTATTTATCTACTTGCACTTTGATGTGCTTTCGAACTGCAAGGTTGGCAGGAGCAGCCTGTAACAGTGGGGGGTATATTGAAAATGAGCACAAATTGTCACTTACACACTGCTTCCCTTCCCTTCCTCACTTATTTATCCACATAGTAAATGTTGTTAAATGGAGTTGGACAGTTGCAGTTACTCTGTACTGTAATAGTACTGCCAGATCCATTGTGAAATTAAATTTACTTATCGTTAGTTTGGTGTTTGTTTGTTTGTTTGTTTGTTTTTGTTTTAAAGCAGACAGTGTTATGGTTAGTTTACTTCTTTAACAAAAAACAAACAAAACCCTGCTTCAGAAAGCAGTACAGCCAGACAGTACTTTGAGTACAACTCAGTTGAATACCGCCTATTAAGACAAAATAGATATATAAATAGTCTTTGCATGCGGGCGGGGGGAGATTAATGCACAAACAGGGCAGACTAATGAATAAGCACATGCAAAACTGACAAGGAGCAGAAATAGACTAATTGGTCCATGCCCAGATGGCTACACACTGCTGTGCTGGGAATGCCAAGAGAACTGGCTTGAGCAATCTCCCCTGGACACTCCACATATAGTCAGATACTTGGAATGTGTGTGTGGTAAACACTAGGGACTCGTAATCTAAAGATATGGGGGGGGGGAAACGACCCATTGATTCTCCAGAGCTGTGCAAGGGTACTAGAGATGAGCAGTCAGGGAAAGCTATTAACTGTACTGTCTTCTTTTCTCATCTTGTCTTCCATGCTTGCTGCAGCATGCAAAGGAACTTATAGCGCCCCATACTACAGAACTGTTCCACTGTTCCTCAGTGTCATAGTCTCCCACCTTTGCTATGAAGAAATGCACTTCAGAATGAAGAACTGTAGCAGAACCCAGAAGCAGCTAGCGTACCCAACCGCCCTGTCCCTAACATTTGGCAGAACAAGACTGCTGCCTCAGGCAGCTGATTCTGGGTGTCATGTAAGGGCAGCCGGTTGTTAGTTATTTAATTGCATCTACACTGTTAGGGAGACACGCTTGTAGGATGTTCTGTCTCAGCTGCCAAAATAAATTGGGTACTACACACCTTGATTTGAGAGGGGAAACATTTGCTGTTCCTCCTCAGGCAGCAAAATGCCTTGGGTTAGCCTTGTGCACATGGCTTCCGCTAAGACACAAGATTATTAGCCATCCTGTTTTACCGATGGTCTCCATCTTGAGTAGGAGAGGTTTGTTCTGAGCAGAAGCCCATGGAGGAAGCTCACAACCTGAATACATGCTGCATTATGTATGAAAATATTGCAATTACCAAAATGTATATCTTGTGGGTCGGGGAGGTCCTAGGAGCGTACCACTGGAGAGTACCTTATCTTCCCAAGCATCCTGGCATACACTCCCTTACACACAGTGAAAAGTGGTACAAACCACAGGCAAGGTTTGGCATGCAGCGAGCTCTTTCTCTAGATCAGCCCTGATCATTCCATTTTAAAAGATCTATGGGCGAAGGGTGGTATACAAATTTAATAAATAATAAAAACTAAGATAAAAGAAGGATCTACCAAAAGGAGGGGGGAAAGGGAAATTTCTCTCCCTCCTCTCTTCTTAGTGTTTGGTATCACTCAGCATGGATAATCCCTGACCACAGCAGGGAAACCTATTCCCTGCTTTTACTGAAAGGAAGGCTTTTCTTCTCTTGTATATACTGAATCTGTGCCATTCTCTCTTCAGGCCAGCTGTTGTCCTTCAACTGCTGGGACACCCACATGGTCCCACAAATTACAGGATCCTCTGCTGGGGTGGCTCTAAAAATATCCTGCCATCATGAATTATCCTAAAATGAATTGTTTTAAAAATAGGCTCTGAAATGACTGTTCCTCTCCGTCTCCTACCGAGAGATCTGCGGGTAAGTAAAAAAGCCACTTAGTCTTCCACACGCGCCAGTAAGCACTGGCTGCAGGCAGCGGCTTCCACTGTGTCTACTACGCCCAAGCCAAAAGTGCCAGGAGAGGCACAGAGTTCTGTGCATCCACACCCAACAACCTAAGAGTTCCCTTTCTCTGCTGCTGCCAATAGTCTGTCGGGGGGGGGGGAGTGCAAGTTGACATGTTTTATAAGACCTCCTTCTTGGAACGGGGATGCATGAGTTTTACAGAACTTTTTCCAGGCAGGTTGCAGCAGGCCAGGCCTTGACACAAGAGGAGGAGCTTAGAGTTAGTTCAGTGGTACAGCAGAAGCTCCCAGGCTCAATCCATAGGATTCCCAGGTAGTCTGAAACCCTGGTGAGCCTCTACCAGTCAGTGTCAACAGAACTAGACTGGGCAATGTTTTGTCTCAGGAGAAGGCAGCTTCCTAGCTTCCTAGAAGTACTCAGCAATTTGATGTCAGAGGTTGTGTGAATATTGAGATGCCCCACAAGTGAAGAAGTGGTCCTTTGCCATTGAACATCTGAAAGGAAACCTACATATATAACTGTAATGTGTGCACTCTTGTATGCGAGGGACTCCATTTGCTGTTCAATAATGACCTTGGCCCAGTATACCTGAAGGAGCATCTCCACCCTCATTGTTCAGCCCAGACACTGAGGTCCTTCAAGGGTTTTCTGGCAGTTCCCTCACTGCGAGAAGTGAGGTTACAGGGAACCAGGCAGAGGTCCTTCTCGGTGGTGGCGCCTGCCCTGTGGAACGCTCTCCCATCAGATATCAAGGCAATAAACAACTATCTCACTTTTAGAAAACATTCTGGCCCACTTGGGGTGCTCCATCACATATATAGTTATATTTCAAACTAAACAGTCTAATAAAGATCCTAACCAAACTTGCTGGAGTCCATTCATTTCCCCTCAATATGGTTGGTCATTCTTTGCCCAGACATAGGCAAATGGCTCTTAAAAGTTTCACTGCCAAACAAATCCTAAACACCACCATTATTTTTTTCAGCACTGCCTCTATTGTATACCACATTGATGATTTATTTAAGTCTGAGATGGATGGAGACATATATCCCTGAAGGAGCTTACTAGTTCAATACGGCTCAAAGCAGCAAGAACTGCTTTGAAATATGGGGACACATTGTAATGTTCAGTGAATAGTATGCTAGTGGGAGGTCATTTTTTTGGACCAGATCCAGTATGGAAACAACTAACTCTCACACTAAATGATGATAAAGCAGTAAGTTTTCTCTCTCCCTCTCTTAAAATAGTGGGTTAGTGACTCTTACTGAGTCATGAAGCCAAAATCCCTGTTTAGTCTGTTGTTGCAAGCCCTGATTAAGAAGCAAAGGTCATTGTTAAGTCTGGTATATATTTTCAAATAACAGAGCTCAGTTCTTATTTGAAATGGTCAATTTCTGTTTCTTCCATTACTGCTGCTCTGAGCAAAAGACACTTGGTAAGCAAGGAAAGCTGAAATTGGCTTTCTTTAGTTTGCTGCAAATCACAGCATAATCTTATGCATGTTTACTCAGGTGTCAGTCCCACTGTGTTCAGTTAGGATGCTCCCTAGTAGGGATACACAAAACTGTCAAGTTTGCTTCCTCTGTTTCTAACTTTTCCAATCTTAAGTTTAGTTCCTCATATTTCACAAAACATTTCTTTTAAAAAGTCCTTATGAAAATTCAATAGCAGTTAATGTGTCTTTCCCCTAATATATACATTTCTGCAAGCATTTCCTCTCAATATAATGCATTTTGCATGTTCTTTTCACTGGTATTTATTTTTGGATTTTATTTTATTTATTGCATAAGATTTACATACCACATGATTGTAGAAAAAAAATCTCATAGTGGTTTACAAAAAAGAGAAAAACAATAAAATTATCACTAAAAATGTAGTCCTAATTTAAAACATACAGAAGGTTAAAACCAAAATAAAATGGACTAAAACAAATTTAAACTCCTACAAACTTTCTAAACATCTGGTATAAAACATCTTTCTAAACATCTTGTCTAAAAAAGAATGTCTTCAGCAGACACTGAAGGAATATAGTGAAGGTGTCTGCCCAATTTCAATAGCCAGGGAGTTCCAAAGTTTCAGTGCTGCCACACTGAATGATAGCGTTCTTACAGATGTGGTGCCAGTATTATGTGGCACTTGTAAAAGTGGTTGAATTGGCACATAAATATGTTATTCACACTTTCGCATAGTATATGCATTTTATGCACATTATTTGGATGGAGAATTGCAAAATGTATGAATTTGAAAGGATAGTTGTTTGCCAGTTCATACTGTTTCAGGAAATGCAAATTAGGTAGGATCACATAGTGTGGTTATTACTGCAGCCTTATTTCCTTGCCTAGTTTTCCTTTCCTGGGCTGCTCATACCTGGTTTTAGCATGCTCATTCAACTTCTCCAAACCTGTTATCAGAAGGAAGTAGGATTCTTGAAAAACATGTATCCAAAAAGAAGGGAGGGAGAAGAGGCCTAATGGGGAATTGGCACTGGCGGAGGAAGAGGAGTGCGGGGGGAGCGCACTGCCCCCAGCAGCATGATCCTGGTGGGGTGCCATTGCGGCTGCCCCCCCCCCCCATGCTGGGCGCCACGCCCCCGCAGGCAGCATGCCATGCCCCAAGGACACAGGCCACGCCCCAAGTACGCACGCCACGCTCCAAGTACGCACGCCACGCCCCTGCAGGCGGCGCACCACGCCCCCAGGATGCGCGCCAGTCCCGCCCCGCCTGCTCTCCGCCTCCCGGTGCCGGAGCACGAAGCTCCACCATTGGGTATTTGTATGTATCATGAGCAATTAAGTGAGCAACACCAGTTCTATTATTATTAGGTGGATTCAAATCAATTAAAAGTGGATCAAATTGGCTACATTCAAAGATATTTCGCATAAGCATCCCTCTAGACATATAGAGGGCTTATATTGAATTAAAGATTTCTGTACCAATCGTCACTGTATCTGCAATGTGAACTGATGGTGGTCTACTGTTACCATTAGTATCATTTGTTTATGATGATGATGATGATGATGTGTTTTTTCCTCTTCTCTTTCTTCAATTTTATTTTAACTTTTACTCATCCCCCCCTTGTTAAATTTAAAAATAAGAAATCGATTTTTAGAAAGTGGATCAAATTCATTGCCCGCAGTCAAACTTTCTTCCTGAAAGTAAAGGTATGGGCCATCTCTTTTAGGTAGCCTGATCAGCTGTTTTCAGGGGCAATGGTTCATTTGAAAGAGAACACACCCACCTAACAGAACCAACTCTTCTGCTAACAACGCGGTAGGATTTTAAGAGGTTTAGATACACGTTTCTGGATCTAGCATGCATGGACCTTGTGTGCTCACCATTGGCATTGTCTTCTGTCTTGACAGGCATGAGGGGGCTCTGGGGAGCAGAGTCTCCACTCAGGGAGTAGCTGTGCTCTGCTTGGATGCCAGGAGTAGGAGGGTCCAGATCCATGTCCAGCAAAGGGTTCTTTTCAACCAGCATGGGGTCATCAAAGAAGCTGTTGAAGAGTTCGTTGGAAAAGTCCTCCATGCTCTCGGAGAAGTGGTCGAAGTTCTCAGAGAAATGCTGAGAAAAGGGCAAAAAGAAGAGCATTAGCATCACCTCCGTGACAGACTAGAGCAGGCATAGGGAACCTTCGGCTCTCCAGATGTTTTGGACTACAATTCCCATCATCCCTGACCACTGGTCCTGTTAGCTAGGGATCATGGGAGTTGTAGGCCAAAACATCTGGAGAGCCGAAGGTTCCCTATGCCTGGACTAGAGGGCCTTCTAATGAAACATATCCCAAGCCAGATGTATCAGGAACCAAATTATCTGGAAGAGAAGCACCTATATTCATCCTTTTATTCTTACCGTTTTCATAGCTAAAGTAAGCTGTTGTTTTCTTAAAGAACTAACCAGACAATATCCACAAAGATATATCTCCCTGTCTGCTGTTTATACCTTAATTTAACTAACCCTATTTAATGGACCCATTTCTCCTCGGCACTCATAACAAACCATGTGTACATCTTTTTCAACAACAAGTTTCATGTTATCAACCTGTGGATATCAGAATTATTGGTTTGTCACCATTGGCATGCACCATTTCAAACTGACAATGACAATGGGTGGATCTGTACACACAGGGGGGAAATGCTATAAGTAAGTCAGAAATTAAATTGTTGTAACAAAAGGGGGGACGCTATGGAAAATCACAAATAATTCCCCCCCCCCACTCTCCAGCACCATCTGGTGTTGCATGTTTATAACACATTCAAAACACTAATTTTTGACCAATGTAGCTGAGTCCAGTGACAGTGGCCAGCAGTTTTCTGTTTGCCCCACCACTTTCCCCAAGAAAACCCACTCTTTAGCGCTGAATCAGAACATCCATCCATCCGTGGAAAAAGCAATTGACGCCAGGAGCTGGTTCCACTCCTTTCTCCGGGGCCGTGTCCAGAAAGTGGTGTTGGAGGATGAGTGTTCAGACCCCTGGGCTCTCACTTGTGGAGTGCCTCAGGGTTCCGTCCTCTCCCCCATGCTTTTTAATATCTATATGAAGCCGCTGGGAGAGATCATCAGGGGGTTTGTGCTGGGTGTTCATCAGTATGCGGATGACACCCAGCTCTACCTCTCTTTTAAATCAGAACCAGTGAAGGCGGTGAATGTCCTGTGTGAGTGCCTGGAGGCGGGTGGAGGATGGATGGCAGCTAACAGATTGAAGCTGAATCCTGACAAGACAGAAGTACTATTTTGGGGGGACAGGGGGTGGGCGGGGTGAGGGACCCACCCAAAAGAATCCCGGGAACTGTAGTTTACCCTTCACACAACTGCAAATCCCAGCACCCAAAACTACAGTTCCCAAAATTCTCTGGGCAGGGAAATGTGCTTTACATGTATGGCGTGTACGCAGCCAGTGGAACCCTTCTTACGAAAAGCTGTTCTACCTTTGTTAATGGTTTTATGAAGTCCCAGCAGATCATACGTTTCAGCTCTTAACAGATTTCTAACCTGTTTCTACCACAGCTTTCAGTGACCTCTTGAGTCTCCCTTGCTGGCCCCACCAGCTCCTCAGGGAACAGAAATGTAGTACTGCAGCTAACTCATATTACCCTATGGAGATTGTGTCCTGCAGTCTTCCTACCTGGCTAGGACCAGTTGGGATTCCTTTCTATCTCCATGCTGTAACCACTGTACAGCTCATGTGCTTTTCATGGTGACAAACATTTGAGAGGCTTGCTATGGTGCAGTTTTGCCACAGGTGTCCAAAATCTATCCATCTGTCTAACTAAAGGTTAAAAACTACCCAGAAAGCCCCATGCAAAATTAAAGAGAAGCATCTCCAAATCCTGTACTCTGCAGATACTGTCCCTGAGATAACAAGCCCTCCCGTATGTTTCTCAAACAGCATTACACACCCATGTCCCTCTGGAGTTTACAAGGCCAGATGTTTCTGTCTATCTTTATAAGAAGGAACTTAAGCTAAACGAAACGACATTTTAATATCCTTTAGGATTCCGGCCATCTTTTGAGAGTCCTAGGAAAATACAATAAAGTCACACGATGCCTGTGAAAAGCTGGCTTGCTCAGAAAGTTTAACTACGACTTAGTAACATTAACATGACCTGGTATCATTAATATGAGTATAACACTACCATCCAATGAATCCAGATTTTTTATTTATTTTTTAAATACCCCAGATCTTTCCACATGGCACACTATTGTTTACTGGCAGGGGACAAAATGATTCATCAAACAGTAATCTAGAAGTTACATTCTTAAGAACCTAGAAAAGGGGAAAGGATTGCAGGGGTGCTTTACATGTTACATTTCCCCTACACAAAAAACTCTCCATATCCATGTAGGTGCACGTCATACTGCAGAAAGGTTACTGCGACTGCCCCCCCCCACTAATGCTGCTGTTGCATACAGAAGGATCAAAAACTCACCTGTCCACATTCCTGCTGCTGGGAGAAAGGTACAGTCCCCTTTGTGTTAAGACACTTGCCAGACCCAGCCACTAGGAGGCAGTCTGGGGCAGGGGGCAATTTAACTAGACAGAATGTTACTGTGACCCGAGATATATAAATCCTGTCGTTTCTTGACAAATACTATCGTTTCTTGACAAATACTATCATTTGATATACGATGCATGGATTAATTAAATTATTGATCATCAGGAGATGGAATGTAACCATAATTACACATATATGAGTAAGAGAGAGAGAGCGTGTGCAGTCCTACTCTGATTGAATATTATATAAAATACTTTTCTTCTTGGATTGCAGTTCTGATGCAGAGCATCCATTTATTACTGAAAGACAGCATTTCAAGGTGGGGAGTAAGTACCATACTTTATATGGTATTCTGCACAAAACATCGGAAAGGAAAGATGTGCTCTGTAGTGTGTGGTGCATGGTCTTAAAATTCCACTCTGAGGCACACTGCTTGCTTTTTATTATCCAGACTGGAGAGGAGGGTGATTTATTCTGTTTTATTCTAGATTATATTACTATTGTGAGTAAAGATACGCAAGTTACGATAAAAATGATGCGATATTGATACTATTTTCAGCCAGTTACGTTTGGTATATGGCTATTATGTGTGATACGTAACTTAGTTTTTTTTTTTTTTGGTGTTTGATACTGGAGAGGAGGGTGGTCATTGTCTGGCCTCCTCTCCGGTGAGGAAATCCCTTGAGCAGGACCTGCCAGCTCAAAAAAACTGAGGGAGGAGTTGAGCTGGGCACCCCGGATACTACAATGTAAGTTCCTGTTTCAATAGCAAGGTGTGTGTTTGTTTTGCTCTGGCATAATATCATTATGTAAATAGAAGCAAGGCAATGAAAAAGGCTGAACAGAGGCTGGTTAAAGGAACAGGTATCAGGTAATGTCAGGTAACTTTTAAAACAATCAGTTCTCAGCCATGTACTGAAAAGAGCAGAGAGTTCTGGAGTGCAGCTGGAAGAGGGTTATAGTCAGGTAAGATATTCAGTCATCTTGGCAGGAAAGAAGTTGCCACTGGGAATTCTATGTGCACACAACTCCAACCTAGCCATCTGCACTGGTGACATTTTTCAAAATGCATACAAACTATACATGATAATCACAGCATATGGGGTGGCTAATATAAATATCAAAAGAAGCTACTAGGTGAAAACAATATTTTAAGATCTTGAAAGCAGGCCTGGATCAAGAAGGGAGTAAGAGGGAGCACATGCGGTGGGCAGGTTAGAGGGGGCGGCAAACAGTTTCCTGACCTGATCACACCGCCGCCCCCTGACGCCACCCCTGAGAAAAGTCTCTCCCCCCCCCCCATTCATGTCCCCTACTGCTGAGAAAACTGAACCTGTAGGCTTCTTTCTTGCTGTGGCGGCAAGGGGGAGGCAAAGGGGAGAAAGTATTTCTCTCCTATTTCTCTCCTTCATTTTCCCCTTGTCCTTACTGCCAGCAAGATATGGAAGTCTGCATGGGACAGAAGAGGAGAAAGACTTTCTGCCATTGTGAGTCCTCCCTGCAGGTTCAGCATAGATTGATCAACTCCTTCCCGGGTGGGTGGCTTGCCACACTCAAGCCCTGGCAGTGTCCAATGGAATAACAAGTTCAGGGGCGGCTGAAGCAATGTGAGCCATTTAGCTTCCCAGGACCAGGAGAGGAGGAGGTGGAGCCTTCACCCAGGCCATTGCACAACATGGAGCCTTGTGGAACAGAAGGGATTGGCCCATCTGGCTAAAATGGAGATAACTGTGCCAGGAGTTATCCTTTTGCAAGTGCAAATGCTTCCTCATCAGTGCTTGCCCCTTTTATCTCTGGACAAGTACTCATTTACCAGATTAGCGCTAACCATGGTGTGCCTCAGAATGGGTTTTTTCAGAGGTAAGTGCTTTCTGCACTTAAGGTGGTTTATGCACTGGGATTAGGGATAATTATGGTCATTACCAAAGATTGTATGAGGCACAGACACCCTTAAAGAAGAAAGCACTCCCAGATCACTCCAGATTTGGAAAATGCTATTTAATTTCAAGGCAAGGCAACAGATTCAGGGGTGAATCATAGTTCATATATTCAGCAGGGTGAATCAAAGGTTGAAGAGAGTTGAAAGATGGTCAGCAACACCCCCTGACAAGATCAGAGACTCTTGACTTGCCCTTCTGCTAAGGCCTATGTTTGGTGGCTGGAGTTTGCACTTCCATACAAAAACACTGTGACCTGTCCACGACCCCTTTTTAAAGCCATCCAAGCTGGTGGCCATCTCCACATCTTGTGCCACTGATTTCCATAAATTAATTATGTGTTGTATGAAGAAGTACATTTTGTCTGTTCTGAATTTCACTCAATAACATTAAGTTCTAGTATGAGGAGGAGGCAAAAAGCTCCTCTCCCTCTTCACATCATACAAAATGTTAACAACCTCCCTCATGTCCTCCCCAAACCCCTGGCAGGCAGCAATGGGGATAGATGGAGCAAAAAGCAGCACCAATGCCACATCAGGAATTCTGCCACTTGCACCAGCCAGTGAGGGAGATGAAAGGGCAGGCTTAGGTCTGTTGCAGCTAGCTAGACTGGCTTAGGATCCTGTGCACTCCAACATGTTGTATCCGCAAACCAGGATGCTTGTCTTCCCATCCATGCTCCTGCACAAGTTACGTGCCCAATGCAAGCTCACAGAACACAAAGGCCCGCCTTTTGCAGGACTGTGCCCTCACAGTGCCAAAAAGACAGGTTTTGGGGCACCATGGACTGCAGCCCCTAAAAGAACACTTTCCTCAGATACAGGTGCGTAGCCATGTTGGTCTGCCATAGTCAAAACAAAATAAAAAATTCTTTCCAGTAGCACCTTAGAGACCAACTAAGTTTGTTCTTGGTATGAGCTTTCGTGTGCATGCACATGAAAGCTCATACCAAGAACAAAGTTAGTTGGTCTCTAAGGTGCTACTGGAAAGAATTTTTTATTTTGTTTTGACTTTCCTCAGAGTGAGATCTTGGTGCAAAATTGCAAGAGATCATGGCGCCCAAAATGGCCGCCGTGCTCTTGCAGGAAAAAAATGGGACATCCCGTTTTTTCCAGCACTTGTGGGGTATGGGATTCAGCAGAGTCTTGGCCAGGTGAACCTTGTCCCACCCTCTCCTCCCCGCCTCCCAAAATCTCAATTTTGAGGGTATGCACCAGCTACCTCCCGTAGGGAAGCCACCAATGGTATCTTCTGCCTGTGTGTGGATTGGGTAGTACAGTGCCAGATCATCAATCTAGCAAAGCCCAGCACATGTATCTTCCCAACAGAAACCTCCGCCATCACAGCATTGCTCTTAGTTGTTGTGTTTTCCTAAACTAAAAAGCCCCCAAATAATTTAGACTTCCCTTTTAGGGAAGGTGTTCAGCAGTGTTTCCTACTACCCTGTTTCTCCTAAAATAAGACATAGCCATAAAATAAGCCATAGCAGGATTTCTATGCATTTGCGAAATATAAGCCGTTCCCCAAAAATAAGCCATACCCCGAAAATAAGCCATAGTGATGCGGCACCTCCCATTAAAACAGCCTGGAGAGGCGTGGCTATGCAGCGTACCGATGCGACATGGTTAAAATAAGACATCCCCTGAAAATAAGCCATACTGTGTTTTGTTGAGCGAAAAAAAATATAAGACGGTGTCTTATTTTAGGAGAAACACGGTATATATTTCAGTTGCTACAAGAAACTTTCCAGATTAAATATAAATGATACTGGATTGGATATATATCTTCTTTCAAAGAAGGAAGTTACATTTGTTTGTGTTGTATCCTAGTGGCTCTGCCATGACTGCTTCTTATGTGAGTGTCAGGAGACTAAACTGAGAAGCTCTCTCTTCCTATATAACCTATGACTAAATCCTTCATGAAATAATCACTTTAATAATCAGATGTCAAAGAGAAAACCAACTACCAGACTTTTAGGAGACATCTGAAAGCAGCCCTGTTTAGGGAAGCATTCTGTTGGAAGCCACCCAGAGTGGCTGGGGAGACCCAGCCAGATGGGCGGGGTATAAATAATAAATAATAAATATATTATTATTATTATTATTGTTGTTGTTGTTGTTATTATTATTATTATTAATGTCATCTAGGGTGTGCTGCAGAGATAACATCAATTAAGCACTGACTGGAGTCCAATATAGCATAATGGAGAATGTTGTGGATTACATAAAGTCTTTAAGAAAGGGGTGGGGAACCTGGTGCTCTCCAGATGTGCTCCCATCATCCCTGACCATTGGCCATGCTTGATGGGGCCAGTGGAAGCTGGAGTCCAACAACGTCTGGAGGGTCACAGATCCCATGTCCGTGCTTTAAGACTTTTGCCAGTTCTCTTTTGCGCTTAGGAAAACCACGGAATGAATTAATATAACTAGGAAGAGGGCTTAAGGCAGACACTCATGTAGATCTTGGGCTGAAGTTCTGCAGCCTCCTCCAGATCCAGATTCTAGCTTGTTTTCAAAACCACATAAACACTATTACAAACTGTTCACTGAGTGATTTAAAAGCGAATGAAGACAGCTTTTGCAGCAAGTGGCAAGTGGTAAGAGTGAACCTTGCTGTGGCTTCCGTGAACTTGCCTTCAGGCAAAGTCACCAGTTTGAGGCAAGCCAGTTGGGAAAGGGACCAACATCATTTTGTAGGGAAAGCTGCTTCCCAATGGGGCCTGAAGTTAAAAGCACCAAGTCCATATTTAGTGCTCCATTATCTGCTTCTCTCTTTCACCCCTGTGTTTGCGTTCTCTCTCTCTCTCTTTCTCCTCTCCACTCCTTCCCTCCCCTCCCCCACCCCTCATATTTCACAGCCAAGAAATAGCACAAGATGTGTTTCCAAAGCGTTACCAATGAACAGTCAGGATGGGGGCAGCCAAGGTTCACTGAGACCCAGAGTGGGGCTGCGCCGATTCCCTGACACAAGCCAAAGTTTCAGGCCGCTCTTACTGCTCCGCTCTTTCCCATGAGCTTGGAGATAGGGGAAGATATACCTCCTGATTTCATATTTGGGCATCACTCTCCAAATACAGGCAATCTTTTAACTTTGTAGGAAAATCTGCTCCTGCTTAAGCTGTCTCATTCCTGAAGCAAGCATGTGAGGCTGTCAGTCATTGGCTGCGGTACGACACTCTCCCAGTGACAGACGCATGATAGGCCAAGTCTTCCAAACATATTTCCACCACATGTTCTCATCACCACAAGATGAGCTAAGGCTGCCTGAGTCACACGGCCCAAACCTTTGTGAATCTCCATTGCAGGGCTGGCCTTACCATGAGGCAGAGTAAGGTAAGCACCTCAAGCAGCAGGTGCTGGGGGCAGAAGCAACAGGCCTACCTCACCCCTATGGCAGTTCCTCATGAGCCATTTCCCTCCACTGGATGTAAGAGCTGTAGGCTATGTGCCTAAATCACCCTCAAGTGGTACTAACCCATTGCCAGAGCTGAAGTAAAATTCAATTTACAGCCCAGTCAGCTTCTGTACATGGAAGCTGTGCAAGGGTGGTGATGGTGCTATCTTGTCCTTTGCCTCAGGGAGCAAAATGTCTTGGGCTGGTTCTCCTCCTTTGCCTCCTGAGCATAAAAGTTTGTCTCAGAGGTTAAGCCAGGAGTGTTCACTTTGTGCCTTTCAGGTGTGGGTGAACTATAGCAGCACACACAGCCTGACAGTGTTAACTTAGTTGGTCTCTAAGGTGCTACTGGAAAGAATTTTTTATTTTATACTGCTAACTTTAAAGCCCCACCCCCGAACTGTAAATTATTAAGGGCATTGATAATAGGTGATTTGAGAGGGGTACACTACAGTTCCCCAAATTATTAGGGTGGAGGATTGTGCTTTAAACATGGTGTGTATGCAGCCTACAACTCCCAGCATCCTTGACTGCAGGCTGTGCTTGCTGGGGCTGCTGGGAGTTGGAGTCCAACAACATGAGAAAGGCCCCACGTTGGCCACCCCTGAGTTAAGCTGAATATATACAAATGTGAACTCATCTCTGTTGCTTGGGCTACTCCTATCCTTTGAGAAACTCAAATTCTTCATTTCTTTTTGTCAGGGTTGTACCCTCTTTTTCACCCCCACTGCTGCAGATTCAAATAAGTTTCCCCCATTCTGACCTTTCTACACTGAAACTCACTCCAAAAAGAAGCCAGAGAAAAGCCAATTCTACTGGACTAAAGCCCAAATCCAGGAGACTAAGGCTGCTTGAAAACCAGAGGTTCTCCTCATGCTGGCCAACTGTGCCAAACCGGGAGGGGATTCTTCTAAGTTTTCTCTTTTACTTTTTTATTATTAAATAAATATATATTTTTCCTTCTCTGCCTGCCAAGATAAATCTCCAATTCCAGCTGTGACATCTGCATTTCCCTTCTCTGCTTTCAATAAGGAATGAGCACCCCCCTCACCCTACACGCCAGCTTCACAGCTGAGGTTTCTTTTACACTCCAAAAAAGAAGAAGCTGCATGCCTCCATCCATTCTTTGCTCCCTTAATAAAAAAAATTGCGGTGAATGTTAGTGCTCGTGAAACTTATAGCCTGACAGTGTTAACAAGAGACAGGCAACATGTGGGTCTTGCAACCTGGTTATCACACCTCCGACCTGATCCTCACGATTACTATAAGTCTGTTCCCACATTTCTACCTTTCCTGTCCTCTCTTTGTTCTTAGCTTGTGAATATTTCACTTTGGGATGTCCATTGCTTTCCACCATCCAATGGCTACTTCACACGTGTTTTTAGCACGAACATATTATCAGATAGACAAACCTGTCTTTTTGGGAACACAGGAGCACTGACTGAAATCAAGTACATATGCCAAGGGACCCAGAGTCAGCCCAATATATTTTGCTGCCTGAGATGAAGGACAAGATGGCCACCCTCCTCATTTCATGGACAGAGGCTGAGTGGAATGGCAGCTGAACTTGCCTCAACACTAAGTGACAAGATGGCACCTTCCACTGCATCTGAGACACCAAATCTAGGGGAGCTGGGTCAGCTCATATGGCATACACAGCTCTGTCTTTCAACAGAAGGAAACAGCTGGAGGTTCAGGAGGAGCAAGCAGAGAGTTGCCACTGCTCTCCCCCAGCATCTCCTGCATGAGGTGGTGACCATGTTCTGCCTAATGGTAAGGCAGGCTCCACACAGACCCAGTAATTTGACTTTCATGATGACTTAATTCTGACTTCATGTGAAACCATGGCTTGTGCTAACCATAGTTTAGGACCCAGACTACTATCTGAGCTTCCAAAGGTACAAAAAGGCAAGACATGGTTTTAGAGCTGCTTCTATTTTCTATCCTTTCAGCACTCAGCTTCATAAATTCACTCCCCGCTACATGAAGACCAGCTTCCCAAGGTGGTGCGATAGATGGAACTACTGAAACCATCAATTTAGACACCCTACTCACCGTTAGACAAACCACGATCTGCAAACTCACTTCTAGCTATGATGTCTGTGCTTCCTGGTTAATCACAAACCAACGGATGGCAGTTCAGACATCATGCCAAAGCATAGTTAAGCTTCTTCAAGCAGACATGAGACTGTGAAACAGCCCTGAGAAAATAAAGTAGGTACCGGTATTTCCCTTTTACATACGTGAACAAGGTATTTAGTGTTATGATACAAACTATGTCCAATGAGAGCACCAAGTGAGCTTCCTTGAGCTGGTGCCAGATTGGATGCAAACCCACTATGTGTACTTCACACAAAATTCTCATGCTAGGGGCAAATTAAGCAACCATCACTGAAAAACACTTATAAGGAAAACAGACTCCATTCCTGTCTAAAAAGATGCAGTTGGAGGTTATGGATCACGAAGTGTAACCTCATACACTTTGGTCCTGAATGATATTTTCCAGGCCTGTGGATTGTTCACTGCTACACATGTCACTTGCAATCCACAACGGGCTGCAAGTTCAAAGAGACTTAACATATGACCTTTTTCTTATTGGATAAGTGAAGCATGAATGTTTATTTTGCTAAGAGCATGTTTGTCAGATAGCTGATGAACAGAATGCAACTGATGGTATATAGAGCCCAGGGATGGCTGGATCAGCTTTTTATCATTCCCTGTCAGTTTCTCCATAAGTCAGTTGTCTCCTGTTAACATGGATTGTAAAACAAATGCGCACAAAATTAGAATCTTCTCTATGCAGTTTTTCTTTGCATTTTTTCTATGCACCTTCCCCCAATATATGCATTTTGTGCACATTTTCTCCAAAAGACACGATTCTGCATGCCCTTCCCCTTGAAATATGATTTTTTTGGTAAGCAAAAAAAATTGGAATGCAGTTTTCAATCTGCATAGAAGTCTGGAAACTGCTAATTTGGTTGGCATACTTTAAAACACAGGGCAAAATTATCCTCCATTGCTAATATGATTACCCCTTGAAGACTGTCTGGTAGAATTATCTGCAGACTTGAAATGATGGTATCCAAAGTTGGGTGCCTGAAACCCTTCAGTGGCATGGAAAATACAGAATGTGAAAGAGGTACCGGTATATACTGGTATATTCAGCAGTTGCAAAAATTATATTTTAAATTTTTTTTCTTTCCCTAAGCTTTTTACTGAAGCCGTGAGTTGTGAAGGGAACTTTGCAAGCCACTCTAGGTTCCTTATATTTTATAGGAGATAAAAATTATAACAAACAAGTCAAATGAGTATATACCAGCAGAAATGTAATTTTAAAGATAAAAATCCTTATGACCAGTCCTACTGTTAGGCAGAGTGAGGCACCCACCTCAGGCAGCAGCTGCTGAGAGCAGCTGCCAGGTGTTGGGAGAAGAAAACTGTATGTGTCATGCAAAGTGCCCTGCATCCCCATAGCTAGCCTGCTCCCTTGAGCTGTGGACACAAAAGTTGTTGAACTTTTTCTTTCTTTCTCAAAGCTAAGAAGTTTTTGAGCTATTTTAAAGAAATTTGCAAAAATATAAACTTCCGACATGGGTTCGCTTATGTCCAGATTTTCACGAACATTAAAGCTATTTCTGCCCGGACGCTGTTTCCAATGACCAGATCCTGTCAGTGTCCAGGAAATTCCGGATGTATGGCAACTCTAGTTTGAGGCAAAATTTAGCTACCGGTCTACTCAACTTCTGTCGGTGGAATGGAGATTTGGGTTGCCATATTTACCTTTGCTTCCAGTTGCAAAATATATAAAATAACCCAACTGCCCTACTGACCCCTGCAATAAATGAAGTCAATCCCCCATTGCAAATTCCACCCATCACTTTTAAACAAACCTTGACAGCACACAATCCTGCACATACTTACCCAGAAGTAAGTTCTTCTCTGCTTAATATGAGTTACTCTCATGTCAGCAGGCATAAGATTGCAGCCCAAAGCACATTTGCCTTTATTAGGGGGCTAACTCTACTGCTCAGCTGTGGCCCATTCAGAGAGTTACTGATGCCCAGTCAATATCTGAATGCACACTGTACATTTCCAGCACTCTTCTTGTCATTTTAACAGTCATGGCTTCCCCTAAAGGATCTTGTGAAGTTTCATTTATTAGGAGTGCTGAATGTAGTTAGAAGACCCATAACAGAGCTACAATTCCCAGCACCCTTATCACACTACAGTTTCCAGGATTCCTTGAGGGATTCCATGACTGTTAAAGTGGTATAAGAGTGTTTGAAATGTATGGTGTGAATATGACCTATACTCTAAATACAGATCTGGCTGAGGGGAAATGCTTTAGAATAGTCTAGACTCTTTTTCTTTTATATTGCTTCTGCAGGAAAGTTGTAAAAAAGAATCCTGCCCAGTTCCTTGAGTTCTGGAATCCTTGAGTTTCTAAAAGGCTCCGGGGTTGACATTCCTGCTTTTCTGCCAGCAGCAAAAATGAAGGGCGGGATAAGGGGGCACTTTTACATAATCAAAACCAACAGAGAAGGAAAATATTCATGAGACAGTAGTGAGGAGTATTTTCTTCCTATGTGTTAACAGTTTTCAGATCTAACAGTGGAAGGTGATATGTAAAATATACGTTCTCTTTGGCTCTCGTCACCGTCCATTTAAAGACACCGCAACAAAGCCTCATATTCATTTTAGTGCAAACCTCCTTTCAGCAAAGGATCTTTGCCAATGCAATGGTTTTACTGTTTCAAATGCTGGGTCCCACAAGGGCCGCAACGGGTGTCACAGGCACAAAAAAACTCCTGAAAAACAGTTTGAGCATTGCAGCAGAATCAGGAGCCAGCATTCTCAGGTACCTGCCAGGGTCCCCATCTCAGCAAGGAGGCCCAGTGCCGAACCCTGGAACCTTTCAGCCCGTCTGCCTCTGCTCCTTGCCGTCCTTCTCTTTTCGCCTGACCTCTCTGAACAAGCCAGCAATGGTGGGAGAGGGGCAAGCATCAGCCTTGGCTTGTGTTCCCTTCTCCATCCTGATGGCCGTACAAATTACCGTAAACTGTGAGAAAGGTCAGTGAAGGGTCAGTGATAGTGGAATACTTGGCATGGGGCACTTACCCAGAGGCTCCCAAATCCTGCAGCCAGGACATCAGATGTATCACAACAGGAACACTTCAATCATTCATGCTGGCGCTCTTTGAAAATGTGCTGGATTTCAGATGAAGAGTCAACTGCCAGCCCAAAGTGGCCTTGTTTACATTTAAGATTAAGTGACAGATTCACAAAGATAAATTGTAAGCACGTACCATCCTTGAATGTTAGTGGGTTTTTTTTTTCTAATATCCAGCTACATAAGAGTATCTAAATTAAATTATGGCAAAATAGTTTGCATGATGCAAGCTTTATCCTACTGAGCAAAGTCAAATAGGCGAACTGTCCTTATGTTAGTCTGGGGGCCAGTTGATAGAGAAAAAGCCACCCTTACTACCAGCAATCCCACCGCTGCCAGACGCAGAACAACCAGCAGAATTTGCTGTGAAGAAGGGGGAGGAGGAGATGAATGTGCCAATCCATCTTTCACCACATTCTAGATGGGAAAAGAGAATGACTATAAAATAAACTAGATTTAATAGTCCGTCATGTAAGTACTACTGTATATGTGTGGAAAGATCAGTAAACCTCTTCAGACATCATAACATCATAGGCATGTGCAGAGTGAGAGAGTGGGGTTTGGGTGATCAAATCTGAAAGAGCACCCACCCACATGTAACAACTGTACAGACAGAGGCGCTCTCTCCACATGATGGGGAAGGTTAAGAAATCTGGAGGAAGTTGGTCACACAGGCTTCTCCTTCCCTTCCCCACATGTGTTTGTGGCACCTGAAAAGGGCTATGTAGAGTAACATAAGCAAAAGACAGTATAACAGTCTAAATATGGCCCCTCTGTACTCTGTGAAAAGCGCCTCCAAAGGTGATTCACAACCATGATAGCTTTGGTCTTTGTTAGAACAGAACCAGCTGTGACAAAGCATTCCAGGTTAGGCTGTGCACACCATAAATTTAAAGCATATGGCTTCCTCCCAAAGAATTCTGGGAACTGTAATTTACCCATCACAGAGCTACAATTCCCAGCACATTAAACAAAACTGCAGTTCCCAGGATTCTTTAGGTAAAGTCGTGCACTTTAATTAACCTTAATTATGGTGCTGAATTATGGTGCTGGTGGAGACTCTTGAGAGAGAAACCTATCCATTCTTAAGGAAATCAGCCCTGAGTGCTCACTAGAAGGACAGATCCTGAAGCTGAGGCTCCAATACTTTGGCCACCTCATGAGAAGAGATGACTCCCTGGAAAAGACCCTGATGCTGGGAAAGATTGAGGGCACAAGGAGAAGGGGACGACAGAAGACGAGATGATTGGACGGTGTTCTCGAGGCTACCAACATGAGTCTGACCAAAGTGCGGGAGGCAGTGAAAGACAGGCGTGCCTGGCGTGCTCTGGTCCATGGGGTCACAAAGAGTCGGACACGACTGAACGACTGAACAACAAATTTGAAATATGAGTGTAAACTTGAGAATCCACTTTCTATCTGAATGGGGGCGGGTGTAACGGAGGCTCCCCATGCCTTGAGTGATATATGAACATTGCTCTCAGAACAAAAAAGGAAGAGAAAAAATAAAAAAATGAGGGAGGAAAGATCCCTTGCAAGCATTTAAAACAATTGGGGGAACGGTTTGTCCTGGCTGATATGTGTCTTGAGGGGAAGGGGCTGCTTTGATTTTATTTGTGTCTAGACAGTATATGGGATGTAGCTGCCGCAAGGATCCAAAGGAAATAATGCACAGTGGAGCGAAAGGAAAACTAGGGGAGAATGCCAGAAGGATGCGGGGTCAGCCGGAGAAAACAAAACGGAAGAAGTGAACTCCCTGAGAAGGCAGCCAATCGAAACGCCTGCAAAGGGTTAACCTGCTCCCAAAAGAGTCTTCTGAAGAAACAATAAGAAACCTATCAGCCTATTGGACAGCTCCTAGAGACCTAGGGCCAATGGGAAGAGCCTGCCAACGGAGAAGCCTTTTCGGTGAGCAGATCAAGAGGAGTGCAGGGCTAGAATGGAGCAGTC
The DNA here is from genome assembly GCF_009819535.1 of Lacerta agilis. Lineage (NCBI taxonomy): Eukaryota > Metazoa > Chordata > Lepidosauria > Squamata > Lacertidae > Lacerta > Lacerta agilis. Next base: position 49,183,205 of record NC_046312.1, read on the forward strand.
GCTCCGCGTGCGGTTTGTCAGGGCTGAGGTAGGAGCCCCGGCGAGGTTGCCTGGGATGAAAGCTCCCTTGCACAGCCCCGAAATCTCCAGGATGAGCGAGATGCTGCTCCTGGAAGTGGAGGAGCCATAAAGCGAGAGGGGCTGGGGAGTCACTGAGTTGCACCTCCTGCCTGCAGCCTGCAGTGTGTGTGGCTACTTGTCACCAGGGCCATTCGTTTCTGCAGATATCGAGGCGCGCGCGCGCATACGCGTGTGTCAGTGTCATTTGCCCCTGAGTGCTGTTAATCTTGCTGCCAAAGGGCTGCCTTTCCAAAGGGAAGACAACCAGCATCCTTTGTGCCATGGAACACAGGAGTGAGTGCAATCCTGTGGGGTGGGCCCCAAGAAGCAGGGATGAAAACTACCCAAGCTAGGAAGACAAAAAGCTTGATTTCATGAACCTGTGTGCACTGCTGAGTCTTTGTCACAGAGGCTATGTATGCACCATCCACTTAAAAGTACATGCCTCCCAGCCCTGCCAAGAAAAATAGTTTGCCCCTCACAGAGATACAATTCCCAGCACACTTAGCAAGCTACAGTTCCCAGAATTCTTAGGGGTGTGTATGTGCTTTGAATGGGAGGGTTGCTCATGCAGTTCCTCCCTTAATTCTCACGGTGTGGCTATGACAGGAGATGGTTGCTAGATTAAAAATTCTCCTAACTCCTGTATGCCTCCCCTTCCTGCCATGTGGTTCAGATTTCATTACAGGGAAATAGGAAAGAAATGAGTTCAGGAGGTCCTTGGGTGTTGGATGGAGGCAGTAGACTAGTAACAATCCCATTTACACCCTGGATTCTGGGATCTGCTGGAAAGTTGTCATTGGCAAATGTTGTATTTATGCCAAACACAAACACACACACACACACACAGACTTGTTTTCCTACTGGAGGACCTTGGCCTCCCCAAGGCCCATCAGTCTGCCCCCTTTGAGTCATGCACAATGTGGGGGAGTGGGAACCGAGCCACACGGCTAATGTGGATCTACTAATCAGCTAACAAGATGTTGGAAATCTCTCTTGAACGATTCCAAACTCTCCTTCAGGCCCATGAGATTGTTCTTCTGCAAAGGTTGTCGGCTGGCCAGTTCATAATAATTAGCAAGTAGTCTAAGCCTGGCTTTTCCAAGTCACATTCCATTTCTTTTGCTTAAGGACATGTTCGTAAAAATCACTCTTCTGGTCCAAATCTGACTTGCTCCACCAACAAAACAAAAAAAAAATGCTTAGTGTGGGGGTGCACAAGTTTCACATTTGCACTGCGAGCGTATGAGCCTGGAAATGCTTAAAAGTCAGAGGGCTAGGCTGCAATCCATAAATCACTTACTCTTTGGTAATGCAATCTCTAAGATTTCAACCAGCAACAATACTATATTAGGGTAATTGTTTTATGCATTGGGAGTATTTTTTTTTTAAATCACACTGAGGGTGGTCTACCACTACCTGCACTGCCCCAGAAGCATTTGGTCTGCAGCAGGAGGAGAACAGTAAAAAAAAAAAAGACTCCCAAATGCACTAATTTGTGCAAGCATGCATAAATGGCCATGCAACCAAAAGCGAATAGAACTGCTGGTCTAAACAATATATTTGGACTTCAGATCTGATTCTAGTCATCCAGATTCACTGCATCCTCATAAGGTGAGCATAAAAACCCTGCTAATACAGCAGCAGGACTCAGGACACACTTGTACTGGCAGACCAGCCACAGATAAAGAAGTGAAGGAGGGTAGGCAAGTCCAAAAGAAGCTCTTTTCCCTTATCTTCTGAAAAGGGCAACATGGGACTCCCCCTAGTGTGTGACTACTTAGGAGGGTGAAATATACTCATTTCATGCTCTTTATTTCAGCTCATGGCAAACAGGGAGTGAGTCTTCCCCGAAACCTCTGGCTATATATACATTATTTACACAATGGGTCACATGTGATTGGCTGATTCAACTCCCCTCCTGGAGCCGGATTGGGTGGCTCCTGGAGACCAATCAGGATGCTGCTTCTAGAATCCTACTTGCCTATTTTTCTAGGATCCAAGCTCAGTACATAACAGAGGGGGAGGGGAAGGTAGCCTGTGTAGGTGCTTGTGGATCAAGGCATGGCTGAGAGCCAGAAAAGGTGCAGCCTCAGTCTGAGCCAGCCTGTTGCTGAAGCAGCAATTCCCTTGGGGCTCCCTGGCAAGTACCTGTTTGCAGCTAGCTGTCAGATTTTGTACCTCTGAGCCTCTCCAGGACTGGGTAAATGGTCACATTTGGCGGGAGGGGCAGGGAAATAATGCAAAAAAAAAAAAATCAACATGCACCAAAATGCCATATTGAATCCCATAAACTTTTAAAAGGAATTCTCAATTTCTCAGATCAATAAAAGATTCATCCTGGCTATTTGTTTCTTTCTCTGAAATAATTACCAGTACAAATCATCGTGGTTCAGTATCTAGAAGAGCTTGTTGCTATAGCAAAGTAGTTAAAGGAGAGGACTGGCTAATTCTGTTGGAAACACAGCTGGGTTCTGTTAAGTGTGACCAACTAAACTGTAATAAACTGAAGACTGTCAGGGAATTCCCTGTAAATTTACTTCAAGCCCTTCCTTTTTGAAGAAATTTCATATTAGATGCGTGTGACAATGTTCCGCTTCTCTCTGACTCCCAGAATAAAAACCTCAATGCATGCAGTTCTTGTACTTCAATGTGTATCAGAGAATCCATGCTGCGATTGTCACAGAGAATGCCAACTGAGATTTCTTTCTTGGGGTTGTACCAAATATTTATCATTCTCTGGCTTTTGCTTTGGAATATGTGTGTTCTTGGACAGAGAGCAAAGGCTTAAACTTCTAGACTCAGTTGGTTCATCTGCATCAATATATCAGATTTGTATACCGCCAAGGCACCCAAGGTGGTTTCAAATTTTAAAACACGGGAACAAATAAATTATATAAAAACATACGAGTGACAGAGTCCTTTCAGGCCAACTGGGAGCTGATGGATTGTGTGCTCCTCAGCCTGGGGTTCCTCACTTCTGCCTTGCATGCATCATTACCCTTCCTATCATGTCTTACTTGGCTTGCCCCTGTCAGCCATCACGCTGTGAGTTTACTGTCTGACTGCTGTGAATTAATCTAGGAGTTAGACCAGATTGTTAGGCGGCCAGGATATTAATGCTCCCTTAATGGTCAATGCCTGTGTTGTTACAGCCACACTTTCTGTTAAGAAATTAAAGGTGAATGCCAAGCATGGGTGGCAGATATCTGTTTATAGAAACTACCGGTAATTGTTAGAGAGATGGTTTCTTGACCATCCCTAGAACAGGAAAGCCATCAGCTAGGAGGATGGCTCCTCACTCCCCTACCTCACAGAAAAGGGGTGGGGCAAAAGAGATTGTATTAGTTTAGCATTAGGTGGAAAGACAGTGGCTGGTGGCTAAAAGTATACAGTATTGGGGTGCACCTCTGAGATATGACATGCAGCAGGGCATCTACTGTCTGCTTATAGCACAGCTTTCCAAACTTTTCAAGTTGGTGACACACTTTTTGGACATGCATCATTTCGTGACACAGTAATTCAGTTTTACTAGCAAACCAGAGGTTAAACTAACCCCTTTCCAGCCCTGGGAGGAGTGTGGTGAGCGTTCCAGCGACACACATACACACTGCAGCCGACACCCTAATGTGTCATGACACACAGTTTGGAAAGCTCTGGCTTATGGGAAGGAGTATTTTGTGATGTGCCTTCACCTATGTTTGACTTCTATTTGTGTAAATAAGCCCAGATATTAGCAAAACAAAAGAATACTACGTTCCCTGCAATTGTCCCAAAGGAATTCAAGTCTACGTAAGCTCCTGAACCTGAGAAATAGGGAGCAAATACAGTAGTAGAGTACTCAGCAGCCCATTACATGTTAGATAATGCCACTACCTTCTAGGGCTATTATTAAATAATGTGTAATCTGGCTCTGCAGCAACACTCTGAAGCGAAGAATGTTGCCAGAGCTGAGTTCTGATGTTGTCCCTAAACCAGTGCTATTTTTTGAGGAAAAAGAGGTCTCGGAACTAACCATGAACACCTCCCTCATTCTCTTAGAATGGCAATGGCCCCCAACCTGAGAGGGGTCAGAACTGAGTTCCAGGGAGTTCCAGCTGGGGAAAAAAGCCCTGCCGTAAACTATCTCAAAATATAAAATACTCCTTTGAGGAGCACAGTTTACAAAACTGTAAAGCACTATATTGATCCCAGAAGAAAATCTGTAATCCTTTCTTCATATAACCTGAGATAAAGGTTTAATGATAAAAAAGGAATTATTTTATGTCTCTGACTGATGGTTGTGACTTGAATCTTTAGGTAGCGGTTGTGGACTAGAAGATTTTACGAGTAGTTCTGAATGCTAAGGACCAAGCTCATGTTAGGTACAAACAAACTATGACAGTCCCTGAAAAACCCACTTTGTGAGGGGTTCACTGAGAACAGATAAATAAGGCTAAGCCTTTCCTTGCTCCATATCCTCTCAGATTCACTGGGAAAGAGGGCAATTTGGATAAGGGAAGTGGCGGAGAGGAAAGAGGTTGTTTTCCACCACTACTTCTCAATAGGCCCCTGTCAAAGCAACTTTCCAAGCTTAAAAAAAGAAAAGACATTTTTGTCAGGATCTAGTTACACACATTTTGTGCAGATAACAATACAGTTTGGCCCTTAGAGACCAAAGAAACAGCTCATTTGGGTTTTCCAGCTCTATCTGTGGTAGACAAAGACTAGCCTGTGTCCACACTGGAAAAAGAAACTGATAGGATTCATAATGATGTCAAGATCACACAGACACACAACATAAACCACATCAAAACGTTGTGGCCAGAATAACCAAGTCATGAAAAAGAAGCACAACATTTTAATCCCTACCATTCATGGGGAAGGAATGCAGAAAGACCCCCAAAACTTTTTTTTTTTAACCTTTATGTGTGGATGGGTTTGCTTTCCTCATAAAAACAAGATGTAAGGAAACTGCCTCCAGGTTTTAGCACTCATTTCCCTCAGTGGGAATTAATCTCTTCATACAGGTATAGAAACCATACCTGCCAGTATAGCCCTGGCAGGACTTAATTCTACCACAGCCTTGTAATCTGTCTTGCTCTGCATGTTTCTCTAACTGCAACTGGCCTTTGGACAGGCTTCCAAACATTGGAAGTACTTTTATAGCTAGGAAGAGATTATATGGAAGGAGGCCAAACTTCAAAGAATAGTCAGGCTCTGCTGTGGATGAACCTTTCAAAGTCTGAAGCACAAAACACAGAATACTCAGAAGGACTTCAGGGCTCACTGTCTGGGACATCTGAATTTGTGAGGGGATGAGTGTAGCACTACAAGCCAATGGGGCCAAATAAGAAGTGACATTAATTGTGCAAATGGAATCGACATCCCATTTAAACAAAGACCCATAAGAAAGGAGAACAGAGAAACTGAAGTTGACATCTGGACAGCAGACGGAGCGAGAAGACCACTCACCTGGTCACTGTCTTCCCCACTATGGTGAGATGTAGTTCCAAGTAAATTAATTATTTCTAATTCTGCATCTCTACATATAAATCAGGGGTGGGGGCGCTGTGGCCCTCCATATATCATTTGATTCCATCTTCCATCAGCCCCAGCCAGGATGACCAATGGCCAAGGATGATGGGAACTGAAGTCCAACAACATCTGGAGGGCCACAGGTTCCCCAGTCCTGATTTGTATGCATAGATGTAGAAGAAGGCCCTCTCTCTTGTAACCACCAGCCTCCCCTCAGATGGTGGAAGCAACTACAGGAGACCTTCCACTGAATATCTTAAATATGCAGATAGGTACATATTGAGACAGGTAGTTACTTCTGATAGCAATGCTCACCTTGATAGGTAGCACCATTTCTGTGCCTTGGGTGGCTAGGTTAAAATATATGTCTGCAGACTTGAACAAGTGCTAGTTGGGGGAGGGGAGGGGAGGGGAAACTGATACCAAATACTATTGGAGAAAAAAGCTCTTTTGCTGGCATTATGCCCAAGGTTTGTGATCAGTTCCAAGAATTGTTTTCAATTTGGACCACAAGTGAATAACTAGAGGAATGTAACAGCATTTTCCTTATTATAAAGCCACAGACTTAAGCGGGGGTTTTTTTGTTTTTTGTTTTTTTGTTTTAATGGCAGTGAATGTCTGTGCACATGGCTTGCCACAAGTATCTATGGCCAATAATTCAGAATGAGCCACAAAACTTGATATACACAAATAACAGAACATCTGTACAAAATGTATTTCATTCTTTTCTGTTGCTGAAGGTTAAGCAGTCTCCTCCCATTTCACAGTACCAGTTGGCAGGCATCGGAAGAAAACTGACTTGAGAATGATTGAAAACGGGATACAGATGCAGTATGGATCTAATTCATCATGGCATTTATGATGCCCATAAGAACACAGAGCACTGTTCTATACATGTTCAGAGGCACTTAGCCCTGGTAGATTGGTATAGGGTTGCATCCTTAATTATCCATAGTTGTCTATATCAGTATTTCAAGGGGCTAAACTACATCCAATCCTTGTAGTTTGGTTTGAGCAGGAGTCCACAAAAGATTCATTTAGTCCAACATCTTGATTCATATACAGACCAGCTGGATAGGTGAAGGGGTTTAGCTCAGTAGTAGAAGACCTGCCTTTCTTAATCATCCCTAACATTAAATATAATGCCATTTTCACAGCTGCTGCACATTTGATTTATGTTCTCATTGCACTATCCCCCGTGGTCACAATATCTCTTTTCCGGATAGTCACAGTGAGTTCACATCCTATCAATGTATATGTTCAGCTCAGGAGGGGAGGTTTGTCTCTCAAAATGTATCTCTTGCCCTCTTGCCCATTCAGATTTGGAGAAGTCTTTTGAAAGCTCTTGACAGTTTGCTTGGGTGTTCACCAACCATGCTGAATTATTTGTAACCCTCCGCAAACTAGATTTTTCTCCCTGCTCACCCTAGACTCCAGATAGTCTATGAATATTTTAAATATATCACTGGCCCAGTACAGACACTTGGTGGACCCAGCTGCCTACACCTCCCCATTGTGAGAACTGTCAGTTTATTTGTACTCTCTGCTTCCTACTGTTTAGCAGCTATGTTTGCTCAGGAGTCTTCAGTTCAAACCTATATTACCAAAGCACTCCTATCTGTGCATTTGTTGACACTCTCAAATTATACAAAGAAAACAGAAAACTGAGGATTACAACCACTGGGTAATACTGCTGTATTTGTGTTTAAATGACTTTTTTTTACCCAGTGTATCTTCCAAAATTAACCCCTGGCTTTGCTAAAATTAAAGCCTGCCACATTTCTATTTACTCCTGCTCCCTGCCAGCCCAGGAACCTATGGTTTCATATACAGTGTGGAACAGAACTGGGTTACAATACAGGCTTTGTTTTCGCAAAGGAATGAGGGCAACAGCCATCTTTCCCTTTCCATCCCGGAATCCCAAGTATATAACCTGACATCTCAGCACCTGGGATTTTACTGGGAGGGATTTCACCTGTAATCTCTGATTTAGGGCTTTTCAACCCAGAGTTTAATTTGTGTTTGCAGTTGTTTGAGGTCTCATTTAATTTGCATAGTCCACATGAAATAACATGACGTTCAAACAACACCAATCTCAATGATTTCCTCCCACAAATTTGGGATAATTTGGGTAAATCAGGTTCTAAACCACTTCACTCAGAGTTGCAGACTATTTTGGGGAGGTGTTTTGGGATGGGTGAATCAATCGTTACTTTCTGCTATTCCCCTCTCCATGCTCACTATTTCCTCAATGCTTTCATTTCTTTTCTGGCAGGGTTTGCAAATATTTCCAGCACACTCCTGAACAAAGGTGTTTTCTTTTCTTTTGAGCTTTCAGATTTTCACAAAACCAGAAAACAGCACTAGCAGATTGTGTGACTGTATGCTTTTATGCACTTCCTCCGTTAGGAGTTTTTAAAAAGAAAACAACAAGGTACACACAAAGCTAACTGCACACATTGCCTATCAGTACTTAATCATCATAACAGAATCAACAGATAAGAAAGGTGCAAACACAAAAGGGAACATCTACTGGTATGAATGGGGAAATTGTTCTTCACATACACATTCAAAGGTGTGTAGGTATGGACTCCTCTAGTCTTACTTGAATGGGGGAAATTATGAATTAACAGCTAAATAATGCTCAAATGTGCACAGGCCCTTAGACTCAATTTTTAGTCAGACCTCATGGCTACAATATTCAGCTCAATTTTTCTACTTTTTGGTTCACCGTTTTGTTTGTTTTCCTTCTTTTGTGTACCATCTTGCCTGACGGAGAGTTCTGGAGAACTCACTTGGAATAAGCACCAGCTCATCTTCCTCCCCAAGCTTGGTGGCGGCGGAGAGCACTGGTAGAGGAAATAGGGACATTCTGAGATTGAATCAGAAGCTGGGATGGCTTTTGTATTTCTAGGATTGTCCTTGGAAAAAAGGGACACTTGTGGGGTATGCATACACCTTCCCTAAATCTGCTCTGGAGGGTCAGGAGAACAGCATGCAGGGGGTGGTGACAGGAAGATTGTTATTTGGCAAGCAGAAATCCTTGCATTGATAGAACAATTGTATTACCACAATGTTGAATTCCACCCAGCGACTTTATAAAATTTGGTAATTAGGCCTAGGCCTAGAAGTATGTCCTCCCCTTTTACCTCTGTTTGAGAGAGGACTTTGTCTTCTCTGAGAAAAATCTGATTTAGGTGGTGAGTATCAGTCCAGGTGGACCCAGGTGGCCTAGGGCGTGTTGATCAGAAGGTCGGTGGTTCAAATCCCTGCCACGGGGTGAGCTCCCGTTGCTCGGTCCCAGCTCCTGCCCACCTAGCAGTTCGAAAGCATGTCAAAGTGCAAGTAGATAAATAGGGACCACTCCAGCAGGAAGGTAAACGGCGTTTCCATGTGCTACTCTGGTTCGCCAGAAGCAGCTTTGTCATGCTGGCCACATGACCCGGAAGCTGTATGCCGGCTCCTTCGGCCAGTAACGCGAGATGAGCGCCGCAACCCCAGAGTCAGACACAACTGGACCTGATGGTCAGGGGTCCCTTTACCTTTACCAATCAGTCCAATACCTTCTGAAGCAAAAACATAAGCTACTTTTCTTCTTTCTTTCCCCTCCCATGAGGATTCTTTCTTTGCTTTCTCCTCCCTTGCTATTTTCCTGCTTCTGATATATTCAAATAAATTTTTAGTGTTTTGCCTGGCGTGCTCTGGTCCATGGGGTCATGAAGAGTCGGAAACGACTAAACGGCTAAACAACAACAACAATAAAGTTGTTACAATCTGCCCCTCAAGTTCTTTTTACGTTATTCTCAACTTACATTTGTTTTTGCCAGAGTAGATGATTCTTTTTCTTTGCTTCACATGGGCAAGACTTCAGCTTTTAAAAGAAATATTTTGTGCTTTTAACAGCTCAACTTTGCTTGTTAACCGTGCAGACATCCTCTTGGGTTTCTCTGTACCTTTCCTAGTCTGTGGTATTTATTTTACCTCAGTTTCTCTTATAGTTGTTTTCAATAATATCCAACCTTCCTGAGGAGACTAGACCATGCTCCCCCCTGCTTTTACATTCCTTTAAAAAGATCTGCTCATTATTTCATTTCATTTCATAAATTTCCTCTGTTTAAATTGAATGTGATTTTTTTGGACTTTTGAACAATTTTCCACTTCCATATATACTAAATACCCAAGAGGTTTCCCACCATATCACACCTGGAGACCACTCAAGATTGATGTGATCCTAACCATGTCTTCTCAGAAGTCCAATTGCATTCAATGGGTCTTATTCCCAGGTAAGTGGGATTAGGGGAGCAGCCTAAGTTTACTTTAATAATTTAATAATAAATAAACTAATCGAGGGACCACTTCCCCTCTACTTGGTTCTATGACTGGTTGTTATCAGTCACTGCTTCTCCTTTGGCTATTTTCCGAATTTCTTTTTCAATATCATCATCACGGTTGGGAGGGGAGCAACAGTATGCCCCCACCACTAAGATTACTTTTGGAGCTTAGTATTCCTGTTCACAATAATTCTGTGGAAGGGTTAGAATTCAGGTTGGTCCTTAACCCTAGTTCAGATGTGAGGAAGCATTAGCCTTCCACATGCTGCTGAACTACCACTCCCATCAAACCCAGTAAGCATGGCCAATGGCCAAGGATGATGGGAGTTGTAGTTCAGCTCATCTGGAGGGCCAGAGGTTCCCTACACCTGCCCTGGGATTATTCCTGGGTTACATATACACCGCCCATTTAAAGCACTTTAACAGATGTGGTCTCCCCCAAAGAATCCTGAGAACTGTAATTTGTTCAGAGTGCTGAACAAATGACAATTTGTAATTTGAGGACCCTTCTATGAACGATCTGCAAAGTTCTGAGTGCTAGCAGAATAAGTAAAGTTATGGAGATTGGCTGCCGCAGGGGAGGCCCGAGTTTGAGACACACATACATCCCAGTGCCTTACTATAAGAATTCCTGTACTAATTCCAGAAGCCAAGCCAATCTTTATGCTAATTCCAAGCCAAGGCTGTGGAGTTGGAATGCTTAGTATTAAAAGAAAAAAGTAAGTAGGCATATAACCTGGTGGAACATGTTGTCAATGCATATAGCACGCTATCCATTGATATAAAAGGACGTGTTAGCAGTGGATGCATAAAATATTCCAAAATGATTCTGGAGCAGTGTTATTTAATACATCAAAGGGGCCATTGGGTCCAATCAACAGGAAGCCAATCAGCCGATCTGACAAGCCAATCAGGACTCACCTGACCCTCCATATAGAATCATAGCGGTCAACTTTTCCCCTTTTTTAAGGAAATTCCCTTATTCTGAATAGGATTCCTCGCAAGAAAAGGGAAAAGTTGACAGCTATGTATAGAATCCTAAGAATTCTTCAGACTGATCAGCTTATCATTAAGAGAAGTTGCTAAACCGACTTGCCTTAACCTCACCCTGAAATTTGTCTGCCTCTTCTCCAGAACCACCAGCTCAACCTAGACCATGCCATCTGCCTTGGGATCCTTGCCTGCCTGCTCCGGAGCCCAACCACTTGTCTGTCTTTGGTCTTGTAATTTGGCCCTTTGGATTTTGAAGCACCTGTGCTGGAATCATACATGTACAGCTAAAGATTCTCACACATGAAGCCACTTATGTATAACAAATTCCACAATACTGTGTGCTCATGCTAATTTCTTCTAGGCAGTAGCTCTTATGGGTAACTCCCCTGAGTTGGCACGGAACTCTCTTGGAATGGCTCAAAACCTGTTTTTGGTCTCTTCTTTTTCCTTCTAAAACCTGCCAAACACCACATCATTTTGGAGCCAAGTCCTATTCTCTAAATTTAAACCACCACTGCCAGCAGCATAGGCTCCAACCCAGGTTGTATCACCTCACTAACATTAGAACTGTGGCTCAATTTGTCTTCAAAGGCTTCTACTTCCACCCAAAATGGTGCTCTATTTTTTGCAGACTATGATAATTATTTGCTCATTCACCACCAGCTGAATCCTATGTTGATAAAAAATGCTAGGGCACAGATTGCCAGATACAGTCTAATTTTTCCCCTTTTGTACAGTTTACCAAATTTCTCTTCCAGCATCAGAGGTTCTCCCCTTACTCTTTTATCGTATTGAGCTTTCTGTTACTTCTGAGGCCACTCCATGTGAGCTTTCATTCTGATTTCCATCCTCTTAGGAGGTTCTTACACCCAGCCAAAATGATCCAAAACGGCTTCTTCCTTACTAATCCCCAATACTAAATCCATAAGAAAGAATACGGAGTGATCTTCTGTGGCCTTCTTCAATAACCTGCAGAACAAAGCCAGGAACAATTCCCCACATTGTGTAGGCACTGGGGCCCCGTAGATCACACTTGTGAAAAGCAAGATTGCAGTTGATCAGGTGACACAACTGATGGTGACCTCTCTTTGGTTCTTTATGAAAGGGATAGTGCTGATTTCTCAAAATGTCCCAAAATAAAGAAGACCTACTGTATACAGTACAATCAACCCAGATGCAAAATGCCTTTTCATCTAAATCATCTTAAAGCCAAGCTGGAAAAATCTTCAGGACTACAAAAGAGTCGCTTTCAGCAGGATGGTGATGTAATTAGCAGACTGGGCAGGATCTCACCAGCTGCTAGACTGCTCATGGTTTCAGTGATGTGATATGTCTAGGCACCATGGCAGGCAAGGAACTCTCTGGGAGCTTGTTGGCAGGAGGTGTCTCTATGCCTTCAGGCATCACGGGTGTTTTCCAAGCGCTTTCGCTCAGAATGTAGAATTCTGACCTGATGCCAGTAACCGATGGAAAGCCTGTGCCCTGCAATCAGAGAGGTGATTAACGTTTAAAGCTTAGCTTTAAAAATGACATTTTTTGCCATCACATCCAAGTTGAACAATAAGAAGTGAAGAAAGTGAAGGCTTGAACAATAAGAAGTGAAGGAAAGTGAAGGCTTGAAGCCTGCAGACAGGTCTGCTGTTGAGTGTTGGTTCAGCCCACTGGCAGGGCTCAACCAAAATGAAGTTCAGCAGGAACAATATTTTGAAAACCTGCAGCCAGTAGAGGGATGGGATGGGAAGCTATTGTAGCCAGCTCTGTTACTGTCAACAAATTCAACAAGAAAAGAATTCAGATCAGAATCCCCTATATTCGGCTGGGGGTGTTACTTTTACAAGACACCTATTTCTTTTTCAATATTTCTCAACACAATCAAGCGTAAATAGTAGTTCCACCAGGATACTGGCCTCATCACTCTTGACAGAGAAAATAACAAATATCAACAGGTATATGTTTTTCGTGTATTTTTTTTTACTACTCTTATAGCATCATTCAATGGGAACTGCAGAAACACTCTTTCTTGACTTTTTTCTTTACAAAACAAACCCATTTCATTATAAATTGTCAGAAATTTGTCACAAACACAAGAGCTTGTAATCAAATAGTCCTTGGTTAATTTTAAATTTGCTACAAAGGAGATGCAGTCACTGGCAAAGTAAGAAATCAACAGTATGCATTGTCAACACTGCAACAAATATCCCTCATGCCACACTGAAATCAACCTTTCACAATGTCCATTGATGATAATTTGTCCAATTTTGAGTTCACTGGCCTTAGCAAATGTTTCAGTTCCCTATATAAATCTGCCCCCACTTTAATCTGCTGCGTATTTTCCAGCCAAAGCCAAGTACCTTTTAGCAGAGCTGAGCCCAACTTACTCAACTATTTTTGGCAGAGCAAAAGATATTCACATTCATTGATATCCATGTGTAGCCACTGCTAATCCCATTCACTCTGTGGCCACTGATTGAGTGTGCTGACCCATGTGACCAAGCAGAGAAGAAAAAAGAAGAAAAGGCAAGGGCTTTTTCTTTCTTTTTTTAAGAAAAAAGTATTGTTATAGGTTGGGGGAGGGGCAAGGCCAGCCAAACCCCTAGAGTCAGTAAAGGGTTAGAATCTGAACAAACTTGTAAATCCCTGAATTTAGCAAGGGCTAGGAATAACACCAGTTCATCTCCTAATGAGACCAGCCTGGTGATGGCTTACTGGGGGTGGGCTCTTGAAGGAACACTGGTGCTGATGGGAAACAAAACATGACTTGGGTGTGATTGCACCCATTTGGGGGCATAGGTTTGGCCGCCTCTCAAGATATCACTGCCAGATTCATCAGGAGGGTTCCAAAATGGTATCAAAAGTTTGCAGCAACCTTTTTTTATGGGACCATATAGCAGACTAACAGTCAAATGGATTGTCCCTGAAATGGTACAGTCCTTTCACAGGATGGTGGCATCTCAGGATGCATATTAGGAATGGCTTCTTTGAAAGGACTGCCAAGTTAGGATCTTTCCAAATCAATAGCTTACAAGTCAGAAAAAAACCCTCAGCCTTCTTCCTAACGTAAAATGAGACTAGAGAACTTATGGCTCTCCAGATGTTGTTCAGCAACAACTCACATAATCCCTGATCACTGGCCATACTAACTTTGGTAAACAGGAGTTGGAATTCAACATCTTCTGGGTCGCAGGTTCCTCGTTCCTGGTGTAAAAGCTGCCCTATGCAGGAACATATTGACATAGGGATACTTCCAAACAAGCATTCTGTAATGGTTTAATCCAATCAGAGGACTGCACCATATCAAAATTATATGCTTGAGTAGGCTCTGACAGCTGTTTCAAAGCTACTTGAACATATTTTCTTTAATCTCCCAGCAATAAGTAGAAACACACACTCTCTCTCTCTCAAACACACACACACACACAGCATACAACCTCTAAAATGGAGCCAAAGATCCATTTGTGTCCCTGGAAAAACGTTAACTGTCTGCATGCAACAATATTCTAGTCTGCACACCTTTATGAATATTCAAGCCATTTTGTCCCTCTATTATACAGTGCTTATACAACATAAACAAAAGTTGTACCAATTTCTATGGGTCCACAATGCTGACCTTCCACAACCCATAGCAAGAACTAGAGTCTGGTCAAGTCATTTCCTCACCCACCTCCTTTACACGTAAGTCTTGGCTTCTCTCCCTCAAGCCTGCTACTGGTCATCCCAGGCCTATCAACAGTTTTGTAGTTTCCTTCTGACCTACAGGTTAGCTCCATCAGTGTCTCCTGCTAAGTAAGTGCCACTGTGTTTAATGGGGCTTACTCTCCCAAGTAAGCATGCACAGGATCACCTCAATGCTCTTCTGTTTTGCCCCGCATCCAAACAATGCTCCTACATCTTTCCTTCTCTCTGCTGCTCCCAAAGATGTCTGCGTTCTCTGATGTTTTGCTTCAGGTAAAGGTAAAGGTAAAGGTAAAGGACCCCTAGATAGTTATGCCCAGTCAAAGGCAACTATGGGGTTGCGGTGCTCATATCACTTTCAGGCCGAGGGAAGATTTCCGGGTCATGTGGCCAGCATGACTAAACTGCTTCTGTCCCAACGGAACACCGTGACAGAAACCAGAGTGCACAGAAACACCATTTACCTTCCCGTCACAGCGGTACCTATTTATCTACTTGGACTAGTGTGCTTTCGAACTGCTAGGTTGGCAGGAGCTGGGACAGAGAAATGGGAGCTCACCCCGTCACGGGGATTCGAACCGCTCACCTTCTGATCAGCAAGCCCAAGAGGCTCAGTGGTTTAGACCACAGTGCCACCCGCATCCCTTCAATCAACTGCTTATCTTGGGGTTGTTCTCTGGATGGCTTGAATGGAGTTTTGGAAATGGTCTGACTTGGACAATAGGAGCTATTGCTTTGATCAAGACCTAGATGGAAAGTTATCTCCCAGGAGTAGTTGACACACCAATTTTGTGAGGTTTGACTCTTGGTCTCATTCGCATTCCCTCCAGCATTTATCCGGTGAAGAGAGGGACATCATATTCTATTACTACTACTACTACTACTACTACTACTACCACCCCATCCATCCAACTGAGTTGCCGCAGGCACTCAGGGCGGTTTACAACATAAGAAAACAATAAAAGTTTTTTTAAAAAAACCTTCCCTATACAGGGCTGCCTTCAGATGTCTTCTAAAAGTTCTATAGTTACTTATCTCCTTGGCTTGGGGTGTCACATAACACCATACACACCAACATTTCTCCAATGTCCTAAGGAAAAGGGACATTCCAGGATCAAATCAGAAACCAGGGTGGCTTCTGTAAATCTAGGACTGTCCCTGAAAAATGTGGACACTTGGAGGATCTGCATTAGCACGTCCTCCCACTCTCTTCTAACTTGCTTCTGAATTTTCCTGAGATTACATTTTGGAGTTTCAGACTTGCTATTATTATCGTTACTATTCCTGGCTCTCTTACAGGTGTGGCTCTCTCCACTCTCTCTGGCCTAGCTATGGAAGGCCCAGGCTGTGTAACCAAAGCAATGACTCAAAGGCCCTGGCTCATGTTCAGCAGAAACACGTTTTAGCCAGAAGGATTCTTAAAGAGGCCTTTCTAAGGGCTTGTTGTCCTGTGTCTAACTGTATTTTCTGGGACAACCACCCTGTCCCTCACTATTGGCTGGTGGGGCAGGAGGCTCACCATTCCCCTGCTGATTTATAGAATACCAGGGAAAGCCAAAGAGAAGGGTCATTCTGTGCAAACTCTGGTTATTCTCTCAGAGAATACAAAGAAGGCCTACAGAGAAGGCCTTCTTGGTAGTGGCACCCTCCCTGTGGAACGCTCTCCCTTCAGATGTCAAGGAGATAAAGAACTACATAACTTTTAGAAGACACCTGAAGGCAGCCCTGTAACAGGAAATTTGTAATATTTGATGTTTTATTATGTTTTATATATGCTGTAAGCCACCCAAAGTGGCTGGGGAAACCCAGGCAGATGGGTGGGGTATTATTGTTGTTGTTGTTGTTGTTGTTGTTGTTGTTGTTGTTGTTGTTGTTGTTAGTCACCCCAAACTCTGTCTATAGAAAAGTTTATCCTCCTGTTCCAGGTTGACAGTCCTTTAATCCTAGTCCAGATAAAGATGTGAGCTACACAAGCATGCAGAAGGGGCAGATTTACCAGGCGATGCAAGGACAGGGATCCTTCTTAATATGTGTGTGCATGTGGGAGAATATTGCCATCTTACTGGCAGATAAGAAAAGGTCACACACCTCTCCCAGCAGGAATTAGATGGAAACAGACTATCTGTGTATCTGTACTTTAGAGGAGAAACCACAGTTTGCACACTGTACAAGCAGCTGGCTTGAAGCCTGACCAAGCCATGTCCAGCTGTTCTGTATCCTGGCTGGAGAGCATCCTTTCACTGAAGTGATACAAAACATAAGCAGCTACTAAGGAAGAGCCAGTAAATCTCCACATACCGGTATCTCAGCAGGAAATCAAAACACCCGCTCCCCCAACATGCACCAGATGCAGGGCCATCCCAAGGCAAGAGGCGGGGTAGAGGGAAAATCAGAGCTGGACTGGGGGGATTACATCATGCCATGGATCAACCTATGAGCTTGTCCAGCTGAGGCTGTGCCAAGAGGTCCAGATGACTCAGAAGTGTGTTGCATGCATCTCCAGCTCTGTTCTCTCTTTCTTCCCTAGTCATTTTCTTTTTGAACTAGTCCCTTTCTTTTCTTGCTTACCCTTCCCTCAGAAACATATGGAGTGGAGTGGAGTGGATCAAGTCACTGAAGGATCTATGCAGCTTGAGTGAACATTGGTCTGGGGCCTGCAAGGCCTGTGTCCTGAGGCAATGACCACAGCAAGGACAATTCCTCATTTGCCATATCTGAGCCCGCTGAAGTCAAAAGGAATTTGTGTTCTGAAGTGCAGGTGGGTTCAAGACACAGTGATAACATCAACAACCTTTATTGAACTAACAGAACTGGACAACATGGGCAACATTTCTGAAGGCCTGGGCCACTCCCACTCCCAACATGATTGGCTGTCTAAACTTCCAAGCTGCAAATCATGACTCAGAGTTTAAGGGCCAATGGCAGAGGCCCAAATCGTGAAATGTTCTGTGATTGGATTTCATGTATCGAATCAAAACACTGCGGCTCAGAATCCTTAGTCCAGACTCAAGCTCAGGCAAACACAGACCACTGAATACATAGCATGTTCCATACTATGAAAGGCAGGCTTCAGTGGAGCCACCTAGAACCTACTTAAAGCAGAGGCTTTTGGTACTATTTCTTGATGGGGCAGCTGCCTGATAGAATCACCATTCCCTTTTCTTAACTAAAATACAGCTCCCTTAACTAAAATATAGCACAGCCACATAGAGGGAACATGTGAAATGGAACTGATGTCTTGCCACAATAGCACCATCAGCAAACTAGAAATCCAGGGGTTTGCCCTGGGTACAAAACCGTCTCCTGCTTCTGTGTATTAAAATTCAGCACTCTTATCATGCTTTGCGACACAAAGTTTATGTTCTAAATTGATTCCTGCTTCTGGACTCGACACATCCCAAATTCTAGCAACAGCACTGAAAGGACATTCCAAAAAGCAACTTGGTTCTCTCAATTGGTGTTCGGTGAAGTTGCTGATATATATATATACTCTGTGCAGTGTTAGAAATGAGCCAGGCACCAGGCACGTTTTGCTACTACTGCCTTGGGTCCAATTGCGACTACGTGGATATTTCTGGGTGCCAGGCTGGCGGCCACAGTTTAAAAACCTCTGCCTTAGTCCATAGTTAATACCATTTCCACTGTGTGCGTTTCTCCTTCTTGCCAAGTGGTAGCAAAATTCTGGGGGGTCCCAGACACACACACAGGGTTGTGTTTCCATTGGGAAATTGAGGCACAGTGGAGACTGGTGTCTTTGAGAAATATGATTTATTTTACACAAATTTATACCTAAAGCCTTCAATGGAGGGGGCACAGAACATTATGCTGCAAGAGTGTCCCTCATGGCTCCTCCCATAGCTTCAGTAAGCTTGGGTCCAAATCAGCAGCCTGTCATGGCGTCTGGTTTCTCAGTGCAGCCTTCTCTAGCCAGCACTGAATGGAGCCCTCTCCCATTTCCTCCTTCTTGTTCTCACAACACCTTGCCAAAAAAACCCACCTCACCTTCTGTCTGCTCGCCCCCTTCTTCAGACCTGTTTTTTAAAAGGATACAATTTTCCTGTGTGACATCATGCCTCCTGTAACCTCCCTCTTCCAACTGTGCTATTTCTTCTGCTAACTAACACACAGCTGGGGGCGGGGGGCGGGAGGACAGCACCTGTCTGGTCAATTGCTCTTTTAATGGATCGGCATTTAATTCTCCTTGTGTTCTTAATGGCATCGCTATCAGTGATCTCCTGAACAGGAGAACTGTTTCGGCCTGTATTTAAAAGCTAGCACCTGGCATATTCCCTTCATCCTACAAAAACCCACTAAATTCTACCCCTTTATTAACTTCTAACATTCACTAACTCTAGCAATTATAGGTGCCCTTGCACCCCCACACTCTGTTACTCCAGATCTGTAACAATATATGTAGGTAAAGGTAAAGGGACCCCTGACCATTTGGTCCACTTGTGAACCATTAGGCTCATCTCGTTTTACTGGCCGAGGGAGCCGGTGTACAGCTTCCAGGTCATGTGGCCAGCATGACAAAGCCGCTTCTGGTGAACCAGAGCAGTGCACGGAAACACCGTTTACCTCCTCGCCGGAGCGGTACCTATTTATGTACTTGTACTCTGACATGCTTTCGAACTGCTAGGTTGGCAGGAGCTGGGACCAAATAATGGGAGCTCACCCCGTTGCGGGGATTCGAACCACCGACCTTCTGATTGGCAAGCCCTAGGCTCTGTGGTTTAACCCACAGTACCACCCATGTCCCATAATATATGTAGGTATATTGGACTATTTATGGGAATCCAATACTGTGACCTGTACCATTACATCGAAAAGGAGCTTTTCAAAGAAAATCAAGTATATTAGGCTGCAATTCTATGCACTATTACTTTGAGAGTAAATTCCATTGAACTCTGTGTGGCATACTTCTGAGTAAAAATGCTTTGGACGGAGCTGTACATTTCTTATCCATCCATTTCTCCCAAGACCCAGAAGGATTAAAATGCCAACTATCTGTGGTTGCTCTCAGGACCAAGGCCAGAGCTTCAAGAAGGAAGTTGTCATGATAATCGAAGCAAAGAATAGGTACCTAAGTAAGAGCCTTGTGGCTGTATCGCCTTCTTTCAGATTCACACTCTTGCCGCATGGAGCATAGCGAAGATGATCATCAGCAGAAAGACGGTTGCTTGTTTGCTTAGAGATTATAGGAAAAGCAAGCTCTAAAGAATCAGTAACTACTCCTGCTTACCTGCTTACAAAGGGAACTGTCACAACCACCTCCCCGAAGATGAAGGCACACACAAAACTGACACATGCATACTGTGTTCAACTGAACATACAAGAGGGGTGAATCCCTCCTCTACCCCACATCAATATCAAATGAATGATTTCCTGTGCAAGATCTATTCTACCCAGTACCAGTTTTACCCAGTTGCAGTTCTTGCTTGCCCTACAAACACGGTCTTGAGCTAATTCACTCAAACATTATAAAACAATACAATGACGTCAACCAAACTTGACTTTTGGCCGGTGAATTTTGGCCTCTTGAACCAGCAAGGTGAATCTATTGGCATTGCAAACTGAATCATGGTTCAAAATCCTAGTGGAAGCATTGGCACTCTTGGTATCACGAGTACCAGATCAGTTCAGCAAGCTGTAAATCTCTGAAAACTTTGGTGGATTTCAATGATTAAAATACAACAACAACCCAAGAATATATCTTGGCTTCTACATCCCAACCACCAGAAAGCAATCAAACGGCACTTACATGTTAAGCTCCTTCCTTGGAGGTTTTTAAGCAGAGGTTGGATGGCCATCTGTCATGGATGCTTTAGCTGAGATTCCAGCATTGCAAGGGGGTTGGACCATATGACCCTTGGGTACCTGACAAGATTCTATTGTTCTGTGATTCCTTCTTCTGCTTTTCCCTCTCTTTTCTTAGGCCTTCTTCTCACAGCATGTAATTAATTTATGAAACCTGCTGCCACAAGATACGGTTATGGCCACTGGTATAGATGGCTTCAAGAGGGATCGAGATAAATTAATGGAGGAGTCTCAATGGCTACTAGCCACAATGGCTACATGCAGTGCTGTCAAGTATCCCGTTTTCCCCGGGATTCTCCCTTATTTCAAGCAGTTTCCCACTGCTCTCCCTTATTTTTTATTTCCCTTAAATTTTCCGTTTTTAATGGAAGCAGCTCCTCCCCTGCTGGCCAGGGACTGGGTGGGAAGACCTCGCCTACTTGGAGAGAAAAGCCTCAGCCCTCAAAGCAAGTGGGAGCCATTTCCCGTGCTTACAGGGGGGTGTATTCCTCCCCCTGCATCAGCCCCTATCCGTTGCTGCCGAGCCCCTCAGCTGGCCAATAGGGTTAGCTGGCGGGCGGAGCCTGGCTGCCTTTGAGCAGCTGCTGCTTCCTGTCCTGTTTTGATGGGATCAGACAAGAAGACGATGGGGCTCCATCGCGCGGAGCACATGGCTGCCCTCCTCTTTGCTCCGCTCCGAGCCCGCTTGGAGTTTACATTGCTGCTCCGCCCACTTTTGCTTCTGGCTCCGCCCACCACTGACATGTGACTGTCCCCGGGATAGGTGGGACTGCTGATCCCTTATTTTCAAATCCGAAACTTGACAGCTATGGGCTACATGCAATCTCCAATACGCCGCCAGATGCAAGATGCTGAAGAGCAAGAGCAGGAGAGGGCCACTGCCTTCATGTCCCATCTAGAGACAATTGTTTGGTCATTGTGGGAAACATGAACCTGGGCTAGATTAACTATTAGTCTGACCCAGCAGGGTTTTCATGTTTTTTTGATGGTCATGTCACTGGAAGCATGGCAATACTGAAGCTGGTCCCTGTATCCCTCGCAAGCTCAGGGAAAAGGACAAGAGGGAGAAAAGCCAACTGATCTCACTTCCCCACACAGATTCAAGGGCAGGTCAAAGAGAGGATGATAGCAAAGTATACTACTTGCTATGGAGAAACAGGGATGCACTCTCCAGCCTTGGGCTGCTCTAATTTTTCTATGACTACATCATTTCATCCTCTTTCCATAGTGTAGAAAGGTGTACCATATATCCATTCATACACTTGTGAAAGAGTCATCAAACCTGCATGGTTTTAAAAGATTGCCTGTACAGACAGCACTTTCAGCCCACATTAAGATTCAGAATGTTAACGGTCAAGAAAAGGCATTTCCAGTTGGACATTTTTCTACTCAAAGAAGATGCTTTAGCTAAGAATGCTTCTAAGAGAAGGAGGCAATTTCCAGCCAGAATTTGTGTACTCTTAGGCATCAAAATGCAAGTCAGTTCTCCAGCACATGCAATGATGTTGCTAACATCTGCCTCTCATGTTAGAAACATGCCTATGCCCCCACCCTCTGATGAGTGTTTAGTAAGTTTACTCTGCAAATATTTTCACATACTTTCTTCCTTATAACTTTCACTTAAATTGGTTTTTAATTTAATTTAATTTTTGGCATGGCATTTTCTTACTTTGAATCGTAGTTACATTTGAATCGTAGTTAAGGCTGTCACCTGATAGTTAATTATTTTTATTATTTATTACATTTGTATAACACCCTTCATCTGCAGATCTCAGGGCGGTTCACAACATTAAAATACAAGATAAAAAACACAAAATACATAAGAAAAACAATAACAAAACAATAACAAACCCCTCCCCTGCAAAGATAAGCCTGAATTGTATGAGTTTACAGCCGCATAAGACATTTCCAGCACTCTCACTCTTCACTGCTAAACTAATTAACTAGCTAACTATAACTCAAAATATGCTATGGATCAACTAACTGCTTGCAGCTGATAAAATGGGAAGTGTGACACTTTCTATGTAGGCCACAGTGCTGGACTGGCATCAGTTCTCCAGAGACATCTGTGTACCTCTCACAGCAGCTGGGAGAGCTTCCCACTGCACTAAGGAATCCAGCAGAACTGGAAAATGGTAAGGATTCCTGGCTAGTGTTTTAATTCCAGTTTCTTTGGAGGGGGGGAGGGATGCTCAAGCAGAATTAAATGCATATGGCCCCTTTCAATTAACAGACTTTTTCATCCACTGTGAACACAGTATTTGCTGCTTTTAAAATGGAGCAAAAGAAAAAGAAAAAAGTGCCTATGTATTAACTCAATAATGAACAACTGTAGCCTGAAAATGGCCCTAAACTGATATGAACTCACATTCTCAATGCAGTGCAATACCAGTTATGCTCAGTGTAAACAGCCTGGGGCTGATGGGAGTTGTAGTCCAAAATATCTGGAGGGCACCAAGTTGGAAAAGGCTGATTTAGGGCTTCTGTTAGGAACCAGAGGACTGTGGGTGGACTTCCATCCTAGCTCGGTGGAAGCTGGTTTAACAGCCCAAGGCCTTGTCCATCTCAGTTCTCCCCTTTTTGTATGCCCAACTCTAGAGCTCTTTCCCTTGCTCTGTTCACCATAGTTTCCTATGAAGGGCACTGTTGGATCAGACCAAAGGCCTATGTAATCCAACATCCTGTTCTCACAGTGGCCAGCCTGCAGGAAACCTGTCAGCCTGTAAACATGATAACAATAGCCCTCTTCCACTCCTGATCCCTTGCATACTGTCTCTGGATTCTGGAAGTAGTATTACACAGCCATCCTGATTAGTAGTCTTTGAGAGCCTTATCCTTCAGGTCCTCCCCTCTAAGGTGCTACTTCAGCTTCAGCATGGCCATTCTGCCAGACCCAAGGTCAGGAAAACAACTGCCTTGCAGGATGCAATCCCCAGGTAACTTCTGTGTTGCCAGATACTAGCAACTGTCATTTAAAACTCCATTGTTCCCCAGAGCCAGAAAATTGGCAGGTGAAATGGCTGGTAGTGGCAAAAACAACACAGTAGCCAGGTCACCCAAACTGTGGTACCCCAATCAGTGACGACAGCACCCAGTTGTTCAATGTATGGAGCAAGCTTGTTTTCTCCTGATCCGGAGGGTAGGACCTGAACCAATGGATTCAAGTTACAGGAAAGGAGATTCCAACTAAACGTCAGGAAGAACTTTCTGACAGTAAGAGCTGTTTGGCAGCGGAATGGACTCTCCTTCATTGGAGGTTTTTAAGCAGAGGTTGGATGGTCATTTGTCATGGATGCTTTAGCTGAGATTCCTGCATTGCAGGGGGTTGGATTAGATGACCCTTGAGATGCCTTCCAACTCTACAATTCTATGATTGTATGTACTTGCCTTGCTCCCATTTACCAGGCTTGGAAACTTAAAAAAAAAAAAAAAACTTCTTGGTTAATATTAATGCATTGCCATTCACTGTCCCAAAAAGACAAAGCAGGTTGGTTCAAAACTCAGAAAAAAATAAATTCCGCGGCTCACCACGTCAGGGGCATAAAACCAATGAAAGGACTAGTGACCACCAGTTAAGAAACCAAATAAAGCACAAAAGGTGACTGTGTCTGAAGCAACATCTGAGAGGTGCCGTCTTAGTCGCGGCATTAATGAAAACAACGAATGAATAGGAGCATTCTGGCAAGATTCAACAAAGTCTACAGCTGACAATAGAAAGGTTAAAGCAGCAAATACAATAATATGATGAGAAAGTTCACTGCAATCTGTAAGTAAACATAGCATGGAAGATTAACCTTACTTTTGAAGACTCCTTTCAAGTTTGAAACCCAAGCACAAGTTTCCAAGGTCAAAACAGGAAGCTGTGTGCCAAGCTAGAAGGGTCTACTAGGATGTACTTAAAGACCTGATAAAATTAAGAAACAAGTGAGCCCTGCGGCAAAATGTTGTGACGTCGAGTACTGTTTAAGTTTCCAGCCATGCCCTTTCCCACAATACTCCATTCCATTCTTCCCCTGCCCCCCACCCCCGGTTTTCCACACAGTAGTCCACTTTAGGCATTTTAAATGCATGTGAAATAAACATGCTCAGACCTCCCCAACCAACCAACAACAAAAGAGCTTCAATTTTCAACAGCAAAAAATTGCAAGAGCCAGGAGGGCTTGTCAGAAGAGTGCCTGGGGGCACCATGGTGCCCTCAGGTGCCATATTGGGGACCTTCATTTCCCAGCCATGACCACAAACAAAGGGGATAATAGATAAATCAGTTATGGACATCCAGCTCTCATGGACAAGAAGGGTTGTCACAAGACCAATGATTGCTACCACCAGAAAGAGGCGTGGATACAAATAACACACTGGGCCCAGATGATCCTGCTGGTGGTCCAATTCCCATTACTCCTGCATTATTCAGCAGTCATATATGGTCTATATGTCACTCATAAACCTGTCCTATTAAAAGACTGGAAAAGAAACAGATAGCAGAGAAGCTGATTACATCCCCCAGGCCATGTGCCCCTAGCTGGTTTCAGATTGGCTAAACCAACCCCATAATAATTTTGCTCTAGTCAATCCAGTATAAGTGTCCTCCATCCCTGACAGTCTAATATAGGCTTTAATCCCTCTAGGCAGGTACTGTATTGTGCTATTCCTGTGTTTTATAATGCACAAGGCTGTTTGTGCTAATGAAATGTTAAATACTATTGGTACAATAATAGTATACATTCAACTGGTGGTAGTGATGGTGTGGACTGGAGCTCTGTTTTTAATTCATAATGAAGCCAATTAAGTTAACCAATGACTTAATGCTTTCAGACTTACTAACTGAACAATCCCATAAATATATAGTCAGAGGGTTGTTCAGTTCATTGGGGCTGACTCCTGGGTAAGTAGGTATAAGTTACAGCCTAAACATGTCATTTTAGATGGCAAATTCCAACCCTACTTTCTAAAAGGACAATTAGGCCTTAGATAATACTACTCTGCCTCAACCTTAATTAAAATACAAATACTATTGAACACCCAAAATCTAATGAACATAGGGTTGCCATATTTCTGAAAGTGAAAATCCTGGACACTAAAGTTGTTGAGCTTTTTCTCAAGAAAAATTGACGTGGGTTGCCATACGTCTGGATTGTTCCGGACATTTTTGCCAATTTCCACCTGGAAGCTGCTTCTGACTGCAACAGATTTGGCCTCTAAATGCATATGTACAGGCAACTCCCCATTTATGTGGGAGTTGTGATTTGAGGCACTGTACATAAGTGGGACGGACATAGGCCTCCCCCCCCCTCTTGAGATGCCGCACACCAGCAGTTGTGTGCGTGCTGATCATACACAAATAGGGAGTTGCCTAATTGTGCATGTGTTTATGCATACAATGTGTGCAACACACACACACTGGATGGCAAGAGTTAAAAGTATGTGTTGGGAACCCAACTGCATATAAATATCGATAATTAGAAACTGACTCACTGATCATGAGAAAGAAATAATCATACATTTTCATCAGGCCAGTTTTGCAGTCACCATCCAAAAAGGAACCGTAATTTAAATCAGCCCGAAAAACAACATGGTGAACATAGCCAGCAAAAATGTTAAAAAATATTTGCAACATTGCTGACAAACCAAAATTTTCTCGCATTCATAGAGGGCAACCCCTAGGCTCCAGATTGAGGGAGGAGCTGAGCAAAGCGGTGGAAGATACAGAATTGGATTTTGTGTGTTTTTTTAAAATAGTAAATGCAAATTTTGGGGGCCTGGTTCATATTGTCACTACATGAGAGAGTCAATTCCTCGTCCCCACCAGATGCCACTTTCCCTGTTATGTATTGAAGTTTTCCCACTAAGTAAAATACACACACTTTCAACTCACAATTTTTAAAAATATATTCTAATACTATTTTTTTAACATGGACTGCTAATCTTGAATAAACCTCATTTATTTTAATTACTGCTGTATCCTTTCAGCACCTTTGAGAAGAAGGAAATGTGTCAATATGTAAACAGAGTGTATAATTTGAAAGGCATTCTTACAAACGTTCCTGTGCAACAGATCAGTAATATGTGTCCACTATGAAGGGCTTATCTGATTTATGAGTGTAACATTTGATGGAAACAGACAAATAACTATATTATATGGGCTAGTTATACCAGAGGAGGGAGAAAATTGTTGTTGTTGTTGTTTATTTATACCCTACCTTTTCCCAAAACTAGGACTCAATGTGGCTTCCAAAAAATTAAAACAAACACAGATAAAACACAGAAAGCTAAAGAAAAATAGCAATTTTGGAAATTTTGGTAAGGCAGCAAACATAAGTAGATCTAATACAATTATCTACTATAGTAGTCATTGATACTTGGTTTGTCAGTACAACCCCACTAGGTAAGAGGGGAGAAACCATTTGCTTCAAGTTGCTATTAAGCTAGATACCATATGCTAGATACCATTGCCCTACACACCAGGGCAATGTAGATTATCAATAGTGGAAAACAAAATTGTGGCATCTCTCACTACACAAGGACATGGAAAGTGGCCTTATATCAGGTCAAACTATTTGTTCACCCAGCCCAGTATTGCCTCCTCTGACTGGTCCTTTTTGGTAACTGGAGATGCCAAGGACAGAACCTGGGAGCTTTTTGCATGCAGGTCATGTGCTCCGCCATTGAGTGAGAACCCCTCCCTGAATCTCTTGCTTATGGGGTAGGATATTAGACACCCAAGGGCAGGAACAAAGCTTCAGAGAGTGAAAAAGATTCCTAAAATAAAATTTGACATTACAGAAAGGTGGCCCCGGTATATAACATATGGGAAACTGCATTCCCCAGTCTACAACAGGATGCTATTTCAGTTTCCAGTCGAGGAGGCAAGTTTTCACCCAAAGGTGAAACCCAAAGGCCTTATGTTGTATATATTCAATATCAGACGCTTTGCTGAAGCCGCATAAGGGTCGCTGTATTCATGTGTGAGATTTTTTGTGGGTTCCCACCCACCAAATATATAAGACTCCCCCCCCCGCCGTACTTCTGGAGAAACTCTCCAGACTACAGTTAAGATGGGCTTAGCCAAGATGAAGCTTTCAGAAGGCCATATTCCATTATTCTAGAGTCATATTCCTTTATTCTAGAGTGATTAACCTGTAATAATTATAATTTATTATTATTTATTACCACCCTTTATCAAAAAATTACAAGGCGGTTCACAGCATAAGGATACAAAATGAGAACACAAAATACATAATGAAACAAAAACAAACCAGTAATGGCCCCCCTAAAAAATTTATTACCCTTCACTGTTGTTATAGTAACAGGCCGATTTGGATTGCTAGTGCATACATAAGCACAGACAGAAGCAGGAAATCCACCACAGATTCCCCAGGAGGTCTAATAGCAGCTCAGGTGGGACTTCGGATTTAGACAGGTTAAATAGCACAGGGGGAGGCTTTAAACCCCACCACCACCAATGCTGCTGCTCTGATCTAAATTGGAGCTCTCTCCCATGCCCTCTCCCATGCCCATTGCTAGAGATAATTCTCAGCACAGATTTCCTGAATACACTCTTGCCCCTCAGAGGTAAAAATTGCCTCAACACCACAGACATTATCCTGTGGTGTTGAGGGTCTGGCCTGATTTTTGACCTGATTTAAGGCTTTTAGGACACTTTACTGAATATATATATATTCACCTATTCACAACTTTACGATCACTTGGGACCCCTCTGTTAAGTAAATGAACATAGTAGTCCTACAATAGAAAAAAAAACCATGAATCAACTCTAAGACATTCCATTACCATAGATAGGTCATCTAATAACCATTTGTTGCATGGTGAGGTGAAATTTTGCACTAAGATCACAAGTTCCATCCATATTCACCTCCCAGCTGGCATGTTTTGAAGCAGTCCTGAGGCTGCTTCATCCATGCATGATTATCTCCTGAAGACCACCCGTGTCCCTTCAGATGTGATTGGACTCCATCTCCCATCAGCCACACAGCCAATGGTCAGGGATGATGGGAGTGGGTATCCAAGGACACCTGGAGGGCCATGGGTCCCTCGCTGTTGCATCAAGTGCATGAAACAGACATCACAAATCAAAGACCAGAGATAACGTTTTCATCTTATGCCAGCCACTTTGCTAGTCACCAAGCGTTGCAAAACCAAGTGATGTGCATCAGGCCTTTGCGAATCTACACATGCTTTTTGAACCGGGCCGGCAAGGAACGGGGTGGAAGAACGGCTGCTTACATTTACAGGGGACGGAAACGCTCGTGGGAATGTGCATGTGACACGTGTTGCTGGTCATATCCGGACTGGCATATTAAAATCGCGGTAGTAGTTCACAACAAGGGGCAGCCGGCTGCAGCCTGCAGGCAAGCCAGGGGCATCCCGGGACACAGCTATGGCTCCTTCCGACTTGCCCCCAGCCTACCTCCTCCTGCTCACCTACGAACCCTTCCCTTCACCCCAGGGTCCAGAAGAGACCACCGAGAGGCCCTCAGACCTTCGGGGAAGGAAAGCCGCTTTACAAACCTACAACCACCACCACCACCCCGTCTCTCTTTCTCTCTCTGGCCCGTACCCAGCAACCTCAAACGCCGTCCAGCCGTCGCTCCCCTCTTACCACATTGCTGAGAAAATCCGCTTCGTTTAAATCGCCCAGATCCAAGAAGCTGGAGGCTCCTCCGGGGAAGAGGCGCTCCGAAGGGAAGGGCTCTAGGATACTGTCCATGGTAGCGGAGGCGAAGCGAGCCGGAGGAGCCGTCGGGTGTGGGGAGCAGGGGAGCCGCTTCCTTCCCCTCCAGCGCTGCGGGACCTTCCCTTAAGGATCGCCCGGCGGTTCACTCCAGAGCAGCAACCCTGAGCGGCAGATCCCAAGGCGCTGGGCAGAGAAGGGCCATGCCTACGTCTTCCCCCGAGGAGAGCCTGTAATCCATGGGGAGGGAAAGAGGGAAGGAGGGGACGGGGGGTCCTTTTCCTTGGGGGGGGGGCGCAAGCGAGTGGGGAGGGAAAAGACAATGGGGGCTCAGAGGGGTGGGGCTGATGGGGGCCACTCTGGGAGGGGGTAAGAGGGAGAGGAGGAGGAAGATGTGCAGGATCCGGGCTAAGAGAGGGAGCGGGGTGCGCCCGGAGGGAGGGAAGGATCGTGCAAGGGCTGATGCAGCCTCCTGTGGGGACGGAAGGAGGGGCGCCTTCGCCTCCTCCGGGATCCCTGCCCAGCTGTCACAGTCACACTCCGCGCACCATCCCTAGGCTCAGCCGCCTCTGCCCGGCCTCTCTGGACACGCCCCCTCCCTCCCTCATGAATATTAACGCCGGGCCTAGGCAAGGCAGGCGGCTCCGTCCCCGACGCAACCCGAAGCCGCGCCCACTGCCGCCCCTGCCCAATGGGAGCTCGAGGGAGGAGCTTGGGGGCCGGTCGCTCAGAGCGAGTCCGGCAGCAGCGCTCCGCTTTGGGACGCGCGTTACCGTAAGTAGGGTAAGGGACGAGCAGCCGCTTCTGGGTCGCTTGCGCGCCTGGCTGGGGAGCAACAGGCAGGAGGAGAGATCGTAATGGCAGCATCGACGGTGCGGGCTGACCCTTCGCTAGCGGCTGCTCTCCCTCCGGGGAAGATGCCAGCTACCAGCGCGCTTCGTAGCCGCTCGTCAAGAGCGTAGGAAGCTCCCTTGCTTAGACTGAGTCAGACCGTTTGTCTGCATTGTCTGGGGACCTTCCCCCGCATCATGCCCGCCCTGTGCTCTCTCTGCCCTTTGCAAAGTGGCCCAAGCAGGACTCTGGGTGTGCAGGAGCTAAAGACAGGGCACGCGCTAAGAATTAACGCTGTACTCAGTACAGTGTTATATATGTCTACCCAGAAGTAAGCCTTCGTGTTTAATGGGGCTTATTTCCAAGAAAGTGGGTACAGAATGGCAGCCTAAGCTGTGGTTTAGAGTTGGCATTGGGACAAGGGAACACGTCTTGTGTGCCTTAAGCAGTTGCATGGCAAGCAGGAATTCAACAGGTTGAGCCTTTCCTGCTGTGGATATACAGTTATGGCAAAAGCTTCACCGGCGTGACTGTACTCTCTCCCATGCCCTCCATGGAAGCCCTCACCCCCATGGCAGCCATTTTGTGATTTGTGCCCACAGCACTCTCAGAATTCAAAATGGTCCCAAAAAGGCGACCCTTGGAACAAGGGATGGATCCCATTAAATAACCCGCGGAAACACAATCAGCTATGAAGCAGCCCAGTCATAGCTGCACTGTTGATTGCACAGCAATTCTGATGTTTTTTGAGATTTTCCTGAGTTTTGCAAACATGTTTGAGGCACACACTTCCCAGCTCTTCCCATTGTCATCCAGAGGCAGACAGTTTCTTCTTTGGGGAACCAAGAAGTCCAGTAAATGGATTGTCCAATTGAGACACATTACACACACACACACACACACACACACATATATATAGCAGTCTATGGGACAGTTTCATGCTTGAAATAGCCACTACTGCTATTGAGTGATAAGTCTGATTATATGAAACAGATCACAGGTGTTTATCTCTGATTCCTCCATAGCCAGAACTGGTACACCCATGAGGCAAGGCGAGGCAGCCGACTCAGGCGGTGGAAGTTCAAGAGACAGAGCCCTGTCTGCCTCATCACTTCCGCCACTGGGGGAATGCCTCCCTTTTGTTGAATTTCAGAGAGAGGGAGCTGCATGGTGTTACCACCCTTCTTCCATACCCTGCGGAATGCCCCTCTCTTGCTGGGTTTTGACCAATGGGGGGCATTCCACCGGTGGCAAAAGTGGGGGGCATATTCTCATTTTGCCTCAGGTGGCAAAACGGGATGAGCTGCCCATGGCCAATGTAATGCATGCCCCAGCTCTCTCCTAAGAGATCAGTCTTCCAGAATATTTAGTATATTGGTACCAAAGAAAGAAGAAAGTCTTCAACTGAATTACACCATTTCCTGAGGCGTAATATCTCCCATCAATTTCCTCAAAGAAAATTGTATTAACTGCTGAATTCACAAAATATTCTTGAATGTCATTATTTAAAAAGATGACTCTCAGAAGTCAGATAACTTAATTGAATAGAGCCAATTTTCAATAAAGAGCCAGCTTATGATACTGCTGTGCGGAAATGGCCTTTTGAAATTATTAACCCTGTTTGTGGTCAGAGAAACTGGAAGGACCATTTCACTGCATTTCTCCAGGGTAAGGAAGAGGAATGGTCCCAGGGTTGTTTTCAGTGTTAAGGCGCACCATTAACAGAAATGCAGCTTCTTTCTCTTTTCTTTAGTGGGGAGACCTGCCTCTTCAAGTGGCAACAGCAGCAAATGCACTGGCAGCCTGAGCACTATTTTTGTCAAAAAAAAATAAAAAACAAAAAAAATTCCTTCCAGTAGCACCTTAGAGACCAACTAAGTTTGTTCTTGGTATGAGCTTTCGTGTGCATGCACACTTCACACGAAAGCTCATACCAAGAACAAACTTAGTTGGTCTCTAAGGTGCTACTGGAAGGAATTTTTATTTATTTTTTATTTTGTTTTGGCTGTGGCAGACCAACACGGCTACCTACCTGTAACTGGCACTATTTTTGTGTCTTCCATAATGCCCCAGACCTAGCATCATTCTGGGAGATTGGGGTTGTGGGGTTGGAATGGCAGCTGCCACAAAAGAAATGTTGGAAAAATTCTACAAGGTGGCCTTTTCTGCAGAGGGGGTTGAGAAAGAAAAATCTCAGCTGTTTTCTCAGAAAAAAAGGTCTTCTGAGAAATTCAGGTACGGTCATGAAAACTCAAGTGATTTCTTTGGCAAGCCTGGTCTTCTGACCTAGTCTTCTCCCTGATGTTAGTAGACATCCGGGTATGCTTAGTGAGAAGAGATAGAGAAGATACTGATTTAGAAAACCCACATTTTGTAAGTTGAAAGCAAGCAATGAAATTTGTCTGTTGGTTCCCTTTATGCTGCCAGTTACTCTGTCAATGCTGGTGGGCCTGTTTCCTGCAGTCCATCTAATCACTCTGTAATTAAAGATTCAAGTGCCATTTTAGACTTTCAGGAAGATTACAGGGCTTCATATAAATGGGATTATAGATCCTTGGCCAATCTCATCCTCTTTCAGATAGACATCTAGAAAACCTCTTAGAATAATCTTTCGGGAAAAGCCCAGCTATCTGTAACACAGTAAAGTAGCATTGCCTGCTGTAAGGACTTTCATTGCATTGCAAGGGAGTCAAACAGTGTACAGCATGGACCACAGTCTTGTAGTTACCGTAGCCTATGTGTGATGAAGGCTGAGGCACTGGGCAAGGTCTGTACGTCAGTAGCAGAGCACATACTTTGAATGCAGAAGGTTCCAGCTTTGAGCCCCAACATCTTCAAGAAGGGCTAAGGGGAAAAAAAACCTGTCTGAAATCCTGTAAAGACCTTTTCTAGGCTGAGGGCCACATTCTGGGGGCCTCATGCCAGGGTCTTATCCTCAGTTATTCAGCATACAAGAAAACTGCATGCTTATTATTGTCTTCCAAATGCCAGGTTTTTTTAAAAAAAAATTCCCTTAGTTGGAGCCGGATTCAACTGCTTTCTATTTCCTGCTTCCTTGTTCGTTCTGTACATTTGCCAGTTATAAAAAAACACCTGTTACCATACCCAGGAAACCCCAAGAGAGCCAAAAGAGCAGTGAAATGAGGCACCACACGAAAGCTTATGCCATAATAAATTAGTTAGTCTTTAAGGTGACACAAGCCTGCTATCACTAGTAGAGGAACTCTAAAAGCTAGGGAGTTCACTTAGTTATTTTTTCATATATATATATATATATATATATATATATATATATATATATATATATAATCATAGAGTTGGAAGAGACCACAAGGGCCATCCAGTCCAAACCCCCCCCCCATATATCAGTTTGCATTTTTAATCTGAACTAATGATTGGATTGTGGTTCAAGTGCAGAGAGCATTCTGTGTGGACTGTGTGTTTGCAGCAGAGGCATGCATGTGCAAGGGAGAACATGTAAATCATTTTTGTTTCTCCGCTGCTAAGGCCTCTAAGCTAGCTTGCGGGAAACAAGAGGGCGAGGAAAGAAAAATATCTATTACAGCTCTGCCTGTAGATGCACCCCATCAATGCTGTGGCTTAATGAGCAACCTCAGGCTATGCTGGAAACAAAAGGGAAATCACAAGCCGGGGGTCTATGTAAAGTTTCTATCTGTTTTGGTCTTTGATATCACTCCAGATCAGAGCAGCAGAGACCAGCAGAGGAATCCTTTCCACCAGCTAGATAGGCACCTCCTTCCTACTATATTCTGTAGCCTATGTGCTCAGCCCATGATGGGAGGAGGAAAGTACAAAAATTATGGATTGAAGATGACAGATACAACCCCAGCATGCCTTGAAACCCTACCAGTAGGCACCAATCACCTACTCTGCTGGCAACAATGCCCACAATGTTAGCTCACACATGGAAAGTGCCAATGAACTTGGGTCACACATGGATACATCCCTGCATCAACACACATGCAAAATGACACCTCAGCATCTTCAACCACTCAAGCATCCCTACAGGCAGGGGTTTTAATTCCCTCACAAGTACAGTTTTAGATTTCAACATACAAAGGGGAAGAAGGAATGGTTCTCTGGGCTGGATGCCTGCAGAGGTGAACACAGCTGTCCTGGGACAAGGGATCAAGACAAGGGTTTCTCACCCAACGAGGGGAACACTCATATGATAAACAGCGAAAGGGGAGGGGTCAGGAGCAATGATATTGACAGCAGCATCTAGTGGCTCACTCCACAAGGATGTGAAACAGGCAGTGGGAGTTTGAGCCTTACTATGGGTGAATGCCCTCACTTACCTTTGCATGCCTGGGTAAAAATGAATAATGTCATTGGCAAGAGAGAGCGTTTTTGTCCACAGTGCAAACTCAGCAGCACAGCTCCCTAACTAACCACTCAGCCACAGTGGCAGACAAGATGGGGCATATTTCTTTCTTTGCGTCCTGAACCACAAGACCCAGTTGTTACCAGGGCACCCAGCCTTGCGGTTGCTGCCATTTTGGGAATCTCCCCCTCACCTTGACTCCAAATGGTAGAATAAGCTGAGATTTCGGCACCAACGACAAGCCCTTCAGCAGACAGACTCAACGAGAAGACTGCACCCTAAAAGGAAAGAGATCTGAATTAACATTTTCTTGTTTTAAATGTAAAACTCAGCATGACTTGCTTCATATTTTCTACTGGCCATCCCTTCAAATTGTGAGCTTTTCTTTCGCAGCTGTGTTCATAAGACATCTACTCCCCCACCCAGTCCATACAAAAATTTAAAGTCTTCAGAAACTAATCCTATACATGTCTATACAGAAGAAAGTCCCAAGTGAATTTGATGGAACTCACTCTCTGCTAAGTGTGTATAGGATTGCAGCCTATACGTATTTGTATTTAGTGTGTGCCTTTTTTTAAAGAAGTAAAAAACATTTCATAAAGTAATTATTAACTTTTCTGTGGTCCTTAGGAAAAAAAATATGCTTTTGAGCCCAGGATTTTCCGTGCTTGCTTTGGGCCAGGGAACTGAACTGTGACAAAAATGGAGAAAAGACCCAGAAAGCTTGTGTAAATTGGAACCAAACCAGAGGCATAATTTCTTGTACAGATTGGGTCCAAGTTGGAACTCAGCAACAGAAGGTATTTTCAGGTTTCCAGTTAAATTAATGGTCTGGCTTTTTGAAAAATGTTAATATAGTTTGATTTTTTTTTAATTGCCATGATGTTTTAATTCCAAAAGGATGCTACAAAGAAACATACCAGCATGTGACTAATTACAATCAAAAGCTCTTCTCCCTCCCCGCCCGAAAACAACACTCTAGGATGAGGAAGGTAGCCAGGCTACGCATAAGATAGTCTTTCCAGCTGCATGCCAGATGTTGGAATTAATAGCCCCACCCCCAAAATCACCAAAAGTGATCTTTTTAAATAGATTTTTTTGGGTGCTTCTTAATGTAGCCTGTTGTTAGATTCTAGCATGAGTTGTAAGGTAAGGTAAAGGGACCCCTGACCATTAGGTCCAGTCGTGTCCGACTCTGGGGTTGCGGCACTTATCTTGCGTTCCTGGCTGAGGGAGCCAGCATACAGCTTCCGGGTCATGTGGCCAGCATGACAAAGCCGCTTCTGGCGAACCAGAGCAGCGCACGGAAACGCCGTTTACCTTCCCGCCGGAGCGGTACCTATTTATCTACTTGCACTTTTGACGTGCTTTCAAACTGCTAGGTTGGCAGGAGCTGGGACTGAGCAACGGGAGCTCACCCAATTACGGGGATTCGAACCGCCGACCTTCTGATCAGCAAACCCTAGGCTCTGTGGTTTAACCCACAGCACCACCCGCGTCCCTGATAGCATGAGTTGTATGATTCAGCAAAGTTGCCATGCTCATGCAAGGACTTTTGTTTGTGCAACAGAACTTCCCCTCCCTCTCTTTCCCCCAAATCTGTTCTAGGAGTCCCCTAACCCTCCATTGCACTACTGGAAGTCCTTGTGCGTATGGGATCGCTTTCTTGGATACAAGCCATTCTTTCTATGATCACAGTTGCCCTTATTCAGCCTCTGATTCCCTCTTCCAAATATTACACAGTTCTATCATGTCTCTTTTTTAAAAGACCATATAGTGATGGAGAATTAGTATCTCCGCACTCCCAGAGGGAACAGGAATTTTCAACCTGGCCTATGCTGATGAAGACAAGAATGGCAGACCTTTCATATGTCACCAATGAAAGGGTGATGAGATTATTGGGGAAAACTCATGTGCTTTAAATGTGTGGTGTTTATCCAACCTACAATTCTCTTCATCCTCCTAAACATTGTTTATGACAGTTGGCACTGATGGGGAGTCTGACAACAACTGGAGGGTCACAGACTGCCCATTCCTGCCACAAACCCCCGAAGCACCATTTTAAGTCAATAAATCTATAGTGATCTTCCCCAAGGAATCCTGGTGTTGAAATGATGTGATGAAGGACTCCAGTCCTTGACAAAGAACTAACTTTTCTATGGAGGGAAATGATGGCATCTACACAGGCTAAACCTTGCACATGAACAGAGAAGTTGTGTGCTGTTCTAAGCAGACCATATTCTTTTATAGTTGTCCTTAGATGGCCTGATAAAAATATCTCTATCAGCTCTTTGGAGATTAAATTTGTAAAAAGAGGTTGAACGCCTCCACAGCATAAATAAAAAGCAGCAACCCAGTCATGTTTCATCATCCTCCCAGTTCAAATAACATTGTTTTAGTCCCTGGCAGCCTCACCCCATGGTAGGTAATTACAGAGTTTAACTTGGGGAAAACAGAGACGAAGTGGAGGAAACCTTCATTAGAAAATCATCTTTCAAACAGAAACCCCCAAATGTAATGTCTGCGGCAGCATGCCAGAGCAGCCACAACTCATCAGAACAAAGCTTATGCTTGCTCTGTGATAAGGGGGTGAAGTGTTAAAGAGAGATTTCATAGGATCACTTGGTTAAAGTTGTTCTGGGGAGGAGAGGGCTATGGGAGAATTACAGTGCTTTCAATAATAAAGAGTGCTCTCTCTTTTTCCTTTTTCATCCTCACTTACTCTTCCTATATGGGCAGGGCACTCCTATACACACATTATGTACCACTGCCTCAGAACTAAAAGGGAGGGGTGCACCCAGACCCTCTTTCTATGCCAGGGGTGAGGAAACTGTGGTCCTCCAAATACTGTACTCCAGCTCCCACCATCCACGTCTGTTGGCCATGCTGACTGGAGCTGATGAGAACTGAGGCCTACAGCATCCCGAGGACCACTGGTTCCCCACCCACCCCTGTTCTATGCAACCGTGCTTCCAATCTGTGGATCTGCCACTATCATGTTTAATTTAGCCATGTGAAAGCTTCTTGCTGTGATTCTCAGGATTTTGATTTCTGCTGTCGCATCTGAAGCAGTCTAAGAAACCTCCAAATTGCTCCCTCACAAAGAGTGTTGTTCGATCCAAATGCATTGGGCCTAATGAACTCTCCATCTCTGATGTTCTTTCTTTCTTTCTTTTTTATCCACCTCTGATGTTCTTCAGAAGCTTTAGCTTAGGGGGGGGGTTTCTTCTGTTTTTTCATCGTTCCTCTCCCCCACCCCCAATCCACACAAACTGGTGTCTTCCTCCTTGCATTTGGGGGAATCCGAATGACACGGGCTCAATTTCTGCCTTTAGAACTTCTGCTTAGGGGTAACGGGTAGGATGGTTTAATCATATTTTCATTTCTGTGTAATGCACTGGCTGAATTTTAATCTTCTTTTCTCACTTCACAGAAGGGAGCCGAGAAAAAGGTTTTTTTTTTAACCTTCTGGCCTTGCCATTCAGATATGTTGACATTTCCATTTGGTCTTTCCTCTGATGCAGTGTTTTGACGTCAGGTGGGCTGGTTAATAGCTTGAAGTGTGTATGACTCACTCAGCAGTGGGGTGTGCAATGGGATTTGTAGCATGGCCTTTCCTCTTTCGTATTGCTTGTTAGGGTGTGTGTGTGTGTGTGTTTTTTAAAAAATAAATAAATAACATGAAACCTGATTCACAACTTGAGAGGAGGTGCAGCTCAGTTCAGGCTCTAATAGGCATCTCCATGGCAACTGGTTTTACAGGCATACTTGAAATTTCACTATTACAGCAAGCCCTCATCATTGTCCCTTTTGGTTGGCTTTGGCAAGCGTCTGTTCCCTCTAGAAATCCATCTATCCAATCAGGTCGCAGGACTCACTTGGCTCAACCAAAACCCATTGCTACGCACTGGAGTTCAAGCTATGTTTTATAAATCAAAGCAAATTGAGGTAGTTTCATATTGGATCGGACTTTTGTTTGTTTGTAAGGAGCAGTTTTAAAGTGCCACTGTGAGGTTGCTGCTAGGTGCCTTACATAAAACCATAGCAAATGCTGTTTTGAAGTTGCAAGTTGATCATTTTGAATTAGCTTGCTTTGTTGTTGGGAGATCTTAAACTAGGTGCAAGTGGAAATTTTTACATGGTTCCCATGTAAGAATTCATGTTAAGCATTGTGGTTACGTCAAGACTGGATTACTGCAATGCACACTATGTGGGGCTTCCCCAACGCTTGTTCCAGAAGCTGCAATTAGTGAAGAATTCTGTAGCATGATTGCTGGAAGGAGTGAGGCGTTGTCAGCATATAACACCTGTGCTTGGAGATCTGCACTGGTTTCCGGTTTTCTACCAGGCGTAGCAAGGTATTACTATTAGTAAATAAAGCCCTTAACAATTTAGAACTAGTTTATCTGCGAGATTGCATTGCTCCATATTGACTGCTTAGCTCTGTGGAATTGGCACTGTTACACGTGCCACATAATA
Organism: Lacerta agilis; assembly: GCF_009819535.1. Classification (NCBI taxonomy): domain Eukaryota; kingdom Metazoa; phylum Chordata; class Lepidosauria; order Squamata; family Lacertidae; genus Lacerta; species Lacerta agilis. The sequence continues at coordinate 49,221,939 of NC_046312.1, forward strand.
CCTGTTCTGCAATAATATCTGTTCTGCATTTGTAAGAAATCAATCTACCCCCCCCTTTTAAAACATGTTATTTTTCAGGGTTGTTTTTTTAAAAAATCACAATCACACAAATTAAGTTCATTTTCCAATTAAAAAATGCATAATTTGACTTCCTTTCCCCTCCTGTGGTTTCTTATGTTTTAATTTTCATTACTGCATCTCCCACTTAATTCCATTTATTAATTATTCCCTATGTTTTCCTTAAAGCTGCTTGTTTTACATTAATCCTGCTTAATGAATTTAGTTGTTTACAGTAATTTTTCAAATAATCCACAAATCTTTCCCATCCTTGGTTAAAAATAAATCCGTCTTTTAGCATGGCAGCACCTACGGTTTGGAACGCCTTGCCTTTTGACAACTGGCTTAAAAGAATGAAGCAAAGTAAAGCGTATGATAACTCAAACCTTGAACACTTGCTGACAGCAGATCATGTAAAATATCCTATATTATTTTTGCAGGGGAGGGACAATGTAAGGAAGCTTTAACTATACTTGCAGATGTGGCCCTAAAACCAGCACTTCTGAAGGACATGCGCCTATGGTGGGTGTGGCCAAAGTGAAACATTGGCATAGCCAAAGTCAGTATGTGTCAATCACACACATGGTCAGAGACACTATGCTGATCAGCAGAGGATCAGAGAGAACATTTTGCGTGTGTTGGGATGGACAGAGTGGATTAAACCTACAGGAAAGGAAGAAAAGGTTTACCCTGTTCTCAATTTCTCCCAAGTGAATAATATTAGTTATGGATACCAGGTCTTCACAGAGCAAAGATATCGTAAGGAATAAAACATTATGACTTATTTTTTATTTTTTTGAGGTCAGAAACATGACAGTACCCTGGAGGCCCTTTTCAAAGATTCATGGCAGCAGAGAAATAGCTGCTGGGAGAGAGCGTGTCAGCAATCTCTGCAGCTTATGACTTGCCTGCTTTAAACAAACTTTAACAGCCAGGAGATGTTCCAGCTGAAGCGCTTGGTTGGAAATTCCATCCATCAGAGTAGCTTTTCTCCTCCAGGCATGTACAGTTGATGTGGCAGCTTTGAACCTTGTCACGGTGTTCCCCTCTGTTTTCCCCTTCTCCAAGTGTGTTAAGTGATTGATACATGTGGATTTGTGGACCCTACGCCTGGTTTGCACACATCAGTGATCCTGATATGAGAGCTATGTAGCTTAGCTTTTTAGAAAGCCCACCTCATAATTTCAGAACCTCGGTTAAAGAGTGTGTTGATCAGGACTGAGGACTGGCAGAAAGATATACATTACATGTTTATATTCTACTCCTAAGCTTAGTCCAGTGCAGAGATAGGAATGTCTTAGCTATCTCAGAATGCAATGCCCCAGAAAGGCAAGGAATGCTAAATTGGATATATATCAGTGCAGCAAGTTCATGATTGTGCAGATAATATTTATTATTTTCGTATATTATTATTATTATTATTATTATTATTATTATTATTATTATTATTATATTTTTAAACTATTTATTAAAGCAGTTTATATACTGCTTAACTACAATAGTCTGTAAACCATTTACAGAGATACAATACAAAAAGAGAGAGGCAAAACAATAAAACCAGTTGCTGGAAACCACAGGAGGAGAGAGTGCTCTTGTGCTCGAATCCTGCTTACGAGTTTCCCACAGGCAACAGGTTGGCCACTGTGAGAACAGGATGCAATTGGCCTGATCCAGCAGGCTCTTCTTCTGTTCTTAAAACCAAATGCCAGTTAAAATGCCTGCTGGAATAAAATCCAGTACTGCACTAAATAATGATAACATCAGTAGTCTACCACTGCCTGTGAAGTACTGCATGGAATCAATACGGCTGCACTTTTGAGAATAAGTCCAATTGGATTCAATAGGACATTTCTGAGTAGGCATGGTTCACTTTTCACTGTACATGAGCTTCCCACAGGTGTCTGTTTGGCCCTCCATGGAAAGGAGTATGCTGGACTATGCGGGACTTTGTTTTGATCCAGAAGAGCTCTGCCTATGTTCATATGGCAAATGAATGTACTTAGCCAAGTGTAATCCCTGATCAGACTCGCATCTTTATTTTGCGAAGAGCTCCCCAAACAGTTATTATGGTTTTGGGTTTTTGATATTTCTAGTAAGAAATAAAATAAATATGAAAATCCCAGGTCTGGAGATGAAAAGCGGTTGCTAAAGGCCAAAAGGGTTGACCCGCAATGACTGTAACCTAAATTGCTCACTTGTGGTTTAGGGCTCTGAATGACTTTTTAAGGAGGGTTTCAGAAGGGAACGGGAGGCAAAATGCCCCTCCTGATGAACCAGCGGCATTGGCTTTGGGAAGGGTTGACCCAGGGGATGCCACAAACGGAGGAAATTAAAAACCTGTCTCCTCCTAGATTATTCAAAATTGAAGGCCGCAGAGCAAAGGCCCTTGTAACAAATGCTGGTGTGAGACTCAAAATGATTTCCTTTCATGTGTAAAATAGTGTTTAGATAAGGAGAAATACCAAAATGAATGAAAGCCTGGAGATGGAATGGGTAGAAGGAAGAAAACTCTCTCTCTCTCTCTCTCTCTAAATGCACAACCGTTTCTGCTTTAAAAAAAAACATTTCAAAGGAAAACCTGTTACTTTGGATCTGGAAACAAAGCACAGAGAATAAATGGTTGCATCCAGACTTCTGCATTTTTTTTATCTCAGTGATGTTTCTCGGAGACCTCCATCCTGCCTAATCCTGCACTGTGATCCACATCTATCCTGCAATACAGTAAGTAAACCAACGATGACACACCAGCCTGTAGAAACAGAAAGGGTTACTCATTCCCAGTTATAGGGTGGTATGTATGTATGTATGTATGTATGTATTCATTCATTCGTGGTGCTCTCCCCTCCCCCTCCCACTTGATCCTCGCAACAACCATGATAGGTTAGGCTGAGAAAGGGTCACCTGGTCAGCTTCATGTCTGAGTGGAGATTTGAACCCAGAACTCCCCAGCCCTGGTCCACCACTCTAACCCAGGAATAGCCAAGGTGGTGCCCTCCAGATGCTCTTGGACTGCAGCTTACATCAACCCTGACCACTGTGGAGTGGATGAGAGTTATGGTCAAATATGCATGCTGACTATCCCTGCTCTATCCACTACACCACACTGCTTCTCTTTATTTAGGTTCTTGGTCTGTTAGGCTTTCACAGTAGTGGTGGCAAAGAATCATAAGGCTTTTGTGAAATATACGTAATTCAGTAGTACATGAGATGTATTTTAACTTTATAGTATTTGTTTATAAAAAAAACATTTATATAACACCAATTCATGCAATATAACACAGCAGCATATACAATAAAATAGAAAATACACACACACACACACACACACACACACACACACACAAAACAACAACAACAACAGAGCTGTAGATCAGGGGCAGAGACCAGGGTTCAAATCTTCCAACTCAACCATGAAACTCACTAGGTGACCTTAGACCCATAACTATCTCTCAGCCTGGCCTACCTCGCATGGTTGTTGTGAGGATGCACTGTGGAGAGGACAAAAATTAGGCACCCCACCTTGAAATCATTTGAGAAAAGGGTAGGTGGGTGGGTGTACCCGCTTACCTAGAATATTTGCATTACTGTACTATTATTGGTATCTTTCATTTCATCTAGAAAATTCTGATTAATTGTCATGGCAACTCAGTGTCATGTATAATATTATTACAATTTATTAGCCGCCTTTCACCCTAAGGTTACAACAATTTAACACAACATAGATATTAAAATGCAGCATCAATCTGTTTCAGAAACAGATTGAAAGAACATAAAGAATTATTTTTAAAGGCAACAGGAATGAGCGTTCCCCACATCAAATGGGGTGCGCCTTTTGCGTGGTTGCGAGTAACCCCCTTGGATCACGGTGCAGCCCCTGGCAGTTGGGTCTGGCCCACCTTCCCAGGTTGGATACCTGTGAACTCCACCTACTTAGCAGCTGCCCAATCCCAGCTGGGGAGGTGTTGCCAGGGGGATTGGCCAGGTAGAAGGAGGGATTATTCAGTACACACAATAGAGCTTGAGTCATACCTGGGAAGTGGCCATTGGATTCAGAGCTTCCCCACCCTCCACTCCCTCAATTGACGTTTATGTTGCAGGTTAACCACATTCTTTTCCGCAGCCACACAGGTATGCAGGTGCTGCTATGTCAAGGTCGCTGTTGAAGGGCTGGAAAGGACTTTTCCTGCATTGGCAGGTTTCGCCTTTCCCGTAGCAATTCGTCATAACTTTGGCGGTTACAGGCCTTGGGCGGAATCCTTTAGTCATCTACAAAATTGCGGCGTCAATAACAGGGTTCCCGTTAAAGGGGTCTCAGGGGGAAGCATTGACCATACGCCCTGAGGTCGTCACTGCCCTCCCCCTCCAGCGGCGGCGAACAGGGGCGGGCAGGCTATCTGCTTGAACATATGTTCTCCAGAGCTAGCCCACTCCCCACTCATGCTGGATAACCCTGAAATTACCAAGATCCCCGGCTGGGGGGGGGGGCTGGGAAGGATAAACGCCCAATGCCTGAGCCAAGGTCTCCCTACATCTGAATATTAATAAAGTTGTGGCCAATTTAATCCCATAGAACATTGACACGTGTCGTTATTTCCCTCGGGGGCCGCCCGGGGTTCGGGCGATTCCGCCTGGCCACGCAAATGTCTACTGGGGGAATGAGGGTAAGTGAGGTCAGACCACAGCATAAATGGAGGCCAACAGAAACATTTCCTGGAGTGCTAGCTTAGTTAGTTCCCTGAGCGTTGTGCAGGAGGCTCACACAGTGCTGGTAGTGAGATTTAAGGATCTGATAAGCTGCCCGGCGATATCCCTTGTGTTATGTACTGAGCTGAATCCCAGAACAATAGGATCCAGAATGCAGCAGTCTGATTGGTCTGGAGTAGCCACCCAATCCAGCTCCAGGTGAAAGTGAATCAGCAACCTAATTGGCCTGCCGGAGCAGCCAATCAGGCTTCTGGAGGAAGTGAATCCGCAACCTGATTAGCCCACAGGAGTAGCCCAGAATTAGCCAATCACATGGGGCCCATTGTGTTAATAGTGTATATATAGCAGACGTTTTGGGGAAAGATTCATTCGTTGCTACTATGAGCTGAATAAAGAGCATAAAATCCACACTTTACTAAGAGTATATTTCACCTTGTCTTGGGTTGATTTTCCCTTGTCCTTCCATGTCGTCTGCTATCCTCCCTTGTTTTAATGGTTGCCTGGGGATAATTTCTGCCTTGGATCATACAAGCCCAATGCTGCAATTACTTTCTGACCTCAAAGGCGAGTGTTTCCAAATTACACTTCTTCATAAAAAGCCACTGTCTAGTGGTGTGTGTGTGCGCAAGCTTATTTTTATATACCTAAACAGTTAAATAGTGGGTGTGGATGAAGAGAGCTGAAATGGAGGAAGTTGTGGGGGCGGGGTTGAGGGGGGAAGGCCAGTTACCATGTGGACATAGCAGAAAGGAGGGAGAGGAGCAGAAAGGACCTTTCCCCCAAGATGGCCCAAGCTTAGGGCTGGAAGAAGTGGAAGAAGCACTTCATTGTTGTTGCCACAGCATTTGCCAAGCTGGTATCCCCCCGATGTTTTGGAAAGCTGGGCTGACTGGGGCTGATGGGAGTTTATATTCCAAAGCATCTGAAAGGTACCAAGTTGGCAGATTTTTATTTATTTATTTATTGCATTTATACACCACCTTTCTCTCCAAGGAGCTCAAGGTGGTGTATATGGTCCTCCCCTCCCCATTTTAGCCTCACAACAATCTGCTGAGGTAGGGTTAGGCCAAGAGACAGTGACCGGTCCAAGGTCACCCAGTGAGCAGCATGGCTGAGTGGAAACTTGGACCCTTGTCTCCCAGGTAGTAGTCCAACACTCTTAACAGTTACAGCACACTGACTCTCTGTGCTAGGAATAGCAGTGGATTCTTTCCAGCTCTTATGCTGTTTATGCTTGCTATAATCTTGTGAGGTAGGCTGTGCTGCTCCTGGGCCCATTGTTCTTCAACAGCTTTATAAATGACTGGATGGAGGTATTGAGTGGATGCTCATCAAATTTGCGGATGACACCAAACGGGGAGGAGTAGCCAACGCCGCTGAAGATGAAATCGGGATTCAATTTGACCTTAAGTTGGAGAACAGGGCCCAAATGTAACAGAATGAATTTCACTTAGGACACATGAGCAGGAGAGGGCTGTTGCACTTGTATCCTGCATGTGGGCTTCTCTTGGACATCTGGGTGATCAAGGTAGGAACAGAATGCTAGAGAATATGGGTCTTTCGTCTGATCCAGCATGGATCTCCCTATGTTCTTAAGGACTTAACACGCTGGATATAATTATTTCTGCCAAATTTCAGGTAACTTTACCTTCTCATTTACTCTTTTAAGTCTCCAGCATCATTCCCTCTCTTTCTGATGTACAAATGTGAGTGCCATTGCTTAAAATGCCAAAATGGCACTACCCCAACCAAGAAGAAGATATTATTGTCAGAGTTGGGGAACCTCAAGCTTTGCAAAAGTACAAACTCAGTGACTGGAGGTTTGGAGGGGGGCGGGATAGAAAACTGGAGTGGGGAAGGAGGAGCAGAATGGCTGAACAGGTAAGGAGGGAGTCCACCACATTGCAACACTGTTGCAGTTTCCATTTGTGATAATAGATTTTGCTGTGTTGTCTGCCTAGTATAGCCTGTTAATGTCAAACTGGTGCTCTGTCCATTTCAGAATGAGCTGCATTCTAATCCGAAGTGAACTGAACCCGATCTATAGCTTATGGAGTTCCTTAGTATGCTGGAAGAGGGGGCAAGCATTGCGTACATCCTTCTGTTCACACATGCGCCCACACATATTCACCGAGGGAAGGGGGCTGCTTTGTCAACCTTGATCTATACAGAACACTTCCCTGTTCCACACAGGGATTAATTCAAGGCAAGGCGGTGGGTGGTGGTTCTATATGCTTGACATATTGAGCAGATCCAGTTTTCTGCAATAACCATAAAAGGAGGCAGGGGACATAATGTGATCTCTTGGCGTAGGAGAATTTGTGGCTTCCCTAGATTCGATTGAACAATCCTTTTCCACCTACCGGCATCTGCTGGGTATCAATATCCAAGACAGAAGCCAGAGGTACAGCCCTAGTAAATTCCAATTCAGGTTTTTTAATTAATTCTGAGCGTTTCCTTTTGGGGTCCTGGGGTCAATCAGCCATCTACAGCCCGAGGGGAGAAGCGTATTAAAATTCAAATAGCACAAAAAGGGCTTCCAAAAATCCCCCTGATCTCTCCCTCCTCCTGCTATATATCTCCTCCATGCACATCTGGATAAAAGCTTGCACTCCAAGAGCAACAGAAAGCATTAGCTTTGGGCATCAAGCCCCCAGAGCAGGGCTGTGCTCCCAAAAAGTATTGCACATGCTTGCATCATATGGCAACTATGGAAGGAAGAGCTTCTGGGACATCCAAAGATGGTGTCCTGGCAACTGCTTCTGCCCCGTAGTGTTGTTGACTCAGGAAGTAATGGAAAGTGCTATTTTATTCTACTTGTTTATTGCCATCATTTGCTTGCGTTATGCCAGATAGACCTTCCTCCGCCTTTCAGATGCTGATGCTGCAGGCAAGGCTGAACCAGTCAGCCAAATCTGGATCCGGCCATTCAGCTGTATTGCTGGCAAGAGCCCTCACTCGTAGGGTGGGGCCCAGACACATGGATGAAATGCACACCCTCCCTCTTCCCCTCCACAAACCTAGAAGATATCAGTGGAATATTTAGGGATCCTCCCCCCTCCCCCTCCCTTGGATGTGAGATGACATTTATTCTAAGAAAATTGTTGGAAAAATGAATGCGCGTGATTGGCTTCAGCTCACAGACTGCGCTGGCACACAATAGAAAGCCCTGAAGAGGATGTTTATTGACAATGAATTCCTTGATTGAGCAAGTAATCAACCCCTTTTACAGTGCTTGTAAAATGCTATTTTATGGTAATTTACTTGCTAGAATGTCATTTATGGGGTAGGCAATCCACAAAGAATGCAGCCAGGGTTGCGAGACACTCGTTCACCATCTAAGAAAAGGTGTAGACAGAAGATTGGGGAACAGATCAGGTACTACACTTCTAGGAGAAGCAAGAGAGGCAGATGAGCGGATCCCCCTGCCATTTTATATTCCATGTGTCAGAGAGGGCCCCAGCAACCTCAGATGTGGAGGGAAGGGGGCTGTTAACACCCAGAGACCTTCATCTCCATCCCTGGCCCCACAGCTATGACTTGAATGGACTCAGCTGTCTCATCCTTCCCTTGAAAGAGATCACCACACACCACTCAGGCCTGTAGAGAGCCTTCAGCCTCTCGTGTGGATCTGAGACTTCTGGAGCAACAGACGGTGTTCCTGTTGCCATGGCAATGCTGCAAGTTCCTATCCAGGTCTATTGCCCATCCTGTTTTGCTCTGTTACCCTTCAACAGATGCTTTTGTGGGGTGGGGTGGGATTGGCACAGGATTGCTAAGGGACCCCCTTGTTCCTGCTGCTCAAGGTCTTCCATCCTTGAAAATACCTTCTGGCTTCCCCAGGCACATCCTGTGCCAGAACACAGGAGCCTTGGATTTCGTTAGATGCTATCATTAATTAGGGTAGGAATGGAAGGATTGTCCATTTCAGTTCTCATTTCTCCAACCTTACAATCACTTATCCACATTTCCGCAGCAATTTGCATTAAAAAAAATCCTAATAAAGTTTCTTAAGCATTTTAGTGCAACTTTCTCCTAATAAGCACATTTTTGTCTGCAGTTTTGACTCATGTACATATATTTGCAAGCAATTTCTCCTAATATAATGCATTTTGTACAATGTTTTTAGTAATATATTTATTTTTAAACACATTGTCTCCTAATGTATGCATTTATTGCATTATCCAACATTTGGTTGGAGAATTGCAATGCAAAAATTGGATAAGCGCACATTTTGAAGGATGGCTAACATATTGTTCTGGGAAAGTGTGGAATTGATAAATTTGGCTTTAAATGTGGACTTAATCAAATGTCTCTTGCATCTTTAAATGAGTCTCCAAATGGGTGCCTCTGAACGTGCAGACATTTAGGAAAGTGTGGAGTGTAACTAGATGATGACCATAACTGAATTTCTTATTATTGTTCTCAGTTTGTTATTACAGTATTGTTCTTTAATGTTTGATGTTTGATTATGTTGCCCGAAGTGGCTGGGGCAACCCAGTCAGAACGGCTTATTATTATTATTATTATTATTATTATTATTATTGACATTAGGAAAGGATAGCTCACAAATTGCCATAGACTAACCCCTCATCGTGGTACCGTAATTTGTCACCTATCCCTTTCCCCATAGAGAGAAATGGGATCAACTTACACACAGAGAGAAACACACCCCTTCCCCTTTGGCCTAAATCCAACAGAAGGGTAACTCTTTAATCCTATAAGTGCTTACCTGAGAACAATTCCCACTGAAGTCACAGCCACAGCCACGCCATACATTTAAAGCATTATTATACCACTTTAAACAGTTACGACTTCCCACAAGGAATTCTGGGAAGTGCTGTTTTGTTAAGACCACTTGGAATTGCACCTCTGTGATGGGTAAAAGCACTTTTTTTGGGGGGGGGATGGGGAACCAAAGGTGGTATAAAGCACTGTAAACGTGTGGTGTGGTTATAACCTAAACTCAATGCAGCTTACTTCTGAGTAGGCATGCCTTGTAAGTGTAGCTATGCCCATTTATTTCAACAGACAGAGGCACACATTCCTTTCCGCCTTGCACCTCTGAAGACACAGATTTGTCTGATTTCTTCATCTGCTTTTAGTCTAATCTCAGCCTTGCCTCCCTCGGCCTTGTGAAGCAGACAAAGCGCCTACCCAAAGAAGTTTCACAAGGAATGGGAAACACATGTGAAAGAAGGAAGGCTGTTCTGTTCCCAGTCGTGTCTATCCCTTTGTATCTGCTTTCCCCTTCGCGTCTAAAGAAAGTTGGTGTTCATAGAAGATGGAGGTGATGATGCACAGGGCTCTGTTTCTCCTCAAGCATGCATGCGTCTGTGACGTGTGCATGCACAGGAGCCTATGTATGCTTGTTTATGTATCATGATACATGTCCATGAGGAAAGGTGTATGAATGTTCTTGGGAAACTTAAAATTCACACTGTGCTTCTCCCCAGAAAAGGTTATTTGACTTTAAGGGATTCCTTCTCTGGCGATTGGACCAGGTGGTGGTGACAAATACCTTTCAGCTTGCATCACAATCATAAATGCTAAGGGTGATGGTTCTCCTTAGGTTTGCTTGCTGACCCACAATGCTCAGTTACCTGCCATTTTTCTCTGAGCAGGTGGTGGTTTTATGTTTACAAAATGCAGCTGTGACGCCTGCAATCTGCATCAGAAGACCTGCGAGGGAGATGAGTGGTTTCTCAATGCTTTTTTCTCCCTCTGTCATTTTTTTCTAGTTCAAAATCTCCACCCAGCTGCATTTTTTTTCCTGGGGTGGGGGACCATGAGGGGGATAGGATTAAGAAAGCCTTCTGCATCAAGTCTTCCAGGGCAGATGGTGATGATGATGGTTGCAATTTGTATACCACCCTTCATCATATATGGCCAATCTGCCGTTTACGTTATGCAGGACTGTCAGCTTTTACAAATTTATACAAACCATGGAAAAATACTCTATGCCAGTGTTTTTCAACCTTTTTTGGGCGAAGGCACACTTGTTTCATGAAAAAAATCACGAGGCACACCACCATTAGAAAATGTTAAAAAAATTAACTCTGTGCCTATATTGACTATATATAAAGTAATTTTTCAATTTTTCCCACGGCACACCAGGCAACATCTCGCGGCACACTAGTGTGCTGCTAAACAGTGGTTGAAAAACACTGCTCTATGCTGCTTTTGTCTATGAGAAGTGAGTAGCCACTATGCTCTGAGTACGGAGGATTTTAAAGGAACTTGGCATTGAGAACTGTATCAGTTTACACTGTTTAGATAGAAGTGCACTTAGTTAATTGCAGGGGAAACATTGGGGACCTGATGTGCAGCTTATTTATCCAGTGCTGGAACGGACATTTCCTTTCGTAGTGAGGATAATGTGTGGATCTGAGAAGTGTACCAAGGGAATCTTAAGAAATGGGATACACTGAATACTGAAACTAGACCCACACATATGACAGGCCTAGGGCTTCTTCAGTAACTGATTTATTTTTAGCTAGTTTGCAACATCTGATTTCATCTATCAAACTTGTGAAGATATAGAAGCCACAGAAGTGTTTAAAATAACATGCCTTGAGGCAACATCTGTCATCTCCGAAATTAGGAGGCGGAGTGAGGCTTAGGCTATGTGAAGTTCACTTCACTTCTTGGGCTGCCTTTGAGTACAGAGTGCTGCCCCAGCCGTCCCCTCGGGCACTTCTGCGCAGAGATTTTCACAGTTTAGACTCCAGGAAGAAAAGAGTCAGGAACATTTAGTAATCCTTTTCAGCCTTAATTAGATTTCCTTTACATAAAAGCACTCTTGCAAGGGAAATTCAGAGTTCACTTATATTTTGTTTTCTAGCTCTCTAAGGGGGAGGAGATTTCTGACTTTTCATTCCTTAGCTTGTCTCCATATTTCTTTTTAAAGGGGAGGGTCCAGTAGACATTTCCAATCGATAGTCTTTCTACTATAGGTGATAAAATAAGAAGTACTGCCTTAGACCAAGTAATAGTGTTAGACTGTCTGTTCTAGTATTCTTTACTCTGACTGGCAGCAACCCACTTAGGGCTTGGGCACAGGCCTACCCCAGCCTTGCGCCCTGAAATCTTTTTAACTTGAAATATCAGGGAGATGCAAAGCAGATGCTGTCTGGTTCTATTTTCCTAAAAAAAACCGCAGCCCAACACCAAAAACAAATGATTTGTGATCCCAATTCTATGTTGGATTGTGGGCACTGTCTTTCAGAGTTAATACTCTATATATCAGGGGTGGGGAGCCTTTGCCTCTCCAGATGTTGTTCAACTCCAACTCCCATCAGCCCCAGCCAGCATGGCTAAACGGTCAAGGATAATGGGAGCTGAAGTCCAACAACATCTCAAGGCCAACCCTGCTCAGTGTTATAGGTACATTACAGAATCCCAAGAGAGAAAGCGCAGTGTAAACTACAAGACTTGAGTGTGGGCTCAGGACATGTAAAATTTCCGGCTTTTCCCAGGTTAGGATAAATGCGAGTGATGTTGTTGTAAGCTCGTGCTAGGAACTTCAATAAGCTGCAATCTCTTATATGTGTACCTACAATCTCTTGTATGTGTACCATATTCACCATTGAGAAGCACTAGCAACATTGTCAATGTCTGTGCATTGCTTTACAGTTTGACATTTTTTATTTATGTGTGTTAAACCCTAGCACCATCTCACTTGCAGCAACTGACTGACTGTGTGTGTGTGTGTGAGAGAGAGAGAGAGAGAGAGAGAGATGTCAGTTGGTTTCCTGATATTATGAGGGCTTCTTTGGTCAGTGCAGAAGTATAGAAAAGCTGCCCTCTGCTGGCTGGACAAAGCACATATCCCTTTGTTCTTGATGGGCTGCTTCATATGAAGTTATCCTTTTATTTATTTATTTTTTTAAAAAACCTATTTGCATTGTCAGTTGTGAAGTGTGGCACAGATACTTACTTTTCACAGGTACAAAAAGCCAGACTGCTTTTTTTGCTTTAACAGGACACCGGGACCTATTTTTCTGACACAGAGGTTATTTCCATGGAGAAAACACAGCATGTGTGAAGCAGCCTTTATAGATGGTGGATTCTGCAAAAGTGATAAATGTTAGGTTGGTGATCAGTGACTAAAGCCATCTGTCTTTAATATGCATTATTATACATGCATAATATAGGGTGAATGTTCTCAAGTCACTTACAACTGCCCAAAGATAAGCCCGTAATGCAAGATATTTTAGTAAACAGAAGGAATGAAGAACCTCCTACATTATCATGCCAATGAAAAAAACATGAGGATTTCCCAGAGGCACCGGTGCAGGGCTAACCAATGTGGTGACTTCCTCATATTGACAGAGTACAAGCCCATCCGTAGTCCCGGAAAAATCCAGAGGGCACCATGTTGGCTATTCCAGAAGTTGTGGATGAACCTTAAGTAAGATGTGAACACGTTAACAGTGTAGAATAAGTTGGAGAGCAACTGTTACAGCAAAGTTTCCTGTGAAAATTGGGCTATGATATAATGGACCACTTGGAGAGACCACTTGATCCGCACGGAAAAGAACTTGGGCAGCTTGCAACACCATAGCAGCAGGTAAGCTTAGCCGAGAACAGGTGACAAAGAGATGGCACTTTAGAACAGCAGCAGCGAAGATGACCTATTTACCTATAGATAGCCTCGCTTTGCATCAGTGGAGTACTGGAAATAGAGCTGGGAATAAAGCACAGTGTTTGCAAAAAGCACAGCCTCGGTTGCCTGCTTTTACAACTTTTTTAAACTTTCAGTGACTGAACCTTGCAGGAACCTCACATTTTCCTGGCTCAGCTTGAACTTCTTCAACTCTGCGTTTCTTGGCTTGTATCCCAAGATTCTTCAGGCCCCAGAAATGGAGACGCTCAACAAAGTTTTAAATACAATGCTGGAGGTGGGGGGAGGGGTGGGGTGCGGGTGGGATAAGATGAGATGAGGGGAAGGGGTTCTTGATCCATCCAGGGTCAACGGGATGCATGTTAAGTAAATACTACCAGTCACATGCATTTTTTTGTTTGTTTAAAGCAGCTTTTAAACAAAAGTTCTGAAGTCTCTTAGGAGAAGAGCAGATACTCATAAATGACAATTGTTTCTTCATAGTTTCATATTTCAGGATCTGGAAGTAGCATGAATTTAACTTACAGGGGAAAGAGTGGGGGGAGATAGAGGCCCCCCAATTTATGTTGTTACCACGGTTCATTTCAATGGAGGCAGCTGAGTGAAGAAGACCCAGGCCTCCAACCTGAAGGACTCTCCAACAGAGGCGATTATTTTTCTGCCTCCTAAGCGTGAAACAAGAATAGGAAATCTGTGGCCCTGTTCCTGGACTACAACTCACATCATCCCTGACCATGGGCTGTACTGGCTGGGGCTACTGGGAACGAGTCTGAGAACATCTGGAGGGCCACAGGTTCCTGTTAAAAACGCCCCGTGTCAGATAACCCACCATGACTGTATTGAGAGGGAAATGGGATTCTGCATTGGCCCTTGGTTGGTTCCCCCTCCTTCCATCCGTGTATCATCCATCCTTCTATAGCGATGGGAAAGAACAGACCTGCTCTGCTGCAGGCACCTTCGCTGCACTCTTTTTCTTTTCTTTTTTGGCACCTGCTAAAAACATTCTGGTTTAGACAAGCCCACCCAGATGCTTATTTTAATCCGTTTTCAGTATTTTAATTTGTGTGTTTCAAAGTATGGTTGTGTTTGCCCCCCTTAATTTCCTTGTTTTAACTTTTTGTAAAGCGGTTAACTTCCACACACATCACCACCACCAAGCGGTGTATAAATCTTATGAAATAAATTTAAATAATAAATGTGCGGGGGGTGGGGAGACTCCGCTTCTGCCCTCATCCCTCCACTGCGTTTCCTCGGCTCCGTATTTGTTACGGGCAGCGGCCAAGAGAGGGCGCCAAAGGAGAAGAAATGGTGACGTCCAAAGCGCGGCGAAAACAAGGCAGGCGGCGGCTGCGCCGCGCTTCCCGCCGCGCAACCGGCCACCCGCAGGATGCGGCGGATTTGGGCGCCGCAGACGCTTCCTCGGCTGCTAAAGTTGGGGCTTTCCTGCTGCTGTGCAGCCCACCCGGCCTCTCCCGCTTCTCTGGAAACCCTACGGAAACCCACCTCAGGAAGTCTTCTCCCCTGGCGAAAGTCCAAAAGCCCCGTGACCTCTCGGGGATTCCGGGCAATGGGAGAAGGAAGGCGAGCCAGAGGCCCGATCCGCGCCTTGGGATCGGCCTGGCGACCGCGCAGTCTGCAGCTTCATCGGGGAGGGAACGCAGAGCACTTCGCATACATATCCTTAGGGCACCAGCAAAGCAGAGGCGCCGGAAAGGGAGGTTTCCTAAATGTATTTCTTAAGAATTTGGTATCTATATTTTAAAAGTAGCCTAGTTATCCCCGGGAAACTCAGAATTTTGTTAGGTTTCCTTACATTCCTCTCCACATTCTTTCCTCATTTTTCTGTTCTCTTTTTATTACTTGATCCTCCTCACCTAAAGTAGGGGCTGTGCCTCCTTGCCAAGGCAAATCGAAGTAACACCTCATTGACCCAGCTTTGATGGACTTGTGCAGAATTTGGCAATCAGAAAATCAATAAAGGAGCTGCTTTAATTTCAGCATACAAGAAAGTTTTGTGTCATTTTGAGAGAGATATAGTCCTTTTTTTCTTTTTAAAAAAATGTTTAGGGGTACTCTCATTTTGACTCAAGAAAAACCACCATTTTATTGTTCAGATCGGGTGAAATAAAAACAGTAAATGGACAAAAGTACAAAGATTAACAAAATGTTTCGGGGTATGCATATCCCTGTGTCCCCCCCTCCCAAAAAAACCCACTGGAGATATATAATTTAGCATTGTTTTTATTTTGAATTACATAGGGGGAACCATAATTTTCTCAGTGTTTAAGGCCTCTAAAGGTGGTGATCCAGCCCTGCTCCCAACTCAAAAGAGATCCAGTAGGCGAGGAACCCTAGGAGATAGTCAACACAAGCATTTAAAACCAGGAGCCAAACCTTGCCCCACCATATAGCTATTGGTACGTAGGAGCAACCTCATCATTTCAGGCCTCCTGACTAGTTGCCTATAACCACTGAGGCCTCCTACCCTTACAGGCCATAAGCACTGTCCCAGTGCAGCTCTCTCATTCGTTTCCTCTGCCCACTCTCTGTGTCTTGTAATGCAAGCCAGAACTGGGCCTCCTTCATTCCTGGCTTTCATTCTGGGGTCTCCTGATTTCTCTTGGAAGCTGCCCAGAGTGGATGGGGCAACCCAGTCAGATGCCCTGGTACAAGTAATAAATGATAATAATAATTCTGTTTCTGAATTGACTCATGGCTCACAAACACTCATCAATTACATCGCTTCTGGGCACCGCAGCTGGTGTGTCCAGGTGTTGTTGGGTAACAGAGCACATCACCCCAGACCACTGGTGTGCTGCCTGGGGCTGAACATCTGGAGAGCACCGTGTTGGTTACCCCTGAACTATAGATGAAGCTGTCAACCACCAGTTGACCCAGTAGTATCTAGCCCTCTTAACCCTTGTTATTTTCACAGGCAGAGGGAGATTGCATAGCAAACTCCATAATGGAGTATGAGCCACCACAAGCTCCAAAGATAGTATCCTAATGTCTTCACAGCCCTGGTGATTCTGAGGACCTCTTTTTCTACAACAATCATCTTCTGCCATGACAACTTTCTGCTCATGTATAAAAGCCTGAGAGAGAACAGTGTCATCACCACCAGTGCCACTCTAAAGGCATCAATCTGTCTGAAGGCTAAAGCAACAGGCAAGACCAGGGATATGGAACATTGGTTCAACGTACAAATACATGCAGAGAGTAAAAAAGTACTCCCAGCTGCTCACAAGTTCCTATTCAAATTATGTGGGTTGGTGGGTTCCCCCCACCCTTTGGATAAGGTTGTAAGCAATGTGGACACAGAGATAAACTCGGGAATAAATGGACCGCCATAACTCAGAAATTCTGTTGTACTCCTTTTTACTCTTCTCAGAGCCTTGGGCATAAGATGCTGAAAAGTAGCTCCGTGAACACCAAATATCATTCATATACTGGCTGCAAGGAGGTTTCCTTGTCTTCAAAGGACTTGGTAAGCGGAAACTGCCAATAAACCTTAGTAAGATCAAGGGTAGATAAATATCTGGGTTGCCCAACCTCTCCAAAACCACATTAACCTGTGGCACGGAATACGCGTCGAATGTAGAAACAGGATTAATTTTTCCTAAAATCAATACAAAATGAACATTCTCATTCAGTTTAGGTACTAACAAGGGTTGACATTGTCAAGGACTCTGGGATTCTTCAATTATCTCAAAGTGCAAGATTGCTTCAACTTCTTGGTGTATCCCCACCCACCCCAACTGTTGAGGCTGGGGACATGACAGATGCGTTACTACTGCCCTTGTGGTAGATTCTATGTAGTGGGCAATCAAGGGCATGGTGTTGGGTTGCAAGTATGGGCTTCCTTTGACGGCTGTTGCAGTTTTACCAAGATGCTATTCTTGTGACTTGAGTGTTCACTCAACTGTCCCAGGCACTCAATAAACCAAGTTGTGCATCTATATTTACATGACATCTTTTGGGAGCACCCTGAGAAATTACACCTGCTTTCTCCATGAATGATCTGGGCTCACCTCCCTGACTCCATAGACACTGAACAGAGCCACCAGCTAAGAAGACTGCAGAAAAACCAGGTGTTCTACAAGAAAGTAGAACTTCATCTCTGAATCCCAGCATCTTTTTAGGCCATCAGGATTTTTGGTCTAGTTTGTAGTGGGCCATATTACCACTTCCCACAGGCTCATGGGAGAGAAACACATTGTTCAGATGTCTTGGTCAGCCAGCTATCGCTTTTGAGGTCTCCCAAATGGGCTGTAAGCTCTAACATCCTCCTTTTTGTTGACTCTGTGGTTTTTAATGGCGCTCCCCAACTCTGCCTTCCCTAATATGATGCCCTCCAGATGGTTTCAGCTACAACTCCAACCAACCCCAACTAGCATGGACCCCAACTCAGCGATGTTGTAGTCTAAATCACCTGCAAGGCACCAGATTGGGGAATGCAGTCCTAACTGTTGGCTTGGAAAAGGCCCAACTCTGTCTTTTTGCCTTTTTCCTGAGGCTCTGTTTTCTGCCTTTTGATTGGACTATCCCAGCACCAGCAGCTCCTATGTCACTATCAAAGCAAATAGGGGAGAGGGAGCAATGGCAGGGCCCAGTAAAGTCAAGCCAACCCATTGTTCACATTACTTTATTTGTTCTATTTTATTTAAATGTTTATGGAAGGCACTTTTGTTGTATGCAAAGTGGCATACAACATACAAAATTTACAGTAAGAGCAATAAAAATAGCAATAAATAAATAAATGCTGTGGTTGTAGCAAATAACTTGAATGAAGGGCTATTTCGGTGTGTAAATTGTGGGGGAGCCTTCTCCCCAGTGTGCAGTTGGGGATGAGCAGGGACAAACTCCCACACCCACATCCCTGGATTCCTTCATGGCCTCTACTCCCTGGAGGGAGACCATGACAGGAGCATTGCTAGTTAATAACTAGTTAATAATAAATAACAGGAAATGGTGATCCAATGTGTTTTCAACTTCTTCAATCAGATTCTTCAAAGGTCTTCCACTGACTGAATTTGGAGAGTTGCGTAAGCGTGTATGCATATGTATGTATGTATAAACATTGCTCACACAAGTGCGCTCATAGGGATGCAAATGCTGTGCTCTGCAGAGAGGCAAGATAAGTCTTCCGTCTTTCCTTGTTAACAGATGCCCTACAAGGTGCACATGCTTATTTATTATGCATTTAATAAACATTATTTATGCGTCACGATCACCACCACAGTGGTGATACTAGGGCATTCAAGGGTCATGCATCTGGCTATTTTAAAAAAAAACCAACAACAACAACAACACCACCACCACCTAAATTTATTATACATATATTCTGCTCATACACTGAATTCCCCAAAGGCTCACATTCAGATTACAATTCAGGCCACACCTGTTTAGCTTCCATACCACGACAGCTTCTGATGTTCCCAGACCATTTGCTGTGTTTTGCCCACGTTTGGCTACACAAATACAAAAACAGAGTGAAGGAAGTAAAAAAGAAACCGGTGAATGGTAGATCAGAATAGTGTGCTTTTCCCCATAAAGAAAGAATAGTTGAATTTGCCATGCATCTACAATGATGACCAAAAATGTATCAAGTGGGAGCAGGGAGTTTTTTTTCTTTTAGTTGCAGTACAGACATGCCCTGAATATACTTTCTTGTAGTTTAATTAAAACTCATTGCTTCTCCTGGTGAACCTCCTCTATCTCCTTCTTTGCCTGCCACATTCTTTTAATAATTCGAAAGCTGCCAACCATTTCTGCTTAATTTTCTATTCTCTCTGGGCTCAGCATACTTTTCTCCATATGATGTGTCCTCTAGGTTTTCTCACAATTATCTTCATAGTTCTGTTCTAAATCCTTTCCAGCTTGATGACTTGAATCGTAGCTCCTAAAACTGAACACAACATGCCAAACGAGCTTCTTGTGGACGAGATTGCAGGGTGGACTGTCTTGATATAATTCCTTTCTTGATATCTTCCGTCTAATGCAACCTGTATAATAATGCACAGATCCATCTTATGCATTTTGACTCTTTCTTCTGTGTAATATCCTACATTTATCACTGTCTGCACTTTATTAAAACATATTTTAGCACCATGTCATCTGGAAAAAAAACACCAGAACCTGTGCAAATCACACAGTATTCTCCAACATCATGCCCTAGGATTGATTCTGCAGTGACTCAGAAATTTCCCTATTGAGTCATTACCCAGACTTCCTGATGTGATTGTACTATAGGATTGGGGGGGTCAGTCTGGATGATATCTGTGGGAACCTTCCAGGCTTCTGATCCTGTATCTGTGAGGTTAAGAATGTAGTAGAACAAGCATGTCCAACAGGTAGATCACAATCCACGATCCACAACAACTTTGGTTCATCCAATGACAATGGGTAGATCACTTCCAGTTTTTTTATACTGTGAATAGATCACTGTTTATTGGGAGTTGGACGTCCCTGTAGTAGAAGAACTGGTCACACCTATCTCTTTGTGAGATAATGGCCTTAGCTGGCTAGTTAAGCATGGCCATTTACATGTCCAAAGAGTGAGCCCTGTTGTCATAGAGACAAACGGGTGAGATTTTTCTGACTTCACCTGGCTGGATGGAGAACCATAGGCCAAGCAGGGCTGTGTATATATGAGCTTTAGTTGATGCTGGAAGCTGGATACACAGAGGCTTGTCTTGCTCTGTTCTGGGGCCCTATCTACAACTGAAGGATCTCCCCAGGAACTATGTAAAACTTTTTCTCTCCACTTCCTGCAGTCCAAAGCCTGCTCAAGCTTCCCTGTGGCTGCTATTTACATTTTAAATACATTAACTGCATCCCTGCAATTCAACATTGTATTTCATTTAGCCGTGAGGGTTCCTGGGATCCCTTGGCGCGCAGTGCTCTTTATACATCTTGCTTGGAATTATGATTTCTGTTGTGAGAGGATGGGCTGCGAAAGTAAGCTGCTCCTTCCTTCCCTGACCCCCCCCCCCGTAATACCTCCTTGTACCGGTACTTCCATGCAGTGATCAATATGCAATCTATACCCATCACAGGCCATCCCTTGCAGCATAGCAGCTCAATAAAAACAAACTCAGGCCTGGCCAAGCACTACTGCAATTGTTAGACTAAATAACCTATTCTTTGATCCATCTTATAAAGCTTTGAAACAGTCCCCCCCCACACACACACACACATACACATACACATACACAAACAAAAGAAAGAAATGCATAGAATGCAAAACTGCAGCAGGCAAGGACATGAAAAGCTCAGTAGACAAATATTTTAGCCAAAAGCAATAAACGAGTGAAGAGTAGATTTCCATTAATGACCCCAAAGAAGTACACACACACACACACACACACACACACGGATAAAATATATGTCTCTGGCATCCAAGTTGCACATTTCCATGTTTCCATGTTGAAGATCATTATAGTGCTGCACTGAAGATTCACCCCATGAATCTTTCTGGCACGTAAGGATGGTTTAAATCTTGCCCGAACACCTCCTTGACATCTCTAAGTATTTTCATGCCCGTTTGCAGTCAGATCTGCTGCTGATTTGGTGCCGCTGCCCCCCACCCCAGTTAGGGCTCCTTTCTAATTTATGATATGTCCCCAGACAATCAAGAGAGCCGGTAGCAAACATATTGGCATAATGGCACCATTCAGTCAATCAGAACTAGCTACATGACAATGTCACAGAGGGCAAATGGTGCTGGCGGAGAGTGAGGGGCAAGGCAAACTCAAGGAAGCCAGCTTAAATGACACTGGGGTAAATTAGGGCAAGGTAATTTGCCCCTGTCCAGAACAGGGCTACTGCTGGCTGAGCTTTTCAAATAGGGTTTGCCTTATCCTTTTTGCCAGTATAACTTCTGCCCAGTTACTAGATCACTTGCCACTGCCCCATCATCTGAGGTTCTCTAGGTGGTCACTGGGAGGCTCCGTAGGCTATGATGCCCTTGACTTCAGACCGAGGAAACATCCACTATAAGGAAGCACAGGGGGTTTGCTGGAAAAGACATTAGCCCTCCCTGGGCATCCCTGGGAGTTCCTTCTCAGCACAGGGCACCTTCGGGGAAATGGCCACTCCTCTTAACTCTGAGGGATGCTTACCCATGTCATGATGAGTCTTCCTCATCCCTGCCCTGGTTGATTTGGTGCAGTGACAGGGGTGGTAAACAGGGAAAGTTTAAGTAACAATGGGGGGCAGCACAAGAGAGAGCCACTGTTTTTGGAGCTAGCCCCATCTCGAGCATAATGTCTAGAATCATAGAGTTGGAAGGGACCACAAGAAGAAGAAGAGAGTTTGGATTTGATATCCCGCTTTATCAGTACCCGAAGGAGTCTCAAGGCGGCTAACATTCTCCTTTCCCTTCCTCCCCCACAACAAACACTCTGTGAGGTGAGTGGGGCTGAGAGACTTCACAGAAGTGTGACTAGCCCAAGGTCATCCAGCAGCTGCATGTGGAAGAGCGGAGACGCGAACCCGGTTCACCAGATTACGAGTCTACCGCTCTTAACCACTACACCACACTGACAAGAGTCATCTTGCCCAACCCCCTGCAATGCAGGAATCTTTTTGCCCAACATGGGGCTGGAACCCATGACTCTGAAATTTAAGAGTTTGATGCTCTACCAACTGAGCTATAGAAAACTTCCAGCCCCAGGTGCTGGTGTTTCTGTTTATCTTGAATGCTTCTTAGGGTTCCAGGTATGAGTATAAATGGAAGAAAATAAATAAAAATGACTACATAAATGTTCGGACCACATACTGCCTGACACTTTTGTCAGAAATCAGTGCTGAATAAGCTGCATATCAATATTTCCAAATTTGCAGACATCTCGTGTACCGGCACAGTAGTAGCAAAATTAGTATTTGTATTTTTACATATATTTTAAAGACATTTTTAATACCAGTCTTTGTTCTTCTAAACTATCTTCAGTTAGGTTTTTACCTAGCAGATTGTGAGGCCTTTGAAGGTTGCTAGGGGCTCTTTGCTTATAGGAGTTTTTAAAACGACAGGAATTGCACATATATATACATGCAGGTTTATTTTTAAATTGGCTTTTATCCCATAATTTGCATTATACTATTTTAACCCACATATTAGAGAGCTTAGATACTGGCTACCTGAAGAGCTTGAGACCATTACGAGCACCGAGAAACTACAGAGTTGTTATTACAGCTGTTACTGCATTTGTTGAATTATACACCACAATGCAAAGGATTTGTTCAGACAGCTGAGGTTCATTTATAGCTTGGCCCCTAATGAAGATTCTGTGGAAATGGGTCCATTGACCCAGCTACCAACAGCCATATTAAATCTTCACTGAATTCCTAGATTTCCAGAGCTTTCTGATCTTTGACAGCGCACCATATAAAGCATGGCTTTTTACGTGGCATTTTGTGACGGCAATACGGTTATTTAATTTATTTTTTTCCAGCAATTTGGGGGATAAGTTCCTTGCATATTGTATAGATTTATTATACGTAATAAATATTGACCTTTCCCATTTGGAACTGTACTTGAGACACCGTTTCCACTAGTTTGTTGTGTCTGATGTCATTCGCCTTTTGGGTTTCAGTTCATGATGCAGACCAACCTCTTTCATTTCTTTCCTTTCCGCGTTGAGTGCTCTCAGTGGCCTTCTAAGCACAGCCTGTTCCTGCTACATGCAGCCTCTTGAGGCTCCTGGGCCCTTCAAGCCAATCCTGCTTCTTAGCCGCTGACAGGAACTATAAACACAGAGGCAGGGATAAGAACATTTTGCAAGAACTGTGCTAAAGGCTCTCACCTGGATATCTACCAATTGCAGCCTCGCTGAGGTTTGACTGCTTGCACTCTTGGTCAAGTAACACAGAGCTTGTGCCACACGGATGGGAGAGATTTTGCTTTGTGTTGGCACCAGGAATCAAAAATACTTTTTCTTTTCTTTTCAAATCATTGAGGCACCAGTAGGAAGTGTCTTCGCTCGGGTGTGTGGAAATTCTTGAGCATATGGAAGATCTGCTTACAAGCATGCAGCACCCCCTTATAATGGCACCAGCATGAGGGCCAAACTACGCATTATATCTAAAGAAAGCAGTCGCTTGGAGCAGAAAAACGGGGGGGGGGGGAGAGGATGCCCGTCATTCCCACCCTTTGCTCTTCTGCAGAAGCCTCTCAACAACCAGTTTTCCTTCAATGAAATTCCAGTCCAGGTAATTCCTGGCATCCTTGGGCAACCAATAGGCCTCTGGGGACTTTTTTTTTTAAAAGGCGGGCAGCATACCTGATGCTTGCCTTGACCCCCTCCCCACCCACCGCACAAAAAACAGTCTGACCTGGCAATCCTAGCAGAAGCTGGTGTCTGCATCGAGCCATATTTACATTTTCTACAAGGCATTCTGGGAAATTTGAAGAGGGGCTGGACTCCGTTACCCTGTGCTGCCACCACAGGGAGGCAAGACTGTTAGGCCCCACTGAGGAAGGGGTCCACAACAGGACACTTTGTCCAGGGTATGTTTACATACCCTCCAGCATTCCTCAGATTTAAAAAGGGACATTTCTCACTGCTCCCTCCCGCCCGCCCCCTGCAACCTTCCTTGTCTTCCACCCCACCCCCACCCCGGCAGAGCATTTCCACCACCACTACACTAACATGGCACCCACACCCACACACCCAACACCGTCCTGAGAAGAAGAAAAACCCTTAATCCAATAAATAAATTTTAGAAAGGGGCAAGATTAGACATGGACGCACAAAGCATTTTTTCATTTTAAAAAAATCAAGTCTCCTTGCGCTCTGCTCTGCTCCCCCTTTCTTCCTGCCTGGGGTGGCCCTGCGCTTGGCCTGCACCTCGGAGCTGGCACAACACTGGCGGCCATGGAGAGGCAACGGGGTGCTCCCTTGCAGCTGCCACTGCTGTCGCTCAGGGCAAGTGCCAGGCAGCTCCTCCTCCTCTCTGAGGTCGGCGGTGGCTGGCGGCACTAGTGGGGAAAATAGGGGCATTCCCGGATCAAATCAGAAGCAGGAGTAGCTTTTGTAATTCCAGGATTGCCCCTGGAAAATAAGGACACATGGAGGGCATTTGTTTATCCTTGCAAACACATGCCTATAACCCTATGCAAGGAATGCATCTTGCAGCAAGTTGTAACGGGAAATGATGGGGCATTGGGGGGTGGGGAATCAGCATGTCTCTGCCACTTGCCTGATGAATATCAGCTCCTCTCAGAGGTGGTTTTCTTCATAAAGGGGGCTGTGTAAATCTCTGCATATGAGGAGAGGTGTTGGAAGTCCGTCCAGAAGGTGAGCCAGTCAGATTGCATGGGACAAAGCGGGGTAGGGGTGGCGGCGCTGAGGATGCAGCGCTGCTGAGCCTGGCAAAGGATAAAGGTGAGGCAAGAGAAACTTTGGGTGTGAGTCCCTGGCTCTGAAAAAGGGAAGGAAGAAGGAATGTGGGAGTGAAACGGAGGAGGAAGCAGAGCGCTGGGAACTAACAAAAGGAAATGGCAACAAAAAGTAGAGGGATGAGAGTAAGTAGGGAAAAGGGGAAAGAGCACCAGCTGTGGTGAATTAAGAGAGGAACAATGACAGCTGGATAATGGCAAGCACTACCAAGGAAGGAGGAAACAGAGGAGAGAGGAAGGAGCTAAGCGAAGGCAGCAAAGCCCAATGGTGAGCTAAGTGGCAGGAGTGTAAATAAACAAACCTAAAAGTGAGTCTGAGGATGTAGAGCACGATAACCTTGAAAGAGAGAGGGGTTCTAAATAAAAAAAAACAGATTTTAAGTTAATGCGAACTAAAGGACAAGTTTATTTATTTAAAATAAAATAGAAGCAGTTGGATCTAAGCGGACACTAACTAAAGGCCATGGCCATGTTAAAAGATGCATGAAATCAGTTGACTTTGTGCATTGATTTTTGTCACTTGTGAGTAGATCAGCTGTGTCTGGAGGAGGTTGGCAGCTTCTCCTCCCCATGCTGGCCAGTTGAGGCACAGGTTATACAGTCAATAAGGACAAAGGCCCCGTTCATGCATGGGTGTTCATTGCTTGATGGGTGCAATGGGGTGCTTCCAGCTGTCACTGTTTTGTGAGAGGGATTCAAGCACATAACTGGAAATTTAGGTTTGTACTATTAAAATGGATTAAAATGTTCTGGTGCCCTGGTGCAACAAATCTGTGTTGTTGTTGTTGTTGTTGTTGTTGTTGTTGTTGTTGTTGTTGTTGTTGTAAAACAGACTTATTGCAGTTAGGGCAGTGAGGGGAATTGCACAGAAAAGAATTAAGATGAACAAATTAACAGGTAGATATGTAAGCACCCTGAAAGCAAATCAGGATGACTGCTCATTGTTGTATAACTGCCCCACAAACAAATATGGATGAATGCTCAATAGACAACTTGTCTGGAGGAGTCCACGAAGCAATAACGTGTATGTGTGAAAGAGCCATCACAGATCAGGTATCAAAGAAAGAAATTTCATACTGACTCCAGTGCGATACTTTTCAACCAAGTCCAGAGACCTCCAGTTTGTCAATGGTTTCATAATAAAACAGAGGAAGATCAAGTGCTGCTCATGCATGTGTGAACTGACTATTGTGGCCAGCACAAATTGCTCAACTGTGAGACGAATGGCTTGCCTCTGCAATGCTTTGCTGCTGGAGTGCAAAACAGAGGACGTCAAGGCCCTTGCGCCATTCTTGCTGTGCTGGCGATCCCAGTCCGAGAGCTCGTGAAGTAGCAGGGCTTGATAGTTCTATGCTAATGATTTCACCCCTTCCTTGAATTAT
Organism: Lacerta agilis; assembly: GCF_009819535.1. NCBI lineage: Eukaryota > Metazoa > Chordata > Lepidosauria > Squamata > Lacertidae > Lacerta > Lacerta agilis. The sequence continues at coordinate 49,248,109 of NC_046312.1, forward strand.
ATTTGTGGTATATTATGGGGCAGATTAAATGGTCTCATTGTATGACTATTCTAACCACGCAAGAACTGGGTTTTCATGGCAGGGGAAAGAGCAATCAGTTCTCTCCAACACCCCACTAATAGAAAAGATTGCTGTTTTGGATGTATTGGCATAAGTCTGCATTTATATCACTGGGAAGAGGACCTTTAGGACTGAGCTATAAACCAGCAGATCTGCAGAAGTAGACAACTCCTTTGAGGCTCAGTAAGCAAGGCAGATGCTCAGACATACAGATTTACAGATTATATTTCCTTATGGGATGCTTCATGTGGTTGTTTTTTTTAGGTGATAATCTCTGTGTTGGAGAAGAAAGGCATACATTTTTTAAAAAAAATCTGGTGTGCGTGCATATGTGTCTGCTACTGTTGCACTGCAAGTACACATCATGTTGGAAACTGGAATGAGTGAAGGAGCTCTCTGTTTAAGTGACAGTGTTGGAAAAGATAGGTCACATGTTGCTATCACAGCAAGCGATGCTCTCAGGCCTTAGAGGAAATTCTTCTCCATCACCACAACTGTAAATACTCTTAACCTACAGTTGTAACTGTGCAGATAATACCAGGCAAGTGTATGCAAATTTGCCATCATTTCATTTAATTATCAATCAGAACAAACAGCAATCCACAGAAAACCTGAATTGCCATTTGTTCTGATTCGGCATTAAAGAGTGGGTTTTTGCAGGGAAAGGCCCGGGACAAAAAAAGCACTCAGACACAGTACTTTAAAGTGTGGAATTGTGCCTAGAAATGCTGCACAAATGGAAGTCTGGATGAACCCTTAATCACATTGATTTCCTTTGGCCTTCTCTCAAAGTAAGTTTGAGGCTGCAAGCTTGGAGATGCTGGGGATTGAATTTGAGACCTTCTGCATGCAAGGCAGATGCTCTACCACTGAGCTAACAACAAGAACAGGTGGCAGTAGACGTTGGAGCATTGTTGTGAGGGTGTGGATAATGTTTCTGATTTGCCACTTTACAGAGCCAGTTTCTATTCCAGCTGGTCATCCCTCCCACTGCACCTCTTGCTAATAGAGCCCAGCCCAGAAGAAATTACTTGATATCCTAACCACCACCACTACCCAGGGGATTAAGACTGCAGTGCAAATATTGTTTTAAGCTTTGCACAATAAAATATTTATGAACCCAAACCATTTACGCAGGGAGAGAGTAGAAGTTGTGTCACCAATCACTAGTGATGTCATAGTCAATAGTCAACAAACAGGTACCTATGACACTTGTACAAACACAGTTCACAGTGTTCCGACACTAGCAATAGACACGTTAATCAAACTGATAGCCACTTACAATTTTATATAACCATGCATTTTAAGTTAGTAACAAAGATCAACCTGGCAGCTATTTTTAAACACAAAACTGGTTCTTGTAACTTCACTGGTATTATCACTTCTACATAACTGAGTAGAAAGTGGAACACTGGTGGATCTGACTATATACACTTATTTCAAACATTTAATTAATAGTTTTGGCTACCATCTCCCGTTGTAGATGTTGCAGAGCCACCACATGTGACCGAAAGCTGCATTTTGCTCTTGGCAGTGCCAATATTTTCCTCATTCTAATTCTACATCTCAAGTATTTCCCAAGGTCTATGCGGTCATTTTAAAAACAGTTTGCTCTGAGTTCTGATCTAGAAAACAATGAATTGCTACTAAGTGTGTGTGTGTGTGTGTGTGTGTGTGTGTGTGAATGAACTGGATTTGTACTGTGCATTATGTAGGCTACTTTATGCGGAGATGAAGAAGAAGGCCTTCTTCACTGTAGCTCCCTGGCTGTGGAATGTCTGACTAGGGCTGTGATTGGTCATATGCCAGCACCAAAAGACCCATCTGTTCACTCAAGCATTTGAGGTGGGGGGAGGGAGCAGGGGAGGAGTTAGCTGCAGTTGCATTTGAGCTGCTTATATAGATTTTTATAGCAGATTGCTAGATCAGCTGCCTGAAGCAAAGGAGAATATGGCGCCCTCTCCTCATGCAATATACAGAAGCCAACTGGAATGGCAGTTCAATCTTAATCTAACACCAGTGATGGGTTATTGTCTTCTACAGCACTGAGGGATCAGGCTAGTTGCTGGGAGGGGCATGGACAGGTCATATAGCATACAGAGCTCTGATGAAGGAGGGAAATGGCCAGAGAGCTGCTGTCCCCTGAGTTTCTGCCGCCTGAGGTGGTCGCCTCATTTTGGCTAATAATAGGGATGACCCTGAGTGTGTGTGTGTGTGTGTGTGTGTGTGTGTGTGTTTATGGCTTATATTTCATTGTCATTTTATGGCTTGCAATCCATCTCAATAACATCTGATATAAGGTGACTTGGTAACAACAACAACAACAACCTGGTTACTCACAGTTAGTAAGGAAACCACAAACTCCCTCTTTAAATCTAGTTGTCTTGTAATGAACACAAAAAAAGAACACAGACAAGTCAGGAATAGAGTCAAACCATTCTGGAAAAAAGTAACCGCTGAGTCATATATTACATTTTGCAACAGTGATTCATGTATTTCAGTCTACCGTCTTCAAAAGTTTCACATACTTGGGGGAGGAGGGGGGAATTGTCGGTGTGTAACTTCACACAGTGTGTGACGTCTCTTGAGACAGAGAGCTGTAGCAATGCAGCCGGTGGCTCAGAATGAGCAGATCACTACTGGCAAAGGCTAGAGGTTGTTTTCCTTATGGGTCTCTTTCTTAGCGGAGAAAATCACGAATGTGAATTGGCACATCATTGCAAAGGCTGCTTGATTATGCTGATTTAAAATAGCTGATCATCAGGGTTGGGCTACAAAAGAAAGAAAACGAGTGTAACCCTGGTGCACCAGGGATGGGTGACCTTAAAGACTACCCTGTTCTTCAGATGGTGATTGGAGGGCTGGATGCTCACTGTGACCCATATGAGCTGAATTTCTTATGGATAATCAGGATTCATAATTTAGTTGGCACCCGCTAACAGTAAAGACTTCTGAGTTATGGAGTACATGTATTACCTTCCACTTCAAAGCCCCAAATGTCTTACCTGCAGTGGCGTAGCGTGGGTTGCCAGTGCGCAGGGCCGTGCGGAAAGGGGGGTGGGAGGGAGGCCAACAGAGTATGCATGCACATTCAACTGCCTAACGACGTCACCCAGGAGATCTCAGCCATAGAGTCGTTCCATGGTCTGAAGAGGTCACTTCCTGGTGAACATGGAGAAGCCATTTTCAACAGAGCCCAGTTGTGTTCAACACCCCAGGTGTTGAAATTTTGTGCCCCTAACAGTTTTGTGACCGGGGCAACTGCCCCTGTGAGCCCGTCCCCACTCTATGCCACTGGGTGCAGGGTACTTTAGGGCAAGGATGGGGAACCTCAGGCCCACCACAGCATCCACTACTGATGCCGTTCCATCAGCTGAACCAATCGATACCAAAGATTTCACCAGCACCATACAGATGAACAATGAAGTGTAAAATTTCCCCCTCAAAATTGTGAAAGCTATTTTATATCTCCAAAGAAACTTGGCTAGGCAAAAATATTGCCCCACATTGAGTGGTAGGAACAGTAAAGGTGGTTGTCCCCCCCCCAAAGTTTCAGTCCACAGGTTGCCAACTGGCCACCCCCCTCTACTTAAAGCATGATCATTATATCAAAATGCCACTAATTCCCCAAAGTCTTCTAACAGTCATGCTGCACTCCCCTAGAAAGAACACTCAACCTGTCTCATGTCCTTCAATCTGGTAATGTTGATTTAGTGCTTCTAATAGCAACCTTTAACCCAGCAAGATTATAGGAAATTCTGGCTTAAAACCAGCTGCGTAATAGCAGTCAACACAGAGCTAAATTGGGACAGGGCTTACCTTATTTACATATCCTTGATGAGGCTATAAAAATCTGAATTATGAGGCTACTTGTATGTGTGTATGAGAGAGAGAGTTCATATCTGTATACTGTCTTTCAGTGGTGGCTCATGTACATTACAACTCATGGAGAAGAAAGTAGGGAGACCAAAACTATACCCATACCACACATGTAAAGCACTCATACCACTTTAACAGGCACGGGAGCTGTAGTTTGTTAAGGTGCTGGGAAGTGTAACTCCATAAGGTCCATACCTTTAACAAACTACAGTTCCCAGAATTCTGGGAATTTTCAGGGGAGGCGGGATTGTTAACGTGGCATAATAATGCTTGAAATGTATGGTGTGGATGAGGCCCAACAGTAAGTGGAGTCGGAGCTAATGGCAGGCAGAGCCAACCAGTTCTTGTTTCCCACCGCCCTGCAGAGTTGTACAAGGAAGGCAACACTTGAAGTAAGGAGGAGGAAGCTTACAGGCAGCGTCCCCGGCTCCCTGACTATAATTAAGAAGAAAGGCAGGTGGGGCCTGGCTGAGGACAGACTTGAGATTGGTGGTCCATTAGACTGCCATCTTTCCTTTCAATTGGCTCATTGTGGGAAAGCCCTTGCCTCTCTCCCATAGATCTGGCCCACCCAGACTCTCTGTTCACTACTTGAGAATCTCCCTAGGCCAAGGTAGCCAATGTGGTGCCCTTTAGATGTTGTGGACTACAACTCCCATGATTCCTGACTAATGGCTATTCTGGTAGGGGCTGATGGGAATGGGAGTCAACACATCTGAAGCACACCACATTGGCTATCTGTGCCCTAGGCTGTGCCCCTGATCCCAGAAACACCAGTTCTCCCCAGGCCGTTCATCCCATGAGTTTGTTTGCCTGGCTTGACTATGTCCTCTAACCATGATAATGCCTCCTGCTTGCCTGGACAGAAGAAGATGAAAAGATATGTGTGTGAAACCTCTGACTTCCGTGTAGCTGTGTACAGAATACTTTTAAAGCACAATAGAAGTACATTTTCTTCCTCAAATAATTCTGGTCACTGTTAAGAGTTGCTAGTAGGAACTGTAGCTCTGTGAAGGGTAAACCATAGTATCCAGAATTCTCTGAGGGAGAGAATGTGTTTTGAATATGCTTTGAAAGTATAATGAGAATGTAGTCTACTTTATAAAGGGAAGAATCACATCAATTGCTTCATCCACTTTTGCTTTCTGGCTCTCCCTCCTGGAGGGAATGCAGCTCTGGGCCTGAAAAAGCCCCCATCTCCCAGTTTACACCTACACTTTGACAGGAGAAGATCCCCAAGTAGTGAGTAAATTTAATAGATACCTATTAAAATGTTGATATGTACATATTCCCCTATGGCATTTAAGCGTTCTCCAAGCCAACACACATAGGTAAAATATCTACTCTTTTGACAATAACTTACACAAAATAACCAAGGTAACACAGAACATAAGTTAGTTTGTAAGCTTTCAGGGCAGGAAAATGCAGCTTTTCTGTTTTTAATTCTAATTGCTTAGCACTTGTACTACATTGATTTCTCAAGGGATCTCACTGCTTTCCCGTAGTACAATTGACCCTATTGATTAGTGGTGTTAGGTGTGCACAGGTATTTTGGGGGAATCTCCTTATTGGGTCCCATCAGGGGAGAAGGTGGAATGTAAGTGAATGTGTAAATAAATGTGTAAATGGGACCCTTGTCATGTACAGTGGCTGACATTTCTTGTGCTGTTGCTCTCTATGGCTACTCTTCAAAGTCATGCAGAATGCCCACCATTGCTGGCTTCAGTTCCACCTACAAAAAAGGTGCACAAAATCAGCTGTTTGTTCATGGCACCCTGGTTTCTAGAACGTATCTTTTGTGTAAGGCCTACAAGAAAAAGTGGGAAGGGAGAAACAGACAGGGGATTCTGGAGAAACATTATCAAGCTTCTTTCACTCCAGTGTGCTATTTCAAGACTGGGACAATTGCAAGCCCCTCTGACTCATGGCTGTTGGATGCTTAGAGCTGGCAATGCCAAAATAAATATGTGTGCACTTACAACACCTCAGCATGGTGTGGGAAGATTCAAATTAAGGAGGCTATCGAGACTGTTGACCAATCACAGGAAGCTGCTTTATGCAGAGTTATTTTATACAGCATTGTCGACACAGGCTGGCAGGTGCTCTCCATGGCTCAGGCAGGGTCCTTCAACCAGCCAACCGGCCTTTCATGCAAATATTGGGACACATATATAAAGTGTGCACTCTACTAATGTGCTGTGGTCATTACACAGTTCCCACTGCCTTCCACATGTATTATTCACACAAGGACTGAGATCATAAAAATTAGAGCTGCATGTGTTAAACCCCTTGTTAACTGTTTTGCTCTTTGTGATGCTGTCATTTTCTCTGTGTCACTCTTATTGATGTGATCAACCAACCTTTATCTGGCTTAACCCTTCCTCAGCACCCTTTGCTCCTCATGCAAGTGTGCTCAGCCACAAGTGACAGACAGTATGGGCTGACAGACCTGTTCCCTATCTATCCAACCTTTTAAGAGAGTTTTGAAGTTCTGCTGCCTTCTATAGGTCATATTGCCAACCTGTGTCAACCTTTGCCAACCTGGTGCCCTCCAGATTATTTTGGACTACAACTGTCATCAGCCCCTGCCACTGCAACCTGCACCTGCAGATCCCCATGAACAGTCTCTCCAATGTCTGGTTATGATGTTTCTGGTTGCTGAAAGTAGGTGGGTTATGAGTTCTTTGTGGTGTAAGTAGGCATTATTGTCTTGCAAGATGTTTAGTAAGGCCAATTCTGGGGTGATTTCTAATACTTGTTTGGTTATTTTACATATTTCTCGTGTGGTTGTTGGATTTGGGGGCACTCCCACCACATGTGGAGGTATGCGCCTGTGGAGGTGCACCCTCTCCAGCATTTTGGTGAGGTTCCTGGGCATATTAGCACTAATTTTCTTGGCGTGAGGTAGGTGAGTTTCAGGGTGAGTTCTTTTATTTTCATTGATATGGATTTAAAGGGGGGGTTTAGACCACATGCTGGTCCATTGGGTGGGGTTGATTTCATATCCTATGTCATCCTCCCATTGTTTTTTGATTGCGTCTAGGGAGTTCGTGGGATTTTGGAGTAGTATTTTGTATATTGCGGATACCATCCCTCTGCTGTGCTGAGACTGTAAGACAATAGTCCCTTGTCTGTCATAAGGTCAGTTGGCAATGGCCTTTTTGATGGTGCTTCCCCTTTTGTAGAATGCCTTTCCTTGCAAGGTTGTCTGTCCCCCTCTCTATTAATTTTCAAGATAAATTTAAGAACTCTCCTGTTCACCCCAGGATTTGATGGCTGAAAGATGCTAGGCATGGCAACCGTGAAATTAGCAACGGTGAGAGCATCTCCTTGTTTTTAGATGTCTTGAATTATTTTTGATTGTATTGTTTTAATGTCAATGTGTTTGCCACCCTGCATTCATTTGGAAGGGTGTAATATATACACATGCTAATCTTTTTTTTTTTTTTTAAAAAAATAACAGATATAAAAGCACAAAGAACGCTGAAACAACAGGCAAGTTCAGCACTATCAGACTATTAAAGAATACAAAGAACCCTAAACCCCTAATATATGTAATAAACAGCAACAACATTCACCATGCTGGCTAGGACTTATGGGAACTGAAGTCCGACAACATCTGGAGGGTCATTTTTTCACCATCCATTATTTCTTACTAAAAAGAAGGTACAGTGTACAGTATCTTTTTATTCTGGGGTAGTTTATAATGTTTAATGATTTGTTTTGTTCTTATATCTGATGGAAGCTGCCAGAGTGGCTGGGGCAACGCAGTCAGATGGGCAGGCTACTACTACTACTACTACTACTACTACTACTATTATTATTATTATTATTATTATTATTATTTCCTGATCCGTTTTAGATTTCCCAAAAAGCCATTTTCCCCCTGTCTGGGATATTGAACCAAAATATTTGGTATACAACCTCTCTAAGACCTTTCACGACATCATTTCTTTCTATAGGCCTTCCTTTGTGTCTGCTTCCGAAAGTGCAAAATCTCCCTAAGCTACTATTGCTGTGTATTTTAGGGAAGGCAAGGATGACACGGATTTCAAGGAAGGGGTCAGGAAGCATTAAGTTTCTCTGGGAGCTGATATAGCCTAAGTCAAATAAAACACCATTGAATCGGCGATTATTGAACAGAATTTGAGTGTGTGTGTGTGTGTGTGTGTGTGTGTGTGTGTGTGTGTGTGTTTAAAAAGAAGCAAAGCTGAGATTGTTGATTGTGGTATCTCTCTTGTAAGCATTTTGTTTGGGGCACAAACATTTTAGCAGCTAGGCTTTGTTTTGTTCCTTGTATTACTGAAGAAAGCTGGAAACTGTTGTGAGCTAAGAACAAATGTTTTATTTAGTTTTAACACAAAAGACCTTGATCGTGATCAACCTTCCAGCTTCTGCTGTTTCCCTCTCTGCTCTGACTACACCCCTTCGCACCTTAATCCTTTCAGACCAGCTCTTACTCTCTCACAGGTATCTCTGTCACTTTCTGGGGCAAAATGTCAGTAGCTCTGCTCACATGAAATGTTATTTCTCTTTATGTTTAGTGACAACAGATCTTCATTGTCTATTATGGACCAGTATTGTAACTAAACGGTTTTTGGCCTTTAGCTTAAAAATGTATAAATTACCTCTTTTGGTGCTATTTTGTGTCCTCTGGTTGCTTCAGGATTTCTCCCACCCCATTCATCAACAGTTAGTTCATAGGATTAAGTTCATAGTCAAGATTGGCTATGTATGTATTGTTTGTTATTATATAATTTTTGATACACACACACACACACACACACACACACTCCTGAAAATATTAAATCTTTGATCTGGAAACCACATATAACCAGTACTTTCTATAGGACTTGGTGGAGCCATTCATAAACCACTCACAGAACCTCACATTTTAATTTGCTCTGCAGACTTTCTCTCTTAGGGCAAATTCAGGTTGTGCAGTTGTAGTTGATTGGGAGGTCTAACATACCCAGAAACAAATGAGAATGAATGATCAATAAATAGCAAACATTGGGTGTTTCCAGATGACTTGTTTATTGAGCATTCATCCTGATTTCTAGGAACATTAGATAACATTACACCAAATCCAGTGTTACAGCCCACTTTACAGTGTATTTCCCCATCCCTTTCCTTATCACACAAACACTGATCTATTGGGGAAGTGGTCTTGTTGTGCAAAACCTCCCAATCAACTATAATTGCACAACCTGAAATTGCCAGAATCCCATCCAAAAATAGCAGCAGTATAGCTGCCTAATATTATTGCAAACAAACCAGGAGGTTTCTTAAGGTTTCTTAAACCATTGTTGGCTTTTGCACCCAAGGATGCATTGAAGCAGAGGTGGACTGGAACAGGATGATACAACACATCAAATTGCTGAAGCTATCAGTATTCATACACACTGCCCCAATCTCTGCTAGATTCCAGGAGTTTCAGGCACGCTTACCCAGGGTTTGTGTTTCTGTTTGGAAATGAGGAACAGCGGACTGTGGTGTCTTTATGATATATGGATTATTTACACATATATACAACCTGAGCCTACATATGGGGGGGGGGGGAGTTTACAGCATTAACACTCCAAGAGGTTCTTGTTTCTCCCATAGCCACAGCAGCCTTGGATTGAAAAAGACACCAGCCATGGCCTGGCCTCCCTCCAGCTTGCTGCATTTTACAGACTGCAACTATATTCTTCCATCTCACATCATCCCCCAACTGCAACCCTGAACTCTCCACTCTGACCATCTCAGAGCTCGGAGAAGGGAACCACCCATTTGCCAGATGGCACATAGTCTTTGCTTTGCTGATCATGCATCTCCCTTTGTTCTCTGTTAATGGCCCATCTCTCAGGTGATCTCCTGAACATGGGAAGCTGAGACTAGCTATTAAGAATTTGACTTCCAGTCTAACACTTACTAATCCAAGGAATTATGTTTGTCTAGCACCCACAAACTCATAAATATACAGGTATGTATGAGCCAAGGTGCCAAGGAACTGTTTTGAGGTGGGATCTATGTAGGATTGCAAAGTTTTTAAGTGGCCTCTCTATAAAGGTTGCCTTTCACAGTAACTCAGTGTACAGACCTGAGTAGCTGAAAATGCTTACCTCCGTGCTATGAAGCTTCACCTGTGGATTTCTGCGCAAAAGGCTGCTGATAAGGGCATAAGGGGAAGCGTGGCAAGTTTGACTGGTCATTTGGCAATGCATAACTTATAGCTTAAGTTAGAAGCTGAAAGATGTATAAACTGAATATTGAGCAGTTGTATTCATCAGCAATATTTGCCCTTATTATTAATGACTTCCTGTTACCCAGGTTGCTTTAACATAACCAAGATCACTCTAATCAATTGCATTAACATGTGAAATTTCATTTAAGTTGCCTTAATTGTTTAGAGTAAACTGAAGCTTTAAAATATGGAGGCCTTTATTTTTAAAATACTTAGTTTTCGTTCTTTGCTTTTTGCAATCTAAATTGCAATACTTTGCACCCACCCACCGACCCAGCAAAGAAAGTCATTTATATTTATCCACTCATGAATTAAGGATTAGTACAAATTATCTAGAATACTCACTCACGTTGATTGACTAAACATTCTGATACCACCTGCAAAATAATAAATGGCATCTCCCACAGTGGGGCTGCTAACATCTGAGGCAGGAGACTGCCAGTTTCACACCGAGATAATTGTGACAACAGGTCAAGCAGAGTTTCATTTCGTAACAATTTGTCTCCCAAATAATTATGCTATTTGATATGCCTGCAGCACAGACCCAGGCCATAGAATTTAGATGGATGTTCCATATGCCACAAGCTGTAGTTGTTCCCCCGCAGCCCCTGTGAGTAGCCCTGTGCCTTCAAAAGTCAAAGAGCAGCCAGATTCAATATGTCACTTTCCCCATTTCTTCTTTGCCAAGCAAGAAGAGAGCTTTGTCTGTGGTATTTCTGCCTAGCGTGCCCCTGCTAGGGACAAAAACCTCTTTCAGGAAAAAGAAAGAACCATAACAGCGCAAATGCACTTAGGCCCCATTGACACTATACATTTAAAGCAGTAGTCTACCACTTGAAACAGCCATGGCTGGCCGGCCCCTAAAGCAGGCTTCCTCAACCTCAGCCCTCCAGATATTTTTGGCCTACAACTCCCATGATCCCTAGCTAGCAGGACCAGTGGTCAGGGATGATGGGAATTGTAGTCTCAAAACATCTGGAGGGCTGAAGTTGAGGAAGCCTGTTAAAAGTGCCGAGAGCTGTTAGGAGACCCCAGTTCCCCACATAGATCTACAGTTCCCAGAATGGTTGAGCAACCAGGGAAACGTAGCTCTGAGAAGCGCAAAGGGGCCTTCTAACACCCAGTACTCTGGGAACAAACTACAGTTCCCAGTATGCTTGGGGGGAGGCATGACTGGGAAGGGGGAGTTATTGTTTTGCTGTTTTGCTTTACATGTTTACTTGTTTTTATCCTGTATTTTATTCTGTGAACCGCCCTAAGATCTTACGTCTTAAAGTGGTATGCTACTGCTTTAAATGCAAGTGGGGCTTTAGTCACTTGAATCAATCACTGGTCTTCTCCAATCTCTTGTTCCTTAAATGTCCTTTTCGTCATACACCTTACATGCAGAAGGTCTCAGGTTCAGTCTGCAGGAATTCCAGATAGAGCTGGAACGGACTTCTACCTGAAATTCTGGAGAGATGCTGGCAGTCAGTGTTGCTATTTTAAGCTAGATGGACCACTCCTCTGACTTTGTATAAGGCAACTTCCTACGTTCATATGTTGGTTTACAGCATATTGGCTTCTCAAAAGCAAGTTTTATTCGGTTCAATGCGCTTACTCTCAGGGGGTGGGGATAGGAATGCAGCCTAAAAGTTCCTGGGCTCCAGTACAGTAGTACCTCTGGTTATTAACTTAATTCGTTCCAGAGGTCCGTTCTTAACCTGAAACCATTCTTAATCTGAGGTACCACTTTAGCTAATGGGGCCTCCCGCAGCTGCCGCGCCACCACCACGCGATTTCTGTTCTCAGCCTGAGGTAAAGTTCTTAACCCGAGGTACTACTTCCGGGTTAGCAGAGTCTGTAACCCAAGGTGTTTGTAACCCAAGGTACCACTGTACTCTGGAGAAACTGTCATCTCAGTTCAGCTTGCATGTCCCCTGAAGATGTGCATATCGGTGATCTTCCCAGATCACAGCTACAGTCGTATATATGGTGGCATGGACAGCTTTGGTGCCTATTATCTTTAACAGAGACTTGTAGATGACAAAAAAGTCACAGCTGATTCAAATCCATAAATTGCCTTCGGCTGGCACCCTCTCCTCTCGAGGGTCCTCCAACCCCCCAGAGCTGATTTTGACGTCATGTAGAAAGTTAAAGGGGAGAAGAGAGAGAAGTTCCATTGTCCTAGGGCACACCCCTGGTGCTAGCAGAATGAGAGCATTGGATATCACCCAATGTTTAAAGCGTTACAATAAAAAACACATCATAAACGACAGCAGCGGGATAAAAGAAATAAAAATTAGTAATAAAAGGCTGGCTCAAAAATATTTATGACCTGTCTAAAACTCTGAAGCGAGAGGGGGCCAAATGGATTTTTTTCAGGGGGAAAGAGTTCCACAAATGTGAGATTCTGTCATTGGTATCTGACACACAGTTGCTCCTGTCCCAGGTCCTATTATTATTATTATTATTATTATTATTATTATTATTATTATTATTATTTTCATTAATATGAACACATAGAAAATACAGTAAAAGTGATAAATGATAAATGCATATAGAAATTTAAAAAATTAAACAGAAGTACAATGGGGAGGAAAACCCAGAAAACAACTGAGAATACAATACTGTGTTCAACTATCATGTATGGAAAGAAAAGAAAAACTTCTGTTGTTCATCCTGGCACCTCTGTTCCAAATTATGGGTGCACATAACATTTGTATAATTCAGGCACACTCTTTAGGGGGCCAGGCCTGACAGCAGCTGAGTGTCCATTGGACCCTATGGTTGGCAGGTGAAGCCTTGGCAGTGGTGGCACCACTGCTAGGGTCTGCCAGGTTGGCATTGCTGACCCATAATGGAGCCTTTTCAGTGATGGTTCCTCATTTGTAAGGGAATGCCCTCCCTGTAAAGGTCTATTTGTCTCCCTCATTATTGATTTTCCAAACATTTCTGTTTAGCTAGGCATTTAATGCTCACATTAAACCAGACATATGTAAGCTTAGATGCCAGGTAAAACTCTCAGGAAAGTTTGCATATGTAAACCACAACCAAAAAGATGCTCTATTGAGTAACAACGTGCCTAATCTCTGGTGGTGGTGGAGAACTGAAGAATGACTTGGGGTGGGTGACCTTTGGCTTTCCAGATGTTGTTGGACCAAAACTTCCATCATCCAGCATGGGAATGATTGTGGAACAGGGATATAAAATTTACAGCATGCTATGGTTTAAGAGAAAATTATATGATATCAATGGTATCCAACACTGAGTAAAGTGGCAATAATGTATAAAACTAAATCAAATAAGTGTTGGAAATGCAAAGAGAAATAAGGTTCTTTTTATCACATGTGGTGGTTTTGTAGTAAGGTTAAGGATTACTGGGAAATGATGATATATAATGAAATGAAAAGGATGTTTAAAATAATGTTTGTAAAAAACAACAGCCTGAAGCCTTTCTTCTGGAAATTATAGAGATAGAACTACCTAAATTGTATAGAAATTTATTCATGTACATGATTACAGCAGCAAGAATGTTACTGGCCCAAAAATGGAAAGAAGAAGAAGTCCCAGCAAAGGAAAAATGGATCCAAAAACTTATGGAATATGCAGAAATGGAAAAACTTACCAGAAGAATAAGAAATCAAGATAATAAACTTTTTATAAAATAATGGAAATGGTTTATTGAATATTTACAGTTAAATTTTAAACAAATAGAAATGTTGTCAGGATTATTGTAACAACCTGCAGCCATATAATAGTATATCTAAAGAAGATAAATAAATGAGCAAGTTAAGTGAATTTGGATATACTGAAGATATTAAAAATAAATTTAAGGAACTGCAGAAAGAGGGGGAAGGAAGTCAAGTTTTAAAATGTCAAAATGAATGTAAAATCAGTGATTATATATATATATATATATATATATATATATATATATATATACCGGTATATATATCTGAAAAGTATTAAAATAAAATTAATTAAAATAAGAAGTTGGGAGATCCAGTAAAAAAAAAAACACTTCCATTATCCCACGCTGGCTGGCTGGGAACTGGAATCTAACATCTGGAGGACAGTAGGTTCTCCACTCCTGCTGTACAGAGAGTTATGCAGATCCCTTGTAGCTACAATTTTATGCAACAAAATACTTCAGTAATTCAAGTACATTTCATTAAGATTCTGTTCATGTGCAATCCCCCCAAAGAGGAAAGCCTATAAAAGAGATATCCTGGAGACCACACAATAGGTCCCTATAAATTAGTTTAAAATATGGGCAGGTTCATTGGGGAATAAAAGGTAAAGGGACCCCTGAAAATTAGGTCCCAGGAGCTGGGACCGAGCAACGGGAGCTCACCCCGTCGCGGGTATTCGAGCCGTTGACCTTCTGATCAGCAAGCCCTAGGCTCTGTGGTTTAGACCACAGCACCACCTGCGTCCTTTCATGGGGGAATAGGTGGTCCCTATCTCTACTCAAAAGTGTTATCAGTTGGTTTATACACATCAGTGTTCTGTTAAAGGCACAAAAGCAGGCCAGATGCTGTTTTCTGGGCAGTTCACCACCTTAGGAGGAAGTCCCAGAGCAGGGAAGTGAGACCCGTGGATTCCCATCTCCCTTCAGCACCAGCCAGCATCACCAGAGAAGATAAGTGTTGTAGTCTAGCAACATATGGAGGACCACAGTTTCCCTTCCCATTCCTTGTGACCTCTGCCGCCTCTGTTTATTCACAGGCTGACTGGTAAGGGCACAGGCAAACATAGCAGAAAGTCCTAATCCAAATCAACAACAGAATGATGTGCTGTAAAAACTGCTTCTGCACCAGAAAAGGTTTACAACTTCTGTTAGGGAAAGCAAGTAAGCAAGCAAACAAACCCCTGCTGTTTTTCAGTTTTCTTCGCCCAGACTCCCAAGGAAGTATTTTCAGGCCCCATCCTGGTTTTGGTTTTCATTGCAGGCTCCAGAAGAAATAAATTATATCAAAGCCTGAAAGGAGGGCCACATTGCATAAGAAGGGACAGCTTGACTTGCAACATTATGTTGGGAAACAAGCTACAAATACAAGCTCACAGCAAAGTTCAATTAGCCTGACCTTCAAAGTCTCTTGGCCCCCACAATGTGCACTGATAGCAGTGAATGGTCAAGATGCCAAATAGCTCTTACAGCTGGAAAGGGTTTGCTTGTTTGCACAAATGGGATTTTTTTTTATGCTGCAGACTTCAGGACACATGCACTCTTATTCTGCTAACCTTATGTTTTTATTGCTGAAGTCAATGGGACTTAATTCCAGGTTGGAGCCTTGTGGGAATTACCATTTAATTCTCTAGCCTTGCAATTTTAAATATATTTGCTTGAAGTTCAACCCATTAAGAAGGTGACCATGCCTTCTGATCTTAGAATTATTTACTTGGGTTTACTGCAAAGCAAGCATGTTTAACACTGCAATCCTAAGCATGTTGACTCAGAAGTAAGTCCCAATAAATTCAGTTACAGGTGGGTAGCCGTGTTGGTCTGCCATAGTCAAAACAAAATCGAAAATTCTTTCTAGTAGCACCTTAGAGACCAACTGAGTTTGTTCCTGGTATGAGCTTTCGTGTGCATGCACACTTCTTCAGATAAATTCAATGTAACTTACCCCCAAGTTAGTGTGCAGAGGACTGCAGGCTCAAATTGCATTCCTAGGCTGACATTCTCCAGCTCTATTCTTCATATTATTTATCTTAGAAAAGTCCCGTTACCAATAAATAGGTTAAATGAAAATCAAATGATGAGATGACCCATGACTAAGGGAACATACAAATTTTGCACTTTTATTAAGTATAGCTTATTTCCAAATATATCATAGCATTGTAGATTCTATGTTTAAACTACTACAGAAATTCTGGCAAGAGATAATGCAAAAAGAAAAATGTAAAAAGGCACATATTATTAATTCGTAAAGGATTACGTAGGAAGCAACCTGAGTAATTTTTCTCCACTTGTCAAAATATGATGGTGGTAGAATATGGACTGTTCACATAAACAAAACCTTTAAATTAATTAATTAGCGAACCCTTACCAAAATAAAAAAACACAAAGCTGTATACTCCAACAGCCAGATTGTAGGTACTTTGGGGATCATTCTGGCTCTATCCCCACACTTACTGGACAGTCATAAATTGTGATACACAAAACTGAACCAATATACATGCAATCTCTGTAAGGGATAGTCTCATAGGATGCTGTATGACTTCCCTGTTTAAAACAGTTACAGAATAACTCTGGTTATAAAATGTGTGCTGCTATCAAATTACTCTCATCCCTTACTCATCATGACTGCATTATAACTGTAGTTTCAGAATTTAGCCATGAGTTCATGTTGGCTTCTTGCAGCATCTGTAGTCATTACAGTGGTACCTCGGGTTACAGACGCTTCAGGTTACAGACTCTGCTAACCCAGAAATAGTACCTTGGGTTAAGAACTTTGCTTCAGGATGAGAAGAGAAATCGCGTGGTGGCGGCGCGGCGGCATCAGGAGGCCCCATTATCTAAAGTGGTATCTCAGGTTAAGAACAGTTTCAGGTTAAGAACACACCTCTAGAACGAATTAAGTTCTTAACCCGAGGTACCACTGTACACAGAAGCCCTAAACTCGCAAAAACTTGGTGAACTTTACTGCTGCAGTCCCAATGTACAGTTTTACTCTTCTCAGTTAAGAGAAACACAGCTCAGGTATCAGAATGCCAAACTTACTGTTGCTTCTCGAGTTGCAACAAGGCTAAGTTTGCAAATATTATTGCCTACAGTGTGCTCCGTATTCTAGAGATCTAAGTATGTGTTAAAAGTATATATTTAAAAAGTTTCCATGTTATGAACTGCAATTTGATAAAAACGAATAAATGAACAGTGGTCAAAGGATCACATAAGTAGTTTAACTGCACAGTAGGACTTTTCCAGCCTGGCTTCCCATTGCAAAAAGCTGGTCCTGTGAATTGGGGGAATATGATTCAATTCAGTACAAAGATTTGCAAACCCTTCCCTTTTATTCACTTACAGGGTTCTTTGGATCCTGACCAAAAGGGATGGACAAATCTGACAATTTTTGGTTCTGTTTCTCCTTTTTCCAATCTTAAATTCAGATTTCCAGATACATATTTTTTGCAGAAGTTTGCTTTTTAAAAAAAATCCATGTGAAAATTCTTCAGCATTTTAGTTCAAGTTTCTCCTAATAAACACCTTATTGCACGCAGTTGTGAAAGATAAAGACATTTTGCAAGCAATTTCCCCTAATACAATTATTTTATGTATTATTCTCACCAATATGTGCACTTATATGCATACTTTGCCCTAATATGTGCATATTTGTGCACATTGCTTGGCTCAACCAATGTACGGCAAAATTGTGAAAAGTGTGGATTTTGGAAGATGGCTGTGCTTCAGTTCACATATTGTTTTGGAAAGTGTGAATTATGTAAGTTTAGCTTTAAATGTGAACTGAATCTAACTTCTCCCCCATCTCTACATGTGCTGGCATATACCAGTATATCTGCAAACCTGGACGGACATCACCAGAACATAAGAATTACATGTCTAGGTTCAAAAAAGCCTCCATTTTAAGTATGTTCGCTCTAAAGTGACATATATCAAGATTTTTCTACATAATAATTACTCTTGTGACATCGTTCAAGTTTAACAAATTTAGATCATGTTTAGATGCCTTAGGCCAGGGGTCTGCAACCTTTAAGACACAAAGAGCCACTTGGACCCGTTTCCAAAGGGGAAAAAAACAACTGGGAGCCGCAAAACCATTGCGACATTTAAAACAAATATAACGCTGCATATATTGTTTCTTACCTTAATGCAATAATAATAAATAACGTATAGGAGCCAATGCAAAGTATAATTAGTAAAAACAACAAGAATAAGTTATTACTTTTTTGCATTGATTCAGGGGCGTACCCAGGATCAAAACTGGGGGGAGCGGGCAAGCCATGGTCGTTCAGGTTGTGACATTTCAGCACGGAAAGGCGAATGAAACCAAAATTTTAGGGAAATTATATATAATTATAGCAGTGCTTTATTACAGTAGTTATTACAATTATTTGCTTGGTTTTTTAAAATTTTTATTCTAGTTACATGTCTTATACCAGGGGTGGCCAACTCCCAAGAAACTGTGATCTACTTTCAGCAGTGATCTACCCCCGTTTTTTTGGGTTCAGCTCAAAGTTGTTTTTTTTGGGGGGGGAGAGAGGGCTTCCCCCTCTAAGATAGGTTGGCAAGCGAACTAATAAAGAAAGAAAAAGGGGGGGGTGGGAATGGAAAAGTGGGGTGGAAAAATATAAATTGGGGGTGGGGTGGGGAGAATATCTATTAAAATATGTAGTAGTTTAAAAAATAAAAATAAAGGGGGAAAATCTTTTTCTTCTTTTTCCTTTTTTTGAAAACAAAAACAAAAGGGGAAGAGAAAAGAAAAAGGGGGGATAGAGGGAGAAAAGGGTAATAATAAAAATTCAAATAGAGTGGCTGCAGCTGCTGTGGGGGGTGTTTGTTTGTTTTTCGTTTGTTTGTTTTAAAAATGGGATTTCTCCCCTTGGATTAAAAAAGGATGGGACGAAGAAAAAGAGAGGGGGGTGGGAGAGCAAGCCAAAAAGCAAAAAACAGGTTTTTTTTTTGGGGGGGAATCACGCCAGGCACTGCAGCGCGCCGGCCTCGGGGCTCCGGGCCCCCGAGCCGCCCTTGGGGCCGTCTTGAGCATGTACACCGCCCGCAGCAAGCGCTGGTGAAGCACCGGTTGGCGGAGGTTTCAGAAGCAGCCCGGACGTTTTTGCCGCCGCCGCCCCAAAGCAGCTCTACTTCATCCTGTCAGCGACCATCACCGCCCTCCCGTCACGGCGACGCCTGGCCCGCTTGCTCCGCCCTCCGCGCGGCCGCTTTGAAAAGGATTCCGCCCGACAGGGGCCGCTCAGAACAGGGGTCGCTCCAATCGCCGCCGCCACCTTCCGCCGCCTTTATTATCCCGACTCTTTTCTCTCTCTCTCTCTCGATAACTCGCAAAGCCCAGCTCCTTCTTCTCCCCGCCCTAACGCCACCCTCATTGGCATGTTCCCCTCAAACAGGAACAGGCATCCCGGCGGCTGATTGGCCGGACGAAGCATCGCTCTCCCGTGCCCACCTCCCGCCTTCATCCTCAGTGGCTACTTCGGCGGTAAGGCCCCGGCTCCGAGCCTATGCGCCAAGGCGGGCGATCTGTCCTGCCAATCGGCACGCCGAGGTGGTAAAAGCTCAGCCCTCCCCACACGCTTATTGGTGTGAAGAAGTCGCTTCCTCTCTCTGGGAGTGGTCAAGGTGGACATCAATCTTGGGTCTGTCCTCGGGAACCCCAAGAGGGCTGAGAAAGACCACCCAGCTGTTCAACGTTGATGCAGATTATTCATGGTTTTTTTGGCCCTTTTTTTGCCGATAACCATTTAATTATTATTGAAAGGGCATTGAAAGGGGGCATGCCGGAGCCGCGGGAGAACTGTCAGAGAGCCGCATGCGGCTCCGGAGCCACAGGTTGCTGACCCCCGCCTTAGGCTCATATTATAATACATTTATTAGTACTTAAAGTGCTACAAGGCACTGATGTTTTTGCTGCAGCACACTAATATGGACTCTTCCATAATATCTAAAAGTTACCCCCCCATGCAATAAATAAATTCCATTCCAGAAAATTTTGCTTGAAATAGTGCTTATTATGCTGAGGTATTGCCATTTCCTAAGAACTCATATAGCAATGCATTTCAGAAAACATAACTCTTTCCCCTTAGTAGGTTAAATCGCCATGAAGAATGTAGTTCTACGTTGGCCTCAGGAATCTTGTAGGCTTATTTGTGAATATTGTCTATGACAATGTACAACTCTACCTCCTGCACAACTACCACATATTCTTTTCAGGGCTTTCCCCCCCAGCTAGAACTCATTGCAACTCAGTTCTGGCACCTCTCAGATGGACGCCATTGCCATTATAAGACAACAAGGAAGGCGGTCATGGTGAGTTCCATAATCTCTTTTTCTAGAAAAATAGCACAGATTCTTTTCTCTATTTGGCCCACAAAGGTTCCCATTTTATTTTAGAAGTTCTGCGGCATGGGGACAATATAGAAGCAGGTGCATGCATAGCAGAGAAAATGATGGGGAATGATAAATAATTTGGTAGGAACTATTCTAATAGGCTACTTTAGGCTAATTCAAGCACTCACACCCACCCACCCAACTGTGTGTGTGTGTGTGTGTCTTTGAACAGATCTTGTGTCATACCACAATTTGCTTTTGCAACTCCTTCAAACATTTCTTGCCATACAGCATTGCTGCTGTTTTTCAGTAAGCACAGATCCAAAGAACTCTTGGCACACAGAACTAGCTGGTGTCATTGGATTCTAGCCATTGCCTGGGAAGATCTTTAGGAACCAGACCTATAAGTTTCTTCATATATACATACACACTTATTGAAAACATAAATGAACTGTGAATGCCTCTGTAAATATTGTATACCTATGATATTGTATATCTATGGCCAGTTGTATAAAATTGCTCCCTACTCCAGAATGAAGAGAAGAGCAGTCCTGCTACTCAGTGGTCAACCAGATAAGAAAATAAGAAGAGCACTGCCAAATCAGGCCCAAGACCCAGGGAGTGCAGCATCCTGTTCTCACTGTGGCCAACCAGGTGTACATTGGAAAGTGCCTCTAGGTAGCAGGACATGAAGAGAACCACCCTCTTCCATAGTTGGTACCCTACAGCTAGTATTCAAAGGCATATTGCTTCTATTATTAGTGGTTAAATATAGCCATCACAGCTATACAACTTTTCGGTTTCTTTTGCTCTTCTTTTATTATGTATTTTGTTTTTATATTGTAATTTTATGTTGTGAATTGCCCTGAGATCTACAGATGTAGGGCAGTATACAAATTTAAAAATAAAAATAATACAAGTATTGCATGGCTGATTTAAAGTTACGTTTATTCATTTGTTAGGTACAGCCAAAAAAAATATATGCATGTGTCATCACAATTCCCTATAGCATATAAACTTTAAAAGAACTTTACTTCAGCAGACTTTGCATATTGCATGCACCTTTGAGTTTTAGTTTTCTATTGATGTAATTTTCAGAACTATTAACTGCACGATCAAGTCAACACATATCTGAAACCAAAAAAAGCAAAAGAAGATACTGTATCTTACAGCACAAGTCTAGCTACACTTGCTTGGAAGTCAGTTCTGCTTATACTGCTAGTTATTTGACAATAATTAAGTATGAGTATGTCCCATTGAACCAGGATGTGGGTGGTGCTGTGGGTTAAACCACAGAGCCTAGGGCTTGCTGATCAGCTGATCAGAAGGCCAGTGGTTCGAATCTCCGCGGTGGGGTGAGCTCCCGTTGCTCGGTCCCAGCTCCTGCCCATCTAGCAGTTCGAAAGCACGTCAAAGTGCAAGTAGATAAATAGGTACTGCTCCGGTGGGAAGGTAAACGGCATTTCCATGCGCTGCTCTGGTTCTCCAGAAGCAGCTGTCATGCTGCCACATGACCTGGAAGCTGTACACTGGAGATGAGCGCCGCAACCCCAGAGTTGGACACGACTGGACCTAATGGTCAGGGATCCCTTTACCTTTAATGTCTCATTGAAAACAATGGCATAGGAACAGTTGCAACTCTCTTAAATCCCATGGATTTCCCTTTATTGGATTGTGTCAAATATGTTTAGGAGAGTGCTATTAGTTTTACAATCTTTTTAAAATGGGTCTTTAAGCAACTAATTCAAAATATAATTATACTGTATGGTCCTTTTAAAATTATGCTTATTAACCTTTAAGTTACAGCAAAAGAAATCCTCTGTATTTTATCTCACTAACAAATTTTTGAAGAACATTACCTTATCAGTGGGATGTCAAACTTGGCATATCTAAGGTAACTTAGAAAGTTTTAACTTTCTATTAATTTAATTTTATAAAAAAAAAACTTTTTAATTTACAGGCACCTGAAGGGTGGATTTTCTATGGGAACCTATGAATACAAGTGGCACCATAAAAGTACAATAAAACTTTTTTTTAAACCAGGCATTGCAATAGTATTAAGAAAAATCAAAACATGAGCGAATGAAGTAGAATTTGTCATGCATCTAAGTAAGTGTGTAGTAATTCTTTTGGATGAGAGACTACGCCACGTTAGCTGTGCCCAAGATTCTGTTGTGATTGATGTGCCTCTTCTTTGGTACATTAGCAAAGAACGTTGTATTTGTCGAGATGTCGCTCATGTCCCCACCCTGTGCTCTGATTTATGCCACTCTCCTAAATATGTTTACCCAGTAGTAAGCCCCATTAAATCCCGTCACATCTGCTTACAAGTAGTTAAGTGTAGCATTGAAACCTTGCTGTGCAAGGGAGCTCTTTCCATTGTTAGGATGTTGCATGTATAGTTATTTTTGTGCCGTCCCGTTCTCCTGCCCCCACCCCCGGAGCCCTTGCTGCCCTGTTGCATCAACTTCCTGTGCAAAGCTCCTCGCTTTGGGATGGTGATGCTTCTTGTTCCCTCTCACACCCCTTTCCCTCCTCCGGTATGTCAGCTTCCTGTGCAGAACCCCCGACGTTAGGGCTAAGGATGCTTGTGCAGCCACTGCTTTGGTGCATCAACTTCCTGTGCAAAGCCCCTTTGCAATCGGGGCGATTATTCATGTTTTCACTCCTGCCCTTGGCGCATCAACTTCCTGTGCAGAATCTTTTTTTTTTTTTTTCAAATGGGGGAAAGAGAATGTTTGTGAAAGAACACTGCGTGCTCCTTTTGTTGTTGGTGTGGTTTTTTTTCCGCTTTTGCCCTGGTGCATTCGCTTCCTGTGCAGAATCCTTTGCAGTGGGGCGGGGTGGGGGGGGGGAGGAGGAGGAGGAGTGCAGTGAGCAAGCGAGGATGCTTGGCCGTGTGTTTCTCTCTCATTCCTCGGTGTATCCGCTTCCTGCGCAGAGCCACTTGCATTAGGGGAGGGAAAAAAGATGCTCGCGCTTCTGGTTGTTTCTTCTCGCCGCCGCCGCCGCCGCCTGCCCCAGTGCACGATCCCTCCCTCCCTCCCTTCCCCGCTGCCGCCGGTGCACGATCCTTCCCTGCCGCCGCTGCCGCTGCCGCTGTACTAGAGTTTGCTGCCCTACTTCACTCTACTTTAGTTTCACTCACTTTACATCCGGGTTTTTTCCCTAGGCAATGGGTGCCGCAGCACAGCCCGTTCCTTAGGCAAAGGGAAATAAATTCGCTGCACCGACACGTCAAGTAGTCCCTCAGGAGGAGCCTTGAGGCGCCCCCTCCTCCTCCCGAGGAGGCCGGCCGCCCCTCCTCCCTCACTCATAGGGAGAGAGGGGTGGGGGGAGAGAGAGAAGGGGGAGCCCGCCGCCCCCTCCGCTTTTGTCCCCCCTCCCTCGTCTCCTCCTCCCCCCACCTCCACCCGCTCGCTCCGGAGAGCGGCCGGAGTAGCTGTGTGTGTGAGGGAGATATAGAGCAGTGTTTTTCAACCTTTTTTGGGCAAAGGCACACTTGTTTCATGAAAAAAATCACGAGGCACACCACCATTAGAAAATGTTAAAAAATTTAACTCTGTGCCTATATTGACTATATATAAAGTAATTCTCTTGAATAGGAATCAAATAAACACAATTTTTCCCACGGCACACCAGGCAACATCTCACGGCACACTAGTGTGCCACGGAACAGTGGTTGAAAAACACTGATATAGAGAGAGGGGAGTTGTGTCGGGGGCGCGCGCGAGCCTCGTGTCGGGAGCGCGCGCCTCCGGCAGGCCAGGCAAAAGCAAAGGAAAGGAAAGCGAAGGGAGGCCGGTGGCGGAGTGATCCAGGCGTGCGGGTGCTGCGGCCGGGCCGGGTGAATGGGATTGAAGAAGAGTTCAGCTTCTCAGCTTGTTTTTGTGTCACAGTTTCTCTTCTCCTGCGCCTCTTCTGCCTCGTTCCTTTCTTCCTGCCCGCCCCCTCCTCCCTGCTGCAGGAGGAGCCCCCCGGGGAGAGGGGAAGGAACAGGACCCCTCAGAGGAGAGGGAGAAGAGGAAAAGCAGGAGCAGGAGGAGGAGGAGGAGGAGGAGGTGGAGGAAAAGGGAGCAACCAGCCAACCAACCATCTTCCACTCCCAGCTTAGATTAAAGAAAGTGAGAGGAGGAGGAGGAGGAGGAGAGGAGCCGAGAAGAGGGGGACAGGGAGGCCCGGAGGAGCAGCTGCACCACCTTCTTCTCCCTATGAAGAGGAGTCTCCCCCCCCACCAAGAGAGGTCCTGCCAGGGGGGGCCCGGCCAGACAGCGGCGGCAGCGGCAGCAACATCACCACCACCAGCAGGGTGTAGTATCCCACCTTTTGGATTCTCTCCTCCACCTCCCTGTTTTCTCCGCTCTGTTCTTTCTTTCTCTTCTGCTTCTCTCCTCTCCCCCACCCCACACCAAGTAGTGCTGGTCTCCCCCCTCCCCCCCCGTCTTGTGCCTTGTTGTCTTTCTCAGGGAGTTTGGAGGGTAGGGGTGGGGGGATAGAAAAGGGTAGGTTTGGAGGGCGACGACGACGACGACCGGGTGTAAAGTCCACCATCAGACTCCAGAGCCAACTTGGAGATAAGGAGCAACAACTTCAGTTTAATTCGCCCCCCCCCCCCCGCTCACACCAACAGATATATAGATGTAGATCTATATAGATCTATAAGCGCGAGATGCGGGAAGGGGGCATGTCCTTTCTCTGTCACCTGTAAGGATTGAAGTAAGTTTCTGAGCGAGGAGGGGGTGGAGGAGCGGGAGGGAGTAGGTGACACATTGGAGTAGGGAGGGAGGGGGGAGAAGGAGATGACACATTGGCGGGGAGGGGTGATTTCTCCCATCCCTTCTGGTTTTCCTCGGGATGATTATTTCCAGGCCCTTTTGTGTGTGTTGGGCTGATTTTCCTCTGTGATGCTGCTGGGGGAAGTTTTATTATCTTGGAAATGATGCTGCTTTGATGATTGAGGATTCGTAGTAAAGCTGCTGCTGCGGCGGCGGTTTTTTTCCGCCTCCCTTCTTCTTCGTCTTCGTCTTCTTCTTCTTCGCCTTTAATTTGTCTTGGTGGCCCGAGTAGTGCTGGGAAAATTCCGTTTCTTCAGCAACTTGTTATTCTGAAGTCTCTCTTGCCCCTCTCACCCTGGGGCAGCCCTTGCTGCACGGATACAAAGCTCGGTGCAAGGACACCTTTGGGATTTCACACTCCTACTCTGGCACATGTTTGCAGTGACTGGAGATGTGTACCTTATTTCCCCCCCCCTTCCATTTCTGCGTGTGTTATGTAGGAGGAGTGAGGTTGTATGTGGGACTGCCATTTGGTCTAGTCCCCTTGTGATTGTGGATCTTCTTACTTTTCTGTTTGCTTCTTTGTTATTCTGATGGGATCCCCCACCCCAATATTTGCAGTATGGTTGATGCCTTCAAGATTGCATTGTTAGACTTTTTTGTTGTTGTGGGGGGATTAGATCAGTCCCACTCACGTATGGCTTTGCACTATTTGAGATATAAGTATGTATTGGCCACTTTTTGGTTATTTGGTTGGGGATGGTTGCAGGTGGCAATGAGGTTGTTTTGATAGGTAGGAGGATGCCACTGTATTTAAATTACATGTTGTATTTTTTAAATATCAAATTAAACTATGCACACACACACAGAGATAAGCTCCAGTAAAATCAGTCAGTTATTCTCCAAAGTAAATGCAGTTTGGACCAAGGTGCTTAATTTCTTTGTATTGTTTATTGTATATGATTAAACTTCGGTGGGCCATTTGTAAAGTTGTAGTGAATTGATACTTGTTCAGGCCTGTGTTCTTGATCATGGATTTTGCTTCCGTGACCAGACTTTTCAGCTCTATTTCCAACAGGGATGTGACTTTTTAAAATAAAAGTTGCCTATAAAATATCTGTATATAGAAAATAGTCTGATGTAGGTTACTTATAGCACAGTAATGATAGTTGAGCACTATATTTCTCCATTGATTAATACTGGGCTTGAAATTAGTGCACTTGATCATGTTAATCACAGCAAGACACTTATTATTACAATACTTGGGGAGAAGCTGCTGCTCATGTCTGCTGAAATAACTCCATAGAAAAAATATTTTCAAAGGAATAAAGGAAAGGAACTACAGAAAGGCATTATCAGCAAACAACTTTCAAAACCCTTCACTGTGATACTAACAGAATATCATGGTCTAAGATCTTATCACTTCGTCAGTCCTAAACCTGTTTTGCTTAGAAGTTCTTAGGATAGCAGCATTATTTGGAAGTAAGTTGCTTTTCAATTGGAATAGTTTAGGGATGTAATAATTTTAGGGAGCAACTTTCATATCCTTGTTTATATTTAATTTATAATTTCCCTTGACACTTCAATGTTAAGTTTTACTTTGTGACAACTTCCTTTACATGTAGCAAGCACTAAAACAGGATGCTATTTTTAAATTTTCTCTACAATGGGTGAATGCTGCAGTAATAATCTCCTCCCCAATGAAAAGTAAGGTGAAATAGGGCTGAAAATGTTTTTTGATATTGTGCTGTTTAGCTAAAAAATAATAATCACTGAAGGTCAACATTATTAGGTGACTTTTGTGATATAGCTGAAAATGTGGGGTTAATGTGGGTGTAACCTTGCAGATTCTTAACCTTGACAGTAGCACACTCCATTGAATATACTTTAAATTTTTAACGTAGAGACTTGTTTAAATAGCTTTTCAAGAAATGACTTTCTTCCCTTATTTAAATACACTGATATTTAATAATAATTCTGAGCAAGAGAGAGCCCTATTTGTTTTCATATACTCTATGAACTTGTGTATCCACACTGGAGTTTCTTGCTATTAGTAAGCACTACTGCATGGCTGGGGTTCTCGGAGCAGCATCATTTGACATTACAGTGCACATAAACTTGGAATTAGATTTTACTGTCTTTTATTCAGTTTTTCCTCTGATGAAAACTCTTAACTTCTGAATTCCCTTCAACAACAGTAGCTATACAAAATAGGACCATGTAAAAAATACTTTAAGAAACTGGTTGTTGTCATCTTTTCCTCAGGAGCTTCCAGTTTTGTTTTGATTTTGTGGTTCATACAGTAACTTCTGTGAAACCAAGTCACTGCCTGCTGGAGTATTGATGGCAGGGGTGGCTAACCTGTGGCCCTCTAGCTGTTGTTGGGGTCTCCAACTCCCATCAGCCCCAGCCAGCATGGCCAATGATGGGACTAATGGCAGTTGTAATACAACGATATCTAGAAGTTTGCAGATTAGCCACCTCTGGCTTATGAGGAAAAAGGTAAAATAGCATCTTCCTCTGGAATCCATTCTGCTTACTACTTTTGTATAATGGTCTTTGAAGTTGGGCATCAGGAAATGGGAACTCAGCTGAACCCAAAGGGTCTTACTCCTGAGTAAACATGCATAGGATTGTGCTGTAAAACAAGGATGATCTCCCCTCCTTTATTTAAAGTATTTTCAGATTATATGTTGTTGTTAATAGAAAAGCCTGTATTCATGCATCGTTGTGTATACAGGAGTGCTTCTGCATCGTAAGCACAAATGTAAGTGGTATTTGTAATAAGTGTTGGGACATTTCCCCCCCCCCCCATTGTATTGGAAAGAGAATGATCAAATGAGATGGCTAGGATTTACTTGTTTTCTTTTTCAAGTATACCACCTTCCTCCTTTATAAGCAATTATAAGTAATATATTTAGTGTTTCAAGCTTGATATTGAAAAATTTGTGTAAAATTTGTAGTGATCTTTTAGAGCTAAACAAGTGTTCCCTGGTTGATTTTTGTACTTATTTCCTGTAGTTCTCAAAGTTCTGAAGTTGCAGCAAACTATTTGGGCCAATCTAGCCAAAGCTAATTGCTTTTAAATCTCATTGATTTTTAGTGGGAGTGATTTGAGCACATGCTTAACTCTCTCATTGAAATCAATGCAACTTGAAAGTGATCAGCTTTGTCCAGCCTCTGTGTGTATTGAAGTTATTGGTGATAATGGAACAATTTCTCACCTTGTTGTTTGGGACATGCTTGCCTTTTATAAATATTAACAGTTAGCTACAAACTTAAACTTCAAGCCTAACCAAGTCTACTCAGAAGTAAATCTTACTGCATTTGCTGGGACTGAATTTGCTCCCAGGAAAGTGAGACTAGGATTGCAACATTAGTCATGCTTAGAGTATAAATTGCACCCACTGATTTCAGTAGGTTTAGTCTACTAAACATGACTTAGGTCTAGATTAAACTCTATACAGTAGTATAATTCTTTGTTTCACACCAGAATTATACTGTTGCATTGGTTCAGTTTAATATATGGGGGAAATAGTTCTAACAGTACTAAGAGTTGTGTTTTGTACTATGGAGAGAATAGAAACTGGAATGAGTTGCTTCAGTATCACAGGGATAACTTTACTATTGGAATGAATTTATGAATTGCAAAATGTGAGACGTTTCATGTTTATAATTTAATTCTACACAATTTTGTATAATATTGTTAACAGTTAATATGACTATTAAAAGAAATATGTTCCATTTACTGTAGTTTGAAGAAAATAATATGGCAAGTGAGAATTGTTTGGTGCTGTGATTTTAACTTCTGGAGTTAGATATTTCTGATGGTTTGTGTAGTGTGAGAACCTACTTAAAATCTTACCTTATTTTACTGTCAAGAAATAGCAAAAGAAGTTGAACTGCAAAAATATAGAGATTTTTTGCATATTTTCAATCTGCATGGCATGGAATATCCCTGGACACTGAGAAACATTAAAATGCACAGTGCTACTATGAAAATGCAGCAGCTGATTTACACATCTCCTTGGAAATCTTAGAGACAAATCTAGCCCCCCCCCCCCGGATGTAAACTGTGTGATGCAGAAGAATACTAGTGCATGAAAAGTTACTGGAGTTGTACCTTTTTACTATGAGTTCTTTTTTTACAGTGTGAGGGGGGGGCCCCCTCAGAATTGTTATGCAAATTCTATTCTGCTATTGTTGTGGTGTTTATGCAAGAGGCTGAAAATAAGCTTTGAGGCAAGTGTTGTAGTAATGGTGTATTAAGCCATAATTGTAGTTCAGAACTTGATTCAACAATTTTTAGAATTAAGATACATATTGGGAAAAGGCTGTGTATACCCAGTGCAAAAAGGGATGTTTACATCTAATTCCTCTGAGTTCAGCTTGTTTGAGGGTAGCATATTCTTGGAGCTACTATAGATGCAGGTTGTATGCTGGTTCCTGGATAGGTAGCTTATTGACATTGAAGAGCATAATGTTCCATATTAGAAGCGTAACTTGTTAGGGAAACAGACGCAGGGAAGCCAGTCAAGCTGCATGCTATTTCTTCAAATATTTTCTTTGCAAGTTTGGGTGTTAGACTAGACAAAGGGTTTTGTTTTTAATAGTGTGTGATTCTTTGGTGAAGAGGGCCTGCTTCTTTGATGAAGAGATGACCAATCACCTATACCTAAAAACTTCATTGCTAATGTGTGCTTACAAATGTTATCTCACACAATACAGAAAGGATAGTTCAAGCACACATGGCACTTAATTTTAATCTGCTCAATGGCCCATGAACATTCAGTAGAAGGACACAAGGCTTTTCCAGTGTTAGTTTCTGTGTTCTAGTACCTTTTAATTTTTAACTTGGGACATTGGTGTGCAAATCTTCTCAATTGTGATTAAATTATTTATTAAATGAATGATTAACATTATTAAAATTTGCTATCCATGTTCAAATTCTTAGGTCATGTGAGCAGACTTCCCCTTCTTCCCACACTCCCTAAATCTTTTCTGGAGGGTTTCTCAGTCCTCTGAAGCAGATATGGGGGGCATGTGAGGGGGAGAGGAAATCTGTTCTGCCAAGAATGCCCATTCTGCTGTCAGATGGATACTATTGGATTCCACTGTAAATCTTGGAAATACTCCTGCATTAGCTTTGAATTTGTGAGATCTAGGATCCAGTTAAATGTAAACTGAGCTTTTCAGACTTGTAAGACAGCTTGAAGCCTGTACAAAACTGTGTTTTGTTTTGTCAGCCCATGTGACTGTGTGCATAAAGCACTCCTGACAATTTAGACTGATCAACGTTCTAAACATAATGTTTTCTTTAAAGAAATACGAGCACGTTATGTGGTATGTCAGCAGTGTGATTCTGCATAAGTTTGTCAAAATTTATGGGTAATTCAGCTTTGCAAATAGAATGATGAGTGCCCTTTAATACACTATTAACACTATCTATCTCATGGACACCAGCATCCTTGGCTGCTGCTTTATCCAAACCGAGACTCTCTCTTATGTTGTAAATGAAATATGAAAGTTTTTAGATTATAAGACATAGTATAACCAAATTGTCCAGAGTGGCCAGTAGCAGGGTGTTTCCATATAGGAGAGGAGCCTGATCTGTTGGTCAAAATTGTCGGAAAATATATATTCTCAGTTTTCACTTGCTGAAGACAAAGTTTCACTTGCTGAAGACAAAGTATATCAAATGTAGCTTTGCAATTCATGATTCCATCTTCCCTTGCTTTTCGGCAATACTGAAATAGAGTAACTTCTACATTTTCATCTTATTAAACCCAGTCATACCCAGTTTGCTGGTGCATTCTGGCAACTGCAGACTTCCCCTCCCATCTCCAAATTTTATGCTTCCTCACTATGATCCTTCAGTGATTAAAAAGAGTTATATTATGTTAACCATGAGAAGTTTAATGTGTACCTTTTTAGAAAAAGAAAATGGCTGTCTTCTCCATTAAATTAAGAGTGGGATTTTAAAGCCTATGTGCTGTATTTAATAGGGAAACAAAGAGCAAATTTTAACTGATTGAGTGTTAAATTTGAAAGTGAAAAAGTTTGGGGCCTTTTATCTTAAAGTCTAAAACTCCGATAACACTTTTTAGATTGTTAGTAGACCTAAGGAAAAAATCCTCACATATAAGCCAAAATATGGTGTTTTTCCTGTTTTGTTTTGGCTGCATGCAGAACACAAACTGTCAGTACTTGAAGAGAAGAAGCACTAGCAGAAAGGCATTGATTTCTTTTTTCCTTTCCATCTCCTGCTGTGTTTCAAGTATTGTTAACCATGTGCTACTCTAAGGCAATATACTTGCATGCAAAATAATGGTTGATCTCCTCAGTCAATTAGCAATCGGGGCTTAGCATCTTATAAATCCAAACTTATGAGTAATCACAATATTTTTTCTGATAAACTGACTTATAGTAGTCATGGCAACAGCTGTCTTGGCTTTTTATGGACGGTACAGTTGCTGCATCTGCAGGCTTCATCAATACTTCGGCTGCCTACAGAGGAAAGTGCAGTAGAATGTCTGTCTGGCAGTTTCAGCAGCACTGAATATTGCACTGTTGCAGTACTGTGTGTTTTTCATGTTCCAAAACTTTATGGAGCGCTTTTCTTTTTCTGCCTATTAGTTGTATAAATGCTTAAAATTTGCACCTCTGGTGAAATGCTGTGACAACAGTGTCGTGTTTTTGAATATAGATTGTTTCTAGATTCTTCACTAGACATAAGGCGGTTACCAGTACTTTAAAGAAACAGTTGCGAGAATAGAACCAACACCACATGTTGCCTTCTGGTGGAAACTTTCTTAAAATTGTTTTATCCTTTCTTTCTACTGAACTGATATATAGTATTAAACACTGCAAAGAGGCTTCATCTGGATTTTTTTTAAACTTTTAGTTTGTTCCTTTCTTGTTTCATGAAAGATAGATTCCACTTTAATCCATGGCAGAGAAAGAGGGATCATGTTTTTAGTAAAATCATTATTGAGCCAGGGGTAGCACTCAACTTTCAAAATGCAACCTTAAAATAGTGTATGGTTGGTGGTATGCGTTGTCCATAAAACTTTGATTTGGGAAAATTTATGCTTTGAGTTAATGAAGATCTGATTTAGCATATTTATTTGATTTACATTGGGGGGGGGGACCCAAAACAAATATCAAACTGAAAAGGTATGTACTGTTAATTTTATGCTCTTTATAAATACCTGAAAAGTTCCCCAACTGCTAAAAGTAGTTGAAATAAAATTTGATTGAGGGGGAAAAGTCAATAAAGTGCACTTAGTGTGATCTAAATGTTATATTCAAACATATTCAAAGCTTCACTTGAAAATTATTTTTACTGAAGTACTTGTCAATATTTTAAGACATGACATCTCAAAAGCACACACTTCCCTTACATTATTTAGATTTTAAGGCAGGCAAAGCAAATGTATTTAAAACCATTAACACACTAATCTAGCATGTGTGAAGGAACTATGAGCATAAATATATGCTCTTCCTTGGAATAGCCACACAGGAAAAAAAATAGTTACAACATTGCTTAGATCCAGAAATTGGCAAGTAGAATGCTATGTTTGCAGTTGGACTTTCCTTTCTCCTGTGTCCCTGAAAAGCCACTCCAGAGAGTTAAGGGGTCCTTTGGAACATGTTGTGCTGCATGAATGGGGTAGGCCACAGCAGGACAGGGATGCTGAGAAAATTCAGTGGGGGCCCCCTTGTGCAGGCAGAATGCCTTTACACTCACAAAGACACCTCTAGATCCAAACCATTATTTTTTAGATTTGACTAGTAATGTGTCCTTTCCAGTTGCCCACTTTAGATGGTATTGTGTCAGCTCATTATGAGACGAATTCATTTTATGAATGATGCAAATTTAAAAAGGCAAAATATTCTGCAGAAAAATAGAGTTGGAAATGTTCCCCATATCTTTTGTTATTCCAGGTAAGAGTTTAAAAATTATTTAAGACATTCTGGACGATTTATTTATACTGTTGGGGGAGATGTCTTTTTTTTGCATTGAGAGCCATATTAAATCTGTTCTTGAACTTGGGGGTTTTAGTTGTTCATATTTTGATACAAATGGTTGACACAACTTGCAAGTAACTTTTTCAATATGATTAATGGCAAGTCCTAGCCTCTGTATTTGTAAGAATTATTGTGTAATAACTAGAAGCACAGATGAAATCCTCAAAAATAGGTTTTGGGCCTTTTATTAACTATCTCTTTGTTTATGTGTTTTGCTCGTTTATCACAGAGGGATATAAAGTTTAGCTTTAAAATGTGATTTAAAGCAATTAGCAAATTTAAAAATGAAATCCAGATCACCACCTATGAAAGGAGATCTGGCAAATCCTGTGGCTCAGGGACCACATTCTAAAGTTGTAGAATGCTGTGGAATAATGCTGTATTTGGGGACTCACATGTTACTACCTATGTTTTATTAGTTAGAGTTTGTAGATGTTCATAGTCCCATATAATGTACTCGGGGCATTTTGCCAATCAAATCTTGTGTTACCATGAATTTTGAAACAAATACATGCTAATGTAGCATTTGGTTGACTTTCTTAATGAGAAAAACCAGGGTTGGAAAAAAGACAGGTGTTTGATTGTTTAGGTCAGGGGTAGTCAACCTTTTTATACCTACTGGCCACTAATGCATCTTTCTTGATGGTAAAATCTCCTTACCGCCCACCAGTGTTTCAGTAACATGTGCCATAGAACCCCCTACCGCCCACCTGGAATCCTGAAACGCCCATTAGTGGGCAGTAGGGACCAGGTTGACTACCCCTGGTCTAGGCTTATGGGTATTCGAAGTATTTTCACTTTTAATTTTACAATTCTGTGGTTCTATGTCATGGATGTTTTTGTTGAGATTCCTGCATTGCAGGGGGTTGGACTAGATGACCCTCAGGGTCCCTTCCAAATCTACAGTTATATGATGCTATGACTCTGAGCCCTAGTGGGATTCTTGTTCTGCTGCTTATATTATCTTGGTGAGGAGGAAAGTTGATAATTTGATTGGACATTGGTAAAAATATGGATGGACTTTTGGTTTTGAAAGTGTGGGACATAGGTCATGCTCTACACATAATCTAAACAACCTTCTTGGAAAAAAGCTAACTACTGCTTTTTAAATGTGCAATTTTATGGACTAAGATTTGCAGCAGTTTAAGGATAATCTTTTAAAAATAGTAGATGTACTTGTGATCTTCTGAGAGATCTGCTTTATGTGGCTATCGATTGGACAGTTTGGGATTTGGTGCTGTTCATGATACATGGTGGAAGGTTTATTGCAAGGTACTGCAATCAATTACCTGCCCCCTCTATATCACTTTTTTGTAATTAATTTCACTAATCTCTTCTTTTCATAGGACACTCTAATTGATATTCATGAATATTTTTATGTTTCAAGCTAATCTGTATTATGGATGAGTAGCAAGTAGTACACAACCTCTGCCTCTGCCTCTAGTATTGCTATATGTTTAAGCTAAAAATACATTTTTTGTAGTTTATACTGTTGTAGTTAAAGGTGAATCAAAAGTTCTCTTACCTGCCTAACTTTGTCTTCGTAATTATGTGTGTATTTTCATCGGAAAAGTATATCACATAAAAAGCCCATTTTTTTGTTTCCTAAGTTACATATGGTGACCTCACTATCCCCTAACAACTGCACAAAATCCTCTGGAATTTACTAAATAAGAAATATAGGTTATTGCTTTGATTCTCCATCCCCTTCATGTCTTGAGTAGAGTTCCCACATAGATTTCAATCCTGTACACCCTTTGAAATTATTGGGACTTACTTATGAGTATATATGTATTGTATAGAGTTTTACAGCACCATACTATAGGTGTAATGTGCATGGCTCTTGAGAATACTTAAAATGCTCATCAAAAAAGATTTTGGGTTGAAACCCTGAACTTACAACTGTTAATGGGATACAATTCATTGTATTTGATGTGTGTGTAAACTTCAGTGATTGTTTCAAGAGCAGGGTGCTAAGACTTGAAACATAAAAATCTAAGTAGGATTCAGCTGGGTTGTGTAACTTTTAAAGAACACAAATTTAAAGGTCACTTTTCTGATCTTTACACAAATTCAGTAGTTGTTGTTTTTTTAAAAAAACCTTCAATTTATTGAAGATGTGCTTTTATTTCTGGGGCAAGTTTCTTCAAATATATTTAATATCTGGTTCCTGCAGTTCTTATGAAATATTATTATTTTAGTAAAGCAACATATGTACTCTGAATAGGGGGGCACTGTTCTCCAGTAGTTTGGGGACTGGAAGTGTTCTTTGCTTTACAAACTGAGAGCCTCACAACTGATGAGGCTCCTCAATAAGGATGGTACCATCTAGCAGAAGAGCCTATAGTGGTAGCTTTTTTCTGCTTGTAGTCTACTAAAACCCCTAGATCCTTTTCACATGTACTACTGACAATCCAGGTGTCCCCCCTTTTATATTTGTGCAGCTTGCTCATCTGAGATAAGATGAGATGAGATGTGATGTGATATGTAACCTGGCCACTGTTATGCATGCTTTGGTAAACCTCAGGCTATAAAACTGTTGTTCTAGTGGGGCTGCCTTTTGAAGACTGCTAGGAAATTTCAGTGGGTTAAGAATGAAGCTTCCCATTTATTAGTGGATATAAGCTGATGGGAACATCTTTTGGAACAAGTGTAAGAAGTATACTAGTTTATGAGTGTAATTAAAAGTGCCGTGGCTAATCTTCTGTAGCCCTAAAAGGGGACTGGATTCTTCAGAAACTCCTTCTCCAGTACTGTGTGAGAGCCAGTGTGGTGTAGTGGTTAAGAGCGGTAGACTCGTTATCTGGGGAACCGGGTTCGTGTCTGCACTCCTCCACATGCAGCTGCTGGGTGACCTTGGGCTAGTCACACTTCTCTGAAGTCTCTCAGCCCCACTCACCTCACAGAGTGTTTGTTGTGGGGGAGGAAGGGAAAGGAGAATGTTAGCTGCTTTGAGACTCCTTCAGGTAGTGAAAAGCGGGATATCAAATCCAAACTCTTCTTCTACTGTATGCTTAGATCAGCATGTGGGGACTTGCTGTTAATCTGAATAGACTGCTCTAAAAAGAGGCAAGGTTGGACCTTCTCAGTGCTTGGGTTTTGACCAGACAGTTTTGACCAGACAGTTTTATTTTCTCTCTTAAAAAGGCACTTATTTTTGCTGATAGTTGAGAGCATTGCTGAATATTTATTGTATTGAAAATTGTAACCCGGGTGCTCTTCTTTTTTTAAAGACTGCTTCTATATCTTGTTTTTGATAGTTTTGACAGTCTAGGTGTTTTGTATGGTGATGAATTGGATTTCTTATTTGATAAATTGTTAGTTGCCTTGAAGGAGAATTCTGTAGAACCATATGACATGATAAAAATAACTTGAAAGTTTGGGTGGTAGATAGCTCAGTCAACAGAGCATGAGGCTCTTAATTCAGGGTTGTGGCTTAGAGCCCCACACCAGACAAAAGATTTCTGCATTGCAGGGAGTTGGACTAGATCATCCTTGTGATCCCTTCCAACATTTACAATTCTATGATTCTATCTTTTCATTGGAAGAGCTGCCTGGGGTCAGAAAAAATGACCTTGGAGCTAGAGCTGGTCTGTGGATACCCTTGTTCTAGTAAATTGGGGAGGGGGATGAAAATAAATGAAAGGTCATGTAACACTTAAATGTTTGCGTGAGGGAGAGAAAAGTTGGAATGGATCATGAAAAGTCTTTTTTTTAGTGATGTCTGTTCTTAACATGCTTATTTTTCAGTTTTTTTAATTGTGGAAATTAACATTTTTGCCTATGTTGCGTAATGCAACTACTGTGAGGTGGGGGAAAGGCAAGATCTGCAAAGTTTTTGTAGTGCAAGTTTCATAGGATACAAGATTCATAGGATGCTGATTTCCACACATAGTACCAAATTCTGCATTTTCATGGTCTTTCATGCAACCATAGTGAAATTATTTGGTATCTTGTTATTTTTGGTACATAATATTTTGTCCTGCCTTTCATTCCAAAAGCCCTCAAGGCTGCTCATATCAGAAGCTAAAATGATCTAAAGATGGTGTGATTTCAGTCTGAAATGAAAACAAAAATGAAACCTAACAAAATAGAGCAGAGACATGAAAACA
Source organism: Lacerta agilis (assembly GCF_009819535.1). Lineage (NCBI taxonomy): Eukaryota > Metazoa > Chordata > Lepidosauria > Squamata > Lacertidae > Lacerta > Lacerta agilis. The sequence goes on from NC_046312.1 coordinate 49,285,204, forward strand.
GGGTGGAGTTAGGGAGGGAAAGAATGATTGAAGATGTCATGGAACAGAGAGGTTGTGCTAAGCTATGTAAATGTCAATATGGAGGGAACCAAATGAGCCCGGAGGAGGAACTTCAATAATCTGGGAGGCACTGCAGAGAATGCTTTGGCTTGCAGACATTCATACCTCTGATGGCATTGAGATTTAGATGGCATTTGAGATTTATTATTGTTTTTACTGTTTTTTTGTTTTTGTTTTTTTTAACTTTGTTATTATTTTATTATTATTACATCATTACCTTTCCGATAATAAAGTAAAAAGTGAATTGGAAATGTGCTGTACAGACTATATGTGAGGTGATAAAAGAGAACGAACTTTGGGAAAGACTGAAAATGACATGAAGTTTCTGGTTTTAAACGATTTATTAGTCTCTGGAATGGAAAGGTATGATATGGAAAACTTGTAAATTTGTAAACTATGTAACTGACAGTACATTGGATGTTTATAATAATGGTAATAAAGGATTATTTTGAATTTAAAAAAAAGAGATTTAGAGCAAAGCCTCTGATAATGAACCTGAGGACTGGGGGCCAGTTTGTGCAGGAGAATGTAATCATTCAAGTATCTTGGCCCCAGCTATTTAGGGCTTTATATGTAACAATCAGTAGCACTTTAAATTGTGCCCAGAAATGTGCTGACTGACAATGCAGGTGAAACACAGCCTGATGTTTTGTTCCATAATATAAGCCCCAGATGACATTTTAGGGGCCATATTTTGCACCAGTTGAAACTTCTAGACCAGGCATCCCCAAACTCGGCCCTCCAGATGTTTTGGGACTACAATTCCCATCATCCCTGACCACTTGTCTTGTTAGCTAGGGATGGTGGGAGTTGTAGTCCCAAAACATCTGGAAGGCCGAGTTTGGGGATGCCTGTTCTAGACAGAATCTTAAGGGTAGCACCATGTTGAACATGTTGCTCTGACCATGGCATATGTGATGTATCTGCTTTCTTCAGGAGAGGGCAAAGCTGGCGCACCAGCTGAAGCTGGGCAAAGGTTCTCCTAGTTATGACCACAATCTGATTTACCTCTAGGAGCAAAGCTGGATCCAGGAGAGCCTTCAGACTGCAAACCTACCCCATCTAGCTCTGCTTTTTTCTTGACCCTGTGGGGTTATCCTTTGAGCAACCCAGTGGTTGATGCACTTTTACAATTGCCAACTTGGGTCAAATGCCTATACAGGCTGGCCTTTTCTGATTTATTAGGCTATAATAAGATGGTTATACCTTGTGTTCAGCACATCATGTGGTATCAAAGCTCACATTTTGTTGCAAGACCTACTACTTGTGCCTCTCCATACAGTGGTACCTCGGGTTGAGAACTTAATTTGTTCTGGAGGTCCGTTCTTAACCTGAAACTGTTCTTAACCTGAGGTACCACTTTAGCTAATGGGGCCTCCCACTGTCGCCGTACCACCAGCATGCGATTTCTGTTCTCATCCTGAAGTAAAGTTCTCAACCCGAGTTACTATTTCTGGGTTAGCAGAGTCTGTAACCTGAAGCATCTGTAACCTGAGGTACCACTGTATTCTCAAAGGATACACTGATTAAGAGAGGCACAGCTGCCTAGTTTTTACTTTATTAAGGAATGTATGAAGTGCATCTACAGAATATATACTACAGCAGGGGTGGCCAACTCTCAAGAGACTGCGATCTACTTTCAAAATTAAAAACTGGCAGTGATCTACCCCCGTTGTTGGGGGGTTCAGCTAAAAGTTGTTGAGCTTTCTTTAGGGAGGGGGAAATAATGTTTTTTAGGGGTGAAAAAATAAGCTTTTTGGGGGGGACTTCTTTTTTGGGGGGGTTAAAGGCAAGGGACAAAGAGGTGAAGTCACTCACAAAAAGATCTATATGAATGAAAATAGCAGCACAGAGAAAGCTCCGTCTTCCCTTCCAGAGATCAAACAACAATGGGTGCGGGGTGAGGGGATGGGGCAGTTTTAGCGGCGCTAAGGAAAGGGAGCCAGAGATCGACCGTGATCTACCAAAATCTCACGGGGATCTACTAGTAGATCGCAATCAACCTGTTGAACATCCCTGTACTACAGTGACCTAATCCTAAAAGTAATTTATGGTGTAAGTAAAGCTAGAAGATGAGGTTCGAACTTGGTTTTGTTCTATTTTGGGGAAGTGTGTTGGTTTTCCACTTTGTTTATAACTTAAAAGCTAATGGACAAAAAAGTGGACTACAAATGGGTGAATGTAGCGGGGGACCAGTGGAAAGGGCCTTGTGATCTTTCCCAAGAGTATCTGGCTGTTTATGGAGTCTAGGTGGCAACTGGAAAGAGAGCCTTGCCTTCGGTCTTCTCCTTTCAATGGGTAGATGTGTTTGGGTTAGGACTATACCACGACAGTTTTATGGGCAATGTTTTAAACAAGTTCTACCTAAACTCTGGAGCAGAATTTGTGGCCCTGTAGATCTTGGTTTCCAACTTCCATCATTTCTAGCTACCCCACATCATCCAGTCAGGGTTGATGGGAGTTGTAGTCCAACAACATCTGAAGAGCAGCAGGTTCCCTGTCCCTGTCTAGAGCAGAGTTTGAAGTGTGGTTGGGAAGTTCCACTGACCTGCCTGGCCTAATTGCCACCTGTACCCTTGGCCCTGAACCTCTTGGACTTCACCTGCAGCTCTGCAATAGAGGATGCGAGAATGAAGCCCCTTCCACTGACAAACCTGTATTTTATATTCCTTTTGTTATGTGCCTTGAGGGTTTTCCATTGTAAAAGAAGGGCAAGATAAAAATAAACTTGAAAGATTCAAGCCCTGTAACTCAGATTCTTACTTGCTTGGTTCCTTTATTTTCAAGTTGTTTTGTGAGGTAGTGGTTTGTGGATTTACTTAATCTGTAGACATGCTGGGTTTATTGAAAATTAATATATTACTATTCACCTGCATCTGTGTATTATATTGCTAAGAGACTATGTTAAAATTGTTAGTCTTTTTTTTTTTGCTTGCTTATAACTTTTTTGCCTAGGAGCAACATACTCCTGAGTTGGCAACATTTTGTGTGAACAAAATTATGCCATAGTAACAATATTTCTAATATCTTTCTTCTCTCTTCGCTATAAAATTATAATCCTTCTAGATACAAAGTTAACTGAAGCCCATGGTCTGAATTTTGCTATAACTACAATAAACTGTTGTATGCACCTGGTAAAAGGAGAAGTGAATATTTATTGGTGCATTTCTGTGCTGCTTTTGGCCAAGAGGCCCCCAAAATAGTTCACAAATATTAAAAACAAAGCGTAATTAAATGCTGATCATCACCAAGCAAATAACAGCAACCAGTAAAATGTTGATGTATAGTTGACTATAATGGAGTCAGCCCTTAGTAAAACACTACAAAATAAAAACCATTTGCTATAAAAAAGCTTATTGATTTGTGAAACAATATAGTGTTTATGAGACTTCACTGAAGGAGCAAAAGGGGCGAAACATGTCTCATGAGGATGGACATTCTAGACCCTAGGTACCATCACTGAGAAGGCCTTGACCCATATTCTCACCACTGTGATCTTGGTTGGTGGTGAGATACTGAGCAGAACCTCCTAAAATCTTGGCAAGCTGGCAGACTCACATAGACCCAAACCATTTAGGGTTTCAAAGGTCAAGACTAACTCTTTGTTTTTTATTCAGTTCAAATGAGCCAGGGGAGTGTTGGAGGAATGTGCCCAGATTACAACTGGGTTAGAATGTAATCCCTGAAAACTCTTCAAAGACAGCTCCATTTAGAGTCTCTTGCAGCAGTCTAGGCTGGATATGCTGTTTGATTCTTAAACCTACTGAAGTGCTAAAAGAAAGAGATGGTTTCGGTACAGGCTTATTTACAACTCCTCTGCTTTTAACAGTAACATATTTAATCAAGGACATTTACAGAAGTACTCTTATGAAGAGATTTAATGTATTAAATCTTGAGTCTAAGGGAATGTGCAACCAGCATTAACCTTTTACATATGGTTGAAGCATTGCTGTCCCAACAAATGCTATCTTTTGCAAGGCATTTAGTTTCCTGTAATTCAGAACATTCACACACACACATCCCTTGGTAGGAGATTGAGCTCTGCTGTTCTGTTTTAACAGGCTTGCTTACTTATGTCAACAGTTGTCAACAATAACTCCCAACAAGATTGCACCAAATGCAATGAGCCCTGGCACTAGGCAGTTTTTCAGTGAAAAAGGATAAAGTGTAACAGATCTGGAAGAAAGATCTGCTTGCTGCTGCAAGGCCAATTTCCACCTGGCTTAGGGGACGGGTTCCACACTCACCATGAACAGCTAAAAGAGGCTCCTGGGAGGCCCCTGAGATATTGCTAAACAACTCTTGGGTTGGGGCAACTGGGTAAAATGTTTTAAAATGTTTTAAATGGTTCTAATTTTGCTTCCTCCGTTTCATTTTTGTTGGGTTGGTGTTGGTTAAATGTTCAGTTGGGGCTGGCTGTTATTATTGTTATCATAATTGTCATTGGTTTTATCAATTTACTGGTTTGTTTGTTGCTTGTATGGGATATCTTCTTGGTAGTGGCACCCACCCTGTGGAATGCCCTCCCATCAGATGTCAAAGAAATAAACAACTATCTGACTTTTAGAAGATATCTGAAGGCAGCCCTGTTTAGGGAAGTTTTTAATATTTGATGAATTATTGTATTTTAATCTTTTGTTGGGAGCCCCCCAGAGTGGCTGGGGACAGTGGCGAAGCTGCATGCTCTGGCACTGGGGGCAGAGAGCAGGTGGGGGCATGGCTGGTGCGTGCCTGTGGGTCGTGGTGCCCAGCGTGGTGGGGTGTATGTGGCACATGTCCAGGGGGGCAGCCGTGATGGTACCCCCCTCCCTGATGGTGCTGGGGGCAGTGCTCTGCCCCCACCCCTCTGTTCCTCCACCAGTGGCTGGGGATACCCAGCCAGATGGGCAGGGTATAAATAAATTGTTGTTGTTGTTGTTGTTGTTGTTATAGTTATATCTTGTTTTTTTTAAATGTTTGATGTTTTGTTGTGTTTTATATGTTGTAAGCTGTGCAGTAGCACTTCCCCTGCAAGTGTATCTAGGAGCATAGGATATTATTGTCTTATACCAGGTCAGGCTGCTCATTTGCCTGGTTTTGTCTGTACTAGGCAGGGGCGTAGGGAGCCGCTTTGCTGCCCGGAGCGGCAAAGTGGGGACGCCCCCCTGGGGGCGGGGTGCCGCTCCGTAGCGCGCGTACGCTGTGATGTCATGACATGTGTGCGGGCGCGAGCGGTCGGCACCCCTTCCGTGTGGCGGCACGGCAAGTTTTAAGGCTGTAGCGTGTGAACAGCACAGATGCTGTGGGGGTGGGGCACTGCCCCGAGTGTCACCCCCCCAGGGTGGTACCTGGGGCGGCCCACCCGCCCCCTTGCTCCGCCCCTGGTACTAGGGGTGGGTGAACCTGTGGTCTTCAAGATGTTGTTTGGGCTCTGAGTCTCAGCAGCCTTACCCAGCATGACCAATAATGCAGGATGTTAGGAGCTGTAGTCGAGCAATATTTGGAGGGCCACAGATTCCTCCTCCCTGGTCTATACTAACTGGCATTGACTCACCAGGTACGACAGAAGTCTTTTCCAGCTGCACCTGAAGATGGCTGGGATTGAACTCATTTACAGGCAAAACATGTGTTCTGCCAACAAGCTTCTGCATCTCTCTCCCCCCCCCCCCAAAGCTTTTATATGGACATGAGATATATAGCCACACAAGTTGGGTTGGGCAACCATATGAAAAAATCATAGAATTGTAGAGTTGGAAGGGACCACAAGGGTCATCTAATCCAAACCCCTGCAATGCCCTGTAGCCTGGGATCTGAGTTTATGATGGGCTACTAATGTTAGTTTTTGTGAGCCTTGTTGGCAAACAAGTGGCTCTCCCCTTTTGGAGTAAATGATGGTGTGATTTTGGTTACTCCACCATTCTGCTCTTTGCTTGGCCCAGAAGTTAGCAGGCAGCAATCTGAATTTCTGCCATCGAATGGTTGACATTGTCCTACATATCGGAACGATTTCCTACTTGTGAAAAGAGACTATCCAAATTTGTGATATAGCTGCTGAGTTCTCCCCACCCCCCTCATAATGGAGGAGTTGGGTACACAGTTACTTTTTCTGGAAAGCCTACCACAGGCATATGGAGAATTACACTTTGTTGTTTGGCATTTTAAATATCTGTGAACAGGATGGGATTGGGGAGAAAGATTTCCTTCTGTCCGTTTTTCATCTTTTGGCAATACATTCATGCTTTGCAACTAGATTAGCCAGTAGGCCAACTGGGAGCTGAATTGCTACAACTACCTTCCAAAGCTTGCCATTGCCCCCCTACTGTTTGTAAGAGGCATGCAGGTAAATATTCTCTCCCCTCCACCCACTGCCCCCCTCCACCCACTGAATTGTCAACTCATTTCTTCCCCTCCTCTTAAAGACATGGTTTGGGACAGTTGCAGATTTATATTTGTGGATCATTCCCATGCTGCATTGACTTGCATACTTGATTCCAACTTAGTCTGTAGTACCACTCACTTAAGCACAAACTTGCCTCTTATGGTTTGCCCATTAAATTTTCTTGCATTCCTGCTTAGCTTGACTGATGGAAGAGACTAGCACTGTGCAACACTAAAGCAAGCAAATCTTCTTTTCCACCTGATACTTGGAATGAACTTGTGTGCTCCATAGTACAGTACAAGTGAGTGAGCAATGGCTCAGGGTCTCCCTCAAGCAAAGAGACAGTGTTCTGCTGTTTGTTTGTAAAAATATGGATGAACCTTTGTTCTTTTTCTCTCCCTGCTTGGGGAGTAATGTGTGTATGTGGACATCTAGTGAAGGGGATATGATGGATTGTCTCGATACAATTCATTGTTACCACAGATTAACTGTTTTTGACAGCTTTCTTTAAAATGAACTGATTTCATATCTTCCATTACTTTCCCTTTAAAAGTAAGCTTGTGTTGAATGTAAGATTTAGTATACTTCATACTGCATTGTTTCAGTACTGATGGAACATATTTTCTTTTAGCTGTTTTTTAATAAGTAAATAAGATAGTTCACAAGTGGAAAAATGGTATGCATTCTCATAATTTAGTCTCAATCTGTACGACATTGTACCAAGGAAAACCTGTGCTGATATTTGGCATCTTGACAGAGAATGCTTTTAGTTTTGTCTAGGCATTAAGGTTGGTGTCCTGATATCTTACTAAATAGCTAGAGATAATACTGTATTTCATGAATGAGTCAAGTTTGAGTTGGTTCTGCTATGACCACTACCACTACTACTGTCAAAGTTCTTCAGGTTAGATTTTCTACTGTAGCAGATTTAAAATAAAACTTTTTTTGTACATGTCAGTGTCATTGAAAACTCTTCACTTTGCTGTGAGGAAAGTGAGGTGTTATGTTCATTCACAGATTTCATATGCTATAGGTGAATGGAGGAACAGTTTGTTTGTTTTTAAAGTGGGCAGGGGGTTGATATTGTCTTGGCATCTGTATGTTAACTTTATTAAGAGACTATGATAGCAATAGCAATATTTTTTGCCCTAAAGTTCCCTGGAGTGCGTAGGCTGCTTAGTAACCATCCCCATTCATGTGAAAGGTGGTTCATATCAATTTGTCTATAAAGTTTTCAGTGTTAACAAATAGTGACTCAGATAGTGACTCTTTCAGACATCATACCTAACCATGGTTTAGGTTTTAATTGCTTTGAGATTTTAATCACTTTGAGGTTTTTTGTTTTTTTAAACATCAAGTGGTATATAAATTTTTATGAAATAAAATAAATGAATAATCTTACCTCTGGCTGAGCTTTCAACATGCAACAAACCATGGTTTGCACCTGCTTGTCCACTTTCATTTTCTGTTCTCTTAGTTCTACAAGTGCACATCTGCGTTTGTGGTACAGCAACCTAAAGAGTGATGACTGCATGATTCGTCAGTTCGGATACCATGCCAAACCAAATGGTTTCAAAGTCTGGTTTGCCAGATAATTGCAAACTATGCTTTATCAGTCTGGCATCAGACTTGAAAACCATCAACAGTAGTTAAAATAAACTAACACTTTTTCTAAAATCAGCATTTTTCTTTTCTTTTCTTTTTTTTAATTATTATTATTAAATTTTATTATACAGCAAAATCATACACATAACTCAACAGAATACATAACAATTTCAAAACACACACAGAAAGGAAACACACACACCTCTATATACAACCCGTACATAATTTAACAATATTAAAAGAATAATCCTAAAAAGAGGGTCAAAAGACAAACAAAAAAGGATAAAAAAAGAGTGGGATTAGGAGGGGATGGGAAAAAGGAAGGGGGGGGAGGAAGAAAGAAAAAAAAGGGGAAGAAGCAAAAGGGGAAAGGGAAAAAAGAAAACAAAAGGAATAAAAAAAACTACATTAAATTTACAACTTACAACACTAATACAATATACAATATACAAATACATAAATTGGACTTCCGTTTGTGCTCTTTGTTTCTTTATCTTAACCTTTTTTTTCCTCACACAGGTCTTGTTACATCCAGTCTAGTCTTCTATTTCTTTCTAATGATATGTTGATATTCAGTACCTACGCAGATTTCACCTTCCTATTGCCAGGAGATTTTGATGTTACTGTACTGGTTTAAATAATCAATAAAAACTTCCCATTCTTTTTGTGTTTTTTGTTTGAATTGACCTCTCATTCTTCCCGTCATTGCCACTAACTGCATATATTCTGTCATTAAAGCTTGCCAATCACATATTGTGGGGATACTCTCTCCCTTCCAATTTCTCGCTAAAAGAATTCTGGCCGCTGTGAGGGCATACATTGTTAATGATCTTTTTTCTGTCTTAATTTCTGGAGGTAGTATTCCCAGGAGAAAGGTTTCTGGCTTTTTCTTTATAGAGATTTTCAGAAGTTTTTTTAATTCATTATGAACCTTTCCCCAGTACTCCTTAACTATCTCACATTCCCACCACATGTGGAAGTACGTTCCCAAACTACTTTTACATTTCCAACACAGGGGCGACTGATTTTTAAACATTTTTGATAATTTGACTGGGCTATAGTGCCACCTGTATATCATTTTCATGACATTTTCCCTTAAATTAATACAGGCTGTAAATCTGATGTCATCTTTCCACAGTTTCTCCCATTGCGTCATGAAAATATTGTGCCCAATATCTTGAGCCCACTTTATCATGGCACTTTTTTACCAGTTCTTCTTTGGTTTCCCATTCTAGTATCAGATCGTACATTTTGGAAATGTATTTTCCTTTAGATTGAATTAACTGCGCCTCAAATTTAGATGTTTCATTGGCTATTCCCTCCTTTTTATCTGTCTTGAACCTTTCATTTAACTGGAAGTACTGTAACCATCCTGTCAGTTGATTACTTATCTCTTTGTACTCTTTTAATACAATATTTCCATTCTCCTCCTTTATTAATGTTCTATATCTTGCCCATTTGCCCTGCATATTCTTCCTCCTCACTGTGATTGTTTCTATTGGCGATGTCCATAATGGGATTTTTGGCTCCAGCATCCATCTATGTTTTGTCCAGATTTTAAACAGGGACTTTCTTATAATGTGGTTCAAGAAACCTTTATGGGCGCTTACCTTCCCGTATAACAGGTAGGAGTGCCACCCAAAGTGGTTATCAAACCCCTCCAAATCTAATGTTTCGGGATTTTCCAGATCTATCCAATCTTTTAACCATGTTAGGGCAGCAGCTGTATGATATATCTCTAATTCTGGAAGGGCAAAGCCACCTCTCTCTTTTTTATCTATAAGGATCTGATGTTTTATCCTGGGTTTTCTCCCGCTCCAGATAAATTTAGATATGTCTTTCCTCCATTTTTTAAAGCAGTCCATCCCTCCTAATATAGGGATGGTCTGGAATAAATAACACATCTTAGGCAAAATATTCATAAAATCAGCATTTTTCATGTAAATTATTTAATAGTTTTATTGTTGGAGCTTTTTAGGGGTGATGGTTTGTGGACAGGTTTCTCCACCTATCCTGTCTGATACTGAATAAGTACCCTTCACTTCCTTATGTGTAGCTGAGATCACTTTCTTTCTCTGTTCTGCCTAAGACTGGGGCAAGTGGGGCTCCCCAGATTTGTGGGTTAATTACCTTGAGTTGAAGAAGCAAACTCTTCTGGTTACTTCCAGGCAGAGCCCAATCTATTGTTCCCTTTCACCTCCCCTTTTTGAGCACATAGCCTGGACACAGGTTCAGACATGCAAGGTGGAGAGATCCTTGGGTTATGCAAAATATCCAGTCAACTCCAGGTCCCTAATAAAAATGGCTTATTTAATGTTTATAGTTAGGAGGGGGAATAAGTAGCAGCCTAAAAAGAAAAAAACATTTCTAGATTTGGAACCTAGTCAAACTAAAAGAAAATTGACCAATTTGTTTGCAAAGTGCAAGAGTCTCTCCTATATTAGATGCTAGATGACCTTTTGTAGGAAAGCAGCTGAATTTTATCTCCCTAGAGTCAAAGTAGGTGGGTAGGATTGACAGGTGGAGGGGAATTTGCAACAGGGAGTTCCAGGTAAACAACACATAAGCAGGAAGCCTGTGATTTACACTTACCAACAGTCCAGTTAGGTGGGATGAGGAAGTGTGAATAAAAAATGTTTCCTTCTGATCCCTGACAGACAAGCTCACTGTGGGGGAAATACTATCCTGGGATGCTTTGTATATAAGAGAAGAGAATTCCTGAGATGGCAAGGTTATCTTATTGGGGCTAGGTAGAGAGACAGGTGCTGTGTGTTCAGCCTGTCATCAAAGTGCTTTATAAAGGTTTATAATAAAAATATGAATCAAGATTGTGTAATAACCCTATGTGTGTATATTCTGTATTCATGGATGTGGAATATTGCTTAACTCGCTTAACTTATATACAGAGTATGGAATTAACTGCTGTGCTTTCGTTGGCTGAAAAATGTAGTGGAAACCATGATCATAGCTGTCAACTCCCCACCCCCCTTTTTAAGGGAAATTCCCTTATTCCGAATAGGATTCCTCATAAGAAAAGGGAAAAATTGACAGCTATGACCATGATCACTGACTGGATCAAACTTGATTTTGCAACTTCCTTACTATGCATAGCTGTCGTTATGTACAGGTATCTGAAGAAGTGTGCATGCACACGAAAGCTCATACCAAGAACAAACTTAGTTGGTCTCTAAGGTGCTACTGGAAGGAATTTTTTATTTTATTTTGTTTTGTCCTTATGTACAGTTTAGCTTAAAACGTCAGAATGGCAAAGAGAAATACATAGAGGAGTGATAGTGTTCAGTGCTTCTTATGCCTCATGCAGTATTTTATTGACTTTTTAAAGGTATTTGAAATGGCTTCTCAGAGCAAAAAGCCAAAGGGACATAACTGAACAAAATAAACTGCTCTGTAAAAATATTAGCCTGTAGAATATGAACACTGTGTGTGATAGTGTGAAGGAGGTAAATCTTACTTGGTGCATCAACAAATATACAGTTGGCAGGCATGTGTACAGAACATTGTTGCTAGCATAAAATTGTAATTATGACCTTAATACTGTGAAGAGGCTTGCATGTGCATGGTTTTCTAAAATCATTTTTGCAATATTGTGAAATGTCTTGTGGAAGTATGGGAACTACAACTTTGGGAGTATGTTGCATGGTTTCCAGGATATTCCTTTTATGGCTTTGCTTCTTAGAGGGAATTGTAGATGAACAGAATCTGAGTTTAAAATGTACTACAATTGCTGAAATATTGTGCTACGTGAAATTATATCTGCATAGGGTTGTCATAACATTTGGTAAGAGAATGTAGCATTGCTTATACTGTAATGTGGCCTCAGAGTTGCAGAACCTGTAGCTGACTGCCATAAGCCACAGATATTTTGCCCAATGGTTAGGTTGATTGGAGTTGCAGGTCTACAACATATGGGGGACCACAAGGTCTTTGCTCATGCAGTATGACTTCTTATCAGTGTGTGTGTGGGGGGGGGGGGGGATCTGGTCCTAGCTGCAGCGCAAGGAATTGCCTGTTTTGACTCCTCTCTGGAGGAATTCAAACACTGGGTTTATGCAGTGGTTTATTTATATATATTTTTTATTTAATGAGGTGCCAGTACTCATTCCAGCTTTTAAGGAAATAGCTTTTAATAATTTTGTACCATTCAGCACTGTGCTGTTTAGTATACTTATTTTACATAATTTTAATTCTGTTACAGTTTAATTATTTATAACTATTATCTTCTATATGTTTTTAGCTATCTGTGTTTAACCCATGTTGTTTTAATTTTTGTGAGCCATCTTGAGTCCCAGTTCTGGGGAAAAGGCGGAATATAAAATAAATACATTGATAAAAGTGCTAAGGGTGCCATGGGAAGCAAGAAAATGAGATGCTGGTACTTGGTACTGCTGAGTAAAAAAGAAAGAAAAACAACAACAATATTGGGCTTATATCCATATAGGAGTGTCATTAAAAAAAAGTTAATTCTGAATCCCGCAAAATTAGTAGTAGTATTACTTAGACATTGATTTGAGGACTTGTATTATATCAGAACCATTGTGTGGCAGATGTTTAGATTGTTTAGATTGTCCTGCCACTGAGAATATGAAAAGTGCCATGAATTTTGTGTGTGTGTGTGTGTGTGTGTGTGTGTGGGAGGGGGAGTTTGAAGTTTCTATGAGAGATGGATGGGTGCTCTGGTATCTCATATCCCTTTGGTGTCTGATGGCTGACACTTTTAGGAGTAATTTTTCTTCTTTTGCCAGGCATGTAGACCTATAGTCTTCTACATTTTCAGACTTAGGACCCACTTCTAACCCAAACATACATTTGGGGACATGTTTTCTAACTTGTTACCATATATTTATATGGTGGTACTGCTGCTATTGTGACCCATCTGCCCATGACTGGGTGGTGGGTCCTGGCTCATCAGTTAAAGATCAATGATATGGACAGCAAAGTTTTCTTAGCCTTTTCTATTAAAACTCATTGCTGATTTCCCAGAAAACTCATAAAACTAATAAAATTCATAAAATTTCCATTTTACTGTCTCCCAGATTTAAGAAGTCGAGGACCATGCTTTCTTCTTTCAGGATTGGGAAGATGCTGAGCCTGCCAGTTAAACACAAAGCCAAACTTCCATTTTTGTTGCAAGAGTCACTTCTTAAAGTAGTAACGGACCACTTTTGTTTTAGTGGTAATAGATAGGGTGATGTAAGGGGGAAAAGTAGATAACTAGATGACTGGGGAAACAGACACCATCTCTGTATTTACTTTCTTGTCAGGGTGACACCCAAAGGTTATATAGCCTCTTAGTTTTTACTTTGCACAGTGCTGTCATCATCTGTATTAGCTTGTGAAACTTAAGGCACCAATTAAGCGATGGTTTAGAATGGCTGTATGCATGACTGTATAAAATAGCTTCAGCTGTGTTAGGAATATTATTATCATTATTATTGATTTAATTGCCTTCTGAACAACCATCTCAAGGTGATACACACTAAAGATAATTCCACAGAAAAGGGGCAGTCAAACTGAAAGCCATTCCCTGAGTTACTGCAGAGTGGGCTTTTGAGATCTTTGGAACTTGCATGAGAAACTCTCAAGTAGTTTCTCAAGTAACCTTGTCCTGACTGTATATGTTAGTACCATCACCTTGAATTTGGCCTGGGAGCAGATTGGCAGCCTGTGCAAATCTCACAGTGTTAATGGTAGTTTACCTCCACATGCAACCTAGTCACTGTGTTCTGCATCAGCTTCAGTCTCCAGACCAACCCCAAGTGTAGCCGTACATATGCAGTAATCCAACTGTGTGATTGTCAATGCATAGAGAAGTGTGGTCCAATTATCTCAATTCAATAATGGCCATAGCTCTCTTACCAACTGACATTTTAGAAGGCACTGGGCTGTTGGAAGTTGTAGTTGAAAACATCTGGAGGTTGGGGAAGGCTACACTAGCCATTAATTCCCTCTGATGTAACAACTGTGGGTTGTATCCTACTTGGAGTTAGACCCACTGAAATTACTAAAACTATGTTAGTCGTGTTTATTTCATCAGGTCTGTTCTGAATAGAACTAGCATTGAATACCACCCTATAACTGCTTCTGGAATTGCAGTAATCCCATTAAAATCAGATCCCTAATTCATGTTGTTTCCAAGCACGATTCCACTCTTTAAAGATGTCTCTAGACATTAATTCTTCAAGTATGATAGCAAAAAGATGAATAATTGTGAACAGAGTGCCAGAATAACTGTATTTTAAGAACCCAACATGAGGTCTCCTTAAAATTTTATTTCTTTTTAGGCTGCACCTTAAACTTGTAGAACAGCCGTAAGGTTTTTCAGGGTGTGGGGCTAAGAACTGAAATAAACCTAAAATGTTGTGTCAGTAATTTAATGTGTTACTGTTAATGCACCCTGACTTCTTTTGGTAATTCTGTGTAGGCTGATGAATGATTTTGTTCTTGTGGAGAAAATGTGGAATGCATAGTTTAGCATGATAGGCTAGGGGTGGTGAGGAAGCTTGTTATAGCAGGTGCCAGAACCTAAAAAAGTCTGGTTTTGTTGCAAAGAGGGAAGTTACAAAAGTTTGATTTAATAAGTGAGTGAGTCGAGTATGGGTGACAACATAGCTGTTGGAGAGCATCTGTACAGCATAGAAATGAACACACAGGGAGAAGGAAATATAAAACCAGTTGAATCAGAGTTGAATCTTCACTGAATGCAGGGGGGGGGGAAACTAATTTTGCCATGTCTGGCAGCCCAAATGTTAGTCAGAACTCCAGACTAGGAACACATTCTCATTATCTTCAACAGTGTAAATGGAGAGAGCTGTTCTGACTTGTTCACACCTAGTGATAACATGGGGAGACCTCTAGTAGCTCAGCAGGTTTGTTGCATTTGGAGTGTGAGCAGAATGTATGCAGGAGGTTGCATTGTGCTTTTTTAACTTCTAGTGCTAAGAATTTCTGAGCGATTCTCACTTGAATCTTGAACAGTTATTTAAATTTCATGATTCTAAGTAGCCCAAATGTTTTCTTTTCGTGTTTCAAATACTGTTTCCTCTTTTTTACTTGAGAAAATTAACTAGACCAAGAAAAATATCAGAATTCACAATACTGCAAAAGCAAATGTTAAATTGAAAAAGACACCACTGTTTAACCTACATTTTGTGCATCTGTATAAGTGTTTATAAGTGATATGTATATATTAAAAAACCTTGATAGTGAGCTGCTTTAACAAAATTTTGTGGTTTTGAACTGGTTCACATGTAACATTAAATCATAGTTTTAAAATATAGTGTAATGTACACATGTTGTTTGTTGTTCCCCTGCTCCTGACTATGCTGGTTGCAGGGAGGAAACAATCTCAAATAATTCAGAGTCTGATTTGTCCTGATATGTCATTCCAAGTTCCTGCAAACTCATGGTTTGCTGCTCTCTATAAACTATGAGTAGTATGCCAATGACAAACCCAAATAGTAGCAGGGGATTGTATGTCGTTTACCCTCTCTCTCTAAAATTGTAATACCCAATATGACTTACCGGTACATATAGTTTTTTAATAGTATATATATATTTAATAATAAAACATATATTCTACCATACAGCCAAATACTACTAAAGTTTAGTCTTTTCCTCCATCCCCCGGTTGTCTCTAATTTGTTTAATTTTTGGATTGGATATTTTGTATATATGGTTTTATTGTTTGTTTGTTTTTAAATTCTGTACAGTGCCATGAAGTTTTATGAAAGCCAATATAAAAATATTTTAAACAGATAGAATGACAGCAATAGCTCAGAGACAGCACCCATTAAAAAAAAGATGTATTGAACTACAGATGTCTTTGGGGAGAAAGATGGATTTAAAAAGCACCCATAGTGGGAATGCAATTCCATCCAGGGCAACCTGAATTCCAACATTCCAGAGTCATTATTCTTAAGATGCTGATCATGTCCAGTAAGGTGTAGTAATAAAATATGTTGAAGCTAATGCTGCAAACTACTGTAAATTATTTGCTAAATTCTTTGAATTTGTTTGAATATAGCATTTAAATCACACCAGTCGTTTTTCTTTATTTGACTTTTTTGTAGTCTTCTTCCTTTTAAGAAGACTATTGAGCGTTCAGCTTCAGCCGGGAGTTGGTGTCTTAGCAGGGGAAATCAATAAGGGGAAGAAGGGGCTTGGAACCTTGGCCTGGTCTCTGTGTAGTCTGCTTGCTGTCTGCTGTATTGTGACAAACATTAATATAAAAGATTCACCACTCTCAGTTTTGTTTACCTTTCCAATCTTGTCCATTTTATTTACTCCTTTGATGGGAAAGACCCATAAAGGTGGCCCATATAATAAAGAATGCTATATAAAAGCAGAGTTTTAGTAAAGGAGTATCACAGAATACATAAAGGGATAAGGCTACTCCACTGAAAACCGAAACCTGGAATTCAGGTTAAACCTATAGTAGACAAGTAGAAAGGGGCCTAGTCAAATGTTCCTTCATTTCAATAATTGTACTTGGAGAGAAACTGGAAGTGGGCCATAGGCTTGTACACTTCCTACCCTATCCCCTATCACTGTGTGGAAATGAGCAAATGAACCAGGAAATCCTGCATTCAGATAAACTTGGGATTGCCTGATTCATTTGTGCAGCTCCTGAGCTTTTCCTAGGTATAATGAAACAAGCTCTGGATATTATTTGGTTTATTATGTATGCCACCTTTTGGGGTCAAACCATCCCAATGTGGCTTCCAACAGTTATATGTCAATGATATATGATGCCCAATAAATTTAAAACCAGAAAAACACAATTACAGGATTGATAAAGGTAACCAGCGACACTCAATGTATTTGGTTTCCATAAGACCACAAAAGTAAAGCAACACAAGAAATACAGCATAAAAGCCCTAACTGCTGAGTATATGTATGTCTGTGTTTTGGCACGTTAGTGCACTCTGATTACAGTATCTAGCAAATATGTATTTTGCATGTAGTAATGCAATATGAGTTTGACCAAACTGCGGGAGGCAGTGGAAGACAGGAGTGCCTGGCATGCTCTGGTCCATGGGTCTCGAAGAGTCAGACACAACTAAATGACTAAACAAACAAAACAAACAATGCAACTAAACCTAAAATGTTTGAACAAAAAAGCTACTAGTGATCTGAATATTAGTTTTGTCTATGTATGACATCACTGAAGATCTTATTAAAACAGTGACATTATTTGATTCATGTGTAGAAGCTGAAACCTGTTTTAAAAGTGTAACTAGCACCATCCATATACGGTAGTGAAAATTGTAAGTTTTCTCAGATCTTACTTTGCATTATTGTTCTCACTTGAGACTGCTGTCCTCTACGGAGAGAGCTTGCAAGATTTAGCCCACTTTTACTACAAGTTTGTAATGTATAAAAAGAAGTGTTTAGTAACTTGGGACCAAGGTAGTCATGTCATTAATTTAAGAATGTTTCATTATCCTGTCAATTTTATTTGTAACAGAAAATACTTTCAGATATAAATTCATCCATTTAACAGGTATTCATTTAAATGTGTTTCATTGTATTTGGTTTCCATGGAAATGGTGTACAGCTAATGTTATTTATAAGGTGAAAGTAAAATAGGGTGTCTAATGGGACCCCCTGCTGCTCTGATGAGGAGACTTTGGGGGGGGGGTGGGAAATAAAGGCTCCTGGGATTTTGAACAAAGTTTAATGGAAGTCTCTTGTAACTGCTTGTAAAAGACCAGTATTAGCAGTAAACAAATACTTCATGGTGATTTGGAAAACATACATTGAGTTTCCCTCACTACTTAAATTCCTCTTCTTTATTTTTCTAAACTTTTATTTTGTATGTATAGGACTAAAATGTTAATGGAAATTAAGAAGTGCTTTCAAAAACCTCCATGCATAGCTGAAAGTTAAGATTATGAAAATCTCCATTACAGTCACTTGTTTTCACATGTATATAATTGTCTTAAGTATTTGTTTCTGCTGACATCCTCAATTATTGGCTTCCTTGTTAAATGGCTTGTACAAAAAAAAACAGGCAAAACTTTCAGTCATCAATTTACATACATGAAAAATGCTTCTGTTGAAGTCTTTTTGCTGCTTTCTGCTTTGTCAGCCTTATACCAAAGGGTTTTCTGAATGTAGAAATTTCATTTGGCTTGCTCCTACTTCCCAAAGTTGCTTACCACTTTGTTCAACAGTGCATACTTTAATACAGATGTATAATATAGTGGGTGTAGCAGGAAGGAAGCTTGTGCTGTTCCTATTAGAGCCTCTGGGTTTGTTTTGCTTTCATTTTGAGACTTTTTCTTGTCCTTCATACAATTTATTAATGTTTCTTTTTAACCTTTTACCTAACACCACAATTTAAGGAGCAAAAGGGGTTCCCACTCTGCTTTTCATTTATATGTTCCTGTATCACCTCTCCCTGTTAAGATTTGCATTTAGGATTTTCACACACACAGCCTGATTTGGTTGGATGTTTCTGGCAGGTGCTTTGTTGAGATTTATATATTCTTGGCAAGAAATATGGAATCTCAAAGTGCAGTGGTAGCACTCTTGATGTTTTCTGCCCTAAAGAAGGCACAAGCTCTGGTGTGATTCCTTTGTGGCTGCCTATCTAAATTGCCCTCCTCACTCAGGGACTGCTTTGTGATTCCCAGCGCAGGGATATATTGGAAAACATCACAGCAGGCATAACCTGTTTCCTCTCAACTTGTTTAGTAAAGAAAGAATGCCAACTCCATAGGCTTCCCATAAGCTATGCTATTATTCAGATGTTTGTGATCAGTTCCATTCCTGGGGTATCCATGCTCCTATATGGAACTTTGAAATCATTTTTTTTTTTAAAAAATAAATAAGAATAAGTGTATCCCCTTGGAGTTGACACAATTGGGAACTCTATATTCTTAATTTGCTTTTGTTTTTGTTTTTTTAAACTGTTTAATACTTGCTCTTAGTTTCTAGTTATTGATGCGTACCACTTGTTGGTTGGTTGGTAGGTAGATAGATAGATAGATAGATAGATAGATAGATAGATAGATAACGCACACTTCTTTGACTCTTGGGTCCTTTCCAATGGCCCCATTGAATCAGAGGTAAATCATCTGTGGCCATATTCAGAGTTTTACTTTTGATTGGACAATGTGGTATCTACAACAGCAATATACCGTACTTTTCCATGTATAAGACAAGGGGTTTTTTATTGAAAAATTATGTTTAAAATGGGGGTTGTCTTATACACAGATAGTGCATAGGGGGAACGTGGGTTTGGTTGCTGCCACAAGCCAGAGATTGTCAGCGGTTATTGGGCGTGTCATTGGTGGCTGCGGCAAGAGCTGGTATTGACTTGCTGTTGCTGCAGCAATTGGGTGGGCGATTGTCGGCTTCTGCTGGTGAGGGGACAGATGATAGGTGGCTTTTGTGACGCGTGCGAGTGGCAGCGTAGGTCAGGCGGGTGAGTGAGTGATTGTCGGCATTCCCCCCTAAAAAAAGCTCAACAACTCTGTGCCACCCCTCCCAAAAATGCTCAAGAACTCTGGGCAATCTCCCCCCATTTTCTTAATTTGGAGTCCCCCAAAATACACGGTCTTATACACGGGGGCATGTTATACACAGGGAAATAGGTTAATTTGCATGCAGCTAGTCTGGATGGCCCAAGGGACTGGATGGCCCTTGTGGTCTCTTCCAATTCTATGATTCTATGATTCCCTCCCTTGTGGATAAAGCATGCAATCGCCATTCTTATTAAATTCTGATGCTGAACTATTATTAGAGTAGTTTTGTGCATTGGTGAACACTTTCTCAATGATTAGACAAACTAGATATTAAAGGAAACACATGGTTACTGCAACTTCTGTCCTAATAGTTCAATTTATTTTCCACTTTTCCACAGTAGTATGTGCCCAAAGCAGCACACAGTAAACATCAGCTTACTGTGTTAATTGTGTTTTATTTTGATAAAACACAAATTTGTTTTTAAAACATCAATTTATTACATTGTAGTGAAGTTTTCCCCATCCCATCATGCTCCAGTGGCTTCTGTTTCTATACAGTACTACTGTGCAGTATTACTGTGCAGAAGCTTGAGAGATGATGTCTGAATTGCACACATGAAATAAGTAGCATCTGTGCAGTTGTTGCACTGAAAAGCCAAATCCTTAAGCTCTGAATGGGAGCCACTATCTTCACTGTCTTCCTTTCCATTCACACAGCTTGAGGATTTCAAGTCCATATTCTTAGTAAAGAGATTCAGGCCATAAAAAGTTGAATAGTACCACATGCTTGTTAGTGATGGCGTAGCAGTTCAACAAGAAAAGGAAATCAGACTTTTTATCATGTGCATGTAATCACCACCTTTTCTCATGGGGCACTGTTCTCTTTTTGGGGGTACTTAGGATTACAAACATCTTCTAGAGGGTATTGATGGCTGTGCTTTTACATGTAATGTTTTTCCTGCACAGAAATAATATTGGTGTAGGGCAAAATATATACCCATGCGTCTTATGTATACAGTTTATGCATTTTCTTATTACTACAAGCTCCTGTGTGTGCATTGGCTTATCCCTGTGATGGCAAAAATGTATGTAAAGTAGTCTTGTGCTATTGAGATGATTATTTCTCTTCCACTCCTATGTCCGATCCAGGTTGCTGGAGGAAGCAAAAGCAGATGTCTAGTAGATACTAATCCTTCAGCTTTGTCAACCACTATGCCCTCAGTCATATTCTTACCATATGGCTGTATCTTATTGGGAGTTAAGTTTACTTATGGATTCCAATTCTGATCTCAAAGATCCCTATCCCCATGTTTTTATCATTGCTCCGACTTCAAAACCATCTTCTTGCCTCTGTAACATTATTTTGACATGCCTACTGCCCTTCCTCCAAGTGGCTCTTGTAATAATTTCAGAACTGGTTAGAAGACAGGTAGAGGCACTGCAATAACCATGTGTGGCTTCATAACAAGGGACAGTTTCCCTTTTGTTTCTGAAAAGAATATTTTTAAGGATTGGCTGTATTCCAGAAAACCAAGGTATACCTGAAGGAGCGTCTCCACCCCCAGCGTTCAGCCTGCACACTGAGATCCAGGTCCGAGGTCCTTTTAACAGTTCTCTCACTGCAAGAAGTGAAGTTACAGGGAACCAGGCAGAGGGCCTTCTTGGTAGTGGCACCGCACTTGCCCTGTGGAACACCCACCCATCAGATGTCAAACATCTAAATAACTACACAACTTTCTGAAGACAGCCCTGCATTGGGAAGTTTTTAATGTTTGATGTCTCACTGTTTTAATATAATATGTGGGAAGCCACCCAGAGTGGCTGGGAGGATCCGATTGGATGGGTGGGTATAAATTAACAACAACAACAACAACAACAACACCACCTTCTGTGCATTTTGCACAGGTAGTTGTGCTCAGTGATGCCATGCAATGATATACCAGAGTTTCTCTCAGATCATCTTCCTGTAGAAATGAAATAAGCTGCCTTTCTGAAGTGTACACGGACACTCTGAAAAGGTATGTTATGAGTTCAAAGGAAAGTTCAGAAACATTGATAAGTTTTTTTTTATTAAAAAAAACCTGCACTCCTTCTCCATTCTTATTGTGTCTGTTGAGTTGTCCATTGAGCAGATTTCTCCATGTTTTTATTCACAGCAGCACGGGGGAAAAAACTGATTTTTGAAGTAATAAGATAAAATATATTTGTTTTAATCAGAATTATTTCATACTGAATTTCAGTTAGAGTAAGTGTCCTTTACCTGGCTTAAAATACCCAAATCTCATATGAAGATCTCATAATACCTTAAAAACTCACTGATGTTTTAGTAAACCCGGCTTTTTCTTTTCTGTAAAAGGATTAACCAGGACAAGAAAATAATCTTAGGTTGTGCATTATAATTATGCCATTGTGGGTCTCTTTTGTAGTATTGTTCAGACTATGAACCTTTGAACTGTTATTAAATTGCATGGACATTTATTTTCTATGACATTGTGAAATGCTCTCCTGCAGAGTAAGTATCAGCTGTTCCTCCTGTGTAGTTCTAAACACATCTTCACATATAATGGGTGTGCTTAGGGTCATAAGAACAGGCCAATGGCCCATCTAGCCCAGTATCCTGTTCTCACAGTGGCTAACTAAATACCTGTGGGAAATCTGCAAGCAGGACCTGAGCACAAGAACACTCTCCCTTTCACAGTTTCTAGCAACTGGTATTCGGAAGCATACTATATACTGCCTCTGATTGTGGAGGCAGAGCATAGCCGCCAGGGCTGTGGGAGCGAATTCTATAGTTGTTCTATGTGCTGCACGAAGAAGTACTTTCTCTCTGTGTGTACAGAGCCAAATAGAAATACTTACTTTCATAACTGCTTCCCTAAGCAGATACAAATTATGTGGCTCAAAGGCTATGAAGGCTGAATAAACGGGTTTGGGGCTATGCTCCTGGTATTGTAAAAGCTTACTTTTGTTGCAAACACAAATTTCATTTATTACAGCAACCAATCAGTAACTACATGAATTAGAAAGTTGGAAACTTGATTTTATCAATCACTTTCAATCCAGCCTTTTTCTTGGAGTTTTAATTTGGTTATAAAAATGATCCGTCCTGTATAGGGACAACCTAACATGTGAGTTGTACTTTCCAACTGTTTTATTATTTGTGGTGTAGTAGCAATTTTCTGATCTTTTTAGAAAAATAATCCTTTTTATGATTCACTTCTGAGTACTATTTACCACTTCTTTTGTAGACTGATTCCTGTGCTTCATTCGTGCTCTTGTGGTAGACTTATCAGGGGGAACTATTGATCATATTTGGGAAGAGGGAGAGAACATTGTTGCACTGAGCTAAGGTTATAGATGCAACTAGAAGTGTGTCTATAGGAAATACAAGGTCTAGTTCTCTCTAAGGTGAGAAGTGTTTGCCTGTACTTTACCACTTCAAACTGCAGGTGACAGTTCACATTTATAGAATGTTACTCCACATCGAAAACTTGCCTATCCTTTTCCCGAATGTGCACATCTCTCATGTGGTGAAGTATGCGTCCATGGAAGAGCATTTGATCACGCAAGCCCAGTCTGAAGCCTAGTCTGAAGCCTGCTGCCTCCATAAAAACTAGTCTTTCGTGTGTCCACAAAGGAGATTGCTCCCTTGTAGTATAATCCCAGCTTCTTTGCCCATAGCCCAAGATGGATGAGATGAAAAGAATTAATTTTATTCTGTCTCTTTATTTTAGAGGAATATAATAGGTTTAAGCTTTATTACGGAGAGTCAATTTAAAATTCATATTTTTTTAAACCCCTATTTTTGTCATTGTTGAAAATGCATTGCTTGTTTGCTAGATAATTAGCTTTTAACTTAGTGTGGTTTTTTTTGAAGCTGCACTTGCATAGAAATCAAAATTCAATTAAAATGCTCAAAAGCAGCATTTTAAAATTTGTTGCTATTAAATAAAATTACATTAAATGTGTTGGATTGTACATAAATGAAAGGAGAAATGTTTCTGTTAAGCAGGAACTGACAGTAGTAATTAAGGGAAAAGCTTTTTCTGCACAAGGAAAAAATGTAGTCCAGGTACCTCGGAGGTGGAAACATTTTAATATCATGGCATTTTGTTGTTTTTGAGGGAAAAAGCTAGGTGACTGATTTTCACTCATCAGTCTGGACTCAGGGAACCACTCTTAAGGTGGTGATAGCCTACTTCCTCTCCCTGCCTAAACCATTTTTTGTTGTTCTTTTTCCCAGTTTGCCATAGCCTTATTTACAAACACGGCTAGCTGTCTAAAAACCTCTATGCATTTCCAATTCCTGACTGACAGCAACCTTGCTGGACACTAGACTGAATATACGTACCTTCTGAACACACAAGTATATCGTAGTCACAAGGTTGACAAAATGTATACCATTTTACCCTGTTCACTGTGACCCAGAACAAGCATACTACATGTGACTATTCTGAATTAAAGCTTTCTCCTCTTTTAAAGTAGCTGCTACATTTCTGTTACTAAGCCGTGCTGGCTAGGCTACTGATGTTTGAAAACTGATCTCTGCTGGCTTGGAGTTTAAAAACTTGTTCTGCTAAAATAAAAAGCAGATCTTGTCAGACTCCTTATAAAGCTTATATCCATGCTAAATTGATTGATTATTTTCACTAAACAGATCCATAGTCAAAACGCTTTTTCAGACAAGTGGAGATACTAGAAGAAAACACCCAGCTGGGTGGTATTGCACTTGTGAGAAAGGTTGTGGATGTACGAAAGGGAAATAAAAAATGTATTTAAATAAATATTCTCTTCCTCCTGAAGAATATATCCAGTTCTGGAAAGTTTTGGGACTTATTTTATTAAACAATACAATAATTCCACAACTATTAGTTTTAATCTCTGTATTGTTTGTTTTCAGTGCTGTGTTTCTAGAAAAAGAGGTACCAAAACTCACCATGAACCCCTCCCTTGTTCTCTTATAATGGCAATGGCACCCACCTGAAAGGTGCCAGAACTGAGTTCCAGTGAGTTCCAGCTGGAAAAAGCTCTGCTCTGTTTACTTTTAAAATGTATCAACTAGAGCATTTGAATGTTCTGAGTACAGAGATATGCAAAGTTTGCTGGCTAGTATGTGAGAGCTTCTTGTTTAGTGCCACTTGGGTCATCATCTTGATTGTTCTTCTTGAGTCTTGCTTCCATAGTAACTATATAGGTGAGGTTGCATACAGAAATGATGCAGAAAGCATTGATTTTTATTGGTATCTCTGGCAGTCTCATGTATGCTGCTTTGATTTCCATGATTGAAGAAAGAAAAATATATATGTGGAATAACAAGCAAATATGCCTCAGAATTCCACTCTACAGATAATTTTAGCTCTGAACTACTTATCCTGAAATACGTTTTTGTCACTTCATGTGCTTAAACATAACTGTTACAGGTATTTTGAGACGTGCAACAAAGTTTGGTAGAAAATATTCTGTTCTCCCCTGGTTTAAAAAGTATTAAATTTGAACTGTAAAACAAATATTGGGGGCCAAAGTTGGATTTAATAGTAATAAGTAACTCGCACTATGCACTTTCTAAAACACTTTCTAAACGTATATCATAGAA
Organism: Lacerta agilis; assembly: GCF_009819535.1. Lineage (NCBI taxonomy): Eukaryota > Metazoa > Chordata > Lepidosauria > Squamata > Lacertidae > Lacerta > Lacerta agilis. The sequence continues at coordinate 49,310,312 of NC_046312.1, forward strand.
TTGTAGAATTGGAAGGGACCACAAAGGTCATCTAGTTCAATCCCCTGCAATGCAGGAATCTTTTGCCCAACTTGAGGCTCAAACTCACAACCCTGAGATTAAGAGTCTCATGCTCTACTAACTGAGCTATATGATTTAGTTTGTTCTCTTTCTGTAAGGTGTAGTAATGCATAAGTTGTTTGCCATATGTGATACCTATGTTTTCTGCATAAACTCCACCCATTTACAGTATCTGCACCCTGATAATAATAATAATAATAATAATAATAATAATAATAATAATAATAATAATTTATTTATACCCTGCCCATCTGGCTGGGTTTCCCCAGCCACTCTGGGTGGCTTCCAACAAAATATTAAAATACAATAGTCTGTTAAACATTAAAAGCTTCCCTAAACAGGGCTGCTTTCAGATGTCTTCTAAACCACATAAACCTCTACATGTCTTCTAACTACATAAACCACGACAGGAAGGGGTTGTCAGGTGCCTGAGACAGCACTGTGCCCTGAGAGTCTGCTGCATTAATTCAAATTCATGCCCGACCCTTTGATCCAGTTATCAGGGCAGTTCGCATAAAATAAAGTACAAAACATTTAAAACATGCAAACAATAAAGCTGAAAGCAGCACAAGGAAAAAGTTGTATGTCTGAAACTACCTGGCAAATCTGTCTACAGAGCTTTCCAGAGCTCGGGTGCCACTTCAAAACCCTTTCTCAGCCCACTATACCGCAGGTGGTGGAGGAACTCTGAGAAGGCCCAAACTGTAAAAGGCTTTAAACGACGACCAACATCTTGATTGGGGTCTAGAAACCTGCAATTGTGTGGTAGAGGGCCCTGGATTTGCTGCAGGGGGAGATAAGCAAGTCTCTTACATTAATGTAGGGTGGAAAAAAATGAGAAGCATATAAGCTATACCCATATGACATAATGCTTATGTGATAAGATAGTCAAGAAACAAAGTGGTGGTGCCTGTTGAGAATACTATGCACCCATGTCTGTTGGTTTAAATTGTGGATTTTTAATTTTAGATTAGCTGGTTCCAATTCACTATTCTCTAGATCTTGGGTAGAAACTGCCACTGTAGAATGGGCTGTGTTGCCTTCCCTGAAGTCATTAGGTAATGTTGCAAGTTGAAGAAAGAAGCCAGTCTCAAAGATTGCAGTATTTTCTTCTTATTATATTTGTTTGTTTTTAAATTGTACTGGCTTTGTTCAGAATCTGAGTTATGGAGAAATAAAAGTCCAAACTTCAGCAAGTAGAGTCAATGAACAGTAAGCACAAAAATATCATTAAGAATAACTGTTTGTGGTCTTTATTTAGCATCTTATTTTCTCATGTAGATAGGTCCTTAACTTTGAATGTAGGAGCAAACTCCCTTTCTTTGATGTTGGTTACTTCAAACTATGAGTAGTACTTGTGGGGTGGAGGCTCTGGTCTTAAATACAGTATTATGCCTATACATAGTCCCTAGCAATGCCAGGACCCAAGTTCCATTTAGTTTTCCTACCTGGATGCTTTTCAAACAAGCAGAGCAGACAGGCACAGCAGCCAGGACAACTGTGGAGCAGGCAAGCTGTTTTGTTGCCATCTGGTCCAAGCTCTACATTTGTTTCTACACTGCCATTTTGTCTGCCATTTGCTTGGCTGGAGAGATGTCCCAGGCATATTGTAACTGAATACACCCCCCATTCTGACATCTGCTGGCTGGGAAGCCTTTTAGCCAGGCCAACATGGGTGGCATCTCCCCAAAGGGAGGAGTTGCCTTTTGGAAACTGCTTTAAGTGTGCCACAAGGGCAAGCGTCATCTTAATGTTTGGAGGGTAGGTAGGATCTTAAGGGTGTGGTTGTGGCAGGTTTTGTGCAGCCTAGGATAATTGGTAGACATTTGGCCTTTTAGCTCTTTTCTTCCTTCCTGGGATTCTGATTTAATTTAGTTTTAATAAACATACAAGAATAAGGGAGGCTGAATAGTTTCTACTTCACATCTTTTTTGTCCATTTGGCAAAGGAATTTGAACTTCTTTCTGGTTTAGCATAGACCGTAATAGAGCTTTTCCTTGATATATTAAACTTCTCTCTTTTTTCCTGACTTGCCATAATTTCTTTAAAAACATTTGTTTGCCAGTCTGAATGCATTTTTTCTTCACAACTAAAATGTTAAGTGTACTATCTGCTGATTCCTTCTTGTTTCTTTTTTGTAGGGGGGCAACAGAGCTGAAGAGAATACTTGTTTTCCAAAACTGGTAAGCTATTTTCTCTCCCCCCCCCCTCTTCTTTTGGTTATGTTGAACTTCTAGGCAGAATAACCGTTTTGTTTAGTGAAATCCTTAAAATAAGCAATGAAGATTTGTTGTGTGAAATGTTCATTTCTTCTTCTAGTGTTTTAGATAAGGGACTTGAAGCACTTTCTGTCACGTTCATGTCAGACTTGACCAAATAAATCAAAACATGATAGGTACAATATTCATTATTACAGTTGACTTGCAACTTGCGTGCATTTAACCAGCATGAAGTTACAAAAATTGAACACACACTTCCTGGGCCGTGGGAAGTTCTCACGTAGGCTCTGGGAGGCTCCTGCAAAATATTGTGGGAGCTTCCCAGAGCCAGTGCAAGAGCCTTCAAAGCTCTCCTCCTTGCGGAGTGTGTGTGAGGTAAGGCCCGCTTAGTGTGACAGCTCCAAAAAGGTTTTGTGGGGGGTGGTTCCTGGGTTGTTTTGGCTGTATGCAAATTTGGCTCCATGTACAATCCCCAGAACCTAACCCCACACAAGTTTCAAGTCAACTGTATAGTTTTTTTTATATTTAGTTAACTGATTTGTATGACTTGCTAAGCATTTTGATTTTGAAAGTAGTTCTAACTGCCTTCTAAATTAGATGTCAGAAGAGCTGTTCCTGTTAATCTACTCATTCAATGCCATTTTATTTTCACGAAGTGCACTAATATTGGTATACATCTGCCTAATTGCTACTTGTGAATTTATATATAGCCTGTTCTCATTTGTGTAATTTAATAAATCACTGTGAAAATAAGTTGCTTGGTCAAACTTGCTTCTGAATTAACAGGTAGTTCTTAGCTCTTGAGTTTTTTTTTAACATAGATATGCTGCAAGGGGATCCACTGTGTTGGGCATGTGCCTTCCATTACAAAGCCTTGAGATAAAAGACAAGAATCTTGTATAGTATATGACAAGTTGAGGTCCCCCCTCCCCTTTCCTGATAAAAGTAACATATATTTTGCAGCTGCAGCGTAAAGAACAGAATATTTCCTTTACTCTGAAGCAAGTGTCTGAAGGTGGTGGGGATTTAGTAACCTCAACAGCTCAAGAAAGTGGAGAAGGTAGAGAATGGAGTTGCAGACTCTACAGGAGGCTCTGAAAGTGGAAATTCAGGTTCACCAGGTAAATTGCATTCTCAGCCTTGTGTATCTTATTTGAAATAGTAAAAGTGGTTGTTACACTTCAGGAGTTCAGACTGATTACTAATAGTTGCTTGATTTTTAAGTTCTGGTGTGCTTGTAAGTATCATGCTATAGTGCACATTGTATCTGTTTTAATTTATTGACTTCATATATTGTGAGCTCAAAGTGGTTTTCATCTGCTTTCCCCAGACACGACACACGTACTTCTGTCCCTATGGTGCTTATAGTTGGAGTAATTTGGATAATTAAAAGTTTAGGCTATAAGAGAGCTAGAAGAAATTAAAAAATACAATTCATAAAGATAAAAATGTGGTTAAAGGGCTTAGTTGTATTTGTTGTCCCAATATTTTCTAGTCTCTCTAAATCATAGTTTTCTCTATTAGCTGAACTCACAATCCAAGTTTTCCTAAAGTTTGAGAAACAGAGCAAGCATACAGTATATAAGACAACAAACAGGCCCTTTGGAGTAGAAGCAACAGATATTGCAACCTTTTTCCTCCCTTTCAATTCAAAAATTGCAACTATTGAATCTGAATTGATCATCTCCAAACTTTATACAACATTAAAAAGAAAAAGAAATGTGGACTATATTGACTTCATTTCATTTATGAATTGTTTTCCATGAACAGCACCCTGAACAACAGAAACGTCACTTAGGAATATCAACATTACAAACGTATATAAAATCCAAAATAAAACCTTCACTTAAAAGGCTTATGGGGGGAAAGGAAGATATTCCATAGTCATCAAGAAGATAATATAGGTGCTGCTTGTCTGATATTACTGAGAGGGCATTCCAGTGGATAGGTAGGTGCTGCTAAAATGATTTCACAGGAAGTTTTCTGTAGAACTTTTCAAAATAGTACATACAGCATGTTTGTGTGATTTTTATTTATTTATTAAAAAATTGAGTCTTATTCGTGTTTGGATTTTCAGAGCTCTAAGGACACAATCCTACTGAGTTAACAAGCTTTTCTTTTGAAGAAACACTTTTAAGACAATTCTTACGACTTTAGAAAAGAGCCATTAGAATCAACCAGGCCTGCATTTATTATCAGGACCTGGGCAGGTGAGCTGTGAGGATCATTTTCAGCTGTGTCAATTGGGTTTTTGGTGAACCCCCAGCATAGGTTAGGTAAGATTGCTATAGTCCAGGAGTGGCCAACTCCCAAGACACTGTGATCTACTCACAGAGTTAAAAACTGGCAGTGATCTACTCCCTTTTTTGGGGTTCAAGTCAAAGTTGTTGAGCTTTTTTCAGGGAGGAGGTAAAAAGTTGAGCTTTTTTTAGGGGAGCCACAGTTATTCAGCTTCTTTGCGGGGAGCCAATGATCTACCAGTGATCTACTGCAGACGTCCAGTGATCTACCAGTATATCACGATCTACCTGTTGGATGTGCCTGCTATAGTCTATAGGGGTTGTAGTTTTCCTCCAGGATCTCATTCTGGCTGAGTCCCAATTTTAAGTGTTTGTAGCTGTTGTGGAGCGTAAAATATGGTCTGAAGCTCAACATCAAAAAAACTAAGATCATGGCCACTGGTCCCATCACCTCCTGGCAAATAGAAGGGGAAGAAATGGAGGCAGTGAGAGATTTTACTTTCTTGGGCTCCATGATCACTGCAGATGGTGACAGCAGTCACGAAATTAAAAGATGCCTGCTTCTTGGGAGGAAAGCAATGACAAACCTAGACAGCATCTTAAAAAGCAGAGACATCTCCTTGCCGACAAAGGTCCGTATAGTTAAAGCTATGGTTTTCCCAGTAGTAATGTATGGAAGTGAGAGCTCGAGCATAAAGAAGACTGATCGCCAAAGAATTGATGCTTTTGAATTCTGGTGCTGGAGGAGACTCTTGAGAGTCCCATGGACAGCAAAAAGATCAAACTTATCCATCCTTAAAGAAATCAGCCCTGAGTGCTCACTGGAAGGACAGATCCTGAAGTTGAGGCTCCAGTATTTTGGCCACCTCATGAGAAGAGAAGACTCCCTAGAAAAGACCCTGATGCTGGGAAAGATGGAGGGCACAAGGAGAAGGGGATGACAGAGGATGAGATGGTTGGACAGTGTTCTCGAAGCGACTAGCATGAGTTTGGCCAAACTGCGGGAGGCAGTGAAAGATAGGCGTGCCTGGAGTGCTCTGGTCCATGGGATCACGAAGAGTCAGACACAACTGAACGACTGAACAACAGCAAGCAGTTGTGGAACAGTAAGGACAGTGAAAGATAGGCGTGCCTGGCGTGCTCTGGTCCACGGGGTCACGAAGAGTCGGACACGACTGAACGACTGAACAACAACAACAAGGACAGATGAGGGAATTCTGTGAACTGACCATCTTGCTGTCTACTATCTCCCTGCCTGAGCTGGTGTGAAATGGTCTCTAATTCAAGTGTTGAGGATCCTCTAAGCAATGCCCAAGGCTCAGGGTGGTGGTTTATTATTTTCAGGGTGTTGTTGTTGTTGTGTTATGGTGATGGTTAAGATTTGCTTCCCCTTTTATCCCAAAGCAATTTACAATATAATAAAAACATATATAAAACAATTATATGTATAAAAACAGTTAAAGCAATTGCATATGTAAGACATTAAAAACAACAACAATTATAAATATAAAAACAATTTTAAAAAACAGCACATACATAAAAACAGTTCAGATCCAATACAGTTACCAACTGGGATAAATATCTCTATTTAAAAGTATTGTTGAAAGATCCACTGAAAAGGCAATAAGAGAAGGTGCCTGCCTGATATACAATGGCTTTAACTGCCATCCTGACAACTGTGGTTTGTTGAAACATGGCAACAGCCTAACATGTTCTGGATTATTATTTTTTTAACAAAAAGATGATATGCTTCTCATATGTGCTGCATAACATGGCAGGACAGAATCTCAAACAAAGATATGCTCTGAATTTTCTGTCTTCCAGCGTGAACAGTTCATTCAGCGCTGATGACCATGTTGAAAATATATTATGAGCCAGTGGATCAGTTATTTTTTTACATTGGGTATATTTCAAAGTGGTTTACTTCTAGATTTCAACATGGTTAACTCTAAACAATAGATGGCAGGCATGGTTTACTTATTGTACAGTGTACTTGTTTTAAGATCTCAAGTTTGACAATTTCCAGCCTATTTCTAATGTCAAAGCAATAAACCAGCCTCTATTTCTGTGTTACTTGCTAGTAGGTTCAATTTTTGTGGAACTTTTATGTAATTTTATGCAAGAGCTCAGAACAAAAATAATTTGAATGGTATCTAACATAGTGCTAAATGAACATTCCACCAGTGCAATAATTTCTCCTTGCACAGTGGGACATTCTACCCCTCTCCTCCTCCCTACACTGTGGAGAACCTTTGAGGAGGGTGCATGGCACATGGCGGGGTGTGGAATGGGGAAGGCCCTATTGCTCAAGTGGAAATCCTTGTGTTGATGGAACATGCTGCCCTTTTACTTTTGGCTTTCAACTCTTTTTATTACTGGTAGAAGATTTATGCACATGGAAACTTGCAAATTGCTCAGAAAGTGCACAGTCCTGCATCCCAAATGGAGCAGGTGAGACCCACTAAGGTCAGTGGGAACTAGTCACGAGTAAATTTGTATAGATTTTTGTAATTGTGAAAGATCCATCAGACTTGGGATATTCATTGAACATATTTTATAGCAAATCATCTTTGCTAGACAGATCCCATCATTGATTGCATTGTTTGCATAGGCATTGCTAACAACATTGTGGGTATCTCTGAATGTAAATTCAACTTCATAGTCAACTTTATCCTCTCAGACCTGAGTTCTTTTCAGACTAAATCTAAGCTCTTGTAGACAACTCTGACACCATTTTCTAACATTAAGGTAGATGCTGTGGGTCTGTCCATAAATAAATATTTCTCTTATGTAGTCGACCAGCTCACTGGTAACACTGATTCATACGCAGACTGAGAAAAATAGTTGTGTGGAACTATTTACAAAAGTGAGACATTTACAACAAAACAAAATGTGGAGAACAGTTCTTGACAAGTTGTGCATGGCTTGCCCTTATGCAGGACATAAAGACCAACAGCTCTTGCCTTCAGATTACCAAACCATGTCAAACCTGTCCAGGATAATCTCTAAGAGTTTGAGTTTGCATTTGAAGTAGTAGAATTAGCACTGAAATAAGTTTTTGGGAAGGTTCAGTTGATGGATCTTGCACATAGTTGCAATCATATACAGTACAGTGGTGCCCCGCTAGACGAATGCCTTGCTAGACGAACAGCATTCGCTAGCGGAAGGCAGCCCCACAAGACAAAAAAGTCAATGGGGCTGCCTCGCAAGACGAAAAAAAAAATGGCGCGAAAACCTCCGCACTGCATTGCCGCTTCGCTAGACGAAAAATTCGCTCTACAAAGACACTCATAGAACGAATTAATTTCGTCTAGCGGGGCACCACTGTACACATTTATTTGTGACTAGGTGCATTTGAACTCTATGGGATTATCTGGTTTGTATGTGCTGTATGAGACTATCGTGTCAGTGATCTGCAAGCTTTCATATATGCAGATATAGCTGGAACAGAAATATTTTGATTCTAAATATAGAGTCTGCAAAAAATAGACCATTTTCAGGGAGCAACATATGTATGCGTCTGAAAACACTTACCCACCCATTATATGGTTTGTCAGGTCACCTTGATTGAGTCAGTCATCATCTCCAACTGGAGATCAGCACTATAAAGCTGATAGCACTAACTATGTGATTGTCTTTCATGCATAGTTCTAGCTCAGTAACCAAGGCAATACATGCAGCTCTGGATACTGGATATAGTGAAACAGCATGTGAAAGCCTCAGTCTTTCACATGTATACGACTCTTGCTGGGTTGAATCTAATACTTTGCTTGCACAAACATAAGCACCACTCATGTACAGGTTGTGGGTGAGCCACTAATTCCCTCACATCATGACATTGCACATGATTTTGAAAAGCCTGACTGTCCTGGGGCAGTTTTCTAGTAGGCATGAGAGGCTGTGGAATGGGGAGACAACTCCCCCCCCCTCCGGTAAATGAATATTGGAAGCACTTCCACTCATGTGGAGGTAAGTATTGGGTCTAAGTCTTTATGTATAGGTTTATGTACTGCCCCCACCCCAGCTAAGGAAGGCACACGTCTGATAGTTAAGTCTTTATTGACAAGAGAAGCATTTACAGCAGCTTCCACGGTACTCCAGATACACATGCGCTTCTAGCCTCTACGCAGTTGCCCACATGTCTGGGCCCTGTGGAGCATTGCAACAACAGTGGGACCATGTACTCCACCCCCGCTGGCTTATATACCCTTCTCTGACAGGTTGCACACACATAACCTGAGACATCTCCTGCATGGAAGTCGTTGCAGCTCTTCCCTCTTCAAGTTCCTCCTGTTTCTAGGAGACAATGGCATAGAGGATGGTGAGGCCTGATCAGCCTCTTCCTACACCTCTGACAGGTCCTGTGTCGCCCCCTGTTCATCCCTAACAGCTGTGCTCCTTCTTCTTCCCCCTGCTCTGGCTCCTGCCTCATGAGTGGCGCCGAACCGCATAATTGCTGACACCCTCTCCCAGGTCAGTCTCCTCCCCCCTTGCTTTGGCCACACACCCGTCAGAGCACTGTCAGCCCTTGACAGAATAATAAACAGAGTTCACATGCTCATTGCCATTTTTGATCCCTTAGCATCTTTGTCACTTTCAAACAAGAAAGATGGATAGAAATGAAGAAAGAAAGAAAGAAAGAAAGAAAGCTGCAAATCTTCTAACAAGTGACCGTGTGGTGATGAAAAATGTATCTCAAATTATTAACCTACAAAATAACGTATTCTTAAATACATCAAAAGCAAATTTTGACAGACTTTGCTCACCCCAGAATTAGAATAACTTCAGCATTAAATAGTTGTGGGAATGTAATGGTCAATACCTTTCTTCTTTAAAGCATAACCCTCTCCTTTGAATTCAGTGGTACCTGTGTTCTTTGCATTAATGTGTGTTCTGTCAGGCGAGACATAAGGAGACCATTATAGATAGTGCATTTCTGCATCTAAAAACTTCTCTCTGTGTTTGCTCATGTGTTGGGGATAAGTAACCAAATGGGAAATCAGTTTAACCTGCCCCCCAGCAGTATGCCGTTTTATTTAGAATGATGTTGTTGTGCTGCTCCTATAGAGTGAAAGTATTTGTTAGGAACTGTGGGAAAGATCACAAAATCCTCATATAGGTGTAGTGCAAAATTGTTTACTAGTGCCAATTTAATTAATTTTGATAGATCAAACACATATTCTATATGTATTAACCTAGCAGATTTATATTGCTATGAGAAGTTAATTTATCTATTAAAGCCATTATCTCCTGTAATTTAGCTGTATTACACAGTTTAATTCTCAAGCAAGCCTTTTAAAATCACTGAATAAGCTTTGTTTCAAGACCAAGGATCAAGCGGTCAGAGGGAATATTTTTAATGTGCTCTCCCAGATGTGACAAACATCCTATGCCACTTGGTTTTTATACTGACTTTTAAAAAATATCAAAAAGTACCCAGAGAAGCAGAATACCTGAGGAAATAATAATAATATTTTCTTTATACCCCGCCCATGTGGCTGGGGAAACCCTCAGCTTCCAGCAGAACATTAAAATGCAATAATCTATTAACCATTAAAAGCCTCCCTAAACAGGGCTGCCTTCAGATGTCTTCTAAAAGTCTGGTAGTTGTTGTTCTCTTTGACATCTGGTGGGAGGGCGTTCCACAGGGTGGGTGCCACTACCGAGAAGGCCCTCTGCCTGGTTCCCTGTAACTTGGTTTCTCGCAGTGTCCGGGTAGATTGGTGGGGGTGGAGACGCTCCTTCAGGTATACTGGACCGAGGCCGTTTAGGGCTTTAAAGGTCAGCACCAACACTTTGAATTGTGCTCAGAAACGTACGGGGAGCCAAAGTAGATCTTTCAAGGCCGGTGTTATGTGCTCTTGGCGGCCGCTCCCAGTCACCAGTCTAGCTGCTGCATTCTGGATTAGTTGTAGTTATTGGGAAAGTAGTAGGTTTTTTGGAGATTTTTTTGTGTGAGGCGGGAAACTTAACCTGAAGTGCCAATTCTTAAATAATTATTGTTTTCATTTATTTGTAAAACACCCAAATACCAGGTGCTTTTGCTGACACCAGTAACAAGCCCCTGCTTTCTGACTTACAATTTAAGTATAGAAAAGTAGCACAAAGAAGCAGGGCGAGGGATGCATTAAAGTTTCTTCTTTTACTTCTGTCCTTCAACCAAGACCACATGAAGGCAATTTTGTAATTTTTTATTATATAGATAGCTTTTTTTGCAACTGAACCGATTGTCTGTGTTGCTTTTTATACCAGTTTATGATTGTAATTTTTAGTTTAGCTTACCCAGCTTTATCCCTAGTAGCAGCATACTTAAACATGTGAATAAGGGTGGCAGAAATAAGCAACACCTTTTATGAAAAATCCAGTTTTAGTCAAGGACCACTGTATAGGTTTCGCTTGCAGAACTTTCAGTAAAGCACATGCAGTACTAATACCACTGTCTTCTATTTTAGAAACTGGTTGCCCAAATGAAGCAGGATCCACAGGTAAATAAGTTTTGTTCACACTCTTCATTCCTGAAGTCAGAATACAAACATTCCTCTTGTTGCATTTTTCACAAAGTGAAATAGAAAAGTTCATCAGATCATATATTAAGTATACGGTCTCAGTATTATTTTTTACAGTGTTTTGTTCACAAGAAGATTCTTTAAAACCATATAATGAGGAAGGTAGTGGTTTATTTAGTTCACCAAAATTGTAACATTGGAGGTGCATTCATTTTCTTTCACCTCATGTATACTGTAGACATATTCTGGGGCAAAAGGTTTTAAGTGTGAAATAGCCTTTGGAGATTGGGTGGTGATTTAATGTTAGATGTATCTTTAAAAATAATTTCATTTTTCTTTAGTGGAGCACATCACTGAAAGAAAATGTGGAACATATTGTAGGGTACTCCTTGATGTCTTTGTTAATTAAGTCTTAAATGGCATTTCATGTCTTCATGAAATACATGAAAATGCCACCCAAATGATGCTAAATATTGAAAAGAGCCATAAAACTGTAGCACCAGGCAGTTCAAATAGGCTTCATTGTTGTGCTATTTAAGCAATCCCATTGGTTACAACTTGTTATTTATAGCATTCCTATGAGTTTTAAAGTACTCCTACTATTCTTTATTAAGAATTGAAAGAGCTTTCTCACAGATACTTTCTCTCTCTCTCTTTCTAATCAGAATGCTGATCTGAAGAAGCAGCTTCATGAACTCCAAGCCAAAATCACAGCTTTGAGTGAGAAACAGGTAGGGAAACTGGTATATTTTTAATAGCATCTTCTAAAGATACGTCTTCTCCCAGCTACCATGAGAACTGCTAATTTTTTTTTCATGTGTGAAAATAAGTGTGGGCATCCAACACTTTTTGGCTCTGGTTTGATGTATATAGCAAAACAAAAATAAATATTGGATGCACCAGTCATAGATAAAGTTTATCTAGTGCTATGTGGTGCTGGAAATTTGTGAGGCAGGCTAATGTATATGCTTTATGGTAGAAGTAGGAAGACATTGGACATTCTAAGTGTTGCACATATGAAATGATCACAGTTGTTACAATGTGCCTGTCAAAATAAGATACTAGGCTTAGTTATTGAACTCCAGATGTATCTGGTTCTTTTTTAAAAAGCCCGCTTACCTCCGCATGGTAGGAGGTGGAAGTTGCAATCAAACACAGCTGTTGCTGGATGCCCCCCTTTCTCTCAACTTTTCCTCTTCTGCTGGCTTTGTTGTATGCTGGGGCTCACCTGTGGCTGTGACCATATGCAGGTGTACTATGAGGCGTGTCTTGGGTGTGGACCAGAAGGGGAAAAGTTTTCCCTCTGGTCCGCTCCCTGGCTATAAAAGCCAGCTGCGCCCTGCTCATTCTTCCCGTATTCTAGATGTTTTTGGGCTGCCCAATAGCATGCAGGCACATCCCAGGGGGGAGCTTTGCTGAGGAAGCCTTCGGTCACTGTATTCAGGGCCAGGCAGACTCATTTGCGTTCAGACTTATTTGGCCTGTCTGGGGACTTCACTTACCTCATAGCAACAGTCACAAATTATTGCAGATAAGGCATTGGGTTGGATTCTTAGCTTTCATTGAGCAAGGGTGGGCAGGTCTCACCATGCTCCACAGTATCAGGGTATCCCTTTAACGGGATCCTTGGGCAGGGGGGTTATCCCAATTTGATGTACATCATAGGGCAACCTTTAGCTTTGGTTAACCCTGCTAAGCATCTGCCAGGAGTCAGGCTAGTTAGGATACGAAACCGATGCCAGCACCAAAAAGTTCTGACATCTGTAAAATTGTGGCCTCTTTAAATCCCAATACTGTTGTCCTGTGTTTTGTTGCAACTAATGTCATATCTGCCCCGCCTTACCCATGGCTTCATTGTGCCTGGGCTCACAGTTGAAAATCTGGTTAGTTATTGGTTGGATTCAAGGTGCTGACCATTGTTTGCCACTTTGGTTTTCATTCCGATCTGTAGCTGGAATAGGTGATGGGGAAAGATGGGAGTGCATGACTCCTGAGGTTACCCCCAATTGCCAAATTGTGGTTTTGCATTGTGCCTTTTAAATATTTAACAATGGTTCAGTTTAGAACAAAAGTTCTAAATGTGCATGTGCATTATAGGCTAAGAGGGAATTTCTAATGAAGTTCCATTTCTGACTTGAGCCAGTAGAAGACACAAATAAATGTCTTGTGACCTTTTGTAAATTGTATTTCCTCGTGCTTTCCCACCTAAGATATTTGTCATGGCCATTTTGAGAGTTATACCAAGTGTCATGTACAGATTCTTATTAATTTTTGTACTGAATATAACTACAGCTTTTGCATTGTGAATGGTGGTACTTTTAAACTGTGTTGGTATATGGCTGGGGCATAGGTTTAATTATTTCTGTGCAGAAAGCCTTTGTGAATCAAGCTGCTGTTTAGAAAAGGTAGTTAGGAGTACTTACTATTTCTATCCAAGCTGGTGCACTAGAATTATAGGTAACATTACTGTGGAGTTGCAGCTGTTTATATGCTGTGGGGAGGTTGTTCATAATGTAATACAATTATTTATACACTATCCCATCTTTAATGATAATGATCCTTCCAAGGCAGCTTACAAGTAGTAATAATAATACAATAATATTACTGTTAGATGACAGTAAACCTTACCAGCTCATCAAGATCCATCCCACAGGGCATTTGGTGCCAATTGACCCTGTGCAGGAGGAGGGGACTGCTCAGTTGTTACCTTTGCTTCCTTCCCTCCCTCCCTGTCTTGTTCCTTCCCCATCTTCCCCTAATGAGGGTGAACCGATTCTCCATGCACCAGTGGAATTGGGAGAACCTATGTGCATCATATCACTGTGTGTTGGAATTAGCTTCACCTTCTCTCAATATTCAAAGAGTTCTGAACCCCTCCAACACGTGTTTTTATTTTCGACCTCCCAGATGCTGGAAGAATCAAACATAATAGCATAAAAGATCTTCTACCTTTCCATTGATACAAAGTACAGTGGTGCCCCGCTAGACGAAAATAATTCGTCCCGCGAAAATTTTCGTCTAGCGGGGTTTTCGTCTTGCGGAGCGGCAATGGGAGCCGCGCTCCGCAAAACGAAAAAAAAAAAAAGACGAAATTTTTTCGTCTTGCGAGGCAGCCCCATAGACTTTTTCGTCTAGCGGGGCAGCCTCCCGCTAGACGAATGCTTTCGTCTAGCGAGTTTTTCGTCTAGCGAAGCATTCGTCTAGCGGGGTACCACTGTACAATGGTTGCATTCGAAAAGAGGTATTTAAAACAAACTTCCTCACTACTAAAGTTGTTCAGCAATGGAATAACATTTTTTGGAAGGCAGTGAAATCTCCTTGTATGAATGTTCTTAAGAAAAGTGTGAACAGTCATCTGCGGGAAACTGCTTTGTCATAGAATTGCTTATAACAGGGCAGAGGGCAGCATAGAGTGCTCCCTGGGTGAAGTTCAACCCTATTGTATTGCAGTAGCGGAGGGAAAATCCTATAGTGTTATTTTCCTACCTGCTCTCCCCCACTCCCCACACTGTAAACCACTGCCTGTTTATCTTACCAAAAACTTAATACCCTCAGTATGAAGTAAAATATTAAATTAAGGCACTCTCAAGTGTGTACCAATACCCACCACTATACTAGATCTTTCTCCCTGGGGGTTCAGATATTGAAAGCTCAGTGAGAAGCAGAGGGGGGAAGACAACAAGATAATGTATTTATCGAGAAGTGGAGCCTTTTTATAATGTACTGGAATAATAAGGTACAGGATAATGTAAACCCATTTGTGTTACTTGGAACCTTGTGATATTAATTTATTATGGTTGATTTTTGTATGGAAATCTGTTCCTATATGTTTACTTCTAGATATCCCTTCCTACTTTTGTATTATTTGGCATCTGTTATTATACGTGTTATGTTATAAATAAATACATGCAAATAAAACAAAAAAGAAGAAACTGAAAGCCTACAGGTGGTCTTGGTAAGGATTAGCTTTATATTCTCCACACACCCCAAAAAACACCTGTTTGCATGCTAGCACCTGGAATAGCCATACTTTTGCTCTTTTAGAATGCCCTGTGTGAGCTTGTTACATAGATACTCCATAACGAAGTTTTAAACAAAAGTATGCTCTCTCACATTCAGCTCAACCTAACTCATGTGGTGGTGCACTGATGGGGACAAAATCCACTGTAGTTCTGCATTGTGGTTAAACTTCCTAGTTACAGGAGAGATGGAGCTCAAGCAGACACCATGTTTCTTTTTAAAGAACTGATTTCAACAATTTCTGCTGCGTACCACTTGAAAAGTAACTGAATCAAGCTGGGTCATGGCCACTGTGGCCTGAATCCAATACTGTCAGCATTAACTTTGTTTTTGTTTTAAAAGAGGTTAAAATGAGATGGAACATGGTTAAAAGCAGAATGGCAAACTCTTTTCCTCACGGAATCATAACGTTATGCTGATATGTCTGCCACTTCAGTCTCTGTCCTAATTTTCTTCAGTAAAGGTTGTTTTGTTTCTTAATTCTATGTCATGAACTATGCTAGTCCCTAGGAAACAGCCAGCAAGAATTGGCTAACATTCTTTCTGAGACTTTAAAGAGGCAGCAGCTTTAACTTGTGTTTCTGAATAATTACCAGGCCCCTAAAATGCATCCGGAGTGTTCCAGTGAATGAATGATCAGAATGTTAGCAATTAGTTGTGCATAGAAGGCAAATCTAGTCGGTTACTTAAAAGTTTTTAAGGTTAATATCGGTGATTTGTTCTCTGAAGTTGGCATAATAATGTGTGTGTCAGTAAATTCTTTAGCTGGTGCAGAGGGCCCCTGATTGTTTCAGGGCAAGTTTGATGCAATGCCAATAGATGAGTCATATTAACTTACCAATTCATATGTTGAGCCAGGGAGAGAAGGCTGTATATTGATGGAGAGGCTGTGGTATTAGGTGGGGCAAATTTTGTATAAAGCTTGGTTTTCTGGCCTGATTTGACAGTCTTTTTAAAAGTCATGTAAGAGGAAAATGAAAAACTTAATATTCCTGTGCAGAAATAGATTATAATGGGTAGTAGCTGCTAGTTTTTTCTTCTTACAGAAGTGTTTTCTGGATAAATCACAAGTGTACATAGGGGAGAAGCATAAGTTGGCTATTATGATGAATTTTTATCTTTTCATTGAGTTTCTAGTATTTTTGTAAGAGCTGTTTAAAAAAGTGATTAGCTTGCAAATAACATGCAGATACTGTATTACCATGCAGCTAGCGTAGAAACGGAAGCGGTTTGCATCTTAACAACATTTACCTTTTATCAAGCAAGACTCATGAAGGAGGGACAGTCCTCACTCTGCCTGCCCAGTGCCCACTGTGTCTGCCCGTGCTGGTTGTGGAAGACAAGACTTTTCTTCCACCACAACTAGCATGGAAATCTAGTGGCTTGGCAGAGAAGGGATGGCATGATCTGAACTCATCCACCAGCCTGCTCACTTGGCTGCATGGAATTCCATGCATTTGCCTATGACTACCAGGCTACTTTCTTAAATGCAAGGCTGATAATAGTAAATGCTCAGCTTGCTAAATACGTTTACTTAAGCTTTGGTACGTTTACTTAAGCTTTGGAACTTCTCCTATACTGACAGCATGTCACTTAGGAAATGTGCACTTCAGTGTCAGAAGCTGCAAACCAGCTTTAGATCATACTGCAGGATTATTTTTGAGGTACTGTTAAATATCAAAGCAGTCGAGTTTTCAGTGCCTGGGGTGGGGAGTGGGGAACCTGAAGAAAGATGAAAACTGTTATTAGGATCGTCGTTCCTAACTTTCAAAACTTTTTTTGTATTTTGAGATGGCCTACTTAAAATGTGAAACAAGATGGTGTGTTAGGAATTTAAATAACTTTACAACAATATAGTGCACAGTACGCTTTGAGATAGGAAGTCTTTCTCTTTAAAGTTATGTAACTAGAGCAGTTTTGTTTACCGTCCCTTTGAATTTCTAAATATCTGCTGCTGACACGAACAGCAAAAAATTCATGTTTATATAGAAAGTGTTTTCTGATGGGCGGTCTTTGTTTTTATATTACGTTTTTATACTATATGGCCCCAATCTTATGCACTCTTACTTCGGAACAAGCTCTATGAAATTCAGTGGGACTTAACTCAGAATACACATTCACAGGATGGGATTGTAAATTGCAAGTTTAATCCTTTTACAGGGGAGTGAAGTATGTGTTTATGTCATCCACTGAACCAAATTCTTGCGTGTGCCTCTCTTCCCCGTTTTCAGAATGCATTTCGGAACTTAAGTGCTCCTTGCTATAGTAAATGTGATTACCGTATATACGTGAGTATAAGCCGACGCAAATATAAGCCGAGGCACCTAATTTGACCACAAAAAACTGGGAAAACTTATTGACTTAAGCATAAGCCGAGGGTGGGAAATGCAGCAGCTACTGGTAAATTTCAAAAATAAAAATAAATACCAATAAAAGGCTTGGAAAGAAAGGGTCTCTTACAGGGAGGGCTCAGGGGGTAAGGGGGCATATTGTGGGTACATTTCAGGGGGCAAGGGGAATATTTTGGGAAGGTTTTGGGGAGAGGGGGCAGATTCTAGGATGGATTAAGGGGTGCGTGGGGCATATTTAGGAAGGGCATCAGGGGCAAGGGGGCATATTCTGGGAAATTTTCAGAGTGGGCAGTTTCTAGGGTGGGCAGAGCTGGGATGGGCAGGGGTTAAGAGGGAAGGGTTGGAAAGAAAGGGTCTCTTTACAGGGAGGGCTCAGGGGGAGGGAGCATATTTAGGCAGGAATTAAGGGGGGAGATTCTGGAATGGATTAAGGGGGTAGGGGGCAGATTCTGGGAAGGTTTCAGGGGTGGGTGGGGCATATTTAGGGAGGGCATCAGGGGCAAGGGGGCATATTCTGGGAAAATTTCAGGGTGGGTAGTTTCTAGGGTGGGCAGAGCTGGGATGGGGGAAGGGGTTAAGAGGGAAGGCTTGGAAAGAAAGTGTTTCTTTACAGGTAGGGCTCAGGGGGAGGGGGCATATTCAGGGAGGAATTAAGGGGGCAGATTCTGGGAAGGTTTCAGGGGTTGATAGTTTCAGGGTGGGCAGTTTCTATGGCGGACTGAGCTGGGATGGGATGGGGGCAAAAGCAACAGGCTCTCTGGGACTGAGCCGGCTCGCGCGCCTGCTCGATACTCGTCCTCCTCCTGCTCCCGCTGCCCCCGTCGCTACCTCTGTTCCCCTTCGGGGAGAAGGGACGGGAGGAGGAGAAAGAGGCGATCCTCGCACAGAGCAGTGACTGCTCTGTGCAAGGCATCGGAGAGGAAAAAAACATCGAGGAGCACTTTCTCCCCGCTTTCCCCTCCCCGATGCGTTGCGCAGAGCAGGCACAGGATCATAGAGTCTCAGCGCAGTTTCTACAGTGGGCAGAGCTGGGATGGGCAGGGGTTAAGAGGGAGGGCTTGGAAAGAAAGTGTTTCTTTACAGGGAGGGCTCGGGGAGGGGGCATATTCAGGGAGGAATTAAGGGGGCAGAATCTGGGAAGGTTTCAGGGGTGGATAGTTTCAGGGTGGGCAGTTTCTATGGCGGACTGAGCTGGGATGGGATGGGGGCAAAAGCAACAGGCTCTCTGGGACTGAGCCGACTCGCGCGCCTGCTCGATGCTCGTCCTCCTGCTCCCGCTGCCACCGTCGCTACCTCTGTTCCTCTTCGGGGAGAAGGGACGGGAGGAGGAGGAAGAGGCGATCCTCGCACAGAGCAGTGACTGCTCTGTGCAAGGTATCGGAAAGGAAAAAGCATTGAGGAGCACTTTCTCCCTGTTTTTCCCTCCCCAATGCCTTGCGCAGAGCAGGCACAGGATCAGAGAGTCTCAGCGCAGCGGTTCTCCAATCCCTCGGTGTTGTGCGTGCTCTGCGCAAGGCATGGGGAGAGAAAATTGGCCAGGAACGCTTTCTCCCCACTTTTCCCTCCACGCAGGACGAGGGATCAGAGAGCAGTCACAGATGCGGGATCGGCAGGGCAGGGGAGACAAGCAGCAAGAAAGGATCCCTTTCTTGCCGCTTGTCCCTCTGCAGCCGCCCGCTTCACCCGAGTATAAGCCGAGGGCGGCTTTTTCAGCCCAAAAAATGGGCTGAAAAAGTCGGCTTATACACAGGTATATACGGTACTCTTCCGCTGCCTTTCTGAAAGAATAGATTTTTCAGGCAACAATACTTAAAGTACTAGCTAGAGGGAGGCATTACTCCCAGTTACAACTGTAGCAAGAATAAGGAAACACTGAAGTAAGCCATTCTCCCTCCTTCCCCCACTCTGTGATTTCTAACACAGAACAAAAACAGTGGGAGTTTTTTGGGGGGTGGGGGCAGGGAAGGTGACAGTTCCATACTGCAAAACACCTCAGCGCAATAAAGGAATTCACTCCCCTATCTTGTTTCTTGCTTTTCTGGCTGTATATGTGACTGTATGTGGTACAAGCTGGACTGGACGAGCAATAGTTCATGTAGCAACAACTTTGAGATTTGATACTGGTGCATAATGGCCACCCTGGCAGTTGGAAAGCTGTTTGTAAGGGAGGTTGATTATAGGAAGGCTTTGATCCCACATCTAAATATATCTTGAGGAACAAACCAGAGCTTCCTATTCTAGTCTCCACCTACTGTTTTTTGTGTTTAATATTAGAAAAATGTTCAGAACTGAAGTGGATCCATAGGATTCATTCCAGGATAATACAACCTATTCTGAATGCCAGTATGCGGAATTTATTTTTACTTTATTTGGGAGGAAGTAAAATCTTGTGATAGGGGTGGCGCTGTGGTCTAAACCACTGATCAGAAGGTCGGCGGTTCAAATCCCCACAACAGGGTGAGCTCCCGTTGTTCGGTCCCTGCTCCTGCCCACCTAGCAGTTCGAAAGCATGTCAAAGTGCAAGTAGATAAATAGATACCACTCTGGTGGGAAGATAAACGGCGTTTCCATGTGTTGCTCTGGTTTGCCAGAAGCGGCTTAGTCATGCTGGCCACATGACCTGGAAGCTGTCTGTGGACAAACGCCGGCTCCCTCGGCCTATAGAGCGAGATGAGCGCCGCAACCCCAGAGTCATCCGCGACTGGACCTAACGGTCAGGGGTACCTAACGGTCTGGACTTTTACCTACAACGCCACTTCCTTTGCAGGCAATCACATACAGATAATTAATAAAAGTTAATTCTTTTAGAGAGCGTATCCGTTGATTTACTTTAATTTGTGAGTCCTAGAAAACATGATTTCCCCTGCCATAAGATGTATAAGATCTCAAAAACTGCTGTCAAGTGTAAGCAGCACTTGCAATCCTTCCCCCCCCCCCCATCATAAAGCAGGTGGCAAGGAACTTTTTTGGTTCTGGGGGTCAGGTCTTTATCTGGCTTCACCCTGCAGGCCATCTTTGACAGGTGGGTAGGGCAGTTCACCTGTCAATCACATAATGTCACTATGATGCCACATAAAGCAGACATTGGCTCTGGCAGTGGCTGTTCCATTGTAAAGCAATGAAGAAAAAGGGGTCTGCTTGCTGTATGTGCAGTGAAAGAAAGCAGACTCAGTTTTTTATCTGATGCTGATCCTTTTCAGAAGCTGAAGGAATCAGTGCAGGACAAGCTTTCCAAGAAGATTCTGCCCATCAGCTGATGACACCATTGACATCATCGGATAGGCGGGGTGTGTGGTTTAGGGCAGATATCTACAGACCTTTCAGACCACTTTTGACCTAAACATGCATTTGGGGACCCATTTCTTAATCTTTTACCATGTATTTGCATGGCACTAGTGTTCTTTTTACTACCCAACTTGGGTCAGACTGCGACCCACTAGTGCGGAGCTTTCCAAACTTTTCATGTCGGTGACACACTTCTTAGACATGCATCATTTCACGACACAGTAATTTAGTTTTACTAGCAAACTGGAGGTTAAACTAACCTCTTTCCAGTCCTGGGAGGAGCGTGGGGAGCGTTTGCGTGACACACCTACATATTGCAGCCGACTAACATGTCGTGACACACACTTTAGAAAGCTCTGCACTAGTGGGTCCCAATGCACCAGCTTAGGGGAAATGGTCCCACAGTCCAAATGGGATCCCCTAGTGGGGCCAAATTGGCCCCTGGGTTGGAAGTTCCTCACTTCTGCCACAAACCAAACTCAGTTCTTAGTGGTTAGCTTCCTTGGCTGAACTTCAGGCTTTTACTAAATTGCATAATAAAAGTTGCATCCTCAATAAAACCTTGTATAGAGAGTGCGCTTCTAATTTTCAAAATGCTTTGTAGTGCTAATTTGTGTTTTGGTCTCACAGTCATGCTATTATTTCCTTCTTTTGGGTATGGAAAATTCAGACTGAGAGGTAATGATTTGACCAAAGTCTGACAGAGGTGAGACTTTGATACTCATCTCTCTGACCAGTGTTAGAAACTCAGAAATCTACAAGCTATTCACCAAATAAGCTAAGCACCTTAAACCTAGGTTGTGGTTGCCACAATGGAATGTCTAGGCACCTTTTTTTGCAATGGGATTTGTTGTTGTTATTCATTTCATTTCTATGCTGCTTTATATTCTAAACAAAAAATATCAAAGCAGTTTACAATACTTTAAAACATCAAATAAAACAACCCAGAATAACAGAAATTTAAGCTTCAAGGAAAATATTTCAGATCTTTCTCTCTAACTGACGTTTTGCTTCCCTCATATTTATTTACCTACTTAATTTATATAGCTGCCCCATAAGTACTCTCGGAAGTCAGTGTGATGTACTGGTTAGACTAGTGCCTGGGAGATCAGGGTTCAAATCCCCACTCGGTTATGAAACTCACTGGGTGACCTTGGGCCAGCTGCAGCCTCTTAATCTACTTAACAGGGTCATTGTAGGGATTTTCTGAGGACCGGGTGAACCGAGTACTCCTTGGAGAAGAAGGTGGGATATAAATCAATAAACGAGCTCTTCAGCTTACCTGCTTAAGAAAGCTGGAGGAGTTAGCCAGATGGAGATGTCAGTTGCCAACCTGGCATTCAGAGATCTCCACATGGTCGCAATTGGACCTGCACCAGTCACAAAACACGCCAGGCACCTGGGGGATTTTGAATGCTGCATCTGACTGAACTTCAGCTTTCCTGGAGTAGACTGATTTGCTTAAGCCACTGTCTCTTCTGAGTTTGTACTTTTGTAAAGCTCAGGGCATCCCTCAACCCATATGCAGTTTAGTGCTTTTTCAGAACACTTGCCCTAGAGAAGAAATAAGTTAATTACTTTTTAGTTGCCTCAAAAGGCCTGTTCTCTCTCCCCTCTCCCAGGAATTATGCTTTAAAGGAAACTTCTTGATCCTAGTATTTAAGAGATATATTACATTGGTAAAAGGGGATGCAGTTTTTAAGTAATACACATCAACTTTTTAGGAAGGAAGAAGGAAGAATGGACTAGTGTGAAAGCTTGCACACTAAGGGCCAAACTAGATGTGATGAATTGCAACATGCACCTTTTTAATGATGTGAATAGGAGAAACCCGAGCAGCTGTTGGAGGCTTTTCTTGAAAAGCAAACAGCATCTTTAGAGAAGTATGTTTATAGTCAGGAACAGGCAGGGGGAGAAAGAGTTAAAAAAAAACCTTCCCACTCCCCATAGTCCCAGTGCTGCTATTTACACAACAAAAAAATGCTGATGTTTAAAAGAAACCTACAGCTGCACCACTTCTGTATGTCCTTAGAGCTGACTCACGTATAAGAGGCAATGAATATAGTCAGGGAAGGCAGGTCCACTGGGGCATAGCCTTCCCAGGGAAAATGTAAAGCTTTTTTTTTTTTTTTTTAATCCTCCTCAAAATTTCAAAGCCACACACTCTTTCCTGTCCCAAACACATTTTTGGCTCCCTTTAATATACGGAGGCATTTCTGTCAATCAACTCTATCCAGCACAGGAGTCAGAATTGCTTCAGAAACAGCCCAGTGTGGTGGTGGCATTAGCCTAACAGAATCATAAATTGGTTCTAAGTATGTTCAGAGCTGTTTTCTTGAAGGCCCAAGAATTAGCAGGGTGTGCTTCTTACTCTTAGGGCCTTTCTTTTCATTTAGTCCAGTATATGTTTTGCGACCTTGCTAGAAAGAGAGAACAAGCAAGCAACAGTGGGTCTCTTTCTGTTATAAATACCCACTTTTTAAACTTAATTATCTTGCTTTTGTAAAAAACTGGGGAATTGGAAGTAGAAATGGTGGGATGGCTTGTGTATGTGTTGCAACAAACTCTGTATTAAGCATTTTCCAAATTCACTTATTAAAAGCCGCAGCAGCTGTTGTGGATGGGACAGGGCAGGTATGGTTGTTGGAAGCCGCCCAGAGTGGCTGGGGAGGCCCAACCAGATGGGTGGGGTATAAGTAATAAATTATTATTATTAAGGTAGATCTGGGCCATGTCCAGTTCCAGAGTATTTCCCAGAGTATTTCCAGAAAAAGTGTGTGGGAACCCCTAGCAAGGAATATATATTGAATGCAAAGGAATGGAGGTAAAACCCTGCTCTTTTGTGAGTTTGTCAGTGAATTTCTAAAAGAAAACTTTTGGGCTCTGATACTGTCTGGATATGACTCCACATCCTTCCCTACACCTGGAAGATACTCTCCTAAATCTCAGTATAATTAGTCTGGTGTGATGAACTCTGCACATGAGCAGGACTGAGCCATGCATGCAGATATGTTCTGATGTGCTCTGGCTCAAATGAAACATGAATTGAAAACCTTGTGTCATGTGGTATGGCTTAATTTCTAAACAAGAGGTATGGAGTCAGTCTTGCCTGAAAATTATACTTGCATGGAAGCTCATTCCCTTTCCTTAGATGTGCAGAGAATAATGGATGTGTATGTTTGTTTTTGGGATGCGGGTAGTGCTGTGGGTTAAACCACAGAGCCTAGGGCTTGCTGATCAGAAGGTTGGCGGTTTGAATCCCCACGATGGGGTGAGCTCCTGTTGCTCCGTCCCAGCTCCTGCCCACCTAGCAGTTTGAAAGCATGTCAAAGTGCAAGTAGATAGGAAGGTAAATGGCATTTCCGTGTGCTGCTCTGGTTCGCCAGAAGCGGCTTAGTCATGCTGGCCACATGACCCGGAAGCTGTACGCCGGCTCCCTTGGCCACTAATGCAAGATTAGCGCCGCAACCCCAGAGTCTCTTTACCTTTACCTATGTTTGTTTTTAGAGAGGAGGAGGCAGTGGCACTCTGCACATGTGTAATTGCAAGTCAAAATGTTACCAGTTGCCACTGGGTAGAGCCCCCCCCCTCTGTTCTGGAATTCTTAGCAAGGGAGTGGTATTAGCCACTGACGTGCAAGACACTCGTGGCAAGGTTTGTCCCTTGAATTTTGCTTGGCATTTTTACTGCTTGTATTGGCCACATTTGAGAAAAAACAGCACCCTTGCTGTGCACATCTACCTGCCATGTTCTTTTTTTGTTTGTGCTGTACATATTACATACAGTGGTACCTCGGGTTAAGAACTTAATTCATTCTGAAGGTCTGTTCTTAACCTGAAACTGTTCTTAACCTGAGGTACCACTTTAGCTAATGGGGCCTCCCGCTGCCGCTCTGCGATTTCTGTTCTCATCCTGAAGCAAAGTTCTTAACCCAAGGTACTATTTCTGGGTTAGAGGAGTCTGTAACCTGAAGTGTCTGTAACCTGAGGTACTACTGTATTCTAATTATTTTAAAAGATTTTTACACAACAAAAATGCATACACACATCTCTCCTCTTTAATAATAATTCAGAGCAGCATACATAGGTTTCCAGGTGCTCTGTCATCTTTGTGCACTAAACAGATGCACCATGTGCCTTTAGACCGTTGCCTTGGCCCTTGTAGGGAAGAACAGTAGCTGCCAGATGTAGCAACATTTTTTGCCATGGGTGATCATGTTCAGATAATTATGAGATACAGAAACATATTCACTTGACTTGCACAGCAGGAACAAGCACTACTCTTTCAATATGCTTTCAGCTGTAGTTGTTGCTTTCTGTGAGCTTTAAATCAGTAAAAGACAACTTAGTATGCTGTGTTTTCTGTTTGGTCTAATGGTGTTTATCTGTTTTGCCAGTGGAGACTATGACAAGGGGAAAAAATAATACAGATTTTGCCTGGGTTAAGTTTTGTCTGTCTGAAAATTAATTGTAAATATTTGCTTGTTTCTTGTACCTGCAGTGAGGCAATAAATGTTGGTACTAAAAGCCTCCCAAAATTTCCACGAATGTAAATAGAAACATTGCATTGGATCCAAAGGGTGCCTTTGCAAATGTCATGTGTGCAGCCTAATTTTCCCTCTCCCTCTGAATGTGTTGCCTGTCACAAGCACCTTCTGTGAGAGGGGAGAATTACCCAGATTTGGGTGGAAAGTGGACTGTTTGAACATTGGCAGGGTAGATTCCTTGAGACTCCATTATGGTATTTCTTCTTGATTAAAAATGTTGTATGCAAGAAAATTAATAGTTTTAGATTTGCAGTGATCTCATTTTCTAATGCCCATCTTTTGAGGTTTGCTTATCTGGGCAAGATGTTTTAGACCATCACTATTAATCATGATGGTATTTAGTGACTCTAATCAGGTATTGCGAAATTCATTAACAGGTCATTTTTCCTGCAGAAGAAAGGGGAAAAGCAAATGAAGAAACAGGCTACTCCCTCACTGGAAGCATTTGGGAATTTCTGGTCTCAAAAGCAGAATCATAATAAAGAAAATTCTGACCTTGAAGAAAAGGAAAAGCAGCAAATAACAAGCTATTGCAATGGAAAGGCTGAGAGAGACCATGGCAGTTATTGGAAATGAGTGGGCTACTTTCTTGCTTTTTTCTTTGAAAGCATGAAGCCTGTAGAAAAGCCATGTGTTCCAATGCTTTCTGACATTCTGCCCCCTAAGAGAACTTTTCTGATGGAAAGCACTTCAAACAGTGTTGCTTGTATTTAACATTGTTGGAATTATATACTGCTGCCCTGGTTTCCATCAACCAGGTAGGGCTGGTGGGGCCTATAACTACAGTTAGCTTTAGGAAGAGTCATAAGGTATCTAAAGCTTTCACTTTACTGGTCAAAGATCAAGGTCAGAATAGTATTTAGTTCTGAGTCTCATCCTCCCTTCTGCAAGAAATATGGGTCAGGTAGACTGCATGAAGGAACATAACATTGACTGTTCATAGCTGATGACAGAATAACCAGGATCTGACTGAGGCACTAGATTGAAGTAACATATGCTTTTGTAAATCTATCCAAATCTATATTATAGCAATTAGGGTTTTTTTGCTGTTGTCTTTTAGAGAGGGGAGGCTATTCTAATTTTTATATTTCTCTAAGTTCTCATGTGTGTATCTCTGAAGTGTTCCATGCCAGTAAGCTGACTGCATGTTGTTTGACAATGTTCCAATACTGTTAAATATTCCATGATTCCAAGAATGCCAATGTGTCTCAATGGCAACTTACTTTTTACATTTCATTGTGGTATCATTTATCAGCAAGTGAGGGCTGCTTACACCCTACTCTGCAGTGGTCAGGCAAATTTAGCACCCGAGAAAACTTCTCTTATTGGCTGACATCTATAACTACAGGCATGCGCAAATAGGAACGGTCACCTGTTACATGCCTCACTATTTAGGAGCATCTGTGATTCCACCTTGCTTGCAGTGGGAAGCAGGAAGTGCCCCCTTTATGCATTTCATGGAGAAAGTGGATAGAGATTTTTTTTTTACATAATGCTAGATGAATGGTATGGATTCTGCCTTACTAGAGTGGAACTCTGTTAACGGAGTATGGTTCTGTTGGCAGAGGAGAGGTGGCAGTTTCACCAGTTGCCCCTTCCCCCTGCAATTTTATAAAATCTGCTCTGGAGGTTTGGCATGGGGTGGCGGCACTGTGGGTTGCATGGGGAAAGGCCTCTGTGTCCATTTCCTTAAATGGGAGCCTCTGCTGGATCTGCTTTGTGGAACAAAATGTCTGGCTTTTATTCTGTTTTAAATATTTATTGTGTATGTAGTTAGTTACCTCAAGAGTCTTTGAGAAATGGGATAGAAATATTTTAGTAAATGATTCAATCTGAGGTTTTACAATTGGGCAGGTTGTTACATCTTTACTTGTTTTAGGAACCTTATTGTTTCCAATCTAAACTTATTTAATACATTTATTCTTCTACCATGGTCACTTTCAACTTAAATAAACCTTCCTCTCCAGTGTACTATTGTCTCCTCTGCTGTGTTTGTATAGTCATTTTTCTTTTATTTTTTGCTGTGGTTTTAATAAAGTTAAACAGACCTGACTGTTTCAACCACCACACTTGAGATGAATTTTCAATTTCTGTGCTTCTTTTAATTGCTTTTCTTCACTTGTGTTTGACTACTGTATTTTGAGAGGAATGAATTCTAAGTTGGATGGATCTTTCCCAATGAAGTCTTGTCAGTACATTCTGTGTACTGTCAGTGCACAAGAAATGCAATATGACTACTACTTGGCAACTATAGGTTTGCTTACTCAAGAGCATGTTAATTTGTTGATTTAGAACTTGCTCAATGTAACGCTTTCTGGATACTGTAATATATTTGTGTTGAGGCTGTACCATACACTTGATTAGAAAAGATAAATTGTGGAAGGATTAATAATAATGCCTGAGCAGTGGTTCGTCATATGCTACAGAATATAACTGACAGTTTCCACAGTTCAAGAAGGCTGAGCTTGGAGGGAATGGTTGTTCCAGCTGTGAAACTGCTTAGAGAGTTTAAGTATGAGCTGGAAGCTCCACCCCTTTCTGGCTCTGACAGACCCTGATCTAGGCAAATGAGCACACATGCTCCTCCCACTTCCTAAGTGCAGCTAGTTCCTGCCTGTTCCTGTTATTAGGGGGTTGGGATGGTTCCCAAATGACTGGTGTTGAGCCCTCTGGTTCTAGGACAGGGATGTTTGGATCCAGTGGCTTCTCAGTGCCACTGGCAGTACAGAGATATATGTATACTAGTGGCATATAATTATGCACAAAAATAACTTAGTGACTTTAAAAAAAAAACTTACTAAGTTTGTTGACACAAATAAAATTAAACAGCTTTACCTTCTCTAAACTGTCAGTGAATACCTATGATTGTTTAATCTAAATATAAAAGTTGAGGGGAAAAGAATACTGTATATTCTGGCGTATAAGACTACTTTTTAATCCAGGAAAATCTTCTCAAAAGTTGGGGGTCATCTTAAACACCGGATGGAGAATCTGCGGTCGAGTATATCTCAAACTCTATATTTTAACTGGAAAAGTTGGGGGGTCGTCTTATACGCCCAGCCGTCTTATATGCCGGAAAATACGGTACATCACTACATAAGTTTATATTATGATGATGAAATGGGGAAGTTTCCAAGATTGCAGCCTCTTATTTGTCTCAAGCTTTCCCCCTCCCCATTTTAGGGGGGAATTATTATTTTTCTACAAAATTGTTCTTTATCCTCTATATGAAAGTGGCAAGTACCCAAACTTATTTCAGGATTGAATAATATTGTTCAGAATTGGATTTGATCTTAAGAAATTGGGACTTGCAAATTGGGGTGGATGGAAAGAATAATAATAATTTAGTAATTATTATTATTTCTACCCCACCCATCAGGCTGGGTTTCCCCAGCCACTCTGGGCAGCTTTCAACAGAACATTAAAAACAGAATAAAACTTCAAACATTGAAAACTTCGCTGAACAGGGCTGCCTTCAGATGTCTTCTAAAAGTCAGATAGTTGTTTATTTCCTTGACATCTGATGGGAGGGCGTTCCACAGAGTGGGCACCACTACCGAGAAGTTCCCTGGTTCCACTCCCAGTCACCAGTCTAGCTGCCGCTAGAATGTATATAAGAATGGTTTGAAAGGAAGAGAAATTCCATCCTTATCTGCCATCACATTCTATGCAACCTGCAGTTGATCTCTGGGACCTATTTTCAAAAGCCCACAAGCAAAGGCATGTGGGATGGGTGGAAGGTTGAGGACAAAGGGAGGAATTAAAAGTTTTGCTCCTCTTCCTGTCATGAGCCAAGATACATATGTATGCTGAATTCAACCAGAGCCAAACATTCATAGAATACTCTCAAGTATGTGGAGTGGCGGAGCTTCATGCTCCGGCACTGGGGGGCGGAGAGCAGGCGGGGGTGGTGCCGGCGTGCATCCTGGGGGCATGGCGTGCGTTCTGGGGGTAGGGCACGCCGCCTGCAGGGGAGTGGTGCCCAGCACAGGCGGGGGGGGGGTAGCTGCAATGGCACCCTACTAGGATTGCGCTGCTGGGGGCAGTGTGTTCCCCTCGCACTCCTCTTCCTCCGCCAGTGAGTATGTGCTCATATCAACAGATCACACCTGCACATCATCATATGCATGGACACATAATCCTGTTTACCTATTAATCTCCCTGACCAAAGTCAGGTGACCATGTGTGGCCATGGGCAGATTCCTATTAAGCTGGTGGAAGTTTTGAGGTGGGGGTGCATGAAGAAACAAGGATCACTTTGCTTGGGGAAATAGTTTTCTACTATTGTTTCTTGGCAGGGTGTGCGTGCCTGCCTACTTTGGGCCCTACTCCTGTGGACTCCTGGCATATGACCACCCAGTATATTATCTCTGAGGAAATTCTGCCTTTGACAGAAAAAAGATTTCCTACCCTGGCTTAAGGGAAGTGGCCCTGCACTATCCTTGGGTTACATCAGTTTTGGGAAATGGGGGCAATAGAGGTGTTGCTTTTACACCCCATGTTCTATTTATCTTTGATAGAAACGCTTTCCTGCACTGGGTGACTTAATCTCCATGATTTTCTGGATGCAGACAGACTAAGATGCTATGTTGTCAAGATCATTTGGGAAATCATTATCTCCTTTAGAGTGCTACTTTCTGAAATTCACTGTGCTGGGCCAGAATATTAACATTTGAAGGCTTTCCTTCAGCATCTGTAAACATAATTAGTGCAGTTCAGTTGACCTAAAGTATCTACCCGTACATCTATTTTTTTGTATCTACAAAAAAATGCTCTGTATTATTTCTTGTGACATTAGGATTTTTTTAAATAAGACAATAGTTCCTAAATAGGTTTTGTTCATTGGGCCACAAACATATGTAAGCAACATAAATTCATTGAAATTATTGATGTTATATATATAAATTGATGGGCTAAGACAAACCAAAGGAACTTCTTTCAGCTTCTGATATATTAAGAATTGGTACAGTGAATCACACCTTTTCTTTAGCATAATATAATAGAATGGCTGATATTTGAAATAAACTACATAGAAGTTAACTTGACATATTTATTCTGGCGACACTATGAGTGTAGATCTATACAGAATTCGTTTACACGAATCAGTGACCTGTATGACATTTGGCAAGTGAAAAATAAATTTCTCCTTACAGCTTCTATTTGCAGTTTAAAGGAGTATTATCATTTTTATTAGATTTTTCTACCATGTACTTCAAGAGAAGTAATGAATGAACGGTAGCACTATGCAGAAAGCACTTACTTTCTGGCCATGATCTCATGTGTGCAAGAAGGGGGTGAACTATTTTCAATGAGGAGTAAATATTACAATTTTTGTTTTCGAAAACTCTTTATCTGGTCAAAAACTCTAACTGGTCAAGTGTTTCAAACGTCATCTCAACCTTTTGGTGCTTAATTTGGCTTCTCTGTGAGCAGAACATTACAGCAAGAACATATTGAGGACTCATTTCATCAAATTATAGTATGTTGGAAGTGAACGTGTGTGACTATTAAAAGAATCTCTTTCTGAAAATGAAATAATCTCAAAGTGATCCATTGACTTGCATAAAATGTTAGTAATCAAGCTCTTCATGGGAGCTCATAGTGAATTCTTCTGAAGAAAACCTGACCTGAACATCCTAACTAATGCTGCTCTTGAGTTCATAGGAACATAACGTTTTGTAAAAGCTGTTTTTTCCCTTTAGGATTAAATTGAATTTCAAGTAGATTGCTGCAAAAGAAAGTATATTTGGCAGAACTTTCATTGTTCTCTGTGGAGCAGTTATTGACGTAACAAATGGACAGAATTTGTCTCTGCATGGGAACGTGTTATATACATGGACTTGTTGACTGAGCCACAAGTCAAGGCTCTCTTTTTGAACTGTGTTTTTAGGAAGGAATTACACTTTAAAAACCTGACTTTTCACTAAAGTAATTGTGGGGAATGGATTTGAACAGGTAATTCATTATTCGGGCCCATCTATTCCGTAGTTAGCTTTCAAGTCTGGAACTTTACCTCTGTATTTTAGACAGTATTGTAATTTGGCACTTGCCATTGTCACCTGTGACCACTTTCAGTTTACTGCTTAGAGTGCTGCTCCTGACTTTTTCAGCTGGTCCAGTTGCTACTATAATTGCCTGATACTGGCTCATTAATACCTGCTGGGAAGTGGCAGCAGGAATAGAGCACCACACATAGCCACCCTGTTCAGCACAGAACAAGCACTACGATGGCAGCATGTGTGGGTGGTTTTTAGCTTTTTAGCTTTTAGCTATTTTAAGGCTAGAAAAGGGGTAGAAAGGAAGGGAAGGGTGAGTGTGTGAGCATCTCAAGTTGCACATTCAGCTTTGTCCCTGCTCCCATGGGAGAGGGCAACTTATAGTAGCAGCATTGGCGAAGAGAGGCGGAGAAGGGCAAATGCAGCAGCAGGGAGTCAGTCACTGTTCCTGGAGTCGTTATTCGTAATGCTGACTTTAGAGATGAAGGACATGACCAAACTACTGTACACTACAGTTCAATCAAGGAGGCTGTATAGCTCAGCCTTGCAGTAACTGGGAGGATGGTTCCATCAGAGGAAGGCCAAGGAATCCAACAGTAAGGCAGACACAATCCAGAGCTGGTGTGAAGACATTGTTCTAGCAGATTTAGTGATGGCTGGGCACTTCATAATCATTTTTTATTTTCTGAACCACCTTGGAACATGCTGGAACTCTTTTAAGCACTTTCCATAACAGCTCCAAAGCAAAACTTTGAGAAACTTATCCCAGCATCTAGTCAGCCCTCTATCCCACAACCCACCTTAGCGAAGAGGCGTATTAAGCCTCATTTCTTTGAAGGCATAGGCATTCCTGGATCCTTCTGAGTGTGCTCAAATGATCCATTCTGCTTGGGAACTCAGGAAATAGTTCCCAATGCTTCTTTGCTTAACACATTGGGTGATGATGGATTAGGAACTCATTTATCAGCTGTCTAGCAGTAGTGGAACTCATTTGAGCACTGACCAGGGTCAGATGCAGCTAAGGAAGTAGCCGATTGGGAGCCAGGCCTGACCTTCAGGAAGCATTTGAGCATAATGGCTCGATTCCAAATTTTGGTGCCATAGCTTCTTTGATTTGTTCATAATAATAATAATAATAATAATAATAATATATTTATACCCCGCCCATCTGGCTGGGTTTCCCCAGCCACTCTTCCAGGAGATGTTTTATAATAGTACATTTAGGTAAACTATTTCATAGCACTAGGCTGTGGGAATTCTGCATATAGAAGGGTCTCAGTGCTGAAGACTTAGAAAATGGTGGTTTCATGACCTGATAATAGCTGGTGTGAGGTGTGGTATGTTCTTAATAGGACAACAGAGTGCCATATACAAACAGAAACTTAATCAATATAAATTGTTTCAAGCATGTTATACTCTGGTTCATTATTTTCTGTTTAGTTTCTTGAATATTGTCAGTTGAAAGAAAATTGCTTGACCACTAGAGACTACCTTCTCCCATGTCAACTTTCCCCTAAGATCAAGTGGAAAGATGTTGCTTCTCTCTATTTGTGCAGGGTGGAGAGACACAATTGATGGCATTCTTGCTGCAATCTGTCATCCTTGCCTTTTTACCAACATAACTCCTCTCTCCCCATTTGTAGACTGAGAGTAGGTTACATTATTAGTATACTGTCCTCTGAGACTCCTAAGTGAAACATTAATGTCAGGGCTGTTGTATGGCAGTGCAGTCTTTCCAGATCAGCAGTACATGAGCAATATAATATGCAGACTGGATTTTCTGAAGTCATCATTTTGATTTAAATATTCATACTTCAACAAAAGGGGAAAGCTGCTGCTGACTTATGAAAGTGGGTCAAGGTTTTGTTTGTTTTCAAATGGCCCTGTTTGGTCGTTTGTGATGCGTGACTGCTATTCCAGGCCTGGGAAATGGTTTGGCAGTATTTATATCTACTTGTGCCTATATTAACTTTAAGTCAATTTAAATATATATCTAATACTGAACTTCTTTGTATGTGAAATAAGTTGCAAATACTGTTTTATCCTTTCTTCTTAGAGGATACGAGTTGTGTTAGTCTGTTCCAGGAAACAAAAACCAAAGAGTTTTGTGGCACTTTCAACAAATGCATTGTGGCATAAAGTGGGCCAAAGGGGTCATAAGACTGTTGGTTGATTTTGCATGAGAGGCAACGCCAACCAATAATTTGCATCATATATGTGCAGAAAAGATACAGTGTTGGAAGTCATATTTCTTTGACAAAACAGGGAAAAAGAAAATTGCAAGTGCTTGCAGTTACTTTCATTAGGCACTTTGGATTTTTTTTGACTCACTAAACCGACTTTGTTTGGAATGTGTTTTTGCATTCATTCATTTACTGAAAAAGCTGTATCCCACTGCTTCTGCTCCAAAGAGTGAGATTTCCAATGTTCCACCTAGCTTTTCTTTGTAGAATTGGCTTCAGTTTTTGCAAGCTGGTGACACTGACAAGGAGCTTGTCTGAATGTGCTTTCAAAACCTTTGCTTTTCATGGCTGATTAAAGCTAGTGTTGGGTTCTATTGAGCTTGCACTTTTTGGTACATAAGAATCTACCGGTACATTTGCTGAATAAGTTTTCCATTAGTATACAGCAGGGATGAGGAACACCCAGCCCTTGTGCAAAACCTGACTTACTAGAGGCCCCAGTTTGGCCCACAATGCAGTTTCCCTCAAATCATGCCCATCTGTCAAATATGGCCAGTCACAGTCGGGAAGATAAGGATCTGACCCACCAGCCAGAAGAGGTTCCCTATCCTCGCATGTAGGATGTTCTTTATATTTAAAAGTGTCTAATGTTTGTAATGATTTTAAAAACACAGTCACTTTGCAATATGATAGATACAGTACAAAAGGAAAAGGTTATGAGGGAAGAGAAAACAAGCAAATTCAGGTACTAATTCTTCATAAAGGCACATTGGTCTTTGTGAGCAAATTTCATCCCAGAAATGTTATATACCAGATTGTCTGAAAACTTTCTTACAGCAGTTCAAGTAGTACTTTGTCTCCATTTATCTGTGACTATTAAGTAATTTGGTATACCTATTACTCATGTGGCTGCCTTTCTCCTGAGGCCATTATTGTAAAATTGCTGTCAAAACAAATTAAAGTAAAATACTTAAGCTCAAGGGGCCAAAGATTTTTCTTATTAGTAGAAATAGAGGTAGATATCTTTCTTTCAAGTATGTATCATAGGTGTGGTTACTAGGTTGGAAGTCAGGGATTCCAAGAGGGAACATGTTGTGAGTTGAGTTGTTGAGTCCCATGAATTGCCTAAGAACACCACACAGTGAAGTGTTGATGTACTTAGGTGGGTGTGGTCCTGCCTGACTGAGAAACCACTGAGAAGTCTCAAGTTTGTGTAGTAGTAGTAGTAGTTGTTATTATTAAAATTATCATTGATTTGTCATGATGATCTGCATCTGAATTCCAAATTATTTGGATAAATGCCACAGAAATGAGTTCTTAAGCTTCACATAAGATGGCATGGATGCCTCCTGATGGGTTTTAGAAACTTTAGCAAGAAAAGGGAAAGCCACACATATTGTACCAAGTGACTAAAAGTGTCAGCTGGGAAGTTCGCAGTTCACTTACCCCTCAGCCACAGATTACTAAGGTCTCAACCTCAGGGCCTCACTAGCAATAGGAGGATAACATAAAAAAGTATATACACTCTATTTTGACAACAGGGTTTCAAAGGCCTGCAATACACAATAAGTATCAACACAGATACTGCAAAATTTACAGCACAGACTTAAGCTAGGATGGGTAACTTTTTGGCTTGGCAGGCCAGTTTTTTTAATCTCTCCAGCACTGTGATCCAACCTTGATAGATGGGGTGGGACAAAATCATCTGACATCCTAATGACGGCCGGTGATCAATGCCTGTCAAGGTCCCTTGTGCAAAGACTTCCCAAGCAGTGAGTATAGGGCTGGTGAAGTGCTTTACGCAGTGGCTCCCAAGCACCTGACAACCAGTTTGTTCTTGGTTGCTTGGAAAATGCTGATAAATGGAGCACTGCCTGCAGCTCCTTTACCTGCCTGCCCCACACCAGCTGTCTGATGTGGGGCAGGTGGGCTTGGCTTAGCCAAAATGACCTGGTGGGCCAGGGAGGTCTGGTGGGGCAGAAGGTCCACACTCCTGGGTCAAAGGGAGCGAGATAATTATTTTGCTAAAACAGCAAACTTTCTAATTTAGAGTGAATACCATCTAGAATATATTTGCAGCATATTTTATGGGCTTGGAGAACTTCACATAAATTCCCAGAAATCATTGCAAAAGATCCACACCATAGGCCTGCATTTCTTTTTCTGGAAGAAGAAGATAGGGTGAAGGGCTATGTGTGATTTTTTCCCCCCAGTGACAGAACAACATGGAGAAAGGGATTAAATTTTATTTCCTCCCCTGCCTTATCCTGTAGTTCTGATCGGGATTAGGAGCCCCATGGCTGATTTTTATTAAGAAAACAACAAGAAAGTCCCAAGTATGTAGTTCAGATATGTCTTGTTTAAAGTAACACGTAGTTTGATCCTTTGTTACTGTTCTAAAAAGTTTCTGCTTTCAATAATTGACTGGTCTAGTGCCAACCCTGTACTGTACATGATTAATTTGGCGTGATCTATCTTTAGTGAGCCCATGCTGCTTTGCATTGTCTTTGCTATTTTCTTATATAACTTTTTGTTCTAAGACTTCATCTGACACTGAAGTCAAATCTAACAGAGCCTGTAGTTACCTGGATAGAGTTTATTCCCTTCCTTGAATATAGGTAAAGCATTGGCTGTAATCCAGCCACTGGGTTCCTTACCCCCTCCAGAGTTAATTGACGTGTTACAAATTGTTTTTGGATCTGCTATTGCACATGCAGGTTCCTTTCACTATTTTTGGATAGTGATTGCGCAGCACTTGAGATCTGAATACATTTGGAACTGTAAGCTTCTCAGAACCTGGTGGTGTTGTGTGTTTTATTTTCTAACTGGTTTTTTTCCTCAAAAGTTCAGATTATCCTGTGGTAGCAATGTAAAATTTACCTGTTTGGATGAATGTTTCTAGTGGCATGTGATGAGATGGTGCCTTTAAATGGCAGGTGCAATTTTTAGTATAGCTTTCGTTTTGTTTAAAAATAACAACTCAGTTGCACTTTCAGAAATGAGACAAATTAAAAATCAAACTTGCAAAACCTGCTGCTTATCTGTTCATAGTCTCATCTTGATATCCTCATTTTCTTAGCTGAGATAAAATAAACACTAACGAATTGAAGCATATCCGTATGTGTATTTGCCATCATTTGTATTAAACTGTGGTCCCACTCACTAAAATAAACTCCTGGAAAATTATATTTGCTACATAAGTAATTTTCAGTAAGGATAATATTGGAGTCTATTGAATGAAACTTACTGAGAATTTAAAATCCTTCCATGATGAAAGTTGTCATTAAAAACTGACACATATACAATACTTTGTTAGATTTGTTACTATACTAGGTTTGCTATGGCCAGAAAAAGGGGGGGAAATGAGGGGAAGCAACCATTACAGGAAGTGAAATTCTAGAACAGGCCAAGTAATGACATTTAATATGCAGCAAACAAGAAAATAAAATATGAGCCACTTTACTTATTAAGCATTTTCATGGAATGAATTATATGCTGAAACTACGAAAAAAGACAGGAATAATTCTTTAAAATGGATATTCTTTGAATGCTAATTATGGTAGGTGGTGTTTATTGCATTTCAACATACACAGGGCTGCAAGAACCAATGCTTAATCATAGTCTTTTAGTGATGAAAATATAAAATGACAAACACTTCACACTTGGCTTCATTTTACTGTTTGCAAATTCTTACGCAAATCAGTTCACCTCATTGGTTTGTGCTACTGTTAAATAAAGAACATGAATTTTAAAAGAAAATCCTGGTGTTTATGGTTTAAATGCTTTTCACATGATAGAAAAGGAACAGTTGCTCAGGTGCCTTTAGAAAGGCAAGTTTTGTGGTTGGCTGTGTGTGAGTGCTGAATTATAATGTAGACTGCTTAATTCATAACTCATGATGCAATTTTGCAGGCCTTTCAATCTGTGTGTACACAAACAACACAAAGAGTGGCAGATTGGTATGGAATTTGATTTGAATAATCATAAAAACAAATGTAATTGTGCCTGTTGTGGATATCATATCTTTTGTAACACAAGGAAAAAATATATACAGAAATCTTTATCATGTAAGAAATCAGAGAAAGCGTGAAAAGTGAAGTGGTGGGAGACAGCTGCTACTGCTGCCTGGATTGGCAGCCTATTTATAATCATGCAGGCTGGTAGCTGAATTTCTGTGCTGGAACATTTTAGATAGAAATGACTGTATGTATATCAGTATTCTAGTTTTGAAGTAAAAGATACACTTTAGCAGCAAATAGGTTGCAATAAGAAAAGAAGTTTCTGAAATTAAGATGGAGGAATTGAACAGAATCAAATTGTAGAGTTGAAAGGGGTCCCGAGGGTCATATAGTCCAACCCCCTGCAATGCAGGAAGCATTTGATATGCTTTCCTTTTTCGGGACTATGGCATTTAATAGTGCTGCACATGTAAAGGCGTTGAACCATAAAATAATGTATGCCCTTCTTTGATATAAAGTGATTTTGAATGTGCATGAAAGACTGTCTGTTATTCATGTTTTTCAATGTTGCCTTTTTCCGTTGTTGTTGTTGTTGTTGTTGTTGTTGTTGTTGTTGTTGTTGTTTATAAACACCAAATTCTAAAAGCATGCAGAATTCTAAACACCAATTAGCATGCAACGTAATTTGAGGTAGATAAGTTTCACTTCACAAATAGAATTGTGGAAGACAGTTGGAACAGATAGTTGGCTGGGGGTCTCTCAAGAGTGTCCTGTTAGATATATAATACGGTATGATATGGTCTCAGACATATTGGATTTTGGAACAGGAAGCGTTTTTTCTGGTTTGGCTCTTCGCCATATGAGAATGGATCTGTAGAAGTAAAAAGAGAATGTGTTCCACCCTACTGGCCTAACCTGCTCCTAACCTTCAGTTTTGCACTAAAAATATTTTATTAACTAGCTAGAACATATTGTGTGCATAGAGAATATGATATGCAAATTAACTATTCACAATTAGAGAGATGAAAGTGAAGTGCTAAATAGGAAGGAAAGGGCTTGTTGTGGTGGCTTATGAAGAATCTCAGCCAAGATTGCACAGTGGCATCTCATCTGTAGCTTTGATGCATAGCGTTGTTGGTTTGGAGCATTATAAAGTTTTCTGTTTCTTCTGTTTTCTTGTTGAAAAATTCAACTTGTGTTAAACCAGTCTTACATATTTGAAATCTGGTCAATGATCTTGTTTTGGAAAATATATGAAAGAATGTTGTTTATGTATCTAAGATGTCTGGTGACTAGAATTGCAGGTACAGTATTTAAACTATTTATTGTATCATTATCATTATCACTGTTGTTTCCATGCTCAGCAATGTTGTTGTTGTTGTTGTTGTTTGGTGTATGAAAGTGTTCACTCTACTTCGTTTTGCTATATTTTATCCACCATGCAAAAATGTTTCATGGAACTGTTAGAACATTGGTCTTAGTTCAGTGTGTGGAAGGCTAGAGAGCTATGACCTGCTTTTCATTAATATTTGCCGCATCAAGTTTCCTTTTTCAGATGGTGCCTGACCCTCTCTTCAGCAGATTCTAGCAGGCTAAAACATACCTTGAACAGAAGGTATCTTCTGATGACTCTTCCATTTCCAAACAATGTTTAGTAGTTTAGTTTAATTAGTTTAGTTAGTATACCTCCCTTTATCCATAGATCACAGGGCAGTCCACAACAAATTACAAAATGAGAACTTGTGCCTGGTTTTCAGAGTCCATGCTAAAGAGGGTTTTGCATTTGATTCAGCAGTTCAAGAATCCTTTAGAGGAGGCATTAGCATGAATAAGCATTGGTGTTGCATTATAAAAAGTTCAGTAATTCAAAAGTAATGTTGTGATCACTTTCCCACATTTTAAAAATCAATAATTCATACAAACTCCAAGTTGCACTTATACACACATGGTCACAGTTTCTTGGGATTTACCGAGGTAATTTATCATTGGTAGTTGCATTTTAGCCTTTCTGAGGGTAGTTATGCAGTACTCTCTTTGAAAAGGATATTACACAGGGTGGGTTTAAAAAAAAAAAAAGAGGTGAGGAAGCCATATTCAAGTAACCATTCATTCAGCTTAAAAATAATAATACCCTAGAAGGTCCCAAAGCTAATATTTTAGAAGAAAGCTGCCCATTCATCAAATAGCAAGGCATTGTTGCAGATGAAGTGATATGTCCTTGCTGATGTCTGCCACATTTTTAAAGGAGTTTATACTGCAGTTGTACAGTGTGTGAGCAGCCTGACTTGGTACAAAAAATTAAGCAATTTTCAAAGGTCACAAAACAAGGCAGTCATGGGGGGGGAGGAGGTACTATTTACCTAGTGGTGTCACAGGTACTCCCAGACAACTGCCTACATTTTTCTCACAATTGCTATGTTCTATCTAAATTGCTCATTCAGTCTGAGCAGCTCCCCCCCCCCCATGGGTGTTTGGAATGAGATGTGCCTAGTATGCAGTAGTGGTGAGGCTGTGACAAATCATGCCCCTGTTTTACTGCTGGCAGACTGTTAACACAAGATTTGCATGTCAGCATGTCTGCTATTCATATTGCCAATAAGTGTTTACTTACTTCAATGGCCACTTACTTGTTAAAAGCTGAATCTAAAATAAGTGGCCATTTATACTGGAGAGCGATTTAGTCAGTTCAGTACATGCTAAATCATTTCCTTTCTTTGATGGCAGGGATTACAATTCAGTTTGCTTTTTGAAATGCTGTATAAATTATAAGTGTTGCCTATTTTACATATTTACTTACCTGATTTAATCACACATGTTCTTGAATAACTAACAGCTGATTTGAATTTCCTGTAACTTATTTAGCTGAAATGACAAGCTTATCAAAAAGTGCATGCAAACAGACATCTCTGCTCCATAAGCCGTTTAAGTGATCTCTTTCTGTATTCAGCAAAGTTACAATAAAAATCTGTTCCTTGTCCCAACTTTTGCACTTCCTAACTTTCAATGCACTGTGTATTTTAGAGAGCCTTCAGCAATGAAAATGTCCTATTAAAGTTTTAATCTCAGCCATTAAAGACATGCTGATTCTGCAAGGGAAACTTTAACTCTGCTACCACTCAGACCCACTTAAGGTTACATCAACAGTTTTCTTTAAAGTAGGAAGCGATTTGTAGCTAGGGAACTGTATAGAATAGAATTGAAGGAAAACAGTTTTATATTATGAATGCTGAAGAAAGCATCAGTTGCTTGTGCATATTCCTAAAGTTGTGGCCTTTTGTTGCCTGGCTTCATGAGTTTTGTTCGAGAACTAGTTTAACGTAAGTTTTAGAACCATCACCCAACCCACTGAGATAAGAGAATGAATCACACCAACGATATATAAAAAGTATAAATACAGATACTGCATTTTTAACCTGCACATCTCCAAGATGCTCAGAACAGCTTGCAAGTTCTCCTTACATCTCACTTCACATTTTAGCGTAATAACCACCCTGGGAGATAGGTTAGGCCCAGAGAGTGGATGGCTGCGAGCTAAATGGCTGAGTGGGAATTTGAACCTGGATTTCCCCAGCTGCAGTCCAACACTAGTAATTGCTGCACTATCCTGGCTTT
Organism: Lacerta agilis; assembly: GCF_009819535.1. Lineage (NCBI taxonomy): Eukaryota > Metazoa > Chordata > Lepidosauria > Squamata > Lacertidae > Lacerta > Lacerta agilis. Next base: position 49,351,289 of record NC_046312.1, read on the forward strand.
CCTTATTAGTTGTGGCTATACAGTATTTTCTAATGCATTCCTATTGACATTTTCTTATTTATGCTTTACTCCTGCTTCTATTACAATGTTGACTGTTGCAGGACCCCCCCCCCCCAATTTTATCTTGCCCAAGCATTTCACTTTTCTGCAGCTGACCTCTGTGCCAGCTCCTAAAACAGCTTGTGGCAATACAGTGTTGGAGAACATGGCCTCCCCCCCCACTTTCTATTTCACTTTCTTCATGTGGGGTACTGCCTTCATGAAATAGATTGGGAATAGGCTTACAGACCTCACATTTTTGTTCTCTTAGAGGCCAGTGATGTTGGTATTGGGGGAAGGAACACATCATTTGCCAGCTTCATGTGGTTCCTCTATAGATGTTTGCTGGATCACTGTGGTGTGTGCTTGGCTATAGAGAAGCAGGTCCCATATTGCTCTATTAATGCATGAATTAGGATTAGATTTGCCTGCATCATGTATTATCTGTCTTTTCAAAGGAGCTACATTAGGGTTGCAACTACCTGGAACTGCCACATCAAGTTGTATTCATTTTTCCAAAACTCACCAAGGCAAACTTCTGTTTCTAACTTCTGTACCCAAGGTACCCAGATGCTGCTCTATGGAGAGAGTGTAAACTGATAACTTGGGGGGATGGGGACCCTTTGCTCTTCTTTCCAGTTCTTGAAAGACCCATTAATTAGTCATTGGCATAAGTTTTGAGGTTGTTTGAGGTGGGTGTTGTTTGCTTGAGCCTGTGCTGACCTTCTGAGTCTAAATCTGTACCTTAAAGCTAAGAGTTGCAAACCAAGGTAGCAGAACCAACTCTTGCCATTGTAAACATGCTGTTGCAGCCACATTAATAATTATTTTTATTACATTTTGAGGGCAAACTATTATCAGGTCTAATATCTGCACCATAGTTTCTTTAAATACCTAGGTTGACATGGGAGCCAAGTGAATTTTATTTAGGGCAAAAACACAAAAATCTGTACAAAATATGTGATTCAGCCAAATGTGTTAGTTATCAAACATTAAATGACACATAGTTTGTATGAACTGGGATTTTGTGACATAGTGTTGCTAAAAATAGATTTCGAACTCCAAAATTGCTGCAAAAATCACTATATCTCAATTAAAACTGAAACATATTCATCACTTTGTAGTCAGAAAAACATCAAAAGGTTTATTTTTAAAAGAGAAACCACCTCTCTCTTTTGTATCCGTTAACAATTTATATTTAATTCTTGGCTTCTTCCCCTGCCAGATAAACCTAGATAGTACCTTCTTCCGTTCGCTGAAACATTTCACCTTGTCTATTATAGGGATCACTTAGAATAAAAATAACATTCTTGGTAGCACATTCGTCTTAACTGTTGATATCTGGTCAAACAGAGATAATTTCAGATTTAACCATATACAGTATCTAAATCCTTCTTAATTTCATTCCATAACTTTTCATAATTATCTTTATATAAATTCATAATTTTTAGAAGTCAGGTTTACACCCAGGTATTTCACCTTTTTCACAACACTCGAGCCAGTGGCTGCTTCCAATCTGGTTAACTTTTCATTTTTAATGTTTTTACCTACAACTTTAGTTTTGCTCTTATTTAACTTAAAACCGCCAAGCTGCCCAAATTCTTGAATGAGATCTAGTGCTTTAACAGCACTGGTCTCTGGTTCCTGTAAAGTCAAAACCAAATCATCGGCAAAAGCTTTTAATTTGTACTGCTTTGACCCTACTCTAATGCCTTTTACATCACGAAAGGTTTAGAACTATAGAAATGGCACCTAGTATTATCTTTTTTAAAGTTATAAAACAATTCTTTATAAATTACTGTTGTTTTTATATCTGCTTTTTTATCAGCATGTTTAGTATTTCTAATGATGTTGGTGTGTGTATGTTTCCACATGGGCTCACACACATATTATGCACATCTTTCACATTCTCAGTCTTCTGAACCTTAAGTATTTAATAAAATGTATTTACTGATACAGCTGGGAGTTATTTAAACATGGTCAAAATTTAAAGTATGGTAGTTAAAAATAGCTTTAGTATGATCAGCTAAAACTAAATGTTGTTTGAAAGGTGTAATGTGTGTGTTCATTTTTCTTCTCTCTCTCCATCCATAAATGCACACAACTGCACAGTCACCTTTACTACGAAATATACTGTTTGTAAAAGTCCTGATTTGCTGCTGCTAATCTTTGCAGTCCATATGTCACAGATAAATATGATTATACTAACCTTTTATTGAAAGTTTCTTTTGTTTTAATAAAGTATTTCTTTATTCTTAATGACCATGTTGAGTAATTTTCAGTCATATATATGATAAGAGGTATTTGATTTTATCAAATGTTTTCATTCAGGTGGTTCAGAAGTAAATGTGATTTAATTGAAAAACCTTAAGAGCCCCACTAGATGGCAATCTCGGCAATTGATGCTGCAATGCTTTCTGCTTAGGTTGACAACAACTTATGGAAATTAATCTTGAATTCATTTTGAGGTCACAGATCCAAGAAAAGCATTCCAAATATCTGCAGTATCACAGAGTCTATGAAAGAAGTGTTTAAATCTGCCCAGATTGTGAATCTGGTAGTATATTGCTCATTCACTAATAGATATTTATATTTTAAAGCAGAATATAAAATGGTCCCGCTAACCTGATTTTTACTGATAAAAGTAAAGCTGACTGATGGCAGTGACTTCAAAAAGTGGTTCTATTATTTCTTCTGTTTAACCCTACTGGGTGACCACTTGGCTACAGTGCAAAAAGTTGAATCATAATTCTTAAAATCCATAACTTCACCTTTTATCACCCACACCCAAATACATATAAGCAGTCTCCATAAGTATTTGTTCTTTTTCCAAGGAGAGGTGAAGAGTGGTCTTTCAATTATAAAGATTCTTATTCATCCATATACATTAAAATAGTATTCATGGGAAAGCCCAGTATGAAGAACTTTAAGGTTTTTTTTTTTTTTACTTGAATTCACCAGAGTGAATTAATGGAAGTGGGCTTCTCTCCAAGCTGATCAAACTGAGCTGGTAAACATTTACCAAGTTAAAATTATTTCTAGCCTGAAAATTAAGTTTGCTGTGTTTGCTATAGTATTGCATGGAACAGCTGAGAATCCTGATTAGTGCTGTTGATATTTTTAATTAACTAGCTATCTGTAGTTTGAGAGATTTTTGTTACGAAGATGGATTTCCATTCATTGATAAAGGACAGAATGTCAAAGAGGGATTTTGGAGGCGTGGGGGAAGGTTGAGCTTAATTTTGAACAAAGTGTTTGATTATTTCTGTCCTGGTGCTTTTCAGGGTAGCAACTTCAGGATTGATTTGCTGGGCAGCCTGATCACAAGGGACTGCTTCAGTTGCAGCAGTTCACACAGGCTTGTGCTGCTGCAGTGAAAAGTACCATTCAGTTGACACACATTCAGCTCTGCTTCACTTGTCATTGAAAAGCCCTGAAACTCCCCTTACTCCAGCTACTTCCTGAGTGCAGCTACATGCTTATTCGGCAGGTTCAAGGCTGCCCGTGCCCTCAAACATCTGTTGTGTCAAGTGTGGTGGTTGTGTCAGGGTGGCGTGGATTTTTCCAAGTGCTGTCAGAGGCAGAACCGCCAGGTTTTAGAAGCTGTTTCAGCAAAGCAGCTCATCGTGCTATTAAACACATTAACACACTGTACATGCCCTTACTTGAAAATGTACCCAAGTTATTTCAGTAAAAGTTGTGGCTGGGTTTGCTTTCGTACACAAAAACTGTTTTACACGGCTGATAGCTCCCACCTCTGTGGAACCTGGATATGCTTTTTATATTGCTATTACTACAAGATAGTGTTGCAGATAAATCGGGAACCTTGCTAGCTACACTTCAGTATCCCATCACAACAAGCAGCTTGAGCAAGCTGGCACTTGCCCAGAAGAAATGGCTATTCATCCTGGATGAGCATTTTGCTGCAAGCCTCCAAAGCAGGGATGGGGAACCGGTGCCTCATATTCCTGATTGGACCCACTAGGTCTCCTTGAATGATATTAGGTGTGTGGCATATACAGGTAGGGTTTGAATGAAAGGTGCTTTGCAGGCACCGCAGTCAGGTGGTGTTTTCAAAGTCCCTTGTGCAAGTGCTGCCCAGGCACCGACTATCAGCGCTTGGGAACCACTGCACAGGGGCGTCGCTAGGGGGCGGGGGGGGCGGTACGCCCCCGGGCGACAGGGGCAACAAGCGGCGGGTGGGGGCGACAAGCGGCTGGTGGGGGTGACAAGCGGCGCCCCTCCCGCCACTCCCCAGGCAACGCCGGTCACCCTGGGAGCAGCAGCGCTGCACGGACGGGGTGCTCCCTCGGCCGTGCGCTGTTGCTCCCGGGGCGACGGAGCGAGTGGCGGCGCGTGGGGGTGACAAGCGGCAGCCCCTCCCGCCATTCCCAAGCACTGCCGCTCCCTCCGTCACCCAAGGAGCAACAGCGCACGGCCGAGCGAGCACCCCGTCCGTGCAGCGCTGCTGCTCACGAGGTGACCGGCAGCATGGGGAGTGGCAGGAGGGGCCGTCGCTTGTCACCCCCACGCGCCGCCACTCGCTCCGTCCCCCCGGGAGCAGCAGCGCACGGTGTGTGCGGTGCTGCTGCTCCTGGGGCAACGGAGCGAACGGCGGCACGTGGGGGTGACAAGAGGCAGCCCCTCCCACCATTCCCACGCGCTGCCGCTCCCTCCGTCACCCTGGGAGCGGCAGCGCACGGCCCAAGGACGGAGTGCGCCTGCAGGCGCACTCTGTCATCGGATCGCCGCTTCCAGAGCCTCCTTTTGAGCCGGAGAGCTTAAAAGCGAGCTCTTCGGCTTAAAAGAGGGCTGCAGAAGCGGCGCCGGCACTCCCGGAAACGCCCTGGGGGCGGAGCGTCATGACGTCACAATGTGATGTCACGACGCCCCGCTCCCGGGGCGTTTCCTTTGCCGCCCCGGGTACCGCGGAGCCTTACTCCGCCACTGCCACTGCATGCATTCCCACCCACTTTTGGCTTGATTTCAAACTGTGTGGGGCAAACATGGATCACCTGACACCATTAGGCAATTGATAAGGGGGTGGGCCAACTGTCACACTTGGCCTGTGGGTGTATGTGGAGATAAGGACCTGACCCTCCTGCCAGATCCAGTTCCCCACTCCTGCTCCCAAGGAATGTATTCAGGGTTGTTCTTACAGTAGGATACTTGCTATACATGTGAATGTCAGTAATGAAAGACTTCATATAATATGAAATTTTGTAAATATTGTGGGAAATACACTGGCACATGAACACATACTAAACTTATGATTTTCAGCCCTTCTGTTGTCAGTGAACATATTTTATTAATTGAGGGTTACATAAAAAGCATATCTTTGCCATCTTCCCTTTAAATATTTTTCTGCCTTAACCATAAGATACTCAAACTTCAGCAGTCATATTTTTCTGTGATCCTTGATACTGTTACTAGCAAAATGGTGCTCTTTTTTGTTTATTTTGGTCCTAAAATATCATAGCATCTTATCTCCCGCTTGTTGAATAATACAGATTATTATTTATAGATTTTATATTATATATTAGGAAATCAAGGCATAGCCTGTGAAGTACAATTTTGCACTTCAAACTATTTGATAGTGTCCCTTGAATTTTCTATTCCTGCGTTCTTTGTGAGTCAGAAGTAAATTATTTGCTGTCTTTGAAGTAGATCCTGGAAATAGTTTTTATAAGTATCTTTTACAGCTGAAATTTAGCATATCAAAGCATTTTTTCTTATGGTGTACACATTTATATAATGATTCACTTGTAAGATTGAAACAGTGGCGTGAGTTGAAAAGTAGTATGGGAGTTTGCATAGTTGTAAATGGCAATACTCAAAAAAGGAATTATTTATGAAGGGCAAGTATCTGCAGGTTTTAATGAAACATTTGTCCAGGATCTTAATGCTATTTCTTGCAACTTTAAATTTTACAATATCTGCAATTGAAGATTATTACTTTTTCCCTAGGCTCAGCTATATTTTCTTGCTGCCATCACAATGAAGCTAAGCCTTCTGTAGCTACCTATTGCCTGAACTTGTAATAGAATATCCTAGGTAGCTATGGATATTACAGACTGTTTCTGGTTTGTCCTTAATTGGGAAAAGGAAATGTTTAAGTTTAACTGATGTAGAAATTGTGGAGAAATTGTATACAACTAGGCATAGGCATTATAACCTGAAAATTTGCAAACCACATTGCTCATATAGAGTAGTTTTAAAGTAACAGATTAAGGAGCATTTTATTTAACTTTTGATGGCTGAGTAATGGCTGTGAAAACTCTCAAACTACAGTATCTGATTCAGAAAGTAGCAGCAAAAGGGCTGTTTATATATATTATATATTTATGTATTTATATATTTCGGGGTGAGCTCCCGTTGTTCGGTCCCAGCTCCTGCCAACCTAGCAGTTTGAAAGCATGCCAAAAGTTCAAGTAGATAAATAGGTACCGCTCCGGTGGGAAGGTAAACGGTGTTTCCTTGCGCTGCTCTGGTTCGCCAGAAGTGGCTTAGTCATGCTAGCCACATGACCCAGAAAAACTGTCTGCGGACAAACGCCAGCTCCCTCGGCCTGTAGAGCGAGATGAGCGCCGCAACCCCAGATTCGTCCGCGACTGGACCTAACAGTCATGGATACCTTTACCTTTTATTTTTATATTTAAATTGTTACTTCTTTCTGAAAGTACTGTGCATTCTATATTCTTTTGGCATTGCACATGGACAGCAAATATATAAGGCCCAATTTGTATATGCATGTTCCTCACATGCAAGTTATCATCACTCAATATAAATGAAACACCACTGAACATTCTCCTTGACCAATATCATCTTAAGCACAGTGCTCATCAGTTGAGTCAGTTCACATATTCAGCTGTCGGTCATTGACTGATGAGAAATCAAGTGATTGTATATGCATATGTGAACCGACCCTTAGTTTGCATACGGCCTCTGTGTAGTCCCACATATTGGTTCTGAGTCTGTGCAGAGCAACATAGGGAACCTTCTAGCACTAACCCAGTAGTGTTTGTTTTTTGGCATGGGGGCCCACCTAGCAGCCAGGGTGCATGTTCATTAGGATATGGTCTGTGCCTTTGAACTTGGTTCCTCTCAGGGAAGCTTGCATGGTACCAACTTCTTCATTCTTCTGGTGTTTCTATTCTCCTGGACGTTTGGTCAGCACTAATGATCTGGCTTTCGGTCACTTATTTTTTGGTGTTTGTGCTTAAGTGTGTGAAGTGGTTGTTTTGTGTGTGTGTGTGATTTAATGGATTTTCAGTTGTATTTCATGTCTTTGCGTGTAAATCACTATGGGATTTCCTTTGGCTGTGTTAAGCAGTGCATACATTGAATAAACTAACATAGGCCATAATATATAGGTGAGATACATTCTGGAATATTGATTTAAGCTCCACCAAAGGACTGAATTCAACAAACAAGCAGTGGTGTATTTTTTAGGGAAACGAGCTTTTTGAAATAGAGACAGGAAGGAGTTACTTGGACAAGGAAGAATGGAAGCTATAACGGCAACAGGAAGCCATCCCATGATCTGCCTGAGAGACAGCAGATTGAATCCTGCCCTAGGAAGTGGAAATGTAACATCCACAAAGCAAAACATAAAAATGGAGAAGCAACAGGAATAGACTCCATACTTCTCTCTCCAATGGGCATCAACCACTCTAACCACAGAAGGACAGAAGAATCCCTTCTAGATCTGACCCGAAGACCTTATCTAGTCCAGCATTCTGTTTCCTTCAGAGACATAGCAGATGCTTCCAGGAAGCCCTTAATAAGGATATGACAGCAAACATTGCTCTCCTACTGTTGTTTCCCAGGAACTGGTAGTTGGAGAAATGCTGTGTCTGATTTGGAAGTGGAGCTTATAACCACTGTAACTTGTAGCCATTAATAACCTTGTCTTCCAAAAATATGGCAATTCCAGAGCGGGCACCTGGCTTACACATTGGATACTTGCTGTAGGGCTCGTTTATGAGCTGTATTAAACTGGGAGTGGGGAAGATCCTTGTCTCATTGCCCATTGAACGGAGGTCAGAGGAACATGGTGATGGTAATGAGTCGTGAGCTGCTGCCACTCATGTTTGTTCATTTATTTTCTTACATTTTTATAGGCACTCCATAGCAGGAGTTATTTGGGCAAGCTCACAAATGAAAACAATCATTAAAATGCAGTATAAAACAGTAATAACCAAAGCAAATTAATTAATCTGAAACACAATTGAAAAGAACTTTAGTCACAACACTTTGTCACAGACATTCATTAGGTGTTGGTGGGTGCATTCTTGAGAAAAGATACTGCAATTTGGTCATTTTTCATTCTCTGTGTCTCAGCCTAGCTCCTCACCGTTTTCCCTTGTGTCTGTGTTCAGAGCTTCCCCTATTGTGGCAATACTCTCCTATCTAATGTAGGGAGTTGCACTGGAAATCTTTCTGGTTTCTTCCTCCCCCACTTTCCATGTGCCCTGGTATAGATTACCTGGAATGGCTGGCATTTGCCCATAAAATATATCTTGTGCTTCCCCATTGCCTTCACTGTTACATAGTTGGAACTGTATGTTGTGGTTCATGGCCATCAGGACCCTCTTTCAGAAGTTGCATGTATGCACTGTGAACGGGACGCTATTCCTACCCATTGTGTAAGGGAGGATTATTGCCCATACAGTTTCCCTCTCACAGGTAGGAAGCAGGAAAGATACATCTCCAAGCTATGGGCATTTGAGTGTTCTCTGTTGACCCATCCATACATGTTCTTAGTTGTCTGGGCATTTCTTGTCCTTGAAGCCCAGTTATAGCAGTGGAGTTGGCGTTTCTGTTTGGGTGTGCTGAGGTTTGCATTTGCAGGTTGGAAAGGAGTTCTGAGAATACAAGTGGGTGATGTTAGTGCTGGCAGAGTTCTCATCCGACAAATTTTCCTTGACTACAGTACTCAGGACCGAATGATGTAGCCTTCTGTCATGGGCAGCAGGGCCATCTCATCCATAGGGGCTAGTGGCACGCCGCAGCAGGGCACTGGGCCCCCAGGGGCGCCCCGCGAGCCCGCGGCATACCAGGCGCCCCCTCCCCAACCCGTCCCCATGGGCGGCCAGGTGCTCGCACGCCGGCAGTGCTGCCACCCATGCCGCTCCCGGGCGGGTGGCGAGCTGGCTGCCCTCACCTCCCGTCCCAGGAGCACTGGAAGGGCGCGCAGAGCCCCGCTCCAGCGCCACGCCCCTCATCCCCTGCTCGCCCACCCCGCCTCCCGAGGGGCGGCAAGTGTGGGAGGGAGGCGGCGGGGAGGCGGCACACCAGGGGCGCCGGAGGGATCGCCGCACCACGACGGCCGATCTCCCTAAGACGGCCCTGATGGGCAGGCAAAGTTATAGAGAGCCAGTGTGGTGTAGTGGTTAAGAGTGGTAGACTTGTAATCTGGGGAACCGGGTTCGCGTCTCTGCTCCTCTACATCCAGCTGCTGGGTGACCTTGGGCTAGTTACACTTCTTTGAAGTCTCTCAGCCCCACTCACTTCACAGAGTGTTTGTTGTGGGGGAGGAAGCGAAAGGAGAATGTTAGCTGCTTTGAGACTCCTTCGGGTAGTGATAAAGCGGGATATCAAATCCAAACTCTTCTATAGTACTGTATATAAAATGAATGAATGAATGAATAATAATTGGATTTTGTAGCAATCCTATCCACATCTAGCAGGAGTAATTTGAGAATAGGATTAAACTATAAGTAAGATATATCCCCCCCCAAGTTTTTCTAAGTTTAAAGGAAACGCCTATTCATATTCGTTAGCTTTTTAAGAAATACAGGAGGGAAAACTCTCATATTTCCCCTTTTCATCATTTGGATATTATGGTCCAAAAGCAATACTCATAGTACTGCTTTTAATTTTAGTGTTCTAGCTTCAACAAAGTAGTGCGAACTCTTGCTTAATTTGATTTTGCATTTCAGCATTTGAACATTTGTAAGGCTCTTGTATTGTGGCCCATCTGAGTTACCATAGAAACCAGAGACCTTCATCCTTGTTATTAGAAATGGAATGCAAACAGGGCATCAAAGCAATGTTTTCCTGTATGAATGACAGCCCTAGACAATCCAAACTTGAATGATTTTTATTGGTTCTTCTCTGTCATGGAATGTAATATTTAAAGCAGCAGGCAGCCCCCCTCCCCCCAAAGAGTCAACTGTGCAGAAAGCAAATTTGTGGTATCAGTAGCAGTTCCTTTTTGGTGTGTGAATGTAACTTGTGGACTGGCCTGTTTGCCTAGCACAGAGGGTTTGTTTTATTATCAGCTTAAGGTGTTCTAAGAAAGCTGCTCTGCAAATAAAATGTGGGAGCAAGTGCTGCTGCTGCAAGTTGAGTGGCTTTGGGTAAAAAATATCCAGTGCAGTGCCTAGTGTATTCTTTTATATAAAAAAGCCTGTTCACTACTTCTCTTTAAGAACGAGATGTAATTTTTTAAAAATGTAATCATTCAGGAGACTATCCATCTGACAGATGTGTTTACAAGATTTTATACAACTTTCCATCCTCTGTATATGACTGTGCATTCAGCAGTATTTCAGGGAATATTAATGCCTGGTCTCCATGACAAAGAACCTCTGAAATGCACCACTAAATGCTGACTGACTCAGCTGCCTTTGTGGCTCAAAATGAATTTCTAATATAGGCTAAGAATATGTCTTTCTAAACAACTTGCTCATCAACAAAAAAGCAAGCTCAGTCAGCACCGTTTGTGAGGATAGGGACATTTTAATGGTGTGTTTATTTGGCGGCTGTGAGTAGAGGAGAAAATAATAATCTAGGGACACTTCATGTATGATGCTTTCTTTTAAAGCCAGTGTCACTTATGCATGGGGCATGGGCTCAGAACAGAAATCACACCCTTGGCAACTTCTACATTTATTTTCATGAGGCGCTTTAATATTAAACTTGCTGTTTTCCCTAACATTTCTGTCCATTCTTTATTAACTCAGGGTGATCCTTTAGACACCCATGTGGGTAGATAGAAGTACTAATTCAAATTCCTATGCAAATATAGGATCTCTAACCTTGTCTTGGGCAAATCACTGTGAAACCTTACTTTCCCTCCAGTCCATCCATGCCTTCAAAGACACACATGTTTGCTTAGTACATTCTCCAAATTTCATTCTTTGTAAACATTTTCCATGGATAAATGTCTGTACCTAGTGATGTTAGTGAGGAAGGTGTTTTTCTGCACTTTAAAGTTGCGTGGTTAGAGCTTCCTTTGAAGGTACTGTTTATTTCCTCTGCTTTCCCCTCATGGATTTCAGAATTCACAATTTCAGTGGTTGGCTCTGTGTTTTATGAAACTCTTAAATACTTGATATTTTTGTTAGGCATTTGGGGTTCTAATCCCCCTCATGTTTTTGTAGTAGTTCATTTCCTTTACAATAAATAATACGCTGATATATCTGAAGTCATGTTTGTTACTGTTTTGTGATGAAGAGGTATGTGTTCGTGCATACACAATTGTTATTTTAATTTGTTAAAGTGAACATTTGGGGTCCTCGGTGTTCTATTTGGGTTGTAGACACTGGATAACCAATTTAAACACAAAACAGAGCAGTGATCTTTTTAAAAACATTAGCTAGTGTGAACACAGATCTGGGGAAAGTGTAATATAAATAAATACATTCATTAACTGGCTGATAAAACTAGCACAAAGACAATTAGCTCTGAGCTAACTTTTTAAAATCTGGTGGAACAGAATAAACTCTGCTCCAGTAAGGGGGGGGGGGGAGGCTAGGAAAAACAATAACCCTGCAGTGATACATGAATGAATAGGTAGAACCAGTATCTTCACTTGCTGCAAGCACACAACCTCACACAAGAAATTTGGAAGCTCTGTTGTTAAGGGTTATGGAAATTGTAGTTCTGGGTGGGGTAAACTATGGTTCCCAGAATTCTTGAGGGGAAGTCATGTACTTTAAATGTAAGGTGTGTACTCAACCCAAGAATGAGTCAATCACTAGTGGCTGAGCACAGCAACCACAGAATATTACAAAACCAGTTATGGTCATTTGTATTGTTGCAGTTCACACATTTAAGAAGTGGAGAATTTGTCCACATTTTCCCTGTGGTAAATTTGTTTGCTGTATTTATCCAGAGTGTGCAATGCTTAAAAAAAAACTCTGATCATATTATGGATTGCTTCAGTTCTGTTTCTCTGTTTTGTTTTGTTTGTTTTTTTTCATTTTTGTGTAAGGGGGGACCAGCAGTACTTCATCATTATAAATAAGCATAAAGAAAAATAGCATTCTTGACACAGAGGTAAAACCCCAAGGAGGCTATATTATTAATAGACCCAGCTTTAAGAATAGGCTGCCATTTATGTGCTCAGTGTTGAAAAGTATAGATAGATCTAATGTTTGCTAACCAGTTTTTATTTAGACATTTTTACTGGAAAGGGAAGGGAAATTACATATTTTTTTTTAAAAAAGTTTCATTTTATATTCTCATTGGACAGTTATTCTGTAATGTCGTGCTTGATTTGCTGAACACTTCGGTTGGGAAGATTCCACAATGAAGGGAGAGCACCTCAACGTGCATTTTGATATGTTGAATAATTTCTCAGTTGTTAAAACCTGTATTTTTGGTAGTTGTTTTCATTTGCTTGAGCTTTATGGAAAGGCAGGAAGAGCTAGTCATTGGCCATTACCAAGATCTGGGTGGACTAGACTCAGGCTTAGCTCTGCTCGCTTAGGTATTCTGTGCAGCACCAATTCAGATGAGGTGGAGGGATGTTTCAGTTTTCCATAGAAATTCCATGTCTCTCATTAGGAGAGCAAATAAATAAAAAAAATCTAAGGTGCTACGGGACAATTTTTTAATTTTTTTTATTTATTTCATCTGCGTCACCAACACGGCTTCCTATCTGAATTAGGAGACCAGTCTGCCTAGGAGCTGGGTTTGAGGCTCTGAACCTGGTGTTGAGCATTACATATGGAACAGGGATGTTATTGGTTTCCCTCCGCCCAGTAAGCTCTCTGACTTGAGAGTGAGAGTGGTCTGTTGTGTGGCCTTGGAGAACTCCAGGACAATGGTTCTGGGGGACATTCATGCTGGGCTTGCCTAATAATAATAAATAATAATAATATAAGCAGCAGCAACAACAATAAATAATTATCAATATATTTATTGTTAAGTAAAAGAACTTTGTTTGGCTTGTGCTTAAGTCTGAAATATTAGAGTGCTTTGGTTGTTACACGTACTGGTCTTGTAGACTCCATAAAGACTTATCAGATGTGGACAGTTGGTGTTGTTGGTATGAAAGCACAGGGGAGCTCTCATGTAGAAGGTTAATGGAGTGTAATTATAAAGAAAAATGGACTGTTTGCCCACTCTGTCTCACTATACCTGCTCTGAGAGTGACAAGTACTTGATCTTGTGTAAACCCTAGAGCAGAGGTTCAACTGTCTAAAATTACGACAGTGTAGCTGTCAGACGACCACACTATGAGATATGTGTGAACTTGATAGGAAAGTTTTCATTCCATTTTGTAGGGCCTCCTTTTACAAAAGGCATTCTTAGAAAGCTCCTGTAAAATACAGTAGTTCTTCTAATTTCTTCTCATTCTCTCCCCTCACCTTCCAAAAAGGTTCTGCTTATTCCATATTATACTCGTTTCTTTTAGATGGTAAAAGTTTGTGATAGTGTGTACATAGTCATTCTCATATTTAATTTTTTTTAAATTTGGGATTCCTTGTACTAGAAGGTTGAGGAATCATTGGGGTGTGTATTCACTCCTAGAAGAATGCCATTTTTTAAAAAAATCTGCAAGTTTCTCTTATTATTATTCTTTCATTGTTATAACTATTCTAGAATTTTATCTCTCCAACTATTTAGACTCCATTTAGTTGTTGATTAGTCCTTGTACCAATAGATTTCCTTAACCTGAATTCACCTCATCCAAATTAGTTTTTTGCAGAATGTCATGATTTAGTCATATATCTGACAATGTTTTTCCACCATAATACAAACAGCCAAATCATTTCAGCCTCTGCTCATAAGTTCTTTCTGTCTGTGACTTTTTTTTAAAAAAAAGTTCTACTTCAGCTTTCTCAAACACAGATAAACAGTGGCAGAGCATTCTCTGCTGGAGCCCGGGAGGGGGGGGGGCTGCATGGCACACCATGGGGGTGGGTGGGGCCATGGGCAAAAGCAGCGCTGGGTGCCACTGCGAAGGACGCAACAGCTCACGATGGGGCACTGGGGCAGGGCACCTTGTTGCCCCCCCTCCAAAAAAACTGTGCCTGGGGCAATGGCTCTCCTCAGTCCCCCCACGCTACATGCAGATGACCATAACTGGATAGAGTATTTCAGAAGATAGCTTATTAGATTATGCTTCGGTGATGGTTTTAATTTTTGTCCAAATTCCTGGAGGTACTCTCTGTAGTAGGACAAGTTGGTTGGAGTTTTGGGTAATTAATATACGAGTCAGAAAGAGACTTGGTGTACAAATTTTGGCCACTCCTGAAATTGAGACTTCAAGTGACCACGACTGCCAAGCAATTTGTTTTGCTAAGTCTATACTAAACATTCTGTGGTGATAAGTATTATTGCCATTTTATCAGCTAAATAGCATAATGTTAAATAGCCATATCAATTCCTTCTCAAGGAAATGAACATGGGCTGATTTTGAGAGATTTTGTGTGGAAGTTTGACTGTTCCCAAAGTATAAGGCAGGACATGTACCACATCAGTTGGAGAGTCCATGACTGAGTATCTCAGGACCATAAGTCAACAAATCTGTCGGGACCTATATCAGGATACAGCAAGCCAAGAATTTTCTTTTTTGTTCAGTTCATTCATGAGAAATTACACTAAAAATATTGTAACTAGTTTGCTTTTTAAAGAAAACCACCATTCTATCCTACTTAAACCTTCTTGTTTTTATATTGCCTCATATTAGACACAAAATTTTTACCCAGTATTTGTTTCCTGTTTGCACTAGGAGTTTATAATTGCAATGCTATTTGGATCTTTGCGAGCCCAGGCATAGTGAGCCCAGGTTCACTGGGGACTGGTAGTGTGAGAGTACCAAAAAGGACATGACCAACAGCTTGGGATTAAAAATGGCCTCAACTTTATTGATTACAGATGCTAGTAGGCTTTGGCTTAGGCATTGGGTATGTATCCTGAATCGGTCGAGCCTAATTGCTGACTGATTGCCTCATTAGGGTTGATCCTGTGTTAAAGCCCCCTGCCCCCATGACACAGATCAAATAGGGTAGACCCACCTGGCCACCACTGGGGAAATGTTATGGCCTGTTAGCCCCTGTCTGGGCCATCAAACAATTTCCCCCCATGAGCCCATATACCAGGGCACCCTCAGGTCCGTCTCCCAAACCACACCCACCAGACTGACTGCGACTGGCAGATTTGAAATTTTATTTTTGGTGGGATGTCCAAGATGCCCCCACAACCAGCTGAGGATGTTAGTATTGCTGCCGGTTGTGCAGGAGATGACCCCCATACCCCTAAGTAATGTTGGACTTCCAAGTTTATTTGAAGTGTGGGTTTTCTGAGCCCACAGTGCTTTCACAAATGGAAGAGAAGAAATGAATAACTGGCTTGTGGAGTGCCTATATATAGATAAACCTGGTATTTGGGCAATTCAGGTAGGGTTGGAACATTAGGCCAGCCTTCCACAACTTGGTGCCTTCTAAATGCATTGAACTACAATTGCCATCATCTCTGACCATGGGCAAGGCTGGCTGGGGTTTATGGGATATGGAGTCCAACAACATCTGGAGGGGCAGCAGGCTGGGGGAGCTTATATTTCTGTGTTGTCAGTTGTGGTTGCCAAGGGACAGTTGCTGCTTACCATTAGCAGTCAGGTATGTTTCATATTTATACTGTAGTTTTTTGCAGTTAGCATCATCTTGTAATGACTTTTGTACACAAAGGAAAAATTAAATGATGCACTTAACTATACTGTTTTGTGCTTACGGGGTGTTTCAGTAGAGTTGCCTGGACTTTAGATAATTAAAATATGTAGACTTTATGCATAGACCAGGAGCTGTTGATTTTGATCTTGAATCTCCTGTACATTTAACAGCACAAAGTGTGTTCACAAAGCGGATACAGTCCTGGCAGCTTTATCCTCAAGAATGTTATTGAACAAAATGTACTCTTAGCTTGATTTAAGGTAGCTTTGACAATGAAACGAAGCAAATGACATATGTCCGAGGACATGAGGTTTTCTAATATTCATGCAATTAGGAAAAGGGTGTGGTAAAAATGAAGCAGAAGAATGTGCAAGCAGCAAAATGTATGTGGAGAAAATGAACATAATGATTACTACTGATTCAAGGAGCATGGTCAGTCACAAGGTCCCCAAAATGCACAACAAAGTATCCTTCAGAAGTGTATAATATCAGATGTTTTAATAAAAGCTGCTTAATTGTGCTACTTGTCCATAATTGCACTCCACTCCCTAGCCTGGCCTCATGTCACAGGTAGTCTGGACTTTGACCTTACTATGGATGCCATTGGCTTAGCTGCTTTGATGGCACAATAGCGGTTGAAGATGGATAGTGGTATTGGGCTCCGATGTAATGATGGCCATAGTCCATGACAAGTAGCAGCTGGTGTCTCCACACAGCAGAGTACTACAGGTATACCAGTCATAACAAGCCAACATGGCACAATGGGCCAATGGAAAAGGTCTGGTGCATCAAAGAGTGGAGCCCACATAAAATGTTAAGCTCATTTCATATGTGCTGTTATTCTATGTGTTCATAAGTCTTCAGCTGGCAAGCAACGAGTCCTGTATGTGGTATCAGACCACCACAGGTCAACACAATGCAGACTGCAACTGTGGCACTACCATAAGCATGAAGTAACCTAAGCACAGTGCAGGAACCTCAAGAAAGGGAGTTAAGTTACATATGATATGCATTGTGTGATGGAGGAAATGAATAGGTTGAATAATATTTTCCTCGAAAGCATTTGCCCATATTATACAAAGATCAAACCAATGAGAAAGCAGACTACACAACCTCATACAGAGAGAAGGGATTGCACACAGCCATTCTTGCTCCCCCTGACTCTTTCTCTGAATATCAGGTACCCTGGTTTTAAGCTTTGAAGGCTATTTGGCTGACTACCAGTTCCTAGAATGCATGTTTGCTTATAAAATACATACACTTCTTATTAGTGTTTAGTTTTGCAATTCTAAAACATAAAACACAGGTAGTCCCCTTTAAGCCACTGGCCACCAGTGTAGTGGGGTGTGGCCTGATCCAAGGTAAGTCACAACAGGAGCACTACCACCATGCAAATATACAGTAAAAGATTAAGAAATAGATCCCCAAATGAATGTTTGGGTTAAAAGTGAGTCCTGGGTCTGAAAAGGTTGAAGATGCCTGCTTTAAACCGAACAAAGGAGCTGTCTTGTAATAAATTAGGGGAGGGGACAGGAAGTGTCCCTGCATGACAACTTTCCACTCTTTATAAATGAGCAGAGAAACAACTTTTCTCCCTCATTTTCTCTGCTCTTCATGCTAGTAGGCAAGCCTTTAGTTCTGTAAAACTAATGAAAGTTTTCAGGTGTTTCATTTCTATTTTCCTCCACAGCTTTCCTGGGCTTTGTTTCAGGGCCTGGGGGAGGAAGAGTTGTGAATGTGATATGACTCACTTGACTCCTACTCAACCAGATTCCTGTTCCGATTGGTTCTCACTTATGATTGCAGCTTGGCGCATGAGTTATGGGAGCTTAGCTTCCCCTTCTTTCTTCTTTCCCTGCTGTTTTTGTTTTGTGATAAAGGACACGGAGCAAATGAATGCTAGCTCTTTGCTGCTGGCTTCCTTGAACTAGGGAACGGGTAGAAAATCACCCTTATCCCCGAACTTCATAAATATAGCTATAGAAAATAAAAAAGAGGCTGTCTGATCTTATTCGACACAGTAATGTAGTCTCTGTGATGTTAATAGGTGGAGTCATTGTTTGGCAGGTGTAACTGGTTTCTGTTCTATTACATCCTCTACATTTCTCTGCTTTCTGGAAATGTTCCTTTTGTTCCTGTCTCTGCTTGCTGACATAGCATTTTTAATAGCTTGATAACAGACTTGATGTTTCAGAAAGCAACCTTAAATGACTGATCAATGGTTGAATGCACATATAAACTCAGATATGGAGCAGATCTCTTTGCTTGATGTCAGCTGCCTATATTTCATTTTCATGTGTAGGTTTTCAGGTAAACTAGTCTAATAAATTCAGATAGTGCAACATGGTTCAAACTACAAACCAGTCTTTTAAATAGCCACTTGCTTGGTTGCCTGATAAGAATCACATATAGGTAGCCAGACAAGGCATTGACACCCGCCTGTTACGGGTGACAATGGAGGAGTGCACCTTTTGGGGGCGAAGACCAACTGTTGGGAGGTTGCAGCGCCTGATAAGAATCATCTATAGGTAGCCAGGCAAGGGAAATAACATATTTTCAGGCCACCACTGAGCCACAAATGGTCAGCATAGGTAAATGTGGGTTGGTTGGGTGCTAAAGTTAGCTAGTGACTGAATTACCTTATTTGCAAGTATGAGATAAGTAATCATTTCAGAGGACCCAAGTGCCTAGAAGTATCACCTAGATAGGCCAAGAGCCATAGAGTTTTAGAACAGATGACAGAAGTCTGGAATATACACCACTGTAAAGTGGTGGTGGTGGTGGGGAGAACTTGATAAAAGAATGGACTGAGAAGGCAATGTCTGAGTGGATTGAGTAGGCAATGGCTGAGCAGTTTTAAGAGCTGGCCAATGACCACCAAAGGGGAGGAGAGATC
The DNA here is from genome assembly GCF_009819535.1 of Lacerta agilis. Taxonomy (NCBI): domain Eukaryota; kingdom Metazoa; phylum Chordata; class Lepidosauria; order Squamata; family Lacertidae; genus Lacerta; species Lacerta agilis. The sequence continues at coordinate 49,370,132 of NC_046312.1, forward strand.
CAAAGAACCTGAAACAGATTCTGCTGTAGCAGAAAAGGTACGGAGTTAAAATTTGTAGGGAATTGCGTACTCTTAAGAGTTCAGGGTTATTGCTGTATGAAACACTGGACTACTTTTAAGACAAGAATGTGGAAACTTTTTTTTCCTTGAGGGTGCTCCATTCTCTTACATATAATCTTTCAGGGACCGCATGCCAACAGTGGGTGGGGATGAAGCCAAATGTGGGTAGGACACACTCATTCCTTTCTCCGCCCTATCTCTCCTTTCCCCTTCCTTACCACCTGCATGAAATTAACCTGATAGGTTTGTGCAGGATTGAAAACCAGGTGGGATGTTTGAACTGTGAATGTCCTGGCTATACCACAGTTTCTAGGATGAACTGTGTAGGAACAATAGTGCATGGGGGGGGGTTCAATTTAAGTGCATGTAACTTCTGGTTTGAGGGCTGTATTATTATTGTTTATCATATTTGATTGTTTCTGCATTCAGCCATTTGGGGGAAAATGAGTTCTCTAATGGATGTGTGCAGTGTTTATTTTTTTAAAAAAGAGTTTTTAAAGTTACCAATATTTGTTAATCCATCTTGAGATGCCTTCTGTACGTGGGGGCAAAGTAGCTGGTAGCACTCTGGCCTAATGAGCCGGTATATTTTTTTCATTTATTTCCTTGATCTAAAACATAGTGGAGCACATGACCATACTTTTAGGATCCCTCTTGAATGCTCTGAATGCATACTGAGGAGTTCATTAAGTAGTACCCAATAGGTTGAGAGAGCTCAATGATCCTACAGATATGTGTAGCTGTGGTGAAGAAGAGTTTGGATTTGATATCCCGCTTTATCACTACCCGAAGGAGTCTCAAAGCGGCTAACATTCTCCTTTCCCTTCCTCCCCCACAACAAAAACTCTGTGAGGTGAGTGGGGCTGAGAGACTTCAAAGAAGTGTGACTAGCCCAAGCTCACCCAGCATCTGCATGTGGAGGAGTGAAGACGCGAACCTGGTTCACCCGATTACAAGCATGTCTATTCTGCCCCTGCTGCCTGTCAGTTACACTCTCATTGTAACAGCTACTGTATCACACATAAGGGACAGTGCCTTGGGCCACCTAGATTAATCCTTTGAAAGCCAGACAGTAAATGGATTTATAAACTATAAATTATAAACCAATGTATATAGTGTTTTGCAAGTTAATAATGTAATGCCTTGTATTTTTGTGTCTACTTTTGTGATAGAAAAGGGTGGTTGAACAGCTGCGGAAGAATTTGATGGTAAAGCAGGAACAGCCGGACAGTAAGTTTCAAATACAACCATTGGCACAGTCAGAAAATAAAATACAAACTCCACAGCCACTACAGCTACAGCAGCAGCAAACTACCACAGCCTCTCCAAACCTGCTTGGATCACAGGTAAAGTGGTTGAAGGTGTTACGTTAATTTTCAAAATGTATTCCTTTCTTAGAATGAAATGTATCACTGTATAAAGAAGAGAACATAAAATCAGAGTTAACCTATCATAATCCAGTGCACACTTGCTAGAGAGTAAGACTCAATTCTGAATCAACATGTGTAGGATTGTGCTACAAAGCTATCAGTAGCGTTAAAGTGAAACAAGAGCACTTTATGATCTTGAGTCTAAGCATGGATCGCTTCCCTAGAAAGCTAAGTCAATTACTGGATTTTGAAGTAACAGTATTATATGAATCTTGCATGCTTTAGTTTTTTAATTTTTTTTATAGGACCCTCATGATGAACTGATGTGCAACACTGCACACCAGGTTAACCAAGTTGTCTTTAACAGTTAAGGCACAGCTAATTTGTGTTAAGTGCTCTGAGTATACACTTTTGCTTTAAGAACTGGATCAGAATGCAGTCCACCTAGCCCAGCATTTCCTGCAAGGATAGGTGTCCTTCATTGGAAAATAATGTGGAATTGTCCTGAGTTTTCTCTTTTTGTGGAAATGATTTCCCTCAGTAGTTGTTAACTAGGGAACTACAAGTGTCCAGAGATCTTGGTTCAGTATGTTTCAGCAACATGATATACTATAGAATACCAGAAATAATAATATAAAACCAAACCGGCTATAAACAAAGAAATACATAGAAAGGATCCACATAAACTGCCCCCCGTCTTCTTCCCACAAATACAATAACAGAGATTAATGTAGTTGCATCTATAATTGCTGAGGGCATTTACTGAAATTTCAGTAAGCTTGAATCACATAGTCAGTTTAGAAAGCTAGTTGCTTGAATTGGCAAAAAATAAGTTATTTGTGTGTAGACATTTGGCAGTCTAGCTTCTGGGCTTATAATGAGGCAGAAGAGAGTAAACCCTCATCTCAACAGGGAACAACTATTCCTCTTTCTTTTTCTCAGCATGATAGAGACTATACTCTAGAGACTGGGAGATCTTGGGGAAAATAAGGTATTTAGAGAGGTTCTCAGAAGCATAAATGGTGTTGGGTTTGATACTCTCTGATACTTAAGAGCCACTTGACTGCCTCCTCTCTACCACTTTGGCCAGGCAGTGCCCCGAGTTTGGAGAAAGGTAAGCTTAGATGTTGTCTATTGCTCCTTCTTAGTAGAAGAAGATAAGCGATAAGCTAGCTTCTAGAGTACTGGAAGTGCTTTAAGGAAAATTGCTGTTCTTTTAAGCAGCATTGGGGCAGCCAAGAAACTGAGCCTTTCCCTTGTGAGCAGTTATTTGCTCCCGCTGGCTCTTTGAGACCCTGTGGGCAGAACTAACACAATGACTGGCTGATACTGAAAATGGTGGCCCCTTGTTAAAGAAAACCCTCTTCCATCAGTGACATCCCATGACACTATGTTTCCCTATCAGCAGCAAAATATATGGAGCAGAAGCAAGGAAGTGCACAGAGTGATGACTTCTGGACACAAGCACAAGATATTTTCCGGCTGCGGACGCCATTATGGGTGGTCGTGGGATGCTTCGGCTGCGAAGCACCCAGTTCATTCCGGGGGTTAGGAGCCCTGCAGCCGCATAGCGGGGCTCCGGTTGGGGAGCGGGAAGAGCGTCCCGCTCCCTGGGCTCCCCGGCTGTGCCCGTTGTGGCTCCGAACCCTTCCCCCGCACCCCCTGTAAAGGGGGAGTGGGGGTGAAGGGACGACGGAGCCGGGCTTCAGGGGACATGCCCCAACCGGGATGGAATTGCGGCGGCTAAGCCTGTGATGAGCGTCTAAGTTCTACCTGTCATTAAGGAGCTGATAAGAACCCAGAAGCTGTGAGTAATTGATTGACTCTTTGTTTTCCTGGAATGCTCTGGGGGAAAGAAGAAAGGCAGCCCGCCTCCCTCCCTTCGGCTGGTGAAAGAAATTAACTCTTTAAGTGACTGCTGCCACAACAATCAATAGAAAGTATTTGGAATTTGAAAACTGAGTCTGTTGAGATCTCCCTTCGGGGGTTAACTGGGGGAAAAATATCTCCGCTTGAAGTTTTGGTCTTTATACTCCTGCTTCGGAGAAATGGCGGTGACCTGGTGTGTCGCAGGAAAAATTTGAAACAAAGGAAGGAAGAGACAGGAACTGAAATCTGACACTCACCCTCTCTCTTAAAATGCTGGACTTCGCGCTCATATTGGCATCGAACTCATATTTAAAGGATGAGGAAAAGCTCACTATTTTGCAGATGGAACTGCTTGATCGGAAACTACAAGTCTTGAGTGGAATTATTCACAAAAAAGATCTACTTTCCACAGAGGAGGCTTTTCAAAAGTTCTACACAATGGAATCATGCCTTGGCAAAGAGCTGGGAGGGGCGGTTGAAAGATGGTCTGAGATGGCTGGGCAAATCCGGGAAGAACAACTGGAAATGGGAAAACTTACAATATCCAGACCCCGAGGTGGCAGCTCGGGGGTAAGGGACATGGAATTAGAATTTTTACAAGAAGAAGAAGCAAAAGAAACGGAGGAGCCCAGAATGCAGATGAGAAACGCCTTAAGGCTCGATGCGGGGTTTGCTGTGGATGCAGCCTGGATCTGTGGACACTTGGAGGAAGACAATGGGAGATTTGGCGCTGGAGAAAGACAGGAAAAGACAATGGACAGAGGAGGAGTGGGTTGAAGAATTAAGTGTATAATCTAAATGGTCTGCCATGGTATCCGAAGTCGGAGTGTGAAGTCTGTTAATGATAAGTTTATTTTAAATAAGTAAGGAGATATTGAATTTTAAGTTAAAAGCAGCATGATAAAGGACAGAAGAAATAAGTTTAGCTATAAGAATATTTGGTTACGATTTAAGGTATAATGCAAAGATTGAGATAAGTATGTTTTTTTATTTTTTAAGTAAAGTTAAATTTTTTACAGAGAAAAGTTGTTAAGGAAATAGTATATTGAATTAAAACCGAAGGTGAAAAGGCGGGGGAAGTCAAGCGTCAAGATTCAGAACTAGAATTTTTTTTTTTTGTAAGGTTATAATTAAGAAGAAGAATCCTGACTTTATGTGTATTTGTAGTTGTTTTTGTATTTGTAGGTGTGGGGTTGGGTTTGTGTTATATTATGAAAATGTTAATAAATTCTGTTTAAAAAAAAAAAAAAACAAGCACAAGATATTACAAAGGAGGAGCTTGACATGAGGCATTTGTTTTTGGCATTTATTTCATTTAGTTCTGTTCTTGGAAACTTCATCTGGGGAGCCACAGCTCAGTAGTAGTGATGCTTTACATACACAAGGTCCCAGTCAACCCGTGGCATTTCCAAGTTAGGGTTGGGAAAGACTCCTTCCTAAAATCTCTGGCATCTCCAAGTTAGGCTCAGGAGAGACTACTAACTGGATTGCTTGAAAAATCGCTGCTAGTTAGTGCAAATGCTAAGCTAGGTGAGCTAGTGGTCTGACCTCATGTAAGGCAGTGTGTTGGCCCTTTTGGACGGCAGCCTATCAGGGCACCATTGCTATTAATATATACAATTTTATCTCACTATTCAACTGAAGAAAGGGTCCCAAAAAGGCTTACAGAGATCAATCTTTGCCCTCAGGCTTACAACCTAAACTAAGTGACACTAAAGAGAATGGGAATTGGTGGGAAGGCGAAGCAGAAAGCCAACTCAGTCATTAGTATGTTGTTACAAAGTTCTTATAACAACCAACTGGAATGGAAATAGTTCAAGGACAGAAAGAAAGCAAAAACTGCTGCCCCTCCTTTCCTTCTCTCCCTTGGTTTCATTCAGCATGATGGAATGGGCATTGCTAGATTATAGCTGGGAAGAGAGAAAGCCTCATGGGGCATTGCACTTTCATCAGAAGAGGAGAAATATTGGGATTGGCCTGCTATGAATATCCTACCATCAATTCATGTCTATACAGAGAATTGCAGAACAGTTGGTGGAATACTTACCCTTTCGTTTGCAAGGCTCTGCTTTGTATGGGAATTATTCACCTGGAAGTCAATATATATTACTGACTAGGACCACTTCAGATATTGCTCTTGGAATTCAGAATTGTCGGATTCTCATCTTGATGTGCTTTTAAAGTAACTGAATTTTTAAATTATTGGTGTCTGCTTTTATCTAGAGTTTTGACTGTAAAGGGACACTCATGTTCTTCTCTGTATTCTGTGCTGTGCACTTTGAGATTAACTTCCAGGTCATTTCTGCATTTGTACAAAGTTATGTTCAATGTTAAAGAGCCCTCTAGCGACACTGTATTGAAATTGCTCCTACTCTTTCCTTGCCAGTGTCCAATTAGGGTGTTTCTTAGAAAGCACTGAATCTGCAACCCGTTCCTTTAATGTGTATAGAGAAAACCAAGTTATAACTTACGTTACACACACATGCATCTCTGAATTGTCTACTCAGAAATCTGCAATGCTTTCCAAATTAGTCTTCTTTAAAACTAGCTAAATATGTGCTTTCTCATTTGAAATAATTATAAACAAAGCATTTTCCACATTGTGCAACAACTACAATAAGCTCTTCAATAAGGGATTTTAGCAGACCTGATTATTTTTAGTTGTGGAATGTGTTGTGTAAATCATAAGAACTAGTGAAAACACTGTCATAATAGTGATGCCAAAATGTAGTTGTGACGTGCTTTTACTGATTATGCTGAAAGCCCCTCATTTTAGCCTTGATACTTTTGTGATTTAAAAATAGATATATCGCAGGAAATTGAAGGTGTTTCAACGATATAAAATTACATAAAATACCAATTCAATTAAATCTGATAATGAAAAAGGAACATTAGAGCAACAGCAAAAAAAAAAACTCAATTCAATATCAGATGCTTTGAAAATTCTGCTAAAGTACACATTGCATCTACTTTGCACCTCAGTGTTCCTGATTCCATGTTTGCTGAGTGTAAGCACACACACACTGCTGCTGCTCCCCAGTACATTGTGCCCACTGTTACAACTGTTGGTGGCCAAGGTTCTCAGATTCCTGTCTGCTACTGAACAGTTAGTTCAGCACTCTGTCAAGGGCATTTCTAGGCAAATTCTCCTAAATTCCCTAGCAACCAAATGTCCATCTTGCCTGGATTCAGTATTAGCCTGTTAACTCTCATCCATTTGACCACAGCCTACAAACACTGGCTCAAAACAAATCCATTTGACACTGCCAATGGCATCGTATAGGTACACTAATGTTTGGGGGACATGGAATTGACAAGAGACATGGGGACATTATATGCACCAAAGCATGAACTATCAAGACATGATTGATTTCACACACAGTGCACCAATGGATTAAGCAAGGCACAGAGTGGTGTTTCCTGTGTGGTTGCACATCTATATGTGGAAGGTTTATTGAAAGTATTTGTAAAGGAGTGGGCTGATTCCACACAGCTTTGACAGTGTTTTAAATCTTCCCAGTTGCATTTCCCTTGCATTTCAGCTTCTGCTTTCTCACTTGTGAATTTCTAGAGCAAACTCTGTCCAGTTTGCGATGAATAGGTTCCAAAGTGTTTTTTTATTATTATTTCTCGTAGAAGACGGTAACTACAGCTTCTATGATCACCACTAAGACACTACCTCTTGTCCTGAAAGCAGCAACAGCAACCATGCCTGCCTCCGTTGTGGGTCCAAGACCTACAATTGCCATGGTGACTGCCATCAATAGCAACCAGAAAACTGTCCTTAGCACTGATGCACAGAACACGCCAGTCAACCTCCAGACAACAAATAAAGTCACTGGTCCAGGAACAGAGGCAGTTCAAATAGTGGCAAAAAATACAGTCACATTGGTAAGCGGTCTTTCTTGCCTAGTGTTCTAAGGACGTGAGCCATTTTTTAAAAACTCCCCTTGTTGAAACAGAGATGCGTGCCCTTTGGGGCATATACAGGTATTGCAAAACTTTGTTTAATGTGATAAAATACTTTTGCTCCAATGGCTTTCAATTTTTAAAATAATTTACTACTTTAACAAATGATTACTATCATATCATATTTTTCCTTGGTTTGCTGAAAGATAATTGACAACGCACCTTCACTCTGACTTTTTACAATGCTCTGCTTGCCAATAAAGGCATGTAGGACCATGCATGGACTTCCCTTATTTAGGTTATGGTTTTAAATGTATGTTCCTTTCACTGCTTATATTAAAATTATTTTAATGAGGCTCACCAACGTTGTCTATTTTTTGCTGCTGCTGGGCCCACAAACACACCATCCTTCATGACGGGAACTAGCCAGCATCTTCCTCAACCTTCAAAACAGTCTTTCTCAGGGGTGCTTTTGTGACTAACTAGTAACTCTGATAATCAGTTCCACAAAGTTCTAAGCTGTTGAAACCTGCAGAAATGTAAAAAGTAACTTGAGTGGAAAATATATCCTTGTGAGGGAGGCCAGGCATTTAAACGGAGTTTTGCTGTTTAAATAAGAATTGATCCAGAGCTGCAGCTGTAACGAAATCCATTTATACCCTAAAGTATTTCATTCCCAAAGTAAATTACTGTATATGAAAACAGTGTTCTACACATTTAAGAGAGAACCAAAATCCTAATGTACTAAATAATTTATCTAGTACCTAACACTTACCCTTCCGGCAATTTTGAATATTATTGTTTATGCTCTCTTATCAAATATTTCAAAACATCCCCCCAAGTTATGAAGCCTTAGCACAATTAAGCATCACGTGCAGCTCCATTTGAATGGGCAGCCAAACCTGATTATTCTTTGTGGTTATTTGTAGCGCTTTGACTCGTAAAACAAAGAGGAGAATTCAAAAATGTCAAGGATAAGGGCATATTTTTAAAAATAGTAGAGGTCTTGGGTTTTACATCCTGGTGAAACAAAAGGATACTTAGCTTCATTATGCCCATGAAATGCCCTTTTTATTTCAGAATGGCTTTAAGAGCAAGAATCTGTTTACTGTGAGAAAGGTAGGCTGTGCCTGAATAGCTTTGAAGTTGCTCATCACACCTATTCCCTTTGCTTAAATTTGTCTTCCTTCCTTCCCACCCACACCACTCTTATTGTTAGCAGGTTCAAGCTACACCTCCTCAGCCCATCAAAGTGCCACAGTTCATCCCTCCTCCCAGACTCACACCTCGTCCAAATTTTCTTCCACAGGTGAGTTTGTCCAAAACAGGAAAAGGGGTAGGAGTGGGGAGTTTGTCCTAAAAGCTGTAAAATGAAGCAGCTGCATATAAAAAGGGAAAAATAGATTAGGTTCAACTCTAAAGTGTAACTTTGATTTGAAGAAGTACAACACCATACTTGGTAATAATGGAACACTACCTAATATGCTTTCCAGATTAAATCTCCAGTTTTGCTATCATATTTATTGTTTCCCTGTCAGCTCTCTACCTTGTACTAATTCTGTAAGAACTGAATTAAAGACGAGATGATGAAGAAATGCCTTGCTTGTTATAAGGTTATTGAGTGTTGAATGTTTTTCATAGTTTCTTTGATTAAAGAGCCCCTATTTAATGTGAATCCTTAGCCTTTTTGCTAAGCAAAACGTAACTATGTAATCTAATTAATGTAGTTTCTAGCTTCCTGCTCCTTTCTTCTAAAGAGGAGCAGATTTTATCTAGAAATAACTTGAGCTGCAACTTTTTGAAAAAATTCTGATCTTTTACCCAAAGGTGAAGGCATTATATAATAGATTGTTTGCAGTATTTTAAATTACTAGAATCAATTTAGTTGCTGTCTCTCTCAGAGGATGCCATCTGCATCTCATTGAAGCTACATCTCTTCTCCTACCCCCACTGTTGATTTTTAATGTAGTTGTTATTCAGATTCCTAGTTGTAATGTCAACAATCATTACCCAGTTATGAAAGAGAGGAAAGCGTGAAAATATTAACTGCTGGACTATAGATATGCCCATCCAATGTTCTAGCCACCTGCATTTAACCCAAAGAAAGTTAGATGGGCTCAAAAAGGTAATCCCTGATTGGAGGAGAGGGCTGTGTAATTCAGAAACTAGCTACTCTTGCCAACACAGTTGATCTAATAATAAATTAGAATACATAACCATTTGTATCCAATTTAGACACCCTGGATTTTAGAAATACTAAAGTGCTTCCAGACCTGTGCTTCCAGAACCAGTATATCCTTTTAAAGTATGATTAACATTGAATATGTAAACATACAAAATGAACATACAAAATGATGGCAGTATTGTAGAAATATACAGTGGAACCTCGGGTTACAGCGGGGATCCGTTCCAGAGGCCACGACGCAACCCAAAGCGTTGCATCTGCGCATGTGCATGGTGCAATTCAGCACTTCTGTGCGTGCATGAACAGCGTGAATTTGGAAGTCACCCGTTCCGGTACTTCCGGGTTTGCACCGGTCGCAAGCCGAGGGTGACGTAAGCTGGAAGCCACGTTACCCAAGGCTCCGCTGTACAAGAATGTGTGGTTAACATTTGTGTGCTAACAGTTAATGCATAGTCGAAACAAAATAAAAAAGTTCCTTCCAGTTATTGGTATGAGCTTTCGTGTGCATGCACACAGTATCTGAAGAAGTGTGCATGCACACAAAAGCTCATACCAATAGCAAACTTAGTTGGTCTCTAAGGTGGTACTGGAGGGAATTTTTATATTTTGTTTCGACTATGGCAGACCAACATGGCTACCTAACTGTAACTAGTTAATGCATAGTGCAACCATCACCAACCTGGCAGCTTTCAAGTGTTTTGGACCACAATTCCCTTCAGCCACAATCACAATGGGATATTGTGAAGGAGAATGAAAATTGTAGTTCAAAACCTCTGGAGGGCAGTAGGTTGTGGAAGGCGAACACAGTGCAACTGTTATAGCTGTGTGGTTTTAAAAGTGTAGTAGGTCTGAAACGTACATGAGGGTTACGTTCCAGGGATCTACGTTCAAAGACAAAATCATTCAAAATCAGGAAACCACATACCCAACCTGGAACTGCCTTCCCCTGCAAACCATTCCTACCCATCCTGATATCGGTGCATTGAGAGGGCAAGATCTTGGGAGCCTTGCAGGGCCTTCCTGGACCCTCATGCAACCTTCCCAGAGTCCTGTAAGTAAGGCAGATGGCTTAAAAACTCTTTCCATGGCAGAAAAACTGGGCGCTGAAAGAGCTTTTTAAGCCCCTCTGCCTTGTTTCCCGGGGTTTGGGAGGTCACATGAGGGCTTTGGAGGCTTTTGTGAGAGATCGCATGGCCCCTTCAGATGGTTTTTTTCCAGTCTCCAACCCGCTTTCCATTTATTTTTTCGTGAAGTACGCAAGGCTGCAATTGTGTAAGTTTTGGGCCTACTGTAGTTCTTTCCAGTGCTGATGTGTAGCACTATATAATACAAACACTATTGTAATCTGAGTCATATTTGTTGGCACAGTCATAAGTTATGTGTTAAGTACTATATCTTATCTATCCATGTGGTCTGATATGGGTTTCTCTCTCTCTTATGTAGGTTCGACCTAAACCTGTTGCCCAGAACAACATTCCTATCGCCCCAGCCCCACCTCCTCCTATGCTCGCTGCTCCTCAGCTCATTCAGAGGCCTGTGATGCTGACAACAAAATTCACACCCACCTCCTTACCTTCCTCTCAGAATTCCATACACCCAGTCCGTGTAGTGAATGGGCAAACAGCAACCATAGCCAAAACTTTTCCAATGGCACAACTCACCAGCATTGTTATAGCAGCCCCAGGTACCAGGCTTGCTGGACCTCAGACTCTACAAATCAGCAAACCAAATGTTGAGAAACAGGTACAGATGGAGAAATGCATTAGAAGTTTAAACTGTGAATTGTTTCCTTCTCCTAAAGTCAGTAGAAGTAATGGAGATACAAATGCAATTAACCATAACATAAGACCTGTCCTCTCATTGCCTCTCCTGCGGTTAGCAATCTTGTGTGACCGAGAACAGGGCTGTGCCCACTAGCCCTTCCATACCAGCCATCCCATCCCCTTCCACCGCCACTTAAACTGTCCATATGCGGCTCCCTGCACACTTTGGAATATGGATGGGTGGATCAGTCCATTTCCAGGCTGTGTCCATTTCCTGTGTGTGCTCATAGGTGCATTCCATCCTGTTTCCATATTAAGCTGAACAGTTTTTAAAAGACTGTCCAAGACTCTGCATTTAAATACATAAATATGTATTTTAATATCAAAATATGTATTTAATTGTGTATTTTCCAAACGGGCGTTTGCAAAGCCTATTTTATCCTAAAGCAAATTCACATTTTTTAATGCATTTTGATATTTTTTTTGAGCCAATAACTATATTGCAAAATTTGGAGAAGTGCAAAATCCAAAGTATAATTATGTTTCAATCTGTTTATTTAGTCTGGGAGGTGCATTTGCTTAAAAATGCAGGCCAAGTGAAATTTTCCTGCACCCAAATTTATAATCCTGATTTCACTGGGTTCTATATCATAGGGGCGGATACACATATAGGGTAGGCTCTCCTGTTCAGAGGTTTCTTGCAATGTATGGATGGGGCAGGGTTGGCAGGAGAGGACGCGGGTGGACAGGCCAGCAAGTCACAGCACTGTTCTCTGTCTCATGCCAATCATGAGATACAATGTGTGAATAGGGATGGTTAATAATACCTTGTTCCAGGGATTGGGAATGTACCAATAATTCATAATGAGTGAGCAGTTAATTTGTGATTTTATATATAGTACATCAGAATAAATAAAATTTACTCGTTTTGTGCTTTTTCTGCTGCTTCAGCATGAAACATTAACCGTCAAATAATATTTATCCATAATCTTGCTGACATTTATGATGAAGCAGACATGCAGATGACTTAATTACCATCAGTTTCAGCTAACCTTTTGTAAGTAGTTTATAACTCTGGACATTTGAGAATTTCCTCTAATTCCATCTATCAGATGTAGGCCTTTTTGTGCAAATGCACTTTAAACTGACCTTTGAGGCTACTGATCGGTATTCTCAAAAGCTTGCTTGGTTTCAGGCTTTTAAGCTTGACAAATTTGCCATGAGCGGTTATTTTTTAAATAGACAGAAGTGTGTCACCTTCCCCCCCCCAAAAAATTTTTTTACATTATTGTCCTCTTTTCAAAACACTCTGAAGCAGATGCAAGGTGATATGGCACTGCAACAGGTGGCAGTGCGCCAAGACTGGCCACAACTCTAGGTTTCATAGAAGCAAGGACCTTCAGCAAAAACCCTAGTGCTTAAATGCGGAAGAAAAGCCTATACGTAGTACCAGTGCAGAGAAGCTGCCTTTCAGCCCTTATGTACTGAGGAAGGCAGGTTCCAGTCTGGTCATGGCTTTTTTTGTCGTAAATAGGCAGAAAGTTTTCTCAAATGTGAACAGAGCCAGACCTCTTTTTTCCACTTGCCAGTCTTAGGAATACACACACACACACACACACAGACACACACACACGTATTTATTTATAATAAAAGGTATACCCTCCTACTTTTATTTTCTAAGGGAGATGTCCAAAGTGGCTACCATCAGTTCAGATAAAACAATTAAGAAACAAGGTTTCATCCTCACTTGTCAAACCACTGGTCTAGTTTGCGCAAGCCACAAACCATAGTTTAGTGATGGGTTTTTGAGTCTCCCCCTCTGCTCTTCCAGCACAACTGCAGTTATAGTGTTAGTTGTGGTTCATCTAAACAAGCAAGTGGGATCACACAATCTAGTAAATGGGACCAAGAAGTAATGCAAAATAATTCACAATTTCAAACAATATGGTTCAAATTATTTCTTTAGGTTTCTCTTATTTCTGAGTAAACACATTGCAAACATGTTTGTCATCTTAGATGGATCTAATTTTGTGACATCACAGCTATGTCATAAAGTGGGAATCATTGGGCAGGCACTTATGATGCAACATGCAGAGGATTATGACATCACTAAGTGAATGAGTTTCAGGAAAACCCAGCACTTGAGAATTCTGGAGAATTTATCTTCAGGCAAATTCTTGTTATAGTGAATAATGAATGAGAGAGATGCAAGGTGCATCTCTCAGACAGATTGTTGTCTGGACAAGCTTTTCATGGAATGTTATTCCACAAAACATCATCCCATCTGTAGTTATTCTGCTTACCAGGTCTCTCTTATAAGTATCCCCTCTTATCCACAGCTTAGATGCAAAGTTATTGTTATTACATGATCTGGTTGCTGAATTGGGCTACTTAAGTGTTGGAGCTGTACACTTGATGTTCTAAATAGTAATTTTTATTTGGGATTGTGTTTTCAATACTTAAAATTTACAACACTTTTTAAAGGAGCTCTTGGGAAAAATATTTAGTGTATTCTTTGGATTCTTTTCCATCCTTTTCTTCATTTTGGTAAAGAAAAACACTGGCCACTGTTTCTGTTTGTTTAGGAGTTTAAGAAACCTGTGTTCACTTGCTGTTGTTTCTCTTTCAGACTATCAAACCCCAAGCGGAAACAGAGGAGAAGCCAACAGAGATTCATACAGTTGCTCCTCCTGCACCACCCAAACCAAAACGAGAAGAAAACCCACAGGTACTAGTACAAATATCTACAATATCCTTTTGTGGGGTTGGTCAGATTTTTTTTAAAAAAACTTGTCTTTAGAAATGCTTATTTTCATCTACATTTTAATGCCACTTTTCCTCTTAAAAGAGATTCACATTCTTCACAGTGTTATTGCTGCAGTGAAGAGGTCTATATGTCTGAGGAATGCTAAATCTAGCCACAAATTCCTGTTCACCAAATATTTTCAGAGCTGGAAGAAAGAATGCAAGAGCTCTTGACCTTATGATAATGATGCATGTATGTAGCACTTAAGGGTGTTCAAAGTGCTTTATGTTTTCTTAGTAATTTTTACAATAACCCTGTAATGGAGGCCAGTATTAATACCCCATATTCCAGAAGGGGGGCTGAGAGAATCTAGCCTTGCTTTAAGTTGTTGTCTAAGGTAAAGTTTGAACAGTGGCTTTTCCAGCTCACTCTACTGTGCTACATACATAGAAATCCCAAATTATCCTTAGCTCTTTTGAGTGTTGAGATTGCATCATGCACAGCGACTTCTCGAATCCCACAGGCACATTTTAAACATGTTTCGGTTGGCCTTGTTTGACTAAGGAAAAGTTGTATTCGCTGGCGCCTTGACTGCCCCTCCCCTTGCAAAGGCAGCGTGGGGGCTAGGATGGCTCTGCTTAAGGATGTTCCAAGAGACTTTGTGCAGGGGTGCCCAATACAATCATCCTACACACACACGCCTTTCCTGAAAGCTGAGAGTGTCCTGATACCTTGGCTTGAAGGTGCTCCAAGTGTCTCCAGCCCTCCCTTCCCAGGCCTTTCGTGATGCTGCCCCCTATTCACCTTTCCTGTTATAAAACATGAAAGATGAAAATACATCCTGTGAAAAATATCATAATTAAGGTTTGTATAACAAATAATAAGACCCAAATTATATTCACGCAGTAGCTGTATTGTACTGGTGTATGTTTTAATACCCATACAAATTTAACAATAAAGCTACAGCTCACTGGTAACCATCCATTTCAACAAATAGGGTTTTTGTTTAATCAAGCTCCTGAACATTTGCATCATGTAAGTTTGAAAATAACATATTATAAATAACATAAATGCCTGTGGGTTTATTTATTTTTTCTGTGGGACAATGACACATTTAAGTGAGTGTGTGAAGGTTCCCCCAGCTGTTATAAAAGGAAAAGAGAGATTGTGTGAGTTTATTCTTTCCTTGGGTGAGTGGAGTTATAATAGCATTTCAGGCATCGTGTTTTCTATGAATACCTGCAACTCAGAAAAACACTTCTGATGAAATGGACTGCAGTCCACGGAAGCTTCTACCATAATAGATTTGTGAGTCTTCAATGTGCCACAATTCTTTTTTTCTTTTCTTTTCTTGCTGCAAGAGGCTAACATAGCTGTCACCCTGCAAATCTTTCGGAAAGCACAAGCTAAGAAACCTGGATTCTGGCAGCTTGAGCAACTCACAAAACCAACTGGAACTAGGGAATCTCCCTCGGGGCCCATTTAGATAATATTCTACCATCAAAATTCTGATTTTTTTTTTTTAAGGGGGAGATCTTGGTTTCCCCCTCTGCACAGGGAGAAGATATTAAATGAGCCAAGAGAGTCCACTTTTTACTAATTTACTTAGTATTGTCAGAATCTGAAATACTTTTTTGCTCCACTGTGGCTGTCCTGTTGCAGTCCATGTGATCCATATATAGTGAAAGGGAATGAGGCCAAACATTGTCACACAGGTCTAGTCTCTTGAATTCTAAAACATGGTTCATGGAGGTAAGAAATCATAAACTGCAAATACTTGACCTGAACAGTTGTGCTAGATGAGATGAAAGTGAACTACTGCTTTTTGAATCTCATGGTTCTCATGCCCTAAAACTGTTTATAGCAGTCTAAGAATAGCATAACTTGGCTGTCTCTTTAAAATAGATACATACAGCTGTGATGTTCTGAGCAAACAGCTTATGCAGCAATCATCTGGACAGTTCAGAAATCCTTGCTTGTGCTGGAAGGCTTCCATGCTTTCAGGTTTCGAGTAATCTGCAGTTAGATAACACACTATGTTCTATTTTCATAAAGTATAATATTATTTATTTTATTTTATTATTTTATTTTATTGATTTATACATTGCTTGATTGTGAAAACAAACAAATCTCAAAGCGATTTACAATTTTACAATATATCTGATACACATGCAAGTTTATGTAGGGATTTCCCCCCCCCCTTCAAATTAATTAGTTTTGAATGGACAACAAAGGCCTAGGGTGCAGCTGAACTGTTAGGTGAGGAGTTGGGGGTCTTTTTTAAAACAGTGGTCAGAGGAAGCTGAAATGCAGAGAAGTACAGACAAAGTATCTAATTAGCAGTGGTAATTCACAAAGCAGTTGTTGATAATACAGACATCCTAGCATAGTTGTGCCAATTATCTTATTCAGTATGCTAACAAATACTTCATCTTAGGTCAGTCCACAAGCGATAGCAGTGTACTTGATGTATTGTAATTCAGCAGTTACAGGTGCAGCTGGTTTTAAATTGGTGTTTCTCTGCAGCAACACTTGTGTCTGCATCTTTTAACTCCCAAGTTCATGCTTCTGGGAGCCCTGGCCTAGTCAGGCTTTAGGAATCACCTATATGCATCTATGTTGTCCAGCCTTTATGAGGTCGCTGTAGAAAACACTAGTGTACCTGCTACATAAAGACTTCTGTGTAAAGTGTGGAGCTGCCGTCAGTCTCCTAGATCCACAGAGATGAGCTTGCAAGCCCCCTCCTCTTTGAACTAAGGGATATGCAAGTTGTATAAAGATACATAGGGCTGTTATTTGCTTCATTTTATGAAGTGCCATTTGAGATACACAGGTGATGCATGTTTTTGAAGAATTGCTCAGTGAAAATTGCATTACTTTTTTTAAGCTACTTTTTCACCTTAATAGAAGTTTAGTTCCTCTTTTAATTTGAGTGAATTGTTTTCTTCTTCTTTTCTGATACAGAAACTTGCTTTCATGGTGTCTCTTGGACTGGTTACACATGACCATCTAGAAGGTAAGAAAAATGACTATGGCTGCAATCTTTGCACACTATGAAGGAAAAAGTTTATTTAACTTAATGGGGCTTACTTCTAAGTAAATAAGTTTAGGATAGAACTGCATAAATTATTCCAGAACTCTGGAATTAATGTAAAAGTTTCAAATACTTCTGCTTAGAGTGCATACTTTCCCATGTATCAAAGTTTAAAATATCATTTTAAAAAATGAAATATTTTCTGTTCAAGGTTATGGGTTATTTCCTGGACTTGAAAAAATGACCAAATAGGGTGATGATCGTAAATGCTAGTCTGATTTTTAGGTTTCTGACTAGGAGATCTAAGGCCACAAATATGGTTTCTTCAATATCAGAACCACCATAGTACTATTTTTCAAATAACTTAATTTCCTTTATCAATTAATTAGCACATTGTTTAAATTGAGGGAAATTATTCTGACTGCCAGGTTGGGTTCCCTCAACCCTGGGTTCCTGGGTTCCCTCAACCCTGGCAGCAACTCAGTCAATCAGCTGATCTCACTATGAAGTCAGGTGACTAATTTTTCATTTCTGTGCAACAAAGCGTGCTGCAAAAGAAAACATGAGGCTTGAAGTTTTTGCCCATCAGCTGAAAGGCAGTGACTCCAAGTCTCTTTTCTGTAAGGATCAGCCGTGTTGCCAATTCAGTGGGCAGTGACACCAAGCCTGCTTTCTGCAGAGATATCATCTGCACAGTGGATCCATCAGTCCACTGCAGTTCCATCTGCTCCACTTTGAACAACAGGGAGCATGCTTTAAGCTCTCAATTGTGCTTTGACAGCCACATCTCTACCTGCCCCACACCTGTTGTCACATATGAAGTCAGGTGTGGGCCACATGGGTGTGGTTTGGGGAAAGCAGCCTCCCACGGCCTGGAGATTCCTCACCCCTGGGTTAACTATATTTAAATGGTTTTGTACTTTAAATCCCCCCCCCAATATTTTTATATGAAGTTGTTATAATCCACCTTTGGCTCATTGCATTGAGAAATACTGGGATATAAGTCAAGCAAATAAATCATTCTTCAAACATCTCCCTGCTTCTGGCAGAAATAAGTTGCCAGCAAGAAATTTTGTTTGGCACAGAATGTGGAAGATAAAAATATCAGCTGAGAGCTTTCGGAAAAGCAGGAAACGCTTTCTCATGCTAATTTACTTTCTATTACTTCACTTTCCTCTTTACTTTCAACCCATTTATATAATATGGATGTTTCTTCAGAATTAAGTTTGCATAGAGGATTTCAGAAACCATAGTTCCTGACTCCTAACTTATACTAGATATTGAGGTCTTTGTGCCCTTTACAAATGCTTTTATTACTACCCTTTTCCCAAGAAATACAAAGTAAGCGGCAAGAAAGGAAACGAAGGACAACAGCAAATCCAGTGTACAGCGGAGCTGTCTTTGAGCCTGAGGTAACAATTTTTGCTTATAAAATAAGTAAATAACTTGCTGAAAAGCATTTTGCTCATTGCTTCAGCATTGAAACAAAATATAAAAAATTCCTTCCGGTAGTACCTTAAGAGACCAACTAAGTTTGTTATTGGTATGAGCTTTTGTGTGCATGCACACTTCTTCAGCATTCTAGGTGTATGAAAACAATCACATTCCAAGCTAGACAGGGGGACTGTCATCACTTAAGAGAGCATGAAGGACAATTATAAATAGAAAGAAGTTTCCTACATTCTACTTTCTTTCCCTTATATCTTCCCTCCTCCTCCTCCTCCTCCTCCTCCTCCTCCTCCTCCTCCTCCTCCTCCTCCTTCTCTTGCATGATTGCAGACTTGGCATTGAATTATTTCTCTCATCACAAGTGGGATCAGCATTGCCCGTAATTGTGTGAAAGGCTAGCCTTTCTACAGGGTTGTATCCAAACACTGAAATGATAATGGACATAATCTGAAGAAAGTTAAACCTACATTTGATTCTTACTGAAATTTATGGATTTAAGTGCAAAAGCCTGTTTGCTTCAATGGGACTCAACACTTGTGTTCTTCCAGATTTTTTATATAGTCATTGTGTGTGTGTGTGTGTGTGTGTGTGTAGATGTAGCTTTCACTCGCCAAAACAGTTGACTAACTACTTTGTTCCTTTCTTCTGTAAAGCGCAAGAAGAGCGCAGTCACATACCTGAACAGCACAATGCATCCTGGGACACGTAAACGAGGTAGGTGTCTCATAATAGCACCTCCCTGTATGTTTATTTCCCTTTCTTTTGGACTGGAAAAAAAATATAGAAAATAGTTTTGTGGTACTGAATACACATCGTAGGTATGATGTAACCCTGGTAGGCAGCTGCTCTACAGAAGCATCCTTTGTTGGTAGGCTTTGGGGGTAATCTGGAATGAATAAGGATATAAATGGAAGAATTTCCTGTGTGTAAACTGTCTTGGGCCAGTAAAGATTCCCAACCCAGATTAGTAAATGTAACCCGCCATGCAGACTAGAAGGGGGATGCCAAGGTGGTAACTGAGCTCCCATTCTGAGACTTTTGTTGTGTAGTGGCTGTTTGGTTCTGTGTTAGGACTCACTGTTTATGAAATTATTCCGTGTGCTGTTAAGAACATGTTCAGGTTTTTTTGAAAGGCGAGTTACTTGATCTTTGATGAAATCATGTGGCAACCATGGTACTCTTAAAATTATTACACGGATGCTTGCAAAATTCTTCCCACCCAATTTTGTCCTTAGATTTCAAGGTTCCGAATTCTTGGTCTTGCTTGTGGAATGGCACCTGTAATTTGCCATTTTTAACGTACAGACTTTGTTTAGGCTGCTACACATGCAGTTCACTAGTTTTCCATTTGCATACTCCCCCCAAAAAACTTTACAGGTTACTATTCCATGCCAGCAAAGGCGAAGGTTGATTAAAATACTAACGAAAAAGGCAGTAGTAACACAGTCATACCTATTCACGTGCCCTAGTGCGTATCTGTAAACTGTTAAGGGTTAGGAGTAATGTTGCAAATGGAAAACTCTGGCAAACTGCATATAAGCCAGTTCTGAAATGTATTTTAGAAATTATCCATGTAAAACTATAAGGCAGGTAAAGCAGAGCATGCGGCAGCCAATCCATGGAACAAGAAAAGAACTTGGAGTATCTGTTTTATCCCTTGATCTACACTGTGCTGCTTCCACTGTGAACAATATATCTAGTATTAAAGGACAGACAGCCCAGTTGAAACCGAGATGATGTGATCTGTGGAAGGTTTGCACTTCTCAAAAACACTTTTCCTTGAGGAGGGAAGGTTTCTGCATTCTCCCTGCATCTTGAACCTTTAAGTGTTGTTTGGTCTCCAAGAAGCAGATGATGCACAGTTTTTGAAGTTTTGAGATGAAGCCCTCTGCTTCAGTAGCTTGTGACGGCTATCGACATGGTTGAGTTCAAAAGAGGTTAATTCCTAATGCTTTGGGTGACCCTAAGATCACCAGAGAATGTATGTTGATGGCCAGGAATCAGAAAAGTGTGATATAATCAATGCTTGTTGTTGCTAATACATCACCAAGCATGTCTGTTTTGTGTCTGAGGCAAGTTACTACTGATCTGCTCTCATGTGGTGGTTGCTATGTTCTTAGAGCCAGCCAATTGCACAGTAGAACTAAGCTTGGCTTTGAGATTAATTTCTTTTGACTCCGTTCAGTGCTAAATATCATGGGTGAGCACTGAACGCCTTTTCTGTAATGCTTTCTAATGTTTCCTCTGCTCCTGGGCTTGTTGTTCAAAAACACATGGCCAGGTCAGAGGACATAAGTTGTATAATACTTGATATTTCAAATGTTAAAAGATAAATGCACTATGTACCTAGTAGGATGAGTGTGTTCATGCACATGAGTGTTTGGGTGAGTTATTAGGTAGCTTAGCAGTTTCAGTAGAGTGCATTTGTCTCTTTCTGTTTAGCCCACTGATTTGAATTTGCTTAAAATGATAGTGCCTGATTTTTATTTTTATTTTAGTCTTTGGCAGCTTTTGGCATCTTGAAAATAAGATGATGGTCTCATTGCACTTTTTACTTCAGGCTTTACTTTCCCCCAAAATTGCCGCCATAACTGCTCAGTTTAGCTGTTAGTGCATTTCCCCAGGAGATCAGATGTTCAGAGGAGCCCTTCTTTCCTTGCATAATTTGTTTCTCACCTGAAGCAAAATTGGATGTACTGGGTTTTTGTTTTTTTTTGCACTGATGTTGGCTTTCTGTCCCTCAACACACAGAGGGCATTGGCCTTCAGTGCCACTTTCCATCAGAGTTGTTGGGTGCCATTTACTGAAGATAATGATTACTATGCATGTTTAATTTGATCTTCCTGCCTCTTTTCTCAGTCTCTAGCTTCACTTATTGACTGCTTAAACACACACACACACACACACACACACACACACACACACCCCTCTCTGAGCATATGCCTCTCATCAATCATCAGAGTAGTGGTAATGCAAAAGACAAAGATTGGTGTCTCCTACAGTGTTGTGATTTCACTTGGAATAATAGCACACTTTATCGTGAGTTATATCTTCCTACAGTCAGCAGGATAGGATTTTATCTTAACTCTTCATACTTGCAGATTTGCTTTGTTGAGGCTTTCTCCCACCTAGGCTACCATACAACTCCTTTTGCTGAGAGAGATCTCATGGGGTTGCAGGCCGTAATTTTCTCTGGCATTTGTGGAATGTTGAGAGTTTTTCTTAGCACAAAGGTAGTATTTAGATGTAGGTTTCACCTTAGGCTCATTGAGGGTGATTTACCAACGGTCATAACAATGTGATGGAGATACCATGATAAACTAGAGTGGTAGAAATCATGGCAGCTTTTCTTTGCCAGTGGAATTTGGGGGTGGTAAGTTAAAAGTTAAAGACATTAGTGTGGTTATATAAATATATTGGGAGTAGCGCTCTTTCTGAAGGCATGTGTTTTCTCTCCTGTGATACCATCCTTCCTTACACAATTCTCCTTTAAGTGTCTTAAAAATAACTTTACAGTCCTTACTTGGCTTTCTTTCACTCGTGCCTATAATACTAACTTCTTCTCTGTACTACATCACTTCCTTTTTTTCATGCTAGCCAATGAGGAGCACTGGCCAAAGGTATGTAAGATTATTTCCCCTCCCCTTTTTGTTCCCTTTTGTTAATGTGTAGGTCGTCCACCTAAATACAACACGGTGCTGGGGTTTGGGGCTCTGACCCCCACATCCCCTCTGTCCAGTCATCCTGACTCCCCTGAAAATGAAAAGACAGAGACCACATTTTCTTTCCCCGCAACTGTTCATCCTGTGTCCCTGCCCAGCCCCAGCTCCACAGACGTAAGTAATTCTTCCTGAGAGGTTTGCTGTTCAAAGAGACCGTGGAGACTTCAGAACTTGGTTCTTTAGATGCACTGGTATTATGGTAAACTGCAATAATATGACCTCCTTCTTCAGGCCCCTGCACTTCTACTTGTACCTATCCACCCCCCACCCAAACTATGGAGTTGTGTGTGTGTGTGTGTGTGGTCATACCCCAGGTTGCGAACGCTGCGGGTTATGTTTTTTCAGGTTGCGCTCGCGCTGAACCCAGAAGTACCAGAACAGATTACTTCCAGGTTTCAGGGCTCAGGCATGTACAGAACCACTAAATTGCGCTTCGTGCATGCGCAGAAGCACTGAATTGCGACCCGCATATGTGCAGAAGCAGCGCTCCGGGTTGCGAACGTGCCTCCCGCATGGATCACGTTCGCAACCCGAGCGTCCACTGTGTGTATGAATGATATCCACAGGACATGCCAGAATGTTCATATCCTAGAATCACAGAATTGTAGAGTTAAAGGGGAAATATTTCAAAGTTCCTTAAGCCCTTCCCAGATGCACAGCGATGCAGTGAATTAAAGACAGTACATATGTGATGTATTTCAGCTATCTAGTGGCAGGAGGAGAATGGATACTGTCACACAGAAGCCTTAGGAACAATTACGTATTATTACTGAATCAATAAAGTAAGGAGGTATTGTTGCTCAAGATAGTTGGACACAGTGTTAATGGAGTCAGAGTGAGTGCCTTCACTGACACCTGGCAGTTGCTTCTCGTTTATGGATTTTGCATACCTATATGGGAAAAAGTTTTCTTTTCTGTGAAAGTATCCTTCTGGTATCTGAGCCCAGTTGCCTATTCTGCCAGTTTAGCACAGGCTGTTGCTGAATTAAAGTTGATCTAACCCATAGCTGATCTGCAGCACTGTCTGTTTTTGGAGAGTGTGGGTGGTAATTTTTTATTACTCAGAAGGGAGGTAAATCCATCCTTCTCATGATAGCTGGGTTGGAATTGGAAGTTCTGGACTCACGACCTTGGTCAAGTCTCATCACTTCTCTTCATTTCCTCATAATAAATAGCTCCATGGTTGTAAGACTCAACTAATGAACACATTTTACACACAATCAGACTTGTATAACTTTTATGTTCTACTGGACTGCTCTAGATGTTCCTCCAATGTATTTTTTATGCTGCTGAGCTAAGAGCCTCTGCATCTCATTCATGAAATATGCAGCTTGAGGATTGCTCTAACTTACATAACTGTATCTGTAGCCTCATTGTTGAAGCAGCCAAGAATAGCCAAATCAGGAACGCCATCAGTATCTTTTCTGCACTGCTGGGTATTGCAAAAGATAAAATCAACAGGCAGTATTCCTATAGGATGCAAGTTCTGTGTTAAGAGCCATAGTCATTCATTCTCTAGGTATTGTATTATTCATGAAATCTCCCAAACTATCAGAAGGCAGTAGTAAAAATTGATCCAAACAAAGAGGACATTCCTGCTGATTTAGCATGGTGTGCACACATACACACGAACACATTCTACTTCCTAAGAATTATAACAGGTTTGACAAAGGTTGCTAGATTCTTGAGCACATTTATTTTATAAATAAAGCACCAGGAGGACAGTGAGCTCATTACCATTCCAGTTTATGTCTGTTGCACATTTTTACATAAAGTTCTGAGCTTTCGGTAATGAGGTAATTCTGATTAGCCATCAGCTGTCTAGCCTAGAGTGTTTTGTTAAATATCCGTCCACCCAACATGTACACACATCACATGAATGTATCGCTTCCTCCAGAAATTCACCTCCTATTTCATTTCGATGGTGTGTGTTTTTCGGAGAATTTATGGTAAATAGGTTTGTTTTCAGTTGTGTCACTCACCGAAGACTCTTTAATCCAACACAGGATTCCATTAATGGAATGGGGGTAGGCATTGTTTCCTGATTTCTCCCCCTCTCTCTGCAGTCCCTAGACCTTCCCATGTCTGCTCCAAAGGATTGTGGAGGTTGAAGGGGCAGGTGGCCCCCAGAAAATTATGAAAACTGCTTCCCTTCCATTCATGGAAACCTCTGCTGGTTCAGAATACTGCCCATTAATGGAGAGAGAACTGAGTACAACCTTCTGATCTTGTTAGCTTTTGAGTATCTTTAACTGCCATAATTAGTTACTCAGACTGAGATGCTCAGTAGGTTTCAGCTTCACTTCAACGGGCGCTCTAAGGCAAGGATGTGCGATCTGTGGCCTTCCAGATGTTGCTGTACTCAAACTTTCATTAGTCTTGGCTAGCACAGCCAGAGTTCAGGGGATTTTGTGAATTAGTTCAGCAGCATTTGGAGAGCTACATGCTCTCCACCCCTGTTCTAGGGAAACCTCATTGTGTTTGTCCTCCATGCAATCACAAAATACAAGAAAAAGTAGGCCTTTTGAGTTTGGGTAGTCATAACTGTTCAAGAGTTTAACTGTTGAGTGGACAATATGAAACTGGCTGTATTATTATAGGTTGAACTACTTTAGAACCCAACAACGCTCAAGTCACAGGGGATCCAACCCCCTTATATTTTGTGAAACTCAGCTACTACAACTACTACACTGTAGAAAGCTACAGAGAGGAGTATGACTGACTTAAAAGCTGGGTGGGGGATTGAGGGATAAAATGTGAGGCTTTCATTAAGTCCCCCCCTTCCCCCCCATAATTTGAACACTGGAATCCAGCACTCGTTTGATATGTAGAACTTTAGCATCTTTACATGCCATAAGTCAGGAAAGCACAGTAAGTTTAGGAATTAATAGAGAGAGGTTTCCATCAAAGTGTGAAGGCTTGGTTTTCAGTGTCAAAGTTTAAGCCTCAGCTAATGTTTGTGGGTAATATCCCCCCACCCGCCCATGGTTGGTATTCTGGCATCATTTAATATGTATTCTTAATAAAGATGGGCACATTAGCATGCTATGTGAGGCAGTAGAAAACATCTGGCATAATTCAAATCCTACCACTGCTCAGTTTGATATGGAAGATTGAATGACATATTTTAAGGAGGCTGTGACACTTTTATTTCTTTCAAATTTTATCCCTATGTTCTGAATTTGAAGAAAGCTTTAGAGATTTGGATTTGGATGTAGCAATTTGCCAGAGCAGCCCTCAGTTGATTGAAATTCATGTATTAAGCCATTTTCTGTTACCTTATTTCTATTCATTTTAGCTCTTTTTCTCTTTCTGCATTTCTGTACAGTGATCTACAAATAAAAATAGTAACGATGAGATAGTAAAGGCAGAAAGAAAGAGAGAAAAGGAAACTAAATGGCTTTGCTAAGAATTTTGCATCATGTGTATTCTCCTAAAGTGAAGAGACAAGGAAGGGAAAGTAATGCAAAGAGTCATGCAAAACTGAAATGTTCTTGCTATTAAAACTAGTACTGGGGCCTTTGTTCATGTTTTACAGTTGGGGATAGTGTTTTTGTTAGTCTGGTTTGGTCAAGGTTTTCCGTCTCTTCTATCAAAAGGCCAAGTTTATGTAAGATAAATCAGAAAAAGTATACCTATTACTGGATATTGCAGTGATGCACCAAGGTTAGAATTATATTAGGCTTAAAGTGGTGCATTAACTTAATTTTGCAACCAGTGCCTTCTACTTCCAAAATATTGAAAAGATGATGGCACATGAAACCTAAGTATTTTAAATACTTAAAGTTGAATAGTGCATATTTCTTAGGAAAGACTGTAGTTACCTTAAGAGGTAGCACCCAGGTGAAATTATGCTTATGCTCATGCTAAGCATGCCCAAAGCTATATTCCATAGCCTTTTGCAAACAATAATTTTATTGCACAATAAATATGTAGATCTTATTCATATTTGCAGAGAATCCAGGCAGCCTTTCTCCTCAGTGCTGTTCCCCAAATATCACATTTTGCAAACATGTAGACCACAGTTCTTTTGCCAATAGAAAGCATTAATTTTATATTTTATCTCTGGCCCCCACCTGCCTAACCTACCCCCTTGCTTTCTTGTTGTGATTTGGTGTGCTGCATAGAATGAGGCTGTACAGATGTCACAGGCACCTAGAAATGGCCATGACTTCACCGGTCACAATTGGTACAATTTTCTGCCCCTACAGCTGTGCAGATTTTGCTTATTTGCTTACAGGCTTATCAATCCAGTGTGGTCAGATAGCCGTTGAAAATAAAGAAATACAATAGCAGCAGCAACAACCATAGTGAATCTCTCTCATCCATCATGGTCAATGATACCAACTTTTATTCCTTGTATATGTGTTAGTTTCACTCCTCTCCAGCACTGGAATATTCATATTCACTATTTGATTTATGTACTCTCTGTCCCAGACAAAACAAAATAAGCACCTCAGTATAGTGGGCTCCTAGTGTTGGATCGGGCTCCTAGTGTTGGATTTAAATTATTAGTTGCTTACTACAAAAGTCTCTGGGACGCGGGTGGCGCTGTGGTCTAAACCAGAGCCTAGGACTTGCGGATCAGAAGGTCGGCGGTTTGAATCCTCGCGACAGGGTGAGCTCCCGTTGTTCGGTCCCAGCTCCTGCCCACCTAGCAGCTCGAAAGCATGTCAGAGTGCAAGTAGATAAATAGGTACTGCTCCAGCAGGAAGGTAAACGGCGTTTCCATGCACTGCTCTGGTTCACCAGAAGTGGCTTAGTCATGCTAGCCACATGACCTGGAAGCTGTCTGCAGACAAACACCAGCTGCCTCGGCCTATAGAGCGAGATGAGCGTGCAACCCCAGAGTCGTCCGCGACTGGACCTAATGGTCAGGGGTACCTTTACCTTTACCTTACAAAAGTCTCTAATAGAGCAATCCTAACTATAGAAAGCTAGCATAAATTATGCTGGCATGTTACACTGGCAAAAGTTAACCCTATTCAAGAAGGAATTGAACCCTCTTTGCCAGCTACGTTGGCTGGGCAGCTAGGTCACTTGACTGAGCTGGAAGGTCTTTGGAAGAGGTGTAAGTCTCTCCTTGCTCTGCCACATCTCTGGAACATCCCCTTCTGGGGGGAACTTGTGCTACTGTAAGTTATACCGCCTTTAAGTTCCACCAGCTGAGCACTCATTGAGACCTGCCATATTCAAATTTTTCATCCCAGTGGATCCTAGGTTTTGATTACACTGCAGGTGACTTACAATCTTTTGGTTTTTAACTTTTTTGTAACAAAAAATAGAAGCTAAAGTTTATGGGAGGCACTCTGCACAACCAGGGCCATCTGTCCCTCAAGTGACAGCAGTGGAACCAGGAAGACACTCAGACTATGTATGGACCTTTCAGAATGAGTCTCACCCTGTTGAGAGCAGATTGCATGCCATTCACCTGGTCAGAAGATCCACTTGCTAATCCATCTTGGCTGGATTAAGACTCATGTCATTGGTCCTCATCCAGTCCATTATCATGACCAGGCACCAATCAGCACATCCACTGCCTACCAGCAGAAGATGACATAAGAGCTGTGTGTCATCAGCATGATGATGACAGCACACTCTCAAATGCTGTCTAATCCCATCCAGCAGTTTCATGCAGACATTAAGTATAACGTGGGTGACAAGCTCTGCACCTCCTGGAGAACTGAACATACAGTGGATCACTGGGACTTTCACCCCACATTTAATTTCACTTACTTGGAAATAATAATAATAATAATAATAATATTTATTATTTGTACCCCGCCCATCTGGCTGGATTTCCCCAGCCACTCTGGGCGGCTTCCAACAGAAACCAAATACAACAATATCAAACATTAAAAACTTCCCTAAAAAGGGCTGCCTTCAGGTTTTTTCTGAATGTCAGGTAGTTGTTTATTTCCCTGACCTGTGATGGGAGGGCGTTCCACAGGGCGGGCGCCACTACCGAGAAGGCCCTCTGCCTGGTTCCCTGTAGTTTTGCTTCTCGCAGTGAGGGAACAGACAGAAGGCCCTCGGCGCTGGATCTCAGTGTCCGGGCTGAATGATGGGGGTGGAGACGCTCCTTCAGGTATACAGGACCGAGGCCGTTTAGGGCTTTAAAGGTCAGCACCAACACTTTGAATTGTGCTCGGAAACGTACTGGGAGCCAATGCAGATCTCTCAGGACCGGTGTTATGTGGTCTCGGCGGCCACTCCCAGTCACCAGTCTAGCTGCCGCATTTTGGATTAATTGCAGTTTCCGGGTCACCTTCAAAGGCAGCCCCACATAGAGCGCATTGCAGTAGTCCAAGCGGGAGATAACCAGAGCATGCACCACTTTGGTGAGACAGTCCGCGGGCAGGTAGGGTCTCAGCCTGCGTACCAGGTGGAGCTGGTAGACAGCTGCCCTGGATACAGAATTAACCTGCGCTTCCATGGACAGCTGTGAGTCCAAAATGACTCCCAGGCTGCGCACCTGGTCCTTCAGGGGCACAGTTACCCCATTCAGGACCAGGGAATCCTCCACACCTGCCCTCCTCCTGTCCCCCAAGAACAGTACTTCTGTCTTGTCAGGATTCAACCTCAATCTGTTAGCCGCCATCCATCCTCCAACCGCCTCCAGGCACTCACACAGGACCTTCACGGCCTTCACTGGTTCTGATTTGAAAGAGAGGTAGAGCTGGGTATCATCCGCATACTGATGAACACCCAGCCCAAACCCCCTGATGATCTCTCCCAGCGGCTTCATATAGATATTAAAAAGCATGGGGGAGAGGACAGAACCCTGAGGCACCCCACAAGTGAGAGCCCAGGGGTCTGAACACTCATCCCCCACCACCACTTTCTGAACACGGCCCAGGAGGAAGGAGCGGAACCACTGTATAACAGTGCCTCCAGCTCCCAACCCCTCTAGCCGGTCTAGAAGGATGTTATGGTCGATGGTGTCAAAGGCCGCTGAGAGATCCAGCAGAACTAGGAAACAGCTCTCACCTTTGTCCCTAGCCCGCCGGAGATCATCGACCAGCGCGACCAAGGCGGTTTCAGTCCCATGGTGAGGCCTGAATCCCGATTGGAAGGGATCCAAATGGTCCGCTTCTTCCAGGCGTGCCTGGAGTTGTTCAGCAACCACCCTCTCAATCACCTTGCCCAAGAATGGTAGATTTGAGACTGGGCGATAGTTGGCCATATTGGCCGGGTCTAAAGATGTTTTTTTAAGAAGCGGTTTAATGACCGCCTCTTTCAGCGGGGCTGGGAAGGCTCCCTCACAGAGGGAAGCATTCACCACCCCGCGCAGCCCATCGCCCAGCCCCTCCCGGCTAGCTTTTATAAGCCAGGATGGGCAAGGATCAAGGAGACAGGTGGTTGGTTTCACTCGTCCAAGCAGCCTGTCCACATCCTCGGAGGTAACAGACTGAAATTGATCCCACGCAACTGGACTAGACAGGACTCTGGCACTCTCCCGCCCTGGCCCTGCTCCCACGGTGGAGTCTATCTCTTTCCGAATCTGAGCGATTTTATCTGCAAAAAACTTTGCAAACGCATTGCAGGAGATCTTGGGGTCCCTACCAGGCCCCGATGACGAAGGTGGCTCCGATAGATTCCGAACCACCTGAAAGAGTCTCCTGCTGCTATTTTCCGCAGATGCAATAGAGGCGGTGAAGAAAGTCTTCTTCGCCGTCGCTATCGCCACTTGGTAGGCTCGACGTTGAGCTCTAACCTGTGTTCGGTCGGATTCAGAATGGGTTTTCTGCCACCGGCGCTCTAGCCGTCTCAACGATTGTTTCATCGCCCTCAGCTCCGGGGAAAACCACGGGGCTGTCCGGGCTCCATGCAACCGGAGAGGGCGCTTCGGAGCCAAACAGTCAATAGCCCTGGTTAGCTCCACATTCCAGCGGGCCACCAGGGAATCGGCTGAAATAATATGAGTGTGATCCTTAATTATATAAATAAGTGATCAGTTGATAGTTTGAAATTGTGCTAGGGTAGACATGGTGGCATTTGAAGAAACTGTAGCCCTAGACGTTCCTTGTGGTTCTTTTCTGTCTGAAGAAAGTGGATCTAATTGTCAGGCACCCTTTGGTAGTTTTCTTTCTGTGTTTCATGAAAAGGATATTATATTATTTTGGGGATTTCATTCACTTAGGACTTTACTTTGAACTGGAATTTAGTTTTCAAAGTTTGTAAGTTCCTTTCCCCCCTCTAATTTTATAGGGTGATATCCATGAAGATTTTTGCAGTGTTTGCAGGAAAAGTGGGCAGTTGCTGATGTGTGACACGTGCTCACGTGTGTATCACTTGGACTGTCTGGACCCACCTCTGAAAACTATTCCCAAGGGCATGTGGATCTGTCCCAAATGTCAAGACCAGGTATTGTTTGACACAAAAGGGGAAGCCTCTCGCAATGGTTCTCTGCTTTGGACAAAATGGGTGGGGCACATGGCTTAGACTTTGAGAGGGTGACAATATCTGACCTGAACAGAAATGGCCTCACAAATTCAAAGCCATCAAATGTTTGCCTTTCTGTTCCACATCTCACAATACTAAACAGCCATTTATTTGCCATGGCAAAGCTCGAAGAATTACGGGGAAGATTCCCTTTGATCCATAGGCGCTCACTTGCATCTTTATTGATTTCTGCTTCCACAAAATAATGTTAGCTTCATTCTACAGTGCGTGTGCTGGAAAGTCCAGTATTTTAAGGTCTAGGACAAAGCTACATGCTGGAAAACCAATGTTTGCATGATAATGCAGGGACACAGGGCATTTTACAGGTGAGAGTTAGCAGGCTTGAGATAGATGCTAAATCTTTCCCCATAGCTGGGTCTGAGAGAAAGAATAAGCCCAGCTGGGGAGGAACGTTATGTGAAGAATAACCACATGATTAAACACCCACCTCCCACCCACCAATTCTCTTCTGGAAATGCCCCCCTACTCCTGCATTACTGTTAACGAACAAACACATTTGTGGGAAATGCATGTTTGCCAAAGTAACATGTAGTTTTCTCCACGGAGACTGCTCTTTGCTATCAGAGCGTTTTTCCTTTAGCTAATTAGATCAGCAGTTTGTGAATCATGAAGTCACAATCCTCTCTACTGGCAAGTTTTAAGATCAGATATGTTGTCTCTTCATTCCTGTTCAGCTTGTTAAAATTTCATCAGCAGAAAATGTTTGTAGATGCAAGGGAATGTACAAAATTGCTGACATGGTGATTAAACAGGCTTCCCTTGTGGGAGGTTTAGCACGGATGTGCGAGTGTTTCATGCTATTAAATCTTGAGGGTCTTCCCAAACTATTGTGGAGGTTTTTGTGTGTGCAGTAAATGCAATGTTTACTTGCTTGAGGTGTGTGTTGAGTTGTGGATCAAGCATCTTTTCTGGATAATTTCCCCAGTACTCAAACCTCAGTATTCGTTTGCTTGGAATTTCCTTCCCCGCCTCCCTGTTTCGGCATACTATTGTGAGTGCTGTGTATAAGCTGGTTGTGAATATCACAGGCACATATGTTTTAGTGATTAGTAACACAATTCCCCTTCTTCCTGCCAGTGCCTCACTATTTTGTTATCCATTTAGGGATTTATTTATTTTTTAATTAATTCTTTAGGGGCTGAATGCTTGCCTGCTGAAACAACCAAGCATAGAAATTATCATGTAATTGCCTTCATTTTGTTTTTTAATGCAGACTTTAAAGCAACAAGGCTACCCTTCCTTGCCATTTTATGAAATGTGTTTTTTGTTTCGTCCTTGAAAGGTTATGTGTTATCCCCATGCACTTGATAGCACTGCAGCACAGTCTTCCTCTCCCTCCTTTTGATATGTG
This sequence comes from Lacerta agilis, assembly GCF_009819535.1. NCBI lineage: Eukaryota > Metazoa > Chordata > Lepidosauria > Squamata > Lacertidae > Lacerta > Lacerta agilis. The sequence continues at coordinate 49,402,056 of NC_046312.1, forward strand.
GATATAGTCTGGTTCATTTCTCTATCCCATTGGCCTCCCACATCCATCACATGTCAACAAAGCGTCAGGTTTCTTGTCCTGGACCAGAACTAACAGCAACACAAGAGTAGAACAGCAGGGGATTTTAAGTTGTTTTATTGCCTAGGGAGGGCCTAAGAAGAGAATGGCATTGATTTTAATAGTTGTTGTGAAAGAAACCCTTTAGCATGCGTCATCTTTCCTAGAGGTAGAACATGTCAGCCAAGTGTTCCTTCTCCTTTCTTTCAGATGCTTAAGAAAGAAGAAGCAATCCCGTGGCCAGGAACTTTAGCAATTGTTCATTCATATATTGCATATAAAGCAGGTAAGAAAACGGTGCAGGGCTTGGCTTGGTTTTCTTTTCTTTGGAAATGTTACTTTGAGGAAGGGAGTAGGATGTTTGTTTTCAGAAGGAAATTAAGAGCTGTCTGCATGATAACCCCAGTAATGAAATGGATATGGCAGCTTCATCTGATTCTCTTTATGTCTGCACCTGCAGCTTCAGGTATGGTCCAGTACTGGCTTTCCATTGTGCAAAAGCACCTGAGAGATCCCATCTGCAGGGCATAATTGATACAATTGATGTACTCTCTTCCACAGCAAAAGAAGAGGAAAAACAGAAATTACTGAAATGGAGTTCAGATTTAAAACAGGAAAGGGAGCAACTAGAACAGAAAGTCAAACAGCTCAGCAATTCTATAACAGTAAGTATTGCTGTGCTAAATGATGGTTTGTTTATCCTCTGTGTTCCGCTAGAAGCTACAGCCGTGAATCTTAGAAAATGACTGTTTACTGTGACCAATCACAGTATCAGTTCTGAGCCGTGCTTCACCACAGCTTTGTAGTGGTGGTGTTTTTTAAAAGTCTCAGTGGCTTCTTATGTTTGTTAGAGCTTCTTTTTCTCCGCCAAGTCATAGTTGTAATCTATATGCTGTAGTCGTGGCTGTGAAATAGCATTTGCTTTCTTTGAAATCTTTGGTTTGCTATGGGGGCCATATTTGGTATGGGGGGCATGTTGTAGCCACCAGGTGCTTTGACAAAGAATCTGCTTTTGCAGTCTCTTGTGGACCTTGGGATCCCTTTGCTTTAACTTTCATTCTTGTTTGGGCCTTTTTTTATGAGCGCCCTCATTAATGCAATGTCGTTCCAATCTGCTTCAGAAATGTATGGAAATGAAGAACACCATCCTGGCAAAACAGAAGGAAATGCACAGTTCATTGGAGAAGGTAAAACAGTTAATTCGCCTCATCCAGGGCATCAACCTTTCAAAACCCATAAACTCTGAGGGCAGTTCCGTCGCCATCTCCAATGGCATGGACTCCACCAATAACGCGAAGGCTGCCACCTCCACCCCAGCCTCTTCCCCCTCCCAGAGCTGCATGGTGAACTGTACCAAGGGCGACGAGACTAAATAACATAGCACAGGAAGAAGGAGCCGGGGGAGATGGCGGCAAGGCAGAAGAGCAAAAAAACTCTAGAAAAGAAAAGCTGGATTTCTTCTGGAAAACGCAGAACTCTTTGGTTCCAGAAAGAGTGCGAAGAGGCTTGTGCCAGGCGGCACCAGAGTTGCCAATCAATCCTCCTTATTCTGTGTGTACGTGCAAAGTTTGGACCATGTTACATGAATAGTGCCAGCTGGAGGTTCTTTGCCAGCACCATGCCAAGTTAAATAATATATTTACTCTCTCTCTCTCTCTCTTTCTCTCTTTTACACCAGTGTGTGCCTGCAGCAGCCTCCACAGCCACTCTAGGTTTGTTTTGTTTTTGTTTTCATTTGGGGGTGGGGAGCAGGGAGGAGGAGCAGGTTTCAAATCTTATCTGCAGACCAGTTTGTTTAGCTAAGGAAACTTCAAGTCCAAAGAGCCTGTAGGCTTTTCCTGTTTCTGAATTCTCCGTACTACTAAACCAAAAATCCAGAAATATGAATTAACATGTCCTAGGGTCCAGAGGGGTGGGGTGGTGGGAGTGGGGACCAAGCCTATCCAATAAGCAGTATTCACTATTGTTTTGACAGGAGAGACAAAAAGGAATGGGGAAGGGTTTTTCACTAAGTATCTAGTGCACACTCAGGCTGGGGATTACTAGATTGGCAGCTTTGGGTTTATCCTCTCCCCCCCCCAATAGACAAGTGAAATTCATTCCTGGTTTGGGCATCACATTGGCCCAGGAAGCTTTTGCTGAGGAAGAGGAGAAGGGAGGGGGACTAATATAATCAGCCTGGGGTTTCAGAAAAGCGGGTCACGACTGAAATGAAAATTCCAACTTTTTTTTTTGGTACACTTGTCAAGCAAAAGCGATATTCCAAACAGTACAGCACATGTCCCAAACATATGGCCCAAATAGTTAAAAAAAATTAAAATGCCTGTTTCCTTTGTTTCCTTTCTCTTTTGGTTACAAATGTAAGGAATAGAAAAGCTGTTTTTTCAGGCTGACAGTCCGATTAAAGAGGTAGATGGGACCTTGCATGGTATAGATTAGAAGTAATAGTGTCAGTGAGATACAGTGAGTCTTTGTGAGTCCGTGTGTCATCGTTTTGGGCACTGTTTTTTATGCAAGGGCAAAATCTTTGTATCTGGGGGAAAAACAACTTTTTTAAATTAAAAAAGAAAAAAGATATTGAGGTCTTCCTAGTGTTACTTAAAAATAAGATCAAGGTAAGAAACATTGTAAAAATTACAAAAGTGCTATTTGTTTCCTAAACAAGTGATTTCTATTAAAAAGGTGTCAGAACTGGAGAAAATGCTGTGTACTTAGAATTTTTTAACACAGGTTTTGCTTATGATGTTGCCATTCTGCTGTGTTTCTGTTTGAAAAATGCCTTGGGGGTGAGTGTCGAGAGATTGTCATGCCATTCAAATAGACTGCGAGGTTGAACTGCATCCAATCTGCAAACCTTCCTCCAACCGGTGGAATCTCTCCTCTGTTAAGCTCTCCTAATTAACTCTTGTGCTTAAAAGCACAAGAGAGCATTGGCAGCATTTAAAAATCTTTGTCTTTATAGCACCTAGATTTATAGGGAGAATGTGGAGACAAAGGAGTTTAGCGTTGAGGTCTGGCTCTGCTTAGCACAGCTTGTCTGTCTTCTGAAGCAAATTGTCGCAGTAATTTCATGCTATTAAAATGCTGGTGCTGGACATGAGATGAGCGAGTCTGAAATAGCCACCTTTGCATAGACAAGTGCAAATGGCCAATATTTCATACCCTTTCACTTCCATGGCAGCACTCATGTTGGCGTAAGTCATGGCAGTCAGCCCGGGTCCATGTTAGAAAGTCTCTCCTCTGTCAGACAGCCAGTAATGGTGCTGCCGTGCTTTCACTATTCTGTGTTGAAGAACTATGCATCCTAATGCACTTTATTTACATAATCATCTGAATTTTGTTCCTGCCACTCATTTCTGTGGTGGTTTTTTTTACTTCTAGCCTCCAATCTTGTCCCTCAAGGACTCCTCAGTGACACTCAGTTATGCTCACGGTCCAGCAGCTGATCTTTTATCACTATACATATCAGTGAAGAGTAAGGACAATTCATGTCAAATAGCCTTAGCTTTATGTTTGAAAAAGATCAGGCCTTACCATTTGACTTTTGATACTCTGTAGTGAAGTTGGCAGCTTTCTAAGTACCTGGTGTTATTAGCAAGTAAAGCCAGAAGGCAGCCAATCAGGAAAATTGCTCAGAGGAAATAACACTTTTTATAGCAATACACAGAGCAAAATATCATTGGGGGCATGTTTGAGAGGCCTTTTCGTCTTGTGACCTACCAAGACAAATGTAGCCCATAAGCAACCATGTGTGTTGGGTGGTTTGCATTTGGCTTGATGGGTCACGCAGTTCACAAACCTGCATTTAGATATTCTGAGTGTAATGGGTGAGAAATAGACAAGTCCTCATATTTCAGGCCAGAGGCTGGATTTCCAGCAGCAAGGAACAGGAGGAAGCCAATTACCCTCTTCTGGTTGATAAATTGGTGTTGGCTGTTGACAGAGGCAGGCGAATGGGATTTCTGATTTCAGCTGTTCCCAAGTGCATGTGGCCCTTCCTTCCCCTCACCAAACACACTTGCCATCCTTGTATTTTTTTCCCTTAAAGCCATGGGTTCAGAATGGCCACACATGCATGAATTTGGGCAATGGTCATCATGTCCTCTTAGCCTATGGTGTAAGGTGCAGGGAGTTCAGAACTATTCACTTTATCTTAAACGTGGAACAGGTGCCAAAAATAGTTATATTGTGTTGAATTGCCTGCCTCCTTTGTGTTCTGCAAACCCTGCAGTGTCATCAGGCCATGAAAAGTTGTACCACATAGTGCAGTGAGGGAAGACGAGAGCCCAGTGCAAGGCTGTTGTTAGGGGAAGGGGAAGAGAGCCATGTGTTGATCTGCCCTGAGGAAGGGGCATTTTTCTGCTACCTTCCACTTTTAAGCAATTTAAAAACTGTGCCTCAGCAAAGTAGTATTAATAACATGCTATCTTTATGCCCCCACAATGGGGCTGACAGTTAGCCCCTGGTACTTTCTGAAGGGAAAACAATTTATTATACTAAGGTCTCCCATGTGTTGAAACCCTGCTTTGGATTTAGCCATGTTTTTCTTGGGGGGGGGGGTGTTTACTTTACATTTAGCCTCTCTTGACTAGTGACATCTGTAATATAACTTTGCTTAGCCTGCAGCACTGGAGTGATCAGCTAGTTTAAAGTGAGGAGCAGCAAGGTACTCTTGTGAATCTTTAATTTTGTCATTCTTCTGGTTTTGTGTGTACTTCTCTCCTTGCCCCTTGCCCCCACCTCGCTGGCGTCTCCTGTCCTGGAAATGCCACCAGCTAAGTTTAAGAGGGATTTGGCTTCTGGAAATACAGCAAAAGGAGAAAATAAAGTTTGGGCATGTTTTGTCTGGCTGTGCAGAAAGATCCTTGCTTGGGTAGCAGATGTGACAGATTTCCTTTTGCCAAGAGAACACGTAGGGGAACCACAGTATCTTTGTTCATTAGGGTAACAAGTTTGTCACCCTGATTTTCTTAGAATTCAGAAATGTACCGGTAATTAGTACTATGAGAGGACAGTGTTCTGCACCTGAAGGCTGGATCCTGGCTAGTTGCTTGCATGCAGATGACATTGCCCATTTACATCCTACTCTTAAAACATTCTGCAGGAGTTGCCTGCTGCTGCCTTGGCTCATTTGTGGTATGCTGTGTCAGGGTGTACGCTCATGTGCTGGTCAGCAAAGTCCAGAGAGTACCCACCCATATTTTAGGGTGCAGCTGCGAGTTTTTATTTGCTTATTTGCAATTGAAAATGGAAAGAATTGATTGTGTGGTCAGACTCCATTAGTAGTTGTAAGGTGAAACCAATTTGAACATGTGACTTTTCTGACACTAAAGAAGTCTTGTACCAGATTTACATCTCTCTTTTTTACTGAAGAGGCACTGTCACAAGAATAACTAGCTTCCTAGTTGTTAGGAAATTGCAGCAAGCATAGCCCATGCATTTGTGATTGGAAAATACAAATTAGATGATAGGCAGTACTTGTGCAAAAACAACATTTCTCTCATTCGGCCCAACAATTCTGTGTACTATCTTTACTGCTTTTATTTCACTTCTTTCAAACCATTTTAAGTCTGACCATTGTTTATTTAACCTTTTAAATTCCCCTAAAATGTGTCTGCGTTTCATGACACACACCCCAGCCCCAGCACTGTAACGTTGCTATTTTAGTTTGTTGCTCTTGGTCAATCCAGCAATGCAGTGTACATTTAACAGCGTCCCCAGTCAAGCAGGTTTGCAAATGCAGCTATTTCCTGTGTCCCACACACTGCTAAGTATAAGGGGGAAGTCCCACAGTTGTGTCTGTGTCCAGGGTAAGCAGAAATGCCTACCCCCTCCCCCCAAAAAGGTTTAGGAGGCTTTTTTTAACTTGTTTTGTAATATGTATGCAGGTTAGAACAGTGCTCAATTATGTGCTAAATCCCAGTGTAACCCTCTGCAAATGACATTGCATGTCACAAAAACAGAAAGGCCTAAACTCAGTGACAATTACAGCATCTAATTTCCTTCCCATCAGCTGAGGATGATAAGAAGCCTCTTTGTTATGGGGTCTATAATTTTGCCCAGGTGCTGAGTGTTTCTTTACGTGACCAAGAATGGACAACAGCAAACATTCCCAGGTGAAGCTGTCATTATCTGCATCAGTGTTGGCAGCTTTTAGAAATGGCTCTGCACAGCGCCTCCATTTTTACTGTGGTTGGAATAAATATAGTTTTTGGCCCTGGCATTTATCATCCTCCTTCCGCTAGCACATGCTCCGCTTGAGTTTAGCCAGGGCTCCCTTTGCGGCTCAGTTACGTGAGCCCAGAGGGTGAGTGGGGAGTCTGCTCACTCCACAGTGCCACACCTGTACATCCCCACAGTGAAGGAAGGAGCCTTGTTGAGAGAACGTGCTTTAGAAGGATTGGGCTAAGCTGGTCCTTCACTCTTCCTATGGGATTGAACAACAGCAGTTGTTCAAATGCTGGTTGCATTGGAGTCTTTCACTAGTACACCAATGGAAAAGTCCTATTAGTGCCAATTTACAATATGAACAACAGGCCTGTGAGAAGTGAACCAAGACTAAGAATGGGCATTATCAATAAAGTTTTATCTTGAAATTGTACATCAGTTTGGTCATATCCGAACTAGCAAATACTGAATAGTCCTTAGCTTTTCAACTCTGTCAAGTCCAAGTGGTTTGTTGGATGTTACACTCACCTGTGGCTTAGGTTGTAGTTTCATTCCATTCTTTGGTAGTAGAGGAAACGGCAGTGGGCTGCTTACGAGCCAACTATCCCATCTGTGTCTCAAGACCATTGTTGAAGTCAGAATATTTCTAGTAACTGGAATAAGGACTCTTTGAAATAAGCGGTCAGTGAAAGAGGCCATGACCCTAAAAGGAAGTTCATAGCCTTTGTTTTTAAGGCAGTGGGTTTCTAAACCCTCCTCCCCCATGTACACTGATGTATTGATTCATACATAGCCAGCATCCTCCCATCTCTTCTTCTCCTGATGTTTGTGCCAGATAAACTCAACCTCACTCGTGCTGCCTCTGCATCCATCCTGAGTTCCCATACCTTTAAGTGAACTGGGCACAATATTGCTTTCACAGATCAACACCCTGTGAATGTTATATGGATGCATGACTTCTGTTGGTTAGGTGGGTTTCTTTTTTGTTAAGTTTTTCTTTTTCTTTTTTTTAAGAAATTGAATAGCCTGGTGCTCATAGTGATTTGCAGTCTCTTTGCTGCCTTCTTTTCTGTAGCCTTCCAGTCCCTTGTGGGTTTGGTACAATTGTGTCTAGATTTTAGTCTATTAAGGTGGGAAGAAAAAGAAGGGGTCCAGAATAAACGATCAATTTGTATTTATTTAACATTTTACTAAATAAAACTATGAAATCTATTGTCTCTAGTTGTTTATCATGCAGCTGTGTTCATATGTGCTGATCCCCCTTTGCTTTGTCCACACTGAAGCTGCAAACAAAGAGAAATGCAGCTTCTCCCACCAAAGCTGAAGGTTTAACTGCAAACAGGTATGTTGTGCCACACCCTAAAGGTGCAGACACTGCAGGCAGATCAATATTGGCACTTCCAGGATTTGGAAAGGCGGCTGCTTGCCAATCATGGCAGGGGTACTGCCAGGGAGCTAAGAATACATAATTGAATGAAACTAAGGCTAGCCCGAGGCCTAATTCTATCTTGTATTTCTAGTGTATGCCCCATATATATAGAGAACACTCAGAGTTGTGTTTCAGCTCTTCTCTCCCCTCCCCTCCTTTCAATTCTCCTCACTTGGCCTTTTTCCCTGGGGCCCCATTGCAACAGTTTTCTTCACCATCACATGCTTATAATATAGGCAAGAGCCTTTTGTCCATTTACTGTTCTGCTATCCTATATTGAGCTCCTTTCTCCCATTTTCAAAATCCTCCAATGCAATGTGGTCTTTTCCCAGCTGTGCTGACCTTATGCTTCCCTCCAGTCCTCCTCATTCTACACTTTGAGGCTGTTCTTCTGAGTACCGGTAGTTAAAGGTTTGCAACTGTTCTATGATATCACAGCTGATCAGCCACAAAAGCAGGTAGGGGACCTTTACAGCACACCTGCAAAGCTGAACCTTCCCTATACTTATTTCTTCTCCTGTAATAAAACAAAATGTAAAGTTTTATAATGGTAAAGAGTCTGGGCTTCAGTTTCCCTTCTTTACAGAATTTAAAGCTCCCTGGACCTGCAAGGAGAGTTGGCAATGACCTGAACTTGGCAAAGTCTACTGCAATCACTGACAGCTTGGTCCTATAAGGGCTGTAGAGTAAGTCAACTGGGCTTCAACTTCTGGGAATGCTTCCTGTATGGATTGTGGTAACTAACTAAGTTTTACTCAGAAGTAGACCTGTTGAAAATAATGACTCATTAACTTGACTAAGGCCCACTAATTTCAGTGGATCTACTTTGAGTAAAAGAAAGTTGGATACCATGCAGAATACTTTCCTGTCCCTGGCAGATTTGCGGGTTGTAGCCAAGAGTTCCCTGAAGGAATTCTTTCTCTAGTTTATTCTCTCCCCTGTTCCTCATTTTCATGACTAGCTTCTAGCACAGTCCACCTTATCACTCAGATCTGCCAGCAGCAAAATGCAACATCCTTGCTCTCACCTGTAATAGTAGAAATGAGGAAAGCATTAACATTATGTGGACATAATAACCAAACAACTCTCACAGCAGCTTGAAAAGGATTTTCCTCAAAACTTTAATGTTTTTTAAAAAGGAATACTTGTGCCCATGCTGTACAGTGCTCATTGTGGGACAGTTTCAGCGTTTACATCAGCCTGCCTGGAGGGATGGAAAACTTTAATCCCAGCACTTTGGAAGCTCTTGAATTCCAGGAAATCAACGGAAAAATCAAACAGTCCAGCAGCAGAAGACCCTAGACAGACTCCAGAACCAAAGAGAGAAACCACCAGAAAATCTATGACACCAAAATCATTTACAGCTTGTGAGAAATCACCTTAAATTATATAAACAGCAAGGAAAGAGTTTTCCCATTATATCTCCATCCTTGTGCTCCAGTGTTTGATAATTGTGGACCATGGCCGGGCTGAAGCTGCTCCCAGCACAGACATTCAGCTACAGCATTCATTAACAGATCCTACGTCAGTTGCAGATACAGCAAGATGCTCATGTGTTCCTTTCTTCAAGAAGTGGAATTAGTCCCTTTGAGCATCAGGTTCACCAAGCAGCTATCAGGACGGCAGCCTGCATGCAATGTCTTCCCACTTCCATGGTTGCACAGACTTAATCTGTAATCAGCTGTGATACTAAACTGCATCTAGACTGAAGACAATCCGATTCCATTATGGACTCCTGCACAAGGCCCAATGGTCCTGATCATACAAACACACAGTTTGAGCTGATAATAGTCAGGAAAGCAGCTGATCAAGGCCATATTCCAGCAGATATAGGAAGGGCAAGACTTGCATTCCTCCATGGGAGGGGGAAAGTATGTTTGGCAATGATGTGCAACATCAAGCTAAACAAGATTTACTGAGTAGTAGCCATGATAAGAGGTTCTATTTAGCTTTGGCGAGATGAACTACACCTGCATTTTGGGGGGTGGGGGGAGAATAGGCAAGCAGGGTTTGGGCTTTTTCCAAAATGCCCTGCTTACATACTTTCAAAGACCCTCGCCTGAACCCTGTTGGAAAGAAGTTCGTTTGGACTAAAGGGATCTTGGTTTCAGCCATGTATTCACAGCAAAGCATGTGCACTATATAGCCTCTGTAACAAGGACCTGGTTTTCCTTACACTGGGCTATTTTCTAGATAGTAAAGTTATCCATGAAGTAGGCACAAGGCAGGTTGGAGAGAAGGTTCCTTACCACCACCCCTGACAGCCACATTTCTTGGTGGGCAATTTCCCAGAAGACATGTGGTGGTGGTGGTGGTCAACAGCACCGAAGGCAAAATGTGGGTGAAACAACAGTTGCGACTCTTATCTTTTCCAGTGCAGGGCTTCTCTACACACAAATCATAAAAAAGAAAGGAAGAGAGGCCTTTTCACAGTTCAAGGACAGGTGCCAGCCAGGCAAGAGCACTGCAGCAGGGGTCAGAGCAGGCCTGGGGCTGCACCCATAGATATAAGCAGGGTCACATGCAGCCCCTAGGCCTCAGGTTCCCCACTTTAAGCTCTTTCAGAATAGGTTCCACATCATCCTTTTCCCATCAGTAAAGCCCTGATCTATGACCAAAAGGAAGGTTATGCAGATTTGTAAAAAACAGGGTACAGGCAACTCCTGCACGGGTTCAAAGAACGTGCAACTGTGCACGCACACGCTGGTTTTGGACCTGCAAGATGGTGTGACAGGGCGTGGTGGGCTTATGCATGCTCCACCGACATGCACAGTAACCTGAAAAGCAACCCGTGCACAAATTGGGTTGCCTATATATGCATACAGTCCCTCTTGCCACATGTATGGGAATAGCTCACATAAGATTTTCTAGATGCTCACTTTATATGATTTAGTCATAATTGTCGTATTTCGGTTTTGGCTTAGAGGGGACAAATGAAAGAGCTGGAAATAAGATGGGGCTACACAACACATCAGTAGAAGTCTCAGTTTCCACATCCAGTCTACCTTTCTACCACAGGAAACAGGTGACTGTAGCTGTATTAAGGCATCAGGCTCATGTGGTGGGAAAGGCCCACCTTCAAAACAGCAACAGAGGAAGTTGCCTTATAGTCAGGCCTCTAGTCTGTCCTCATTACTGTCTACACCAACAGGAAGTGGCTCTCCAGGATGTCAGGTCAGGAGCACACCTTCCCTCCTCTTCATTCCCATGCTTCCCCCTCCCCCCAATTTGGAAACAGATGAACCCAAATGTATGTAACTTGCCTGATTTAGATTGGCTCCATAGCCCTGAATGATATGCCACCTGCCCCACCCCACCCGGCTACAATTGTACCCACAACTTAGACAAAGTGTATAGCACCCGGCTACCATTGGGAGGGTGGCTCTGCTATAGGTCTGAACTGCTCCAGGACATGAGCGTGGTCCACTGTCCCTCCTCTGCAGGGCATGAGTTGCCTTGCACAGATTGTCCTTTGGTGTGCGTCTTGCCGTTCACAGGCTTCTCTCAGCAGTGAGGTATTTGAGTGCAGCGGCGCCATACTTGCGCGACAGGTCCTGGTGGAACTCCTCTCGCAGGGTCTCCAGGCAGTCGCGGTAAGTGGAGCTCAGGCGGAACTTGGAGATGTCAAAACTGGGTGCGTGAGGCATATGGATCATGAAGGCATTGGGCAAGACCAGCAGCTCATTCTCCTACAAAAAGGCATGAAGTTGCTGGAAAGGCCGGCTCCCTCGGAAGCCACTCCCCCCCATCCCTGGTTTTCTGGGGACACGTAAAGAGGCAACCTTGCGGGAGACATTAAGCAGCACACTCACCTGGGCGTCAAGCTCCATGATGTGAGACACCTTGTTCCAGCCGAAACCGACAAATCTCTGGTCGTACAGGGGGCAGTCGCGCCTCACTACAACGTAAGGCTCAAAATGCAGCTGCCACTCCACGCGATAGGGCACCGTGGCTGTCCGCCACTTGGCATAGTCCGTTGGGGCATGGCCCTGAGGCCACACATGGTACCTGCATGCAGATACACAAGGGAGCTGAGAAAATTCTGCACCTAGGACTCCTTCTCTCCTAGTCTGACACTCCGACCACTGCACCATACTGGCTGGGGTAGCCAGCCTCTTAGAGCCATTCTGGCCTCTTTAGTGAGCAGGGCAGAGTTGGGCTTGGATGAGGGAGATTGGGCTTCATGTCTTGGCTCTGCCACAGATCCACAGCATGGCCAGGGCAAAGTCACCTTGGTCTCAACTCCCTATCTGTAAAATGGGAATGATGCAAATATGCCCCTATGAGTGCACAGCTGTGCCCCAACAGGTGGCTGGGAACTGGATGAGCCCAGGACTTAGAAAAAGGGCATGAGAAAAAGCAGAAGAATCATAGGATCCAACAAAGAGTTGGGTGTGTGTGTGTGAGAGAGAAAATGAGGAAAGGGACTATTTATTGAAAATATTTATACCATGCTCAGCACGGGGCTCCAAAGCAGGGAGAGGGGACAACATGGAATGAAAATAAAGAGGGGGCAAATTGTGCCCCTACACCCCAATGGAAGAATGAATGCACATATGCCAGTATAAAATGGCCAGTCAAATCTTAAGATGCAAGCTGGGGCTGGTCATGCCTGTTATCTGGTTTCAGAGGGCAGTCTAGCAATTGGTTGAGCCAACATTTCAGCTGCTAGTGAGGGGCTTTCTTGTCCCAACACCTACCTGAAGGTATAGAGGGAGCCCATGTCCAGCATGGAGAGCAGCTCCGCTTTGGATTTGGGAAAGGTGAGGCGGTAATGCAGAGTCTCAAATGCAGGCACAATGAGGGCTGCCTTCCTTTGGGGCAGCTCAAGCTGCAAAATGGAGGTCCTGAGGCACAAAGGGGAGGGGGAAATGCTATTGGTCTGTTGCTAAAAGGAGGAGTCCAAGCATCTTGTATCCCTTCCCCATGAAAAATGTTCAGTGCTGGCATGGGACCGACACATACTGGTGAAGCCATCCTCTCCCAGTATGGAAGTGTCTACCATTTTACACAGGCTGGGAAAGGGCAAAGCACCCACCTGAGATAATCATAGAGGCCATACATAGGCAGGAAGTCAATGTCCGTCAGGAAAACATAAGATGTCTGTGCATTCTTCAATGCTACGTTGCGCAAGAAGTTGACCGGGTAAAACTGCCCTTCCTTGTACACAATGTGATAGGCAACATTCCTGCGGTTACTCAGCACTTCCGAGGCCTGGGCATAGCGCAGGAATTGCTGGGCCTCTGCATCTGACATATACAACGCCAGACTAATGGGGCCTGTCCAGTGTTTGCATATGGCCTCCAGCATCTGTAACCTGCAAATCAATGGGACAAGTCAAGAGTGCAAGACACCCTCAGTTGGCAATAACAAAAAGCCACGAGACTGAACCACCCAGGCCTGAAGGAACATGGGAACCTGCATCCAGTCCAGCAGTGAGTTTTTCCTTCCTGGTTTCTTGTGTGTGCAAGCTTCTGTTGATACTTGTATCAGAGAAGGCTGTCTACACTATGTCTTGGAAGCTGCCACCATTTGCACACGATTCCTTGGCTTCTTAAAACATAATCTTCCAAACCTTGGCGCAACTGATCTGGACAGTATTGGTTTTGTGTTGCCCCTCTTCCTAACTACTGTCCAATCCTTCTGCCACCATCAGAACCATTCTTTTAACGGCTGGCTTGCACCATTGCACCCATTTTCTGACTCATGCAGCTAGTTTTTGTTCCTTTCATAGGTTTTATCTTCTATCCATTCTGCCCCCATCTCAGACCACTTCATAATCCTCAAGATTCTTCCTTCCACCACAAAGAAAACTGGCATATTTCTTCTAGTATTCAAGGGATACTAGTCATCTTTTGCTAAATATTTCCCAGCAACTCTGGATGATAGAAACCCATTCTAAAAAAATAAATAGAAGCAGAATTCTCTGGAAAGGATTGTCACCCACGCAGCTGGGCAGTGAGAATATTGCCATAGAGATTTCTAGTTTGATTAACTCAGCTTGGGTACAGAGGCCTCCTGGACCAATAAATTCATATAAAAGAGCCACAAGCTGGCTGGATGTTTAGCTCCCAAGCAGAAGAATTTATGCTGGAAGGCACAACATCTCCCCCTCTTCCTTTCCCATCTGGTACCTGTCCATGGAGAGCTGAGCTACAAGAGTGACATCAATTGCATCAGCCAAGATTGGGAAATCGTACTGCAGGAAGAAGAGATGCACCCGGTGCTGAATAAGGCTCTGCCTCCGAAAATCATAGCAAGGATCGTCTTCATCCAGCTCCTCTAGGGCCTGCTGGAGCTAAATTTTACACAGGGGCAAGAGGACAAGGAGAGAGAGATAAGGCTAAGTTGTCAAGTTGACCTAGAGTGAAGCACAGCTACAATGCAGCTTTAAAAGACAGGGTTTCTAGAGCCTGAGATACTACTGGGAGAGTGGGGAAGGTCTTGAGTTTTGTACTAAGCAGAACATAACCTCATCAGTCCACTAATCCTAACTGAAATAATGCGAGTGCGTTGTTCTGAATGTGGTGAAAACGTGCCAGATTTCTTTAGGTTTGCCATTACATTTAATTAGGAATAAAAACTAGAAGAGAACAATGAAACCCAAGCAAAATATCATGGGTGCAAGTAGAACAAGCACTAAAAATCACCATCACTGGGCAACTGAGCTGGAATGAAGACGCCTCACTTAGAAAAGGAGCCTGAGACAATCAGGATTTTAAAGAGGCCAGGTTGCATAGTAAGGCATGCACATAGTTTTTTGAGCTACGCACCCCCTCCATTTAAGAGAGCAGCTAAATAAATGGGAAGCCTGGAGGGGTTTTCCATTTCAGGCATGAGGAGAAGGGACAAGGATAGCAAATTAGGCTCCCACCTGGCCACTGGGCAAGCTGGGGAGGCTGGCACAGCCAAAAAGCTCCCTGCGCAGCAGGTTGCCATCATACTCGAGGAAGGTCAGGTAGAGGTTCCGAAAGAACTCCACATGCTTATTCTTCACCCGCAGCTTCTTGGGAGAGTTCCAGTGGATCACCTGAGAACAGACAATTAAAACATAAGGCTGGTTACAGGTGCCAATCCACCCCACATCTTCAGTCAAGCCCCTGCAGAACTAACATTGTCCTAGGCTGGTGGTGCCTGGAAGGCTCAGCCAAGGGTCAGGGAAGACTCAGCCAGGGAGGAAATGCCCACCTTAAGATCAGACACCTCTGTGTAGCACTGCTCTGCGCGGGTGTGATCAGAGAGCTGCACGTTCCAGAAGCAAGGGAGTTGGTATACCAGCGTTGGGCTCTGTTTGATCACTGCATTAAAAATGTCCTAAAAGAGAGATTGCAGTTTGCAAACTGGGCACTCTAGAAGAGGAGAAAGGCCCAGAGTAAAACCAAGTGTGAAGCCAAACGAGGAAGAAATAAACAGGTCTTTATCCCGCTACAACCCACAATGTCTGCAGGAGACAAAAGGTGTGTCCGGGGGCCCAGGCTGGAGGACAGCAAGGCATGCAGAGCTCAGAGCACTTGCCTGGTCGGCCAGCGAGGTGGACAGCATGCTCATGAGCTCCCGCTCGGCTGTCAGGCGCCACATCTGCTCCCAGCCAATTCGACGTAGGCGCTCCAGCAGCAGGAGGATCACTCCTAGGAGAAGAGGAAACCATGAGCACCACTAGGATTGGACAGAAGCAACAGATGGCTCTGTTTTCCTGGATCCCCAGGAAACCTCATTGTGTTCTTAAGATCCCTTTGGTGAAAGAGTTTGCAAACATCTTAATCAATAAAAATGCTATTTTAAAATCCTTGCAACAGGAGGAATGGCTGCTCTTCGGTATTGACAACCAAGCCGACAAGCATGGAGAACGAGTCTTTTCCTATTGCAGCAGCAGCAGCAGCAGCAGCCACGAACTCTTTCCTGCCTCCCCACTAGGGGTTCCTACCTTGCATGGAGTTCTCTGGACAACCACCAGGTGGTGCCAAGATATCCTACAGACATGCCAAGTGGCTATCCATGTTTCTGGAGTCACTGTCTATCAAGAGGAGCTGGTTTGCGTGTCTATTGCCACGCCATTTGACCCAGCTCCATCGCTGGTTACTCACACTCTGAAATACCAGCAGTAGAATAGCTTGCAACTTCACTGAACTACAACTCCGATATGTGTGTGTGTGTGTGTATGTCAATGACAGTCAACGCTGGCATAAAACCAGCATAAGCATGCCCTGCAAAAACTGCTAATTGTAGACTTGGAGGCCACCTGGTCCAGGCACCTGCTCAATGCAGAAAATCCAGAGAGAGAACACCTAAGAGACAGCCATCCATCCTGCTCCCATTAACTGGTCTCATTAAAGGGGCAGCAGAGAACAAGCCTATGCACTCTTCCTTTGGGCATTTGAAGCGTACTGTCCTGCTGCTCTGTCTTTTCTTCAGGCTCTGCAAACCAGTCCCTTTAATCCATGGGCACTGTGATACTTTTGCTTTCTTCTTTCTTCTTCTTTGGCGATCACTCGTAGCCAAGCAAGATTGTTAAATCCGTGTTTATGGAAGACAATGAGTCTAAGTGGCTATGGGGGCCAATTCTGGATTCACACGTCCTTCCACAGTGGAGGCATTGGTTCCTGGGCAGGAGTTGATCACAGTGTGAATTTGCCAAGCGTGCCTTCCTCTAAGCACGTTTCTCCCTTGCGTCCTGAGTTTGAGTGTCTTCAAAGCCTATGACACCTTTGGTAAAGGCAGTTCTCCAACTGGAGCGCTCACAGGCCAGTGTTTCCCAGTTGTCACTGTTTATACTACCTTTTTAAAGATTTGCCTTGAGACAGTCTTTAAACCTCTTTTGTTGACCACCAGCATTACGGTTTCCATTTTTAAGTTCGGAATAGAGTAGTTGCTTTGGTAGACGATAATCAGTCATCTGCACAACATGACCAGTCCAACAAAGTTGATGTTGAAGAATCATTGCTTCAACACTGGTGATCTTTGCTTCATCCAAAACACTGATATTAGTTCGCCTGTCTTCCCAAGTGATGTGTAAGATTTTTTGGAGGCACCATTGATGGAATCTTTTGAGAAGTTGGAGATGGTGTTTATAAGTACCAATACTTTTGCAGTCCTCCATTGCCCCCCCCCCAGTCATGAGCTAGTGAGAGGGTTGAAAGGTACAAAGAACCGAGAGAGGATTGTGGGGAAAGTGCTGCTCTTTCCCACTTCCTCTTTCAGCTCTCTTTGCTTTTGAAGCATTGAATTGACTTTATAGGATCCAGCTTTTACCCAGATTCCATGGGAAGCCAGAGTGTGTACGCACTCTGCCTCTCAGAAGGTAGGGGTGCTGATCTGGGGAGGAGAGTAAGAAATGATCAGAGGGGGTGGCACCCACAGCATTCGCTCAAAAATCCAAATCTGCCATGGTTATAGAAAGGAAGTTACCTCATCTTTCTTCATAGGACTAGTCTTCCTTGTGCACAGTGGGATTTGCTCAAGACCACCTAGTCAACTTCACAGTTGAACCAGGATATCTGAACCTAGATATCGCCACATACAAACCTAGCACTCAAGCCACGGGAACAAAGGACTGCCCAGACTTCATGCTGTCATGTTCCTACAGCCCTCTGGAGCTCACCTGTGTTGAAGCCACGCCCCAGTGCTGGCCATGGTTTATGGTTCTTCCAGAGATTCCCTAGGTACCAGTCACTTTGGTTTTCCACCAGCCCAATCACCTGTTTGTCTGGATTAAGAGATAAGAAAATGAGGCCAAAGGCAGCTAACAGACTTTGCTTGTCAACAACATCAGTACTCTGGAACTCATCCACTAAGGATCATCCCTGCTGTATAATTTTCAAAGGAGCAGAGTAAATGGAAAGACCACCGAGTAAGAAAAGAAAACCATTTAGTATCTAGGGCCACCAGAGCTGTCCTATACCATGAGCCACTGCCTCTGGAGAGGTGCTCAAAGATGGTCAAAGGCTGGGGGCAGGGAACTTGTGGCCCTCCAGATGTTGCTGGACAATAACTCTCATTATCCTTGAGTGTCTGTCATGTTGGCTGGGGCTGATGAGAGAGTTGGAGTCCTCAAAGCATCTTGGAAGGTCATGGATTCTCTGTCCCTGGTCTAAAGGATCCCCATTCCCCCAGTGGTCATCACTTACCCGAGAACTTCCCAAAGATGGCCCACAGTTCAGCAATGTCAGTGGCAAAGGTGATGTCTGTGTCCAGGACAATGACCTTGGAGAGATCCGAGGGGAGAGCCTTTGTGAGCGTCAATTTCATCAGCCCATAGATTCCAGAGTAGTGCTTGTTGGGGATCCAAGAGATGTCCGGCTACAAAAAGAAAAGAAAAGAAAAGGAAGGAACATTTCAGAAAAGGAGAACAGGCAGGCCAGCATCAGCATCACATGTCTGGCCTATAGCCAAGAAGCCTAAAATTGCTCTTGTTTCTATGGCTTGAGCAACGAGACAATAATCAAAATGAGTCCACGACAGTAAACTAGTATGTATGTCTTTGGTGACATTTAGAAGCGCTTCACACAAATAAAGTGGTGTGGGAATGCTCTCAACTGCAAAGATGGTGCTTCCACATGACATTCCTGTTTTGGAGAGCAGCGGAGACAAATTGCACAAACTTGCACACAAATGGAAACCTCCATGCAAATGCAATTCCAAGCAGCCTCCATGTCCCTTGCCATACCTGTGAAACAGGCCTGCAAGTAGGTATCTGGGGACTAGCAAACTTCATCACCATGGTCATTCATAACATTTTCTACTGATATTTTTGTGTTTTTATATTGCAAACCGCCCTGTGGATCTTTGGGTGAAGGGCGGCATATAAATTTAAATAATAATATAGTGTGGCAAGACTTCAAAGGCGTCTATGGACTCCCGATTCTGCTCTAGATTTCATGGCTCCTGAGTAAGAAGAGACCTGCAATTTTCCTCCCCCCACTAAAAATTCCCGCCCCATCCTCAGTGAAAGCACATGGTCTGTTCAACCACAATCCACATTCCTGTTTTCTCAAGGGTCAGAAATTGGGGGGGGGGGGATATGGAGTTTGAATCATTGCACTAAGCTTGGTTGGGTGAACCTTACCTGTCTAGATAGTTTTGGATGCCAAACATATACTTGGGCACTGCCAATTGTTTTAGACATGGCAGGAAAATGCATGTTCTCCCACCCCAGATCTAATTTCACATTTCTTCATCCAATTCAGCCAGAAACAATGAAGAGTGACTTTCTGATTCACAGCAGAATAAATAAGGCAACTCCATTATCTAAAATCTAAGAGCTTTAATCCCAAAACAATTGAATCAAAGAGTACAAATGCATACTCCTGGAATCTGGCTACTTTCAAATTTCAAAAACAAATTAATTATGTTTCTATCCGTTCCTATTTTATTATAGACAACAACTTGCACATAAAGTTTTGGCAAGAGTGAGAGGAGACTGCCTGGCACTGTGCCCACTACTGTTCATTAGGAACATTTCTGTGGCCTTGGAAAACTCCAGGTGCTGCTTCAGGGCTCCCTGCCTTAATCTTTCTGCCCTTCTGTCACTTTGCTGAAAGATTAGCATTCTTGGACATCAGAATCATGAAAGTGCATCATCTAATCATTTCAAGTACAGATTTTGGCTGCTGTTCTGTTGCAAAGTTCTAGGTGACCTTAAGGAAGATTCATGACCTTTTGGATCCATTCACGAGCTTGGATCCAGCCACTATCCATCAGGGGGCTCAATTCCAAGGAAAAATGTGTTTATTAATGTATATTGTATTTATTGTTTCTTAGTTATGTTATTTAAAATAGTATTATTCTTGTAGTAGCAGTAGTATTGTTTAGTTTTTAATGTGCAATTTGTATTTTATGTTTACGTGAACACACACAAATGCACACACACAAACACATTTCTCCCACCTCCCCAGATATGTAAACCACTTAGAGATTCCTGCTGAAATGAGAAGCTTAACTTTATATATTTCTAAATCATTCAGATCCCGTCAACAGGTGTTTCCCACTCTACAAACAAAATGACAATAGTAGCAGATGAGAGCACAGAAAACAATGGGAAGGGTTTGCGTCTCTTGTCTCCAAACAAGCCATTCCTACGGCAGGGCCTTCCCTACAGGGCTGCTCACTTCATGGAAAGAGGGTGAGGTGAGGGAAGGGAAGAGAGGGAGAGGGAACAAATGGAGAAAGGGAGAATGAGCCTGGCTTGATCTCCCTTGCCTTCAGGTCATCAGCATTGTAGAAGCTAACATGAACAGAGGGCACCATCCAGGACTCGAACAGCATCTGCAGGATCTTTTGGGCCACAGAGTCAGTGATTAGATGAAAGTGAAGAGGGTTCTTCCTGCCAAGGAAGGAAACAGTTAATGCTCACAATAGTTGAAAGCAAGATGCAAAATACCAAAATGCAAACTAAATCCAACTCTCTCATTTTGTGCCCCCCCCCATGTGGTGTAGTGGTTAAGAGCGGTAGACTCGTAATCTTGTGAACTGGGTTCGCGTCTCCGCTCCTCCACATGCAGCTGCTGGGTGACTTTGGGCTAGTCACACTTCTCTGAAGTCTCTCAGCCCCACTCACCTCACAGAGTGTTTGTTGTGGGGGAGGAAGGGAAAGGAGAATGTTAGCTGCTTTGAGACTCCTTCGGGTAGTGATAAAGCGGGATATCAATTCCAAACTCTTCCCCCTGCCATGCAGCAGCTGATGCCTTACTACGCCATATACAGAACCCTGGCAGCTGCATTTAAGTGAAAAAGGATGGGGGTCAGAGGACCCTAACTAGTCTTCACTTGTTCTATCTTTCCCCCAACAAATCCAGAACTGCAGTTTGGAAGCAAAAGCACAGAAAGGCATCCTATTTTAAACCCGTGTTCAAGTCCTGGGAAACTCAGAAGCCTCCGCTACCTGCTCAAAAGAAGAGCACCCTTCCCCACCCCCTCCAATGTTACCTGTGGAAGAGGATGGATTTCACCAGGGTAACGACGTCCCGACTTGCATTGTATCCAGCACAGACAATTGCAACATGGAGAAGCTGTCCAGAAACACAAAGGTGCCATCAGGCCTGGCCCCCAACCACAATTCACTGCAAGAGATCCTCCCCCCCCCCTTCCTCTCCAAGTGGAGCTTTTAGAAGCCTCTTCCCACACACAATACATGCAGAATCCACCTGTCCTGCCAGGGCCATTTCTTCTTCACCCAAGTCAGTAAAAAAGGGTGAGCAGAGCGGTCACTTTTCCCAGAGCAAAATGGATAATACAGAACGTTGATGCAAAACCAACCAGAGTTAGAAATGGACATAGAAACCAGGCGCAAGCTAGGACTGCCTCCTTGCCCTCAGGGGATTATCATACCAACACTATCTTAGGGTTCAGAAAAGCATTACATTGCGAAATAAATATCACAGTACCTACAGCAGGAAGCGGCAAGAGTGGGAATTATATGGCTACACCTATTATCTTAGGGCAAAGGCAGCCAACGTTACAGCCTCCAGAGGTTGGGAACTACACCTCCCACCACTCCCAACTATTCTAAGCTGGCTGGGGATGATGGGATATGTAGTCCAAAACCTCATGAGGGCACCATGTTGGCTATCCGCATCTTAGAGAATGGAACAGGTTGAGGAGCCTGAACAACAACACTCCTCTTGCTGTGTGACCTTCCACAGTTTTGCCATAACAATTTGCCTGCAAGGTGCCTTGGCAGCCAGTTGGAACGCCGCCTTTACCTCGCACTTCTGAACCATTCTCTGCTTGAGGCAGCCAGTGCGGTTGTCCCTTCCATCCTGGTCCTCTATGAACTGCGCTCCCTGCTGGCTGCTGTCCGTCCCATCCACAGCCTCGTCCTGCATCTGAGACTGGCTGAGTTGCAGCCTCAACAGCTGGTTTTCCTCTTCCACTTTCTGTACTTGGGACACCAAGGCCTCGTGGTTAAGGTATCGGCTTGACTGTTCCCCAAAGCAAGGCGGGAGCAGGAAGGAGCATCCATCTATAGAGGGGATCCCCCCCCCCCCAAGGAAAAGAAAACACAAATAGGGGAGTGGTGAGAGGAGGAGGAGGAGGATGCATAGTCACTGAGCCTTTTGCACATACGTCAGTGAAACAAGAGGGACAAGTGGGAAGAAGGATGAGAGCGGGAACAAATATTTTATGCAGGTTTGTTGGATTCATATAACGAGGTTGCAAAGTTCCAACACTATAAAATATTCCCCCTATTTCTTTGCACAGTCCTACAATTTCGCTTTTTAGATTCAATTATATTAATTTCACCAGCTATATTTCTCTGCAGTCAAATGGACTTAATATTAATTTAAGACTATTCAATATGACTCTGAATGCCGCTCCTCAAGTGGGTGAATGTGAAACACTCAAGAGTTAATGTACGAAATCACCCCACACCATGAATGAGATGGGCAAGAAAACAAGAGTGGCAAAACAGGAAGGGGCATAGCTCTGCCTCTAGCTTCTCCACTCATAACTTTGCGGCCAGAGAGTAGTACTGTGTTAATGCAACCTAAGAAAACAATATTCTGAAAACCCAGCTCTCATTCTCTCTGCAATGTATTTTCTGGAGAGATCTGCAACTGACGTCAGTGAGGGAGGGGGAAGGAGACAACACCCTCAAGCCCTCCCCAGTGAAGACTCTCTAACTGCCATAAAGGCAACTGACAGGGAGAAGAACCACACGACGGATGGAGCCCCAGCATTCCCAAGCTGAACATTATTACCAGCCTGGATTGATCCAAGGAGGGCTTGCTCATAATACTGGCCCTCTGTGGAGAGCGGCCATCAGGTGCAAGGGGAAAGGGTCTGTTGGTAAGTTCTAGTGTAGAAGATCCAAAGGTTTACAAGCTGCCTTGAATGCTGAGAATCTGGGAACTAAATATGCTATTTGGTGATTGTTTTTAAATTTCCCAAATTGGAAATCTGGCCCATTCTTCATCATATATGAGAGGGATCCGTTCCTATGTGTTTGGGCTATGAGAAATTCACATACATCCAAGCAAGGCAATGGAACCATCCTTCTGTCACCTTAATGTCTGAAGGTGGTGGAGTCTCTTTCATGGAAGGCTTTTAAACAGTGGTTGGGTGGCCATCTGTTGGGAATTCTTTAGCTATAATTCCTGCATTGCAGGGAGTTGGACTACATGACCCTTGGGGTTCTTCCAACTCCACAATTCTAGGAAAGCTTTCCTAGTCCTATTACGCAGGAGGAAACAGAGGCCACCCTTTGCCCAAAGGTCTCAAAGGGAGTTGGCAGTATAGTTGCAATTCTGCTCTGGAGTCCCAACTCCCACCCACATGTACAGCTGCCACAGGGCAAATCTGTGGCACGTGCTTTCATCACACCACCACCCTTTGGTTGTCCATAGGCCATCCTTGCCCTCACTCACACTCCAGATTACCCATAAAGAGGTAGAGCCATGAGATTAGGAAGACCAGGGTCACTGTGGCAAGCAGCAGCTTCAGCTTCCCACGCCAGGGGCACAGCATGATGGTGGCAAAGGTCATGTGGGCAGGCCTAGCCACACCGGAGCCAGCATCCTACACCCTGCAAGAGAAGAACAAAAGAGTGAACCAAAAATGTTAACTGGCAGAATTGATCCTCAAAATGACTTCCGGCGGCGACGCAATCGCCGGGTGGTCGAGGGCTGCTTCGGGTCCGAAGCGCCCTGTCCATCCCGGGGGTCAGGAGCCCCGCTACCGCAAAGCGGGGCTCCGGTTGGGGTGCGGGAAGAGCGTCCCGCACCCTGGGCTCCCCGGCAGCGCCCGCGGAGGCTCCGAACCCTTCCCTCGCTCCCCCTGTAAAGGGGGAGTGGGGGTGAAGGGACAACCGGAGCCGGGCTTCGGGGACATGCCCCAACCGGGATGCAAATGCGGCGACAGAGCCCGCGGTGAGCGTCTAAGTTCTACCTGTGAAGAATGGAGCTAAAGGAACCCGGTGGTCGTGAGTAAAGAATTTGAGTGAAATCGTGCTTTTGGGACGATCCGGGGGGAAGGAGAAGGGCAGCCTGCCTCCCTCCCTTCGAGCTCAAGAATCTAACCAATCTGAGTGATTACTGCTACAGAACTGGCTATAATGTATTTAAAATTGACACATGAGACTGGCAAACTTTTCTTTCGGGAAGCTAATTAGAGGAAAATATCTCCATTTAAAGTTGCGGTATTTGCGCTCCAGCTCAGGAAAATGGCGACGAACAAAGAGGGGAGTAGAAATATGACACCCACTTCCTCCTCCTCTGCCAGTATGCTGGGTTTCGTCCTTGAACTGGTATTGAACTCTGGACTAACGGATGAACAGAGACTCACTGCCTTGAAGGTGGAATTGCTTTGTAGAAAAGTCAAAGTCTTGTGTGGGGGTCTGAAATGGAACCAATTGCCCACAGAGGAGGCTTTTAAAACTTTTGACACTTTGGAAGAATCCCTTGCCAAGGAGCTGAGAGGGCTGATGAGTGAGCTACTTCGGAGAAGAAATTCGCTTTCTGGGGGTGGCAGCCCCAAGGCGACGTCAAGATTTTTTATATCCAGTCCCCGAGGTGTGAGCTCGGGGGCCAGGGACAGAGAATTAAGGTATTTACAAGAAGAAAAGGAATGTTACAAAGAACCGAAGAAGCTGAGAGATGATGAGATGGATACCTCTGAACTCGTGGCAAGGAGAGGTTTGGACTGTGCCTGGATCTGTGGACGTTTGGAGAGGGAAACTACATGGAAGTTTAGTGTTGAAACCACCAGGAGAAGAATAATGGACAGAGGGGGTGTGGGGTGAAGCATTAAGTAAAACTTAAGGTAGCCTGATATGGTAAACTGAAATCGGAGGGTGAATACTGTCAACAATTTCCTGTTATATTTTTTATTTGAACATGAAAGGAGATATTTCAAGTTATCATGTTATTAGCAGCAATCTTAAGGATAGAAGAGATAGATTTGATCGAATGAGCTGTGAAGATCAGTGAGGTGGAGTATAAGTAAAGTAAATCTAAGTGGATTATGTTTATGGAATAAGAGGATTGAGATCAAGATGTAGTGATGTATTTTTAGTAAAATGTTGAAGATATAATTGATTGTAATTATACAACTGAATTCAACTTCTTTTTTCTTTGTTAGGAGAAATGGTTATAAAATAGACTTAGGATATAAACTCGAAGGTGAAAAGGCAGGGGAAGTCAATAGTCAAGATATGGAAATAGAAATTTTTTTTTTCCAGAAAGATGCAATAAGAAAACTTGACACTGTTTGTATTTGTTCTATGTGTTTTGCATTTGTTTAATTGTAGGTGTGGGTGTGGGTATATGCTGTTATAGAAAAATGCCAATAAATTCTTATTAAAAAAAAAAAAAAAAAAAAGAATTGATCCTCAAAATGGAAACTGAGAACTTTGCTAGACTTTCCAGAACCAGCTGCAGCAGCAGCAAGCAGCTGAAACATTTGCCCCCAACTTTGGGTGAAATGGGCTTTGTTCTGATGAGAGTCCACAGCCTATGCATTTTGTACCAACACAGTCTCCTGACTTGAGGTCAACAGCCACATCCTCCTCTCCCATGAAGCCTCCCCAGTAGCGGGGGCCTCATTCATTCTCCAAAATGGCCAAGGGTGTCTTGAAACATGCTGGAACTGCCATAGGTGTCACCGGGACTTCGAATAGCATTCGTGGGCACTGACAGCAAAAAGGATCCTACTCTTTCAACTCTCTTGGCTTAGCAGTAGATAATTTCCCAGTAGGAACTTGCCAAACAAAACTCCTTGAACTCTCAGCTGTGTGCTTCATTCCACCCTAATCAGCATGTGATCCCCTTAAAAGCACCTGAGTCACCCAAGCTGAACCCAGTTCTAAAGACGCACTGCAAAGGGTAACATGAAGGTCCATTGTTTTAACATATATTGCTGAAAATGATGCACACAGAGAAGACTTAACCCCCATAGAGGAGAGACAGCTGGCTGTATCATACACTCACCAGCTGTCTATTGCCACGCACATCTTCAAGAAAAGCCCCTGATATAAAGAGGTCCTCCAAACTCACAGCCGTTGCCACTTAACCCAGCACTTCTTTGTTCAGCAGAGGCAATTCACTAATACTTTCTTCCCAAGAGAAACTTGCAGCCCAGAGTATGAAAAACAGCCAGTGCAGGTCATTGGAAACAGTGTTTAGTTTGGAGACAGGGGCATAGGAAGGGGGGTGGAGGGGGTGATCCGCCCCGGGTTCCACTCTGGGAGGGGTGACAAGATGGCCCCTGCCTCTCCCCAGCTGTAGAGTGGCCGAGGGCACGTGCTTGCATCACGAGTGGCAGCCCGTACGGACTGCGCACGTGTGGGATGCTGCACATGCGCAGTCCATACAGACTGCGCCACCCCGGGTGCCGGAGAGGGTTCCTCCGCCACTGTTTGGAGATAAGGTAAATGTCCTTGCTCAGCCATGACACTCACTGAGTGGCCTCTGGTAAAATATTATCTCTCAAACTACATCGGTTCACGGAATTTTTGTGGGGACAAGAATTCCAAAGCACTTTATTATGCTGAAAACGGCTACAGAAACGATAAAATTAATACCTTCATTTCTATTTGAACAGCTTGACCAGAGCAATCTTGCGCTACTAAACCCTGGTCTGATGAAAGGAAGATTTGTCAGTGTGTGCATGGCTCAAACCCTGTTTTCAAAGTTAGGGCCCGGCTCTGCAGCGAGTTAAAATAAAATAAAATTTCTGCAAGAACGTGTAGAACAACTTCCTCAGAGTTACAAACAGAGAGCAGGGCAAGAACATTAGGAGCTGGGACTTTCCAGATAAGAAGATATAAATTGATGTACAAAGCAAAGACAGAAAACTGAGAAATGACTACTTTTATGCAAGAAAGGAGATTCCGGCTAAACATAAGGAAGAACTTTCTGATGGGAAGAGCTGTTCGACAATGGAACGGACTTCCTCAGAAGGTGGTGGACTCTCCTTCCTCTGAGGTTTCTATGCACAGGTCGGATGGATATCTGATCCTCAGGGTCGCTTCTAACTCTACAATCCTATGATTCTGTGTAATGGGCTTCTCTCGTGTCATCAGATTTTGGGCACCTCCTGGTGGTCAGGGGTCAGGTGCATATTTTCCATTCACAAGCTCTCTGCAGTACAAAATAGGCAAGACAGACACTGCAGCTTGTGCTGGTCATTTGCTTGGCAACAGAACTGACTGGGCAGGCACAAAGCTGTGCAACCTACATGGGTGATTCTGAACAATGAGCTTAACAGTTTACCAGAGAATAGGCACTTCTCTTTCCCCTGGATACCTTCCATGGTCCCAAAGTTTTACTCTGCAGCATCAAAATGAGAGCACGGAAGAACGGCAATGTGGAGATGCTATTGGAACTGTGATGCAAACCAAGAGAAAGGAACTCAAAATCAAGAGGGCAAAGAAGTTGCTCTGTGCCTTCCTGCCTGAATCAGCAGCGGAGAGAAAGGCAACAGTGGTGGTGCATAAATGGCTGGACCGCCACAAACCGACAAGCAAAATCCCCAGGTTGCATATGCTTCAGGTGCACCCTAGTGTGCAGTCTTGGAGGCTTCACTGTGCCCCAGGTTGGTTGTAGTTCAAATGGGTGCTGATGCATAACTGAACTGCTGACATCTGAACCTCGCGGCTGACACAGTTCATGATGCACTTGGTGTTCTGGTGGCAGGAGCGATATCAGTGCTGGGTCAGAGCGCACCGCGCTGTTCCCAGTTTGAGAGTGCTCCTGCCACTTCCTGCCACCTTGGTGCTTCAGACAATGCACACACACACAGCCTTTGATGCTGGCAATGCAACTGCAAATGTTCCAGAATCAGCAGCTCCCTTCAGTGATGTGAGGCAAGCTGTGTATATACCTCGGCTGTTCTATTTGGCAGTCTGCAGAGTCAGCTATATGGAAGCCACATTTAAGCTTATTTCCATTTACCACCACATTCAAGTTTTCTAAAACAAACACAACAGGTATGAAAATCCAACAGAATAAAGGGAATGTCAAACAAGATGGGGAAAGGCAAGAAGAAATGATTGAAGGAGTGGGGATACACAAAGCAAGCAGGGCCTTTTAGCTTCAAAGCTAGGTTTCACCACTGCCATGTGATTTTACACTGCTTTCACTTATTTTTGTTGCTAATATGTATATGCTTTTATTTTATGAATTTTAGCTGGGGTTTTTTTTATTCCTTGACCATGTAAGCCATACTGAAAAGCAGCAGGATGCAAATATCTAAATAAATAATATTTTAATGAAAGAAGAAAAACAGGTAACCTGTGGCCCTCCAGATGATGTTCAGTTCCCATCAGTCCCAGCTCGAATGGCCACTAGTAGGAGACGATGGGGAGTTGTAGTCCAGCAACAACTAGAGGATCAGGGTTAGCTACCCTTGCATTAAGGAAAGGGAGACAGACAGTTTTAACCCAAGAGGCACAGCTATTTCTCTCCTGCATAAGCCTCACTGAAATGAGCTCCACATGAATGGAGTGTGTGAAAGAAAACATCCTGGCTGCTGGTTCCCCATCTTTACCCATGGAATTATGGAACCCAAGGCAGCATACATGCAGTCTGGCAAGAGGGACCCATCCAGGCACTGAGCAGAACCAGGCTTGTTTAGCTTCAGCGAGGTTGTGGGCTCATATGCCTTCAGACCATACCTTGGGTCAACAGACAGATGATCAATCAACTAATAATTCTTTTAATTTGGTGAACAACCCAACTGTGAGCAAAGCCCCTGGATTTAAATGGGTAAACGCTGTGGAATTAGTAGTTTCCAGTCATCAGAAAATGGGAACATGTACAGAGCTGTCAGAAATCTCCAAAAAGAACGGTAACATAGAAATTCCATTATCTAGACTGACTTGGAGGCATCTTTCCCCATGCCCATAAGTGGCTGAATCCAGCATCTTTCTCCAGTGACTGGCAAGCATTAAAGGGAAGCAAGAGTTTCTCATGTGATTTTTTTTCCAGCTTAGCATCCTGCTGTTCACAAAGCTAATCCTTAAGCCCTCCAGTCTCCAATGCGCCTGCTGCATTCCTCAGAGACCCATGAGGCAATTACCAACCAGACAGAGGCTCCATTTAGGTTGAAGGGTCACTGGCTAAACCAAGTGGAAAACGCATTCATGACTGTTCCCTGATCTTCCTCATTTCCCTGCTCACCAGAGTGTAAAGGCATCAACATCTGTACCTTCCCATTAACACCGTGTGTCTAAAACAAACAAACAAAAAACCCTGGCCCAGACAGTCTCTCATGGGTTCCATGTCTTACTTTACTTGCATATATGCAAAATGCAAGAAGACCGGACAGCCTTTGCCATTTGCCTGTTATGGAAGAGAGTGAGACAACACAGGCAAGAAGGCACAAACTATTCATTCATTCATTCATTCATTTTTTTGCAAAGGAACAGGGAAAGCACCTGCTATAACCAGTGCATTAAGGGGAGGAGAAGACATTGCTGTCCGTTTGCCTCCTTAAAACTTCTACAGAACCAACTCTAAGCATCACAGATCTGTTACCCAGCATTGCTTCAAAGGGTGGGTGGGGGAGCATAAAGAACATAAGCCTTGGGGTGAAATGTGGAGAGCAGAAGAGAGGGTGCATGGGTGGAGTCTACCATATTCACAAACAATGATTCCCACAGCCTACCATGCTATTGTGGTGCATATTCTTTGAGGGCCCCTATTTGAACAGGGTTTATTTTCTATTATACAAGACATGCAACTGGGTTTGTGGACCAGGTTATGATTTCCTAACACTTCAGTTCCCCCACAGGGTAGAGCTATAAGCCACACCACCCATGCCGCATAGCCCTCATTAGCAGCAGCCTCTTGGAACAAGGTGGCCATATCAAAGGCAGCTGCATTCATACTGTGATCTGGAAAAGCCTGTGCTTCCTTGAAAAGGGCTCCTCAGCAAGAAGATCAGGAAAGAGAGACAGGATTTCCCAACACAGACAATCTTTTGCTGTAACGTACACCTGTGGTGAAGTGAAAGCTCTGAATATAGGAAGTTTACAAACCACCATTCTAAGGTTGAGTTTAAAACCCAATCACTCCCATCTTGCCCTGCATTCTCCCTGTTTTGTTGCTCTTTTTTATTTTATTGCATTTATATCCCACCTTTCTTCCGTCCAGGCACTGCCCAGAGCCAGACCTTTTTAGCTTCAGCCAAGTGGTGGTTTCATACGGTGCCTTGGGGCCATATCTTGGGGACTATGTGACTTCCATGGCAAGGAGACAGGAACCCCGTTCCTAAGCTGTACTGTACAAGACTGTTACCTGTCCCCAACTCTTGGGACGGGGTTGACTTCAGTTCCAAAGTTCTAAAAGAGGTTTTTAGAAAGGTAAGAGCAGTTAATTATAAAGCGGGTGACTCTTGGTGGGGAAGGGTGTCACTCTTGGAAAAAAGGGATTTGCCTTTTATAAAGTAACAGTTGAGATTCTGCCTGCAAGTGAGCTTTCCAGTGGTATTTGACTGTGTAAACACATCCACATACTATCAGTGATAACTATGCTAAAGCAAGGGGAGTTATGGTACAAGCTGAAGGAATGCAACGTGTGTGAATAACTCCCAATTTTATTCAGGCTGCAAACTCCAAGGGATCAGGTTGAACTTTTGCAGCCTCATTAGTTTGCCCAGTAAGCTGTGGATTCCAAGGCAAATGAGAAGAGCCTCCCACATCTCTACTTCATGCTACAAAGCTTAATCTCTCACTGCCGGGAGATGCATATTGTTAGTGTTTAGGTATCCAAAATGCCAAATTCCCAGTATATCTATGGACATGTTGGACCTAACATCCTAGATAAGAGCAGTGAAAAGCATTCACATATTGCCTTTCCACCCCCATACACTGGAATCTCCTGCAAAAGGGCTGCCTTACTCAAGAAGCCTATTAGTGTGCATATCAGATGAACATTACTGGTGCATGCATCCACTCACTTTGCTGAACACAGTGCAGATTCATGTTCTTTTTATTTATAACACATGTCCACAAAAGGAAGGCAAATGGTCATGTAAACATTTAGGAAAAGGAGTTGCAAAAAGGCCATAAAGCCACTTGTGTGCTAATATTAATCTAATCATATAGCTCCTGGGCAAGTGACACAATAATGACTCCATGCCTGAGATTTGCATAACAACAGCTGGAGGTTGTGCAGGAACCTTTCTTTAGTCACAGGACTAAAAAAAAGGGGGGGGGAGGCCTGGACTACTAGCCAATCATCCATTCAGAGCCCTTGATGCACAGAACTTTTGATGAGTCTTTAGAGTTGGAGGAGGGGAGAGAAGGTGTGTAAGGTCTGTAGGCAAAGGAACTGCTCTCCATACCCTTTGTAAGGATTGCTCAATGAAAGGGACATGCAGCGCTGCTGTTCAAACAAATAATGAAGCCCATCACACAGCAGGGCATTGATTCACTGCGACACAACTGCAACCCCTTCCTATGGTGGACTCCTGCAGTGCCCAGATGCAGAGGCCCCCAAATCCTCACACATCCTAGAAACAAGTTACAAGCAACTTTGAGGAGCCTTTTAAGTGAGGCTGCCTGGATATAGGTCAGGTGCACTGAGCTGGGGTAGAAGCTCTAGAAAGCAGCAAGTGCCAGCATGACACCCCGTTTCATAATCCTTTCTCCTGCTGACATCATCATTGCTGGAGGGCACACCAACTGCTGAAACCCTGCTTTCTTGATCTTTCCAATACAACCACCCTGCCAGCTAGATGCAATAGAAATATCTGTAAGTGTCAGGGGAAGACTCACGGGCTGTGCACCCTTCACCCTGTCTATGCAGATCTCGGCCTAGAGGAAGAGGGATGAAAAAAAGTGATAGTTTGGGGGAAGGAAATAAGGTACAAGGAAAATAAGAGAAGAAATTACAGAAGATAGGTAAAATTATATATTCACTTGAGAGGCATGTAGAGGAAAGGAAAACAAAAGAAAAAGCTTCCATCAGCAAATGGGGAGGACATCACAATACTTCCAGAACAAATGTTTGTACTTAGCTTGAGAAAAGCGTAGTGATGGGACACCTCTGCCACAAGGAAAAAGCTCAAGCAAAGAACTTCCAAATATGGCTTACATCTCAGCAGAAAATGATGCCAGTAATTGCCAGCGGATTATGCCAAACTCTGCCTCCACCTGGCACCATTTCGTGACTGGTTCTGCCCCCCCTCCCCGCACCACCATTTTGTAGCTGGTGGGCCTCAGTAATTTTCAGCCGTCTCAAGTGAGCTTTAGAGTTGGAAAGTTCGAGGACTGACCCCTGTTCTAGGAGCCGCTGCCTTACACCAAACAGCTACAGAATCATACAAAACTGGCTAATTATGAAGACGACTGGAGGACTGGAGGATATTCCTAATTCTTAGGAAAGGCTATAGTAAGTTAGTAGCTGATCACACACTTTGCAAGTAACCCCTTCCCTGTCCAATCATTTGAACCACCAGCTCAGGTTGATGCCGCGCAGAGGCAGTGACAATTAATGTGGGCACCCCTGAACAGAGGCACCAATGGCCAGTCTTCCATGAACCACCCTTCGCTGTTATGCACACACGTCCCAATATCAAATTTTATTTATTATAATTACATTACCTAGCTATTGAGTGGAAACAGCGTCTTAGATGTTACCAATAAAAAGGCAACCCCTGCCCGTTCTAATCTAAAAGATGTGACACAAGGGTGCGGGGAGGTTGAGGTTGGGAAGAGGCAAGCAACGTCAGGCAGCAGCGAAGTTACAAAGTTCTTCCGATCAGCTTGAATGAGAAAGGGAGGGAGAGGAGAAGCCTCTCTGGTCTCTTTGAAGTCACCAAACATTAAGAGGTTCCCAGGAGGTGCACAGCCCTGCTGGTGGGTCCCTTTTTTGTTCAGTCCTGTTCGAAACCCGCCACACAAACACACTCACTCATTCACAAAATGGGTTTAGGGAAAGAGCGAAGACCTAACCTGCGCCGCCCACCTTCCGCAGTGGCTTGTGAGTGAGCGGATCGCCAGAACCGCGCGGGCGCGAAGTGCCCTTCACGGGCCAGTAAACAGCTGCTGGGAAAGAGGAACAAGTAAGCTATCGGGGGAACGAATGCCGCTGCTGGGGCGGTTTCATACTAGAGAGATTAAGGAAGTTTCACGGGTCCTGGAAACCAGCTCAATAGCGAGCGCACTTTCACTTGATGCTTGGGGTGTGTGTGGCTGTGGGTAGAATGCTGCACACCTCCGTAACTGCGCAAGCACACCGCCCCCACCCCCAAACACCACCACCGCGGTGCCGTGCGCTCTGCGCCCCCGGGGCGATGCCTTCCGGAACCCTGATTACGCGCGAGGTAACAACCAAGGACGCAGCGCGATCTCTCGCCCACGGGGAAGTTGGTGGGAGGCGCCACCGGTGTTGCTTCACAAGGACCTCCGAGCCTCTGCATCTGGCCCGACGATCCTCTCCCCTCCTCCACTTTCCTTCCCACCTGCTGCAGGCGCTCACAGCAAGCCCAGGTGTCCTTACCTGGCTTTTGTCCTCCGGCCGCCTCCCCCCGGACCTGAGCTTTGCGCGCAGCCTACAGACAGCAGCGCCCTTTTCTACGCTTCCTCTGCCCTCTTTTCCTTGCTTGCACACGCCTCCCTTTGGGATCAGTCACTTTCCTCTCCCCTCTTTTGTTAATTCCCGGAGCTGAGGCCTCCCCTCCCCTCCCCGGAAGGCGAAGAACAAAAGGAAAGCCCACAAAAGAAAAGAAAAAAGGTTACATTAACTTTCTGCTCAGCCATCGCAAAGTCGCCCAGGGCAAAGGGGAACCCGCCTGCTCCACATCCCCCCCCCTCGCCCCCACCGTTACCTTGACTCAGCCGAGCTGCCCCTTCTTCCCCTCCGGTAAGTTGAGGCAAGAAAAAACTCGCATCGCCACCGGAGGGCTCAAGAAAAACGTCGCCACTGCTAGAAGTGCCAAAAATAAAGTAAACACAGAGGGTCACCGCTGCCCACGTGAGAAGCGGCGCAGCGTCCCGAGAGCTCAGAGAAAAGAGCCTCGGCTGGGAGGGGGGGGCGAGAGAAAGTGGAGGCAATTAACTCCGCAGGCGCCGGGGCTGACCCCAACTCAGGACGCCTGGCAGCAGCAGGGTCGAACCCGGATGTGGGAATCGTGCTGCTTGCTGGGGGGAGGGGTGGGAAGCCCCCGGGACATGAATCCGACAGTCAGCCGACGAGCCTGACCTGAAAACCCAACTCTCGGGTTAGTTCGTCCTATAAAGAATTAACACCGCGGGTCCCTGCCCTAGAATGACATGCCCGCTGCACTGTTTGAATGGCACCTGCTCGTGCCCATCTAGTTTCCTCTTACTGTTTTTATAACACACACTCGTTCATGTTTACACAGAGGTAAGTCCCGCCCGCTGCATTCAATGGGGTTTCTTCCCAGTATTTACTAGGAATAAATCTCCTCACTGGGATCAAGCCTTACTTTTGAGGGGAAATGGCTAGGAGTGAGCTTTTTCTTTTTTTAATTTATTAAAGACGGAACTCTTGTATCGCGGGTTTCCCACAAGAATCTAGTTAGCCACTATGAGAACCAGATGCTGGACTAAGCTGGGCCACTGGGCTCTTATGTTCTTACGATACACCAAGATCTATGGCTGTGCAAAGACAGAGGTGCCTCGAGTTTGCCTGTTTGCTCGCAGGCGAGGCGAGAGGCGGTCACCTTTTCCTGTCCTGCTTGAAAATAAAAGCGTCCGGGGGATTCATCAAAGCCCCATCCACCCAAAAAGGTCTCGGAAGAAACAGGAGCGGCTAAAGATGGAAGCGCGTTCTTCTTATCTAGGAGGCTCCGGCGGGGAGACTCGGAGGCAACACGCGCGGTGCCGAGGACCTGGAAGGAGCCCTGGCGACGAGCCTGCAGGAATGCCAGCTATGCGGAGGCTGCCTGTACCTGCAGCTGCTCCCTTGCTGATGGCCCCCCGGCCCGCAAGGGGAGGAAGAGAGAGCGATTCTCCTCCAGCATCCGCGAAGAAACGAGCAGCGCCCGAGAAAAACCATACCTGGGGCGGAGAGGGAAACCAGCTTCACCGCCTCCCTTCACGCCCCGGTACAAGCAAGTGCAGACCCGCCTGCTCAAAGCACTCCCTGAATGCACCCGCGGGCCGTCTGGGCCTTCTTACGAGCAAGACGCAGAGATGTCTGCCTCCAGGTTACCATTTATTTCCATTACAAAACTGCAAAGACGACGAAGCCCTCGGGGAGTTTTTCCAGCTAGTTTGCAGACCCACCTTTAAGGGCTCTAAAGGGAGGTGGGATGTTCATTGTACAAAGAAACTAATAAGTCCTTTGTCGCATTCCCAACAAACATTTATAGAAGAAGGGTACAGGTCTGGCCCTAGCCTAGGGTGTGAACAATCAGAGGAGGAGAGCAAAGGGGAAGATTTTACAAGCGGTGAAATGTATCTTCTAGTCAAACAGTTTTTGTATGTTGTGGGTAGAGGCGGGAGAAGATGGACAAAGTTTCTTTTGTGGAATGCATGACTTCTACAGGACAGGACATTTCTGTGTTTCCCCTTTCAAAGAAACGCAGCAAGAGGGAGAGAGGGTGGAGAATGCTTTTAAGGGAAAGGTCATTAAGTGTGCAGCTTTGCTGGAGCCACACATCAGAGATCCGAAGACACCAGCACACACACACACACACACACACGCATAGTAGTATGATGGCTTACACATGCATGCATCCATAGGCACATAATTTAGTGCAGTAGCTGCAGAATCATGAATATGACTGACAGACGAAAACCCCTTGGCCAACTTTTTTAGGACACAGAAATGCGCTCTCCCATATATACTTGCAAAGTGAAGCAAAGCACCACATATGCTTGCACACACAAAGCTTTTGCACATTAACAAGTACTTTTGCTCCTATCCATTACCACCACGTTTTGGAAAGTTGCTGTCTATATGTCAGGGCCTGTACTAAGTTAACTCAAAGGCAGAACAACCCTTAGGAAATGTAAGACAATACCTTTCTGTGACGGGTTAGATTCTTTACTTCCCCTATGATCCTTTCTTGTGCCAGACAAAATAGTAGGCTGGCATAAATCACACAAGGAAGAGGGAAATCAAGGGACCAGAGGTCCCCCAACTCCTGCACCTTCAGTTCTAAGGAATCCTTTTGACCCAAGACAAAATCCTTCTCAAACCTCACCATATTAATTGGCTCCTTTTGTTATTCCTGGCTGGAATCTATCCTTCCTCAGCAGCTTCTTGCTTGCACTGGGCAAACATTGGCAGCAATAGGATGAGGAGCTTCCCAATAATGGCATTCTTTGTTACCAACTTACTATTAGAAGGATGTAGATGAAACTGTTCACAGCATGTGAACAACAGCCTCTTACTTCACTTCATGGGCTCTTTATAGCATGCAGCCACAAAAGGCAGGTAGCCTTTAAAAAAAACCCCCACCTCAAATCTTTATTTGTTATTGCTATTATGCTACTTAGGTGTTTTTGTGTGTGCGCGCACACACAAACACACACGCCACAGATCAGTTTTGGAGCATTTTTTTTTTCATATTCTGAAAGTGTTTTGTTCATCCACACCAAATTACAGAGCCAGACACGTCTTGGGAGGCTGCCTTTTGCTCTTCCCTGTTCAATACTATACTAAGTGAATGCTTATTGGAGAACTGAGGCATTGAAATCATGCAGCAGCACAACAACATCCAGAAAACCTTCCCTATAAACTAACAGGATCAAGACACATATCTCATGCCTAAATTCACACCACTACAAGTACCAAAAATAGAAGTATTCCATCAATGGGGGGCGGGGGGGGGGCAGAATTTGCTTTTGCAGTTCAAGTCTATTGCGCTAAGGCTAAGAATACAAAATGAGCCCTGTTGGATCAGAGCAAAGGCCCATCTAGTCCAGCATTCTGTTGTCATAGTGGTCAACCAATGCCTGTGGGAATTTTGCAAGCAGGACATGAGAGTAATACTCCTCTCCTGCTCATGTCCCCCAACAACTGGTAATCAGAGACATACTGCCTCTGACATTGGAGCTGATATATAGTCATTCTGCCTGGTAACTATTGATAGCCTTATTCTCCATAAAGAGCAGTCCTGGGAGTAAGTCCCACTGTAAATGGGGGCATAGGCTACTCCCAAGTTCCGATCGTTCATTTTCCTTTGACTTATTTACTCTGTGCTTTGTTTTTTTCACTCTGTCTTTGTAACACAACCTTAAGTTGCAGGAAGTTCTGTTCTTTCTGTTTCTACAATACTCTGTAAAAGCATCATCTATGTAAGTACTCTGGTCCATGGTGTCACGAAGAGTCGGACACGCCTGAACAACAACAACAATAACAAATGTAAGTAGTTAAAAGCAACACATTTATATTAATTTTGACTCTTATCTTTTTTTCTCAGCTTAAAATAGCAGGATGATTGCTACTGACATCTACAGGTGCTAGATTCTCAACTAGAAGCAGTAGGTGGAGGCAGGCAGCCTACCAGTCCCCTTCACCTTCATCCCTCCAAGGCAAGGGAAGAAGGTTGGCCAAGTGAGCAACTAGTGGAAAAAACAGGGGGAGGGAGGCACAGCAGCTGCTTTCTCTTTTAGAGCCTCACTTAAAGAGACAGGCACAATTCCTGCTTTGAGCACCAAGAACCTTAGCTTCTCAGACATATTTGCAGGGCACATGGAATGCTTAGACTACACTCATGACATCTAGAAACCACTTATTTTAAATAATCACATGTGAACCACACTGGGTCTAAATAAAAGTTGTCTAAGGAAAGGGGATGCAGACTTTAGCTTTTCAACAGGATGCTCCCACTTTTCTATACCTATCCTTGCCCCCACCTCTGCTGAAGGCCTATCATTTCCCTTCCCACATTCATCTTGGGACATCATGGTTGGCTGGGTTCCCATGCCATTTTACCTTGTGCTGCCTGGAGAGGATTGCAGTTCCTCCCATTAATTTGCAGTGCTGTAATGGGATACGTTCCACAAGGGCAGTTCATTCTACTTCTGTACTCTTAAAGAATGAAAAGAACAATCAGTATTGTGATTTTGCAAGTCTACTTAGAACTTGCACCCCTGTCTCTAAAACGCTTTCTGTCATGTAGACCTCCTCAATAAATGACTCCTACATTCAGCTTCTCTGCTTAAAGGGATCCCTGACCATTAGGTCCAGTCACGGACGACTCTGGGGTTGCCAAGAGAGCCGATGTACAGCTTCTGAGTTATGTAGCCAGCATGACTAAGCTGCTTCTGGCGAACCAGAGCAGCGCATGGAAATGCCGTTTACCTTCCTGCTGGAGCGGTACCTATTTATCTACTTGCACTTTGACGTGCTTTCAAACTGCTAGGTTGGCAGGAGCAGGGACCGAGCAATGGGAGCTCACCTTCTGATCGGCAAGCCCTAGGCTCTGTGGTTTAGACCACAGCGCCACCCGTGTCTCTCTGCTTACTCACACCATAATCATTCTTCCTGCATTGGGGTGGGGCAGGGGGAGATCACCTAGAATATGCATGCTCATGACCTCAAATAGCTCAAAATATGCAGAAGCTAACTTTGCCCCCTGCAATTATGCAGCACACCAACAACATTCCACTCCGGGTGGAAATTATGCACACATTTAGTGCTGTGGTTTGAAGGGCACAAACAATTGTTCATAACAACCAGAACTGGTGATTGCTCCCGAGAATATAATACTGGAAATCACCTTGGAATTTAATCTGCCCACAGAATCCCAAATTGTTAAAAGATATAACAGACATCATGATACACGAGACAAAAGATGGATAACAGCCACAGTTGGCGTTCACATATTTGCATATGTACTGGCATGAATACACAATGCCAGCTGCCCACCCAGTGTCCTCTTTAGGAGGAGTTATTTCTGGCACTGTAGTAACAGTAGCAATACACAAGTCTCCTGTCTCCCTAAGGAGAAGCAACCACACTAAAAATAGGGAAATCTCTATGATTGGACATGAGGAAAGGTGGTTAAAGCTGTCTTCATAGCTCTCCAGTACTTTGCTCGCCAAGACCATTGGCAGTTTCACTGACAGTGAGAGATATGCACACTATATATAGGGGTAGGCACTGCAAGCCTCTAAGTGAGCAGAGGAGAGGATTTGCAAAAACCTGGGTCCTGCTAGACAAAGCGTGGCTTCCATGCCAGAAAACTGGAACAAAGAGCAGAAGTGCTTGGTAGACACTACGTTGCAGGAGGTGTGGTTTAAATTTTTAAGTTTCAAAATTCCTGATCCTGAACAGAGGTATGCACTCTTTATAGTAGCACCATGAGATCCACTTTCAACCCATGACACTTTCTTGATAGTATATATGGTAATGTAAGGGACCCCTGACAGTTAAGTCCAGTCGCAGACGACTCTGGGGTTGCGGCGCTCATCTCGCTTTACAGGCTGAGGGAGCTGGCATTTGTCCGCAGACAGTTTTCCCGGGTCACGTGGCCAGCATGACTAAGCTGCTTCTGGCGCAATGGAACACCAAAACCAGAGCAGCGCACAAAAAAGCCATTTACCTTCCTGCCAGAGCAGTACCTATTTATCTACTTGCACTTTTTGCCATGCTTTCGGACTGCTAGGTTGGCAGGAGCTTGGACCAAACAACGGGAGCTCACCCCACCGCAGGGATTCAAACCGCTGACCTTCAGATCAGCAAGCCCAAGAGGCTCAGTGGTTTAGACCACAGCGCCACCCGCACCCCTATATATAAGGGTAAAGGTAAAGGGACCCCTGACCATTAATTAGGTCCAGTCGCAGACGACTCTGGGGTTGTGGTGCTCATCTTGCTTTATTGGCCGAGGAAGCCAGTGTACAGCTTCCGGGTCATGTGGCCAGCATGACTAAGCCGCTTCTGGCGAACCAGAGCAGCACACGGAAATGCCGTTTACCTTCCCACTGGAGCAGTACCTATTAACCGTATCTACTTGCACTTTGACGTGCTTTCAAACTGCTAGGTGGGCAGGAGCTGGAACTGAGCAATGGGAGCTCACCCCATTGCGGGGATTCGAACTGCCGACCTTCTGGCTCAAGGGTTTCCCTCCCCACCCCCAATCAACTGGTATATAAATTTTATGAAATAAATAAAATAAAAATAAATTGTGCTTGAGGGGATTAGGCCAGTGTGGGAAACCTCAGGCTGGGAACCAAATGTGGCCCTCCAGGACTCCGTATCAGGCTACACCTGGCCCTCATGAAGTTATTGCGTGTTTTTGCCCAGCTAGAATTGTCATTGAATGCTGATAATGCCTCTTACTTGCCCAGATGAAGGACAGAGAGTGTATGTAGACACTAGCCTACAGCACGAAGGTAAAATTTGCACATTTGTTTTGCCCACTTTTTGCTCTGGCTCCACCCACTATTGGCAGGTAGCCTTCAGAAGGCTGCCCAGGTGGCCCACAGCCTGAAAAAGGCTCCCCAGCTCTGGATTAAACAAGTTAATCCTACCATAAGAGACATCCCTGGAATCAGTGATAAAGAGATTCACAGTGAAAATGCTTAGTACAGTACAGTAGTAGCTGAGACGAAGTTACCGTATTTTTCGCTCCATAGGACGCACCGGACCATAGGGCGCACCTCATTTTTAGAGGAGGAAACAAGAAAAAAAAATATTTTTCTGGTTTTCTTCCTCTAAAAGCCCTGGTTTTGTTGTTGTTTTTTTTTTTGAGGATCAGCTAAAAGTTTTGCAGCTGTTTTTGCAAAGGCAAAAGGCCTTTTTTTTAAGGATCAGCTAAAGGTTTTGCAGCTTTTTTGCCAAGGGGAAAGCCCTGGTTTATTTTTTTAGGATCAGCTAAAGGTTTTGCAGCTTTTTTGCAAAAGGGAAAGCCCTGTTTTGTTTTGGTTTTGGTTTTTTTTTTTTTAGTATCAGCTAAAGGTTTTGCAGCTTTTTTTGCAAAGGGAAAAGCCCTGGGTTTTTTTTTTTTTAGGATCAGCTAAAGGTTTTGCAGCTTTTTTGCAAAAGGGAAAGCCCTGTTTTGTTTTGTTTTTGGGGTTTTTTTGAGGATCAGCTAAAGGTTTTGCAGCTTTTTTTGCAAAGGGAAAAGCCCTGGGTGTTGTTTTTTTAGGATCAGCTAAAGGTTTTGCAGCTTTTTTTTGCAAAGGGGAGAAAGCAAAGCTCCTTTTGCAAAGGGGGAAAAGCAAAGAGGAAAAGCCCCATTTTTATGGGGTTTAACTCACATTTCTGAAAAAATCTTAAGGAAAGGGAGCCATTTCTACTGTTTGTAGACAGATAATCTAATCAGCCAGTCACATGTCCTGGGGAAACAAACAACCTCCCTCTGCAGCACATTCAACAAAGGAGGGCGGGGCTGAAAGGGAGCCGGGACTCTTATCTCTCTCCCGATCTCTTGCTGATCAGCTGCTGAGCGGGGTCCTTTCAACACTCCCTTTTCTCTTTGTAAAATAAAAAGCACAATCTGCTTTTGGCCCCTGGGCAATTCAGCTCCAGGGACCACCATTCGCTCCATAAGACGCACAGGTATTTCCCCTTACTTTTTAGGAGGAAAAAAGTGCGTCTTATGGAGCGAAAAATACGGTATACAACATATTTCAAATACGTGTCTGGAGAAGCAGAGTTGTATTTCTACTGCACCTCTATCCAAAAGAGATCTGTAGCTC
Organism: Lacerta agilis; assembly: GCF_009819535.1. Lineage (NCBI taxonomy): Eukaryota > Metazoa > Chordata > Lepidosauria > Squamata > Lacertidae > Lacerta > Lacerta agilis. Next base: position 49,443,269 of record NC_046312.1, read on the forward strand.
TGACAAAACAGCCACTAATAATCACATTTCCTGCTAGAAGCAAGATACAGCGAAGTATCAGATGAAGAATTATCTTAGTGCACGGGACAAACAGTGACAAGTATTGCAACTGAGAATCTACAACCTTTTTTAAAAGAACCCACTGAGTTCTGCAGTGTCTGGTTACCGGTAGTCAGAAAGGAAGAGCAAATAGATTGTAACAGGTTATGACATCGACATATATATATATATATATATATATATATATATATAATAATAAAGTATTACATTAATGAATTTCATTGTTTATTGTTTGCTTACTTACATTTGAATGCATCCATGGATGGTTGATTAGATTTTTAAATTGTAAGCCACCTTGAGGAATTTTGTCAAAGCAGAATATGAATTTAAAAGAATAATAAGAATAGCTCACAGTGACAAGTAGTCTACAAGTGGACTAAGACGGACTCACTCCATACTCATAATGAAAAAGTTACAATTTTTCACAGGCTTCCTCATTCTATTGCATTGTTCTCAGCATTGCATTTGAGTTTTTGCAAAAGTTGATGGGGTGGTGTTGTTTTTTTTGCAATGGGCCTGTTGGCAAGGAGAAGCTTAATGGTAGTGTTAGAGTGGTATGTGCAAGTTGGGGGCAGCAGATGCATATAATTAGGGCAATATGACCCCAATCCACAAAGGAGAGGAGGAACTTAAATCAACCCAAAAGGCAACCCAAACACCATACATTTAAGGCACATGTAAAGCAGTCTACCCCCAAGAATCCTGGGAACTGTAGCTTAAGGAGTCTGGGAACTGTAGCTCTGTGAGGGAGTAAGCTACAGTTCCCAGGATTCTTTGTAGTGGGGAAATATGCTTTGAATGTATGGTGTGTACAGAGTCAGACTCTGTTGCTTTACACTGCAATCCTTTTGCATTCTATACCTTCATATTTCTACCTATATATGCAAACCCAATTAGGGCTGGGAGGAAAATACAAGATTCTCCGGTATCTCCCAGTTACACATACCATAATCTATATGTGTGGAATTGCAACTTTTTGTAGTACGGTGGGATGCAGCAGGTCTTTGCACATGGGGGAGCCGGCATGCCAGAAAGGAACTCTTCCAATTTATCCCTGCTTGCAGCACAAAAAGCTCACTCCCTGACACTGGACAGTCTTCACAGACACCCACAGGGGCATGTTGCTGAACAAGAAATAGAGAGAATGGAGGAGTGGGGAATTAATAGCAGAAAGCAAAGAAGATCATAAATCCAAATGAAGTGTTGATGGAATCACAAACCACAACTGAGTGGCCTATGCATTTTACAACCTGCTGAGCTGATTTATTCTGGACTGGGCTGTCAAGCCCAGAGGTTAGGCTGTGAAACAAATGGGGAAACAAACCCATGGTGAGAAGGAGAATCTCTTCTTCCTTCAACGAGATTTGAAACGGAAAGCTCTCTATAAAAAGGAAAGCGCTCCAGTGCCCTCTCATACTGATCAATAGCCCCAAGGTCTGAACGGGCCTTATCTGGCCTGTAACTGAATAGGTCTCACATGACCAAGGGTGCAATCCCGCACAGAGTTTCCTAGGTGCAAGTCCCAATGAACACAGCACTTCTAAATGCACAAAAGGACTGAACTGCAAACTAGTGAACGGACGTCCCTCTGTGTGGTCAACTAATGCAAGGTTCTCCACGAAGAGACATTATTCTGTACTGAAATGGAGACTTGTGAACGGTAAGCGAATTGTCCTTGTGCTCTAAAGGATGAATCACAAAAAAGTCCAAGTAAATAAGTTCACAGCTTGGGTTGTTGTTTTGTCAGCAAGCTCTTATTCTCTGCTGCATTTTATTAGGTGAAATGGCATTTTGTAGGAGTTTGTTTCTGTTGTATATAAACGTTCTATTATTGTCATTGCTGTTAGATGCCCTGAGTGTGGGGTGGGTGATATATAAATTGCTTAGTAAATAGTCATCCTCTGCAGGTTCATTTAAGACATACTCCTCAATCTGTGTGCATTCTTTCTAGCAGTTTTTTCAGATAGGGAAGAACACGCACATGCAGAGTGAGAGGTCAGCATTCTTCTTGCTTTTTATCTACACCAAATGCACAAAAATTGGGAAATTAGCACCCCAATGGGCTTGCTTATATTTGCCTTCAATACTGGGACTATGACATGCTGGATCTGGACTAGTAATATAACACAACAGTATAATAACACACTATTATAACATAGTGGACTAATCTGATTAACAAGCAAAAGCATTTACAATTCTTTCATCCAAGATGGTCCCATTTTTTCATTCTACCTGTTGGGAAATATTTAACTTCTGTAAGAGCAGAAGGTTCCTAATACTTCCACACACAAAATTCCTTTAGCCCCAGCCAGGAATGTACATTTTGAATGTCTCTATTAAAACCTTTGATAGCATGGTTGACATTAGATTTCTAATATTTAGAGAACTAGGTGCTTGGAAAGGATTAAATGGAGATGGATCTTTCAAGGCTAGTTAAAACTCTTTTTGCACCTATTTTGCTCTGGACACATGAGTAGTCTGCTCTCCAGGAATAGGAGGATATGGAGGTACAAATGGGGCACTAAAAGCATAAATGTTCATTAAGCACTTTTAAAAGCTCTGTAAATCAAACCATTACAAAGTCTTGTGGCACCTTAAAGACTAACAGATTCGTGGTGAACCCCCCCCAAACAACCTTTCATGATGTAAAGTCTATCTAACACATGAAGTGTTATCCTCAGATACCCCGTGCAGAGAAAAATACAGTGGACAGTGGAATCAAATGACTATGAAACAGAAGTAGTACAGTGTGACACACTTAAAATGCCAATTATTTTAGTGGAGGTGCTGAAAATTTTTTGGACAGGTCATCCTACTTCTAAATACGCTGTTATGGTTTCCTAATGTCCCCTAGCAGAGAATAAAAATAAAAAGCCACCAACTGCCATTTAAAAAGTCTCTTTTAACACTCCCTTCCTCAACCCCCATTTCCCATGCAGAATATGTTTGGAATGAAAGGTGGGGCTGAAATAGAATCAGGGAAAGATCTGATCAGACAGCCCTGTAGGGAGGTCTGCAGAGTCCCCCCAGGCTATGCTTTTTGCATAAGCCAAGTTGCCTTCTGTTCACCTGCACTGCTGTGCTAACCAAGTGAGGTTCCTGAGGTGAATTGTTGCTGAGGGGAAGATATCTTGTTACTGAGTTCTGTGTAGAATAATCCTCGGTGGTAGCAGACATAAGGACTCTTTGCCTAGCTGAAAAGGACAGGAGGGCTTTTATGTTACAGGCAAGAAAGGGCACCAACGCCCATTCAAATGAAGTAATGAAAATAGTGGCAATTCAAAATCCATTAGGGGCTTCGCACTTTGTTCCCTTTCCCTTGTCAGTAAAAAAAAAACCCCACTGCTATTAGTACTCCACATTTCTAGC